>NW_026947508.1:5788514-7202771 GCF_034190915.1 Cavia porcellus
GGGCTAGGTGCGGGACCAGATATTAGGGCGGGGCCTCGAGGTAGGCGTGGCCTAGACTTACGTTTGGGTAGGCGTGGCAGAGGGGGCGGGGAGCGAGGGGGTGGGGCGGGAGGAGGGCGGAGCCGCGGCCGGGCTGCAGCTGGCGCCTGGGAAGCCGCTGTCCCCCAGCGCTGCCTGCTCCGGGAACACAGTGATTTCCCCCCAAATAATGGCCTCTTCCACACCTCGCGCTGTGTCTAGAAACTGGAGCAGCCAGACATGCGGATCTTTGGTCAGGCCAACTCATCCAGGACCCGCGATCTGAAGCAGACTGGGCTGCTGCGCTACATTGGGGCAGCAGCTAGGCCGCCTCGTGGAGTCGGGCCCTAAACTGGGGTCGTGGGGACACGGGGCGGTTAATCGAGAGCGCACGGGCATAGGTGCAGAGGCGTCTTCCGGCGAGGGAGGCATTGTCAGGAAAACGCCCCTATGGAAAGTCGGCTCTCGGAGTGCGAGGAGGAGCAGGCCGTCTTAGCCAAAATAGGAATTGCTTTTAACATGTGCTTTCCTTTAGGACGCGTATCCTTAAGTGTGGCCTCGTTTTCAACATTTGAACTTAACCGGTTGCATAATGTGACACCAATCCCAGATCTCAAGCCCTCTGGCCCCACTTCCTCATAAGCTTGGGGTTTGTGTCTGGTTTTTTCCCAGTACTTGAGGATAGACTTTAGGGCTTTCTCACTGAGCTTTACGCCAGCCTTTTTTTTTTTTTTTTTTGAGACAGGCCCTTTCTAGGTCTCCAAGCTGCTCAGACTGGGTTTGAATTTGCAATCCCCCTGCCTCAGCCTCCATAAGTGCTGCAATCTTAGACAAGCGGCACCAGCCTCCCCATAAGCTTTGTTTTTGCATCTTGGCTGGCTGTCCTCTTCCATTTGCCCCTTGTTTCTTCTCCTTTCCTATGCAAGCATAAGATATATTTTTAAAATGTGTATGTATCCCAGAATGTCAGGTTTTGTTTATTTGTTTGTCTTTTTGAGACAAGGTCTCGTTATGCAGTTCTGGCCGGCCTTGAACTCACTTTGTAGCCCAGGCTAGTCTCGAACTTGCAATCATTCTCCTGCCTCAACCTCTCAGTATTATTTTTTAGTCTCTTTTTTTTTTTTTTTTTTTTTTTTGACTTTTTCCTTTTCATTGGTACCAGGGATCGAACTCACGACTGCCTGCTTGCAAGGCAGGCGCTTATGCCGCTGAGCTAAATCCCCAGCCCCTATTTTTTAGTCTTGATTTCATAACTGTGTTTTTGTCACTATAGAGGAATATTACAGCTTTCTCAAAACTTATGAGACCTGAACCCTTAAAGGTGCTGGGCACAATGGTGCATGTCTGTAATCCCAGCACTGGGGAGGCTGAGGCCAGAGGATTGCTATAAATTCAAGGCCAGCCTGGACTACATAGAGTGTTCAAGACCAGCTTGAACTATATAGTGAGATCCTGTCTCAAACCAAACAAAATAAAAAGATGAGCCCTAAAAGTCTAGAAGTATACCTTATTCATGTCTATACCTCCACTGTTGTCCACAGGCTACCATGTCCACAGCAAGAACTCAACAAATATTTAGCAGCAGTCCTTCGTGTTCCCCAAAGAACGCACACCAGTGTAAAAAACACACATGAAAATTCTTTTTATGTAAATATTGATTTTTAAACAAATCAATTGAAGTCAGACATATTGCTCAGTATTCAGGACACAGAGTATAAAGTATATTTTTAAAAGATATGTTTAAGAATAGGGGCTGGGGATTTAGCTCAGCGGCATAAGCGCCTGCCTTGCAAGCAGGCAGTCGTGAGTTCAATCCCCGGTACTGATAAAAAGGAAAAAGACAAAAAAATAAAAATAAAAAAGATATGTTTAAGGATGAAGGTAGGGAAAGGCAGAATGAAAATGCACTAATGTGAAATAATCGGTTCATTTTCTTTTTTTTTTTCCTTTTTTTTTTTTTTTTTGTCTTTTTCGTTTTTATCGGTACCACGGATCGAACTCACAACTGCCTGCTTGCAAGGCAGGCGCTTATGCCGCTGAGCTAAATCCCCAGCCCCAATCGGTTTATTTTCTGTTTAAAAATTTTTCATCCCTTTTTTCCCCTGGCAAGTGTGAAGTCCTAAGTTGATTCCCAGTACCAAAATAAGGACAAGGAAAAAAAGAAGATAGAAGGAAAAAAAGTAGAAACAAAGCTTTTGTAAATAAGGACAGGGAAAAGGGTTGGGGAGGCAAGAGGAACAGGAAAACAGCAAAATACAGTTACACATTCCCTATGATGGTGTTATTATTATGTATATCTAAACTATACCAATAAAAAATAAAATGTCACCCTACAATCTCATGTGTGTGGAAGAGATTGGGTCAGAGAGTACTGTGCTCTTTAATAGATTCACTCATTGACAAGGGAAGTGGGGCCTGATTGGAGGAGGTCATTGGGATGTCACCTGGATGCTGTATTGTCCTCCCCTGCTGGCCGCTCCCTTCTCTTGCTTCCTGGCCTCCCTGGGGTGAACAACTCTCTTTCATCCAGGTCCTTCTGTCATGCACTTCTGGGTTAGAGCCAGCAGACCACGGACTGATCTATTGGAAACCATGAGCCAACTAAACCTCTCTTTTAAACTGTGTATGACAGGCATTTTTTCTGAGCAATGGAGAGTGACTAACACTGACCAACATTTGGAGGGAGAGGAGGACAGGAAATGGGAAAGGAGACCGCTAACATAGGGTGCATCTCTCACCTTGCAGAGAGCCCATTCCAGCCCTGATCACAGCACTTTCTACTCCCTAGGTCCTCAAGTTGGCCCCCTTGGGGCCTGGGGTCTCCCCTTAGTAACCAGTACCACTACCAAGGCGCTCACACCACAGAGCATCCTTGATTTACTCTTCCCTTTACCCCTTTTTTCCTGTCCCTGTTGTTTCCACCTTTGAATTGTATTTTATTTATCTTGATGCAGATTCTTGCTATGGAACCAGGCTGGCCTTGAACTTGGGATCCTCCTGCCTCAGCCTCAGAGTACTGGCATTACAGCCGTGTGCATTATGCCTGTGTTAAACCTTTTTAATCTCCTTACTGTTACTGTCTCCATTGTTCTCCCAGTTTGTATTTTTCCAGACAAGGTCTTTCTCTATTACCTGGGTGGCCCTGAACTTCTGGGCTCCAGGAACCATTGGCTGCTGCCTCTCAGGGGCTGGGAGTGCGGGCGGGCACTAACAGGCCTGCCTGTGTATTTCTACCCCGACCCCTGACTCCAGCAGTCATGTCCCACGAGGCCACGTCCTTTGGCCGGCGACAACAAGAGGAAACTTCTTCAAACGCCCTTCAGTAACAACTGACTTTCACCATGGAGTTCAGCACCCTCGGCTCCACCCCCATCCTGAGCCACATTTGCTGATGGCCCAGCCCCCAGGCCTGGCCCGGGAGAGTCTCGGTGTTGAGGTCCCGGGCTGCACATCCCCTTTCTGCTGCTTCACCTGCCTGATTGTTTGATCTTTGGTCGTCTTCAGGGAACCTCTCTGGATCCGCACTGGCCAGGCCCCAAAGCATGGTTTGGCTGCTTAGGCCAGGAGGGAGGAGACTATGTCACTGTCACTCCAGCCTAGGGCCTGGCTTGGCAGTTTTTTGTTTTGTTTCTTTCTCTCTCTCTTTTTTGGGCAGTTTTCTTTTGGGGTTCTGGGGATCAACTAAAACCATAGTCTTCCCATTGAGCTACATCCCCAGTCCTATTTTATTTTGGGGGGGGGGGGTTGAGACAGGCTCTCACTATGTAGTCCAGGCTGGCCTGGAACTCTTGGTGATCCTCCTGCCTCAGGCTCCCAAGTGCTGGTATTAAAGGCGTGTACCTCCATACCTGGCTCACCATCCCTTTTTTATTTTTGTTTTAAAATAAGGGGGGCTGGGGATTTAGCTCAGCGGCATAAGCACCTGCCTTGCAAGCAGGCAGTCGTGAGTTCGATCCCTGGTACCGATAAAAAAGGAAAAAAGACAAAAAATAAATAAATAGATAAATAAAAAATAAAATAAGGCCTTGCTAAATTGCCCAAACTGGGGTCAGATTCATGACCCTTCTGTCTCAGCCTCCAGGAGTGCTGTGTTTATGCATACTATTGCCTGAATAATTGGGGCAGCCCTTCCTTTCCCCTGGCAGCCACTCCCTTCTCCCACTTCCCTGCCCCCAGCCCAATCCTCTTCACTCTTTTTTTCCTGAATTTATGATTCTATATTTTCTTCTCTTGACTCCGGGGAGAGCCTCCCTGTGGTCCCTGAACACATGAGTATCTTTAAATAGTTGCTTTTTGGAGCAAGAAAAAAATCTGTTTTCTCTCCCCAACAGTCAGATTTCCAGGCCAAGTGGGAAACAGCACTGCAGCCAGACCGGGGCACAGCGAAGCGCTGTCTTCACGCGGTCATGGCAAAGGTGGGCTTTGTGCCAATCTCAGTGCCTTCCTGCCCGGGTGAGCAGCTGTGGGGACGGTGGGGGAGATAGGAGGAGCCTCTGAAGGAGGTGGGATCTTGTGGGTGGTGGTGCTGGGGACTGAACCCTGGGCTTAACGACTGAACTGCCCCTCTAACCCTTTTCATTTTTCTTTTGAGACAGGGTTTTGCCAAATTGCCAAGGCTAAGCTTGAACTTCAGTCCTCCTGCCTCAGCTTCCCAGCGCACTGGGGTTATAGATGTACTAAGATTACAATCATGCACCACTATGCCTGGCTCACAGATTCCTCCTTCCTCTTCCTTTTTGTAAAGAATGAAGCTATGTTGGTCCATGCTTTTAATTCTAGTTGCTGGGGAGGTTGAGGCAGGACGATCACAAATTCAAGTCCTGCCTGGGCAATTTAGTGAGACCTTGTCTCAAAAAGTGAAAAAGGGCTGGGGATGTAACCCCATGGTACAGAGCGCCCCTGGGCTCAATGCACTGGTACCACAATAAAGAACTACATACATGTGACCTGCAAGAGCCAACCTGAACGGTTTTCAGGAATACAGAAAGTAAAAGCCGCTGTCTGTAGTTTGGCGCCCATGTTTGTGCCTGGTTAGGTTTGGCATGGCTGGCACTTCTAAGAGCATGGACAATAAAGGTCACTTGCTGTGCTCCTGCACTGGCCTTGGTAAAATCTTGATGTCTAATGTGACTTTGGAGATATAAGGATTTATTAAACACAGTGATAACAGTGTTTTGAGCTTCGTGAGTGAGGAACAGGGTGTGTGCAGCTGTGAACATCTGGCCGGCTGAACTCTGCCCCCAGAGTTCAGGTGCTCACGGCATCTGATGGTCGATACCCCTGGTATCACAGACCCTGCTGTGTGTTCGGGACTGGCATAGAGAAATCAGGATTGCAGTTTGAGGTGGAGTGGCTCACAGACTTGTGGGCCCCATAGCCGTGTGTGTGTGTGTGTGTGTGTGTGTGTGTGTGTGTGTGTGTCCTCCTCCTGACTGATCACCAGGAAAGACAGAGCAACAGATCACAATTCATTTTCTTTTATTTTGTGTCTTGAGACAGGGTCTCACTCTGTAGCCCAGGCTGGCCTAGAATTTGCAGCAATCTCTCTGCCTCAGCCTCCTGAGTGCTGCAATTGTAGGCGTGCACCACCTGCCTGGTAAGACTTCAGGGTTTTTTGTCCTTTTTCTTTTTAGGTACCAGGAATCAAACTCAGGACCCTGCACTTGCCAGGCAGGCATGTATGCCACTGAGCTATATCCCCAGCCCAAGACCTCAATTTCAATCCAAATACTCAGCATATTAGCCTTTAAGCAAAGCATAATCATCTGACTGCCACCTTTCCCGCTGGTTATTGTCCTACTAAAGACCAAAAGTCTGTAAACCGTTAAGCACAGCTGTACATGCCTGTAACAGCAGCACTCAGGAGGCTGAGGCAGGAAATTGCCTGCCTGGACTACACAGTGAGACCTTGCTGCAGCAACAACAACAAAAAGCCAAAACGAGAATGTCTCTAAAGGCAGCTGGCCCAAGACTACTGGTGACCCTCAGGCCCTTCCTGCCCAGTGGAGTTGCAGACAGCCAAGGCTTAGACAGCAGCTGTACCTATACAGGCCTGGGACCCCGACCCTCCTGCCTCCCTTCCTAAATCTCCCGGAGTACACCCTGAACGCAATCCCCAGACAGTGGCCGCTGGCTCCGTGGAAATACATCAGGTTTTGTGTCTCCACACCCCACCTCCCTCTTCGTAACTCTCCTGCCCGGAGGCGACTTCCCTGCAGCTGTGTTTGACCCTGGCTGGCCTAGCCGAGGGGGCTCCTTTTTATGTTTAATAGACACTAAGGGCCCTGGTGCCGCTAATGAAGAGCCTCACAGGAGGTGAATGCAGCGGGGATGGCGCCGTGCAGATGTGCTGGGACACAAGGCTGCTCGCGCCTCTCCCTGAGCTGCGGGAAAGACTGCAGTGAGTATTAATTATTGAAGCAACACGCCGAGGGCCAGTGCTACGCTCTGTGATGCTCCATTGAACTCAATTTAATTAGCACAAGCTATGGAGCCAAGGGAAATACATACTTCCTAGCAGAAGAATTAAAAATTCTTGTGATACTTTACTTTTTTTCTTCTTAAAAGAAAAAAAACATGCAGGGGCTAGGGCTCAGCGGCTCAGTGGCACAGCGCCTGCCTGGCGAGTGTGGGGTCATGAGTTCAATTCCTGATACCCCCAAAAAAACATCACATGCAGGGTGTGGTGGCATATGCCTGTAATCTCGAGCACAAAGGAGGCTGAGGCAGGAGGACCACTGCAAGTTGGAGGCCAGCCTGGGCTCCAAGGTGAATTCAGGACCAGCCTGAGCTACAGACAGATCCTGTCTAAAAACACAAACAAAAGCTACACACACAACTCAGGTTATATTTGCATGCACTGCTGACAAAATGGATCTTTTCCCTCTAGTACTACAGACTGAACCCAGTGGGTGCAGAACTACAATTCCCTTTTTTAAAACGTTGGGTAAGGCCTCATTGAGTTGTCCAGGCTGGCTTCAAACATTGATCCTCCTGCCTCAGCCTCCTTTGTGCTCAAGATTACGGGTATTTAAGTATCAGGGTGCTTGGCATCTTATTTTTTCTTTTTTTTTTTTAAGTACCGGGGATCCAAATTATTTTATATTTTGAAACAAGGTCTGGTTAGCTAGGCTCCTGAGCGCTGGGATTATAGGCGAACGCCACCAGGCCCAGCTCGTTATTACTGTGACAAACCTGACTGCTCACAGCATCGTGTTTCCTCTACAGGTGACTTTTCCTGACCTCATTCCAACGTGCACAGTGCCTTCTGTGCAATTAGCACGGGATCTTTCAGTTACCTTCAATCCCATTTTGGGGGGAAAAAACACGTGTCCCCTGAAGCTTTTTCTTCCTTTTCCGATGGTAGTGGGAATTGAACCAAAGAAGTCCTGAGTTATATCTTCAGCTCTTTTCATCTTTATTTCTGAGGCAGGCTCTCCACAAATCGCCCAAACTGACCTTGAACTTAGGATCCTCCCACCTCAGCCTCCCGAGCAGCAGGAGTTACAAGCATGCATCACCGTACACTCAGCTGTGCCAACGTCAGCTCAAGCATAGCCAGGTTCAGGTCCACTGAGTGCTTCCCAGGCATGTGGCACTGCGCTAGGCAGGGGACAGCACAACAGTCAGGCACACGTGGCCCTTGCCCTCCTGGCCCTCAAAGTGGGTGTGACAGATGTTGGCGAGTCACACAGTCAGGGAACCCGGAAGCCTCAGCTAAGTGTTCAAAGAGGAAGCAGGGGCTGGGAGTCCATGGTGCCCAGGGTCTCACCCCACACTGGGATCAGGCAGAGCTGCGCTGGGAAAGCATTGCTCATGCTTACAGCTGTGAGATATCAGCTGGGGATATACTTGGGGAGGGAGCAAGGCCAGGCATCGCAGACTCTGGAACATGCTTCGAGCACACAGCTGGGCCAGCAGGAGGCTGCAGCGAGAGGCCTTAGGGCGGCCAAGCCCAAGTCCCACTGATTTTTGTTTTTCCTTTGAGACAGGGTCTTAAAATAGTCCAGGCTGGACTGAAACCCATGGGGATTCCCCTGCCTCAGCCTCCCGAGTGCTATGTTTATAGGCACGTGCCTCCCCACCCAGGTTCCTATGGGGCTTTATAGATCCTGCAATGCTTAGGTCTCTACCCACAAGCGAATGGGAACAATTACAGGGTTTAAATAGGGACGTGACATCATGGAGTTATGTGTGTATTGTGTATGTATGCCTGAGGAACTGGAGATTGAACCTGAAATAGATGCCTTTGAGGACAGGGTCAGCAGGGTGCTGGCGAATGTGTTTAGTGTGCACAGTGGGCTCAGTCACTGAGACCACAGAAAAGGGAAAAATCCCCAGAGACTGTAGGCGTAACATGGGCAATGGATTGCAAAATAGTGTATCAGTCAGCTACTGCTGTGGCAGTGCTGTGACAAACCACCCTGAGGCTCAGGGGCGGTGGCTTTTGTTCCAGGGATGAGGACTGCGGCCGCGGCCGTGACCTAGCAGCAGAGCTGGTTGCAGGCCCTCGGCTCTGGCTGGAGGAGGTCAGGCCTGTCCCTCCCATGATGAAGGTGGAAGAACGAGGGCACCAAGCCCAGCCTGGAGAGCAGGGCAGGCCCTGCAGGAGTCTTGCCACCCGCTGTCCTGGCCAGGCCCAGGGCCATGGCGGGAAGCAACGGCACCCAGGGACGCTGCTGTGCCTGAGCACCGCTGTGGTCGGGGCATTCCCACCACCAGGGGCAATGGTGATGGTAGGGCTGCTGCTTTCCTTGGCTAGGCCCAGGCACTTGGGACTTTCCCCAAGCCTGTGGTGTGACAGCAAGAGGTGAGCAGAGCGGCTTCCGGGGGGCCACAGCGCGGCCTTGCCAGGATGTGGCAGGACAAGAGTATTCCCATCGAGTGTGGTGGCTCACAGCTGTAATTCCAGATACTTGGGAAACTGAGGCAGGAGGACTGCAAGTGTAGGCCAGCATGGGTAATTTAGTTAGCACCCTGCCTTGAAATAAAACAATGGCCAGGGATATGGCTCAGGGCAGGCGCACCTGCCTGGCAAGCATGAGGCAGGGGAGTTTTCGGAGACACTGTTTGCACTTTGGACTTCTGCGCCGACCTGAGTGTCCTTCCCCGGGGGCTGGCTCTGCCTAGCCTGCCCAGGCTTCTGCCCAGGCTGCCAGTCCTACTGCAGGTTCCCGTAAGGGAGGGAAAGGCCTGGGGCATGCTCGGCTTGCAGTGGATGGGACCGGCGCAGAGCTGTGTACGGGTGTCCTCGGTAGTTTTCAGGTGATTATTCTAGAAGGAAAATTTAGCAACTTGGGAGGCAGAGGCAGGAGGATCACCATGAGTTCAAGGCCAGACTAGGCTGCAGAGGGAGACCCTGTCTCAAAGAACACACACACACACACACACACACACACACACACACACGGGAATCTTTCCTTTTGTTTTGGAATGAGCCTACGTAGTTCAGGCTCAGGTTGGCCTTGTGCTCACCTGAGTGATTCTCCTGCTTCAGCCTCTGGACCTGGCTGCTGCCTTTTTCAAAAGTCCTGACTGCCTATCTCACCCTCCAGGCCTCGGCTTGCACAGTGGCAGTAGGCCAGACCCACAGTAACAATGTAAGAAGTTGGTCTGGTGGGGGCCTGGAGTGTCTTCAGCAGGGGTGTGGGACCAGAGGGTTCCGGAAGGTTCCAGGGGAGTGACAGACCCACCATGAGCCAATGGGGTGGCAGCATTTCATCTAGAGACCCAGGGACTTCGAGGTATGTGAGATACGCCTCAGCTAGAAGTGGGACTGAAACCTCGCCAGGCTGCTGGGGTGCGGGGGCCCCCAAGCTCTCCTGGGAGCTATAGGGCTGCAGGCGGCTGGCATGGAGCTTGGCAGGGAGCAGCCGCTCCTCTAATTGGTGCCCAGTGCAGATGGACCGGAAAGCGACACTTATTTCACTAATAAGCAGAAAAACCTTCCTTAGGGATGAGGCAGGTGCTGGAGCGCTCCGGCCAGCACGCAGGTGACAGGACTTTCCACTTAATTTCTCTCCCAGAAGGAGACAGCTGGAAGCAGCAGGCTGGGGAGGCTGCAGGGTCTGGAACCAGATGGGGACCGGCTGTAGCTGGCTGTTGTGCTCTCGGCCAGGGACACCGCAGAGATGAACACGCAGCATTAACATTCGAGCTCCTCCCAGCCTCGGCCCATCTGGGCCATCACAGGACCTCCCCAGCCCAACTCACGGTATTGAAAGAGAACAGAAAGGGGAACTTACCTCACCTCCAGGAAGGAGACGGCAGGAGGAACAGGGTTCCAGGCTCGCTCTGAGTTCGGGCTTCCAGCTACTTCCACTTCCCCTTCCTCCAGAGACCCTGACTACGGACACCTCAGCTCCCTGGCCAGGCCGAGCAGAACGCCTCCACTTCATGGGGTGTTTCTTTCCAGTACTGGGTGTTGAACCCAAGGCTTTTGCATTGAAGTACATCCCCAGGCTTTTAAAAGACTTTGTTGATTTTTGAGACAAGATCTAACTATGACTACGTAGTTCAGGCTGAATTCATTATGTAGCCCAGGTTGCCTTTGAACTCCTCCTGCTTCAGCTTCCCGAGTGCTGGGATTACAGGCATGTGCCACCACACCTCACCTGCCTAAAAGATTTTCGAAAAAATTTGTGCCCTACTGAATATTCACACGAAGCTGATTTCTAGCCTTTTTTATTTTGATTTATTTATTTATTTATTTTAATTTTAGCCTTTTTTACTTTAAGACAGGTTTCACTACATTTTCAGAGGCCCAGGCTGGACTTTGACCTACCATTACTCCAATTCAGCCTCTTAGGAGTGCTGAAATTGCAGGTGTGAACTACCTCCTATCTTAATACGTACATTACACAGTGGAAAACATTCCAACCATAGCATTGTTTTGCTTTTATACAGTTGAACTCACTATGTGGCCCAGACTGGCCTCCAACTCAGAGCGATCCGAACCTCCTGCCTCAGCCTCCTGAGGGCTGGGATGGCAGACATACACCACCCACACCTACTGTCCTCTAAATGATATGACTGCTGTGTTGGGGACGGAACCCGGAACCTCGTGCATACACAGCTACACTGCAGCCCGCAGCATTTTCAGGTGCAGCACGTGGCCGAGGTTGCAGGCAGTGCCCTTCTCCTAGGCCAGCATGCAGCTTCCTATGCTCACCCAGCAGCTCCAGCCTGTCTACTCACTGCACTGGGGAACCGCGTGGACACTGGAATCTGTGCTGCCCCCTGGCGTCCGAGCCCTGTCAGGAACAGTCTCAGCTTGTTCTCTATGGGAACTGGGAGGCGGGAAGGGAGTTTGGACCTCAGGAGGCCTCCCTGCGTTTGGGGACTGTGTGCTAGAGCCTGTTTTTAACCAGCATTTATTTTATTTTAACCTGAGTTTTGCAACTCGATGACTCTTCAATATTAGTTTCTCCAATTTCTGAGGGCTTTTTACTTCCAGGCCCAGACAGGATGGTAGCAACTATCTTGCAGTTTGCTCATGAGGTCTGTGGGAATGGAACAGGTTTAATTCCCATACTAACGCTGGAGAGCAGTCTAAGGGGGGAAAGCGGTCTTGGTTTTAGCAATAAATAGAATGGAGTAGGGGGGGGGGTGAGAAAGTGGTTAAAAGGCTCCAGGCAAATGCCCTGGGTTTATTTGCTCTGTAATGATTTGAAAGTATCCATTAGTCACTGCAGTAAGATACCATTTTGGTGGTAGAGTTACACAATTTTTATCTCCCTAAAGATGGCCTTTCCTTAGGTGAATCTCTTCCAAAACTGGTCTAGGGACATTAACAACCTACTTGTCCACACTCCAACTCTTTTTTTTTTTTTTTTTTTTTTTTGTCTTTTTCCTTTTTATCGGTACTGGGGATCGAACTCACGACTGCCTGCTTTTAAGACAGGCGCTTATGCCGCTGAGCTAAACCTCCAGCCCCTACACTCCAACTCTTGCCTGGGAATAACCCCGTCATCTCCTTTTCCTCCTTAAGAACTCTCACTGAGGGGAGCTATTTTACTAGTCACAGGATAAATGCTAATTTTTTTGTTTTGTTTTGGTTTTTTGAGACAGGGTCTCACTATGCAGTTCAGGCTGGCCTTGATCTCACTTTGTAGCCCAGGCTGGCCTCGAACTTGCAACGATCCTCCTGCCTCAGCCTTTTGAGTGCTGGGTTTCAGGCATGCCCCACCATGCTTGGCATAAGGGCTAAAGCTTAGGAATCAATGGAAATGATTAGGGAATTTATTTTGCCTCAGCCCCAGTTCTTTAAGAAATGCAGGAATTTCACCAAAATATTAACCTGACCCAAGAATGTGGGAAAAAAAAAAAGAATGTGGAAAAGTTAGCTGCCTTAGTGAAACTGAGACCTCCAACTTCTGGAGACCTAGGAACTAGCAAAGTGTGAGTAAAAAGCACAGTGCAGAAGCCCATCAATAACTGCAAGCCCACAGAATTCACTTTTCGACTTCTTTGGCTTTTTTTCCCCCCAACTTATTTTTCTGAGTGAATACAAAGGCTGTGAAACCCGGGAAGTCACACGGTGCCTGCAGGCACTCTGGCGCAGTGGGCTAGCGTCACAGCAGCCTCTGCTCTGTGTGACAGAGGAGGAGCCTATGAGGCTGGCCTTGTCACCCCAGTGAGCAGGAAAGGGTGAAGCGAGTCGCCAAAGGTCACACGACCACGACTATCAGTGTCTTGCTGGGCACAGCACATCTGTGGTCTTCTAAAGGCACAGTTTTATACTTAATACACAACTGCGATCAGTGACAAAACGTTTTGCCAATGCTGGTCTTAAAGTTTAAGGAAGGCCAGACACAGTAGTGCAGGCCTGTCATCCAGTACTTAGGAGGCTGAGGCAGGATGTGGCTTAAGAAACAAACATACCAAACATACAATTCCATTTGTAGGGTTATATCCTAAGGCAATTGAAAACACATATTCAAAGAAATATTTGTACACAAATTTTCTAAGAGCACGATTCACAGTAGCCAAAGGTAAAAACTCAAATTTTTGTCAACAAATAAACAGAGTATGGTTTCTCCACAGTGGAATATTATCTGACCACAGAAAGTACCAAAGCAACCTACAGCAGGGCTGGCTTTGAAAACAGCCCCCAAGACACCAGAAGCCCACGCCGAGAAGGGGATGTTCTGTCCCAGCCCATCTTCTGCAGGGAGGAGGGTGCGCTGCAGCCCTGAAGGGCTGAGGGAAAGAATGGGGCGCAGCGCTGGGAGGGGTTGAGGGAGGGGTTTCAGACAAGGGCGCTGGTGAGGGTTGCACAATGCTGTGAGCATCATCGTCACCAATTGGTTGTACACTGTGAAGCCATGAACATCAGTTAAGGGAGATTTCACCTCCATTAAAGCCACACCCAACAATGAAACAATGGTAAAGGACCATAAAGCCTTAGATGAACAGCGGGTAATTTGGTTTTCCTTGGTTTGTCACATTTTGTCATAAACCAGAATATAAACAGCCATTTAGGGGCTGGGGATTTAGCTCAGCAGCGTAAGCACCTGCCTGGCAAATGCAAGGTCATAAATTCAATCCCTAGTACCAAAAAAAAACAAAAAAAACCCCCAAAACTATTAGCTGAGGGGAGTGGCACCTGCCTGTGGTCCCAGCTACTTAGAAGGCTGAGGCAGGAGGATCACTTGAGCCCAGGAGTTCAAGGCCAGTGTGGGCAACATAGTAAGACTTCAAAAAGAATACAAAAACCACCAACAAAAAATGTTAAAAATCCCAAAGGGGCTGGGGATTTAGCTCAGTGGCATAAGCGCCTGCCTTCCAAGCGCACACTCATAAGTTCGATCCCCGGTACAGATAAAAAAAAAAAATCCCACAGAAGGTATTAAGGTAGCTGAGGTCCTCTAATTTGTCTAGTTGGCAAAGCACCTAGTAGAATTTACAGTACATAGGAAGCATAAAAAATGTTTTAACTTGCATAAAGTGCAGAAGAAAGATAATAAAAACATGGAATTTGTTTCATGTCTCCCCAAACTGCAAAGTAAACAGCAGCCTACTGTTCCCACTCAGCCTGGCGGGAGGTCAGGCCCAGGAGGCCACAGGCTGCCACTTTCTATGGCTCCCCTGCGACCTGCAAGGCCTGCAAGGCCTTTCGGGGCCTCCACAGGGTGCCTTTGTTCCCAGGCAGAAATGGGGCACCATGGCCCGTTCATGCCGAGCTCCCAGGCAGGGTACCCAGTTCTCAGAGATGCTGGCCTGCTCAAGTACAAGTTAATTACGTTTCTAAGCATTACAGAATAATGAAATAAAATCAAACTGGTGATAAAGTGAGAGCCAGGCCACCCGCCTTTACCCAGTTTTCCTCTGAAGAGGAAAACTGTCTTTTTATCGGTACCGGGGATTGAACTCACAACCACACACTTGCAAGGCAGGCGCTTATGCCACTGCACTTAATCCCCAGCCCCCTCTGGCGGGAGTTTGGCAGAGCACGGATCTGCCCTTTCTCCTGCCCGCTCCTCTCTGCCACCTGGGAACCGCACTGGGGTTTGCCAATGCCCACCCACGCTCACTCTGGGTGTCAGTTTGATTTCTATAAAATGAAAGTGATTTCTATGATTGCCGCAAAGCCTAAGGGTCCACGACCTTGGCCTCGCCGAGTGCCGCTCTGCAATGGTCACTCTCGGGGGAGGAAAGGGAAGAACAGAGGGGGGCCTGGCTCTCACCGTGTCACTCAGTCCCAGCACTGAGAGTCAAGGAGTCTTCAGAAACACACAGAAGTCGCTTTATGTTTTCCCTCGCAAACAGAGAGGCCATAAGGGGCGAGGGCCAGCGAGTCCCTCACTGCCCACGGCCCAGGCCTCACACGGAGCCCGCTCCAGTGAGTGCATGTTGAGAGGCTCTGCGTGGCTGTGATGGCTCGGAACCCTCAGGAGAAACCCACCGTGCACAGTGAGGATGCAATCAACAGCACCAGCTGCAAACCGCTTCATTTTTTCGCTCTTTCAACTTCACAACTTGCCAGAGCGAAGACCTTGTCTCCAGAGCCTAAGAGAGAGAAGTGTAACAACAAGGTTATTTCTTTTTTTTTTTTTTTTGTCTTTTTCCTTTTTTATCCATACCAGGGATCGAACTCACGACTGCCTGCTTCAAGGCAGGCGCTTATGCCGCTGAGCTAAATCCCCAGCCCCAACAAGGTTATTTCTAACACATGTGCGATTTCTTGTCCAGAGAGAGGACACCGAGTTAGCCGCCACTGCCAACACACAGACCTGTCCTTCCCGTGGCTACCCTGTCTCCCCTCAGTGCAAACCAGCCAGCCACAGGAGAGGCCGCTCAGCTCCAAACTCCAGATACGAAATAGGATGAACTTCCTGGCTCCTGCCAGGGTTATGCCTTGTAGATAAGGACTTGAAAACTTGAGGTAGCAAAACTACATATGCCCACGATCCCGGCCACCCAGCAAGTGAGGCCTGGGGTCCCTGGAGCACAGGAGCTGGAGGCTGGCCTGGGAAAACAGTGATACCTCACTCTAAAACACAGACAATATTATTACTAAGCCAGGTGTGGTGGCTCACACTCGTAATCCCAGCACTCGGGAGGCTGAGGCAAGAGGATCCTTGTAAGTTCAAGACCAGCCTGGGCTACAAAGTAGGCTTAAGATCAGCCTGAACTGCATACTGAGATGCTGTTTCAAAAGAAAATTGTATTATTATTGTTGTTGTTGTTTTTGATACTAGCAATGGAACTCAGGACCTTGTAATTGCCAGGCAGGCACTTGTGCCACTGAACGATATCCTCGGCCCAACAAATATTATTAAAAACAAAAATTAGGCTGCGTATTTGAATTCTGCATGAATTTAATTATTTTAAATTAATAATTTAAAAGTATTGGGGAATAAAACCAACACAAAGGATTTATAGAGAAAGTGATGCTGATGTCACTGTAGATCAAGGAAAAGTCATCACATGCCTTGCATTCTCAGAGGCCAAGGCAGCCGGCCCTGCTTAGCAGCAGGAAGCCCTCAATCTCAGGTGGCAGCGGTGCGTGGCAGTGGCACCAAAAACAAACAAACACATTCCAAAAACCACCTTTCCCTCACCCGTGCATCTGCTGATGGCCGTGTGTGCGGCTTCCAAAACTTAGCCGTCATGCGCAGAACGTCTAGGCCGAAACATCACACGGTTTCTCTCAGATGAGAGAACCAGAGTATTAATGCATTAAAGAGCAAACTAAATGCCAGCTAGCCAAAAGCAGGGAGGCAGATTTTTGCAAATGGGAAGGCAACCAAAAGGTGGAGGGGAGGAAGGGAAGGAAAGTAAAAAGGACTGAGACGATCTTGGCACAGGTAGCAACTCCCCACAGTGAGCACCACCACCCTGTACTGCGAACAGGGACCCATGACAAGTACAAACCACGAAGCAGGCGAGAGCACAGGAGGGCACTCACTGAGGTCGGAGGAGACTTTCTCAAACTGGCTGAGGACAGCACCAGCATTTGCGGACAGGAAGGCCTCGTCATCTGCAGTCAGCTGAATAAAACGAGACAGGGCCCAGGGGACAGGTTCAGACGTCATGTGGGGCTCCGGGGAGCACGGTTAGACCCTCTTGGGGTGGGGGCGGAAACTACAGCGCAGCTCAGGAAGTTCTGTGACAAACACGTCCCCTTGGCCCCACGCCTAGCACAGGCAGCTCCAGGCATACCTTCTCGCCGAGCTTGCGCAGGGCCGTGAGGATCTCCACTTTCTGCTGAGTGTACAGGTCCCGGGCCAGCTTGCCCACCATCAGGTCTCTGTCCATCTGCAGGGAGGATGCAGGCGCATAGTAAGAGAAGACAGTCAGTGCACAGAAGCCAGCCTCCCAGATTGCCTTCTTAAACCACCCAGTTGTATTATAAAGAGTTAAGGGGCGCGAAGTGGGGAGGGGCTGAAAAAGGAATTGAGACATTTGTGCACCACACCCTCACGATGAAGGTAGTACAAACTACGGTGCTACAAACTAAGACAAAGTCTTATGAAGAATTATAAGCTGGTGTGGTGGCACACACCTGTCCCTGCACTGGGGAGGCTGAGGCAGGAGGAGCACTCAGTGGGGCTCTCAGTGGGAACTCTAATCAGGGCTGCAGAAGCAAATGATAAAACACTGAAAGAGGAGACTAGAGGCTGAGGCAGGCAGATTGCTGAGTCTGAGACCAGTCTGGGTTAGACAGTGAGTTTAAAGGTAACTTGAGTTGCATTAGCCAGACCCTGGCTCAAAAGAGTCGACAGTGGTGTAGTCCAGGTCCATGTGGTCAGAGGTAATTTACTTTTTTTTCCTTTTTTTTTTAAACTTTTTATTGGTACCAGGGATCGAACTCATGACCACCTGCTTGCAAGGCAGGTGCTTATGCTGCTGAGCTAAATCCCCAGCCCCTCAGAGGTAATTTAAATTGCTGCACATGTTTATACAACTGCAGTCAGTATCACCTGTAATGGCACAATTTTGTCAGAAAACTGTGGGTTGTGGATCTAAAATCAGCGGACTAATTCTTAACCTATGGGCTACCACAAGGAGCAAATTCCTCTTGTGATAGGAAGGAGAATACAGCTAGGAAGAAAAATACAGTGACCTGATCACTGAAAGAAACTTTACCTCTGCTAACCTTGTCCGAAGCTGACCAGGTTGCTTCTTTGCAAACAATCTGATGACCTCTGGGGTTTTGAAGGCCTGACTGATGGCCGCCTGAATAGCCTAGAAACACAGGAAGGCAAAAGCTAACCAAAACATTCCAGGGAGTTGGGCTGCCATCGCTGACTGGCCGAATGTCATGAATGGCTCTTTGTTCATTGAGGCTGTTACAAAATCAGTTTTCATTTACTATTTCTGTGCCTGTCCCCAGTGCTAAATGCATCAAGACCTGCCCTAGCGTGTTGGAAGCAGACATTTACTGAGAAGCTGCACCTAGGAGGGGAGCGTTCTCTACCAGAAAAACATACACGCTCTGGGGGAAAAGGCAGAGAAAACCCCGCTCACCAGCTGCATCCCGCTGAGCTCGTCCACCAGCGTCATGTTTCCAGACATAATCTTCTTCAGTGAATCATTAAATTCACTCAGCTGCTCCAGAGTTTCCTTTTTGGTCTCCTCATATTCATCTGTGTCAAGCTCCTCTCTGCGGTACAGCGAGCAGCAGAAGCAGAAAAACAGAGTTCCAAGGGGAAAGAGCAATCTCAGTGCTGGCCAGGAAGGCTGAAGGGAAACAGCGGTGCTGACGGTAGAAGTTTCCAGAGCTAGACCAGGGCTGCAGTCACTTTCTTGCAATGTGTCCATTTCGATAGGAAAACTTTTTCTTTTACCAAAATCAGTCATATTTAACAAACATGTCATAAATTCTTTTTGGGGGGACAATACTAGGGACTGGGACTCAGGATCGTTGGACTGAGTACTACATTCCTAGCTCTTTTATTTTCTTGTTATTTTATTTTTTATTTATTTATTTTTTGGTACTGGGAATCAAACTCATGACTGCATGCTTGCAAGGCAGGTGCTTATGGCGCTGAACTAACTCCCCAGCCATTATTTTAAAAAAAAAATTTTTTTTTGTCTTTTTGACACAGGGTCTCACTATGCAGTTCAGGCTGGCCTTGAGCTCACTTTGTAGCTTTGTAGCTTGAAGTCACAATGATCCTCCTGCTTCAGCCTCCCAAGTGCTGGGATTACAAACATGTGCCACCACACCCAGCTTGTATGTATTTTTTGAGACAGGGTCTCACTACACAGTTTAGGCTGGCCTTGAATGAATTATGTGTAGCTCACACTGGCCTTGAACTCAAGGCGGTCCTCCTACCTCAGCCTCCTGAGAACTGGGATTACAGATGTGCACCACCAGACCTGGTTTAAAAAGATTACTCTCATACAGTACTTCTTGGGTTTTTCACAACTACCTCAAGGGATCAGCCTTGCGGCCTGCTGTCAGCCCTGCGCTGATTAGGAGAGAGTGTCCCAAAGTCAGGCCAGGTGCGAGGCTGACCTGTTTCTAAGGAGGACTGGAGCAGCCAAGAGAAAGGTTAAAAAAAAACCCACCCGAAGAGCCCGGATGGAAGCTGAACTGTGCATCTGTGGTGTCTGCCGTGGAGATGCAGGGCTCCTGGCTCTGGGGCGCCATGTCCTGGACTGGCCTCCTGGCTGCTGTTCGCTGTCCTTTGCTGAGTTTGCTCAGAGCCACCCACTCTTCAGTGGCAGCCATTCCCCCGGCGATGGCACTTACCCGGTAAACCACGGCCCCCAGTTCCCAGCCTTCTTATTTATGTTTTATTTTGAGACAGGGTCTCACTACACTGCTAAGCTGCCCAGGCTGACTTCAGAACTTTCTACCCTCCAGCCTCAGCCACCTGGGGTGCAGGAATGACAGGTGTGCGCTGCTGCAGCTAGCGACAATAACGTCCCACGGTCTATAGTAAGGCCTTGGGCAAGGCAGTGAGCACACCGTCTCAGTTTATCGGTAAAGCTCTTGGTAGTGATGGTGCCCACTGAACAGGGCTGCTGTGAACATTAAATGAGATAAGGACGTGCTTGCCACACGTAGCAACAGGCACTTGATAAACAGCTGTTACTGTCTTCATGATTGCTAATGATAGGAAAGCTTTTGTGTCCTCCACAAATGCAGTCTTTGTCAGCTGAGTGAGATAATTCTTTTACTATGAAATATTTACTGCAAGTTAACAGCAGCTCTTGTTTACCGAGCCCCCACCCACGGCCACCAACTCTAGCCAAGTACTGTGCTGCCACTTGAGTTGTCATGTTTTCTGCAACCTTGCAAGGCTTTTAAAAAGCTGCCACAGTACTCTGTTTTCTTTTTCATGTTTGGTGACAGGGAGTGAAACCCTTCAAGGGTGCTAAGTGCCCATTCCAGTACTGAGCGCCAGCCCCCAGCCCCAGTCCTGGCACCGGCCTGTCTGTGCGAAGTCCAGGGTGGAGCGGACTGTGGGAGCGCAGGCCAGGCAAGCCCAGTCTATCGATGAAGACAGGAGGTGGGGCATTTCCACCTCACCGAGATGAAGTATTTTGCCGAAGTGCATTTAATAAGTACTTAAAAGATTTCCACATCCCAGGCTTTTGGCCTCTAAAGCTGCTCTGAATTTATGGCTCCAAAAGACAGAGCACTGTGAAAAATACTGCAGGGGGAAATGCAATTCACACACAGCACTGCATCCATGAGGGCAGAAAGAAATCACTTTAAAACTGGGCGTGGTGGTGCACAGCTATAATCCCAACACTAAGGAGGCTGAGGCAGGAGAACTGTTACAAGTTTGAGACCAGGCCAGGCCGGGCTACAAAGTGAGCTCACAGCCAACCTGAACTGCATAGTGAGACCCTATCTCAAAAAAAAAAGGGAGAGATCGCTTCCCAGCGCCAGCGCCAGAACACACAATCCCACCGTTACCTGCATTCCTCCAGGTCTTGTAACTGCTGCATGAGTCTATCCAGCTGTTCCTCCAAATTCTGCTTCAGTTTGCTTGTCTCAGTCTTTCCTCTGGAAGCCATTCTAATCTCTATGTAGAACAATAAGCCCGCACACAGAATATTATGTTTGGAGATCTGAAGAGATTCAATATGTTGCTGTGATTTAAAATTAATTACATTTAAATAAAACAATTTTAAATCTAATATAAAAGTTCCAGGTATAGGAAAGATTATTATACAAATAACCTCAGCTTAAGTATTGTACTTTAAATTCATACAGTAATAAGACCCCGGAAAAATGCCCCAGAATCTTCAGTTGTATCTTGCGAAGTGGGGGGGTGGGTCCTCCGCCTGCTAAGAAAGTGCAGTACCACTGAGCTACCTCTGACCTCTGAGTCTTCCTGCTGACTGGGTGAATTCACTCGATGCCTGTGCTATAGATTCTATCTTATTTAAAGCGAATTTGGTTGATAGACACACAGGTTTATATAGGAATGTTGAGCTGTGACTTTGCTTCATGAAATAATTTATAGTGAGTCATAAAATAAAACCACATGGTACAGCACAGTATTCTTTTTCACTTTGTAAGTACATTCCAGGTCTCAAAATGTTCCTAGTGTTACCCTGCTTAAGTACCTTTTCTTAACTTGTGAGAAGAGCATCCTCTTAGGGGGATAAGGGGAACCAGTGACCAAACCTGGGGTCCTCTATCACTGAACTACATCTCCTGCCCTATTGGTTTGTTTGTTTATTTTTGAGACAAGATCTTGCTAAGGAGCTAGGCTGGCCTAGAACTCACAGTAATCCTTTTGTCTGTCTCTCAAATTCTGGAATTACAGGCAGAAGCCACCACACGTGGATTTTCTTTTCTTTGCTTTTTAAATGAGAGGAAAGTTTTCTGTTTTGGAGGTTTTTTATTTTATTTTTGAGACAGAGTCTGCCTCTGTGGTTCAGTTTGGCCTCGAACTTATGGAGATCCTCCGGCCTCAGCCTCCTGAGTGCTGGGATCACAGGTGTGGGCCATCACGCCCTCTATGAGAGGAAGTCTTGCTATATTGTTAGGCAATTTCAAACTCTAGACTCCAAGCAGTTGTCCTGCCGCCCGAGTGCTGGGACTCGTGTATAAGCCACTCCATTCAAACTCGTTTTTATCCACTACTCAGCCACCTTTCATAAGCCCAGTCCCCAACCTCAGTTCTGTTTCACTGATAATTTGCTGGTCCTAAAGCATTTTTTTGCTATTTAAATCACAGCTTTATTACTGATGTATTTTAAGGACTATAAGGATTTGATTTCATAATTTTATCTCCAAAATCCTTGCATATTCTTATGTACTGCTGGGGGTATAGCTCAGCAGGACAACACCTGCCTTGGCAAGTGTGAGTTCAATCCCCGGTACAAAAAAAAAAAAAATTAGAACAAACACATAAATAAAAAAGTCTAGAAATATTGTTGTGTACTTTTCTTTCTAAATTAAGATGTAAATGTTTAAATTAAGATGTCTAAAGATGTCTTTAATCTAAGATGTCTAAATTAAGATGTAAATAGTTTCATTAAAAATCTTTGCTTTGCTTTTGAATGAGGATCTCGCATGTTGCCCAAGCTGGCCTTAAAGTCACTAGGTAGCCTGGGCCAGCCTTGAATTCATGGTGACCATCCTGCCTCAGCCTCCCAAGTGCTGGTATTACAGGTATGTGCCATCATGCCCAGCTAAAAATCCCTCCTACTGGTTGCAGGCCAGTGTGCAGGCTAGAGCTGTAGCTCAAAAATAGTCCTGGCCTAGGGAGTCCAAGGCTCTGGAATTGATCACCAACACCGACAAACATTTGGGGAAAAAAATCTGTATCTTGAAATTGAACTTTTTCTGTTTATTTTTTGGTTTGTTTCTATTTTTGTGGTGCCTCATGCATGCTAAGCACACTGAAATATATCCCACAGCCCTTAATATATTGAGAAAAAAATTTTCCTAGTCTAACCTAAATGTTCAACTCTTTCTCTTGATGCTGGTGATGAGTCGAGAGCCTCATGCACGCTAAGTGCAGTGCTATTGAGATCAGAGATTAGGGCATGGCAAAAGATGGCTGGGAAGTGGATGTGACCCGTCATCTCAAGATCCCTGACACATGCGTGGAACAATGCCTTGCATGTGGACTTCTCCGAGTCCTGCAGGTTTTCAGTAGTATGGCCTAGACCTATAGAGTTCAGCGTGAGAAGTGGGACTCCAGCACTGCCTGCTCTTAGGACCTCTATGTTAAGTTTTCAGGTTTCCTGGACACCTGGACAGCACAAAAGAAAGGCAGCCATGAAGAGTCTGTGCTCGCCTAACTTTCCAGAACAGCCCGTGCATGTGTGTTTTCCAGACACAGCTTGTTTATCCATCATTGCTGTTACCTTTTTTCTTTTTACTAATCTAAACTCGGTCTGCAGGGCTAGTTTCTCCCCTCACTCCTCACTTTTGCTTTTCTTTCTAGCACAATCCCAGGCAGACAAAACATACTGGATACTTAGTAAATGAAAGAGAACTGCCTGCTTCTTCTGTATTACACATCATATTCTCGTGAGCTCTTATCCTGGCTATGGATTACATACCTATCATTTTAGTGTATCACACTAACTTCTCCTGACTAAATTCAGACAGCAGGAAATGAGTGTGCTCTTCTCTCAGTCCCCCCTGCACCTAATACCCAACAGACACCTGAAAACTGGATAAGGTAAACCAAGGCTCAACATTTTCTTTCCAGGGTGCTGGAGATTGTTGAACCTACGCCTCCCACGCTCTAGGAATGCCCTCTAATCACTAAGCCTCACTTCTAACCTTCATAAAATCTGAAAGGCTATTTCAGGGACTATTAGAGGCACTTGAAAAGCCTTACCCGGGTGCTACAGGTGGATCCCAGACACACCCGACTCGCCAGCACCCCCCAGTGTGGAACAGTGGTAACGATGCACGGTCCCCGAAACCATAGACAGGGCTCCCAGCTTCCGCGACGCGTGCGGAAGGCGCTGGTTCTGGCTCACCTGTCCGCTAGAACTCTGAACTTCTGTACAGTGTTGACAGCTCCAAAACTGCACAGATGTCCGGTTCTTGAAATTTCGCAGATCGTCAACTAGTGGAAAGCGAAACGGTTCATCAAGACTAGAGGAGGTTCAAAGTTCAAACCACCCAGGGGCGGGGTTGGCTGAGGAAAGGGAAAGCCCTGAACAAATTGTTTTATTCCTATAAGAATTTGGCCTAGCCGGGCGTGGCACTGTAAGCCTGTAATCCCAGCACTCGAAGGCTGAGGCAGAAGTTGCAAATTCGAGATCAGCCTGGGCTACAAAGTGAGCTCAAAGCCAGGCTGAACTGCATAGTGAGACCCTGTCTCAAAAAGACAAAACAAACAGAACCCCAAAAAAACCTTGGCCTGCAGCAATCTGGTAACTAACTTGGGCAGCCGCACGCATCCCTAACACACCCTTTTTTCCTACGCGGGCTTAAGGTTCCGTTTACTCTGGGAGCGGCACCTCGGGCAGCCTTTCTGGAAGTTTTCCTAGGGAGACACCCACACACATTTGCAAAGCAACTGTCAAATCCACAGCACACCTTTTCCCGGGTGCAGAAGCGTCAGGCCCATGACCCTCGGGTCGGGATTAGGAAGCAGCTCCAGCCACCGCCGCAGAGCCCCTCTCCGCTGGGGAACCTGAGGCTCCTGGACTCGGGTCCGCGGCGGCCGGGCTGACCAGGCCTCGACCACGACCAGAGTTAGCCGTGAACCCGCCGCCCCCAAAACTCCTCCCCGATCGGAGCCAGGACAACTCCCTCAGACCGTCGGGGTCCCGTCCGCCTCCTGCCCTCCCGCAGGTCCCAGACTTTCCTACAGGGGCCCCGCCTACCTGAGGGCCCCGGCTGCGGGACCGCGCGGAGGAGCACTTCCGCTTGTCGCACCCACTTCCGGTTCCTGCAGCCAATGAACGTGCGGCCTCTGTGTTCCCCTCTTTGGCGTCCGGGCCGTAGTGCTCTCCGCGAGGACTGGGCCGTGTGGCTGTGAGGCTGGGTAAGCCCCTTGGCCGGATTCCGCGCCCGGTCCCCAGTGGAGTCACGGGGGAGCCCCTCGTCCCACAAGGTGGTGAGGAAGGTCCCTGTTGCGGCCCCAGCGGAAGGGCATCAGGTTCATTTCCCTCTGCCACCAGACACCTGGCTAATTTGCCTCCGCTCTTAGGACCCCATGAAGTCCCTTTCCCTAAGCGCCGCAGGGCGGGCACTTGTGGGCTTGCCGGGTGGGCCGGCGTCTGTAAAAGACGAGATCGCTTTCCTGAAGGCAGTTCGGCACTTAGATCCTCCGAGGAGGAAGCACTGTAAAAGTTACTCAGAGTCGGGCTCGGTGGCGCACACCTGTAATCCCAGCACTCGGGAGGCTGAGGCAGGAGGGTCGCGGTGTGTTCGAGGGCAGCCTAAACTACATAGACTCTGCCTCAGGGGAAAAAAACCCAAAAAACATCTGAAAAACCAAATACCCAGTTTCTGCTGGGTGAACACTTTTCTCGTGTTCCCAGCGCATCTTCCTGAAGAGCACGAATCACCGGGATACCAGGGTTTGTGGCAAGGTAGTGTCAGAGGTGCGCGGTGGTTGTCTTTGACATTTGTATCGTCGCCCAGGATTGACCTCCAGCTTTGATAATCTTAGAACTCTACAGGGTGATTGCTCCTGGTTTTTATCTGATTATGGGTTGCTTTTGCCAACGATGGTTTTTTAGAATTAGAATTTGAGTACGAAAACCCCCCCCCCCCTTTTTTTATCCGAGCTTAGCTTACGTTGCAAAACGCTTAGGACTGAAAAGAAATGCCTTGTTACATTCATGTGATTAACTTTTGGTATGTGAATATCTGTGGCAGTGTCAGCGTTTTTTGTTTTTTTTTGTTTTTTGTTTTTTTTTTTTTTGGTACCGGGATCGAACTCGCGACCTCGCGCTTTTCAGGCGGGTGCTTATGCCGCTGAGTTAAATCCCCCGCCCTAGTGTCAGCGTTTTAGGTAAAATGCAATTCACAATGACAGTGCCAAACAAAATCAGAAAATATATTTCCTTTTGTTAACCACCTGTGCGCACACGTGTGTGTGTGTGTGGGGGGGTAATTGGGCACTAAATCCAGGGCCTCAGTTAGGCAAACCCTCTACCATTGTGTTGTATCCCCAGCCTTTGGGAAAAAAATTTTAAAAAAATTTTTTTGAGAGTCGCATTAAGTTACCAGGCCTGACCTCCAATTTGTGATCCTCCTGCTTCAGCCTCCCTAATAGTCGAGATTACAAGTTAATGAATAATATTCCTACTGCCTACGGGGAGAGATTGGTTTGGGTTCCAGTTGTGAAATAAAAATAGGATCCAAGGGTTCCGGCAGAAGGCAGAAAAGAAATTAGAGCAAGAGGAACTGTGTATTAAGGAGGTAGTCACAGGAGATGGGGCAAGGGACATGATGTCACCATGGGGACTATAACGGGAAACAGATAAATGCGGCTTGGTGGCCGGAGGAGGCCAGACGCTGGCCCTCGCTTTGGCAAGAGGGAAAATGCTGGGGCAGATGACTCTGGAGTGAGTAATGAGAAATACCTTTGGGCTGGGTGTGGTGGTGCACACCTGTAATCCCAGAACTCAGGAGGCTGAGGCAGGAGGATCAACGTGAGTTTGAGGTCAGTCTGGGCTACAATAAGACTGTCGTGGGCAGGCGTTGCAAGGTGACATAAGCAAAAGCGTTTCCCGGTAGATACTTGGACCTGCTATGTTTTATATAAATACTTTTTGGGTGTGTGGTGGAGGTTCAAACCCAGGGCCTGTGTCATGGCCAGGTGTTCTCCCCCGACCTGCACCGTCCTGCTGGGCCCCTGGTGATTGATGTTGAGGGTGGCACTTGGCATGGCATCTAAACATTGCCTGGCGTGGTGTTCAGTCCACTGCTGATCCTAAGGGGAGGGAAGCTGCTGCCTGCTGGGGGACCAGACCGGGGGACTGGAAGTGGCCCAAAGGACAGGAATGTCTGTTACCGAGTGACGAGGGCCTCGACTTCGGTAGTGAGTGAAAGCGGAAATAAGGAACCCTGAGGCCCTCTCTGGAGCAGGCCCACGGCGGGCTGCGTGCGGAGGCCGCGAACGGCACTGCAGACGGAAGTGAAAGAACAGTGGCTAGGATCGGCACAGCCTGAGAGCATGCGTGAAGCCGGCCCTGCTGAGGTGGTGCATGCCACCTGCTGGGTGATGCGAGTGATGCCACCTGCTGGGGAGGCTGAGGCAGGAGGATGGCAAGTTGGAGGTCAGCCTCAGCAATTAAAAGAGACGCAGCCTCAAGAATTAAAAAGAGCTGAGGACGCATCGCAGTGGTAGAGTGGCCCTGGGTTGGATCCCCAGTACTGAAAAGTAAGCGAGCTGAGTCCTTGTAGTGGCACCTGTGCTTTCTTCCTTTTTAGCTCGGTAGTTCCCGCTGTGTGGACCATGTTTGCTCATTCATTCATTCGTCATTCTTCTCTTCACCAACTGCATCGTTGTTGGTTTGGGGTTATTATGTATAAAGTCACTGTAATTCTGTCTGTCTGTCTGTCTGTCTGTCTGTCTTTCTTTCGTACCAGGGATTGAACTCACAACTGTGCGCTTGCAAGGCAGGCACTTATGCTGCTGAGCTAAATCCCCAGCCCTGTAATTCTTTATTATGGACATAGTTTCACACACACACACACACACACACACACACACACACACACACACGGGCACACGAAGATTGAACCTAGCGCCTTTAGACTGAGCTGTACCCCTTGCCCTTTCAAAATCATTTTATTTATTATTCATTCATTTTTCTTTTTTTTTCTTTTTTTTTTGGTGGGGGGTCTTTTGAGACAGGGTCTCCCTGTGCAGTTCAGGCTGGCCTTGAGCTCACTTTGTAGCCCAGGCTGGTCCCAAACTCAAAATGATCCTCCTGCCTCAGCCTCCTGAGTGCTGGGATTACAGGTGTGAACCACCAGCTTCATTTTGATTTTTGAGAAAGGTCTCCCTAAATTGCCAAGTAGAGCTAAAACTTGCAGTCCTCCTGCTAGAGCTTCCCAGGGTGCACCATGTCTGGCTTTCACCCCATTATTTTTAAACTATTGTTATAATTCGTATCTGAAGTCTTAGCCAGGCACTCAGGAGGATCACTGCAAGTTGGAGACCAGCCTGGGCTACAAAGTGAGCTTAGGTCAGCCTGAACTGCAGAGCGCGACCCTGTCTCAAAAAGACAAAAATAAAATAAAATGTTTTAGCCAGGTATGGTGGCGCATGCTGTAATTCCAGCACTTGGGAGGCTGAGGCAGGAAGATCACTGAGTTCAGACCAGTTTGGGCTACACAGTGAATTCAAAGCCAGCCTGAACTGCATAGTGAAACCCTGTCTCAAAAAAGTAGTCTTTTCTCTATAGCCTCCCTGAGAACTTTCCTCCATCAGTTACTCCCTTTCTTGAGCTTCTGTGGCTTCCTACTGGGTCTCTTTCTCTGTCTTTCTCTGTCTTTCTCTGTCTTTCTCTGTCTCTCTCTGTCTCTGTCTCTGTCTTTCTCTCTCAATGATTCTTTCCCCTTAACCTAGCTACATTCTCTTTTCGTTTTATGTTTGGGACAGGCTTTTGCTATGGTGCCCAGGCTGGCCTCTTAATTCCAGGCAGTCGTCCTGCCTCAGTGTCCTGAGTGCTGGGATGACAGAGGTGTATCATGGTGCCCGATTTACTGCTTCTGTGTTTTTAACCAATCACATTAGACAGACAGCTCTGAAGGTGGCCGGGGATGGTATCTGTGAGCTTGCCTGAAGGGTGAGGCTTCCTGTCCTGGAGGCCTGGAGCTCAGGGTGGTGAAATCAGATGGGGACTTGACCTCTAAGAATGGGGGCCTGTGGGGACTTTGGGTCCCTGGGAGCCATCCCCAGAAGGGCTTATCACAGTTCTTCCTGGACCCTGGTTGGTTCTCAAAGAGGAGACTGGCTGCTCCCCACCCCTGGGCATGGTCTCACCCTGGGATCCCTGCTCTGTGTACCTCTGCCCTTGCACCAACTGCCAGCAGTGCTTACCGGGGCCCAAACTGGTGCAGCTGTGGGTCCTGGACCATCAGCCTCCAAGTCTATGCACCGAATAAGCCACTTTTCTTTACATAGGTGTTTTGTTACAGCAGTGGGAAGCAGCCTTAGCAATACCTCAGATTCAGTTCTTAGAAAATATAGTCTTGGGGCTGGGGATTTAGCTCAGCGGCATAAGCACCTGCCTTGCAAGCAGGCAGTCGTGAGTTTGATCCCCGGTACCGATAAAAAGGAAAAAGACAGAAAAAGAAAGTAATAGTCTTTGTAAAGCTGGGTGTGGTGTGCAGGCCTGTAATCCCAGCACTGGGGAGGCTGAGGCAGGAGAATTGTTCTAAGTTTGAGACCAACCTGGGTTACAAAATGAGCTTGAGGCCAGCCTGAACAACATAGTAAGACCCTGTCACAAAAAGACAATAATAATAATAATAATAATAGAAACGATAATAATAAAAGTGATCTTTGTATTTTTGCCCTTTGACCACAGCTCCTACCCTGGGCTTCCTTTTATGCTCTTTTGGTTGATTTTCTTTTTAGTACTGAGGATCAAAGTGAGGGCTTTGTGCTGAGCTGCATTCTCAGCCCTTTAAAATTATATTATTGGGCTGTGGTTTAGCTCAGTGGCATAAGCGCCTGCCTGGCAAGTGCAAGGTCCTGAGTCCAATTTGCGGTACCAAAAAAAAAAAAAAAGGATAAATAAAATATTTCCTTCATTTTAGTTTTTCAGACGGACTAACTATGCAACTCAGACGTGCCTTGCACTCACCATGTATCCCAGGCTGGCCTCAAACTTATGGTGATCTTCCTGTCTTGGGATTATAGGGATACACCACCATGCCCGGCAAAATTTTTATTCCAGATATGATCTTGATAAGTCGCTAAGTTGCCACGGTTGGTTTAAACTTGTGTAGGCCCCAGCTTCCCAGGGCTGGTGGCGTGTGTCCGCGTGCCTGGCTGTGGTTTCACTTTTCTACAAACCTAGCTGTCCCACTGAGGTCCTTTTCTTCCCTTTTCTCTTTTTCTTCTGAGTGAATGATGGTCCTGTGCTTTCTCTTCTTCTCTCATACGTGTTTGCACGATGTGATTAAAGTTACGGAGAATGCCGGCACCGAGTGCCGTCCCAGGGCAGGCAGCTCACAAAAGCACAGCAGTGCGTCCTCCTCCTTAGTCACCTGGCCCCACACCCGGGACAGCGGGCTCTGCCAGAGTCAAAATAGCCATCGAAGGTTAACACTGGGAACGGATGCGGGCACCCGTGGCAGTGCGGCTGGAGACCCTTGTGAAGGAGGAGGTGCTGCTTCTGAAAGCGGGGAGCAAGGGGGTGTTGAAAGCCAGAGGGAAGGTTCTGAGCGGGGTGTGACAATATGTGCTTTACTGTAATGAATGTTTCACATGTAAACATTCTCCGGAGGTTTGTTTTTCCCCTTCTGAAGTTTTTGCTCACCCCTTGTAATGTGTCGTGGATGTATCTGAAGGCAAAACCAAGAGGATTTGCTGGCACAGTGTAGGGAAAAAACAAGGAGGCCTGGAGGGAATTCCCGGTACCTGGCCTCAGCGTCTGGGCAGGCGGGTTCCTCGTCAGCTGACATCAGGTTAGGAGAGGCCAGATGGAGAGGCCAGAGAGGAAAAGGTCTTTTCAGTGGAACTACTGCACTGGTATGAGCTGATTTTAGTTTTTTAGATTTTATTTTATTTTATTTTCTGTTTCTGTCTTTTTCGTTTTTATCGGTACCAGGGATCGAACTCATGACCGCACACTTGCAGGGAAGGCACTTATGCCGCTGAGCTGAATCCCCAGCCCCCTACTCATTTCATGCGGGTTTTTTTTTTTTTTTTTTTTGGTACCGGGGATCAAACTCACAACTTTGTGCTTGCCAGGCAGGCACTTAGACTACTGAGTTAAATCTCTGGCCCCCAAGAAACTAGTATCAGGCTAGGTGCAGGGTAGAGAGCCCTCTAAAATTCAGTTGGTTGAATATAATTTGTAACTGCATTTTTTCTGTTTGTACTGGGGATTAAACTCATAACCTTGAACATATCAGGCAGGTGCTTGTGTTGCTGAGCTAATCCCCAGCCAGCCAGATTTCATGCCTTTTTAAGGAAGTAGTAAATTGACCTTGTTCTGTACGCCGTCTGCACTACGGTTTACGTTCCATCTTCTTGTCAGCACCGATGCCCATCACGGTCACCCAACTGATGCCACTGACTTCACGGGATGAAAAAGGAAAATCAGGAGAAAGCCAGTACTGGGGTCTGGGCCCAGTATCAGTAGGCACCTCTTCTCTGAGGAATGTGGTTTGATGGCCCTTGTGCCATTTCAATCGACCTATTCCTTCTTACCCATTGTCCGTGACCACCAGTGTTTTTGTTGTGATTTGATTTTGGAGACAGCATCTCTCACTGTGTAGTCCAGGCTGGCCTCACAGCCCTGAGGATCTTCCTGCCTCAGACTCCAATTGCTGGGATTACAAGTTTGCCCCACCATGCCTGGCTTCAGCTGAGCATTTCCACAGAGCAGGAGGAAGGATGCTGGCCTACCTGCTGATGGGTGACAGTGTTGCTGGGACAGGCGGGATCCAGGGCCAGCTTCACACCACTGGCTTCGCATTTGGCCGAGGCTGCCTCACCCCGCACAGCCAGAGCAGCCCCTGGCCTGCAAACAGCGCTGGTGGGACAGGACAGGGTCACAGGTTAGATAGCCTGGGACCTGCAGGGGGCAGGGGTGGCTCCTCAGACCCCACCCTGAGCCCCCACCCCTCTCCTTTCCACTCCTTTAGCTCTCGGGGCACAGCTGTGCAGAACCAGGTCCCCTTACAGTGTCCCCAGAGGATGAGCACCTGGTGCCTTGGGTGGTTCTGAGGGGGCAGCTTGCTCACCTGTGGACACCAGGCTGCCCACGGACAATAACACAGACAGGTAATAAAGTTCTGGGGTGGTTTTTTCCTGTGTTTGGGAAGAAAACACAATGAAGAATGCTTTTTTTTTAATCATAAGTTTTTTTTTTTTGGTCTTTTTCCTTTTTATCGGTACCAGGGATCGAACTCACGACTGCCTGCTTGCAAGGAAGGCGCTTATGCTGCTGAGCTAAATCCCCAGCCCCTTTAATCATAAATCTTATTTTTAAAATTATATATTTACTTACGGAGCTCTGGGTTAAACCAAGGCTTTTGCACTATGCTACAGCCCAGCCCATTAAAAATTTTTTTTATTTCAAGATAGGCTCCTGCTGAGTCACCAAGATGCCCGGGAAGGGCTGGGACTCGAGGCCTTGCTGCTTCAGCCTCCCAGAGTGTTGGAATCACAGGCGTGCACCGTCATGCCTGGCTCTGAACCAGCAGACTTATTAAAGATGTCCTCAGGTGCTGAGGGTGTGACTTAGTGGTCAGGCACCTGCCCAGCAGGCACAAGGCCCTGAGTTCTGTCTCTAGAACTGCAGAGCAATAAAGTGATCCCGGGTTCGAATTGCCAATTCAGCAAGAGCTGAAAGGTTGATGCTTAATGCACCAAACTCAGCAGCCCCATGTGGGTTAATATCTTAGCAACATTTTAAAATTCTAGGGCCAGGAAGGGCTCAACAATGGTGTGTTCCTAGCACGCATGAGGCCTGAGTTCCATCCCCAGCACCGAGAAACTTCAAAGTGAAAGTCAAGCACAGTGAAATTCTTCCATGAAAAGAAAATTCCCGGCTGGGCATGGTGACCTGTAATCTCAGCACTCTAGGAGATTGAGGCAGGAGGATGCAAAGTTTGAGTTCAACCCCCAATACAAAAAAAGAAAAAATGCTAAACAACATATGGAGATTCTGTCTCAAAAAATATGCATAAAAATGGCTAGGGCTGTAGCTCAGTTGGTTCAGTCCCTAGAATTTGCCAAAACAGAACGGGGCAGGCAAAGCTCTTATAGAATTTAGTTACAGTAAACCAGGGCCTTGCTCGTGCTAAGGAACTGCTTACCTATGAGCTACCCTCTTAACCTCTCATAGAGTGTGTCATGTGGTGTTGGAGTTGGTGTTGTTTTGTTTTGGAGACAGGTTCTCACTGTGTAGCCCAGACTGGCCTTGAATTTGTGGCCATCCTCCTGCTTCTGCCTCCCAAGTGCTGGGATGACAGGCGTGCGCCACCACACCCATCTTATAGAATGTTTTTAATCTTCCCAGAGAAGTGCTTTTCACTGTGGCACGTGTCTAATTAGGGATTCCATTTCCACATATCTGTATTTTGGGTGTTCATAGGAAATAAATATGGATGACTTAGGGGTTTTTGCTCATAGCCAAGCTTCCAGGGGAAGCTGAACCTGCAGAGAGTCAGGATCGAGAAACGTACACAGTCCGCCGCCAGAGCCGTCAGCACCACCGTGCACACTCCTTCGCCGAAGGATCCCACGCCAAATGCAGAAAGCAGCGCCCTCAGGGCCGCTGGCACCGGCTCCAGCTGAGTGAGCAGCACCGTGAGACCTGAAGGGCAGAGATCGGCCTTGCTGTGCTAGGTTCAGTCATCGCAGAAGCAACAGGGTCTCCCTGTGCAGTGCAGGCTGGCCTCGAACTCATTGTGTAGCCCAGGCTGGCCTTGAACTCGAGGTGATCCTCCTGCCTCAGCCTTCCAAGTGCTGGGATGACAGGCGTGCACCACCACCATGCTTGACTTTAGATTTCATATTCAAATTGTATGACAAGCAAAAAAAACTAAATAAATAAATAGTAGGACAACTGTAAGAGTTAACAGAGTTTTTAAAACTTCTGTTCATCTAAATTTTAGTTTAGTTTTCTTTTTTTTGACCAGGACTTGAACTCAGGACCTTGCACTTGGCCAGGCAGATACTTGTACCTGCTGAGCTGTATCCCCAAGTCCCTTCATCTGCATTTGAAATGTGACTTTTGTGGTAAGGTCCAATCCAAGCTTCTAAATGTAGGAAGTCCTACGCTAACTGTTTCTGTTCAGCCAGCATCTAGCAAACAGTAGGTGCCAAATGAGTGCACGGCTGATGATTGTACACTCACCGATGGCGAAGAACGTCAGGACGATGCTGCCGACCAGGTTGTTCAGGAGAGGCTGACTGCAGTATCTAGATGATCGGGGCCTGAAAGTCAGAAGCCAGCTGGTGATCTGATTCACTCGTTACTACAAGAATCCTCTACAGAAGTCCTTGCTGGAAGGGCCAGCCATGAATGCTAACCCTACGTCTGGCACCAGGTTCATTCTGCCTCTGGACAGCTCACTTCTTTTTAGAACTATGGTAATAAGAGCAGTTATTCCGGCACTTGGGAGGCTGAGGCAGGAGGATCACCATGATTTCAAGGCCAGCCTGGGCTCCATAGTGAGTTCAAGATCAGCCTGAACTACATAGCAAGACTTATTTTCTTTCTTTCTTTCTTTCTTTTTTTCTTTCTTTCAGGACAGGGTCTTGAACTCACTATAAATCCCAGCTGGTCTTAACTTGCAGTGCTCCTCCTGCCTCAGCCTCCCGAGTGCTGGGATTATAGGTTCTTACCACCATATCCAGCCAAGAGCCTGTCTCAAAAGAAAATCTTTTCCCCCACATTGGAGGACTGAAGTATTTTCTTTGATGTTCATCCAGTCGCTCTTGCTTCCTGTTCTCCGGACAGAGCATTAACTGGCTGCTTCTGCCCAGAGCAGTGCCCAAAGTTGAGCGCACAGAAGCTCATCAGGCAGTTGCCTGGTTGCGTGCGTCCTGTTGTCCCCAGCCCCAAGACATTAACTGATGCTAGATGGTGGGTCTCTAGAGAAATCCACAGAGACGCAGTGGTCCTGTCTCATGTCATAGCTGCTTTTGCTAGGAGCATAGATGACAATCGGCTCCCATCTCAGTGACACTGCCAGCCCGGGTACCGGGGACAATGGAACAGGCCACACTAAGCCACAGAGCCGGCCTCCCAGAGGACACCCAAAACCCCACCACAGGTGAGGCCCACTGCTCAGGGCGAGGTGGGGGTTCGGACTAACCTGAGCAGCACGTAGAGCTGGAGTGCTATGGCGCTGAGCCCCAGCAGGAGCACGGTGACTTGCCTGCATGGAGCAGAGAGGGACATTTGATATTACTTACCCGGTCATAAAATGACTTCAAGAGCCAGATGTGGTGGTGCACGCCTATAATCCTAGCTGTTGGGAGGTTGAGGCTGGAGGATCACTTCAGTTTGAGGCCAGCCTGACCCTGTCTCAGAAAAACAAAACCAAACTGGCTTAATGTTTACAAAATGTTACATTAATGTTTATATCTCCATGTTTATAAAACTTGAAGAGATCTACCATTTAAGAATCAGAAGTGACCAAAAAAGAATCAGAAGTACATTTAGTTCAGCCTCAGGACTGTCACCGGGAGAAGCGAACTCCCTTTTGGTGGTGCTGGGTAGTGACACTCACAGCCTGACCCGATGAGACCGCGGCAGCCAGCAGTGCACGCCCCAGGCGGAGTGGACCAAACAGAAGTGGATCATGGTGCCGCTGGCCGGGACCCCTGCAGGGAGGAGCCGGACCCCTGCCCCGCGGCGGAGTTCTCTCCCTCTGCTCCTCTCCTCTCTCTCTCTCTCCTCTTCTCCTTTTCTCTCTCCTCTTCTCCTCCTCTTCTCTTCTGCTGCAGACTCCTACGAAACCTGACCTGGGCTTTGAGACAGGTCCTGCCTGTGTCAAGGGACAGAAAGATCAGCTTCCCCAGGTGGCTTGGAAACCCGAGCTCCCTGCCCCAACAGGGACAGTCCTTAGAGCTCCTGATCATCTCTGTTTCCGCATGAGTGACTGTCCCCTGCCTCACCTCCCAGCTGCAGTGTCCCTGTGATGCCCACCGAATGCCAGGCCAGGTTGGCTTCCCACATGCCCCTGATTCCTGGCCCGTCTGACTTGGGCAGGGGGCTCGTCCCTGGCCTGGGATCAGCAGCTCCATGGTGGGTGATGGGAGCGCTCAGGACAAGGGTCAGCCCCAGAACCAGTTCCTGGGGGCAGCACCCAGAACAGCAGGAACCAAAGAAGAATCTCAGAGCAGCCAAGATGGTTCAGTCACTGCCTGGTCACAAATAGATGGTCACAGGGTCAGGGTTAAAGTAAGAGTTCGATTTTCTTTGTGTGTGTGTTGTACTAGGGATCGAACTCAGAGCCTTCACACTGAGCTACATCCTCCACCATTTTTATATGTATTTCGAGACGGGATCTCACTAAATCACTGAGTTGCTCAGCCTGGGTTCAGACTTGTGATTCTCCTACCTCAGACACCCACACGTGTGCCACCATGCCCTCTATTGTGTTTATCTTTAAATTTTGGTTGTTTAGGCTGAATTTAAACTTGAAATCTCCTGCCTCAGCCGCCTGGGACACTTTCTAGAAGACGGTTGCCGCTCTGCTCCTGAGCCCCGTCAGTTCCCCCCTCCTCAGGTATGAAGCCTGGCTTCCCCTGCCCGTTGCCCTCTCCTGTCCTGCTGGGAGACCCTGAGGGTCAAAGTCGGGTTCCAGCTCTGGGTAGGTCATCTGCTGGCTTTGTCCCCCAAAGCCAGCCTGAGCAAAGCTTGGTCACAGCAATGTGTGTGGGGGGTGTCTTTCATTTCTGATGCTACCAGGCACCAGTAAAGGCTTCCTGGGGCAGGGTGGGTGGGGACAAACAGGAAGGGGTGTTGCCGATGAGACTCCGCGGCAGTCTGAGTTATCAGCCTTCCATCTCAGACTCTTACCCCATGGCTGCCCGGCTTTCTGATATGGACTGGGCCCGCTGCCCACCTCCTGGGGTTTCTGGCCCTTGATGGAGCTTCTCAGCCAGTTCCCCTAAGCCATCCTCAAGCTCAGCGAGCTGGTACACACCTGTGATCCCAGCACTGGGGAGGCTGAGGCAGGAGGATCCAGCCTAGGCTACATAATGTGACCCTGCCTCAAAAACAAAACAGCCTCCGAGGAAAGGCAAGAGCAGGACAGAGAACAAGAGACCACCAGAGGCAGTGCGCAAGCATGTAAGGAGAAGGAATGAAGAAACTACCGTCAGCCAGAGAGTTATCTGGCCAGGCAGATGGCACGAGCTAATGCAAAGGCCTATATTGAGAAAGAAGACGATTAATGGCTGCCCCAACACAGAAACATGTGGGAGCACAGGACACTGTAACTCCTAGGACTTGTTCAGTGAAGGCATGATGAAATGTGCTAACGGTAGTTGAGGGAGAGTATTTTAAAATGTATTTTCAAAATTGAAGTCAAAAGTCTTTCAATTGACTTGAAATATGTATGTATGTATGTATGTATGTATGTATGTGTATATAGTATTTCTTTGTCAATCTCATATTCTTGGTTGTATTCAGGAACCATAAGTGTGTCTATATCCCTGAAGGTACTTAGTAAGGAAAATTGGCTACACTGCAACCATTAAAAAGTAAACAACTTTAAAAAAAAAAAGTAAACAACTTTAGGGGCTGGAGGTTTAGCTCAGCGGCATAAGCGTCTGCCTTGCAAGCAGGCAGTTGTGAGTTCGATCCCCGGTACCGATAAAAAGGAAAAAGACAAAAAAAAAAAAAAAAAAAGTAAACAACTTTACCGATAATGTTGTTCTTGTAACAGTAGCTGTTTTGTTTTATAAATATTATATTTCAAGTAAAATATGCAAAAATTTGAATAGGAAAATTATGCTTTATGATCTGAAACTTTATTAAAGTATAAAATGCAGATCAAGTATGTTGTTGAATTTTTCAACCCATACTTGTCTTAAATAAAAAAAAAAAAAAAAGAAAAAAGCAGTACCAAATCTACTGTCTTGTATCTAGACACTCATCCCGCTAATCCTGTTTGTCTGGGAAGCGTAACGCACGCAGTCTGAGACAGAGACCTATGGAACCTTGGCAGCAGCAGGACATTGTGTAACTGTTCTGTTTTATCCCAGATGCTCCCCAAAGCCTCCTGTGCCCCTAGATGGGGTTTTGGCAGCAGCTGGGTCATGGAGCACAGTTCCTTCTGGGTTGGTTCACCCAGGGGGCCAGTACCCCTCGCGCTCTGGGTGTGGTCGAATGGATTCACTGAGGACAGGAGCCACACCACTAGGTGGCACCACTGGTGGACGGAAACTTCTACAAAGTGAGCTAAAGCCCACCCTTCCTCCTGAGCCTGTGACCCTTGGGCATCACAGCAATGAGGAAGTCACTAAGACAGTTCCTTAAATTCCAGTTCATTTTCAAGCTGTTATTTCTTTTTATTTTTTATCTGTACCGGGGATCAAACTCATGGCCGCACACTTGCGAGGTAGGCGCTTATACCACTGAGCTAAATCCAGCCCTAAGTTGTTATTTCTTTGTAGTGTTTGCCATAATAAAAAAAAAACTAGCTGGGCATGGTACACGCCTGTAAGTCTAGCACTTGGGAGGCTGAGGCAGGAGGATCATTGCAAGTTAAAGATCAACCTGGGCTACAAGTAAGCTCAAGGCCAGCCCGAACTGAATAGTGAGACCCTGTATAAAAAAGACAAAAAAAATCTAACTGACCAAAAATGGATTAATTAGAAAAAATCAGTAGAACTGTGGGAGTTCAGATTAATGGTTTTGGCGGGGGATTTAGCTCAGTGGCATAAGCTCTGGCCTTGCAAGCACAGGGTCATGAGTTTCATCTTTGGTACAAAAAAAAATATATAAATGGTTTTGTTTGTTTGAATTTGTGGGAGGTTTTGTTTCTGCTTTTTTATTTGTTGTTGATTTTTGGAGACAGGGTCTAACTACGTAGGTAAAGCTGGCCTTGAACTTGCAGTGATCCTCCTGCCTCAGCCTTCCAAGTGCTGGGGGTGTAGGCATGCGTCACCAACTGAGTTCGGCTTTTTAAATTTTACTTTTGTTTTTTATGAGTACAGGTTTGCAGTACATACGTTTCCAGTGATCTCAGGGTGTTGGTTCGTGTACCTAACACAGCCTCCTCCTTGATTCTTTTCATTCCCGAACTCTCCAGTCCCCTGCCCAAGCCTTTGAACCTGGCGTTCCCAGTGGGGTGGGGCCTCCTGGGGACTTTCGGGGCTGGGCCTGCTCCTGGCCTCCTCTCTGCCTCTCTCCTGTGAGGCTTCTGTCCCTGGCTGAGTGAAGCGCGGTCTCCCTGGCTGTCCTCCAGCGCACAGCCACGGTGGGACTCAGCCTGCGGCCTCCTGAGCCGGCCTGGGAAGCCCTGCTGCTGGGCATCTGCAGAGCCCGGTCGATGCGGAGGGTGCAGGAAAGGGAACGGGGGCCTAAGTAGGGCTCCTCACTGGCCTGATGAGATGGTCACGAGCTGGTATTTCAGTCAGATCACTTAACAGCTGACCGGAAGCCGGGCATGGTGGTGTGTGCCTGTAATCCCAGTGCTCTGGAGGCTGAGGCAGGAGGATCACTGCAGATTCAGAGCCAGCCTGGACCACATGGTAAGACTGTGTCCAAAAAGAAAGAAAGAAAAAGAGAAAGAGCATCATAAACTCAAAATACAGAATCTATTGGAAAAAATTAAAAGCAGTCACCTTTGCCCAGCTACATAGAGGGGATGTGGGTGGTGGTTTTCTTTATTCTGGGCCTTTTTCATTCTGAGATTTCAAAATCTATGTCCAGGAATTATTTTAGGAAAAATTGTATTATAAAGCTTTTTTTCGGGGCTGGGGATTTAGCTCAGCGGCATAAGCGCCTGCCTTGCAAGCAGGCGGTCGTGAGTTTGATCTGCGGTACCGATAAAAACGAAAAAGACCTAAATAAATAAATAAAAAAGCTTTTTTTCAGGATCCAGAATTTCATGCATGTTAGACAAGTACTCCCCACGCGCTACCTCTCCAAGCCCCGCTCAAATTTCTGTTTAATTGTATGGCAGCAAGGATACTGTCGAAGCCTTGCATTTGCTAAGCAAGTGTTGCACAACAGCTATATCCCTGGGTGCCAAATATTTTTTGTTACCTGGGATCGCATTCATGACTGCACATTTGCCGTGCAGTCACTTATGCCACTGAGCTGAACCCCCGGCCCTTTGGTTTGGTTTTTTGAGACAGGACCTTTCTGCACAGTACAGGCTGGCCTTGCACTTACAGTGATCCTTCCGAGTGCTGGGATCACAGGTGTGCACCACCGTGCCTGATTCAGTCCCTCTTTTAAAATCTTGCCTGGGTTCATTAGGGTTGGGGAAGGGTTACAGAAAATATTGCTAAGATAAGGAGTTTATATTTGTACTCGGTGGGAAGCCATAGTGTTATGATCGTGTTGGTGGAGAAAGCCGGCTTGCGGATTCATTGGGTGAATGATGCTGTTACTGTATCAGTAACTGATGCTGCTAAGCAGCATGCCCTGCCTTCACGTATGGGCAGTTTGCGGTCACTGATCTGCGCCAGCCTAGTATCTCAGGGACCCAAGGAAGCTGGCTGTGGCTCCCGGGCCAACCTGGCTGTGAGTGCACGGCTATCATGGGCTGGACGCCAGTGCCCTGCCTGCTGTGTCTACTTCGGGCTGGCCTAAGCTGCTGCCCATGGCACAGGGAGCAGTGCAGAGAGCAAGGGCATGAAGCCCCTGCTGTGGTTTAGGGGTGGCTTCTGTAGACAAGAAGCTGGTATGGTGGTGCACACCTGTGATCCCAGCCCTTGGGAGGCCGAGGCAGGAGGATCACCATGAGTTCAAGGCCAGCATCAACAACATAAGGAGACCCTGTCTCAAAAAACAAGACAGGGCTGGGGGTTTAGCTCAGCGGCTTAAGCACCTTCCTTGCAAGTACATGGTTGTGAGTTCAATCCCTGGTGCAAAAAAAAAAAAAAAAAAAACCAAATCCAAGACAACTAGAAAGAGGTAGGGCCTGGTGGAAGGTAGCAAGGTCCCTGGGGTTCTTGGGATGGGTTAGTTCTCAAGAGAGCAGGGTTTTCTAAAGAGGGAGCCACCAGGGAGCTGGCCTTGAACTCACGGTGATCCTCCTGCCTCATCCTGTGTGCTGGGATTGCAGGTTTGCACTGCTCTGCCCAGCAACTTCTGTCACATTGTTTGGGGCAAAGCAAGTGACAGAGAGTGGAGAAGTGGCCCCCACGACCTCTGTCCCCGGAGCTATATTTTCACATTTGACACGGAGGCCTCTCTGTTCAGCTGTTGCGAATCATTTCCCAGCAAATGCGTTTATTCATCTGGTCACAGTGAGACTAGGGAGGGTCTCAGCAGCCTGTAACCTAGTTTCCATTCTTTGTCCCATGTAGATGACGGGGCAGGCGTCAGAGGTTCCCACGTAGATCGGCAACTTCTGGTGCACACCATGGAGGAGCTGGAGAGGACAGAAGTGGTTCTCCTGGCGTGCGGCTCTTTTAACCCCATCACCAACATGCACCTGCGGCTCTTTGAGCTGGCGCGGGACCACATGAACTCGACAGGTGGGGCGGCTGCGGGGCTCCATCCCACCCGGTGTGCATGCATCAGTACCTGGGCACAGTGGCTTAGGCCAAAAGCGGGGTGGGTTGTGTCCAGGGAAGATTGGGCACCCGCTCATGGGTCTACACAAATTAAAAATCACATTTGGAATTTAGAGCCTCACAGACGGATCAGTAAAGATTTTCCAGTCTTTAAAACCGTGCCAGGTTACATTGTCATTCCCAAATGAAAAAAACAAAAAAAACAAAAAAAAAATGCCAGGCATGGTAATGCGTGCCTGTGATCTCAGCACTTGGGAGGCTGAGGCAGGAGGATGGCCAGGAGTTTGAGGGCCTCCTGGATACATAAGACCCTGTCTCAAAAAATAAAAAAGAAAAGAAAAAAACTAAAAAAAAAGCAAAGAAACCATGAACCCTGCTGTCATTGCTTTTCCGTGATAACCCTTCATCCCAGATCAATTAGGTACCAGGTTTGCAACAGACAGGTGAGTAAACTGTTTCCTTTCCCTGCCATCTTGGCTCAGTGAAGTCAGGGGGAGAGCAGCCTTGGGGTGCAGGTTTGCAGGCCACCTGGGACAGCTCTGGCTTCCGGCTCCTCCCTCCCCACCAGCCTGGAAGCCACCCTGGTCCAGAGTGGTTTTTCTACATAGCTAATGGGGTGCAGGAGATGAATCCTCTGCAAAAGAGAAGGGAACCTAGAGATGGGGGAGGAGGGAGGAAGTGGCAAAAAATATGAAGGGTACTATGGCATGTATCAACTCCCCACGATGCACGTGATCTTTTCTGCTTTAGTTTTTTTGTTTTATGATTTTTTTTTTTTTTTTTTTTGAGACAGGATCTTACTGTGTAGTTCATTCTGGTCCTGAACTCACTATGTAGCCCAGGCTGGCCTTGAACTTGAAGCAGTCCTCCTGCCTCAGCTTCCTGAATGTGCATGCACCACAGCATCCTAGAATATGATTTTTTACAATGCTGGGGATTGAGCCCAGGGCCTTGTGCTGAGCTGTACCTCCTGACCTATGATATAATCATTTTATACTACAAACATGTACCAATAAAAGTTAAAATTTGGGCTGGGGATTTAGCTCAGCGGCATAAGCGCCTGCCTTGCAAGCAGGCAGTTGTGAGTTTTTGATCCCTGGTACCGATAAAAACGAAAAAGACAAATAAATAAATAAATAAATAAATAAAAATAAAAGTTAAAATTTAAGCCGGATGTGGTGGCTCACAACTGTAATCCAACACTCAAGAAACTGAGACAGGAGGATCAAGGCCAGCCTGGGCTACCTAATGAGACCTTGTTTTTATTTTTTTAAAGGATCTGATTATACAACAAGATTGATATAATATTTCCTAGAATAAGACTAATTTGTTTTTGTTTCTTTTTTGGATTTTTCAAGAGAGGGTCTCACTGTGTATGTAGCCCAGACTGGCCTTGAACTCATGGAGATCCTCAGCCCCCTGAGACCTGGGATTACAGGTGTGCCTCATCACGCCCATCGATAAAACCTCAGTCTTTTTGCAGGGAAATACAGAGTGGTCAAGGGCATCATTTCTCCTGTGGGCGACGCATATAAGAAGAAGGGACTCATCCCTGCGCACCACCGGGTCACCATGGCGGAACTGGCCACCAAGACCTCGGGCTGGGTGGAGGTGGACCCATGGGAGAGCCTGCAGAAGGAGTGGGTGGAGACCGTGAAGGTGTTAAGGTAGCTCCCGTCTGCCCTTGCTGTTGCAGTCACTGTGGTTGCAGAGGGAGGATGGGGTGGCCCGAGGCTGGCTTTGTGTGCTGCATCTGTGACAACCCATGGGGGGCACCAGACCTCTGTGCTCTTAGCCTGGACACTGCTCTATGCTGGGCACCTATACTGCCAGCTACTCTGGAGACTCAGGCATAAGGGTGCCAAGTTCAACATCAGCCTGGACAATTTATTAAGATCCTGTCTCAAGAAAATTTAGGGGCTGGGGATTTAGCTCAGCAGCTTCAGTGCCTGCCTGGCAAGCACAGGGTTGTGAGTTCGGTCCCTGGTACCACCACCCCCCCCCCAAAAAAAAAGAAAAATTACAGCTGGGCACAGTAGCATATGCCTTTAATCCTGGAACTCAGGAGGCTGAAGCAGGAGAGTTCAAGGCTACATAGTGATAACCTGTTTCAAAAAAATTTAAAAGGGCTGAGCATATAGCTCAGAATGAGACCCACAGTTCAAATACCTCAAAAACAAATTCAGGGAGTCCACATAAAGTGTTACGAGGGGAACACATACAGTACTAACATTCAGTACTAACACACAGATCTTGGGGTACTCATAGCCACCAGGCATGCTCCCGGATTTTCCTCATGTGGGCTGTGCTGACTGTTGGGCATCGAGCAGATGAGGGAAAATATCCCAGTGTCACCCGCTCTGTCACTCCCGAGTCTCCCGACAGCGGGTCAGTGAGCACTGTGTGAGAGAGGACACTCTGCTGTCTTGCTTGCTTGTCATTTTGTACTTTTTGTAGTGTTGGGGATTGGACCACAGCATTCATGCCAAGCTCCACCCCGGCCCTTTTCTAGCTTTTAAATTCTGAGACAGGTTCTCAACTGAGTCACTGAGTTGCCTCGGTTGGGCTCAACTTGGTGATCCTCCTGCCTCAGCCTCCCAGCATACTGAGATCTCAGGCATCCACCGCCTCACCCAATTTGTTGTGTCATTGTCTAGACACCATCAGGAGAGGCTGGAGGCTGGCAGCTGTCACCAGTGGCAGAACTCCCCCGAGCAGGAAAAGCCCAGCCGGAAGCGGAAGTGGGCCGAACCAAGACAGAACTCCACGCAAAAGAAGCCCCTGCAGCCGAACACAAAAGGTCCGTACTTCCCCTCTCGACTTGCAGAAGGCTTGCTCAGGGGCTGGTGCAATTCCCTGGGAATTTTCCAGGTTCGTGTTTCGTGCACAAATGACGCTTGCTGGTTTTACAAAAGCCGACCAGGAGCATAACAAGCGCCTTGAGCCCACCTCTGCTGCAGTGGTCTTTAGCTTTTGGGGTGCCCTGGATCTTTTTGAATTTGATAAAAACAGAACAATCTTTTTAGAAAAACACACCACACTGTTGTTTTATTTATGTTGGGGATTTTGAGGCTTGCTATGCAGTTCAGGATAGCCTTACACACTTGGGGTGACCCTCCTGCCTCAGCCTATACATGCTGGGATGACAGGTGTGTGTCACCACCCCTCATCCTTTAAGGCCCAGGAGCAGGGGCTGAGCTCTGCTCTCTTCTCCTCCCAGCCGCGCCCCAGGTGAAGCTGCTGTGCGGTGCAGACCTGCTGGAGTCCTTCGGGGTGCCCAACCTGTGGAAGAGCGAGGACATTGCCCGCATCCTGGCGGACTACGGGCTCGTGTGCGTCACCCGGGCCGGCAGCGATGCCCAGAAGTTCATCTACGAGTCCGATGTGCTGTGGAGACACCGGCACGACATCCACCTGGTGAACGAGTGGGTCACCAACGACATCTCATCCACCAAGATCCGCAGGGCACTGCGCCGCGGCCAGAGCATCCGCTACCTGGTGCCAGACCCGGTCCAGGAGTACATCCAGGAGCATGGCATCTACAGTGCCGAGAGCGAGGACCGGAACCTGGGGGTGGTCCTGGCACCTTTGCAGCGGAACATCGAGGAAGACGCGTCCTAGGACCCTTGGGGTCCAGACCACCTGCTGGGGCGACCTTCGGAAACTGATAAAAGTCAGCAAAAAATGAGAATCACATCTGGGTTTTTTCTTTTCATCAGAGTTGCTAAGATGAAAGTTTTTAGTACTGTTTTTGGAGAACATTGCTAAGCACTGTGGTGCACGCCTGTAATCTCACCACTTGGGAGGCTGAGGTAGGAGTGAGCCTAACCTGGGCTACATAGCAAGACTCTCTTAAAAATCCCCCCTCAGCAGGGCGTGGTGGCTCACACCTGTCATCCCAGCACTCGAGGCTGAGGCAGGAGAAGGAGGATCATTGCCAGTTTGAGACCAGCCTGGACTACAAAGTGAGCTGAAGGCCAGTCTGAACTATATAGAGACCCTGTCTCAAAAAGACAAAAAAAAAAAAAAAATTCCCCCCCTCACACAGAGAAATTAAAGAATGTATAAATTATTTTATCTTGAAAATGAGAGATTAAAAAAAATGAGCTTGGCAGCTCCACCTAAAGGAGAAGGAATTTCAGTGAAACTAATTACAATTAAGTCAAAAAGAATAACTTGGTTCTATCATAAAAGAGAAAGAAAATGGGGAAAGTAAAAAAAAAGGTTCAGGCTGGGCATGGTGGTACATCCTTGTGATTCCAGCACTAGGAGGCTGAGGCAAGAGCATCTCTTTGAGCTCAAGGCCAACCTGAACTACATAGCAAGATTCTGTCTCCAAAAAAAGCCCATTCAGTAACATAGCTGGGTGCAGAAGCAGCTCCATGGGAAGCCTATGCAGGAGGATCATTTGAGTGCCTGAGTTCAAGACCAGGTGGAACACACAGCAAGACCTGGTATTCTTAAAGTGCTCTTTTCAAGTTATAAATGCTCAGCAGAAACCAGAAGACACCCCGGTTCCCCAGGCCAGAGCAGGAAGACACAGCTTGGGGTTCAAAGCCTGACCCTTCACGCTGAGCTACACTCCCAGGCCTCCCTTTTTAAAAAATACTATTTTTTCAGGGGCCAGGGGTTTAGCTCAGCAGCGTAAGAGCCCATTTGGCAAATACGAGGTCATGAGTTCAATCCCTGGCACCACAATAATTTTTTTGTTTGGATATAATCCTCCTGCCTCAGCCTCCCAGAATGCTAGACTTACAGACACCTAGCTAGTGCTTTACTGGATAGAGAGCAGAGGCAGCTTTATATGACTTGTGTTATTTTGTGATTGAAACGGGAGTAAAATTAAATTCCTATTGAAAATGGAATCATTTCCTGTTTTGTAATTTATGCTTCGTAACTGCACCACAGCAGGCAAAGGGCTCATGATTCTGCAGTAGAAAGCACTACGTCTAGTGGGGGATTGTGTGGTCAGACTCGCATCTACAACCAGGAAAAGGACAATGTTAGCTAAAGCCGGTAGACGCGTCCTCTCTGCCTCCCAACCTGTTTTTTTTGTTGTTGTCTTTTTGAGACAGGGTCTGGCATGTAGTTCTGGCCCGCCTTGAACTCATTTTTTGTAGCCAGGCTGGTCTCGAACTTGCAGTGATCCCTCTGCCTCACCCCAAGCTGGACTCAAATTTGCAGTCCTGCTTCAGCCTCCAGAGCCCTGGCTGGGGTTGCAGGTGTGCACGATTGACCACACCCAGTCTCCTAACCTCATTTTCCAAAGCTGCCGGGGAGCAAAGACAGGCCAGGCCCAGAGGCTTCAGTGCCTCTGTTGAACAGTGAGGTAAAGATCTGAGATCAGAGAAGCAGACTCTTTTTTTCCCCTCCTGCACATTTTGGAACTTTCTTTTATTTGGGATTTGTTTGGTTTGTTTTGAGGCATCGTCTAGCTATGGACCCCAGGCTGGCCTTGAACTCCAGGAGACTGCCTGCCTCAGCCTCCCCAGTGGTACAGTGAGAGGCTAGTGCCACTCCCCCCAGCATAGTTTTGTGGAGTTTAGGGGTTGAAGCAGGACTGGAATATAAACATCTGGGCACAGAGGGAGCTGTGGTCCTGAGTTCTGGCAAAGCACCCAGGTCCCCGGAAGGGAAGTGGCCAGAAGTACAGGGCCACAGATGCCTCCTGGGTGCTGCCCGGACACAGCCGGTCCCCTGCACCTCTCCGCCCACCTCTGCGCCACTGGGGAGGTGGGGAACCCTCCCAGCTCCGCTGTCCCTGGATAAACCCCCATCTTCTGCTTGGCCTGCCTGGCTCCCTAGCCGGCTCTGGGTCATTTGTGGGGAAATGGGAGCACTGCGAAACCATAATGTTCGGTGAAATAAATCAGACACGCAAGTACAGATATGGCCTGGTTTCTCCTGGGTGAGAAACCCAGAGGTAACTAATCCAAGAGCAGAAGGAAAACCAGGTAACTGGGAAGGGGCTGGGGGATCTTTTGTCCAAGGCAAGGGGGCGGAGGGTGGAAAGGGGTTCTGGCAGGGGAGGTAGCCGAGCCTGGCAAGCTCAAGGTCAAGAGGTTCCAAAAAAGAGAAACGTGCTGTCCAGACACCTGCTCGCCAAAAGAAGTGTGATCGTTATGTTCTTCAATACGTGCTAGTAAAAACAAGTTTTTAAAAAGAAACCTACTTCTTAGAATCATGCAATCTGCAGCTGCACTGTGGAGCCCTGCTTTATGTGTCCACAGCGATAGAAAGTCCCGAAGATACCAGCGGGAATGTGCTCCAGCGGTGGGCTAGCGACAAGTGTTTCTGTGTCTAATACATGGATATGACATTGATAAAAAAAATCTGAATTTTGTGTGACACAAACATAGGAGCGCACCTTCTGTGTTAGTTTGGCTGGTTTATCTTTTTCACCGTTTCGTTATACCTTCAGCTGCTCTTACACATGTGTGTGCATGCGCACACACAGCTGGACACTGGGATATGCTCTGTTCTCTCTCATCAAACTTATAACTTCATATTACAGCATAAGCCAGGCGAGGTGGTGCATGCTTATAATCTCAGCATTAGGGAGGCTGAGGCAGGAGGATTGACATGAGTTCGAGGCCAGCTTGGGCTATGTATTGTATTTCCCCCAAAATAAGACCTAACCAGAAAATAAACCCTAGCATCATTTTTCAGGATGCCTGTAATATAAGCCCTAACTCAAAAAACATGCCTGAGTTAAGATTGTTAGCCAGACGAATACAATTAATACATCTGTTGCAGCATACAGTGAACATAGCTAAGGCAGGAGGAGCGCAAGTTTGAACCCAGCTCGGACAATTTAGTGACTTCGATTTGGAAAGGCCCTGTCTCAAAAAATAACAACAAAAAAGAGTTGATGGGGGCTGGGGATTTAGCTCAGCGGCATAAGTGCCTGCCTTGCAAGCAGGCAGTCATGAGTTCGATCCCCGGTACCGATAAAAACAAAAAAAAGAGTTGATGTAGCTCCGTGTGAAGTCCCTCTGGTCAGTATCTACCACATTTAAAAAAAAAGATGCAGCAGTATAGAAAGGTTCACTCGGTTCACAGTGACAGGTTCACTCTGTCACAGCCCTCCACATGCTGCTTGAGTTGCTGGTGACAGGGTCGAAGGACAGAGGTGTTAAGCTGCGGAGAGACCCAGTGCGCTAGTGTCGGGCCTGTCCTGACACGAAGGGGCAGTGAGCTGCCTGCAGCCACCAGCCGCGACCCCATGGCTCACTGTGGGACACACAGGGCATTTGTCCTGGGAGTGCCAGTGCACTGCTGGGAAAGATGGCGCCACTTATGTCAGAGATGCAAAGCCTGAGGTTACCTTGGCTCCCTCCTTCCTAAGATTGTGCAAATAAAGGGTCAGTGTGTCTTCAGTTAAGACAGCAAAGGAAGGAAAAACAAACTACAGGGCTGCCGTGAGCAGGACAGGGCCGGTGAGGACCTAGAGCAGGCAGAGGGGAGCTCGGGTCCCAGGAAGGCTAGTGAGTTGGGATGAAGAGAAGGAATCTCGGGGCCTGGAGATTCACAATGGAAGAGACCCCAGTTAGCAGACAGATGCAGGGGCCAGCAGGGGCTCTGCCCTGTCAGCGGGGTGGCTGGCAGCGACCTTTGCCTTGCTGAAGCTGGGGGAGCCCCCGTCACACAGCCCAGCACAGGGCGCAGAGAGCTCAGGGTGAGCTCAGGGTGGAGGTCATGATTATAGACTCATCCTGGGGAAGCACTCTGTCTGATACATTTTTTGGTTGGTTGTTTGCTTGTTTGTTTTGAGACATAGCCTGGAATTCATGGTGACATTCCTGCCTCAGCCTCCCAAGTGCTGCTGGGATTATAGGCATGCACTACTATGCCTTGCCAGAATACTTCTTTTCCTTTCCCTTCCTTTTTTAATAATACTTTTGCTGGGGTTTTAGCTCAGTGTTGTAAGTGCCTGCCTGGCAAGCGCAAGGTCATGAGTTCAATCCCCAGTACCAAAAAAATAAACATAAAATAGTTTTGTTTTTTTTTTTACCGGTACCAGGGATCGAACTCACAACCACGCGCTTGCAAAGCAGGCACTTATGCCACTGAGCTAAATCCCCAGCTCCCATAAAATAGTTTTTTAAAATTTATTTTTCTTTTTGAGATTAGAATCTTTTTTCTTTTTCTTTTTTCTTGGTGCCAGGGATCAAACTCACGACCTTGAATTTGCCAAGCAGGCACCCCACTGAGCTAAACCCCCTGCCCTTTCTTTATGAGAGATCTGGTATGTAGTTCATACTGTCCTTGAACTCACTATGTAGTCCAGGCAGGCTTTGAGCTCATGACAGTCCTCCTGCCTCAGCCTCTCAACTGCTGGGATTATAAACCTGCACCGCTATGCTCAAGTATGAACAGAACAGAGTCTTGCTGTGTAACCCAGGCGGGGTTTGAACTTGAAATCCTCCTGCCTCAGCCTCCTGAGTTCTAGGGCTAGAGGCAACACTATCACGCCTGGCTCTTTATTTTTTAATATTTGTTTATTTATTTATTTTTGTTGTACTGGGGAATTGAAAACTAGGACCTTTGGACTGAGCCATCCCCAGATTTTCTTTTGCTTTTGTCTCCCCCACCCCTTTTTGGTCTTTTTTTTTTTTTTTTTTTTTTTTTTGTCTTTTTCGTTTTTATCGGTACCAGGGATCGAACTCACGACCGCACACTTGCAAGGCAGGCACTTATGCCGCTGAGCTAAATCCCCAGCCTGTTCTTTTTGGTCTTTTTGAGACAGAGTTTCACTATGTAGTTCAGGCTGGCCTTGTGCTCACTTTGTAGCCCAGGCTGGAGTCTTGAATTTGCAATGATCCTCTTGCCTCAGCCTCCAGAGTTCTGGAATTACAGGAGTGCACCACTATGCCCAGCTTTTTTTTTCTTTAATTTCAAAACAAGGGGGCTGGGAATATAGTTCAGCTGCACAGTGCCTGCCTGGCAAGTATGAGGTCCTGAGTTTGATTCCTGACACCCCCATCTTTTGAGACAAGGTCTCCTTAAATCAATAAATTGCCCAGTGTGGACTCAGACTTGTGATCTTTCTGCCTCAGCGTCCCAGTGTACTGAGATTGTAGGTCTGTTCCACCATGCCTACAGAAGGATTTTTTTTTTTTTTTTTTGGAGAATGAAATATTTTCCATCACTGTGGACTCTGTTCTGAGACATTCCCTGGTCCCCCTGGAACCTTCCATGTGACTCTGGTGTAGAGTGCACGGCTTGATGTCTTCAATCAGGCCTGGCATGCAGGCCTCGCTGCAGTTCCAATGTGAGGTCCCGGGCGACTCTGCGCCTCAGACCCCGGCCCGGGAAGGAGCTCGGATCCGCAGTCTGCACGCTCTGCTGAGGTCTGACGCCCGGGCCGCAGGGCGGGCAGAGCAGGAAGGGTCCGCCTGCCGGCAGGGGGCGCACTGCCGCCTCGCGCACACTCCTGCCGGCAGGGGGCGCACTCCCGTCTCGCGTACACTCCCGCGCCTGGAGCGAGCCGAGCAGCGCCGCTGCAGGCGCTCACAGCGTGCACGGTTTCCCGCGTAGCCGCTGGGCCCTTCGGATTTATCTTTATTATCCACTGACAGACATTTTTATGATAGGAAACGACTTCAGGAGGACCAATTCGAACAGCTTCCTATTTTATTTAACTTGTGAATGGCCAGATAACTTTGATTTCACTTTCTCCAACCACAAAATAGGAAGGATACTTGTTTACAATATTTTAAGAGCAGATGATCAAACTGCTTGTGAAAAGGTAGCATTCTACACACGGCACAAGTGATACAAGAAAAAAATAGATCATCTCGAATTTAAATGTTTGTGCTACAAATGAAACTCCAAGAAACGGAGAAGACAGCTGGCCATACTGGCACATGCCTATTACTCCAGCACTTGGGAGGCTGAGGCAGGAGGATCGCTATGAGTTTAAGGCCAGCCTGGGCTACACAGCAAGACTTTGGCTCAAGGGGCTGGGGATTTAGCTCAGTGGCATAAGCACCTGCCTTGCAAGCAGGCAGTCATGAGTTCAATCCCTGGTACCGATAAAAAGGAAAAAAAAAAAAAAAAAAAAAAAAAAAAAAGACTTTGGCTCAAACAAAAATGAAACAAATAAACAAAAAGTAGATTATTGGTTGGGTGAGGAGGAATAAGGGATGGATCCAATCACATTGGATTCTAGGGAAAGAGCAGAGCCTCAAAGCCTGCCTCAAGCAGGAGCTGTTGCCCAGTACAGGGGGAGGGGATGTCCCCCACCTCCTACCAGGGACAGCATTGCAAAGGGAGAGTGGCTTTTCTCTAACCCATAGAACCAGTTCCAAAGATGCCATCAACCAGAACTGCTGGCCGTTATCGAGAAATCAAGTAAATGTTGTGAGGCTGCGGGGGAGGGAAGCTGTCACATTGCTGCAGGTATGCAAACTCCTCCCATGCTGGGAGGTCAGTGTGGAGATTCCTTCCCAGACTAAAGCTCGAAATGCCATTTGACGCAGCTATTCCCCTTCTAGGCACCTTCACCAAAGAGTTAAGTCATGTATCAGTGATCCAGGCACACCCATATTTATAGTAGTATTCACTAGCTGAATCTTTGAAGCAGCCTATATGTCCATCAACAGATGAATGAATAAAGAAAATGTGTTTATCCAAGGTGGAGTACTGCTCTGCCAGAAAGAAGAATAAACTTGAGACATTCACAAGAAAATAGCTACACCTTCTGATCATAATGTTAACTGAAGTAAATCAGACACACAAGTTTTTATTTTATTTTATTTTGATTTTATGAGACCTGGACAGCAATATAGCCATGGTGACCTGATAAAACTGCTTTGGCATTAACTTTCCAGGTCCCTTTCCATGTTAAAATCAAGCATGAGACCTCAGCCTGTCACCCTGGTCCTTCCTTGGATTCATCTACTGCTTCTTTGTGGTCCATAAATAAATTTCATTTTCCTACGTCCCTGGACTATTGGGGTTTCTTTTTATTTTTATTTTTTTATTTATTTTTGTCTTTTTTATCGGTACCAGGGATCGAACTCATGACTACCTGCTTGCAAGGCAGGAGCTTATGCTGCTGAGCTAAATCCCCAGCCCCTCTTTTTATTTTTTGAAGACTGGGTCTCATTATGGAGATCCTCCTGCCTCAGCCTCCTGTGCCCCTTGGATAATTCTTTTAAACACCCGTGGCATGAGCCTCTCAAGATCTATCCCTCTGATGGAAAACTCAATCTTCCTTTGTTCTCCTTTTCTCTAAAATCCTGAGGCTCTTCTCTCTGTGTCTGTTGGCGGTGCCCCTTTCCCCAGCTTCCCCACGCCTGGGCTCCAGGAGGAGCTGATCTGTGGGAATTCACGGAATTCTTTTCCTGGAAAGCAGATAAGGCAAAGCCAGCAGTGGTCTAATTTTACTCACAAATTCCTTACGTATCTAGTAGCCGAGTTCCTATCTAGCATTGGGTAAATAAAGTGTAACTCTTTTAATGCTGGAATGGAACTTTTAAGATTATGTTTTAGGACTGGCATGGTGGCACACGTGTAATCCCCGCACTGGGGAAACTGAGGCAGGTCAAAGACTGCGGTAAATTTGAGACCACCTTGGGCTACATAGTGAGTTCAAGGCCAGCTTGCACACATAGTGGGACTGCTTCAAAAAAAGAAAAAGGTTATGGCTTAGTAAACCACCCGATACAATATATTCTGTCTGTGGCAACACTGTGTTTAAAATTTGTTACTGTTAATCTGGCCACTCAATTCAGTTTTGTATGAATTGGGTTTTTTTGTTTTTTGTTTTTTTGGACTGGAAATATAACTCAGGGCCTCACATTTGCCTGGCAGGCACTGTTCCGCTGAGCCACATCCCTGGGCCCGCTTTTGTTTTTCTGTGGCAGGATCTCGATTGCTATGTAGTTTAGGCTGGCCTCGAACTCACTATTAGATAGCCCAGCGTGGCGCTGAACTCACAGCGATCCTCCTGCTTTAGCCTCCCAACTGCTGGGATTATAGGCGTGCCTGAGCCTGCGGAAAGCCGTTTTTTTGTTTTGTTTTGTTTTGTTTTTTTTTTTGGTGGTACCGGGGATCAAACTCACGACATCGCACTTGCCAGGCAGATGCTTATGCTGCTGAGCTAAATCCCCAAAAGCCGCTCTTTTAAAAAAAGCCCAAACAAAAGCAAATTTAACGGCAGTCCTTCTGTTAGTTTCCTTGCATCAGGTCCCCGGGGGAGGGTGGAATGAAGGATGACGCTTCCAGCAGAAAGGACACGTCCTCTTTTTGCTCTTTCCAGGTGGCAGCGTCCAGGCGGCCGTAGGTGGCCGGGCTTCACGCCACTACACAGCGGACGCGCCCCCTCCAGGCCGTGCGGGCATACTGCGGCCGGCGCCGTGGCTTCCCCGTCAGCCTTACCTGGGCCAGCGACCCGCCACCGCCCCCAGCGCGGTCGCCACGGCAACGCCCCGCCCACCCGCTCCCTGGCAGTCCGCAGCAATTTTCGCCCCTCCCCCGCCAAGTACTGCCGCGGGGAAAGGGGTGGGAAGAGGGCGGGGAGATACGCAAGCAAGAGGAAATCGGCGGTGCGATGCCCTCAGCCTATTGGCTGCCACATCCTAGAGCCCGAAGCCCCGCCCCCTGGCAGGGGTCACGTGATCCCTTTCAAAGATGGCCGCCCTGTTGTTTTGATGAATAATACTTGGTGGGGCGAGGGGTAAGAGTAGGGGTGGAGGGGTAGGAGGATTTACGCTTCCAACGAGAGCATCGCGAGTCCCACCCTCCCCCTTCCCCGGCCCGGGTTCCAGCGTGGAGGAGGGGCGTGTCCGGCCTGCTTTTAGAGGGGAGGGGCTTCTCTACACAGTGCAGGGCCCCGTCAGGGCGGCTGTGGGGGCTTCTTGCTTGGGAGCATCCACTCTGCGGTGGAGTCGTTCCCGCCGGAGGCCGAGGGTGGGGAGAGGAGAGCAGGATCCTCTGGAGAAGACGCAGCTGCCGCGCCGCCACCCGCAGGCTGTGGGCACGCGAGGAGCTGGCGACCGCGCTGCCCCTCTGGGTAACCCGGGCGGCGAGTGGCGCCTTCAGCTCACCCTGTCGCAGCGGCGGCCAGAGGCGGCTGCAGGGCTCGGGCAGCTGAGGGAGTCGCAGAGGCGGCGGAGGCCACCCAGTCCAGGCAGCTCAGTGCCTCGTGTTCTTAGCTTTTAACCTCTGACTATGCAATTCTGAAACCTCCCCCATTCGGGGGACCAGCCTGCCTGCTAGACACCTTCCCCTCCTCGCCTTGCTCCCGCCGCGGTCTCGAGAACAGAAGGACCTCTCCTAACGCCTGTCACCATTAAGAGGAAAGCGATGGAGGAGCTGAGCGCCGATGAGGTGAGCAGGCTGGGGCGGGGGACGACGCCTCGAGGGACTTAGTTGGCAACTCTTTGGCGCTTTGGCTGGGCATGGTGTTGCGCCAGGGGTACCGGGCGTTTGGGTTTTTGTAGAAAGAATGGAGGTGACATTCGCCGAGAATAAAATGAATCCGGGAGGTCTCTGGTTGTATTCTGCTTTCTTCACTTGCCTTCTTTCTTCCTTCGGAACTCCGCTTGCTTCTTTTCGTCCTTTTAAGGTCTGAAGAAGGGAAGATCTTGAGTTGTGCCTTTTTCTTAAGGGTATTCGAGAAGGAAGGACCAGGTTCAAATAATGGTGAATCGCGTTTCTTTAGGAATTTAAAGAATAATTTTGGATGGGTTCAGAATGTTTGGAGTAGGTTTCTGAAGAAAGCATTTGACACCCCAAATACGTGAGGGTATTTCATCGTATAAGGTGCTTAAACGTGCCTTTGTGTTGGGAGGTGGCTTCCAGATACGTTCCTTGGTGTTTAATAAAATGTGTATATTTTCAGTTTAGAGGATTCCAGTTAAAATTCTGGTAATTTAACCGACCATTAATGACTCCTGGCATTCTCTTTCGGCGTGCCTTTTCTTAGTTCTTTTCCCTTTCTAAGTTGGGTTTTTGCTGTGGCAGAGCCTGAAATGGGTGAGCAAATGGAAGAGAATGACTTTGTAAATTCTCCCTTTCTCATTTCTGAGGGGGACTCATCCAGACCCGCTTCTTGATGTGGTAAAGCTTTGCTTAATAAGATTGCTGTAGAACAGTGGCAATTAGGGTCCAAGGAATTTCCTGTGGTCTAGAGTTTTCCCTGCTCTTTTACAAACTGGCAGCTTCCTTTTCAGGACCCCTGCTGGCTGAGGCCTCTTCAGCCTACCTCATTTCTTCCTCTGGTTCATGTAAATTTCCCTGCAGTGTTATGAAAATAGTCATCCATCAGGTTGGTTGGATTCTTAAGACTCCTGTGCTCTGCTTGTAGCTACATTGTAGTCGGTATTTTTACTTAGTCGCTAGAATTCTCCTGGGATAGAGCCTGGAAGACATGAGTTAAGGGTCAGGTAGGACAGGAGGCAGATAATTTTGTTGATTGTGATGCTTGATTGTTTAGATTGCTCATTCTGTTACTTTGTTTTCCTCAAATCAGAAAAATACTAAACAATTTCTTTCAGGAAATACCAAAGAGATCTCCTTAGACACATTTTGTTTTATGTAGTTTTAAAAAGTATTCCCTTTTTCTTTAATATTAATTTTAAAAAATTAGGGGCTGGGGATTTAGCTCATCTGCGTAAGTGCCTGCCTAGCAAGTGTGCGGTCGTGAGTTCTATCCCTGGTACTGATAAAAAAAAATTTTTTTTAAATTAATATTTTAATGAGTAATTTCTCTTAAGATAGAGTCTTATATTTTTCAGAACTCCTTTATCCCCAGAAATGACTTTTTTCTTGATCTCTAAATAGTCCCTATGTTTTTACTATATATGTTTGTTTTCACCAAGAGATTATTTTCAAATCAGTAGAGTGTACAGTATTGACCAGGTTAGAATCCTAATCTCAAACACATCTCTTCTCAGTTTTGGAGGAAGGCATAAGTTTTTTTTTTGTGTGTGACCATATGGAAATATGGAAATAAAAGAAACTTTCTTCAAGGTGAAAGGGGTTTTAAAATAAATGAAAAATTAAGTTCACCAGTGTAAGTACAATTAACATTAACAAATTAGCTGGCCTGAAAATGAAGGGACAGTTTAATAACTGGGCATTTTATTTTATTTTATTTTATTTTTTTGTCTTTTTTGTTTTTATCGGTACCAGGGATTGAACTCATGACTGCCTGCTTGCAAGGCAGGCGCTTATGCCGCTGAGCTAAATCCCCAGCCCCATAACTGGGCATTTTATTCTCAGCAGAGCCTAGAACAGAGTTTGGAAAAATCTCTTTAAAGTTCTTAAAAATTTTTTTTACTTAATTTTTAAAATTCTGGGATTAAGAGAATAGTTTTAAACAGAGGTACTTGTAAAGCTTTTGCCTTTGTGTACTTACTTTATTGGTGGGCAGTTATGTCACAAATATGATACGTGACATTGATTTGTTAATTTGCCACCATGCCTAGCAAGAAGATTTTACATATGAGCACCCTCTCATCGATCACTTTGTATTTTTGTGTTTTCTATTTTCTTATGCTTTGAATGTGAGTTCCTGTTTGTTAAAAAATATTACACTTCCATTATTATTGTTATTATGATTTTGCACAGTGACTCAATATGCAATTCAGGCTGGTCTTGAGCTCACTTTGTAACCCAGGCAGATCTTCAATTTGCAGTGATCCTCCTATCTCAGCCTTCTGAGTGCTGAGATTTATAGGCATGCACCATCAAACTTGGTTTACATTTATATTATTAAAAGTTAAATCAGGGACCAAGGATGTTTAAAAAAAGAAAAAGAATGTTTAATCAGCTGAACGTGCTTGTGCATGCCTATAATCCTAGCACTCAGGAGGCTGAGGCAGGAGGATTATCTCGAGTTTACGGCCAGTCTGGTCTACACAGTGAGACTCTGTCTCAAAAAACAACAAAAAAGAAAGTTCACTCATGTATTTGAGTATTAAAACTGGCAAGACAGTGGTTTCTTTCTCTAAATTAGAAATTAGGTACAGCAGAATTCCATATTTTAACAAAATGAAAAGGTTTGCAAGTATAGTCACTGCGGTTAAGTGGTGTAATCAGACCAATAACTTTAGAAGATTTACTTATTTTTTGGTCTTTTTTGAGATAGGGTCTTTCTCTATAGTTTACTTTATCCCTGGGCATACTACGCAGACCATGCTGGCCTCAAACTCATGGGAATCCTCCTGCCTCGGCCTCCCAAGTGCTAGGTTTACAGGAATTCACCACCATGCCTGGCAAGAAGATTTTACATATGGGGACCCTCTCATTGATCACGTTGGATTCTTGTGCTTTGAAACTGAGTTCTTTTACCAGTTGCTCTTCATTATTTACATAGTGTATCATGGTGAGTTCCTTGTTTCGGGCAACTCCATGACTAAGTTTATCCTCTACAGATACCTACATTCCAAGCTTCATGATTTACACTATGTTCACTCAGTAGCCTACAGGTATGTGCATTGTTTTCATGTCTCAGGATGATACAGTGCATAGGGCAGGTGTTTTAAGTTGTTTCTCAGCAGTGATGATGTACTGGGTGTGTTGTCGCATGCCTATCTTCCCACTGGGGAGGCTGAGGCAGGAGGATTATAGCAAGCTGAAGGCTAGCCTGGGCTACACAGTGAGTTCAATGCCAGCCTAAAATATGTAGTGAAATCTTGACTTAAAAAACCAAACCGAAATAACATCAGCAGTGGTGATGGCATTGCCTTGAGTGCTTGTCTTTTGCTATCAGACCTCCCTCCTCAGCTGGTTGGGCTCAGGGTGTGGTCAAGGTATTAGAAGAGTACAGTATTCCTTTCCAAAAGGACAAAGTGTGGCTTTGGGTCTTAGCTTCTTTTTTTTGCCTTTTTGAGGCGGGGCGGGGCGGGGGAGGGGGATCTTGCTTTACAGTTCAGGGTGGTCTTGAGCTCACTTTGTAGCCCAGGCTGGTTTCACTGCAGCGATCCTCCTGCCTCAGCCTCCCAAGTACTGGGATTACAGGAGTGCACCACCACACCTTGCTGGCTTTAGCATTTGTTACAGCCCTAGAAGCCTGCTCTGTGCCTAACTGGTGCACCTTTGTCTCATTGACTAACCAGTGCAGTCACCCAGCAAGGACACCTTTTTTCCTTTTTTGTAGTACCAGAGATTGAACCCAGGGCCTTTACAGTGAGCTGTGCCTTGGATCCCTTTATTTTTTTATTTTTTGGTGCTAAGGACCAAACCCAGGGTTCTAGCTTGCTACACAAGTGTTCTACCACTGAGCTAAATCCCCAGCCCCTGTTTTTTATTTTTTATCTTGGGGCAGCATCTTGCTTAGTGGCAAAGTTACCAAGGCTGGAACTTGTGATCCTCCTGCCTCAGCCTTCCAGAGGGTTGGGATGAGAGGCGTGGGCCACCAATCCAGTTTAGTAGGTACTATTTTGCATATGTTTCAGGCATGGAAACTAAGATTTAGGCTCACTAACTTACCCGTCTGGCTTAGAAATGACAGAATTGAAATTCATGCCCAGGGCTTCAGATTCTAAAGCCCCCTTTACTACATTTTACTGCTTACCATCTGGCCCTAAATTCAGTGTTCATGTTGACATCCCGCTGACAATGAGCTGCTCTGCCCCATACAGAAGTCTTCTGTTAGGTGTTGGTTTTTGTTTTTCGTTTTTGAGGGTCTCACAGTGGAATTCAGGCTGGCCTTGAACTTTCTTCTGTCATCTAGACTGGCCTTGAACTAGTGATCTTCCTGCCTCAGCCTCCTGAGTGCAGAGATTACAGGTGTGGCCACCATGCCCCTAAAAATGCAGTATAGTGCCAAGTGTGGTGGTGAAGGGGCACACCAAACACAGGAAGATAAGAAGGGCCTCTTGGTGGGCGTGACAGAGACTGAGAAGCAGACCTGGAGCTGAGCAGAAGCTGTCTAAAAAGTCCGGGCGCTGGTGCACAGCTGAGGTTCAGAGACTGGGGCACAGGCCTCTGACTTGGGACAGGAAACAGCGCCCATGTCTGCAGCCTATTGGGTAGAACCGAGCTTCCTCTGTACAGCTGTGCATGGCCCAAACAGGAGTTTGCAGGCCAGTGAAGCTGCCGGGTAGGGAAAGAGGGTTGCCAAGGTGGGGAGGTGGGCGTGTTGCTTCTAGGAGCAGCCCCTGGGGCCCCACCTACCTGAGACAGAGGCCACATCCTGCACTGCATCCCAGTTAGTCCAGTTCTGATGCTGCCATGGCAAAGGCGGGAGATGGCTTCTTAAGTTTTTCTCTTGGGAGGATGGATTTGGTTTGAATAAGGTTCTGGACTGGGAACAGATTCTGGAGAAAGCTGATGAGCTTTGTTTTGGATAACTTGAAAAGAGCCATTTGCAGACTCCCATCCTGACTCGGGTTCCCATTTTTTTTGTTCATTTTGAGTTTTTGAGGCGGGTTCTCACTAAGTGATCTGAGTTGGCCTCAACCTTGTGGTCTTCCTCCTGCCTCACCTCCAATAATGCTGGCGTTACAGGCGTGTGCCACCAGCCTAGGCAAAGTCAGTAACTTTTTGCTGAACAAATGAATGACTTCAAGCTGCTGGGCATGGTACCACATGGCTCCAAGCCCAGCATCTTAATAGGCTGAGGCAGGAGGATCTCGAGGATGTTGAGGCCATCCTGAACTACATAGCTAGACCCTGTCTCAAAAAACAAAAAAGTTCCTGACTTCTGTGCTTCTTTCAGTCTTGAGATCTCTGAACCCCATTTCCATACCCTGAAAGTCAGAGTGCCTCTCGTCCTGGACCTGTACTTCCCGTTGTTCAGGTGGATGGGACCCGGTTGTGATTTCCTGTGTGTGTGCAGACCTGGTTGTATCTGTTCTGTTGTCACCTCTTCAGTGAGTGTTATCGCTGTTAAATTAGTTGCCGTTTTAAGCACTTTGATTTAGCAGTGGAAGCAAATGTTACTTTGTATGTGGAGAGGAATGGAGATAGAAAAGTTTCATCAGTTTGCTATTAATAGAGAAAATATTGGTTGCAGAGTGGCCACATGCTGTGTGTTATTTATTGCAAGGCAGTAAACAAGTGTATCTTGGAATTGCATTTTTATTTCATTCTTTTCTATTCTTTTTTTTTTTTTTTTTTTTTTTTTTTTGTCTTTTTGAGACAGGGTCTCACTGTGCAGTTCAGGCTGGTCTTGGGCTCACTTTGTAGCCCAGGCTGGTCTCGAACTCGCAAAGATCCTCCTGCTTCAGCCTCCTGAGTGCTGGGATTACAGGCGCGAGCCACCACGTCTGGCTATTCTATTCATTTTTGAGGCAAGGTCTTGCTATGTGGCCTTGAACTTGTAGCGATTCTCCTGCCTCAGCCTCCCAAATGCTGGGATTACAGGTGTGTGCCACCATGCCTGGCTTTGCAGGGAGCTTTAACCAGGGAGAAATTTATGGTTCTCTGAAGCTGTGTCATGGTTGTGTAACCGAGTGCATGGTTTGCATTCACATCAGCCAGTGCAGCTGAAGGTCCAGGACCTCACATTGCTCAGAATGAAATGGCAAAGCCAGGAGGCCGCTTGGGACTGATGACTGCCCCGTCCCGCCTTGTTGTTATTGCATTTTGTTGTGGCATAGTGGGCAGTATTTATTTACTTTTCTCAGTGATAAAAAAATTTCACCGCAGCTAATAACCTGTGACCTCTTTTATTTGATGAACTTTGTTGTTCTAGACCCAGGCATGACCTAGTGACCCAAAAGGACTAAAGTCTCTGCCCTTGTCAAACTTCCACTGTGATTCTTTTTTTTTTTTTAGTTTTTAAAATTTTTATCAGTATCACGGATCGAACTCACGACTGCCTGCTTGCAAGGCAGGTGCTTATGCCGCTGAGCTAAATCCCCAGCCCCTCCACTGTGATTCTGGCCTCAGTGGAGAGAACCGATATGGGGAAAAGTGTGGCCAGAGCTGGGTGGGAAGCCGTTGTAGGAGCGTCCTTGGGATTATGGGGGCCGTCCCCAGGGAGAGTAGTGGCAAAGTGACAGAGTCAGAAGCATGCCAGTCAGGTGGGGCATGGGCAGGGCCCAGTAGCTGGGTGTGGTTGCATATGCCTGTCACCTCTGCGCTCTGGAGGCTAAGGCAGGAGCATCGCAAGGTTGAGTCCAGCCTGGATAATTTAGTGAGGACTTGTCTCAAAGTAAAAAATAAAAAGATGCTGGAGATGGTGCTCAGTGGGAAGGTCTTGGGTTCAATCCCGGCACTGAAAGAAAAAATTAAAAAAAAAAAAAGAGTGGGCGATGCATTGGCTTTGGGGCGTGAGAGGCCAGTGAGGGCCGCTACAGCGTCTTGGCCACATCTGGGGCTGTCAGAGCCGCTGAGCCACCATGGAAGCCAGACAGATGCTTAGCTGTCTCTAAGGAGCCTGGGCCTTGGGCTGGGGATGGAGCTGAGCAACACAGTGCCTGCCTGGCAAGGGTGAGGTCCTGAGTTCGATTCCTGGTTCCTAAATAAATAAATAAATGAATAGAGAGCCTGGGGTGGTAGTGCCTCTATCCTCTGGTCCCCATGTGGCGTTTAGGTGGGCAGGAGAAGGGGTCATTCTTGCCTTTAATGCTGCAGCTAGGAAATTGCACACCTTCACCTCCTGCTGGCCAGAACCCTGGCCATCTGGCTGTGGCCACTTGTCTGCAAGGCTGGGAAAGAGTTCCTGCTGGGGAGCCTGCGTTCACTCTTTGTTCTTCTTTAAAATTTATTTTAATTAATTTATTTTTTGAGGGGACAGGGTCTCATCACTCTATAGCTCAGGCTGGCCTCGAATTCACAACAAACCTTCTGCCTCAACCTCCTGAGGGCTAGGAGTACAAGTGAGGCCCCCCAGGGTGCTCTACTTTTGTGTCTGCTGTGTTTCACCGAGCGTTAGGTCTCACGGCACATCCAGTCACCTGGAAGCGCCTCCAGTTTACCCTTCTTTCTGTTGGATAGTACTCTGTGGTGTGTAGACCATGTTTCCTTTCTCTGTTCATCTGTTGATGGGTATGTAGGCTGCTTCCACTGTGGGGCAGGGACGTAGCTCAGCGGCACAAGCCCTTACCTGAGTTGAATTCCTAGTACCAAAAAAAGAGAGAGGTAACTCTTGTGAATTGTGCTGCTCTAGCCAGGCATGGTGGTGCATACCTGTAATCCCAGCACTTGGACAGGGGAGACAGGAGCATTGCCTTGAGTTCAGAGTCAGCCTGGGCTACAAAGCAGGACCCTGTTTGAGAGAAAAACAAAAACAGAAACCCAAAATATGCCGGGCTTCAGCACTCAGGAGACTGAGGCAGGAGTTACTTCTTGAGTTTGAGGCCGCCTGGGCTACATGATGAGTTCTAGGCCAGTTTGGACCACCTAGTGAGACTATTCTCAAGAGAAAAAAAAAAAAAAAGGAAAGGAAGGAAGGAAGGAAGCAAGCAAGCAAGCTGGGTGTGGCGGTTCACTCCTGTGATCTTAACATTAGATCAAATTGGGAGTTTGAGGATAGCCTGAGGCATACTTAGTAAGTTCAAGGCCAACCTGAACAGTCTCCAAAACAAACAAACAATAACAACAAAACCCTTCTCCCCAAAAAAGTCAGTCTCTCTTTTTTTTTGGTACTGGGGATCTGAACTCATGATCTTGTACTTGTCAGGCAGGCATTTACACCACTGAGCTAAATCCCCGGTCCGAGTCAATCTTTACTAAGTGTGTTTTTGGACCCTTTGATGAAGATCGAATATAGTAATTGCATATATCTGAGGCTATTTCTCCTTCCTGTATTTTAGGAACCTTAAAATTAAGCATAGCTGGGCATGGTAGTGTGTGCCCGTAGTTGCTGTACTTAAGAGGCTGAGACAGGAGAGTTGCTGTAAGTCAGCCTGACTACATAGTAAGACCCTGTCTCAATCAATCAATCAATCAGTAGATAAGCAAGAACCAGTTCTCCGCTGCGCCTCCCCGCCGGGTGCTGGGGAATGGGGTGGAGCAGGGTGGGCCAGAGGAACAAATGGTTCCTGTGGGACAGTGAGGCCACCTGTGACCCCCTCACTGGTCTGTGGCCTCCGGAAGTTCTGGTTGGGCCACTCTGTGTGCTTCTTGCCTGGCCAGGTTGCTGTTCTGGTTCCCGTGTCCTAGCCACGCCCTCATCCCTGGCCTTTGATGGCCTCTGCCTGAGCCTCTGGCCAGTTTTCCAGGGCCTCATTTCCCTGGTGCATGTGAAGCAGGCTTCTTCCCAAGAATGAGGTTTCTCCAGTGCGCTTCCCACAGGACCCAGAAGGAGGTAGCATTTGTGACTCCAGCAGCCCCACATTCCCAGGTGCTGAATGAACACAGACCAGGGACCTGGCCCTCTCCCCTGGGTGGTCTGTGGGCCCTGTCACCCCCGCACACATGTGGTCCAGGTCTGCAAGACTGCTTCCTTCACCCAGCACGAAGCCAGCGAGTACCAGTGTCTGCTGAGAGTTCCAAGCTGATGTCTAGGACATCACAGGCTGTACCAGGTGGCCCACTGCGGCCTGATGAGGGTGTCTAACCTGCCACTGTACTCTCTGTGCCCAGTTGACTGACGCCTAGGCTGATATCGGCCCTTTTCTGTGAAGGTTGGTAACTTCCAGTTTCTAAATATATTACCTGGGACCTTGAGTTGGCTGCTGCCACTCAGAGGTTCAAAATAATAATGGATTCAGGAAGGTGGAAGCTTTCTTCCCTGTTAGGTAAGAAAACTAGGTGGGTGGGTGGTTGAGAGCTGGTTTAATAGCTTCATGATTAACGTGGGGCCAGGCCATTTGTGGGTTGAGTACTGGCATCCTTTGTAGGGGAGGCGTCTATTGACTGGTTGATTGATTGAGACAGGATGTCACTGTGTAGTCATACTAGCCTCAAATAAGCAGGAGTGATCCTCCTGCCTCAGCCTCTAAGTGCTGGGATTACAGGTGTGTACCACCACGCCCAGTTTGATCTGTTTAATTTCATCACATATATGGGGCCGCTGACTCTGCTTGGTGCTGAGGGCTATACCTGTGGTAATAGTGGCTCCATGGGAATTAACCCTGCTCTTCACCTTCCACTGGGGAGCTAGGAACATGAGGCTCAAGTTCTTGTACCAAGTCACCTTTCTGGCAAAGGGAGTGTCTGGGGGGCAGGTGATTATGGTGGGGAATCAGGAGTGGAGGGTGGGGGTGGAGTCAATCCTTAGAAATGTTCAGGACTTTGGCTTGTAAGAGCCTTTGTGAAGATAAATATTTTATTCACCTTTTCCTCTGGTTGCACTCTGTTCATTCTTTTGAAACTGATTACGAACAGGACCTGCTGTGGAAACACTGAAGCTAGTGACAGCCTGGGAGCTTGCTGGGTGCTTGTTGGTCTGAAAGCCTTTGAGATGCGATTCTGAGGCACAGTCGGCTGTGTAACCTCAGTCTCCTGCAGCTTTAGTGTCTTCAGCCAGCCAAGGGGCTGGAGGGGAACAGGAAAGGTGTTCCATTAACGTTACTTTTAAAAGCTGGGTGCACTCACCCATTCCCGTAATTGCAGCACCAAAGGAGGCTGAGGCAGGAAGACCACTAGTTTTAGTCTTGTCTGGGCGATTTAGCAAGATCCTATCTAAAACTAAAAAGGGGTGCGGAAACGCAGCTCGGTGGTCCCCTGGGTGTGATCCCCCAGTACAGCCAAAAAATGTACTTTTGCTGTCCTAATACCAACCACACACTGCCCTGAATCACCTAGTCGCTTGGCGTCTCCCCTGGGGGAAGTAGGCTCCGGGCTACTCTTGTTCACTGCTTTGTAGCCAGCTCTTAGTACAGGGCCTACCTCAGTGGCCCAGGACAAAACTATGTTGAATGCAGTGAATGAATGGGAAAGACAGAGTGTCTTCCTAGGCTCCCAAGTCCTGTCTTGCAGTGACAGCCTTGTGGCTGTTATGGCTACATTGTTGCGTTGGCCAAATGTCCAAAGAAACATTATCAGAATTGTAATTCACAGAGTGACCTCAGTGGGCTTTATTTGGACCAGCCATGTGGATGACCCTGTGCAAAGTACTTGGGCTTTAAGTGGAAACTGGGTGTGAGCGCTGCCCCCTGGTTTTGTTCTTGGGCAAACTGCAGACATCCTGGGTGCAGCCAGTGAGTGCGGTGTTGGGGCGGCAGGCAGCCTGGGTTGCCGAGCCACAGCCCCTTCCCCTGTGTGCAGTGGGAGCACTCCACCCTGCTTTGTGCGGAAACAGGGACTCATCTCCCCGATCCATTGTGCTTCTCAGATCTGTCCTCCCCCAAGAGCCTTCGTTTGTACTGTTAGTACTGAGCCTCGCTCCTTCATGTTTGAAAGCCGGAAGTGGTGGGCGGCTTTCGGGGACTGAAGGAGAGGAGAGAGCAGGAAACCGGGAAGCTAGAGAACTCGTGGGGCGCCAAGGGCCCATGTCAGGGCTAGAGACACATTGACAGTCGCCTTACATAACTCCGCTGCTTGTCTGTCCCTTGGCTGGGATGAGCTGGATTTCATCCCGGTGACCCTCAGCACTCTTTAGTTATCTTGTCTCCTTTTTAAGGGTCGGGAAGTAGCTGGTTGTAGTAGTATTGCCATGAGGCCTGCCCCTGCCTTGACTCCATTAGCCTACTTTTTGTTTCTGTTTTTGAGATGGGGTCTTGCCACGTAGCCCAGTCTGGCCTTGAACTCACAGTGATCCTCCTGCCTCAGCCTCCCGAGTGCTGGGATCACAGATGTGCACTACATTCTTGACTTTTGTTAGCTTTCTAAGCAGGCAGTACGCAGTGTGTGCAGGGTACATCATTTCTTTGTTTCCTGTCAGTGTCTGAATGGATTCTGGGTGTCGGTGAGAGTGATTGAATTAGTTAGATTTTCTAAGCGAGGCACCTTTTTTGGTGTTTATTCCAAGCACATCCAGACAGGTCATTGGGAGCTGCCGTCATGTCCCCAGCACTCTGAGTCAGGCCAGCCAGGGTCCTTTGTCAGACTTGTGTCTGTGCTTATTGTTGGGCCTGGCTTCATGGCCTGCGACCTGATTCCAATGTGCTGCGTGCCTGGTTTGACTGTGTGCCCTGGCTGCCATGGGATGCTTAGTGAGCATCACCCGGGGCCTCGTCGTCTCCCTGGCAGCCACCCCACCCTGTTCCAGCTGGCCCTCACTTCCTCACACGGCTCGGGGTGAAGTTGGGCGATGCATTCAGAACCTGGCACTAGGGTTTGACTGGGGCCCTGTGGGAGCTCACAAAAGGAAGAGGTTCATGTTTTTATGGAGAAAATCTCATTAGTATGGTCTGTGTGCCGTGTGGTTAGTAGACATTCTTGATTTTAACACCTTCCTATTTAAGCATGCTATTGAACCTTCAGGTAACTCACTTTGTTCATCAGATCTCCTCTGGAGGGTGTACCAGGAATTCACTTCTGCATCGTCTTTTCATGTTGTGCATCTAATGTCTTCAATCTTTTTTTTTTTTTTAAAGACAAGGTCTTGACTGGGCATGGTGGCACATGCTTGTTAATTCTAGCTCTTGGGAGGCTGAGGCAGAAGGATTGCTGTGAGTTTGAGGTCATCTGGGCTACATGATGGGTTCAAGGCTAGCATGAATTACATAGTGGGACTCTGTGTCAAGAAGAGAGAGATAGAAGGGTGAGTTGCTAAGCTGCCCAGACTAGGCTCAAACTTGGAATCCTTCTGCTTCAGCCTCCTAGTGTGCTGGGATTCTGGCTGTACCCTTCCATAGTCTGCTCCTCTCTGAACCTCATAGAACTTCTTTAGTATGTTATCATGTACAGTATTATTTGTCTTTTTTTTTCTCCTTTTTTATTGGTGCCGGGGATCGAACTCATGACCGCCTGCTTGCAAGGCAGGCGCTTATGCCGCTGAGCTAAATCCCCAGCCTCGATGTACAGTATTATTTGGTCATGTTTCTTCAATGTAGAGTTTTGTTTTCATGAAAAATAAATTGTGTTTAAGACTGTGACATACATTGCTGTAGAATCTAGAAGTGTTATCCAGAGTTTAATTTCCTACAGCCAGTATTTGTTGGTGAATACACACCTGGGCCGGCTAGTCAGGTATTTCCAGGACCTCATGTGGGCTAGGTTCTACCACTGAGCTACATCCCCAGTGCTTTTTAAATTTAATTTATTATTTATTTATTTATTTATTTATTTTTGTACTGGGGATTGAACTCACGAACTCAAGCTTGCCAAGCAGGCACTTGCACCAGTGAGCTAAGTCCCGCAGTCCCATTTTCTTAAAATTTTAAGACAGGGTTTCACTAAATTGCCCAGGCTGACCTTGCATTTGTGATCCTCCTGCTTCAGCCTCCCAAGTAGCTGGGTCTACAGCTTGTGCCACTGTGCCTAATAAAATCCTTTTGAATGTTTTAGGGCTTTTCCACTGGGGCTCATAAGGTACCAGCGTGAGTTTTAGGAATGATGTTACCAGCAGCCAAGGCGTGGCCCCATCCTATGTCAGCCTTTCTAAGTGAGGTTAACAAGACAAACAAGGCCCCTGATCCAGTTCTGTCCTTGGGATGCTTTTGGTGAAGCCGTCAAGTTGCAGCTGCAATAATTACTTTTTTTGGTATGAGGGATTGAACTCAGGACCTTGTGCTTGCTAGGCAGGTGCTGTGCCAGTGAGCTTTATCCCTGGCCCCCAAGAATTATATTTCATTTCATTTTGTTTATTTACTTATTTATGGTTTTTTTGAGACAGGGTTTCACTATGCAATTCAGGCTGGCCTTGAACTCACTTTGCAATCCGGGCTGGCCTCAAACTCGAAGTGATCCTCCTGCCTCAGCCTCCTGAGTACAGGGAATATGGGTGCGCTCTACAACCCGGCCGAGAATCACATTCTACTAACAGGACGCAGGTAAAGCGTCCTGCGCTCAGGACGCTTCTCTGCCACATGACGCCTGGCAGATTGAAGCTCTCACTTCATCCTTCTCTTTTCTCCTGGTGCCAGCTTCACAATCTGCTAATACTCAAGCTGCTTTTCAGTAGCTTTGTTTCATATCCGTGTTCTGGGGAAGCAGAATCCTGAGCCAAAGGAAAACAGTGTTGATGCCTTAGAGGAAGACGTGGGAGTGAAAGGAGAGTGACAGAGGGGAGATGGAAATTAATAGAAGGGTCCTTTGTGTTGTGCGTTGGGTGGACACTTCGTGTAGCAGACATTTATGCTGGGGTGGACAGTGCAAAAACAGCTCAGAGCCTGCCTTCCTGTACTGCACCGGGGGGAGACGACTGCAGACCAGACAGAGGTGCTGACTAGGTAGCGACGTCTGACCTGTGAGCTGAGTGACACTCAGCATCATCACCTTCTTATAAATGGGGAAATCAAGGCTCAGAGCGTGGCCTTGCCGGAAATGAAAGCAGCTGGTTGTGTGGAAGATGCCCTGAGGTAAGGCAGGTGCAGCAGAGTCTGCAGGTTTTGTTCTCCTTAAAGATCACTGAGCCAGGCACGGTGGTAGGTGCCTATGACACCATCTCCTCGAGGCTGAAGCAGGAGGATCACAGGTCTGAGACCAGCCTGAGCCATTAAGCGAACTGAAACTCCCTCAAAAAAATTCACTTAAGGGCCAGGGATTTAGCTCAGTGGCATAAGCGCCTGCCTGGCAAGTGTGGGCTATGAATTCAATCCCCGTTGCCCCACCACCACAAAATTCACTCAAATTGAAGAGAAGAGCTGAAATAGGACATTGCCACTGAAAGTTAGTTATTACTCATACTTAAGGTAGTAGTTAGCTTTGAACCCAGGACCTTTGCACTGAACTACATCTCTAGCCCCGTTCTTTTTCTTTTTTTTATGATTTTGAAACAAGATCTCACCAAAGTGCTAAGGTGCCAAGTTGCCCAGGCTGGCCTGGAACTAGCCCTCCTGCCTTAGCCTCCCAGAGTGCTGGGGTTACAAGCGCCTCAGGAAAGTTCTCTCGTTCGTTAAGCGAGCTTATGCTTTGTTTCATGGTGGCTACCGGCTGACCGGATGTGCTTAGCCACTCAACGAGCTCCCTTTGTTATTGATTCCATAAACACAGGCAAGTTTCAGCATTAATAATTCCTGATGCAATTTATAAAACTGTCGATGGTCGCTCCCGGCCGGCAGGAAGGACACACAATAAAGTCTGGCAGTGGACAACCTTTTCTTTTATTTTTCTTCTCCGTACAGCCTGCCCTGGGATCGCTCCCAGCCGAAGCCTCCTCTGGTCCGCTCCCCGCGGCTCCTTCTGGGCTTCTACTTCCGGGCTTCTTCTTCCCCCCCAGGGGTGGCACCAGTATATATACGGATACAGTGTCCAATCATGTTAAAGTGAGCAAGGCAAGCTGATTGGCTAACATCATCAGTTGCCAGGCAGACTATATTGTTGAGCGGGTTGCTTACGCGGTAAGCAGGAAACTAACGTGCTCGATGGGAGGGGTAATCTACCTCAGGCTTTACTCTTTACTACAGGCCTCACGTCCGCCAAGTGAGGCGACCGGGCTCGGGGCTGCGGCTCCCAACATCTCCCCCTTTTTTATTTTTTATGAATGTGCGCATCGTAGCCCTTTCTGGACTGGGTGCAGAGGCTTATGCCCTATGCGTAGGCCCACCGTAGGTCCTTGGCTTAGACCCTGGTCGGCTGTGCCATGGTCTGCCAAGGCCCTGAGGCCCTCGTCCTTTTTCTAGGGCCAGGCACAAACTGGACGGAACCTGGATGCACACAAGCTTGCACTCATTTCCTCTCCGTAAAGAAATCCCCTCGGAGAGAAATTTAGACCTGGGCAGCATCTAACAGTCCAGCGGCTTACGTGCAGGATGGGGTAGGGCCTGGCTTAGGTTGAGTCGCACCGGGGGAGTACGCTCTTACCCGTCATTGACTCTCCTACTCAGCTATGTCATAATTTTTTAGAGGAGGAGTGTGGGAAGCTCACCGTCCCTAGACTCGGTCGTAGGCTAGGCGAGCGAGCCATGCATATGCCTGAGGATCTTCTTGTCCATTTCGGGCTACCGCTATTTCTGTTCATCTTGTTGGTTGGTCTGTGATGGATCTCCGGTAGGGCAGGTCTGATCTTCAGTCGAGGGCTTTGTCGCCCGTGTCAGTCTCTCCGGTACCCACAGTGGTTCTCGTCCCGATTCCTGTGGGAAAACACAAACCGCGCCTCGGTTCCAGCTGACCACTGGATCCGGGCCCATCCATTGTCCTGTCAGGACATCTTTCCACTTCACCCACCCTTTATGGTTGGGGGAAGGGTTGCAGTGCTCCACAGCTGGGGAGCAATTATCATTATTTAAATTTAAAAAATTGTGTGTGAATAGTGCCATGGATAATCGTGCCTTTGGGGCCAGGCCTTGGCCTACTCCCCCTTTTTGTTTTTGTAAAATTTCTTTGAGGCTTCTATGAGCCCTCTCAATGATTCCTTGACCTTGGGGATTGTATGGGATACCATGTTTTAATTGAACCTCCATCATTTTGCAGAACTCATTGAAGGCTTTGCCTATATAGGCTGGTCCATTATCAGTTTTTAATATTTTTGGTTTGCCCCATGCGGCCCAAGCCGCCAGGCAATGATTGATCACATTAGACACTTTTTCACCTGTTTCTGCTGTTGCAAATATGACGTGAGAACAGGTGTCTGTGGAAACATGAACATATTTAAGAGTCCCAAACTCCTGTATATGTGTGATGTCCATCTGCCAAACATCACCAGGGATCAAACCTCGAGGGTTTACTCCCATCGGTATGGCAGGTTTGTATGTGGCACAGGAGTCACATAGTCGCACGATATCTCGTGCATCTGCTCTGGAAACATGGAAATGGTTTGCTAGTGTCCTGGCATTGACATGAAACTTATCATGGAAGGCACGGGCTCGCTCGATTGGTGTTAGTAAGGTAAAAATCCATAACGGGCGAGTGGCAGTATCAGCAGCCGCATTCCCCTGTGCCATGGGCCCCGGCAGGGATGTATGTGCTCTTATGTGGGTGGTGAAGACCTTATGGTGTCTGTTCTGAAGCAATGTCTGGATAGACAGGAACAGCCCAGCCACTGTGGAAGTGGATCTAATTAAACCGGCAGTCTCAAGCACTTGCATAGCATTGACCACATACCTAGAATCGGAGACAATATTAATGGCTTCTGAGAACCGTTCAAGAATCATTTTAACGATCTGCAGTTCCACCACCTGAGGCTGATCAGGTTCAAATTGTATGGTAACCGGGGGCTTGCCTAGGATCACATAGGCGCCTATCCCCGTCTTGGAGCCATCTGTGTATATTGTAGTTGCTGGGACTAATGGCTCAGAGGCAGTAACCTTTGGAAAAATTATAGAGTGCTGAGTGACAAATGACAAGATAGGGTCTTTAGGGTATTGATTGTTTATATCCCCATGGAAAACACATCTCAGAATGGCCCATGTATCTATGCAGGCAGCCAGGGTCTTGATCTGGCTGGCGGTATAGGGTACTCGGATGGCTTGTGGTCCTGAGCCAAAATGTTGGACAGCTCTATCATGCGCTTCAAGGGCCAATGAAGCGACTGCCTCCGGGTAATGCTCTATGACTTTTGCAGGTGAGACCTTAGGGTGTATCCACAGTAATGGTCCTTTCTGCCAAATCACCGCTGTGGGCTGTAGACTAGTCTGTAGCAAACAGACATTAAAGGGTCGCCCTGGTTCAATTCTGTGTAAGGTAGCCCCACCTAAGGCTTTTTCCACTCTCTGTAAGGCAGCTCTTGCCTCAGGAGTGAGCCTCCTGTGGGAGACTATATCTGGGTCTCCCTTCAGAAGGTCGAACAGGGGTTTGAGATCTGAATTTGGTATATGTAAATATGGCCTAATCCAATTAATGTCTCCCAATAGTTTTTGCATGTCATTTAGGGTCCTAACGCCATCCGTCCTAATGGTGACCTTCTGTGGAGAGACTAGCATAGGGGAGATTTTCGCGCCTAAGTAGGTCACCATTTCTCCTCCCTGAATCTTGTCGGGGGCAACATGCAGATTAGCTTGTCTCAGGGCCTCGACCAACTGGCCGAGCATATTATTTAGCATGTCTGGGTCCCTGCCACTGAGCAAAAGGTCGTCCATGTAATGCACACATCTTATCTTGGGAAAGGATTTCCGTAGGGGGGCCAGTAGGGAATCAAGGTAAATCTGACACATAGTGGGACTGTTGGCCATACCTTGGGGCAGCGTTATCCACTCGTATCTGAGATCAGGGCTTTCTTGGTTAATGGTGGGTAAAGTAAAGGCGAACCTATGAGTGTCCTCTGGATGCAGGGGGATTGAGAAGAAACAGTCTCTAAGATCTATAACATAAACTGGCCAGGACTGAGGGATGGCTGAGAGAGCTGGCAGCCCCCTCTGGACCGCCCCCAGGGACTGCATCTGCGCGTTGACCGCCCTTAGATCATGGAGCAGCCTCCATTTGCCAGACTTTTTCTTAATTATAAAAATGGGGGTGTTCCATGGGGAGGTCGACGGCTTAATGTGTCCTAATCTAAGTTGTGCACTGACTATTTCTGACAAGGCTAATAGCTTCTCCTTAGGCAGGGGCCACTGAGGTACCCAAACCGGATCATTTGACCTCCAGGTGATTTTGATCGAAGTGGGTAGGAGAGCTTCTTTAGCGGCCCCTAAGAAAAACCCAGCCCTTGCCTACCTTTTTTGTTTTCTACTGGTATTGGGGATGTCCGACCCTGTAGGGCATTGCCCAAGCCTTTGCCGGGGGTATATCCCTGGTTCCTGAGTATATCCTTAGCCTGGGGGGAGCAGTTTGACGTAAGCGTGACATCCATCTGAGTGAGGATGTCCCTTCCCCATAGAGACACTGGCAACTGCAACACAAATGGTTGGAAATGGCCCTGATGACCCTCCTCATCGCACCAGAACAGGGTTGAAGCACTAACCTGAGGAGCTGACACCATCCCCAGGCCCTGCAGCGTGTTATCTGCAGTGTTGGTGGGCCAGTTGGAGGGCCAATCCTTTCTAGAGATAATGGAACGGTCAGCTCCTGTGTCTAGGAGCCCTGTTATACTCTTGCCATTGACCTTAAGTGAGAGCATGGGCCTTTTATCAAGTATTATATGGAGTCCCTCGAAGACTTCCCCTGAGGAACCGAAACCTTGACTTTCTCTAATTTTCTGCTTTGAGGGGAATCTCTTGTGGAGACTGGGGAGCAGCAAGAGCTGCGCTATCTTGTCTCCTTTATTGATTACCATAGTACCCACAAGAGATTGAACCATAATTTTAATATGTCCTGTGTAGTCTGAGTCTATGACCCCCGGGACTACTATGAGACCCCGAAGGGCTGTGGAGGATCTCCCGATCACCAGACCCACGGAATTTTCGGGTAACGGTCCCTTAAAGGTGGTTTCAACCACTTGAACACCCATATCAGGCACTAATATAAGTCTGGAGGCGACACTGAGGTCCACACCTGCTGACCCAGGGGTGGCCCTTGTTGAAGGCTGCCATCCTGAGCTGTCCTGTCTCTGGGGCGGGGGCCCGCCTGTGAAGGGGGCCCCCTCTGGCCGTTTTTTGGCCCTCTAGCATCTCGTCCACAAATACGGTTGCCCTGAGCATCAAAGACCGACCTACACTCCTCAGCTTTGTGTGATCCCCCCTTGCATCGCCCACAAACATATGGTTCTTCATTCCTAGGGCGAGGCCTAGCATCTGCATTGTTTGGGCAATGACGTTTAATGTGTCCTGGCTCCCCGCAGGCAAAACACCCTTTAGCCTTACATTCCCCTTCTAACCCGCGAGGTCCCCTCTGCTGTACAGCCGCGGCCAGGAGAGCAGCCACTCCCGAGTTGGAGAGCGGCCCCCCTATCTCTCTACATATCCTAATCCAGGCGTTGAGGTCCTTGTTCTTATGAGGAGCTATCGCTGCCTTGCACTCCTTTGTACATTGCTCAAAAATCAGCTGCCTTACCAGCGGTCGAGCCACTCCCGGATCAGAAAATATCTTATCGGCAGCATCTTGCATTCGGGCCACAAAGTCAACAAATGGCTCTGTGGTACCCTGAATTATTTTTGAAAGACACAAGGAGGCTGTTCCGGCACCACTTACCTGCTTCCAGGCGCGGAGCCCTATGGCGTCGAGCGACTTAGGCTCCTGACAGCTGGTCTCTTTGGCCTCCTTGCCATTCAACTTTCCCTCGTCCTCGGAGTCAGACGACTCCGAGGCTAGAGCCCCGTCCTTCTCCTTAGCATCTTTGTTCCCCTTGACGGGCCCCTCTCGGGAGCTCCCTGACTGGGCCTGCTCAAATACCCTGCGTACTTTTGTAAGCTCTTGAGAGCTTTCTCCACAACCACCCTCGCTCTTAGTGTTGCTACCTAGCATGTTTCCCATCTTTTAATATGTTACTCACCGCGTGAGGCCCAAGGAATCCGCCACTTACGCGTGAGCCTGAGGGGAGTCTAAAAGCCCTGTAGGTGCGCGCCACCCAGAGCCCAGGCTTATCCCCAACTCACCTGTCTTGCAGCTCTGTACTGGAGCGTTGTCCGCTGTCACGTCTCGGGGGTGATCAGTCCCCGTGCGGGCCTCCAAATGTCGATGGTCGCTCCCGGCCGGCAGGAAGGACACACGACAAAGTCTGGCAGTGGACAACCTTTTCTTTTATTTTTCTTCTCCGTACAGCCTGCCCTGGGATCGCTCCCAGCCGAAGCCTCCTTTGGTCCGCTCCCCGCGGCTCCTTCTGGGCTTCTACTTCCGGGCTTCTTCTTCCCCCCCAGGGGTGGCACCAGTATATATACGGATACAGTGTCCAATCATGTTAAAGTAAGCAAGGCAAGCTGATTGGCTAACATCATCAGTTGCCAGGCAGACTATATTGTTGAGCGGGTTGCTTACGCGGTAAGCAGGAAACTAACGTGCTCGATGGGAGGGGTAATCTACCTCAGGCTTTACTCTTTACTACAGGCCTCACGTCCGCCAAGTGAGGCGACCGGGCTCGGGGCTGCGGCTCCCAACATAAAACTACTCACAATCAGAAATATGTAGTCGCTACCTAACATTGGCGAGGTACAGGACAACAACACTTTTCCTCCCTAAGAAAATACCAAGTCACTAGTGTGAGTCCGATGACCATACCAGCGGCAACTGTATCGCAGGCCATGCCTGTGGCTGGGTAGGTGGCCAGGCCAGTGGGAAGGTGAGTGGGGTGGTTTCTGCCACCAGGCTGCAGGAGTCTGGAAGGCGGTCGGCAGTCCGAACGTGGCTTTCTGTGTGTAATTCCTAGACCACGCCTTGGTGCGCACTTGTATTTCTAGGTGACTCGAACTTGAGCTGTGAGAGGATTTGCCTTCCACAGGGAGGAAGCCACAGAGGCAGGACAGTGTGCGCAGGAAAGATGCCTCCGAGGGAGTGCAGTTGTGGCCAGTGTATGGTGCCCCGTAGCCGAGGGATGGTTGTGTCCTCAGAGCCTGGGAAGGAGAGGGGCTGGGAGCTGTTCTTCCGGGTGGGCGACATGCCCAGAATGCCCTGGGGCTGGTGACAGCAGGCTGGCAGCAGCGTCTGGGTAGAAGCACTGGGTGCTTCATGGTTTTGATTGGGGACTAAGACCTAGACATGGTCATATGTTCTGTGGAGCAGAAATGTGGCAGAAAAATACTCAGACTCTGTAACTTACGAAATAGACATTGTTTAGGTCTGGGAATGATACGGGAAGCGAAGCTAGATATGCCTAGCAGACCTGAGGCCGCAGGGTGAGCATGCCACCTGCCCTTGTCTCTGCACTCTGTGCTGTTTACCCTGGAACACTTGGCCGCTGCTGTTGCTGCGCCTGAGCCTTGACTGCTCTTGCTGGTGGAGGGAGCTGGGCTTCCACAAGTACTGTTTGTACAAATTAGTGCCTGCTTGGGACCAGGGATATAGCTCAGGGCACAAGCACCTGCCTGGCAAGTGTGAGGTCATGAGTTCAATCCCTGGTACCAAAAAAAAAAAAAAAAAAAAAAAAAAAAATTGTACCTGCCTAAGCACCTGCTGGTGGAAGTCAGACCTGGAGGTGTAGGGCCTCCAGCAGCCTCGAGGTGGACATGAGGAGCTGGGAGCTGAGCTGGGCGGGGGTGGGTGATGGGGGTCAGGTTGTGGGGTACGTGGAGTGAGGTGAGGGATGGCGGTAACGCACAGGGTCCAGCATGGAGATTCCCGGCATCTGTGTCTGCAGTCAGCGCCATGGCCTGGGTCCGCAGGTGGCCCTGAAAGCTAGTGCTGCTGCTTCCTGGAGAGTCGTGCCAGAGGGGCATGGCAGTGGGTTTTCCTCCCTGAGCTGGGCCTAGGCAGCAGGAGGAGACAGCGCTGCCCATGAGCTGGGCTTCGGGATTTTATGTTTCCCCCAAGGCAGAGGACAGCAGTGCCACTTCCTGGGCAGCACCGCAGGCTGTGAGGAGCTGCTGGGAGACCCCTTGGAGTACACTGTGGCCTGCAGCAGCGCCTGAGGAGACCTGCAGGCTGGTGGCGGGCAGGTGGGAAGAGCTACATGGAGTGCGGCTGCCACCACCTTCCTGTTGTCTGGAATTGCAGCCGTGCAGCACTGCAGCTGCTGGGAGACAAGAAGCAGGCCCAGAGGTGCGGCAGCCCAGGGCAGGCCAGGAGGAGGCTGCCTGCCCAGCTGGCCCTGCCTCTGTCCCCTTTCCCACATGGCACACCAGCCGCACCACAGGTGTCTGGATTGTCGGTGGGAAAGGGTGGTGATCTGGCAGTGTCAGCTCCAAGAGTGTTGGGAGGGTGGGGCAGCTGTGTGTTTTGAGAGAGGGTGTCACTGTGTAGTTCAGGTTGGCCTTGAACTCATGATGATTCTCCTGCTTCAGCCTCCTAAGAGATGGCATCAAGGCCCGGGCCACCACACCCAGCTATTAGCCCTTGAGTAGGAGGCGGCAGGGAAGCATGCTGAGGCGTGACTGTGAGGAGAGACTAGCAGGCCTGTGTCCCTCGGGGCCAGTCTCCCTGGAGCCGGTCCTGTGCCGCCTCAGGGCATTGCTGGGAGAAGCACTCTTGTCCCTCCAGGGCGATTAAGCAAATATTTCCTCGCTCTTCCCAGAGCAGCTGGCTCCATAAGTGGAGTGTTCATATGCAGCACTGACTCCCACACTCAGCCAGGCAGCCCATCTGTCCCCGCAGCCATTCCACAAGATTCCTGTGGCTGCCGAAGATGGGCTGGTGGAAAAGAGGCCCCCCCACAGCGGTGTGGCCAGGTGCCGAGGCTGCTGTGCGCTGAGGTTCGCCCTTTTCTGCACTTAGAATCCTCGGGTGAGTTGGGTGAAGGTCTTGTCCACCCTCCGTTTCCTATTGCTTGTCCTTGAAAGATGGTGTGCCTGTGTGCCCATGGGGCCCAAGGAGAAAGCACAGTGTGCGAATCCTCCCCATGGCAGTGAGATGCAGGGGACACTGAGAGCAAGGAGCAGAGGCCAGGGGCGCAGCCATGGATGGGTTGTGACACACGTGGTCTGGGTTGTGACGCACCCCACCCCTGTCACACACAAAGTTGTGTGGAGATAGATTGTGTGCGGCTGCACGTAAAGAAGTCCTCTCACTGCTGCCCATACCTGCCTGCAATCACCACCAGGCCGCAGCCACAAGGTGCTAGGGCTCCGCCTGCACACACACGATCACTAACGCTCCCTGCAGAAACTCCAGTTTTCAGGAGGCTGAGGCAGCAGGGTCATGAGCTTAAAGCCAACCCCAGCAACTTAAGAAGAACTTTTCTCAAAACCTAGGAAGCACTTGAGATGTTACCCAGCCATAGAGGGCTCAGTGGGCGGTACAAGACCTGGGGTGCCCAGTGAAGGGGTCCCAGCCCTGTCTTCTGAGAAAGGCTTCTACTCGCGTCTGGGGTGGGGACCTCCTGGAATCTTAGGAGCCCCGCTGCCCTTCATAGTTCCCTGGGTTTGAACTCAGGTCCCAGGCCTTCTAAAATCTCCTTTTAAGCTGAGCCACAGTGAGCAGAGGCGATGCTTGGGTCCCCTCGTCTGTGTCACTCTGAAATTCCTCTCCCTGAATTGGGTCTTACCACCTGCTGGCATCTCCTGGGGTGGTCAAGCAATGTCTGCCTCACACCACATCTTCTGCCTTTATTTTTTCTATTATTCTGCTTCAGTCCTAATTTACCTGTATACATTTACTGTGTTCTTCATTAATCGTTTAAATGTCTTCTAGAATAGGAAAACATTAGCAATGAGTAAAGCAAATGTAAGCTGCCTCTGGGGCATATCCTACGTGCTATCACAGTGCTTTATCATTTTTTTTTGAGATGGAATCTTGCTGTATTCCCTAGGCTGACCACAAACTTGCAGGTTCAAGTGATCTTCTTGCCTCAGCTTCCCAAGTAGCTGGGACTACAAGGATGAGCACTGTGCCTGGCCATTTTCTCTTTTAAAGATGTGCTGTATTCTCTGTTGTAGGGAAATTTACCTTTCATCTAGCTATCTAGATCCAAAATCTAGGATATACGAATCTCACTTTCCACCTTTAGAGGAGATAGGATTGTCTTGATGACACGCATCAGTCTCCCCAGAATTGCCCCTTCCACATCCTCACTGCTGAGCTATTGTCCCCTCAGTCCACTTCCTGCACACCAGATAGTGTTTATGTTTTCTTTTCTTTTCTTTTCTTTTCTTTTCTTTTTTTTTTGCGAGAAAGGGTCTCACTCTGTGATTCAGGCTGGCCCTGAACTCATTGTGTATCCCAGGCTGGCCTCAAACTTATGGCAATCTGCCGGGCGTGGTGGCTCATGCCTGTAATTGCAGCACTCGGGAGGCTGAGGCAGAAGGATTGTTTCGAGTTCAAGACCAGCCTAGACTACAAAGTGAGCTCAAGGCCAGCCTGAACTGCAAAAACCAAAACAAAACAAAAAACCTCATGGCAATCCTCCTGCCTCAGCCTTCCAAATGCTGGGATTACAGGTATGTACCCAGGTGGACTGTTTGTTCTAAAAGATCAGTTGACCCAGTTCTCCCTTGCTTACATCCCGGGGAACCTCCTCCTGGCCTCCCTGAACAAAGTCAGTGCCTGTGGGTGGCAGTCCCAGCTTGCCGCAGGCTTGCCCCGGCTTGTCTCTCCTGCCTGCGTCTGGCTGGGTCCAGATCGAGTGGATCTGCACAGCCCTCCCTTCCCAAGCTATACCCTCTGTCCTGGGAGGAAAGTGGGCCAGGTCAAGGGTTAGTGCTGCTGGGCTGCCTCTGTCCACCACAGCGCCGTGGTGATGCTGTGTGTGTCCTTTCTACTGTACCCTGCGCAGCATGGCTTGTCCTGCCTGCCACCTGCCATATGCAGCTGAGTGTGGCTGGGGAAGGACCTGGCAGGTCGTCGTTTCCTGCAGCCGATTGTGACAGCGACCTGTGCCGGTCTGCAGGGTTCGGGTGAGCGGCCTACATTCATCAGCTGTAACCCCCCCCCCCAATCCTCTTTGTTTCTGCCCGTGTGTGAATGTATGTATGTCCCTATGTCCCTGTCACTCTCCTGTCACTGGGACAGAATAGCCGACAGCCACAGTTGAGAGCAGCAGAGGTTCCCTGTCGGGGATTTGGCCAGGAGCTTCCAGCTGCAGGCAGGGAGGGCCGGAGGGAAGCAAGAGAAGTGGGGAATGGGACTTCGGTGACCCTGCCTGGGTGGCGTCCCTTCTGTTAGGCCTTACCTCTGCCCTGGAGACTTCAGGGACACTTTAGGTCTAAGCCGCAACAAGATGTATAAGCACACACACGTACACGTTGGTTAGGGCTGAGCTGCGGCTGTGTATGGAGAGCTGTCAAGTAAAACTGGGGCGGGGGCCGCAGAGGCCTCAAGTGAGCCCAGACCCATAGAAGGCAGGCGAGGGGACACCGAGTAGTGATAGGACAGGAGGTGTCAGCCACAGGCTGCTTGCAGCAGGGCCACCCATGCCCAGGAGCAGGGCCCGCTGCCCACGGGGTCCCGTCTCCCTGGCCGCGCAGGGACTTGGGCCCTGGGACCCATATGACCAGTGACTGGACAGAAAGCATGGGGTGGAGCTTGCCACCCTTTTCCCTCTGCCAGTGGCCCATGTATCCCTAGCAGAGGTTGCCGGGTACCCTGGGTTTTGCGGGGAAGATCGTGTGTGGTGTAGGGCCGCACCTGACTGTTGAGGGTTAGAGACAACAGGGCAAATAGCAGTTTTCATTCTCGCCCTTGGGAGCTGGAGATGTGTGTCACCACCGTTTACATGTATGTAGAATCCCGCCTGATAGTAGCCACTGCAAGATCAACATGCATCCTTTGAAAACAAAGGCAACCGCCTAGGTGAGGTGCCAAAAGGAGTCACAAAATGTGATGAGGGCTGGCCAGGCCTGGTGCTCCTGCAGGCCTCCCGGGGTGGGGTTGACTCCTCACAGCAGCAGAGGAAGCTGGCTGAGCTGAGTGCCTGGGACAGTGCTTGTGGCCTCAGGCGAGGGACTCTTTGGGTCTGGGCAGGGTTCAGTTTCATTCTGAGGCCTCAGGCAGCTGCAGGGCTTGGAGTGTGTGCACAGGTGATTGGGTTTTAAAGAATCATGGTGATTGCTGTGGGCTGTAGGGGAAACCATGGTGACATGCTTGCTTTTAGACTCTGACTCGGTGCTTAGATTTTTGAAATTGTGGATTAAAGATATTTGCATTAAGTGAATAAGGAAAATATCAGCACAATGAATTGCCTAGGACCTTGCTAGAGTTGTAAGGAGTTCTGGGATGTCCTTTTGTGCTACTTTTTTTTGTGTGTGCTACTTTTGATTTGGAGGCTGGTTCAGGGCTGTTGCCAACCACATCTGACTGAGCACCTCCAACCTTGTCCCAAGATGCTTTGGGGTCCATGGGAATGATTTATGTTCCTGCTGTTCCCAAGGATTCTCACCAAAGTGCTGGAATCCCTGCATGACAGATTCCTAGCAAATTGTGTGTGTCCCCCTCCCTGGTGACATAGTTGCAGTAAATGTAACACAGCCTGCTAGATATCAGAGAGGCCAAGTCTGTGTCTCCCAGAATTGCAGAATGAAATTTAAGGAACAGAGGTCAAAAGTAGGAAAAATTTATTGAGAGACTCCTGAGAGACAGGCGGGGATCCCACTTTACACGGGAAGTTCCCTAGAGCAAAATCACAAGGTGGGTACGAGGTGGGGCAAAGCTGTGAGGAGCTGCTAAGATCACCAGTATAACTGCTTGGGGAAGCAGATTGCTAGTACACATACAAGGAAAGAGCCAGGGCATTTTTAGGAAGGAGTGGATCAGGAGGTCCTGGTCATCCACCTGGGTAACTGATGTCTAGGGAGCCTTTACTGGACCAGGTGGTCCCAATCATCTTACCCTGGGGAGGCAGGCGCCTCGGCATTCATTCTCTATCTTGAGTGAGACCTGGCCGTCAGCAGCTGGCCTCCGGCCACAACTGTGGTGTGTTCTCATCCTCTGCCCTGACTCCTCCAGGGCTGTGCCCTGTCTAACCACACATGCCATCTTTGCCTGACTCGGCTGTCAGGAGTCCTGGGGTGGTGACAGTGACGCCGTCATCTGATTTCAGAGCTATTTCAGGTGTTGGAAAAATTACTTTTCCATTGGTGGGAGAGAAAAGAAACAGATTGTGAACACTTCTGGGCAATAAAAACAAAAACCAAAAAACAACCTGAGCAGTCCATGTGTTTGCTCTGAGGCTTCTGTTTGAGTACAGTTTCCTGTAACCCCAGGTTAGGGTGCAGCCCGGGAGTCCTGTGTTACATTTCATGCTGCACTGTACTTTGAGCCCACAGTGATTCTAAGGGAATCTTCTGGGTAACTGTGTTTCCTTAAGGACTTCCTTGGTTACCAAATGCAAAACAGAAAGTCCCTGCTGGTGGGTATTCCAGGGAGCAGAGATTTTACAGTGATTGAGTCTCAGGTCCTTCTCAGGTGCCTGCTAAGTAGCTTACCTGTTTACACTGTAACTTTTGGGGACCCTTCTTCCCATTTACCTTTCCAGTTGCTTTTATTGGCATCTGCTTTGGCAGTGGACTATCATAACTGAATCTGAAACTTAACTAATTTTTCCTTTTGGTGACAGGAATCCAACTCAGGACCTTATGCTTGCCAGATAGGTGTTTGTGCTGCTGAGCTGTATCTCCAGCCCCTTATTTTTATTTTTAAAAATTGGGATAAAATACATTATAAAATTTACCAACTCTTTTTGGTTTGTTTAGTTGGTTTGAGACAGGGTCTTGAACTTGAAGTGCTCCTGCATCAGCCTCCCAAGTGCTGGTACTGCAGGTGTGTACCACCAGGCCTGACTTGCTTTTGTATGTGAGTGTATTTATTTGAGACAGGGTCTATAGCCACATCACTAAATTGCCCACACGGGGCTTGAATTTGTAACCCTCTTGCCGTAGCCTCCCAGGGTGTCGGGATCACAGTCATGCACCACTGTGCCTGGTTTATATCCATATTTTTCAAGGAAAGTAACTGCACATCCTGCAGTGAATTTAGTGAGAACCATGACACTGTTTTTGTGAGTCTTTGGAAGACAGCTGGGTCCTCACAGTAGCTTTTTCTTAGTCTGTTGCACAGTTACATCTGGAGAACTCCGGTGGACATCTGCCGGAGAACGCGAGGGCAGACGGCAGAGGCCCATGGTCTTAGTAGTTTTGTGAAAGTAGTTGTGGCCATAGCCCTCCTGGAACGGAGGCCCCTGGGGATCCCTGGGCCGAGGGTGTGGAGAGATGAGTAGGTGGCAGTTGCGCCTCTCCCCAGCAGCTGGCCCTTCTTGCCTGCTTTGCTCATAGGCGAAATGGGCACAGTGCAAATGCCTGCCTCAGTGGGTCTTCGTGAGGCTGAGCCAGGAAGTGAGAAGTGCCACAAAAGCAGAAAAGCAACGAGGTCCAACATTTTTCAGGGCTGACCCATGCAGACGTCTGCAGGGCCATGGGAGTTTGCTGCAGGCTGCATCTCAGTGGAGACAGGGGTGCGGCAGACAGGTCTCGTCAGACAACTCTGTCCAGTTAGGATTTGTCACAAGGCAGCCTTTCCTTCTCCTTACTTCTGTTGGAAGGAGAGGAGCAGCCTGCTCTGTCCTTGCTACCTGAGCAGCAGGTGCCAGCCAGTTGGGAATTAACTGCTCGGAAAGTGTGAGGGACACATGGGTGACCCTCTGGGATTTTGGGACACGTGTTTGTAATGGCTTGGTAGCTCCATGATATTCCAAGGAAGAAGCACCAGGCTGTACTTTCGTTCCAACCAGGTAAAAATAACCTGATCATTTTGCTCCTGAAACTTCTGGTAAAATTTGTGTCGTGCTGTAACTTTTTTTTTTTTTTTTTTTTTTTTTACTTGTTAGACATCACTAAGGAGTAACTTGTGTTTTTTTCCCTCACTGACTTGACTGTTCTGTCCAATTAGATGACCATGTGATGTCATGTTATTAAAATAACAGCAGACTTCAGTATGTTTAGAAGGGTGGTATGCATATTGGCGATTCATAATACTCATGCAAGGGACAGTGCATGAGCCACAGTGGAGCTGGGTGTGGTAGCACACACCTGTGATCCCAGCGCTCAGGAGGCTGAGGCAGGAGGATTGCTGCAAGTTCAAGGCCAGCTTTGGCTACAAAGTGAGTTCTAAGCCACTCTGAACTGTGTAGTGATGCCCTGCATCAAAAAGACAAAACAAAACAAAGAAAACCATGATAAGCCAGTTCAGGGATGGAGTTAAATAGCGAGCTGGTACCTTGTAAGAATATTGCTTTGCTGAGTTTTTCTCGAAGATGGGTACTTTCTCTGCAGTGTGTGTGGTTTCTGCGCTGGTGAGGTTTGGTGGTTTGTGACCCAGTGCATATGTCGCTCTTGGCTGTGGCTGGTCCTCTTGGTCACGGGATGCCCATTTTCCTCTCCCATTGCAGATTCGCCGGAGGCGCCTGGCACGACTTGCCGGTGGACAGACCTCCCAGCCCACCACCCCGCTTACCTCGCCCCAGAGGGAGAACCCTCCAGGGGCCCCGATCGCAGCGTCAGCCCCAGGCCCCTCGCAGAATCTCGGCCTCAATGTCCACAACATGACCCCAGCTACTTCCCCGATAGGTGCTGCAGGTAAGCCACATTCTCTGGGTGTGTTGTTCTTGTCTATTTGTTTTGCCAAAGATCTATTGAAACTCACCATTTTTCTTCTCTCTACTTTTTTTTTTTTTTTTTTTTTTTTTTAAATCAGGCGCTTGGTCTCTTAGGTGCTAAGTCCGAGGGCAAGATGATAAACAGTGAATTTGATTCTGCTGGTTTCATGAATTTAGGGGGTACTCTTCTTTCTTGCTCTCCTTTCTAATGGGTTTTTAGTGGTCCTGAAGGGCCTGGTCCATGCCAAGCACAGGTACTGACCCTGAGCCCCAGTCCTAGCCCTTCAAATAAAATCACCTGAACACTCGAGGCTGCAGTGCTGGTCTGGTGACAGCCTTCTAATCACAGATCCCTTCTCTTAATGCTACATCGCAGTGAATGTTTGGGTAGAAGTTGTCAAGGTAGAAGCCGACCTGGGACTGAAGTGGTACCCATTGGCTAGGCCCTTCCCCAGCATGTGTTCACCTGATGTGACAGCTTATAATTCTCCTGGTTCTGGTGTTTTGTTTTGTTTTGAGACAGGGTCTTACTATACAGTTCAGGGTAGCCTTGAACTCCATGGTGATCCTCCTGCCTCAGCTGAGGTCACAGGTGAGCGCTACCATCCCCAGAGGTAGATTATAATATTCTGCTTAGTTTTAGTAAAGTTGTATTTAGTTAAAGTAAATGAGCCAGGGATACAGCTTAGCAGCACAGTGCCTGCCTGGTAAGTGTGATGTCGTGAGTTTGATTCCCTCCCACCCCCCAAAAAATAGAAAAAAAGAAGACTACCTAAGTTCCTGCTTGGTATCCAGGGCTTTTTTTTTTTTTTTTTTTTTTTGAGACAGGGTCTCAAGCTGTGGTTCAGGCTGGTTTCAACTCACTTTGTAGCCCAGGCTGGTCTCGAACTCGTAGTGATCTTCTTGCCTCGGCCTCCTGAGTGCCTCTATTCCCTGGCAGGGCTCTTAACTGTTGAGAAATGGTACTGACTCATGTTGTTTATTTGTTAGTTTTTCTTTTTGTATATTTGAAAATATTTTTGTATGTGAACTTTTGTATCAAGCATAGCAAATGCCATTGTAATACTACAATTACTATTTTTGGATTATTTAAGTTATGAAAAAATAGATGTTAAGAGGCCTGTGGGGATCATCAATTCTACTTGATATGTGTCTGTTAGTTCCACAGTTATTTAATTTGCTGTGGTGTAGTCAGTTTTCAAAATGCCTCCCCACCTGTGGATTTTATTGGTACATTTCAGATTTATATAATGATCATTTTCATCGTAGAGAATTTGTATCTGTATATAATATAACTTGATTCTTTTTTCTCCATTTTCTTTCTTTTTTTTTTTTTTTTTTTTTTTTTTTTTGACCTTGTGCTTGCCAGGCAGGTGCTGTGCTGCTGAATTACCTACCATTGTCTTCTTTTTTTTTTTGTCTTTTTCGTTTTTACCGGTACTGGGGATCAAACTCATGACTGCCTGCTTGCAAGGCAGGTACTTATGCCGCTGAGCTAAATCCCCAGCCCCCTACCATTGTCTTCTTGATCTACATTTGTCAAAAGTACTTGCAGTTAGAAATGGTATGGTCACACATACGTATAATCCCAGCACTTGGGAGGCTGAGGCAGGAGGATCTACAGGAGTCTAAGGGCAGCCTGGACTACATAATGAGATGCTGTCTCAAAAATAAAAAAAAAAAAAAACACAAGTTAACAAAGTATTTGAAATTTCTGTTCCTTCATGCATGATGATGATGGTGTTCTGTTAACTGTAGAAGAGGGAAGTTCAGCCCTAAGCATCAGTCAGTCTTGAGCCTCTGAACTGTGCATCTTTGAGACGCTGTGATGGTCCTTTCGTGGACTGAATGGTTCAGAATTCCCCTGGTGATTTTCCCTTGTTCTTGGCACGAGTTCTAAGCCTGCGGTGTTTGCCTCACTAAGGTCAGGCCACGTCTGCACTTGCAGGTTCAGAATTTGTCCAGAGAGCCCTTTCAGCACTTGTCTTTTTTTTTTTTTTTTTGTCTTTTTCCTTTTTATCGGTACCGGGGATCGAACTCACGACTGCCTGCTTTCAAGGCAGGCGCTTATGCTGCTGAGCTAAACCCCCAGCTCCTCAGCACTTGTCTTGATGGCTAAACCATGGTTCTGGTTAAATTCCCTTTCCAGCCTGGCCTCTGTCTGTTGCACTGGAACAGAGCTAGAGGAGGACCCAGAACCAGGGTGTCTCTGACCACCAGCTCCAGAGTGCCCTTCAAGTGGGCAGCCAGCCGTGCGGGCTTCCTGAGCGTGTTCCCTCTCCACTGTTGGTTTTCTGCCGCATCCTCCAAGGGTGGCGCCTCATTCCCCACATGCTTTCAGTCTTCCTGTGTCATCATGCAGACACAGGCCAGGGGCGCCTGCCCAGGCCTGGGGTCTTCGCCCACCTTCCTGCACAGTTCCCGCCTCAGCTGTCCCTGGCCTTGGGCCTCTGTCTTCTCACCGCCCAGTGTCCTGCTTCCAGTGGTCCCTGTCCTGTCTCTCCAGGTTTTCTGTCTCAGGTGGCTTTTGTCACAGGCTGGATCTGTGCAGCTGCTGCTCCTGTGGTGGCCTCGGGTCCCCTGTCAGCCTCCATCCCCTTACCCCTCTCTGATGGGATTCTGGAGGACTCCCAGGTCCTGCTGCTGTCCTGGTGCCCCTGCTGATCCTGCTGCAGGTAGGGGAGGCTGTTCTCTGAGTCACTGTCCTGCTGTTCCATCAGATCTGTCACCTCATCGGATGTGGCTCCTGCCTTCCCCTTGAAACACTTGTCTTTTGGTTTGGAGGACACCCTGCTCCCATCTCTGCTCCGCTCAGGTCTTGTGGTGGCTCCTTTTCATCTTCCTGACTTGGGAAATGTGTGGTAGCAGAGTTCAGTATTTCAGATCTTGTTCTCTTCACCTGTTTTTGTTCTTTTACTGATTTCATCTGCCTTCCTGGCTTTAATTGCTGCTTCTAATTTGATGATTGCTAAAGTTTCTGTGTCCAGCCCAGGCCTGTTCTTCACCCTCAGAGTCCTATCCCGGGGACCTACTTGACTGCTCCACATGTGTGGCTAATGAGCACCGGCAGAGCACACCCACAGCCAGATTTGCGAGTGTCCCCGCCCCTTACCTTCTTCAGGAAATGGTCTCAGGAAGTGCAGGCCATCATCTTTTAGCAGCTTCAGCCTGAAATGTTACCCCTTCTCTTTGTCTCATGTGTCAGCTGCGGGAAGGCAGTGTCCCTGGAAAGGGCCACAGGGTCAGTGTGTGTTTCTGGCTTTGCATGTCATGAGGTCACAACTGTGCATCTGCCCCACTGCACAAGGGCAGCCTTTGACAGCGCATAGATAAACACATTACTGCATCACAGTACAACTGCTTCCAGAACAGGTGGGAGGTTAGGTTTAGGGTGTGTGCTTGGCTCCCATCCATCAACACTCCAGCCAGACCAGATCCTCTCCACCTCTTCTGACCTCGCCGCACTGCTGCTCCCTGGGCACAGGCATCTCTTGCCTGTGTAACTGCCAGGGTCTCTCCTGCCACAGGGTTCTCACTAACGCACAAACACGCCGTTGTCAACAGCAACGCCTCATTCCATTGTCACAGACAACAGAAAGACAGGCACTGTTTGGAGCGCTGAGTTCTTGGAGGTCCGAGTGTGTCTGTCACATGGTCGCCCTTATTCCTAATCACAGACAGGTGGATGTCATTAGCTGTGGTCTGGCAGATCGGAAAAACAAATTTCCACATTAAATAAAAGAAGCAAAAACAAAGCCCTGCTCCACTAGGCAGGCCGCATCAGGATCAGTGCTGTGCTCAGGGCCCGCCGGGGGCTCGGCTCCCCTCTCCTCCCTTCAGGATGAGAGCCCGAGGCTGTTTGTGGTGGTCCCCGTGCCCACCCCACAAGGTGCCTCTGCTGCTCTTCATGTCGCCACCAGGGGAACTGCGCTGCTTCCCTCTGCTCCCAGCCCTCTCCGTTTGCCATTTTGCTTCCAGTGCGAGGGCCTAGGTTAGAAGGCCACCAGGCTTTTTAAGAAGCTCAACACTCCTCTGCTGGTTTGCGCCACACTGCCTCTTCCGAGTGCTGCGCTCCGGCTGACACCGTCTCTTCTAGCTGCCTGCTAGTTGCTGGGCACATGTAGTAAGATGAGCTCCATTTGGGAATGACTGGTGCCCATTTTGTCCACTGTCCATCGCCTGTACCTTCTCCAGCACCTGACACAGGATTTACTGAGTCTTGCTAAAATGGGGCCACAAGAAGATGGCCCCAACACGTGGGCGAGGGTGTTAAATGGATTTCAAAGTGACACTGTCACTGCATGTTAGACGCAGCTACCACAAGGGAGATGATCACTTGCGCTTGGGCTCTGGCCTCCCAGAAGTCAGGTGTGGGGCCAGTGGGAGGAGAGACTGCTGCTCTGGGACCAGGCAGGCTGTTCCTGTCCAGGTGCAAACCAGGCCCGACCCTGCTTACCCTGCAGGGTCAGAACAAGACCGACGGGGCCGAGATGGGGCAGTCTTGTGAGGGGCCTCAGGCCTCACTGGGTGGCAGGGGCACAGACGGCGAAGAGCCGGGCGCTGGTGTCCTGAGCCAACAGCCTCGCATGGAACTTTCCTCAGGTTCAGGACCTTGGGCTGTTGCGGTTTCTTTTCTTCTGTCTGTAAAGGCAGGTTTCCCACGGCTGTTGATCAGATGGAAGATTCTGCCTTGGGCTAGCAAGGCTTTCCTTGCCGTAGCCCGCACTGCGCTGTCTCCTCGAGTGCCCTGTTTGTTACCTTGCCTTTCCCCCTGCAGGCTCACTCTGCAGAGCCCGTTTCTTTCTCAGTCTTCACTTTCACGTTTTCAAACACACCTTGCCACTTCTTTGTGCTCACTTTGTTCGGTTCTTTATTGGAGACAAGAAGACCCTGGAGTGCAACTCCAGAAGGAGAGGTGAACAACCCAAATATGGTGAGCGACTTTCAGACGGAAGAGCCCGGGCCCGAAGCTGAGCTATGGCACCTCTTGGACCTCGCCACTAGGCTATATCTTCTTCTTCTTCTTTTTTTTTTTTAAATTTAAAGAAAGACTAAACAAAACAGGAAAAAAAAAAAATAAACAGTAAGAAATCACTAATTGATGATTACAGATTGTCCTCTTATAAATAGTTATTCAAGATACTAAAGTGGAGTGTATAATATGGGGATTCAAACAGACTGCAACCAGTTCTGTTAAACTATCCAACAAAAACTTAGTAATATGGTTGTCAATCCTATACACTTAAACATACATGCAGTTATCTATATCTTCAATTATGTTGAGATTGAACAAACCCAAGCAGTCTAGTATCACTCTGAACAAAGAATAATACTGTTGCTGGGTTTCACATTATGACATTCCAGGATCAGCACTGGGTACTTTAGTGTCTCTTTTTCTTCAAAATATCTGTTCATTTCCTCATGTGTCATAGGATCAGTTCTCATAAACTGTTTATAGATTCTACACATGCATGAATCTTTTTTTTTTTTTTTTTTTTTGTCCTTTTCCTTTTTATTGGTACCGGGGATCGAACTCACAACTGCCTGCTTGCAAGGCAGGCGCTTATGCCACTGAGCTAAACCCCCAGACCCCACATGCATGAGTCTTAACATGTATTTCTATCCTTTCTATATTAGAGAGAGAAGCAAAACAAAGCAAGACAAAACAAAACATATTCCTATAAACACATGAAACGAAAAAGACATATAAGACCATTGTACAAGGAGTTCTGCCATAGTTCCTGTGTTGTCTCTTGTTATCTTCAATAGAATTTGCCATATCATCAGACATAGTATAATTAAATATATCAGTACATAACAGTATTAATAAAAACACAACTTTTGTATATAGTATAAAACTTCAACAGCAGGCAGTTATCAAACCAGAATGTGTATCGTAGAGTCTTGTCATCTTCAGTGTAGTTGCCTATACTCTCAGACTTGATACTGTCAATCATATCAGTTTTGAATAAAATCTGTCAATACCAAACATCGATAAACCAGATTTAACCAAGATCAGTCATGATAAAACAGTATAAGTCATATAGGGCTCCAGATTAAGATAATAGGAAATTAAAGATGATTACTGTGCTATATCCTGATGTTTTTGCGATACCTGTGTCCTCAAATCTAATGCAAGTAGACAAACTGGGACATAATAAAATCTATCTAAGCAGAGTGGTGCGAGTAATGTGGGTTTTAAATCCTGGTACACTATTAACAACATCTTCTCCCATCTTTTTTAAGACTCTCCCTCTCCTTTCACTTCCCCAGGGTACACTGCATTTTTAGGTCTGACCAAGACCCTTGTTTTTAAATTGGGGGGAGGGGGGTGGGATCTGCTATTTACTTAAGTGGTTCCGAAAATTCTCTCTCCTGGACTTGATCTCAATTGTATTCCTTTACCTATTAATGCCGGTCTTTCCAGCCTATCCACAAATACTGGTCTAGTTGCCCCTGTTACTCTCTGGTTCTCTGTCACATAGAGCATTGTTTTCTCATATTTGATTTTCAGTCCATGTACTCTTTTTCATGTTAACTATATTTCCTATAAATAGCATCTTGGTGGTCCCTGCCTCCTGATCTACTCCACATGTGGTTCTTTTTTTTTTTAATTTAGTGTATCAAGGCCATCTATATTAGAGATTATAACCAACCTTCTCTGCCTCATTTCTGTTATGCTCTTTTTTTTTTTTTTTTTTTTTTTTTGGTCTTTTTCGTTTTTATCGGTACCAGGGATCGAACTCGCGACTGCCTGCTTGCAAGGCAGGCGCTTATGCTGCTGAGCTAAATCCCCAGCCCCTTATGCTCTTTTTTTGCCATCAGTTGTCTGCTTATCATCTTCATTCTGTTTTCTGCTCCATTCATTGAGGCTTCTCTGCCACTGTTCCTGGAATCCTAGTACTTTTCTGTCTCTCTAGAATGCCCTGCAATATACTCTGTAAGTCGGATTGATGGTTGAGAATTTCCCAAGTTCCTGTTTGTCTTGGAAGCATTTTGTTTATCCATTAATTTCTAGAGACAGTTTAGCAGGGCATATCAAATCTGTGTTGGAGGTTATTTTCTTTCAGGGCTTGGAATATTTCGCTCCAGGCTCTTCTTGACTCGATGATTTGTGTCGAGAAGTCTGCCATTATTCTGCTGGGCTTTCCTTTATAGGTTATCTGTTTCTTGTCTCTAACAGCTTTTAATATTCTGTTCTTATATTGAATTTCTGGGATCTTGATTATTATATGCCTGGGTGTAGCTCTGTTTTGGTTGTAGGTGGCTGGAGTTCTGTATGCCTCATACATCAGAATATCATTTCCTTTTCCTATGTTTGGGAAGTTTTCCTTAATTATTTCTGTGAATAGCTTTTGTTGTTCCTTTACAACCCTGCTTCTTCATTCACATTCTTTATTCTCAAGTTGTAGATCCTCTTGTCGTCTTCTAGCCTTTGTATTGTTACTGATTGTTTCCTTGTTGTTTTTAGTAAGTTTTTCCTTTCATATTCCCACATTGCAAAACTGCCCTCCAGTTTGGTGGGATTTTTTTTTTTTTTTTTTTTTAAATCGGTACCAGGGATTGAATTCAAAACTGCCTGCTTGCAAGGCAGGTGCTTATGCCGCTGAGCTAAATCCCCAGTCCCTGCCCTCCAGTTTGGATAATCTATCCTTAGTTTCTTTCAAGCAGTTTTGCCATCGGAGAGTTTTTAATTTCCTGGTAATCTCTCTGAATCTGCTTCATGTATTCTATATTTTCTTTATATTCTTCATCAAATGGTTCTCTCCTTTGTGTGAGTTCCTCCCTTCTTCCGTCTGTGCCTGCTTGAGGGGTGCTTAGCACCTCTTTTATTAATCTTATATCTTGCTTAACTTGGCTAAATATTTCACTTTTGAACTCATCTGCTATTGCAGTGTGGTTTGGATCCTGTACCAACTTCAGGATGGCAAGAGATGACATAGGATGGTACTTTAAACTATGAGGCTATTCTCCAATTACTGTGTTTCTGTTTAAAACATAAGAGGTAGAATTAAATGCCTTATGTACAGACAAAAGAGATGAAAAGTCCCCCTTGCCGAGGATGTGAATGAATACAGCCATTGTGGAAGGCACACAGTAATGTTACGGAGGTTTCTTGGTGTGTAAGAGACCCCAGGTCTCTAGTGTTTGGAAGGTGATTGGATCATAGGAGTGCTGTGGTCACTGATGAATTCATCCATGCAAGAGGGACCCAGGTGGAGGATGTGCATCACCTGGGGTCTTTGGAGGGTTCATCTCCTTCTCCGGCTCCTCCCCTCTCTCCGCGTCCTCCTACCATGGTGAGTGGTGGTCTACCGCCCCACAGTTCCGCTGCGCGGAGTCTACCTCGGAGCCAGTCACTGTGGACTGAACCCTCTGAAACTGAGCCAAAGTAAACCTTCCCTCCTTTCAGTTGGTGCAGGGCGGGGGAGGGCTTCAGGAATTTTGTCCCAGCACGCAAGTGAATAATACACTTAGAAAACTAAAATAGATTCCATGTGATTCAGCACTTGCACATCTGGGTTTATCCGCAGAGGAACCGCAGTCAGCACCACACACGTGGCTCCAGTGGGAAACAAGCTCAGTGTCTGTTATCAGATGAGCAAATGATGGTGTGATCCAGGTGCCCAGTGGCAGATGTACCTGGAGGGTGCAGTGCTCAGGGACATAAGCTAGGCTCAGAAAAACAGATTCTGCACCATCTCATTTACAGGCGGGAGCTGACAAGGTACTCATGGGAGGGAATGGCGCGTACCCCAGGTAGGGAGGCGGATGGGAAGAAAGACAGGGGCCAAAGGTACAAAATTTGAAATCAGTGAGAGGAGTAAGCATCAGTCATCTGCTGTCCTGAATGGTGGCCATGATAAATCATTGCATATTAAAGAAAGAAACAGGAGGGCTGGGAATTTAGTGCAGTGGCTCAAGTGCTTGCCTGGTAAGCACAAGGTTGTGAGTTCGATCCCCAGTGTCCCCAAAATAAATAAATAACAAAACAAGATTCTTTTGAAAATAGGAAAATCCTTTCATATCCCAGTATAATCGTTATTTGTAGTCCTCTAACTTTGAGTGTTACATTTTATGTGTTCCATATGTTGGCTGTTATCAGTGATTTACTAAATGCCATCATTTATGCCGTCTTCATTTAATATTCCTTTAAATCCTCTCATGTTAGTTCCTGTCCTAGGCCACGTGGCTTACATTTTGGTGAGACCAAACAACCTACCAAAAGCCCATCGCCCTGTCAGGGGGCACTCACTGCCCCCAAGAGAGCAGTGGGCTTTAAAGGTAGGTGCTGGAGGCCCAAGGAGGGGACCTCTTGAGCAGAGACCTGAATTAAGCGAGGAGCAGAGCCAAGTGGGAACCAGTGAGGCCAAGTTCACACCAGGAGGAAACCAGGTGCATAAGTCCTGGGGCAAGAAGGGGGTTGGGACAGCAGTCATCTTATTTTCCTCCTCCTGCTCTGTCCTGGGAACTAAACGCAGGGCCTTCGTACCGGGCTCCATCTCTGTGCCCCCACTGATTGATTGGTTGGTTGATCAATCGAGGTACTGGAAATTGAAACCAGAGCATTTAGCACTGAGCTACTGCTTCAGGCCTTTAAAAGTTCTGAGACTGGGCCCTGCTGAGTTGCTGAGTTACCCTGGCTGGATCTGAACCTGTGATCCATCATCCTACTTCGGCACTCTCGGAGTGCTGGGATTGCTGGCAGGTACCACCACATCCAGCTCTCGATTTGAGCCTAATGAACACGTTTATTGCTTGTTAGGAATTTGAATTAAATCAAAACCATTCTTTTATTGTACATTATCTGTGGCTAGGAATGCTTTGATTGACGGTGAAATAATAAACTTTGGTTCTGTCGTTGATTGCTGTGTTAAAGTCCTTTTCTTCCTCTGTCCTCTGCGTGATCCACAGCGTAGGAGAGGGAGGCTTGGGTGAGCTAAGAGCTGCCTGGGGCTGGGTACATCATGCAGGGAGAGCAGGAAATGAGCTGGCCAGTCCAAACCACTCAGGAGGCTGAGGCAGAAGAACTGCAAACTGAGGCAACTGAGAAAGACTGTCTCAAAATAAAACTGAAGAGGGGGCTGGGTGTGGTTCAGGTGTAGGGTGACTGCCTAACACATGGAGGCCCTACGTTTGCTCCCCAGCAGCACCCTCTAAATCTGGCTAGAGGCGCTGGAAGCAGAGGCGCAGGCAAAAACTCCAAACCCGGGCCTGCAGCGGCGTCTTGAAAAGACTACTGAGCAGTGGGGATCCCACTGCTGCCGAAGGCCTTTGCTCTCCCACGTGCATTTACTTTCCTGAGGGGCAGGGGCAGTGCATCCTCGCCAGCCTGGCTACTCTCTCGCCCGAAGGGCCTGTGGCTGCCAAAGGGTGCTGTGAGAGTGCCGGCCTGCAGGTTACTTTGTGTCTGGTCTGACCAGCCACAGGTGGGGCCTGCTGGGTGTCAGAGTCGTCTCCCCTCCCTTGCTGCCGCCCGCAGCCCCTGCTGCGTGCCCGGCTGTATCCCATGCCTGGATCTGGTACCGGTGCTTGCTCGCTGCTGGCCTGCATGGAGGTCAGGAGCTGTGTGTATCACAGTGCTGCTTTCTCGCCCTTGCTCGTGTTTCTAAGTGTAGCTAGAGTGCGGGAGGACTGCCTGCCAGGCAGTTTCTGTGACACTCATCCCTGGTCCTCGGGAGCAGCAGCTCAGGAGAGCCAAGGCCTGTCATCTCACCTGCTCCACAGTGGCGCTGGCTACGTTTCTGGCTAAAGTGCCAGGCTTTCAGGGTCCTCTGTGACTGGGCCCCACCCTCTTCTGTCACCTGATGTCACCTGATGACCTGATTTTCAGAGCATCTTCTGTAATCCTGGCCAGTCATTGTCCTCTCCATAGAAGGCCCATGACCTGTAGAGTTGTGCCACAGAAATTGCCCTTAGCTTTCTGTGCATTTGTCTTGTTATCTTTGTAGAATGAGCATTTTGGAGTGGGGAAAAGAGAAACTACCTTCCATTTCTCTTTTACCTAATTGCCAGTGTAGTCAGTGTGCAGGAGGGAGGCCGCATTGCCTGGGGCATGCGGGAGTAGCCCGGTCATCTTTCCCCAGTCTCCTGATTGGAGTTTAAGGCAAGTGAATTTTAGGGGAAGGCCCCGTGTGTTTTTCTGGGAGAGGTGCAAACAAATTTATTTAAAAGACTTAGAGGCAAGGAAGTAGAGCATAGCTAGCCCAGGCTGGCCTCCAAATCACAGCAGTCCTTCTGCCTCAGCCTCCTGAATGCTGGGATTACAGGTGTGTGCCACCATGCTAGGTCAATATTTAGTCTTTCTTTTTCTTTTTTTAATAAGACAAGGTTTTGCTATGTAGTCCAGGCTGGCCTTGAACTCCTGGACAAGCCTCCTATCCCCTGAGTACTGGGATTACAGGCATGTATCACCACGCTTGGCTCAATGTTTAGATTTTTGTTATAGACAGCCTAGTTTAAAAAAAAATAGTTGTAAGGGGCTGGGGATTTAGCTCAGCGGCATAAGCGCCTGCCTTGCAAGCAGGCAGTCGCGAGTTCGATCCCTGGTACCGATAAAAACGAAAAAGACCAAAAAAAAAAAATAAAAAAAATAGTTGTATGCATAATGTTTAACTTTAATAGAACTGGAAGGGTATAGAGATATTTCTCCTTTGGTTCCATCATTGCATAGGTAGACAAACCGAGGTACTCAGAATTTAAATATCTTAAGTCTCAGAGTTCACTAATGGTATTCATTTGGGGCTGTAAACATACATTTATCAAGTGACCCCAAACCCCTATTGTACTTGGTAAATTTGCACCTCAATACTTAATTGTAAAATGCAGTCTGTACAGTTATTGGGAGTGGAGTGGGGTTAGGGAGAGTGGCGACTGTTGTTTGGGAACTCAGTCTATGTATATGCACGTTTCCTTTCAGACCATCTTAGAGTGAGATCTGAGGTGACCCTAAGGCTGTGTGCTGGTGACTTAGATGCCACCCTGTGGTACTCTTGGGAAGTGGAGCAACCTTTAGGGGAAAGAAGTGGTGGTCCCTGGGACATACCCCTGAAGGAGTGTTAGGGCTCTTGACTCTCCCTCTGTCTCCTGTTGCTTCCTAGGTGCCAGGCAGTAAGGTTTCATTGTGCCAGCAGCTCACTCATAGTGCTCTGTTCACCACTGACCCAGAAAAAAGCGTGGACTGCACCCTCAGAAAGCTTGAACCAAGACAAACTTTCCTAGAGCAACCATTATCAAGAAATCAAGTAGTAGCAAATGCTGGCGAGGATACAGGGCAGAGGGCCCTTCTGTATTGCTGGTGAAATGTAAACCAGTGTAACCACCATGGCGATTACTATGGAAATTTATCAAAAAATTAAAATTGGAACCCAGTTATACCTGACCCTTAGATAACTTCCCCAAAGAGTCACAGATCTCCTGCTGCAGTGATCATACATACCCATGTTTATAGCAGAATAGCTTGTAATAGCTAAATCTTGGAGCTTACCATAAGCCCTACAAGAGCAAGGACAATGTTGATTTATTATTTTTCCCCAAATCTTCAACCAATAAATTGAAACCTATTAAAGGAGATTGCTTACTTGAGATTGTTTGCACCTGTCAACATTTTATTATGAAAATATCGAATGTGTGGCAAGGTTGGAAGCATATTGTGATGAATACCTCTGTGTACCCCATCTGGATTCTACCACCACCACCTTTTTGTGGCTAATTACACCCCTGTTTATTAGTGCATGTCATTTTGGGTGTGTGTCGAAGGTGGTTGTAGATTATGGGGCCACTGATTTGCATCAGGGACCAGAGTTTGAACTGGGGAAAGAGAGCCGAGGAGTGGTCACCTTTAGGCATCAGATGTCACTGTTACTGCCTCACAGGACAACAAATACGCTTTTTCCTCCTGTTATGATTTTAACATGGCTTCAGCCTTGAGCTTCATGCATGGGCACTTCCTGTGTTGTGGGTGTCACAGTGGCATCGCTGCCACGGCTTTGTCACCATCCCGGGCCTCACCATTCTGCCCTCTGTCTAGGAGTCGCGCACCGGAGCCAGAGCAGTGAGGGGGTCAGCTCTCTGAGCAGCTCACCCTCCAACAGCCTAGAGACGCAGTCTCAGTCTCTGTCGCGCTCCCAGAGCATGGATATCGACGGCGTCTCCTGTGAGAAGAGGTAAGATAAGCCAGCGCCCTGTAGAAAGGAAAGGATCTGCTCGCTGTGGTCTCTACCCAGTAGTCCAAAACGCACGCCTGAGACCTACGCCAGTCTGCAGCAAGCTACAGCCACATTCTTAGGCTTGAAGGGCCTCATATTGCTCTGAAATGTTCTTTATGTATGTTTTGTTAGTAAATGTCTTTTATGAAATAGCCAAGCACAGTAATCCCAGCACTCAAGAGGCTGAGGTAAGAGGATCCCATCCCCACAAGTTTGAGACCAGTTTGGGCTGTATAGTGATACCCTGTCTCAAAACAAAACAGATATGTCTTTTATGAAATAATGGTGCTTGTGGGTTTTTAAAATCTTTCCAGTGTCTTTATTTTGTAACTACAAAATGAGCAAACATACGTCTGTCCCTAAACATTTTCTCGCAGTTTCACTGATCACTGAGTTAACAAAGTTTGCAAGGTTTCAGAGAGAGGATCTGCTTTCTTTTTTGAAGTTAGCACAAGGAAATGACTACTTGGGAAAAATTTACAAATTTCCACTTAAATGGAAAGGGCGTGCGTTGTTTGTGGCCTTTCTCTGACCTTCTTGGTTTCATTTGCTCGTAGCAGTTCTCGTTTATATATCACGTGTGTTGCTGTTGGACCGTGGTGGGGATTTATTACCCCGTCCCTCCGCAGGACGTGAGCTCTGTAAGGCTGCGGTTCTCTCAGTCTCTTTTGCACAGCAGCAGGATCTGCTGCATCTACAACACTGCCTACGCCCAGGACTGCTTGTTATTGAAGCCGAGAGTCATGTGAAAAATATGAATATGCACAATACCTGTAAATTTAAAATCCTGGGGAGTAAATCAGAGTTCTAGGAAGACATCATTCTCCCCAAAATTGCCTCAGCAAGAAAGAGAAGCCAAATAATCAAAACCCAGGAAATAACATTGTCAGTATTTAAAAATCTCTTTTCCAATTTACACATCCCCCCCCCCCCAGATAATTAAAAGCATAGAAAACATTGAACTCAATTTGTGGGGCTAATGTGACCTTAATACTAAAGTCAGACAAGACTAATATCAAAGGAAAAATTATGTTTTAATCATACCCACAAACTATTTTTAGCTAAATGAAGATATTGACAAATCAAATACCTGCAAATATATAAATAGATGTCAACACTGGAGTCAGCGTGCAAACCATTAAAAAGGGTTAGGGGGTTTTTAGGGTGTATGATAATGTTTCATTTCTCTCTCTCTCTCTCTTTCTTTCTTTCAATGTTCCGTTTCTGACCCCAGTGCTGGTTAAGTTGTATGTTTCCTTGCTGCAGTGTATTCAGCCACACACCTTCCTATGCATGTTTCTGCACGTTTGTTCCAGTTACAAGTTCCCCTAAAAGTCGTGGGGTATGCCGTGATAAGGGTGAGCTTAGAGCAGGAGCACGCGTGCACGTTAGCATTAGGACATCTGTATGGCCCCCACCGGGTTGTGTAGTAAGGAAAATATCCTGTGAGCGTGAGAGAACCCCGAGCTGATCCATGAGGACAGTCTCAGCAGATGGAGGGAGAAGCTGCCAGGGTGGAGCTAAGTGTGTCGCAAGCTCTGTGAAGGGTGTCAGGTCCTGGGTTTCATCTCCAGTACCACGGAAGATAAAAGGCAAAGGAAACCACAGCACTGCAGGGATGGGGCTCACCAGATGTCCGCGAGCTCCCTACCTCTCCCAGCCTCCATTTGTGCTGGACAGGGACCACGGACCTGGCTATGTCCCACAGACTTGAGTGGAAGTGACAGTGGCAGGCAAGCCGGTGCCCACCTGGTTCACACTCCATCCCAGTAACCTTTTGGCTGTGTGCTGCAGCCGGGGAGACCAGAGCTGCAGTGGCTGCTTCCCTCCTGTCAGACTTAGTGCAAGCCAGAGAGTGACCCTAACAGAGCCAAACCCCAAAGCCCCTGGAGTGTGTGTGTTAGAACAGTGTTGATGTCTTATTCTGGCTCCCTGAAGGGCTGTGAGACCCAAAACTCCAGCACTCTCACATTTAGTGGTTAGAATGAGTCTCTGTAAAATTAGTAAGTAGAAGCGGGGTGCAGTGGCACATGCCTGTAATCCCAGCACTTGGGAAGCTGAGGCAGGAGGATCATTGCAAATTTGGGACCAGTCTGGCTACAAAGTCAAAGGGAGCTCAAGGTCAGCCTGAGCTGTATAGCAAGACCCTGTCTCAAAAAGGTTTAACAAAAAAAAAAAAAATTTTTGTTTTAGTAATTAGAACCAGGAATACTGATATTTCTGCCTCTGTCCAAGCTGTGGGCCTTGCCAGTTCAGTGAGACTATGAAAAGACTGGAAACAGTCACTGTTGGAGATAAAGTCTCATTTGTGTATGTCATATACTTTATGGGTAAGTAGACCTTGCTTACAAGAGCTGAACTCTCTGTATTTAAAAATCAGTTATATTATTAGGTGCTACAACAACTTTAGAAAATTTTGTTTTTAAAATGCTATCAGCGGGTATGGTGGCGCACACCTGAAGTCCCAACCCTCTGAGCACGGCCTGCATCATTTTGGATTTAGCAAGACACTGGTATCAGTCAGTCAGTCAGTAAGGCTGGGGATGTAGGGCAGTGTGAAGGCCCTTGGTTTGCCAGTACTTCCCAGTACTGCAAGAAAGGCGGGGGGAATACCTCCATTTTCATTAAAAACTGATACCCAAGAATACATTTAGCAGAGGAAGACAAGGTTTTCATGGAGAAAGTGAAAAAAAAAAATTTTTTTTTTATCGGTACTGGGGATTGAACTCACAACCACACACTTGCAAGGCAGACGCCCCTGAAAGTGAAATTTCTTGAAAGTCCTTGAAGAAGGCATGAACATACACAGAGAAAAGGACTCAGGAACATCATGATGTCATCTGTCCTGCCTTTGATCTCTGAGGACAGGAAAGTTCTGGGCAGGACACCAGCAGAACTAGGCAGGAGCTGGCCAAGCTGCCGATCTGCCGTGTGGAGGAGGAGAGGAGAGGCCGGGACGGCCAGCTCTGGGGTAGAAAGAGGAGGCTCTGACTGGGCAGTTTCAGATGGACCGCAGACAGGCCAGCTGACGGACAGAAGTGAGCACCCAAAGTAGACATCACACAGATGTGACAGACATGGCACAGGCGCTTGCTTTCTTCTCTTTTTTTTGTACAAAAGGGTGGGCTTTTCAGTAAACGGTGCTGGACAGTCACTTATTTAATGTGGGAATCCTTTCTTTCTTTCTTTCTTTCTTTCTTTTTTTTTTTTTTTGGAGAAATGGTCCCACTGTGTAATTGAGACTGGCCCTGAACTCCCTGTGTAGCCTAGCTCATGGCAATCCTCTTGCCTCAGCCTCCTGAGTACTGGGGTTATAGGTGATGTGCCACCAGACCTGACTGGGAGGAAAATACTTGCTTAACCAGCTTTGTTCTCATTCTCTGGTTATTTTTGGTGTTATTTTAAAATAATACATCCAGTGAAGTTGCTCTCCTGACTTTTTGTTTGAAGGTAAGCCCGAGAAAATGACACCCTGGGGGGAATATTTGTAATATATGTGAGAGAGGCTCTTGGTATCCCAACACACGAGGAGCTCTTAAAATTAATACGAACAAAAGAACGAATATTTGTCATTTTGCTTTTGTGACTGGTTTCAGCCAATCCTTAAAGCTCTGTATAGCTGTGACATGGGTCTCATACAAGGCCAAAGCACGCTGTTTCCTCCTTACAGCATGTCCCAGGTGGATGTGGATTCAGGAATTGAAAACATGGAGGTTGATGAGAATGACCGACGAGAGAAGAGGAGCCTTGGCGACAAGGTGAGTAGGGTGGTAGCTTTGCGGGGTGCTGTCTGGTCTGTGGGGGGCTGGAGGGGCTCCTCACCAGCACATTCACGTCAGTAGATTTTTCTTCTGAAGCAGCAGCAGCTGCGTAACTCAGTCCTTTAACCTGGCGAAATTCCTCAGTTTCCTTTGGTTCAGGTCTGTGGTCTTATCAGTAAATTTAGTTTGTAACAGGAACTAAGCTTTCTGTAGGCTTTTCACTAAAGTCAGTAGATCATCCCATTTTTGGATGCTTTCTGAGGGAAATGTTGGAGAAGTTAAAACCAGGATATGTAAAATCCAGTAGCAAGTAAAAAGATTTCCAAATGATGAGGTCTTTCTTATCTCCTGAGCATAGTTCTCTAAATCCAGGGCTTTTGGGCTCATTTTGGTTCTTTTGGTGGCCACATCACTTGCTGTTGAGTACAGTTCGGGAGTACTTCTTCTACCTTGAGATTTTTTTCCTGTTTTTTTTGGTATCAGGGACCGAACTCAGGACCTTGTTCTCGCCAAGCAAGCGCTTCTGCCATTCAGCTAAATCCCCTTTTAATTTTTTTTTTTTTTTTTTTTTTTGGTACTGGGGATCGAACTGACGACTGCGTTTGCCAAGCAGGCACTTACACCGCTGAGCTAAACCCCATCCCGGTTCAGGAGCACTCCTAGCGACACTTCGACTGTAGCCCTCTGATAGTGCGCTGCTTTAGTTTGTGTGCTCCTTCAGTGGCTACAGAGTGGGGCTTTTTGTTTCTGTTTTTGTTTTTGTTTTTTGACGAGGCATGAGAAAGATTTGTTAGAGGGAGATATAGGATGTATTGGTGCTCAAAGCAATGAGCCCCGCCCCCCTTTTTAAAGAGGCTTATGTGATATTTGCCCTGGAATGGAACGTGAGGAGAAACATGAAGTTACGGGGAAAAGAGTAGACATGAAGGGTGAGCATGGTCCTTTGGAGCAGGTCTCCAGCCCAGAAGGCTGATGTTCCAGGCATGGTTTAAAGGAGCAGGGAGCCCAGATCTTGCACATGTGCAGTTCACACTTGGGGGGAGGCCCTGTGAGATCTGGTGCCCTGCTCTGACAGGGGCCGGAACTCAGGCGGGAATTGCTAAGTGTGGAGGAAACTCCTCCCTGCCGGCCCTTAGCCTCTGCCGTGCTTCCCCTTCCCAGTAGGCCACGGACTGGCGAGGGGTGGGGACCCCTGCAGGGAAGGAGACAGGCTCTGTGTGCATCCTGCTTCGCAGTGCTCCCTCTGATTCCTGACAGTCTTCTTGTTCTTTTCTGCTCCTCTATAAGCTCAGGAGACCTTGAGGTCGTAGTAACAGGCTCCCTTCTGTCTGGGTCAGTGGGTGAATGGTCTTATGCATTTAAAAAATATCCTTCCTGATGTCTGAGTTCAGTCTGAGTGAAGCTGTCCTGCCACCTCCTTCCAGTGGCGACTGACGTGGGTCCTCTTCCTGCAGGAGCCTGCCTCGGGCCCTGAAGTGTCTGAAGAGCAGGCCTTGCAGCTGGTCTGTAAGATCTTCCGCGTCTCCTGGAAGGACCGGGACCGAGACGTCATCTTCCTTTCTTCTCTCTCTGCACAGTTCAAGCAGAACCCAAAAGAAGGTAGGCATTTGGCTCAGCGCTGTCCTTCAGGGCACTCCTGGGAACCGAGCGCTTGTGCTTGTCTGTGTCACGATTTCCGTCTTGCCTTGAGGTTTGCTTTTGATTGCAACAGTGAGAACACTGCCTGCGGTGATGTGAATTAGTCTCCGATTTCATGACTCCTGTCCATATCTCAGCTCATGGGTCCCATCATCTCAGCAATTGAAGCTTTTCCCTTGCAGTGGAGGATGCTGTGGGAGGGAGGAGCTCCTCGTAGAAGGAGGGTTTCTGTGGTCCCCAAGGACCCCAAGAGGGGTGCCATGTGTGATCGAGACTTGCTTTCCCACCCTGCCAGGCTGCGTTCAGGCAGTGGCAGAATTCTGTTTGATTCAGATGCTTAGAAGATGGGAGATACCGACACTCTGCCGTATTTCCACGGCAAAGTGTTTATAAGAGGTTAGCTATGCGGAGCCACACATACGACAACATAATAAAACTTGTAGCAAGTTACAGCCATCTAGGGTTGCGTGGCTTTTCTTTAGGTCAGGTAGGGATGTGCTGGAGTGCTATGCACCTATCACTAGAATACAGCGAACTCCTTTAACATTTGCTACTAAGGATTTTTTTTTTTCTTTTTGAGACAACTGGCCTTGAAATCTCTACATAGTCCAGGCTGACCTTGAACTTGTGGTGATCTTCCTGCCTCAGTTTCCTGAGTTTTGGGATTACAGGTGTACACTATGCTTGGCTTATTTGCTATTCCTATAAATCTTAAGGTACTCAAACCTGTCTCACACATGCAGATAATAATTTTTAATAATGAAATCATGTAAAATTTATAATGAACAAGACTTTTGTTGAGTGATATTTCGAATATGTCTAATGACCAACAATAAATCTGCTTGAAGCTATGAAGAATAATAAGGAAGCTGACCTGTAGATCAGCTCCAGAAAGCCAGATGGGCTTAAACATCAGGCCCTTCATGAAATCTTTTGAACCTTGGACTTGGTAGTTTTACTACATATAAAAGATATACTGGCTGAGACATATTAACCCAGTAGTGTTTGCAGTTTGATAACTGACCTCTGTAGTCAGGAGGAACTTCTTTTTATGGTTAGATATCTACAGTATATATTAACTCTCATTGACCACACTCCAGTTTCTTTTTTTTGGTCTTTTTCCTTTTTATCGGTACCAGGGATCGAACTCACGACTGCCTGCTTGCAAGGCAGGCGCTTATGCCGCTGAGCTAAATCCCCAGCCCCATTTTCAACTTTTTGAGTAGCTTTAGATCCACAGAAAAGGTGGGAAGACAGTCCACGGAGGCCCTGTGTACCCTTGTGCTGGTTTCCCCGAAAGCTAATGTTCTTATAACCCTGCTATGTTTGCTAACACTGGGAAAGTGCTGAGACCAAATACCAGTTCATATCTGGGTTTCATCAGCTTTTCCACGCGGGTGCTTTTGCTGTTCCAGAACCCAGGCAAGGACACCCCAGTGAGCTGCTTGGGTCCCTGCAGGCTTATTCGAGGACTGAGTCCCAGAAGCACCATGTGTAATCTGTTCTTTGCTCTGCCTTCCCGACAGTGTTCTCTGATTTTAAGGACTTGATTGGCCAGATCTTGATGGAAGTGCTCATGATGTCTACTCAGACCAGAGATGAAAACCCATTTGCCAGCCTCACTGCTACGTCCCAGCCTATCGCAGCAGCTGCTCGGTCGCCGGACCGAAATCTCTTGCTGAATCCCAGCTCCAATCCTGGAACCAGCCCCATGTTCTGCAGCTTGGGCTCCTTCGGTGCCAGCTCTCTGTCTAGGTCAGTGAGGTCTTCAGCCCTTGTAAGACACTGGGAGGAGCAGGAGGCCCTTATTCTGGGCTGCCCTGTGTCCCCGGCATGGCGGGTAGTCTTCGGAGGGGCCTGTGTTGTCTCCTTTCGATGGTGTTTCGGCTTCATGGTCGGGGCTGTGGGTAGGTTAGCGTTAGAAACAAACAACGGCACACACTGCATTATTCTTGCAAAGGGAACCTGGCATCACCTCAAGATCGCTGTTGCAATTAGAGTAAGATTATTTAAATGCTTATCTGATTTGTATACCTGAACTCTGAGGAACCGGAAAGCCTGCAGGTGTCCATTTCAGTTCTCTCAAGTCTTTCTTTGATTTTTCTCTTCTTTCTTCCATTTCCCACCTGCTGCAGCCTCTATGACACTAGCCCAGCCCCTGCTGCTGGTCCCTGTGGCTCGGGGCCGGGGGCAAGTCCATCCTTCACGTCCCCTTCCCGTGTATCCCTCAGCCTTCACACAGCAGCTTCTGGATCTGCAGCAGGAAGCCAGCCCTCATCACTGTCCCTGTCCCCACGCTACCGGCCCTACACAGTCACACACCCAGGGGCGCCTCCACCTTGCACTGTCCCGCTGCCCATCCCCTCTGGCTCTCCCGCCCTCCCTGCCCTTTCGGGGAGCCCCCCAGCGGGCACCTCCAGACCGAGGCCTCCAAGCCTGGGCCCAGCTGTCCCACCCGTCTCGCCCAGTGTTGCCAGCAGACGTCCCTCCTCCCTGCGGATATCTCCTAGGTATTTATCCTGCAGGTGAACTGCAAGTATGTGTTTGCAGTGCAGGGAAAGCACAATTAACACGCTTCACAAGACCTGGTGTGTGCCACTGACCTCAGCTGCACTCAGGTGTCTTGGGTCATTAACCTGTGTGGCTAACTAGAGTGGTTGGTGTGTTCCCCGAGTCCCTGCTGCCAGGCGCTGACCATACCGGAAGGCTGGGGTCACTCTCGATGCATCCCTTTCTTCTCTCCTTCCCTGGGCTCTTCTTCCTTGCTGTACCAAAACAGAAAGAACAAACCTTGGTGTTAGCAACCTACTGTGTGTGTCACCCCTTGTCAATCATGAGTTTTGTAAAATGTGGTCAGCGTTGAATTTGGGAGTCGGGGCTCGGAGAATCACTCTGATGGCTTGCACTGTGCCCATGAGGGCCAACATGTAGGAGCTGGGGACAAGTCTGGGGCCTCTCGTCCTCTCCTGGTGTGTACAGCCGGATCTGTTCTTGCCTCAGCGCTTTGATTTTTGTTGTTGTTTTTTATGCTGGGACTTGAACTTAGGACCTTGCACTTGCCTGGCAGGTGCTGTGCCACTGAGCTGTATCCCGGCCCAGTGCTGTGATTTTTTGATTACATGCATTTGTAGGCAGTTAGAAAACAGTGGTATTCCAATTGCATGAATCCGGGCCTTCTCTTAAATGGACCTATGTGTTGCTGTAATCGTGGTGCATTATTTTTCTGCATGGCAGTAGACCCAACTTTCAGTATATGATTAAAAAATTTTTTTGTTATGATATTTTAAAAAAGACAGTAAATGCTAAAACTTCTCCCCGCTCTTGTTTGATCTTTGTCCCCTGATACCCGTTTTTTGTTTCTGTGCGGTAGTATGTACGACACTCCCTTCTCCTTCCTCTTCCTCCCGCTTTCTGGGGACAGTAGTGATGAAGAAGACGAAGAGGATGATGGTCATGGTGATGATGAAGGTGGTGGTGGTGGTGATGATTTTCCTTTTGTCCAGTTTGGGTCCAGGTATCTGAGGAATGGACTCTTACCTGCATGTGTGTTGGTGCGTAGGAACTAACATCTGGGAGCCCACCTTGGGGTGTGCTTTTCTACCCAAACAGGACAGTGTCAGCTCAGGTGGGATGGTGGGTGGACCCAGAACATGGGACAGTTCTCATAGGTGTCATCCAGTCAGTTCTGGAAAAACTTACTTGGAAGCATTTGTGAGAAGCCTGAAAACAGATTCACAGCCATTCATCAGGCTCACCTACTGTTAGGTCTAAAACGAGGGACTGTGCTTTCTCTATTACAGTAATGTTCTTTCCTGGCACGGTAGTGCATGCCTGTATTCCCAGCACTTAGGAAGCTGAGGCAGGAGGGTCTCCACAAGTTCAAAGCTAGTTTGGGCCACATAATGAGTTCCAGGCTAGCCTCAATTGCACAACCAGACCCTGTCTCAAAACAGACAAACAATATTCTTGTGACCAATAGATCGTGAGCAGAATGTACCCTGAGAGGCTTGTTTCCTTCAGTCCAGCTGCATGGATTTCTGGAATTTAGGAAAGGACAGGGCCTGCGGCTTGGGGTGGGAGGTACACATGTTTATTCCCCCATGTCCTTACTGCTTGGTTAAAGGACCTGGAGTGCTGCTAAATGTTCCCTCCTGCAAACACAGCAAACAGTGTCATTTGGGTTCCTAGGTGACTTTGAACAGGAAAATACAGCCCTTTCTCTCTGACCTTCTTCCTAACTGTCTTACAATTTTGCTGTTAAATCCAAGTTTCCTTTGGACAGAATTGGTATTTGTGCCTAGCAGTATTCAAAAATAACCGCAGGCTATAAATTGGGCCTGGCGCAGCAGTTAGGGCCACTTTCTTCATTAAATTCACAGTAGCAGAAGAGCCGTCAGAGAGCCCAGAGAGAGGTGTTGGCACGAGGTTGGATATCAGTTTAGTAAGGTCGATATTTGAATTTGGCTGAACAGTCTGTCATCATTTGCCGTGTAAATTCTCAAAGGTGGAGTGTCCTTTTCAAGTCTGTAAATCCTTTTGCATGATCGAAGTTACACAGCAGGCAGCTTTCTTGGGAATTGCTTTCCATACATGGGCAAAGTGCTCACTTATCTGTGTTGTGAGTTCTCTGTGGGAGAAATCCTCTCCCTGGACTATTTGTCTTGTTCTGACCATTGTATCCAGTTTTTTTTTTTTTTTTTTTTAAAGAAAAATAATTTGAAAGCAAGACAGTAAGAGGGTAACAATGGTTAATGCATTGCGTATTGTTATCTTTTTTTTTTTTTTCTTGGAACTGGGGATCGAACTCAGGACCTTGCACTTACCAAGCAGGTGCTTTTTCCACTGAGCTAAATCCCCAGCCCCCTTATCTTTTAGTTACTAAGAATGCAAGGTAGTCGGATTCAATTGTCCAAACAGTATTAGCACAAGCCTTTCATTTCAATGAAGTAAGAGACATTAGTAGTATAACTATCATAACCATCTATACAGTTCTTCCTTTTCTCCATTCCCCATCCCGATTTCTCTTTCCTTTTGCACCATTTTACAATATCTATTGTACATTTTCAGTCTTATTTACTCTTTCAGCTTCTTACACTAGGGAGACAATGCAGTGTTTACATAGATGTGTCTGGTTTATTTCACTTGGGAGTATAGATAGTCCTCAGTTGCGTTCATTTACCTGTGAGTCTCCAGTTTATCGTTCTTTATGGCTGAGGTAATACTCCCATTATATAAAAGGATCACACCCTTTTTTATCCAGTCCTTGGTTGATTGGCATTTGGGTTGTTTCCAAGATCTAGCTTTTACAAATTATGCTCCTATAAACGGGAGTGCACATCTATTGCTGTGATACAATGTTTTTAATTCTACTGGGAAGACACCCAGAGGGGGAATAGCAGGTTGAATGGTACCTCCAATTCTAGTTTTTTGAGGACTCTCCATACTGGTTTCCACAGTGGTTGTATCAGTCTGTGTTCCCACCAACAGTGGAGAAGGGTTCTTTTTCCCCACAGCCCCTCCAAGCATTTGTTATTGGTTGATTTCTTGATAACAGCCATTCTTTTCGGGGTCAGGTGTAATCTCAGTGTTGTTTTAATTTGTATTTCTGGAGTGACCAGTGATGTTGAACATTTTTTCATGTATTTATTTGCTGTTCATATTTCTTCATCTAAGAAGGGTGTATTCATCCGAAATGCCCATTTTTGGATTGGGTCTTTAAATTCAGAAAGTCTGATTTTTTTTGAGTTCTTTGTATATTCTTAATAGTAAGCCTTTGCCTGCAGAACAGCTGGCAAAAATTTTTTTCCACATTGTGTGTTGTTTCTTCACTCTGTTGGTAGTTTCTCTTGCTGTTTAAAATAAACTTTTTAATAAGATGAAATCCCAGCTGTTGATTCTGGTGATAGTTCCTGTGTGATGGGGATTTTATTCATAGTCTTTGCCTACACCAGTGTCAAGTGTTCTACCTATTGTATATTCCCGCAGACTTAATTTTTTTTAATGTTTGTTTTTACTATTTAGATATTTGATCTATTTTGAATTTAGTTCATTGTATGGTGAAAGATTTGAGTCCGATTTTAACCTTTGTCATGTGCCGAGGAAGTTTTTCCCTGCACCATTTATTAAAGAGGCTATCTTTCAGTAAATGTGTTTGGCACCTTTGTCAAAAACAAGATGGCTTAGTTGTCTGGAATTGTTTCTGCATCTTGTAATCTGTTCCATTGATGTTTGAGTCTGATTGTTGTTGTTGTTTTGTTTTGTTTTTGCCAGTACCACGCTGTTTTTATCATAATAGCTTTGTAGTATAACTTCAAGTCAGGAATTGTGATGCCCCTTGCCTTGCCTTTGCTGCCCAGATTTCCATTTGCTATTCTAGGTCTCTTCTGGTTCCAAATGAATTTTAGGATTGTTTGCTCTAATTCTGTGAGATATGCTATTGGAATTTTGATTGAGAATTGCATTGAATCTGTATAACAGTTTTGGAAGTATGGCCATTTTCACTATGGTGTATCTCCATTTTTCTGGTATCCTCTTCAGTCTCCTTTTTTAAAGTACTGTTGTTTTCAATGTAGAGGTTTTTTTACATTCTTCATTAGATTGATTCCTAGGTGTTTGAGGTTTTTTAATGTTATTGTGAAAGGTGTTGTTTCCCCAGTTTCTCTCTCTGTGAGTTTCTTATTTATGCACAGCAAGGCTATGTAAGAAGCCTCCTGTTTCAGAAATGCAGGAAACATGGGGCTTACTCTCAACAAAACACATAGTTTAAATTTTTTTATTTAGACATGGGAGTGGTCTGTTTCCATTTGCACCCGTAACACATGCTCCAAGGAAAAGCAGCTCGACTCCTGCCCCGTAACGCCCGACAGCAGAGTTCTCCCTGGATAAGGGAGCTCTCGCAGCCTGCCATCAGACGGCACCAGGAGGTGGGAGGCAGCACTGATAGCTCAAAGCTCGGAGCCGCGGTGAAGAGAGCCTGCCTTCTCTTTCTGCTTTCCAGGAGTCTCCTCGCTTCCCCTGTTTGGTGACGGGGTTTCATGTTCTGTGCTTCCATGAAGTTTTCCTCTGTGTTGTTTCTCTGCTTATCTTTTTGTTGTCGGGCTGATAATCGCAGATACTGAATCCTGCCATTAATGAATAAAATGTGCCAACATAAAAACTGCTGTAAAGGCATGAGAACGAATCTGTCTGCTTTTTAGGGCTCCCGTGCAGACCTGCCCATCTTCGCCATGGCTCTGGCGAGATGGTTTAATGAGTCACCAGCTCAGTGGACGGGGACTTGACTGCTCCCAAGCCTGGTCTCCTTTTCCTTCTCCCAGGCCTCGATGTCGTTAATAGCAGTTCAGACCTGATGAATTCTGAACTGAGAGCTTTGGACCTGAAGGTGGTATTGATGAACCGGGCACAGTGGTGCACACCTATGATAATCCCAGCCCTTGGAAGGCTGAGGCAGGAGGACTCCCGCAAGTGCAGGGCCAGCCTGGGCTCCATAGGAAGGTTGCTGTGGAGCCCCGTCTGACCTTGAACTCACGTGAAGCCCAGGAAGATCTTGATTTGAGGCAGTCCTCTGTTTCCCAAGAGCTGGGTACACAGGTGTGTGCCACCACACCCAGCCAAGGGAGCAGCTATTTTAAAACAACAACAAAAACAAAATGTGGCATTGTCTTCACATCCTTCACTGAAATATTTTAACATCATGGGTTCATTCTAACATCAGCTATGCATATTTGACCCAAATTTGAAGGTCAGCTATTTGTATATATTTAAAAATTAGTCACTTATGTTTGTCTTGCTCTATCATATGTTGTTGCTTCCTGAAATCCTCTTGGTCCTTTTAGTTTCTGGCCTTTAGTTGTCTACCTTTGGCTGAGGTAGGGATGTACCTCTCACGCTTCTAATATTTTTCCTGTCCTTTATCCTTTTCTCTGGGTAGTCCTTTTACTGCATTAGGCACTAGCTTCTCACTTTGCAATCCCTCACTTTCCCCTGCACCTCCATTAATCTCTTTGTGTATTTTATCCACATCAGATCAGTCTATGAGCAAAATGCCCTATTCGCTACATGACCCGTGATTGGCTGTAACTTTAATTTCTGCAAACCAAACTTTTTATGATTGCATTTGGCTTCTGTCTGAGAGATCAGTTCCTGCAAGTAGTGATGCTCCTTCTCTTGGCCCACACTGACCCTGATGAAGCAGTGTCACGTTGCTTCACTTTCATCCGCTGTAGGAGGCACTGGACCCCGGTAGCAAGGGCTGCCGCGCCCTAGTGCCCGATTTTTGCTTATATTACATTTAGTGCTAATTTCCCTCTATGCTGGAAGGTTTGGAATTTTTTTTGGTACTAGCAAATATGTTCTTGTGTTGTTTTTAACCAGGCACTTTCCCTGAGCCCTGGTCCTCTTGCCAAATGCTATTTGATGTTCTTGTGGATCTGTGCTAGAATCTATGAGGGCAGGAGAGATCCCTCAGGTCCCTTGGGACTTCTGTCCTAAGGGATTGGACTGTGGCCGTCACACAGTCTGGTTTTCCTCTCTGTCTGGCAGAGGAACTTTTTGAGTACCTGGGATGTCTCCTCAATTGCTTAGCTTTCACGAATAATACTTGGGCCTTCTGTTTTTGTAAGTTGCCACCCCCAGTAAGATAAGGCCCCCACCTTAGGTCTATAAAATGTTCACCCACAGTTGTGGTCACTGGGCTGGGAACAGAGAAGCAAGCTGTTGCCCTGACAAGGGGCTGCATGAGTGTTTGTGCTTTGTCCCTTGTGCAGGGATTCTAACATGCTTTCTGCTGCAGAAACCCAACTTCTGGGAAAGGGGTGAGCATCACCACCTTTATTTTTCTCTTCTCCAAAGTTTGGGAGCCTCTGGTGGTGGAGCGTCTAACTGGGATTCCTACAGCGACCATTTCACCATTGAAACCTGCAAGGAGACAGACATGCTGAACTACCTCATTGAGTGTTTTGACCGAGTTGGAATAGAAGAAAAAAAAGCACCAAAGGTAACACACAGAGTTGTTATTTGTTTGCTGATTGTTCATTTACTCAGCCCGGAAAGACCCAAGGAAGCGTGTGTGTGTGCCACACACACACAGCAGAGACCCCACTCCCGGAAGAGCACATTCTCTTGAGGGGAGGAAGCACAGAGCATGGCTGGCCCGCTACAAGCCCGCTCTCTGGTCTACCCTGTTACTCCAGTGCTGCTGCCAACTTAGCCCTGACCATTGCCAGTGAAATCGGTAACATTAGCAGCCTGTGTTCTGGAGCGTCCACAGATTGTTGGTGCTCCGCTGAGGCACCACAAACTTCAGTCGTTGTAATGGTCACTGAGTCCCGCAGAGCCCTCTCCTGCGTGCAGTTCTCTTCCTGTGTTCAGTGTGAGCAGACGCGCCTCGCCCACTGGCTCATAGATGCTCCCAGTTCCTGAAGGAGCTGTACCTTTCTGCTGTCTGGAGCAGGCTCCCTTATTTTCTTTTTGCTCTTATTTCATGGTCTACTTCTAGCTTTCATTGGAAATGAGTCTGTGGGGTCACTTGTCTCCTTCGCATCTGTCCTGGGCCTCCTGGGGCATCGTCATACTTGACCTTAGCGAAAGCAGACAGCATGTACCCAGCTCCTCGCTCTCTTCTTTTTGACTGTGGATGTGGTTTGCTCGCCCTGCTAAAGAGCGGAACGTGCCGTTTTCCAGCTGTCACTCTCTTTTGAGCCTTCTCAGCTCTAGGAGCACCAGTTTCTTCGCCCCCCATCCTGATGCCAACTTTGTTTTGCAGATGTGCAGCCAGCCAGCAGTCAGCCAGCTCCTGAGCAACATCCGCTCGCAGTGCATATCCCACACCGCGCTGGTGCTGCAGGGCTCGCTGACGCAGCCGAGGTAAGAAGCATGGCCTGGCTGAAGGTGCTGGAGGTCCCCGGGCCATCGGGCTGTCCCCTGGTTCTGCTGCACACTCCTTCTTCTCCTGGAAGGTTAAAGGGCTTGATCAGTGATCCAAGATCCTTCCCTCCTCTAAAACACCAAGGAAGCAACATTGAATTCTTCCTCATCTTCCAAAGGAGTGCAAAACATATTTTAAAAAGAAATTAGTTCTGTCTGATGACATCTGTGTACTTTTTGAAGTAGATTGTATGCAGAAAATTAATAATTTAGCCTAAGGCCAGTTTGAAATTGATGGAAGGATTTGATAAAGCGAATAGGCCCTCACTTTCGTGTATTACCCAGTCTCTGTTACTTAGTAATAAAGAGTGGAGGTGTCCGTGCTTGTAATCCCAGCACTTTGGAGGCTGAGGCAGGAGGTTGCCTGTAAATTGGAGGCCAGCCTGGACTACGCAGTGAGTTGAAGTGTAGCCTGGGCTACATAGCAAGAGCCTGTCTGAAGAAACCAAAAGCAGAAAAATAAAAGATCAAAGAGTGAAGAATAGAGGTGGAAGGAATAATTGAGAATTGCTTTAAGTGCTACATTGTTTATTTCTGAAAGGTCCATAAATATTACAACTCTAGTGAAAGATCATATATTTAATTTCTTTTATGCAAAAATATCTAAAGGAGAAACAACAGAGTTACACTTTCTTTTTTTTTTTTTTTTTTGTCTTTTTCCTTTTTATTGGTACTGGGGATCGAACTCACGACTGCCTGCTTGCAAGGCAGGTGCTTACGTTGCTGAACTAAATCCCCAGCCCCTCTTATTTTTTCTTGATGGCCTTATTTTCTGTACCATAAAGGCCACCTAAAATGGGGGGGGGGGTTCTTCCCCCCATTTTGGATGAGGCATAAACAAATAAAAGAGCTAAGTATAGTGGCTTTGTAAAACCAGCACTCAGGAGGCTGAGGCAAGAGGTGAGTTCGAGGCCAGCCTAGGCTATGTAATAAGAGCCTATCTTAAACAAAACAAAAGCCAGAAAAGTAAAAGGAACATTTTACGCATTTTTTTTTTCTTTGAAGATTTTGCTATGCAGTTCAGGCTGACCTTGAGCTTACATTGTAGCCTAGCTGGTCTGGAGTTCACAACAATCCTCTTGCCTCAGCCTTCTGAGTGCTGGGATTACCGATGAGCACTGCCACACCCGGCTGTATGCTTTATTATATAATGGCTTTTATTTATTCATTCATTGTATTTTTTCTTTGTGATACTCCACTGAACCCAGAGCCACTGTGTTGAGCTGTAGCCCCAGACCCGTTAATTTTTAAACTTTGAAATAAGGTCTCTAAATTTCCCAGGCTGGACTAGAGTTTGCAGTCCTCTTGCCCCAGCCTCCCAAGTGCTGGAATTACAGGCGTGTACCACCATGCTCAGTTTAATGATTCATTTGTAAAAGACTATATAGAGAGAGAATCTTTGAAATTGACTGTAGTATCTCTTTTAAAAGCCCAAGAAATGCTTACCAAATGGTAAGAAAGATTATCCTTTGCCTAAAACTGTCATGCAATATCTTTGGAGATTTCAGGTTTGTCTTGTGCCTGGGCACTCAGGGTCACCGTGCCGAGTCACGGGCCTTTGTGTGGTGCACGGCGGTGACTCTGTATCGATCCTGGCTCTCTGGCTCCGCAGGTCCATGCAGCAGCCGTCCTTCCTTGTGCCATACATGCTGTGCAGGAATCTCCCCTACGGCTTCATGCAGGAGCTTGTGAGGACAACTCACCAGGACGAGGACGTCTTTAAGCAGGTATGCCTGTGATACTGCTGCTTGGGTGCAAGGCCTCTGTGGAGAGCTTCTGTCTGCTCAGATCTGCACGTGCAGTTGCTTAGCAAGAAGTGCTGCCTGGAACTCTTTTCTGGAGGAAACTGGACCAACAGCAGAGCTGTGCAGTGTGTGTGTCTGTGTCCAGTGTCGGTCAAGCATTGAGTCTTTAAACAGGGTCTGTGCTGGGTGTTTTGGTCTGTTTTGCTTTGGTTTTGTCTTTTCAGACTATGTGTGTGTGTGTGTGTCTATTTATATATGTATGCAGTGCAGGCTGTCCTTGAACTTCCTGTGTAACTCAGGCTGGCCTCAAATTAACAGCAGTCCTCCTGCCTCAGCCTCCCAAGTACTAGAATTACAGACATGTGCCACCATGTCTGGCGCTATGCTAAGTGCTTTGAGAAGAAGACAATGTATAAAAACCACACACCCAGTTTGAAGGAGCTTTTGATACAAGAATAGCAAGAGAGCATATAAGGCGGGGTGCACGTGTATTTACCACGAGTAGTGCTTAATCATTTCTCTTGAATTTGTGGCAGTGATCCATTAATGCCCAGATGAGATCATGACCAGATGAGTCTGCGTGTCACATAGGGTCCCTGTGTTCTAACCACCATTCCAGGAAAGCCCTCTTAGGTCCTGTTATTCAACTCTGCCTTTCAGTCCGTACCCTCTTCCGGCCCCTCCCTTCACACAGTCAGACGGAAATGTGGATAGATCGAGATTCTGCTCATACAGCGGGCTCACACTGGGACTTTCCTGCGAGGTAATCTCTGTCTGATTCCCTTTGTGGGAAAACCAGTGTTTCACCCCAGCAGTGTTCGCACACCAGTTTCCAGTTTTGTTTTTAGAGGTTTTTTTTTTTTTTTTTTTTTGTCTTTTTCCTTTTTATCGGTACCAGGGATCAAACTCATGACTGCCTGCTTGCAAGGCAGGCGCTTATGCCGCTGAGCTAAATCCCCAGGCCAGTTTCCAGTTTTGAAAGGGTTTTTATAAAATTTGGGTAAAATTTGCTGTCTCATCATTTCCTTTTTTGTGACTGAAGAGCCGCAGAGGCCATTTGCTGGAGTCGGGATGATACCTTTGGCTGCGTTCTGTGTCAAACAGTTTTAAGACCTTTGAATTTTCAGGGTTTCATTTTTCGCAGTATTCAAGAAAGTTTTTGTAAAAGAATAATCCCGGACTCGAGCACAGACATTAGTGTCTGGAATTTGTTAACTGCTTATCTTCAAAGTTAGCCTTGCTGGCTGCCAGGAATATCACAGTGAGCTTTTCTTCTTCACAAGGAGGAGTGCGCCCCGAGGAGAGTGCAGAACCACTCTGGGAGGTGTGAGTAGAGCATACTCATAGGTGGAGTGGGCCTTAACCAGAATACTCGCCCACCCTGAGCACTGGCCCTGGTGGACCCACCGCAGTGTTCACCGGATCAGCAGAAAGGGCCTAGTATGCCTGTCTTAAGGTGTGCGGTTCACTGAGCCAGGCATGGTAGCACAAGCCTATGTATAATCCTAGCATTCAGGAGGCTGAGGCGAGAGGAGAGGATCACTGTGAGTTTGAGGCCAACCTAGCTACGCAGCAAAGCGCTGTCTCAACAAAATAAAAGTATATGATTCATTGAAATTTAGTCTAATCAACAGTATTGTACAATCACCATAAAACTTAAATATTACCATTTTTTCAATTATTTTTAATCATGAAATTCTTTGTGGTTTTTTTTTTTTTTTTTTTTTTTTTTTTTTTGGTCTTTTTCCTTTTTTATCGGTACCAGGGATCAAACTCACGGCTGCCTGCTTGCAAGGCAGGCGCTTATGCCACTGAGCTAAATATCCAGCCCCGTGTTTTGTTTTCTTGAGACCAGCCCCGTGTTTTGTTTTCTTGAGACAAGGTCTCACCATGTAGTCCACGTTGGCCTTGAACTCAGCATAGTCCTCCTCCTGCCTCAGCCTCCTAAGTGTTGGAATTACAGGCATGTGCCAGCACACTAGGCTCCTGTTTTTTTCTTCCTGTATAGTTCAAATTGTCCTTGAACTCGCTGTGTACCCCAGTCTGGTGTTGAACTTGTGATGATCTCCTGCCTCACTCCCCTTAGTACTGGGATTACAGGGGTACACCATGACACCTGGCATATTTTTTTTTTAATTAAGAGATAGGATCTTGCTAAGCTGGCCCTGTTGATCTTCAGCTTACAACCCTTTTGGCCTCTGCCTCCAGAATAACTGGGATTATAGCTGTCTGCTAACGTGGCTCAGCCCTTCAGTCATAACCCTTCTTTTTTGTTACCATCAGTTTTGTGTTAGAAACAGTGAGATGTAGGTGCTGAACTGAAAAACAACCTATCAACTTTCTGTCTCAGGATTGTGCTAAAAATGAAGAGAATTTAGGATGCGAGGTAAAGAGTTACAGCACTTTTTTAAAATCAGTTTTGGGAGGCATCTGTTTGAAAGTGAGGATCATTTAAAATATGTAGGTCATGGGGCTGGGAATTTAGCTCAGTCAGGCATAAGCGCCTGCTTGGCAAGTGCAAGGTCGTGAGTTCTATCCCTGGAACCACCAAAAAAAAGTAGGTCATGTAAATTGCATAATAGTTGTGTATTTGAAAATATTATGCTTAGTCATATTTTGTCTATTATAAATGAGTTGGACGGGGCTGGGGATTTAGCTCAGCGGCAGAAGCGCCTGCCTTGCAAGCAGGGAGTCGTGAGTTCGATCCCCGGTACCAATAAAAAGGAAAAAGACAAAAAAAAAAAAAAAATTTATAAATGAGTTGGACAAAAGTGTAGGGAGCCGTTGAAGCTGGAGATTGATCACATGTGTGGGGCTAATGCAAGACCAGCCCAGAAAGCAGAGACACCAAAGCCAGCTATGTAAACAAGTTGTTCCAGCAGCAAGAAGGCAAGGGCCAGGCCTGCCAGGCAGACCAGTCCCTAGGAAGTGGAGCTGAAATCGACATCCTTCTTTAGGAGTATATGACGTATGTAAACACAGGTGCCATAGTGACTAAGCAGTGCCCTCCTCCCTCAGGAGAGTAGGGCCCCAGCTGACCCAGCCTTTGCTCTTCTTTATTTTCTCATCCTCTCACGGTCCTTTAACCCAGGAACCTCAAGAGCCGCGTGGGTCGCAGCACCAGAGGATAATTCTACTAGTAACAATGCAGATACTTTATTTATATCATTCCTAAAAAGTAAAAAGATTTATCTAGAGTGCCATTTGTGAAATTTATTTTTGAGGTTCTGGAACCTTCTGCTTTGCTTTTCTTTGTGACTAAAAATTCTGGTGCTGCACATACCCATGCCTGAGTTACCTGTTCATTTTTAACTCATTTACGAAAGCACATTATTCCCTGGTTGTTTTGAGTTGCAAAAATTAATGGATACCCTCTAGGGTGGTGCAGATATCTCAAGGCACTCCACAGACACTCGGAATGTAAGGCTGGTTGTTGGTCCTACAGGACTTTAAATGATGAAGGTTCTTGGGAGATGAGGATAAATTAGTAAGAGGGAGTTTTCCAGCCTGTTGGTGGTCAGCTTGTCAGCTGCTGTCCTTAGCATTTTCTAGTTCATGCGAGTAGCCTTGAATCCAAACCAGTGCCTGTCATGTGCGCAGCAAGTGCAGTATGAAGCTCAAAGGGCGGCTGAGCGTCGTGTTCACCGGGAGTAACAGTGATCTCAGAGTACATTTGGATGTGCTCAGCCGCAAGGGTGGCACCAGGTTTCTGTATCAGTTACATTCTGGATGTAGGTAAGGGTTCTTGCACAAGCTTTCTTTTTCAGTTGACCATTATCAGCTCTCTTTGCTCTTGAGGTGATTAATAGCATCCATGATTCATCTGTTTTTCTTGTTTTCCTCAAAATAAACAAGGACTTTTTAAAAAAAGATACTGTCAGAGCTGCGAAAGTACTGGAACCTTTGAGCCCAGTTGCTTTGCCGGTAACAGACGCTGCTGGCAGGGGACACAGCCGCTGAGATGAGCAGAACGTGGTTGCGTGGCCTGGCCAGTCTTGCAGAGGCCCTCAGTGGCCCCACCTCTCTGGGTTCTGTCATAGCGTTAGGCTCCTCAGAGTCCTTAGTGCGTCACCCATCACCTCAAGGTTGGGTGACGCCGAGACAGATTTCTGCCTTGCGGGAGGAGTGGCGCTGCCTGGATACTTAGCTCGGTAACTTGTTTGACCTGCGACTCATGCCACATTTTCCATAAGCTTATGTGTGTCATTTTGATTTTTGTCTTACAGATCTTTATCCCCATTTTGCAAGGCCTGGCTCTTGCTGCCAAAGAATGCTCCCTGGATAGTGACTACTTTAAGTACCCCCTCATGGTAAAACCTTTTTCTTTATTATAGTCAATAGCTGTTTTTCTTTCAAATTGTTTCCACTTACAGTTTTCTTTCAGGTCTCAGATCAACCTTATTTTCCAAGAAAAAGCATGGGGGCAGCCAGATGTGGTGGCGCTGGCCTGTAATTCCACCACTCAGGGTGGAGACAGGAGGATTGCCTTGAGTGCAAGCCCAGCCTGAATTAGGCAGCAAGACCCTGCTTCAGAAAAAACAAAACCAAACAAAATAAAACCCAGCCTGGTACCTGCCCCGCTTCCTGGGCCTAGGCATCAGTGCTATACTGTTCAAACGTCCTTTGCCCTGCCAATTTTCCAAACAATGGGGTGCTATAATTGGGATAAAATTTCATTAAAAGAAAATCAGTAACACAACAAGGCAGTATGCTAAGAAAAGCAGTACGGTTTATGGATTAAGTGTGCAGAGCGGGTCTGGGAGTAACTCTCCATCTCCGTGTGCCTCCTCTGCTGCCTTTCCTTGGGCAGCAGTGTGCGCAGCCGCGCCTTCCGTGCTGCAGGCCAGCGTGGATGGGAACCTTCGGCTGGGCTCTTGGGGAGCACCCGCGACAGTAACTGAGGAGGCTCTTCTCTGTGCTGAGTTTGCTTCTTTAAACTGCGGGTAAAAGCATTTGGAAGTATTACTGAGTATTTTTAATTCTAGAAGGGAAAAACTGTCAGAACAGGGCCGGGGATTTAGCTCTGCAGCATGAGCGCCAGCCTGCAAGTGTGAGGTTGTGAGTTCGATCCCTGGTGCAAAAAAAAAAAAAAAAAAAAAACTGTTGGAACATAAATTTGGTTTACTTGATGTTTATATACAACATGGTAAGCTTGTTTTATTTATCCGTACGTATTTGTTGTAAATTACCTATCACATTCACCATAGGAAATCTGTACCTGCTTAATACATCTTCATTGTTTTTTATACCCATCCTCCTCTCCTCCCTGTGATCCTTTTTCCCTTCCCCTTGCACAAGCCTTCATTGTTTTCCTTCCATTATCTTTGTTTTCTTTTCCATTCTTGCCCTCCCATCTCCTGCCTTCCTGGCTCCCTTTCCCATTTAAACGCATTCTCCTACTTTGCAGTGTCTGTCCTCTCTCATGCTCTTCACTTGCGCTTTGGATTTTTCACACAAGAGAAACAACGTGATATTTAAGCTCATGTGTCTGATTTACTTTACTTACTGATTTTCCTATAAATGACTCCAGTTTACTGCTCTTTATGTAAAGCAGTACTCTGTTGCATATCAAAACCACATTTTCTATATCCATTCATCTGTTGATGGGCTGTCATGTCTTGCTGTCCAAGAGTTAGCTGTCATGAATTACTATAAATGTGGGTGTACATGTATCTCTCTGTGGTACGATGCTTTTCACTCTTTTCGGAAGATACCTAGAAGGGAAACAGCTGGGTCAAATGGAACCTTAGTTTTAGTGTTTTGAGGAACCTTCACGCTGACTTCCATAGTGGTTGTACCAATTTACACGCCCATCAGCAATGGAGAAGGTTCCTTTTTCCCCACAGCACCTCCAGCATTTGCTATTGGTTGATATCTTGTTTTTGTTTGTTTGCTTGGTTTTTTTTGGTACCCAAGATTGAATGAATGACCTTGAGCTTGCAAGACAGGGGCTTATGCTGCTGAGCTAACTTCCTGGCCTCTGGTTCATTTCTTGATGGTGGCCATTCTGAAGGGAGCCAGAATCTCAGTGTTGTTTTACTGTGCAGCTCTTGAATGACCAGTGATACAACCTGATAAACTGAGGCCATGGTTGAATTGGTTTTATTTTACTATATGTGTTGCTTGCACTTATTCTTCTGACTGGTTTGCATCACACCGTGAACTCAATGCCACCCTAAAATCTATCTTGTGTCTGGTGCTGAGACACGGGATTTCATAAGATCAGGTCCTCAGCATCTACTACAAAAGGAAATCACTGCACAGCAGTAAGATAATTACACCGTGACAAAAGCTGACACCGAGGTAGATGCCAAGGGGGCTTTTTTTTGGGGGGGTGGTCTTAAGACATGGTTTCACTGTGCAGTTCAGGCTGGCCCTGAATTTGCTTTGTAGTCCAAGCTAGACTTAAACTCAAAGTGATCCTGTTGCCTTAGCCTCCCAAGTGCAGGGATTATAGGCATGCGCCACCACGCCTAGCCTTGTTTTTTGTTTTTTGAGGCAGGGTTTTGTATGTAGTTCATGTTGGCCTTGAACTCACTAAGTAACCAAGTCTGGCTTCAGCCTTTGGGCAGGTCTGCATCAACCTCCCAACTGCTAAGATGTTACCTATGCACCACCATACCAGCAGACATTTCTGTGTTTTAAAAAACCATACTACTGGGTTGGGGATGATTCAGTGGCCTAAGTGCCTGCCTGGCAAGCCCAAGGTTCTGAGTTCAATTCCTGGTACAAAAAAATAACTGAAAACTACCATAACACTAACAGGCTAAAAGGTAATGTTACAGTTGGGAAATTGGAAGATGAAGCAGGACTTCTTCTTAGAAAGAGTTTTGGGTGGATTTATGCCAGGGTTCTTTGCCTTGTGCATGTTATTCAGGTTCCTGGTAAAAGCATGTGAATCCTTACTGTTCTGCATGCAGAACAGGAAGCAGCATTAATCGGATTGCAGAATGTTCAGCCAGGAAATATTTTAGATGCTGCTAATCATCGCTGTGTTAGGTAAATATTTCTTCTGGAATTGTTGGCTTTTAAGTTATGGCTTGAATTAGCCGTGTGTCAACAGGGCACTTTCAGTGTCAGATGTCAACAGAGCGTCCATGGTAAGAGACAAAGCCTGCATTGTAGCAGCCAGCAATTTTAGTTGGGGCTTTTATTGATTCTTGTGTAATAATGGAGTGTGGGCACAGAAGCCCAAGGAGAGAGGCAGGAAGAGGAGGAGAGCAGGAGATGAGTTCAGAAGTAGCTGGGCTGGTTGTCTAGGTTGTCGGACCCTACCGTGTCCCATGCTGGGACCTTTCACACTCCTGAGGTCCAACTTTAGCCTTAGGCTCTGTGACTGAATAGGAGAGGATGCAGCATGGGGTTGGGATTTTTTTTTTTTTTTTTAAGCGAATCTCCTACATTGGCCTTAAACTTACTGTGTAGCCCAAGGTGGCCCTGCTCTCACAGGGATCCTCCTGCCTCAGTGTTCCAAATGCTTGAGTTACAGGCATGTGCCACCATGCCAGTGGGATTGGGATTTCTGAGGCTTCCCCTGTGACCCTCGTGTGCAACAAAGCCCATGAGGACTTGGACTTGTCCACGGCTCCCTGAGTGTCCCCGGCTCCCAGAGCAGCTTCAGTGCCTAAATGCACTGACCCAAAAGTTTCCCTGGGTGCTTAGGAACTTCAGTAGTAGCTGCACCACATCACAGAGACAGTTCACTTTATAGTCATCATGGTTTTGTTGGATCATCTTGGCAACATGAGATTATCTCCACAAACTGTTTGCCATAGCCCTCTAAGGTGGGAATGAGTGGCGTGCTGAAGGAGAGTCGTACTTCGTGCATGTTCTCAATGTGACCGCTTATTAAGCATTCAGTGCAGGCATGGGTAGCACTGCTAAGACTAACCGTGGAAAGTTTGTGAACTAAATCTTGATGTGAAAGATGTAAAGAGAAGACTTGCCTTTCGTATCAGTGTCTGCCTTTAAGCCTGTATATGTGCACAGAAGTGTCCTTGGAAAGTTCTTAATCAGAATAGCAGTGGGGGTTATTTCTGATGGTAAAGTTTGAGGTTTTTTTGTTTTTTTTTTTTTTTTTCCTTTGTACCAGGGATCAACCTCATGCTTGCCAGACAGGCGCTTGTGATGCTAAGCTAAATCGCCAGCCTAAAGTTTGAATTTTACAATTGCACATGTGTTTGTGTTTTATTAAGTAGGAAAAATCACAAAGCTGTTACCATCATTGAAACAATGCATAGGTATTTGTAGCAGCAGTTAAAGCAGTCCTTTGTGGCAGTTGGAGACGTGATGCGTATGTGATGCTTTCTGATCTTATTCCTAGGCGTTAGGTGAACTCTGTGAAACCAAGTTTGGGAAGACGCACCCCGTGTGCAATTTGGTAAGTGCCTGCCTCACCCAGGTGCACATCGTCAGTGAGAGCCGTTCTCTGAGTCACATCAGCTAAAAGACCTCCAGGGAGGAAATTAGGACAGACCTGTAGGTGTTATAACCTGGGAGCTTTCAGCTATCTAACTGCTGTGATGCACAGTGTTTTCCACAGCAAAGTGGTTTGCTTTCTTCTGACTTTTTTTTTGTTGTTGTTGTTTGAGGGGGGATCAGGATTGTACAATTAGAATAACAAATCCTAGTTTATACTTGGGTTCTTTGGGCAGGGTAAGAATGGTTCATGCCACCTGCACCAAAGAGTACCTTGTGAAATTGTAGGAGTTGGAGGGTTTTCCTCTGTATGGAGTGAGAAGATGTCACCAGGGATCCTAACAGAGTTGTGCCTGTGTTTTGGGGTGACAGGACAGCCCCAGTGCTGAGCAGGTGCCTCTGGGCTCAGTCCATTCCCCCACTGCTCACCTTCCCGCTCGGCTTGACCGCCCCTCCCGTGTCCTCACAGGTCGCCTCTCTGCCCTTGTGGCTGCCGAAGCCCTTAAGCCCCGGCTCCGGGCGTGAGCTGCAGAGGTTGTCTTACTTGGGAGCCTTCTTTAGCTTCTCGGTCTTTGCCGAAGATGACGTAAGTACAGTGGCCTCGTACCCTCGCTACTGTCTGTTCAGACTTCCTTCCTGGCTGTGCGTCGTGTGTTGACGGTATCCCTTCTCTTTCCAGATTAAAGTGGTTGAAAAGTACTTCTCGGGGCCTGCCATTACCCTGGAGAACACGCGTGTGGTCAGCCAGTCCCTGCAGCACTACCTGGAGCTGGGCCGGGTGGGTGTCGAGGAGGAGCTGTGAGCAGGAATGGGAGGGGAGCTGTAGCTAGGGAGCCCCTTTCTTTCTATGCATGGAGGCTGCCTGGTTCGCCAATGCTATGAAAGTCAGTTGGAAGTCCAGCATGGTAACAAACATTTATAATCCCAGCACTCAGGAGGCTGAGGCAGGAGAATTGCCATGAGATCAAAGCCAACCTGAACGCCATAATCTGAACGCCAACCATCTAAAAAAAAATACCCAGTCAATCAATCAAATAAAATTCAATTCTTTTGAACTTTAAAGGAGGAATTGCTATATATGTAAGGAACAGATGTCTTTTTAAAATTTTGTGGTGCTGGAGATGTCCAGGCTAGCTCTATACCACTAGGCCGTGGCCCAGCTTGCCAGGTCTTGAGTAATAACCACAGCTCACAGCGTGCCTCCCATTCTGTTCTCCCATACAGAACCCCTTAGGGTTCCGCTCTCTCTGTGCCTGGCGTGGCCAGTTGAATGTGCAGGTGGTGAGCTGTGAATCTGCACACAGCCCTCACTAGCCACTCATCCCGAGGGGAGACTCACATGTCTTCAGTTCTGAACATAGAAGCAGAGAATGCAGGCTTGGGTGAGGAAGGGAATTTTTGCCATGGAAGGGAAGGAGTGAAAGGCGTTCATGTAAACCCCGACTGCACGCGCGTGATGTGCTGATCTCTCCACACCAAGCGTGCACTCGGGTCCTCCGTCCCCTGCAGCTGGCCCCTCTGGAAGGCTGGAAGTGGGGCGGGCACAGAGAGCAGGCCAGTGTTCTGGAAGGAAAGGGGGACAAAAGGAATGGTGTTCAAAATGAGGTTAATCGTTCTCTTCCTTTTAAAACTGCAGCAAGAGCTCTTCAAGATTCTGCATAGTATTTTGTTAAATGGGGAGACCCGGGAGGCCGCCCTCGGCTACATGGCAGCTGTCGTCAACGCCAACATGAAGAAGGCACAGATGCAGGTAGGGCTCCCGGAGCTGGTGTTTGTCACTGTTCTCCAGGCGCTGCTCCGGGGTGCTGAGCCGAGGTGCTCAGGGTCAGTGAGTAGACACAAGGAAAATTAAGCAGAGGGAGGACTTGCCAGCAGCTGTACAGGGCTGGAAGGGAGGTGTGGGGCGGTTTTTTATCTTGGAGCAGGACAGTCTCTCTGAGGTGACATTTGATCAGAGCCCTGTTTGATAAAAACCAGCCCTGCAAGGCTAAGAGCCTTCTAAATGTGTGCAAGGTTCCCAGGTGGAAACGAACCAGTTTTGGTGTAAGCCCAACATCGAAGTCTGTGTGTAAGCCACGGCACAAACCTTCACAGTGCAGAAGGCTGAGGTAGGAGGGTCACCACAAGATTGAGGTCAGCCTGGACTCCACTGGGAGGTCAAGGCCAGCCTAAACCACATGAGTCCCTGTCTTAAATGAAAAAGGACATCCTTCCTAGATTATTAATAACTATATGACACTTAGAAGCAATAGAATAATATATATGGAAGTACATAGACATGATGACTCTGGTTGTGTTTCCACCATTTACTGTAAGTAGAAGCGTAGACAGTTACAGGGGTGTGCCTCAGTTTCCCTGTCTGCTAAATGGCAATAATAGTACACCTAATCTGTGGCTTTGCTGTAGGCACACCTGTTGGGTTAGTACTGGGCGCTGTCATTCTGACTGTCACTGTTAGGCCATGGGTGCAGAGCTGTGCTGACGCTGTGTCACATGGTAACATAGGGTTAGTTGCCTGGAGGTTTGTTTATTTTTTGTGGTGCTGGGAGTCAAACGCAGGGCCTTGCACATCCTGGGCAAACACTCTCCTACTAGGCTGTGTGCCCAGCTCTAGTTCTCATGTTTTTACAGGGAAATAAAGTAGAGAAAGGAAGCAACACTTGTTGGTTTCTGCTTTTAATCTGGAGGCTTGTTCTTTGAGCCTGCATTCCCTCCACTGTAAAAGGTGCATCACTTAGTACCGGCCCTCAGGCTCCCTCCAAAAGTTCACCGAGTGAATGCGTGACTGCCTTTTCAGGGACAAACACCCACTGCTAGCACCTGCTGCTAGGAGACAGTGCTGAAGCCTGACTCTGCTCCTGACGAGGGTGTGGCCATGTTTGAATGTCTCTTTGCCTTCTTAGTAAGTTATGTGAAACTTTCTGCTCAAATCTTTTTGAATTTTTTATACTTCACAGACAGATGACCGATTGGTATCCACAGATGGATTTATGCTGAATTTCCTCTGGGTATTGCAGCAGTTGAGCACAAAGATCAAGTTAGAGACAGTGGACCCCACGTATATATTCCACCCTCGATGTCGGGTCACCCTCTCCAATGACGAGACGCGCGTGAACGCGACCATGGAGGATGTGAACGAGTGGCTGGCTGAGCTCTGTGAGTAACACGGTCACCGCTGGGCCTTGAGTGGCCGCAGAGCACCACAGGCACTCCCCAGGGCGGCATTCCAAGTCGGAGACACACAATAAAAACCACCCGATGAAATAAACAAATGGGCACACGGGCACGTCCACGCAGAGGACGGGTTTCACGTGTGCTCCGGTGACATTGCTGCTTGTGAGCTGTTCACAGATGCTGATGAACAGAGGGCTGGAAAATAAGACCTGTGGGAGGTGCAGCTGCTCACTGTTCTTCTCAGGACCTAAACCTGACTTAAGTGCAGACAGATCCCCCTGGCGTCCATCTCTTAAGTACATGAAGTCACTCACACCCAGCTGCGGTGGCCTCCCAGCTGGCGGGACCTGCTCAGCACAGTGCGGCCAGGGAGCGGGGCACCAGCCTCCGGCAGGCGTTTCAGTAACTGTTACTGTAATCCTGGAGTCACATCTGCAGGCTGAGGACTTCTGAAAGAGTCCGGGGGTTCATGATATATTTTAGAAAAAGAGAGAAAGGGAAAATCAAATGGAGGATTGGGCCCAACTGGAGACAGCAGGATCTGGCAAAGACAGAAAGTAGTTCTTTAGGGAAAGAAACCATTAGAGAAATGTACATGTCTTAATAGCTTTTATAGAGTAAGAGAAAAATGAACATGTAAAATAAGCAGAAATAGGTGTTGCGTGACCGACGAGGGCGCACTGTTCCGTGCTTAGAACTGCACAAATGCGCAAGCGCCACACAGAATTCTCACAGCAGGCAGCTTTCTTTGGCATGGAAAAACGTAACCAACCCTCTGTAAGTCACAGGAAATAAAATATACTTGGGTACAATGGCGTCTTACTCCAGGAATTGTGCAGATTGAAGAAATTCAAGCTATCATTACACATTTGTGAATGAGTAGAAATCAAGATGGCAGCATAGGGCAGTGGTGACAAAGTTTGTGAAGAAGCCGCCGGTATGGAATCACTTTATTTGACCTATCTTAAGTGGATTTGGAGTCTTACAACAAAATTTACTGAAGTTCTCCTAAACTTCAGGGGGTTGCTTAAATGGGCACAAGAGTGCCGCTGGATGGTTTCTGTTTTGTCTGGTTTTTGAGACAAGGTCTTTCTGTGTAGCCTAGGCTGGCCTCGAACTCAACAGCGCTGCCCCTGCCCCAGCCTCCTGAATGCAGGGGTTATGGGCGTGAGCCGCTGTGCCCAGGAGTCACCGTGTTCCCCCAGGCTGGCTGGGCACTCATGCGCTCCAGCAGTCCCCTGCTCATGGTCCCTCAGGCACACACCACAGCCTGGATGGACAAGAGAAGTAATTTCCATGTTCTCTAGCCAGTCAGAGTGACTCTGGTCAGCCACTAATGTGTGCTTCAGCATTGCCAGTGGAGAGGACGCATGAGTGCTCCCAGGGAGACCAAGCGCATCTCGAGGTGATGAACTGCCAGTTTCCCTGATTCAGTCTTTGTCCGTGTGTGCTTATAGTAAATAGATCCATCACACCTTCCAGATAATACTTTGTGCCAATTAGAAATAAAATAAAACATGTTATACTATTATTCTCCATAATTTTACTTTTCAGAGTATATTTCCAAAACTAGGGGAACAGGGAGTAATTTTTGTGTATAGCTTCTCCCATTCATGTGTCTGTTTTTGGTTTTGGAGATAGGGTCCTGCTATGTAGTTCTGGCTGGTCTTGAACTCAGTATATAGCCCAGGCTCAACTCCAACTCATAGTGACCCTCCTGCCTCACCCTCCAGGGACTGTAGGCCTGCACCTCCACACCCAGCCTTAGGCTGTCATTTATAATAGAAATTAAAAACATGAGGCTGGGGGTTTAGCTCAGCAGCATAAGTGCCTGCCTTGCAAGCAGGCAGTCGTGAGTTCGATCCCCGGTACCGATAAAAACGAAAAAAAAAATTTCACGGGGGGCTGGGGATTTAGCTCAGTGGCTTAAGCACCTGCCTTGCAAGTGTACGGTCGGGAGTTCGATCCCTGGTACCGATAAAAATGAAAAAGACCAAAAAAAAAAAAAAAAAAAAAAAAAAAGTAATAAACAAATGCTCAGGGAAATGGCTGTGGATTCAATAGCTTATTAGTATAATTCCATTTTGAGAGTTAACAATTGTGTATTGAAAATGGGAATAGTTTTATAAAATGTATCAGGACACACATAGTAAAAGATTGCTGATGGACATCTACCTAAATATTTAACTAGGAGGGACGGAGACTGGTCACAGACGAAGCTCACGGGGATTCAGCTGCTCCCGGCACGAGCTCAGTTCATCGTTTTGCAATGCTCTGGTTTGAATTCCATCGCCTGGTGTTAAATAGCTAAGGGAAGCGATGTGAATGCAGAGCTCGAGACTTATTTCTCCTGTTGAGCCTCACTGTGGATTTCACTGGGGGTTGTGTTGTCTCCCCCAGATGGCGACCAGCCGCCCTTCTCAGAGCCCAAGTTCCCCACCGAGTGCTTCTTCCTCACCCTGCACGCGCATCACCTCTCCATCCTGCCCAGCTGTCGCCGCTACATCCGCAGGCTCCGCGCCATCCGGGAGCTCAACAGGTGGGTGTGGGCCTTGGGATGCTGGGCTCTGCCCCACATCCGGGCCCTGCACTGTCCAGCATGCTGACTGGTAGTGATCTGAGAGTTCTGAACCCTCCCTGGCCCCATTACTAACGTCATTAGCTTTTTGTGTTGGGTTTTGTGTTAGTGAACTTTTTTTTTTAAGCTATACCAGAAGTATGAACTCAGGGACATCATTGTACTACTGAGTTCCATTCATAGCCATTTTTGAAGTTTTTTGTTATTATTTATTTATTTAGAGACAGTTTCACTAAGTTGGTCTGTCTGTCACTGTCTCATTATCTATCTTGACTGTGGCTGACCAGACTAACTGACCCCGTGGACAGGGAACTACTTGTCACCTGTATGTGTCTCATCATCTGGCAGTTGATAGAAAGCTTTCTTATATCCTCTGATGTCATGTTAAGGAAATTTGTATCTGTTGATGAGGTTAGATTTTTTTTAATGTGATTGAGTTGCATTAGGTGGTTTTCTGATATTAAACCCATTTTTCATTCCTGAAATAAACTCAATTTTTATATTATTTTTATATCTCATTGATATTCAGTTTGCTTAATATCCATATAGAATTTTTGAGTCTTTTCAAAAGATTGGCCTATACTTTTCATTTCTAGTTTTTCCTTAGATTTTACCTTGTATTCTCTGAAATAGTTCATTGTACTGTGTATGAATTATATATTTTTTCTTTAATTGAATGAATCAACTCAGTGATGAAACTGTCAGGCTATAGGCTTTCCAGTAAGAGAATATTTTAATTACAGATTTTACTAAGTTAATAGATTATTTTGATTTTAATTTCTTTTTGTTCTTATTGTTTGTTTTCCCATTTTTGAGGCATAAAGTTTGTTCATAATGTCTTCTTTTTATCACTTTAGTATATATAAGGTCTTTAATATTTTCTTCTGATTTCTTTTCAGTTTAAATATCTTTTCTGTTGCTTCTGGGGCTGCCTCTTGAGGCGAATCCTCAGACCCTTCCTTCTCAACCCTTTCTTGTATATGCATCATTCCTCACTTGTGGCATGTTATATCTTATTCAGGTCAAAATATTTTTTGTTTATTCTTGGACACAGGGTCTTGCTGTATAGCTCAGGCTGGCCTTGAACTCCTGAGTGTTGAGTTACAGGCATGTGCTCCCACACCTGGCATATGTTGTATTGTGGGCGTGTCCCCCATACCTGGCATGTGTTATATTACAGAGGTGTGCCCCCACTCCTGGCATGTGCTGTTCAATGGCCAGGCGTCACGTCTGTTACCCAGTACTTGGGAGGCTGATGCAAGAGAATCTCCACGAGTTCAGGGCTGGCCTGTGGTACAAACTGAACTGCATAATGAGACCTGCTTTCAAAAAGACAAAGGCAAAAACAAAAGTAACCTGTTGTTTAAATTGCAGATTCTTTGGGCACTTGTGAGCTCTTTTGTTACTGATTTCTATCCAAATTGTATCGTGGTCAGGCAAGTTGCTCTGTGCATTTTGTATCCTTGGACGTTTATCAACTGCTCTGACATTTACCTTTACAGACCTGAAACGAATATGTTCTCTGTTGATTGCAGTGTCCAGCCATGTCATTTGGGCCAACTATATTACCCTGTTTTTCATATTTACTGTATCTTCACTCTCTTATCAGCTTGTAAAGCCAGTGATCAGGAGAGCTTTACATAAGCTACATCTTACCTTAGGGTAGCTGGCCCCGCTGGGGTCCTGCCACCTTACCCTCTCCCTGGGCAGCCCATTCCAGGGTCACCATCTGCCACCTGCACCCCTAGCACAGATGGGGTAGCACTTCTGTGCTTTGCAAAGACAGTGTGTGCCCCACACCCATGTGTCTTCAGGCTGGCACCATAGGTGTCACATAGGCCAGGTTGGGCGAGTTCTGTGTGTGGGGGGAGGCAGGTTTTCTGAGCAGATCGCACTTCCCAAGCTCCTGAAGGTTTCAGTTCCTACCTGTATGTTAGGTCAGGGCGTGGCTCAGTTCCTTGCAGCCCAGGACCCTGTGGGTGCAGGTTTCCTCTTCCTTGCTGGGCACAGTGAGAACCCACCAGGATAAATAGCAAATCCAGTGCCTGGGGCAAGTGGGATCCAAAAGTCAGTGGAGCCCAACAGAGAAGCCTCCTAGAATCTGTCCCCACTGGAACCTGACACAGGTGCCCTGTCCCGCCCCCCCCCCCATGTCTCATAGCAGGTGGTAGGTGGAATAATAGCACCCTATGATGCTCTCATTCTTGTCCCAGATCCTGTGACAGTGCCACTGTAGGCAGTTAAGGGACTTCCCCTGTGGAGCCTCTAATGGGGCAGTTACCCTAGATTATTTAGGTGGCCCCAGTGCCAGGGCTTTTTGTAAGGAAGCAGGCACCTGAGTGATTCGGGGTCCTAAGTTCAAGGGTGCAGAGAGTCTCAGAAGCTGGAAGAGGTAAAGAAGACTCTTCTCCCATTGTCTGCAGAGGCATCCATCTCTGTTGCCTTGAGGTTTGTGATAGTGGGAATTGGACCTAGGATCTTCACACTGAGCTGTGTCCTCAGCTCTTTTTCTTTTTTCTTTCTTTAATTATTGCCTACTATTATTTTGAATTTTGAGACATAGTCTCAGTAACTTCCCCATGTTGTACTTGAACCTGGATCCTCCTGCCTCAGTCTTCCAGAATGCTAGGGTTATAGGCCTCCCCAACTAGTAGACTTCTGCTCACCAGAGCACTAAGACAGTGATTGTGCTCTTTCTTGTAACTTGTTGCAGCAGCGTGGAAGAGTGATGTAACACAGTAGCACATCTAGCCAGTTTCCCTCTAAGTGTCACAGTCTGTAGCATGTCCTCAGGGCAGACCTCAAGCTGGCTGGTTGTGGTCCTGGAGTCAGTGGATGGCGATGGGCTTGACCTTAGAGAGATTGATGTCACCCTTGCACAGTGACAGCCTTGGCTGAGATCATTCCAGCAGCAAGGTGGGCTCGCAGCTTCAGGGACTTAGGCACCGGGGTAAGCACATTTCCCAGACAGCTCTACTTGAACTCTTGGGCACCTGGGCTTCATGCCGTCTTCAGTGAGGGGACCCAGGGAGGCTGTGAGTTTGGTTCGTGTCATAGGTGGGGATTTGTAGGACCCAACTCTGCTACTTTCCAGTAGCCTTAAAAGCTCCCTGATTCATCAACTTTTCTAGGAGGTGAGAACTGGAAACTTTGAGCCTGTTCTAAGCTTCTCAGCATTGTTAGAAGTAGTTTTTGTCTGTCTCTCTGCCTGCCTGCCTGCCTGTCTGTTTCTCTCTCTCTCTCTCTTTGAGACATGGTCTTGTCCAGTATTTAGGCTGGCCTTGAACTTAGTAGGTATCCCAGGCTGGTGTCAGACACATGGCGACTCTCCTGTCTAAGCCTCAAGTGCTGAAATTATAGGCATGTGCCAGCACACGTAGGTCAGTTCATCTCTCTATCCCAGGCGAGTGCACCAGAGCCTTGGACTCCCAGGCTTCCATCTCCTGGTAATAGCTGGGTCATCACCACTTTCAGATCAGCCTCCTTACAGACCTGGCTCCAGAGGCCCATTTTTCTCAGGCCTCTCACTTGTCACCCTTCCGGTACTGCAGGTGATCCCTGTTGGATCCCTGCTGGCTGTCGTAAATCACCACCACCTCGGGGACTTAGGGGCTGGTGTGGTTCAGCATTAGAGCACCTGTTTGGCCCTGGGTTCTGTTCCGTCACAAACAGAAGTAACCGTGAAACACCTTGTGACTACAGCAGCACACTGTCACCTTGCAGCTGTGGTGCTCAGAAGTCCTGAGTCACGACTGTGACTCTCAGGACTGTGGGGAGAGCAAGTCTCTTCCCTAGCTCTCCGTGGCTTGTGGCCCCTCCCACCATGTTAAAGCCAGCAGCAGCACATCTCCAAAGCTCCTCTGTCTCGAGCTCCGCCTCTGTTGTCACCTTGCCTTCTCTCCCTCTTACTCTTAGGAGCTGCTGTGTGGTGACACTGGGCACCCAGATAATCTAGGATAGCCTGTATCTGCATTTATGCCCTGAATGCCAGCACCAAGTCCCTTAGTCTCAATTCTCAGGTTCCATTCAGCCACCGAGCTGTGACAGCTTTAAAGGACGATTTTTCCACCTGCCACATCCATGTCAGTTAGAGACCAAAGGCTCTGTCTACAGGGACTAATCAGAAAGGGGCAGTCACTGAAGGGCATTGCTGCAGTCCTGAACTGTGAGGGTGCCTGGGGAAGGAGACAGGTAGTTAGAAGCAGCGCGGGGCCTGCGCCTCACTGTGGGGCTGCTGTCCAGCCAGGACCCCTCTGCCGCTGCGCTCCCAGGAAAACGACACGATCGTCTCAGCGCTCTGCCCTTTCCGTGGCAGCGAGGCTGTGCAGAAAGGAGGACACCTGGGGGAGTGCAGTGTTCAGAGATTCAGCAGCCTCTCATTGTCTACATGGTCATGAGAGAAGTGGGGTGGGGCGGCGTTAATGAGCCAGTCTTTAGAACAGGCAGCATATTAGGTGACGGGGAAGGACATTCCCTCGCTGACAGACAACATCTGATCACATCCCTAGAGCAAGCGAAGGAACAAACCACAGAGATAATCTCAGCAGAGAGCAGCTGTAAAGACGAGGCTCTGCCACGCCTTTTGCTTTGATAACTGCGTAGGCACAGTCATCTGAATTTTCATGAGACTTACTTTTCCTCTCCCAGGAAATAAGGGGACAGTTTCTTTCATCAAATCTAGCACTAACAATTGTAAGAGATATCATTATTTCAGGAAATAGTAAGAAAAACACTTGTCAGTTGAGTCCTAACTTGCCTTGGTTGTAAGATGGCCTTTGATTTTGCGATGCTCACGTGTCAAAAGTCGTGTCTGAGAGTGAAATGGTGGAGACAGATAAGCCGGAGAGGGTTATTTTCTTTCATTTACTTGTGGGTCTTTGATTTCAGAACTGTGGAAGATTTGAAGAACAATGAAAGCCAGTGGAAGGATTCCCCGTTGGCGACCAGGCACCGAGAGATGCTGAAGCGCTGTAAAACCCAGCTCAAGGTTTGTACGCTAATCGGAACCCTTACGGACCTGCCGCACAGCAGGCAGCTTTCTTGCAGAGCCTGTGCCTGGAGTGAGCATTGTAGGCCGTGATGTTTGTTTTTCTTCATTCTCCTTTCCCTCAAGATAAAACAGGACACAGTAAAACTTGTTGATACCTCGAGTGCATCTATGTATGGTCATTTAAATTGGCACGGAACCTGCATATGCTTGTGCAGTGACAGCATGAGTTCTTCATGGGCTCTCTCACTCTAGGCCTCATGTCACCAACCCTGGCCCACCTCATGCCAGACCCCCTGCACACTGCCCTCTGACCCCAGCCCGCCATTCACACGTGCTCTGGACATCCGGCCCCTGCCGCCCCCAGGACCTGCCAAGGAGGATCTGTGATTGGCAAGGTCTCTTTCCCTTGCCACGTTCTTTTTTAATTGAAAACGATCCATCCCATGAACTTAGCGATAGCTAGAAGTGTTCCTTCTTGGGAGATTCAGCTAAAAACGAACACTGGCTGACCTTGTACAGGAAACACATGCCTCGTCTGTTCATGTGCCTACAGCGGTGCTGAGGGTTTACTGGCCCTGCTTCTTGTGCACTAGAAAGGCGACCTGAGGAAGCTGCCTGTCTCATGTCTGTTTAAGACTTCAGTTTCACATTTGCTAATAGACACTGGAAGGTGCAAAATAAACTGGGCCCAGGGCCCCCTGCGCATTGCACTGATGTGTGCCAGGGTCTCTGAACTGTCACATTTCCGTGTCCATGTGTGCGTGCCTGTGTGTCTCATGCTCAAGCAGCCTCGCGAGGCATGGAGCACCCTTGGCAGACAGGCCTTTTGTTTGTCTGAGGGTAGCTCTAGCCGGGTGCTAGAATTCAGATGCAGATTTGTCTGGCTCTTTTCCACTAACCATCCTGACACCCAGAGGGCCTCCCTGGCACCCCCACCCCCAACCAGAGTGACCATAACAACTAACCTCCTTGAGCACTAATTGTGTGCTAGACCTTGTGCTCAGTGGTGTGCATGGCCTACCTTTTGTTTTTCTCAGGGAAGAGAGTGATCTCACCACAACCAGCATCCTGTAGCCAGTTAAAAGGTTCTAGAAGCTCTAGCGCTACCTTGCCATCTCTGGCCCCCTTCCCCACCCAGTCACGCTGCAGGCCTCAGCTCCTGACTAATCGATGGGTGGGGGCACACCTACTTCCACAGAAACTGGTACGGTGCAAGGCCTGTGCTGACGCTGGCTTACTTGACGAGAGCTTCCTGAGAAGATGTCTGCATTTTTATGGCCTTCTCATTCAGCTGCTGCTCCGCATCCTGGACCCTGCGTATCCCGAGTGAGTGTGCTCTTTCCTCTTTGCCGAGTCTCTGTTGTCTGGGCTGTGCTATTGTGGTCATTATTCAGAGTCAGTAGCTAAAGCCGAAACCCTAACTTCCTGAGGACTGGCTTTCCAGTCGTGTTGGTAGAGCTCACGGGATAAGTGTATCAGTGTACGGTCCCTCTCGGTTAGTTAGTGGCACAGGAAGATGCCAATGCCTATGATTTTTAAGCTTCGGTATAGCGTGTTTTTAAAAATGCCTTATAAAATCTTTGATGGAAAGGGAAATCTATAGATGGGAAGCTGAGTGCTGGAGACAGCAGGATCAGAGGCCCTCCTCGGCCTCAGTCCAGCAGAGTGCCTGACAAATTCTGCGTGAGTTAAGGACACTCAGTCAGTCACTTTGCCATCAACTGGACTTCTCCAGGCAGCCAGTTTGTCTCTGTCTTCTAGTTACTAAGAAGTCTATGGGCTGGGTGTGATGGCACACACCTGTGATCCTAGCACTCGGGAGGCTGAGGCAGGAGGATTGCCATGAATTCAAGGTCAGCCTGGCCACATAGTGCGTTCAAGACCAGCCTGAATTATGTAGCAAAATCCTGCCTCAAAAAAAAAGCAACAACAAAAGGACATCACCATTATTGATGAGATCAGCCCAAACCCTGTGCAGGAATGAAAAACACCTGTGGCCCTAACAGAGTCACACACAACAACCAAATACAGTCTTTGCTTTCCTCCTCACTGTGTTTACTGCGTTAACTTTCATAAGAAATCAAGACAAGACAGAGCATTTTGCACACACTCTAGCACACCCACTGTCCGCATTATTCTCCATTCGTTCCTGGTTGTGATTCCTTTGCCTGTGTACTCTATATAGTTGTATGATAGCATGAATGGTGGATTTTTTATCTAATGACAACATGATGCTCCTTGTGGTTTGATGTGCCACAATTTCCTTTTGTAAACTGTGCTTTTTTTTTTTCTCTTTGACAGCATAACACTGCCTTTAAGTTCAGATGTCCCCAAGGTATTTGCAGCATTGCCGGAGTTTTATGTTGAAGATGTTGCTGAATTTTTATTTTTTATTGTACAGTAAGTATTTCTGACATATACTCTCTTTGTCTTTTTGAGACAGGGTTTTGCTCTGCAGTCTGTGCTGGCCTTGAGCTCACTTAGCCCCTGAGACTGGCCGAAAACACAGCAGTCCTTCCCCCTCAGCCTGCTCAGGGCAAGGTTCACGTGCAGACCTGGCATATGCCATGAAGGTCATGTGGAATTTTTGACAATTGACCATGTGTTCTGAGAAACAAAAGGCACACAGGCAAGTTGCCAGGTGTGGTGGCACACGCCAGTAATCCCTGCACTTGGGAAGCTGAGACAGGGGGATTGCTATGAGTGCAAGGCCAGCCTGGGCTATATAGTAAGTCCAGCACACCATGAACTACACAGCAAGACCCTGCCTCAAATAAATCCCAAGTGAACACTCAAGAGCCAGAAATGCCCACGTCCCTGTTTTGGCTCAATTGTAAACTTAGAGAAAGCATTCAAACAGATGGTTTGATCTTAGAACTATTGTTGAGATGTTTTGGCCCCAGTGTTTCAGATTCTTACTTGGCCAACGATGTAGCTTAATGAGTGCTAGAACACTTGCCTAAGATGCAAGAGGGCCTTGGTTTGATCCTAGCACCACAAAGCGAAACAATTTCACATTATGCTAGACTAAAAGAATTCAAATGTAGTTCCTTGTCACTGTGTGGTAGCACCATTGTAGTCGTACTACCTTGGGAAGAAAATGGTAAGTGAAGTCTCTTTTCAAAAGTAAAAGTTTTGGGCTGGGGATTTAGCTCAGTGGCATAAGTGCCTGCCTGGCAAACGTGAGGTTGTGAGTTCAATGCCTAGTACTGCAAAAAAAAAAAAAAAAAAGTGGTATCCAGGCATGGTGGCTCACGTCTGTAATCCCAGCACTCGGGAGGCTGAGGCAGGAGGATCATTGCAAGTTCAAGACCAGCCTGGGCTCAAAGTAGCCTCAAGCCAACCTAAATTGGATAGCAAGACCCTGTATGCAACAGACACACACAAAAAAAGTAAAAGTAAATTTAAGGTCATGATCACAAAGTATGAACTGTGTGCATTTTTTAACCAAAAAATGAGGAAATACAGACTTAAAAAAATTTTTTTAGACAGTTTCACTAAGTAATTCAGGATGGCCTTGAACTCACTTTGTACCCCAGACTGGCCTAGAATTCTCAGTGATCCTCCTCAGCCTCCCAAGTACTGGGGTTACAGGTATATGCCACCACATGCAGCTTGTTAGTATGGCCTTTAATAAGAGCCAAAATGAATGCAGCAAACTATCACTGTCATAAAGTCTGCTCCAGCATGAGCCCAGATCAGCAGTGAACGTGTATTTTGGATGATGATAAGATGAAAAAGGTGAAGAGAAATCCTGATTTATTTGTTGAGTGAAAACCAGCCTTGGAATTGAAGCCTCGTACATGAGTTACATTAAGCTTTTCCCTAGCGCTGTGATATAGCATCTGTTTGAAAAGTTTCATTCATTCTTTGTTTTGGGGTCTTTTTGAGACAGAGTGTCACTGTGTAGTTCAGGCTGGCCCCAGACTCATTTTGTAGCCCAGCTGCAAACTCACGCAGACCTCATGCCTCAGTCTCTGGAGTGCTGGCTTTGTAGGCGTGCAGCACCATGCCAGCTCATTCCTGTTGTTTGGTACTGGGAAGTAAACTCTTAAGCTCATGCTTTCTAGGCAGGCGTTGTGCCACTGAGCTGTATCCCCAGCCCAGTTCACTCATTTTTTAAAATTAAAACAAACTTTAAAAATGAAAGCAACTATTAGAAACATTTTTTAGTCTTTTGGTAGTGATGCTCTTTTGTCAATTTTTTTCTGACTTACTCAAGAATGTAAGTTGATGTGGGTTAGCCAGTGAATGCATTTCGGAGGCTGAGTCAGGAAGACCACTGCTAGTTTGAGGCTACAGAGTGAGTTCAGGGCAAGCGTGGACTACATGGCAAGATCCTGGCTCACAAAACCAAAAATAAATAGATAAATAAATAAAATAATTAATTAAAATAAAATAAAATGCAGTCTGCCAGGTCACAGTGCGCAGAGCCACCGAGGGAGCTCAGTCCTCGGTTTGGCCTCCTGTCTTGGCTCCTCCCGCCTGCGTGGGCCTGGGTTCGTGAGCTCTTCCTCCTGCACCTTCCCCAACCAGGTACTCGCCCCAGGTGCTCTACGAGCCCTGCACTCAGGATATCGTGACGTTCCTCGTCGTGATGCTGTGCAACCAGAACTATATCCGGAACCCGTACCTCGTGGCCAAGCTCGTGGAGGTCATGTTCATGACCAACCCTGCTGTTCAGCCGCGAACCCAGAAGTTTTTTGAGATGATTGAGAACCACCCTTTGTCCACCAAATTGCTGGTACCATCGCTGATGAAGTTCTACACAGGTGGGTTCCTGGCAGGCTGTGGGGCTTATTGCATGTTGAGCAGGTGAGGCCGGAAGTAGCCACGCTCACCTGCTGCCTCGGAGCCTGATGTCCCCCAGGTGCATCACCCACCACCCTGGAAGGCGGCTCTAGAGTATTCTCCCCCGAGCCCCTGAAATACTCTGCTGCTTGGCCTGTGCACCGACCCCTGATGCCGAGACAGACTCACTCTGCTGTCAGTGCCCCAAGTGCGTGTTTTTCTCTGAGTGGATTTCCTGGTTGGTTTTTACTCTGAAGTTACAGCATTACTTTTGTAACTGTCCCATAATTCCATTTCCCAAGTGCGAGTGAAATAGGGAGATTGTTTAAAGTGCTTATTCTTGGCCAGCTATGGTGGCACCCAATTGTAGTACCAGCCTTTGGGAGACTGAGGCAGGCGAGTTGCTGCAAGGTCAAGGCTAGCCTGGGCAACTTAGCCACCCTGCTTCTTCCTGGACTTTGCTGAAGCCAGTGGAATCTGGGTGTCTTTTTTGTTCATTCATGAAATCAGTATGTTCATTATTTACTCCCTGTTGAAGACAACAGAAAGCGTGTGGGGGACTCCGCAGACAGTGTCCTCTTCTGGCCAAAACATATTCCAGACTTTCCTGTTTGACTTCAGCTCCTGAGTTACTACCCATGAGCCCTCTGCGTCTGTCTCCCTCCTGCTGCTCTGGTGTTTCTCAGGAAAGCAAACGTGGCCGGCCTGTCTTGTTTTCTGCCCAGCCTAGTGCTTTTGGGGCACTCAGTGCGTGTGTTTGGCATCCACCAGCATCTCCTCGCCATGCTCTTCCTGTAAGAAATGCTGGTGCCAGGAGCTCAGTCCCTCACCATCCCTGCTGGCTGGTGTGACATCGCCTGAGTTTCCTGTCCCAACCCTGGCTCCTGCTTGTTGGGCCACACGCTGCCATGTGTCTGCTCCCTGGCCTCTGTGTGTCTACTCATGCCTCCCTTTGTCACTGTTACCCTGTGGCCTCTGAGCAGTCTCGGCACTTCCTCAGCTGCCCTCTTACATGCTGTGCCCTGGGATGTTGTGTTGACATCCGTGCCGCAGCGGTGGGTGAGAGCCCCTTCCCGGCGACAGTCTTCCTCTTTCCCATCTCAGCCATACGAGGTGGGCGCAGGCCTCCGTGTACAGGTGGTACCAACCCACTTACGGGTAAGACCGGCACAGCACCCTGCCCAGGGCAGGCTTGGGAGCTCTGGAAGCAGTGCCTTTAAAATGACAAGATCTGGAAAAAAAAAAAAAATGACAAGATCTTCCTTTGCACCTGTCAAAGTCAGAAACACCTGACAAAGACAAAAACAAACAAACAAAAAAAAATATATACCTGGGGCTAGGGATTTAGCTAAGCGGCATAAGCTCCTGCCTTGCAAGCAGGTAGTCGTGAGTTCGATCCCCGGTACCGATGAAAAAGACAAAGAAAAAGAAACACGACAGATTTGCAAAGTAATAAACCAACAAAAAAGTTATTTAATCTCCTGTAGCCAGTGTGCAGAATTAGTGCTATGAAATTCACAAAAATGTAAATTGGGATATCAAGAAAGTTGAAAATATTTGAATCCTCACCAGGCGCGGTGGCACATGCTAAAAGTTTTTTTAAAAGCCTGTCATGATGGCAAATACCTGTGATGTCAGCACTCTGGAGGGCCGAGGCAAGAGGATGGAGAGTCTGAGCCCAGCTTGGGCAACTTGGTGACTTAGGGTCTCAGAGTGGAAAAGTAAGAAAGGGCTGGGGAAGCTGGGTGTGTGGCCCCGTATGTGGGTGTGTGGCCCAGTATGTGGGTGTGTGGCCCAGTATGTGATCCTAGTATTTGGGAGGCTGAAACAGGAAGATCAGTGTGAGTTTGAGGCCAGCCTGGGCTACCTAGTTTAGTGAACTAAACTAGGGGCAGCTTGAATTATACAGCGAGACAGTTTCTCAAAAAAAGAAAAGAAAAGGCTGGGAATGTAGCACCCTGGCTTGCAGGCACCAGGCCCTGGTTCAATCCCTAGTCCTGGAAGAAAACTGGCCTGTTACCTGCTTCATACAGCTTGAGAGCCAGTCAGGAAAACAAACATTCTAGGTGTTCAGTAGAGTTGAGCATGAGGAACTAGTCAAATGGATGTGAAGGATGGGCTTGGGGAAAGGACCATGGGAGTGACGGAGTACAGGGAAAGTCGCAGCCATTGGCAGCTCCCTGGCCAGGAACCAAGGGAAGTGGTCAGGGGATAAGAATGCACTTGTCGGGGCTCGGGATTTAGCTCAGCGGCATAAGCGCCTGCCTTGCAAGCAGGTGGTCATGAGTTCGGTCCCTGATACCAATTTAAAAAAAAAAAAAAAATGCACTTATGCCATGGAGACCCGGGCAAAACCCCAGCCCAGAGCTGTGAGGGGGCACATGGGCCAGCTGCCAGGGTCTCTCGGGTGGGCAAGATTGCTCAAGCTGGGGTGCAGGACGGAGGGAGCTGGCACTGCTCTTTGGCTGGGAAGGAGACCCACTGTCAACTGCATCCATCTGTCCAGCAGTTCTGCAGTGCCCCCTGTTGGTGGCCCTGATAGGATCCACAGCACAGTCCCAGCAGGTGGCTCACAGGCCCCGCATGAGGAGTGGGCTGGACATGGAGAGGCAGCGGCTGAATAACCAGCCTGCCCGTGCACCTGGGAGTTTATTTTCCCCTGTTTTGTCCTGTGGAAATTCTTATAAATGTGCATATCTGTCTATGACAACTTTCACAATAATATATTTAATAGTATCATGAAAATACTTCTAAAAAATCCTACATGTCTGTTGTGGGTAAATTAAATAAGTTAAAGTTTATCCATGCAGTGAGTCTGTATGAGCCATGAAAAATAGTGCACCATTTATATTAAGTGGTTAGGTAGCAAAAAGTAAAGAAAATGTCATGCTAAGATGCTGCCACCTAGGGGGCTGGGGATTTAGCTCAGCAGCATAAGTGCCTGCCTTACAAACAGGCAGTCGTGAGTTCGATCCCTGGTACCGATAAAAAGAAAAACAACCAAAAAAAAAAAAAAAAAACTGCCACCTGTAATCTCAGCCCTCTGGGAGGCTGAGGCAGGAAGATGTAAGTTTAAACTCAGCCTGGGCAAATTAGTGAAAACCAGCCTAAAAATAAAAAATGGAGGGATGGGGGGGGGCAGGGATTTAGGTCAGTGGCATAAGTACCTGCCTGGCAAGTGCACGGTCATGAGTTCGATCCCCAGTACCAAAAAAAAAGAAAGAAAGAAAAGGAAAATTGCATGAGCACAGCTCAGTGCAAAGGCCCTGGCTTTGATCTCCAGAATTACAAAAAAAAAAAAAAAACAAGACATGAAGAAGCAGTATTTTTATAGTAAAAACAAACAAAAAAAAGAAAGAAAGAAAGAAAAACAGTGGATTGACTTAGTGCCCAGCACTCTGGGCCTGCCCCCGTGGTGCCTGAGTAACAAGGCCTGTGTGCGTGCCCCTGGTGACACCTGCCGCCACACTCCAGGGCTGGTAGGTGGGTGTTTTTCTCTGTCCCCTTCCTCATGCAGCCATGTGCCCTTTGGCCTGGACTGCATCTCCTCTGTGGTCAGGGATAGATGACAAGCTTCCTAAAAATAGCCGCACCCCTCGAATCCTAACCGATCCCACCACTAAATCCCAGTGCAGCCTGAAAACAGGCTTTATAAGTACCTGCCTCCCCCAGCTCAGAAGCCGGCTCTCAGAAGGGGCAAGGAGCTCGCTGGGGGTCAGGCATGAGCAGGTGGCACCAGGGCTGGCGGTGGCAGCCCACGTGCACCCATCCACACTGCTTTCTTCTGCAATGACCAGGGGCCCCCACACACTCCCTGAGAGACTGGTTGCCCCGTGAAAACCTGCCAGGGAGGAGATGGCTGGATTGTGTGGCTGCCACGCCCGGAGCAGAGTCCCTGTGTGAGATCGATGCGTGCGCCGTTCCTCTTGGCCGGAACTAGGGTTATGGCTTAGGAAATGCTGAGCCTCCAGTTTTTGTTTCAAAAATAAACTCAGGTTTCAAAACAAGAGTGTTCTACCTTGTGACCCAACACCATGACCCTTAGAGAAGAGATCTGAGGACTGGGAGGGCACTGGGGAAGCAAGTTCCTGGCCGGGCCCCAGCGCTGATCTGCACGGTGCCCAGCCATGGAGTCGGTCCCACACAGGTCACGCAGGCCCATGAGGAGACAGGCTACACCGCGGAACGGCTGTGAGCGAGGGGCTCAGGGGAGAGGACAGCAGTGAGGGATCTCAGCCACCGTGTGCAGGCAAAGCAGACAGTGAGGGTAGGGGCCTTCAGGCCTGCACAGTGACGAGCGTCAGGAAGAAAGTGGGGGAGGCGAGCTCAGCTGGGGCCAGAGTGCATCCCAGGATTTGTGGAACTAGAGCTTTGGAGTTTGAACTTGGGCTGGTGTGATTTAGAAAGTATTGAGAGAAATGCACGTGAATTAATACAAGGTAATAAGTTACCAGTTGATTAGCTTTCGCTGTATTTAGAAACAGCCCCAAAGCTGGTGGTTGAAGGTGGTAGGTGCACCTCGCCACCCCGGCAGCAGAAGGTACATGGGGATTCACTGCTCCAGGACGTCATGCAGGTATGTGAGATGCACAGGTGTTGAGTCAGCACACCTGACACCCTTACCAGGTCAACATGCTTCAGTGGGGTCCCCGCAGCGCGCTCCCTGCTCTGCGTTCTTAGTGCTGGCGCCTGATGGGGAGGTCAGCATCGGGTCCCTGCGAGCCATGCTACTCTAGTGGTGCCTCCGATCTCCTGGCCTCTCCTTTCGGTGTTGAATCAACCTTTCCTGTGAAACTTTTTGTATTTAAAACCAGCTCGTAATTTTTCTTCTGCCTCTTCCCTTTGCAAGACAGAATGAAAATTTACCATAGCTCTGGTATTGCAGACGTGTATGTTCTCAATGTCACTGTGTGGTAATAACTGTCTGTCTCCTGGTCTCTTTGTCCTTCTTCCTTAGATGTTGAGCATACTGGAGCCACCAGCGAGTTCTACGACAAGTTCACCATTCGCTACCACATCAGCACCATCTTTAAAAGCCTTTGGCAAAACATAGCTCACCATGGCACCTTCATGGAGGAGTTCAAGTGAGTATCGAGTCCCCTGTCTACCCCAGCTTGCCGTCTTGCAAATCACAGGTAGGACGCACTTTAAAACCTTCCCATCTGGGTTCCTGTTTACTGTCTCTGTGGTCTCAGCCTCCTGCAAATTCCCCACAAGCTGTTGCAAAATTGTGGCAGGGTTATTGAACTGTCTGCGCTTGCACTGAGCCCTAGATTTGTCTGCAGACTTTGAATGTGGGTTACGCACAGACCCTGAAAATGCGTGTATGATGTGTTTCTTGGTGATTCTCCAATTACGCTCTGTTTTGTCATCAGAAGGGCCGAGATGAGATCATTCAGTGCTCTTGAGAAGGAAACCTGAGTTAGAAATGGAGTCAGATGGAGAGGTGGTTAGGGTAGGGCGCCGTCTGAGCTGTCACCGTGTGCAGCCAGTTTCTCAGCCTCGCTTCCAGACTTCCTATGAGCCTAGATGAGTGAGAGTCCAGTGACTCTTGGAACCTGAACAGGAGTGCTCCCATCTGCATTGCTGTTAGTGCCTCATAAGGAAAGATGGAGAAAATAGGGAACTCCTAAATGATTCTTTAGAAGAACTTTCAGCAGCAGTGTGGACATTTTGTATCCCGTCAGGTCTTTGACCAGCTCTGGAGACCACACATTCCCTCTGTTACCAGTCAGTGCCGTCGGGGTCACTAGTGGAGTACCCATTCGCTAGCTAGCTTCCCGCAGCGTAGACCAAGGTCATTTCCATTCCATGACCTTCTCTTAGGGCCATAGTTGCATTCCACCAAAAGCTGAGCAGGAGTGTAAAGAGCAAGCAGACCGGCAGCCCGAGCTGCACGGAGCACTTTGGAAATGTGTGCCCGGCACTCCTGGCACGCTGGGCCCTGGCCTCACCCTAGTTCACAGAGCCCGCTGCCCTGGCCTGAGCTGCCTTCCCCGGTTCCACGGTCGTAGGTCTGGAAGCAGAGCATCAATTTGTGCCACCAGGCCGACAACGTCAGAGTCTATCAGGCACCATGTGGCTTTGGTTCACCTCGTCCCTCCACTTGACATTCTTAGCACGCTGCCTTGGACGGAAGCTTCAAGCTGCGAATGAGCGCCCGTCCTCTCAGTGTTCACGTTCCAGTGTCCCTGAGGGCCACCTGGTGCTGAGCAGTGACACCAGTACTGCTCTGCTCTGCTCACATGCGGCGTGTTTGTGCCTTGTTCCATGGCGCGTGTGGGTGTGTTTCCTTTCAACTGAAAGAGCATCTCCCCTTAGAAACACTGAGGGAACAGGCAAGGGGGTGCTGGGAAACCTAGTTTCTGGAAGGAAGCAGGTCCACGATGTGAGTGTGGCCCCATTGCCAGTTTAAGCTGCTGAAGGAATTGGTTCCCAGACGCCACTCTGGAGTGTTTAGCACTTGCTTGCTGTGAGCCACATGGGGGCTCTAGCACCCCTAGAACCACTCTTGACTTCCACCGGGTCTGGGGTCTGGGCTCCGACAGCTGGGCCACCCTGGGGCTGGGGACCTGCTGGGCGTGTGACAGCGCCAGTCTCTTGCTTTTGCAGTTCTGGGAAGCAGTTCGTTCGCTATATAAACATGTTGATAAATGACACCACATTCTTGCTCGATGAAAGCCTGGAGTCGCTGAAGCGGATCCACGAGGTGCAAGAAGAGATGAAGAACAAAGAACAGTGGGACCAGTTGCCGCGGGTGAGGGCAGGCTGGGGTCTGCGCCCCCTGCAGGACGGCAGTGGAGCTGCGGCTCCTGCTGCGCCTGCGGGTCCCTCTCCCCGGGCCTATCCTATCAGGCTTTCCTGCTCCATAAAGGGCCCCTATAAAGTGCAATCCCGGGTTTGGGGGGAAAAAAACCCCAAGGGGCTTTTTGAGGTTAAGGACTGGACCCACAGCCCTGCGCATGCTGGCCAGGTACACGTGCTGCTTGGAGCCACCTCCTGGCCCAGTCAGCTTTTCATTTTTTATTATTTTTATTTATTTTGTTTTTTTTTTCCCAAGTCTGCTTTTTTAAAGCTCTTTCACTGAAGCTAAGCAGTGAGCCGAGAAGCCTTTCAAAATGCTTCCTGAAAACCCTCTCTGCCTTTTTAATTTTAAAGGGCTTTTTTAGAGAAGAGCTTTTATTGTCCAGATATATAAAATTTATGAAAGTAACTTGGAAATAAATCTCCAGACTTCCGTCTGCTAGACAAGACTCAGATTCTCCACTGTCTTCCTCCCTGGGCAGCTCTGGGTCGCTCGGGCAGTGAGCTCAGGCAGGGCTCGCTCTCCACGGATGTTGGATTTCCTATCCAGGTGTTAACAGCCGAGAGACCTGGTTTCCATGAAAACTTGGTGCTGTGCTGAAGACTGTACGTCCCCTCCCTAGCCCAGTGGCAGCCTTAGATGCCCCTTGGTTCCATTAGTGGACCTGGCAGCTCCAGTGACAAAGTGGTTCTGAGTCAGAACTGCCTTCTGAAGGGGTTCTTGCCCTGCCGGCACCCTCACAGTGAGGGCACAGTGAGCGGTAATGTTTGGAATTAAAAAGTATGATAGCCAGGTGTGGTGGTACACATCTGCAATCCCGACACTCAGGAGGCTGAAACAGGAGGATCATCATGAGTTCAAGGCCAACCTGAACTACATAGTGAGACCGTGTCTCAGGAAAAACAAAACAAAAATTAAAACTTCTGTGAAAGCATATCATAAATGTAGGCTATTGCAGCATGTTTGGGGAAGGTTTCCATTCTAGGTACCTCTGCAACTTTCCTAGGAATTTTCATATGAATTTAAACCTTGCAGAGGGCTCTGCAAGGGTGCGGAGGGCTCTGCAAGGGTCCGGAGGGCTGAGTGTCCCCGCGCCCATGCTCACCCTCCCTGAGCTCCTCTGGCTACACTGAGGTAGTTGTGCGGTCTCTTCTGGCACCGGGCTGGTACCTTAGTTTCCACACACACCACCTCATGTTCATTTCCAGGCATACCCTCAGCTGTCCTGCTGCAGACCACAGAGTCCCACAGCTCCCGGGGTTGAGGCAACCCTGGTGGCCTGGTGCCACAGCCTCAAGCTGCTGCTGAGACCTGCCCCAGGGTCTTCTCCTCTGCAGGATCGGGTGGGGAGTTGGGGGAGGCCTAGTTGCAGCACCACGGCTCTGGTGGCCAGGGTGACCTGGGCTTGAGAGCTGGCACCGCCTCAGCATGGAAAGCAGAGAGAACACCTGCCTTGCAGGAGCCCCTCGAGTGGAGAGGTGGATGGGAGGTGCTGGCTCCAGTGTGCGTAGCTCGGTTTCCCTTGCTGGGAGACATTTCTGTCCTACACGGTATTAGGCTCCTGCTATTCTCTGACCAAGAACCCTGTAGATCCTCCCTCGGGGGTAGCTGTGTGTCCTCATTCCCCTCCCTGTGCAGCACCCAATTCTTGACTCTTGGGAGCTGAGTAGAGACCAGCTTGTACTTAGCAAAGACCAGCATGTTCACATTCGTGCTTAATAGCATTGGGAGGAGACACAGAACGATATCGATTTGTCTCCTAATGGATGTGGAAAGGCACAGAGCCCGGCACTAGCTGTCTCAGATGGTGCCCTTCCTCCCGCCTCCCCGGCTGTGCCTGCCCTTGTCCCCAGCCTCTGCACCTTGGCTGCCTCTAGCACACAGCTCTCAGCCCTCAGTCTCTCCTGTCTCTCCAGCCCTGTCCTACAGTGCTAGTTAGAATTTTAAATGTAGTGGAGTTTGGATGACCATGAATGCTTCCTGATGACAAGACAGTCCTTCCACTGCAGAATGAGCAGCACCTCTGCTTCCTGCCCCTGTAACACCAGGAACTGAACCTCTTACCTGAGCCATCATGTAGCCAGGAACTTACATAACCCAAAGCCCCAGCTGAGAATCACTGCCGGGTGATAACTTCCATGGCTTTAACATTTACATTTGTTGGTTTCTGTGGTGCTGAGGGTGGAACCTATGGCCTTTGCAATGAGCTAGCTACACCTTTTTTTTTTTTTTTTTTTTTTTTTTTTTTGAAACAGGATCTTTCTAAATAGTGTAGGCTGGGCTTTCTAAAGCCTCAGCTTCCCAGAGTGCTGTGATTGCGGATATGCCCTACCACGGCCCACCCAAAATTTATCTGTATTTTAAAGACTACAATTTTCCTTGAGCTCCTCAGGCCTGGCTGCAGACCTCTGTCACCTGCATTGCCCCTGGGTGATCTAATAAATGCACCAAAATGAGCCCTCACTGTTGTCCTCCAGCTCTGGCCTCTGGGTATGTCCAGTTGTTCGCACTCAGCTCTGGCACTGTCATTCTTATACCCCTCTCTGTGTGAGGGCCTCAAGGGTCGTGCTGTGCTGTCCCTCCACCTGCAGTGCCAAGTCCCCGTTCTTTCCGGGCCGGCGCCTTCGGAAGCCCTCATACTGTTTATTGTCAAGAGGCCCAGCCCACCTCACCCCCTGCCCCAGCCTGCTCAGGCTCTCCCGTCCCTGGCAGACCTGCTTGCACCTTGGAAAGACCTGGAATCAGCTTCCACCTGCAGGCAGCCAGCCCTATGGCATTGCCTTGGTGGCCTGCAGGAGAAGGACAGCGAGGTCACAGGGAGGCCTAGTCGTCGCCTTCCCGGAGCAGCCCTTCTCCCAGTTGGCTCACGCAGAACCAGGGTACTGGGCACCCCCGGCTGGCTGCAGCGTCTCCGCTGCTGACCACTGAGCCAGTGACTGCCTCTGTTTTCTGTCCCCTGCTTAGAAAAGGCCCTTGGGCAGATGGGAACAGCAGAGCCCTCGCTGTGCCTCCCGATGTTGCCCGAGGCAGACACTCTGTGTTGTCCCGTTTCCCAGCCTGTGGTAGCACTGAGGGAGGGAGCATTGCAGGGAGTTGGGAGTCAGCAGTGCAGCCAGCACAAGGTGGCAGAGTTTGAAAAGGAGAAGAGGAGGAAGAGCTGCTGGGAAGGGAGATGAGTGACCCTGTGGGTACCAGTAGGCTTGGGTACAGCGTCACTTAGCTCTCGCGTGAGGGGCAGGCACCACTGAGAAAACTTAGGCTTAAATAATGAGCCAGGCTGGGCCAGAGCTCAGGGCTGGACACTGGGTTCCATGTGTGGCACCACAAGGTAACAAGGCCACCTGACTTCAGGCCAAAGATTCTGGCTCTAAAAGATGAGGTTGGACTCCCAGCCGTTGCCAGGCCACCTGTGCCCTCTGTCTGTAGTATGCCAGCCTCATGGCCATCTTCCATGGGTACCCCTGCGCCCAGTGAGCTGACTGTGCACTGTTCCCCAGGATCAGCAGCAGGCCCGGCAGTCTCAGCTGGCTCAGGATGAGCGCGTCTCCCGCTCATACCTCGCCCTGGCGACAGAAACCGTGGACATGTTCCACATCCTCACCAAGCAGGTCCAGAAGCCGTTCCTCAGACCGGTGAGCAGACACTTGTCAGGGCCCAGCTAGGCCCTGGCTCTTCTGATGCGACTCAGTTGTGGTTTGGATTTGGTCGTGTGTGTGTGTGTGTGTGTGTGTGTGTGTGTGTGTGTGTGTCTCAGTCTCATTATTGGGAGTTTTATCTTGTTGTGTTTTGTTATGCATGGTCTCAGTGTGGAGCCCAGGCTGCCTGAGAACTCACAGCACTCCCCCTGCCTCAGCCTCCCTAGTGCTGGGATTACAGGTGTGGCACCATGCGTGGCCTAACACAGTTTTGCAAGCCTAGAAATAATAATATCAGGGCTGGGGATTTAGCTCAGCGGCATAAGCACCTGCCTTGCAAGCAGGCAGTCGTGAGTTCAATCCCCGGTACTGGTAAAAAGGAAAAAGACCAAAAAAAAAAAAAAAAAAAAAAAAAAAAGAAATACTAATGTCAAAGCAAAAAGTGGAATTTTGTTACTGGTCTTGATAGAACAGTGCTCTGCTGATAGAGGTTTGATGTCACCACATAGTGACATACAAACAGTCACCTCCAGGATGACTCCTTCCCTTTCTGCTTAGACAGCACACAGTGCATTGAGTTTATCATTATTGATTGCTGTGTTTTACTTATAGGGAAGGTGTAAGGTAACATATATTGGTGTACATTAAACAGGATGCTTGATACTATGTTAAATCTTTGGTTCTCTTAGCTGTGTTAAAATTCAGACAGCCAAAAGTTGCTGCACCTGTAATCTCCGCACTCTGGAAGCTGAGGCAGGAGGATCTCAAGTTTGAGGCCAGCCTAGGCTACATGGCAAATTCAAGGCCAGCCTGGATTATACAGTGAGACCCTGTCCAAAAAGCCAAAAACTCAAGCCAAGGTTAATGGCGCACACCTGTAATCTCACCATTGCAGAAGGTGAGGCAGGAGGGTCACTGTGAGTCCAAGGCCAGCCTAGGCCACATAGAACTATAGTATTTATTGAGACACTGTCTCAAAACACCAGAAAAAGGGGCTGAGGATTTAGCTCAGCTGCATAAGCGCCTGCCTTGCAAGCAGGCAGTCGTGAGTTCAATCCCTGGTACCGATAAAAAGGAAAAAGACAAAACAACATGTAACTGCCAAGGAAAGCCTTTTGTGGCGTTCATAGGTGGCGTTGTCAGCCTGCAGCATTCCAGTGAGTTCCAGAACATTCAGCTGCGAAACAGAGAGGGATGCGCTGCTGGCCATCTTCAGCTTACGCTGAAGTGATTTTCTAAAGATTGAAGCAGCCAACTCCTGGTCCTGCTCTGCAGGTCCCTGTCACTGTCTCAGCAGCACAAATTGTGGCCTTTTTTTGTGGCTTCCTAGGAGCTTGGACCCCGCTTGGCTGCGATGCTGAACTTCAATCTTCAGCAGCTTTGTGGCCCCAAATGCCGTGACCTGAAGGTTGAGAACCCCGAGAAGTATGGCTTTGAGCCAAAGAAGCTGCTGGACCAGCTGACGGACATTTACCTGCAGCTGGACTGTGCGCGCTTCGCCAAAGCCATCGCCGATGACCAGGTCAGTGCTGCGGGTGCAGGGGCATGGGCGCAGGTGCTGTACCTGGCCTGGGGTCCTCGCCTTCCCATGGTGTCTGTCTGCAGACCTCCTGCTCCAAATGGAGCCCAGGGCCGTGAGTTCAGAGTCACAGCTTGTGAATGAGAAGGCGGATCCCAGGGGCCGCGTGGGCCAAAAACGAGCGCTGGGTAAACAGGTTCCAAGGCCCCTGCTGGTGCAGGAGCAGAAACAGGCAGGGACTTGGTTTCGCTCTGAGACTGAAAAATATGGTCCCATCACGTAGAAGCTCATCATTTGTTTATCCTTCCACCACGAGGGAGCCCTGGGTCCTTCCTAAAAGAGAGTCCACTCTGCAGCCGTGGCTCCTTTCCATTTGGGTGGTTCGAGGGCCTGCAGAGTGGGAGTGGCCTTTGGGAGGGTTCCGCGCACCAGGCCCGCACTGCGCTCTGCAGCTGTCTTCACTTCCACTTTGTAGCCACTCCACAGGGTGCCCAAGGCGGTGGCAGCAGCTGGGCTGCCTCTCTGTCCTTGTCATCAGGGTCATCCAGTTTCCCTCTGCCCACTCTGCTGCTGTCTACGGGCGCAGGGCCCAGCCGGTTAAGCCTCCTTGTCTTTTCTAACAGCTGTTTTCTGAAGGCCGCAGGTGGGCTAAGCAGCTCCTGCCCCAAAGAGGGGTGATGGAGTAGGAGTCTCAGTTGCTTTTATATCAGTGCCCATGGCAGCGTTCAGGAATTCTGTGTGTGGTTTTTGTTTTTGTTTTTTTTCTTTTTTATCGGTACCAGGGATTGAACTCACCGCTGCCTGCTTGCAAGGCAGGCGCTTACGCCGCTGAGCTAAATCCCCAGCCCCTCCGAGTGTGGTTTTTGGGGGTGGTGTCTTTTTTTCTTCCTTTGGTGTTTTTGGTTAGTTGCTTGGTTGCTCTTTTGAGACAGGATCTTTCTGTTAGTTAGGACTGGCCCTGAACTCACGGTGTAACCCAGTAACCCAATCTGCAGCAGTCCTCCTGCTCCAGCCTCCCAAGTGCTGTGGTGACAGGCATGCAGCACCACGCCTGGCTTTCCCCGTGCATTTTTGCCCTGTTGTATTGTCCTGTGGTCTGGCCCCTGAGGAGTAAGCCCTGAATCAAGGGTGTGTGGAATTAAAGAAGTAATTTAGCTCTAGGAAACCCAGCCACGGTGCTCCCTGCTTTCTAGGTTGCAGAAGGGTCCTTTGGATTGTCACCAGGCCTGGCCATCCTGCTGCCACCTTTCTTTCCCTCCCTTGTCCCAGTGCAGAGCATGTGTGAGCACAGAGCACATGTGTGTACTTGTTCAGAAACTGAAAGTAGAAAAGGAAGAGCTGAGAGAGATGATGCACACACACTGTCATCCAAGCAGTCCGGAGGCTGAGGCAGGAGAATCTCCGAGAGTCTGAGGCCCGCCCAAGTTACACAGTGGATTCAAGGCCAGCCTCAACTATATAACAAAACTGTCTCAAAAAAAAAAAAAAAAAAAAAGTATATGGGCGCGGGGCTGGGGTCTTGGAATCCAGTGCTTTATAAAGTACTGCTTTTGGGGGCTGGAGGTTTAGCTCAGCAGCATAAGCGCCTGTCTTGCAAGCAGGCAGTCGTGAGTTCAATCCCCGGTCCTGATAAAAAGGAAAAAGACAAAAAATAAATAAATAAAGTACTGCTTGAGCCCTGCCACCAGCGTTGATGCAAACCCACAGGTAGAACCAGCAGGTCCCAGAGACAGTGTGAGCAGTGGTATCCACACAGCCCCCGAAGCCAGGCTGAGATGCTCATGGGCCCGCAGGCCTCCAGGTCCCTAGGGAAGCCACATGTGGTCAGAGCACAGCCAGAGACCCTGACTGTCGTCCGTCGGGCAATGGGACCTAGGTGGGGTCTGAATTCCTCAGTGCGGCCCAGTGTGGGTGGAGACTGCGGCCCCGCTCCAGGGTCTCTGCGTCATTCATTCCCCTTCCTGATCCTGTCACTAAACATAAGTCAACAAGGGCCACGTTTCAGCTACAGATGCAAGCTGTGTGATGCTGTGAGGTGCTGAGTGCCAGTGAGTAGGTGATTGAGGCGCCTAGGACAGAGTCTGTCCCCATCGCCCCTGAGGAGGTGGCAGGGGACAGTGAGCGACTCTCTGGGGCCACACAGCTGGCATGTGATGAGCTGGACTACCCCTCCTCCACCTCCCAGCCGTTGTCTCGTAGCCCACCCTTTTCCAGCACAGGCTCTGCCACTGTGTCTGGGCTAGCTCACGTCCACAGAGGACCGCCGTTTCTGTGTTGACCCACGTGGTCTGTGAAGAGTGACCATGGGCAGGAGAAAACTGCTTTTGTGCTTGGGGGAGGTTTTGTTTTGTCTTTGAGACAGGGTCTTGCTGTGCGGTTTAGGCTGGCCTTGACTCACAGTGATCCCCCTGACTCAGCCTCTTGAGGAGAGCTGGCCTCTCGATTGAAATCTTCCTTCTCTTTGCAGTGTTGTAGCTTTAAAGGAAATACACACTAGCTTCAGATGTTCAGATGCTCCCCATCACCCCCCTGCCTTGTATAGCTGGGCACACATTGTCCTGCATGACACACTTAGCTGCGCAGAGAATGCGTCCTGTGCACATGTGGTAGAGCTGAACCAGGGCCTCCCACTTGTCAGAGCAGCTCCGCGCCACCGAGCTCCATGTACCCCCCCCCCCCCCAAAGTGGATCCTTCCCTGTGGCTGTAAGCGCACAGAGGAGCCTGGACCAGGCCGCGGTGCCGTGCAGTCGGCCCCGCCTTTGCGCTGGGGTGCTGTTGGCTCGCTTTCTGCCTGCGGTGGCCTCACTGCTCGCCTGGCCTCCCCTCTTTGCAGAGATCCTACAGCAAGGAGCTGTTCGAAGAAGTCATTTCAAAGATGCGGAAGGCGGGGATCAAGTCCACTATAGCGATAGAGAAGTTTAAACTCCTCGCTGAGAAGGTAGAGGAGATCGTGGCCAAGAACGCACGCGCGGAGATCGACTACAGCGATGCCCCGGACGAGTTCCGAGGTGAGTGGCCGCTCTCTGCACGACACTGTGGTTTACAGCAGCACCTGCTTTTGATGTTTCAGTGGTGTGTCCGGCTGCTTTGAGAAGAGCTGTCTGAAGTTATGTTTGTCAGTTTTTAGCTGATAATGTAAATCAAAAAGGTGTTTTTGGTTTTTTTGAGCCAGGTCTCGCTATGTTTTTAAGGCTGGCCTTGATCTTGTGATCCTCCTGCCTCAGTCTCCAAGTGCTGGGATTACAGCCATGCAAAATCACACCCAGCTCATAAGTTAAAGGAAAGAATGTTCTTAGAAGCCTGATATCAAACCAGACAACATCCCTGGTGGTGTTTGAAGGGTAGCTTTGCCTTTGTAAGTGAGGATTCACACTTTCAAAGAATTTAGAGTTGTTTTAAAATAAAGGATCCCAGCACACTCTGGGAGGCTGAGGCAGGAAGATTACAAGTTCAAGCCTGACCTGGGCAATTGAAGCAACTTAGCCAACCCTGTCTTGAAATTTTTAAAAAAGTACTGGCGATATGACTTAGTGTAGAGGTCCTGAGTTAAATCCCCAGTGCTGCAAAAACAGACAAACGACAACAACACAGAAGACAAGGGATCCTGGTCTGCCAGGCCTGCCAGGTGACTGTCCCACTGTCTTTTCTGTCCTCTCTGCCCAGCATTTGGGACACAGTCGTGCTTTCCCATGTGACGCCCTTGCTGAGTTCCTCCTGCCTGGGGCCCAGCAGCGGCCGCCTGGTTGCTTCCCCTCAGCTGTGTGTCTCCTTGATAGCAGGGGCGCAGGTTTGCTGTCTTCTCCCACCTGTGGTTTGCATTGAGCTTGCCCTGCCATGTCCCTGCAGACCCACTGATGGACACGCTGATGACTGACCCCGTGCGCCTGCCCTCCGGCACCATCATGGACCGCTCCATCATCCTGCGGCACCTGCTCAACTCGCCCACCGACCCATTCAACAGGCAGACACTGACAGAGAGCATGCTGGAGCCAGGTGGGCAGGCAGGGCCACCCGAGCCCTGCAGCAGGGAGGTCCCCGTGCTCCCCCCGCCATGCAGAGCTAGAGCTGCATCCAGAGACTGTGTTCCCAGCCAGCCCTGAATCCCCTCTCTTTCTCCCCTCAGTGCCAGAACTGAAGGAACAGATCCAGGCATGGATGCGAGAGAAACAGAACAGCGACCATTAACTTGCGCCTTTGCCACCCTCTGCTGGAAGCAGCCGGGCCAGCGGGGCAGGCAGGAGCAGCGCCTGTGCCGAAACTGCTGCTGTGTCAGGGGCCCAGCGTGGCCTCGTCCCTGAGAGCCCATCCCAAGCGACCAAACCGCAGAGACGGGCAGGGCCCCAGATGGGAAGAGGAGCCCGATCCTATACATACATTTAAGTGACACACAGGCAGGAGCTTGGGGGCCGAGCGGGATGAATGCTTGCGTGATAAAGCGCGTCCCTCGCACGCCGCAGCTGGGGCTTGTGCGGTGGGAGCGTGTGGTGGTGGGACAGGCAGGGCGGCACCCTTTCATCTCCGTGGTCTTTGTAATCCAGTGTCCGTTGATTTGATTGTGATTAGAGAACGTGGACATTTTGCTGCTAAAGAATCTCCCCTCCCCCCTTCCTGACCCTACTTGCACTGCTGGATTTTTTTGTTTTTTGTTTTTTTTTAAAGAAGCAAAAACAAACTCCTCTCCCTGCCCTCCCAGCGTATATTCTGTGAAATAACTGTGCCTGCAACGAAGTGTTACTCCCGGGATCATATTTTTATATCATAGTCACATATTTGTTTTTTTAATTGGTGTTAGATGACATGATTAATAAAAAAAGGCAAGATATTTTCAGAATTTGAATTTGTTTTTGGTTTTCGGTTTTGTTTTTTCCTTTTTAAATGTCCCTTAAATTTTTTTATGGTGAAACACAGTGAAGAGACGCCTTGTTGCTCTGGTCCTTCGATCGAGCCCCGCCAGGAGTCAGAGGAGCAGTGCTGCGGCAGACGGGCCCTGAGTGCGGACCGCAGGATTTTTGAAGGGGACGAGGGTTGGTTTTTCTCTCTCTCTCTCTCTCTTTTTTTTTTTTTTTTTTTTATGATACTGTCCGTGGGTTCGAAGCCTGCACCCTTACGCTGCGAAGGGAGATGAATTCCTCAGCCCTGAGTCCAGGCACGGAGGTGGGGCCCACGTGCAGGACATGTCCCCTGGGCTCGGCCTTACCAAAGCAGAGCAGAGTACGAGCACCACGGACGCGTGTCTGCTGCTGACATACATGGACACGCGTACACACGCATATACACGCACACACACATATTTTGTATTACTGCTCCCTGCGCGACATACTTGAATTCTACAGTTTCCTTTGGGATAAAAAGGATTTGAAACCATGAAGTGTTTGGAAGAGATTAAGTCTAAAAACATTCTTCTCTCTTTTCCTCCCCGCTCCACAGACAATGTCCCCTGTTCGATTCCTAATCGCAAACGACAATAAACAGTGATACACAGCAAAAAGGAACCCGAGTCTTCCTTTCGTGGATAAAAGCTGGGAACAAGAGGCAGTGGGCGTGTGTGACAGTCCCGCAGCCTTTTCCACGCCTGGGCTTGGGCTGCCTGGGCTTGTGCTGGGCTGCCGCCCTGTCCTGCTGGGTCTTCTGCCTGTCTCCAGGGATAAGGACATTGGCGATCTTTGCCCTGTGATTGGCCAGGTCATTACACAGGCCCCACCCACTCATTAGCATCTTCCCAGGCCTCCAGTGCAGAGACCTGTTAGTGACAGGCAGCCTGTGGCATTTCCTGTGTGCTCTACAAAGGTTCCAGCCTCCAGGAAGACAGTCCCTCTGCCAAGCACTGTGTATCACTTGTTTGCAAGTAGGCTGCGGCATGGAATGCTGGGAGGCCCGTCGGTGGCTTGTGCAGTGTCACCCGGTTAGTTGAGATGAGGCTCTCCAGCATGTGCTTGGATGTACCTACCCTCTGGGTCCACATGTCTCTGGGACACATTTTTCCCAAAAGCACGACGTGCAGTATTCATTACAAGTTTTAGCAATATAAGTGAGCATCGGAGAAGAAAAGGGTGGAGCCGCTCCCAGCCCCCGCTGCAGATGGTCCCGGTAACTGGGTCTGCTTTGTACTGAGCTGGTTCAGTGCCTGCACGGCCAGGCTCTGTGCTGGCGCCCCGGTGGATTTGGGATTTGAGTTCCCAGTGGCCCAAGGTAAAAACCACAGGACTTAGCAAGATACTGTCTCAAAATTTAAAAAACAAAACAAAACTTTTTTTAAGGCTAGGGATGTAGCTCAATACAAAAGCCTTGGGTTCAATCCCCAGAACCACTAAAATAGGGTAGGAGTTTTATTTTAGGGCTGGGGAAGGAACTCAGGTCCTTGCTGTGCTAAGCACCCGCTCCCATGGAGCTCCACCCGCAGCTCTGGGAGGTCTTGTTGCAGATATTTTAGGAAATCTGATGATGCACACGTGTAATTCGCAGTGCTCGGGAGGCTGAGGCAGGAGGATCACTGAGCCAGCCTGAGCTAGGCAGCTAGACCCTGTCTCAAAACAGCAACAACAGCAAATGTAGACCACAGCACAAGTCTCTCCTTGTGGGTATTGTCTGCCTTCATGTAATTGCTTTTCTCCCCTTTTTCCTGATGGTTTATAGAAGTTCTTTTCTCTTTTTGTTTTTGACATGATGAATGACTTTTCCCAAACTATTGTCTGCCTTATAGCTTTGTTGTGGTCTCTCTCTCTGTCTCTCTCTGTCTCTCTCTCTCTCTCTGTCTCTCTCTCTCTCTCTCTCTCTCTCTCTCTCTCTTTGAGACAGGTCTTTCTATGCAGTTCAGGATGGCCTTGAGCTCACTTTGTAGCCCAGGCTAGTCTCCAACTTGCAAGGATCCTCCCACCTCAGCCTCCTGAGTGCTGGGGTTACAGGAGTGTAGCACTGTGCCTGGCTCTCTTACAGCCTCTTCTTAACTAAAAATTCCAAATTTTAGTATTGTTACACTTGTATTTTTTTTAAGTTTTTTTTTTTTTTTTGTCTTTTTCGTTTTTATCGGTACTAGGGATCGAACTCATGACCGCACACTTGCAAGGAAGGCACTTATGCCGCTGAGCTAAATCCCCAGCCCCAACACTTGTATTTTTATTTATGGATTTTTTTTTTTTAACTTAAAATGCACAAAACGGGGCTGGGGGTTTAGCTCAGCGGCATAAGCACCTGCCTTGCAAGCAGGCGGTCGTGAGTTTGATCCCCGGTACCAATAAAAATGAAAAAGACAAAAAAAAAGCACAAAACATAAGATTCCACGGTATTTAGTAGTCACGATGCTGTGGGCTGTCCTGCCCCCTTTGGGTCTGAATTCATATTCTACTGCTGTAACAGAATTTCTGAGACCCGTGATTTAGAAAGAGTAGTGATTCAGCCAGATGTGGTGCAGTGTGTAATCCCAGCTACTTGGAAGGCTGAGGCAGGAGATCACAAGTTCCAGGACAGCCTGGGCAATTTAAGGACACCCTGTCTCAAAAACAAAAAAGGCCCGAGGGTGTAGTCCAGTGACAGCACTTGTTCAGTGTGTGACTCCACACCAGCACACAAAAGCAAAAAAAAAAAAAAACAATAGACATTTCCTTAGCCCTTGGTCCTGGAGGCTGGGGGGTCCCGGAGGCTGGGTCTGGTGTCTCCCGGCTTCAGGGGACAGCACCCAGCAGGAGGACACACAGGACAAGAGACCAAACAGGAAGAGCAGCTTTGGGCCCAGCGCCCCGCCCCTCAGCCATGCCAAGCCCAGTGCGCCCAGGACCGCGCCCTTGGCTGGGCCCCAGCTTCCCAGTGCAGATTTCAGCACGAGTCTCTGGGAAGAGACAGACCACATCCACTTGGTCGCCTCTGGTTTCTACTCTGGGTGTAGCCCAAGAGCGGTAGGCGGGTTTTTTGTTGTTCTCTTTTGTATTTTGTTTTTTTTTTTTTGAGACAGAATCTCACTATGTAGCCCACATGGCCTCAGACTTGCTGTGATCTTCCTGCCTCAGCCTCTCAAGGGTTGAGCTCATAGGTCTACACCACCACACCTGAGTTTTTACCTATTTTTTAAAAATCTTTTTGCGACAAGATCTTGCTATGAATTTCAGGCTGGTCTTGAACTCGCTTTGTAGCCAGGCTGCAATGATCTTCCTACTTCAGCTTCCCACATGCTGGGATACCGATTTGTGCCACAATTTTTCCTTTTTAATTGACTATTTAATTGACTCCTGATAGAAAGTAGGAACTCATATCCCAAAATGTAAGAGCTACTAAAGAGTAGCTGGCTCTTCCCCTTCAATATGCCTCCGAGTTGGGTTCTTTTTTCCAGCATACACATCCTTTATTTTTGTTATTATTGTGTCTTTTTTTGGCGTTGAGATTTTTAATTTTGTTTTGAGATATATCAAGTTGCCCAGGCTGAGTTCAAATTTGCGATCATCGATCATCCCGCCTCAGCCTCCCAGAGTGGTGGGATTATAAACATGTTGGCAGCACGTTTGCTAACTCCCATCTGGGTTGTGACCCCACGACTCCTCCTGTTCCCCAGCACCACAGCTGTACCCCATATTGAAGCAGCCTTTATTTCTCTGCCGGAATCCAGATGACCCCGGCCTCGTGACCGCCTTTGTCATTATTTGACACTTTTTTTTTCTTTTTGCTGGCCTCAAGCTCACAGCAATCCTCCTGCCTCAGCCTCCTGACTGCTGGGCCACCACGCACAGCTTTTGTTCAGCCTCTCAGCTCTTCTGCCTCTGGTCTGTTATCTACTCCTGGCCTCTCCAGGGTGGCCGTGGGCACGGCCATGTGGCTGACAACTTGGCAACCTCTCCCAGGAGCCCCAGGACTGTTAGTCTCGGTCCCCAGACAGAAAGGCTGCAGCTCAGGCAGGGGACACTGCTCGCTAGCGACCGTGCCCCACTTGGGATATCTGTGTCCTCCGGGAGCCAATCCCTGGGGACAAAGTCGCAGGGGGAGGGGCTTTGTTCCCATCATCTCCAAACCCCAGGGGACCTGGACCCGTGGCAGAACCCTTGGCTCTGCAGACAGCCGCTAAATCTTCCGCCTTTTGTATCCGGTGTCGTCGCTTTTTATGGCGGTTTCAATTATTTATGCTGCTTTGTTGAAAGCTAAGTGCGTTGGAGAAATTGCCACTAAAGGCAAGGTAGAGAGCTGGTAGCACTTGCTGCTGACGACCCCAGAGCTGCTGATCCATTAAGCTTCTCTGCAGTGTGCGTGTGTGTGTGTGTGTGTGTGTGTGTGTGTGTGCGCGCGCGTGTGCGCGCGTACATGTGCTGAAAGACGGAGACAGAAGTAAAGACAGAGATGAAGCTGGGTGTGACAGTGCATGTCTGTGATCCCAGTGTTCTGGGAGGCTGAGGCAGGAGGATTGCAAATTAAAGCCCAGGGCAATTTAACAACTAATTGAGACCTTGTCTCAAAATAAAGCAAGGGCTGGGGATGTGGCTCACTGGAAAGGCCTTCGATCAACCTCCAGTACCATCAACAATGATGATTCATTATTGGGGCTTGGTCACCCCACCTCGACTCTGTTTATTTCGCTGGTCGATTTTTAGGTTCTTCAGAGGTGATTCCTCTGCGTTTTAGCGTCTTCAGAAGATACCACAGTACCTGGGACCATCTCAGGGGAGGAGAGGCTGATGTAATGGCTTTTTTTAAACTTGGAACTCTTGCAAAGAAAAGCATATGATAACTAAATAGCATAAATTTTAGCTATAAACACAGTCAGCTGTTTATATAAATATTGTGGATCAAATGCTTAGCTCTGCTTAGAGGTGTGTTGAAATGGAAGGCCGAGCTTTATCACCCACACACGCCATACCTAGCAAGGTTGTCAGCGATGCAAAACATCTTTGGTGACTAAAGTGTATTTTTTTTAAAAACTTTTTTTTTTTTATTGGTACCGGGCATCAAACTCACGACCATGCGCTTATGCCGCTGAGCTAAATACCCAGCCCCTAAAAAAACTTTTTAAAAATAAAGTTTTGCTGAGTTTGATTCCCTGTACAAATAAAGAAATAAAGTCTTGCTGTGTAGCCCAGGCTGGCCTTGAACTCATAGTGATCCTCCTGCCTCAGCCCCCAAAGTCCTCGGATGACAGGCACGAGCCACCACATCTGGGTCTAGCTGAGTTCTTCAAGGTGACTGAAAAGGGTTACAGCAGCCACAACGCCATGTGCCCGTCTCTCCAGGATTATTGCTCTGGGCCCCAGAAAACTGGGCTATAAAAAATACGTAATTGAGGGCATTGTAGCTCACCCTGCTCTTCAAAGAACTTTTTTTTTTTTTTTGTCCTTTTCCTCTTTATTGGTACCGGAGATCGAACTCACGACTGCCTGCTTGCCCAAGCACTTATCTTAAAACTGTGCCTATCTGTTGATATGTAAGAAAAAGAAGTTTGAGCCTGGTGTGGTGAGTTCTATCTTCATAGAATCCTAGGTACTCAGGAGGCTGAAGCAGGAGGACTACTAATTTGAGTCCTGGAAACTTAGTAAGATCTTGTCTCAAAAATAAAATAGCTCAAGGGCTTCCCAGGTTCAATGAACAGGACAGCAAAAAATTAAAAAATTAAAAATAAGCAAAGGAAAGAAAGGTTGGCAGGAGAAAAGATGAGGCAACCCCATACTAATAAACTATAAGTGAAAGAGCTGGCTGTGTGGTGCACACCTTCATCCCAGCACTCAGGAGGCTGAGGCAGGACGATCGCCATGAGTTCCAGGGCAGCCTGGGTTACACAGTGAGTTCAAGACCAGGTGAACACATGGCAAGACCCAAGCTCAAAAACAGAAAAGGGAAAAGGACTGAGTGGCTGAGGATGTAGCCCAGAAGTTGAGCTTCTGTGGCATGTGTGAGTTACTAGGGTTGATCTCTGGTTGTGCAAAAAAAAAGAAGACAAAATGTGAAGCCCTTGAACCCGCCGCCCCTCCCTCCCTTTGTCCCTCCCTCCTTCCCAAGGAAAGCCAGCTGCACTTGCTTGGGAAACTCAAACAGTCTGGAAGGGGGTAAATAACAGAAATAAAAGAATGTTTTCTCTTTCTATTTGCAGGGCTCGGGGGTGGAACCCAGGGCCTCCCATGCCAAGCAGCCTGCACCCCCAGCCCTCAGTTCCTGCGGGGTGCAGTTGGGCCCCAGGCTGGGCGCCAATGCAGAGAGAGAAAAGCAAAGCAGATCTTTTGGAAGATGAGCCAGTCTGTCTCTGACCTGCTCACCGCCTGCAAGGGCTGCCAGTAACTCGGCCGTGGAGGAGTCTGCGTCTCTCTTTTACAAACTGTGTCTTCCCGTCAGAGCACCCCCATTCTTGGCAGCGGGGTGGGGATGATCTCATTTGCAGCACAAGGTGTGGGAGAAGGAGTTTCAGCACCGCACCTCTGAGGAGGAGATGCAGCCCAACCCGTCCCGTGGAATGTTACCTTCTTCCCCACGGCACTGAACATTTTTCCTGTCTTTGGTTTTTGGAAACAGGGTCTCGCTGTGTAGCCCAGTCTGGCCTCCAACTCATGGTGATCCTCCTGCCTCAGCCTCCTGAGTGCTGGGATGACAGGTGTGTGCCACCACAGGGCAACTTTCTTTGTTGGTTAATACTTACCTGGTAGGTTTCTGTTTACTTGTCCAATGAATAAGGGGAATCTGGTGCTAGGCATGGAGCCAGAGGCTCCTCACTGCAAGTCCTGGCTCCATTACAACCGTGGATGGTGATGGTACGTAAATGGAGGCTGAGGCAGGAGGATGGCGAATTTAACCCCGATGCATGCACTTTAGCAAGACCCTGTGTCAAAACATAAAAATCAAAAAAGGGGTGCGTTGCTTGGTACAAAGGCCCTTGATCAGTGCCCACTACCAAAAACAACAAAACAAACAAAAAAGTTAGTTTCATTTTTCTCTTTTTCTGTCCTTTTTGGTTGTCTTTGTTTTGTTTTGAAACAGGGTCTCACTGTATTGTCCAAGCTGGCTTTAAACTCATAGTGATCCTCCTGCCTCAGTCTCCTGAGGGTGAGAATTACAGGTGTGCACCACCATCCCTGGGCTGCACTCTGTACAGAATGGGGTGAGGCTGAGCCCACAGGAGGCCGTCTCACAGCAGGAGCAGGTGCCCATGGAGGTGACAACACTGTCTCTTCCCAAAGGGACCCAGGGACAGTCGGTGAAGGTCACAGCCACTTCGGGACTGCTGGGCCCTAGGCAGCCATGGGCTTGGTGCCCTGAGTGCTCTGTTGTCCCAGAATGGCCCTGGCCTTGTGTCCCAGGGCCACGTGGGTGCCGGCTCTGTGCTGCAGAGACCCCTGCAGGCTCTGGCTCTGCCATGTGTGCCACACCATCTGTCACAGCCCTGGGCAGCCAGTAAACAGCAACTTGGTTTTCTGAGCCACAGCTTTGGGGCCGGATCTGATGGACTAAAGGCCGCTCCTCAGGAGGACAATGGCTGCTGGAAAGAAGAGGGGCTGTGCCTCGAGGGCACTGGCTGAGGAGCTGGGCGCCCCCTCTGTCAGGAGACCAGCAAGGTGCTGACCACGGACGGGGCTGGCCCTGTGGCCGAGACTCAGCACACAGTGTAAGCAATGTCTCAAAGAAATCACCAAGATTAAGGGACCACCACATTGCAGGCATCCGTTCTTAGCTGGGCATGGTGACGCCCGCCTGCAGTCTCAGCACTCCGCAGGCTGAGGCTGGAGCATCACTGTGAGTTCCAGGCCAGCCTGGGCAACACACAGCAAGACTCTGTCTCCAAAACAAAAAAAAAGCAACCCCTATGCACTCTTACTCTTCATAAAAATACGGGTGTTTCTTCTTGATCTATTCCCCCTTGGGGACCTCTGGTATTTTCTGTGTGGCCCTTGGGGCCTGGGTGATCCCTGTGGTCACACTAATCTTCAGTGTGACTTATGCATTCCTTGCTTCCCTGGTATTCATTTTGACATAACTGAGCATTGGAGGAGAAGGGGGAAAATGATGTCACTTGATTTATTTTGCTATCGCCTTGAGGAACTCTAGAAAATATGCTCTGATCAGGTGTGGTGGCACATGCCTGTGATCCCAGCACTCAGTAGGCTGAGGCGGGAGGATTGCCAAGAGTTTGAGATCAGCCTGGGATATACAGTGAATTCCAGGCCAGCCTGAGCCACAGCATGAGACCTTGTCTAAAAAAAAAAAACCTCCAAACAAAACAAATAAATAAACAAACAAACAAAAAGAATTGGTGAGGTAGCCAGATATGGTATCATAAGGCTGTAATCCCAGCACTCAGGAGGCTGAGGCAGGAGCATTGCTGTGCATGTGACACCAGCCTGGGCTACATAGTGAATTTGAGTCCAGGCCAGCCTGGACTGTACAGTGAGACCCTCTCAAAAAACCGAAAAAATAAAAGACTGGGGAAGCTGGCTGGTTGTGTAGCTCAGTGGTAGAGGACGTGCCTACCATGTTCCAGGCCCAACGTTGAAAACAAAAAAAGCCAGCAATGAAATATTAAAGAAGATATTGAATGCAGCCTTGAGGGACTTCCTGGTGAGCAACGCTCATGAATTTTATAACATCTATTTCAGCTGATTTTCTTTTCCTGCCTTTGGGACTGAGTAGTCAAAGCTACCAAATAAAAATCAAACTTTGTCCAACCAGAGGCTTGAGAGCATTGTTTTCTGGTGAGGGAGACTAACCAGTTCTAAAACAGCTTCAGGTTTTCACTGATTCCAAACAACCTTGGCACATGTAGTATCACCGTGTATTCCTTTCTACAAATGAAACCAGCTTACACCCTCTTTGTTAAAATAGTTATCGGACCCCTAGTGAGCCCTGAAAAAAAAATAAAAAAGTAAGCACTAGAGCATAGCAGGCTGGGGATTTAGCTCAGCGGCATCAGCACCTGCCTTGCAAGCAGGCAGTCATGAGTTCAATCCCTGGTACCGATAAAAAGGAAAAAGACCAAAAGAAAAAAAAAACTAGAGCATTAATCGGTCCTCATGTCTAATTTAATGTAATCTGCAGACACTAAAACAGATACTAATTAATATAAAGATTGTAGGAGCATAGATATTTTCCAGGCTGACCAGGGGAGAGAGGCTTCTAGACTGCAAGTCCAAAAATACAAGTGGGGACTATTTTTACTCCTGCAACATGAGCCAGAGGTTTAAGGACATTGTTACCTGAGCCTGGCTGGGGGAACTGCAGAACACTGCTCTCTGAGGCTCGGGACAAGCCGGCAGGGGCCTGCAGCTTTTGTTCTCCCAGAAGCAAGTGAGATCTCGTAGGTTTTTGTCCCTTCCAGCGTCGGTGCGTGGCACTTGGGAGTGAACGCAGACTGTGAGTGGGGATTTCTGTCCCCACGTGGGACAGCCATGGCCTCCTGGGTGTCGGCTGGGAGGCTGGGCTTTCTGCGGCAGATTAGAGGGGATCGTGGCTCCGTCTCCCTCGAGTGCAGCCCTGGCTTCGGCCCAGCTGCTGTAGTCCTGTCCCTGTCCCCTCTGCCCTGGCTGTGGTTCCCGTAGGCAGAGGACGTACGGGTGCTGCTGCAGCGGAAGCCTCCGGATGATTCAGTTATTAAAGCAGGAATTCTTCCTGCAGTGTTGGGCATCGCAGCCCAGGCCTGGAGCAGACCAGGCAAGAGCACTACCACTCAGCTATACACTGCAGCCATGAATATTCGACATCAGGCAGTAAAGCACAAGGGCCACGTAATGGCACCCAGCCACATCATGCCATCCACGGCTACCAATGCTTCCAACCTTGTGTCATTTTTTTTTTCCCTCTCTGCCAGAAAGAAAATATTACACATTTCAAGCCAGCCTGCTACATGTCTGTAATCCCAGCTACCTTGGGAGGCTGAGGCAAGAGGATGGCAAGTTTGAGGCCAGCCTAGGCTACTTAGCAAGGACCTGTTCAAAAAATAAAAAAGTCCGGCCTGGTGGAACACACCTGTAATCCTAATACTCTGGGCGGCTGAAGAAAGAAATTGCAAAGTTGAGCCCATCCTGGGCAATTTAGTGACTTAGCAACACCTGTCTCAAAATATGAAGTAAATGAGGGCTGGGGGATGTGGCACTGTGCAAAGGCCCTGGGATCAGTTCTCAGGACCAACAGACAAGTAAATAAAATAAGGGCTGTGGATGCAACCCAGGGGCCGAGCGCTTGTCAAGCACACACAGAGGCCTGAGTTTGACGCGCCCACTACACAAAACTAAATTAAATAATGATATTAAATTATACTACATTTAAAAAGCACTAGGAAAAAAAAAAGCACTAGGATGTAGCTCAGCACAGAGTGCTTGCCTAGAAGGCATGAAGCATGAGGTTCCCACCCCAGGACCCACCACCCTCCCACCGAATGACTGCTTCTGTCTCCTCTCTTGCTTGGGGAACTTTTATCCAGAATTGGTAACAATGACCCTCACTCAGTTTCACACCTGACTCTGCTGGGAAGTGGTGCTTCACGTAGTTTTCCTGTTATATCCCACAGCCACATGGTCTATTTCTGGACTTTCCTGGGCTCCATTTATGTACATTCTTATGTCAGTAACACAGCAGAGTTCTAATCAGTGTGGGGTTCTAGAGATTCTCACTAACTTATGGGCACGTTCATTTAACTATTTAATAGGTTTATCACTATTTGTATGGAATTTTAAAAAAGTAATACATTCCGATGAGAACCACCACACCTGGCCAGCGTTTTTATATGCTGCCTTTAATCCAGCAGCCTTACTTGCAGTAGGATGGTGGCCTCGCAGTGTTGCAGTGTTAATAGACCTTCTTTGTCACTGCTGCCTTGCCTTAAAGGAGAGCCCTCAACTTTCCAGTAATCTGTGTATGACTTTGAAGAGATTCTTTTGTACAAAATCTGAAAATAAAGCCTCCACTGTCGTTTCCTAAGGAGAGCTGCCAATCCCCACCCTGTGCCCATCACTGCCTTTCAGTTTGCTTAGTTTTTAATCTTTTTTTAAAATTTTTATTATTTATTTATCATCGGTACCAGGGATCAAACTCACGACCGCCTGCTTACAAGGTAGGTGCTTATGCTGCTGAGCTAAATCTCCAGCCCCTTTAGTTTTTAATCTTTAAAATCTCTTTTTTTTTTTTTTGTCTTTTTCGGTACGAGGGATCGAACTCACGACCGCACACTTGCAAGGAAGGCGCTTATGCCGCTAAGCTAAATCCCCAGCCACTAAAAATCTCTTTTTGAGATAGAGTCTTACTATGCAGCCCAGGCTGGCCTCCTACTCAGTGACCCTCCTGCCTCAGCCTCTGGAGTGCTGGGATTAGAGGCGTGTACCACCCTACCTGGCATTAGCTTCTGTTTGGACTGAGCTTCCTGGAGCACTCACAATGGTAACTACCCTCTGATTCTCCACAGTGCTTGTCTCAGTGGAGCGGAGGGCTCAAGTGTGAGTCTCAAAACAGTGGCATCTGTCAGTGAATCTGAGCTTCTGCTCTTTAACCCACTGTGGCTTCCGTTTTGTCCTGGTGCATGGGAAGCTAAGACCTAAGTTTTGTGCTCAGAAGTAACACATTCCCCTGGCTGTTTGAAATAGTATTTTTCTATGTTTATGCATCTCCACTGGTTCGGATAGTCTTTTCTTCATAGTTACTATTTGCTTAATTCATTAATTTTTTTTTGAGACCATGTCTTGCTATGAAGCCCAGGCTGGTCTTCAATTTGAGATCTTCCCAACTCAGCCTCCTGAGTACTGGTATTACAAGTGTGCACCACCATGGACAGCCAATTACTTGCTTTTTAAAAAAATCATTAAGTGATACATAAAAGGTGGTGGGGTGTGGTTGTACATGACAGTCATCTGAACATTTTGAGAGGCTGAGGCACAACTGCAAACTTGAGCCCAACCTGGGCTATTTGATGATTTGGGCTACTTTACTTATTGAAGGAGTACCATGTTATGTTTGGATACATTGTGTAATGTTTCAAAGATTTATCATTATTATTATCAGTAGCACCCCAATAGCACCCCAGAACTTCTCGTTCCTATCTCAGTGCCCCTGATCAACTTTTTCCTATCCTGACTTTTTTTGGTAATGCTGGGGAGGGAAAGGCCTGCCACTTGGTAAAGCGCACTACCTCCAGCCCAGCCCAACTTTAAAAAAATAAGTAAATTTCATTCCTATTTTTGGGAAATGATTGCTTTGATGTAAGCTATGTCAATTCCTTTTGTGGGTTGGCAGAATATAAATTCCTACTAGAATTCAAAATGGCCAATAAATATTGACTGACTGGAGAATCTGAGGACCTTAGCGGTGGTGGTTGATTTTCCAGAACCGTTAGTGAGAAAATTTAATTTCAGTGTGGAAATGCTTGTAAGTCAGGCCTGTTGTGTATTGCATTGGGGGAGGGAATCTGATTTTACTTTCCATTTTTGCTAGTAAACCCCCAAACATTTCACAACCTGATAAAGCAGGGGTGCTTGGCACGCGCCTGACAGTTGAGTCTCTTTTCACTGAATGTTGCTCGACGAAGTTAAGCGCTCGAGCAAGCTGCGGAGAACAGCGGCAGCTCTCTCCCTGCAGCCGCCTGGGGCTCTGACCCCCCCGCGCTCTCGGCCCCCGACTGGCGGGAGCGCCCCCTCCGGGGCACCTGGGCGTGCGGGGCGCTCGGTGCCCCCGCGTGGGGACACAAAGCGCTTGGCCCCTCTCCTCCCAGCCCGCGCGCGCCCACGGAGTCATGCGTTTCCATTACTCATTCCGCCTTTTTTCCCAAGGTGGCGTGTGGGAGGTGGTGCGCGCGGGGCCGGTAAGAATAGGCCGGGAAGCTCGGCCCCGCGCCCGGTTGCGTTCCGATCGCGCCGCGCCCCGGGACACGTTTTCCAAACCCACGACGACTCCACGCGCGGCCGCTCCCCTACGACTCTCGGCTTCCCCATCTGCGTCCGGTCCGTCCAGTCCAGTCCCGCCCCGCCCCACCCAGCCAACCTTTTGTCCCCTCGCAGCGCAGATGGTCGCGCTGCCCAGGCGCGGCCGCCGCTCACGACGCCCTCGAGGGGTCAACCGGGAGGGAACGCTGGCCCCGCCTTCGCCCACCCCGCACCCCTGCAGCGGGGCGGGCCTGTCGGCCACTAGAGGGCGCTCGGGTGTCTCCGCAGCACTCCCGCCCCTCCCTGGCTCCCCTGTGATTGGCCGGTAATCTCTAGATTTGCATTCTGACTGGTCTCTTCCTGCGTCAGTCAGCGCCGCTGGGCGGGAAGAGGTGACGCGCAGCGCCCTGGCTCGGGGCGGTGCCCGTCGCCGGCGGCTGCGGGCGGAGTTTCTCTGGCAGCGACGCTGGGCAGTCAGACGGCCGCGGTCTCGGGAGGCGTCCGTGGGGCTCCAGCCGCTGTCAGTTCGCTGCCGTCGCCGCTCTTGATGCCTGGCCGGGTCGCTGCGTGATGGCGCGGCTTAGCTGCGCTGTGCGGCTGGCGGCGGCCGCGTCTGGCGCTGAGGTGCGTCGGTGCCCGGCTCCCCGCACCCCCGCGCGCCGCCCCTCCTGCTGACCGCGCGCCCGACCGCCCGCCCGCCCGCCCGGGGTCCGCAGCGCGGCTGAGGTGAGCGGCGGGGCGGGCGGCGGTTGCTGTTGCGGCCTCCGGGGAAGCTCCGGGGGGTGAGGAGCCGCGGGCCGGGCCGGGCGGGGGCGCGGGGCGGCGGCGGGGAGCTCGCCTCGGGGTGGGGTGGGGGCGGGGAGCGGACCCCGGCTGGCGGCGACCCGGCCCGGCGGCCTGCTGCGGCTCGCAGTACCCGCCCGGACGCGGTGCTCTGAGCCGCGGGCCAGACCGTGCGTGGGGACCCGCGGTGCTGCCGGCTGGGGCTCGGGCTCGGCGCGCCCCGCAGCTCCGGTCGGCGCCGCTGCGCCCCCAGCGCCCTCCCCTGTGCCCAGATGGTGTCGGCTGGGAAGACGATGCCGTCCCGGTGCCGATGGAAGCAGCAAAGGGCGTCTTCGCGCGCCTGGGGTAAGGGGATCGAGGAGGGCGCAAGGCCTGGCCGAGAGGGCGCGCCGGCCGGGACGGGGCGGGGGTCGCTGGCCGCCGGCCAGGCAGGGGCGGAGGAGCCGGTGTGGCCCACGCGAGCTGCCCGGGATCCCCGGCAGCCATATTGGGAGGATGAGCTGACAAATCCTCTGGGAGCCAAGTCCGGTTGCTGGAAGGCACCGAGTGACAGCCCCTGGCAGCTCTCGGGGTGACGGGCCGCGCCAGAAGCCGAGCGGTGGGGGTGGGGAGGCCGCCCGAGCCAGCCAGTCATTGTTCACGCCACACAAAACATCCCCGAGCCGCAGGACCGGCCCCGAGCTCCCGATCACTTTCTCCTCGGGTAGCATTCCCAAGCGAGCCGCCCCATCGAGGCTGCATTCAGGTCGGGGCGGAATCCTGTGGTCATTGTTCCCGACCCCTCCTTGCGGGTCCAGGGCGGTGGGGAGGCCTGTCGGTGCCTTCTTTGCGCATAGGCAGTCTGAGATTGCTGCGAGGCCCCTTGGGCTGGATGGAGGCCTCGGGTTATCGCGCCTTGTCTCGCCTGAGATGGACAGCTTTGCAGAGTAGCTCGGGCGTGCAGAGATTAAGTGAACTGAAAGGTTCTGTTGGTGGAGGGAGGCCCGCAACAGAATTTCCGAGGACGCAGATTGTCATCTTTATGGAATCTGGAGGTAGCTGAAATTAGACTGTCGACAGATCCCTTACTCATAAATCTCTTGCTGCCCTGGGCAGCTGCTGTGCCAACACAGAACATGCTGCTTTGTGTCACCGTGTGTCTGAGCTCGGTGGAAGTGTGCTGATGAGGTTTGAGTAACTTAAAAGGTGATATCATGGTGGAGGCTTTATTTAAAGGCTGGCATTTGTCGTTTGGCTTAGTCATAATGAAACGTTAGTGCATGTTCTCCTCTAAGAAATGAGGCGGTGTTTTCTCATTTTGCTGGTATTGTGGTTGGATTATAAAGTGAGGGTGTCAGAGTTTGAGGAAGGAATGTGAGGTCTGCACCGAGGCTGGTGTGGTGTAGCAGAACTGGCAAGAATCAAACAACTGGTTTCAGGGTGAGCCTGTAAATCTGTCTTTTCTTGCATCCTGGGTGTGGATGGTCCCGGAGGGAAGCTGTCCTCTTTGGGTTCATTTTCTTTAATTCTGACTCCATTTCCCCTCCCTGCTTTGTGGTGCTGGGGATGGAACCCACTAAGCCAGTGTTCTCTCGATAAGCTTCTCCATTCCCAGCCCGTGATGCCCATTACTTAGTGAAGTCTAACAACTTCTTAAGGTGAACTAGTTAAAATTTTTTCTGTATGCGTTTTAGGTCTTAACACTATATTGTGTAATCTTTATCATTATTCCCTTTAAAGCCTGCTTGAATCAGATACAGCTTCAACAAGAACTAGTGTGTTTTGGTATACATTAATGAGAGAATTACAGAATGTCTTTTATAATTCCATGCCCCAAATAAATATTTCTAAGTTTTTAATATTTGGAGTTACTTTACTTGCAGAAGATCTGAGGAACTATGGCTAAATAGTTTGATTATTTGGTAAAATCTAGACGGATCATGATGAATTTGATGTAGAGGTTAGAGGTTGATGAGCCTAAGCAGCTGTGTGCTGATGAATGTTTCTCCAGAATTTACCCGGTTATGTTCAGCTTCTGATGTTAGGACATTGTTTTCCTTTATGAGATCAGATATGAACCTAGTTTTCTTTTTTTTTTTTTCTTTCTCCAAGTAGTTTTTTCGTTTTCAAGAACAGATATGAATGTGGTTTTCCATGGTTTTCCTTTTTTCTCCTGCCTCTCCCACTTGGAAGTTGGGCAGGGAATTTGTACGGGAGAAGAGTCTGCTGGCCATGCCGTTCCCAGAGCCACTGTTTTCTAGCCCCTTTTTCTGCCCTGGTCTTGTCTTCTGTACAGAGTCAAGGACAATAATGGGCCCCTGCTGGCTTTGTAAACCTGTTCCCAGGGCTGCTTATCGCAGCAGGTCTTTCTGAGGAGTGAGAGCCTATCTCTTTCCCAGGAGTGAGAGCCTATCCACTGTGGTCTTGAAAACAGGTGAAAATTGACAGCTTCTGATGTGTCCCGCCTACTCTTCCGCAGTTCTCTTTAAAGAGGTCCTTGTTTGAACAGATAGTGGTGAGCATAAAAGAAAATAAATAGATGTGATACTTGTAGAACTTTTCAGAGTGCATGCTGAAAGATAAACAGGTGTGACTGAAAAGACAGCCGCACTGTGCTATCTTGGACTTCCCTGGGAGTTGGGCTTTTTTGGTCAGCAGCCCAGTGACTAATTTTTGCTTACTTTTGTTATAGTTATTGCCAGTTGGCTGAGATTGCAAATGGATATTTATTTATTTATGAACCAAGGGTTGAACTCACAACTGTGAGCTTGCCAGGCAGGTGCTTGTGCCGATGAGCTAAATCCCCAGCCCACAAATGGATATTTAGTTCTTTGCCCTCAAGGACCTTGAACTTCCGTGGTGTGAGTACAGCGGGGCAAGGCCAACTCACTTCTGTCATGCCATGATAGTTTCCCTGATTTCCCGGTACAACTTTATTGTCTTTGTAATATAGCACTTCCTACTATCTAGTACTCAGCTGATACATTTATATTGTCTTGCAGGTATATGTATATATGCATTTCAAGACTGTGTCTGATGGATTTAATTTTTTTTTATATTTAACATCATGTTGTTTACACCAAAGCACATCATTCAACTGTGTGTCTTCCACCAGTGCCATTGAATCTTTGCTTAGTTTTCCCTTTCATTCAATTTACTTATTTACATAGGCAGTGCTAGGGATCAAACCGTGGGCTTGCACCTGCTATGCAAGTGCTCTACCACTGAGCCGTACCCCAGCCCCCATCTAAAGTTTTGAATCAGTTTGGCAGACGTTGTTGTGTAAGTAAGCAACAACAGTAATGATACCCTGAATGGCTGACTCATCCCGAGTACTTCATACAGGTCAGGCTCTTCTCTGAGCACTTTGTATTTATTAACTCATTTAATCTGTGGACAGTCATGTAAAGCAACTCCTCCCCATTTTTTTCAGGTGAAGAAACTGAATCAGAAGCTGAGGGCGTGCCCTAAGATTGATGGCGCTAGTTAAACACTGCTGGGCTTGCTGTGTGAGGGTTCTGCTCAGCCTGGTCCTCATGAGGAACTTTTTTTTTTTTTGTCTTTTTCCTTTTTATCGGTACCGGGGATCGAACTCACGACTGCCTGCTTGCAAGGCAGGCGCTTATGCCGCTGAGCTAAATCCCCAGCCTCTTGTTTTTTTTTAAAGTAACTTGGTATTGTGGCCACATCTTCTACCATGTCATTACTCTTCTGATTGGATTCACCTTCTGATCTTAAATGCCGAAAATTTACAGCTTATTCGCCTTGTCTGTGTTTTTCTGCTCAAGCCTCCCAGGGCTTGTCACTTCCAGATTTTACTTTGGTTCCTATTTTCCTACACTGTAACCTCTGGCACATGTTGCTTCAGCTGTTTACTTTCTTTCTTTCCTTATTTTTGGACAGGGTCTTGCTGTGTAGTCCAGGACTCCTGCCCTGCCTCCCGAGTGCTGGGATTGCAGGTGCGCCCCCACCCCCGTACCCAGCAGTACTTCAGCTGTTTTCTCACCAGCACTTGGCGTTTTTGTTCCTCCTCGTTGGGCAGGACCCACTGTGCAGATGACAGCTGACATCATGCCTGCTGTCCCAGCCCTCTGTCCCAGCCCTGTGTGGTGGAGAAACCATGCAGTACTGGAGATCGTTGGTGCCAGCCTCAGCTGGAATCTCCAGGCCTTGCTGGAGCGTGTCTTTGTGGTCTGTGAAGCAGTTCCCTCCCTGGGTCTCTGTACCATCTTAGCCACTTCCCATGCTGGGCAGAAAACCTTGCTCACCACCTCGAAGGAAAAAGAGCGTGCACTCCCCTCGCTTCCCCTGCTGCATACCGATTTCCCATCTCCCGACTGCACTGCTCCTTGGCCCGCTCTGGATGTGAGCACCTCTGGCCTGCAGGAACCTGCTGTGCCGCCACCCTGGGTCCCCTCACGTTTTCCTCTCTTCCCTCAGCTCGCCAGGCACAGTTCTGCCATGGGACCCCTGCACCAACTGCTGCCTGTGGTGTGCTGGGTGGCTTCTTTGCCTCTTTCCTGTCTGCTCCAGCCCCTCCGCCCCAGCAGGCGACCCTCAATGCTTTAGGCACCTGCACTGGCCTGTCCCCATAATGCTTATTACTTTATGGATAGGTTGTTCCTTATATTGTTGCTATTATTTTGGTATCGGGGATCAAACGCATGACTTCATGTTTGCCAGGCAGGTGCTGATGCTGCTGACCTAAATCCCAGCCCTAGTGAAATATTTTAACCCCTCCCACAGTAGGATGTGATTTGCTCCATGATGAGGATGTTTAGCTTTTTGTTCATTGATTTATTCCAGAGATGCCCTATCACACTGTAGGTACTCGATGTATTACCCTTGAGTAAAGTGTAGAGAACTACAAGTCTTTTCTATGAAAAAGAAAATTACAGGCGCAGAACCCCATCCCCTACCTCCGTGGTACTGAAGCTTGACCTCAGGGCCTGCACTCGCTAGGCAAGAGCTCAGCTCCTTTAAAAATTTTTTACTTTGTGCCAGGCGTGGTAGTTCATGCCTGTGTTCCAGCATTCTGGAGGCTAATGCAGAAGGATTGCTGCAGATTTGAAGCCAGCCGGAGCTGTGTAGTGAGTTCGAGGCCAGCCTGAACTACCTGGTGAGACTTTGTTTCAAAAAAATGTGTTTTGCTAGGATCTCTAAATTGCCCAGGCTGGGCTTGGCCTTGTGATCCTGCTGCCTCAGCCTTCTGGGGAGCTGGTGTTACACAGGGGGCCACCACACCCAGCTTTGCAGAAAGCCCTTCTTCACTCCTGTTCTGCCTTTGTTCCTGCCCACCAGTCCTCTCGTTCATCACAGCGAGTTATGCCGACCTGGCGGGTTCCACCCTCCCCAGTGCAGGGGGACCCAAGTGGCCTCTTTTCTAACACAGCACTTTCTTACTGGGCAGGGGACATTTTGTGCTCCTGTGGTAATGAAAATGTGGTTCCCTCTGCCCCTTCTGCCCTCACACTTTTGGCTGCCTTCCTTCTGTGGGTACCGTTTTTTTTTTTTCCAGCTGTTCACACCCATGTGTGACATTTACCGAACCTAAGGCTTTGTATCACATTTGAAAATTTATTGTGTTGTGTTGTTTGGCTTTTGTTTTTCGGAAGTAGAACTCACAATATAGTAGAATAGACTATTTAGGACATCTTCATTTATTTACAATTTATATTATTTGCTGCTTCTTTATTTTTTTCATTTACTGCTTCTGGAGAGGATTTACGTAGCTAACTGCAAATACCATATAAACACTAGGACCATTAAGGTATAAGTAAGAAATTAAAAACCTATCTAATAAAAGGAACACGTGCAAGTACAATTTGCCTAGGCTAACGTGGTTATTGTAATGTAGTTTAGAAACTTTTGGAATTTAGCCAGAGTGGTGGGGCATGCCTTGGGAGACTGAGGTAGGAGGGTAGCTATGAGTTTGGAGCCAGCCTGGGCTACATAGCATGATCTTGTCTCAAAAAACAAGCAACAACAATGAAAAAAAAAAAAAAAACTTTTGGGAGTTAGAGTGAAAGGAGAAAGACACATTATACAGTTTACATTCTGGTAAAAAAAAGCCTAATGACTCTTCAAGTGAAACTTTTTTTTTGGGTGTTAAATTCTAAGAGAACAGGCATCTTGATACAAGAATTGTACTTACCAAGTGTTTTTGGCGTGAAGGGAAAGGAAGACATTCTTCAGAGGTCTTTTTATTTTATTTTATTTTATTTATTTATTTTTTGTGGTAACAGGGATTGAATTCAGGACCTCGTGCTTGCCAGGTAGGCACTTATGCCACTGAGCTAAATCCCGAGCCCCAGAGGTCTTTTTAAAAAGTAATCCACTTCCATTCTAAACTGAGAACGTTGGTGGTGCACGCCTGTAATCCTAGCACTCAGGAGTCAGAGAGGATTGCTGTGGGTTCGAGGCCAGCCGCAACTGCAGAGTGAAACCCTGTCTCAAAAAGACAAGACAAAAACTGAGAGCATGATATTAAAATATAACGAAATAAAACTGCTGTGGTTCAGGTGTATAATTGTATACAAAGGTTCATCTGAATACCCTGGCACCATTCAGCCCCGGGAAAGGCCTGCCATCCTTGTTGCTGTGTTCTCTTCTAAAAGAGGACATACCTGTTGCACTTGGAGCACCAGTGTGTTGCAGCCACCTTAGCACCTGTTGACCTGCACACCTGGCCACACGAGGAGCCACCTCCAGGCTGCTGAGCTGTGGTCGGGAGCAGACTTGAGACATGTGCAACTGGACTGACACCCAGCCCGGGTGAGCCTTTGACCTGTGCCATTTCTCCACCTTGACTGTTGCGGAATTCATTTTGGCCCAGACGGGTCTAGGAGAAACTGTTGTGGTTCCTTCTGATGGTGGAGGAATGAATGGGCCGGAATGTTGGCGTTTGGTGGTGGAGTGGATCTGACGAGTGAGGGTGGGTGGAGGGGAGAAAACATTACAGAAAAAGTCTGTAGAAGGTAATCAGGCACTCGGGTATTAGCGATAGCTGACTTGCTAGACAGCACATGGTACTAACTACCCAAGCGTTCAATTTGGGCCGCCTGAAAAGTTTAGAAAGGAAATGAAAATGGGCCTGCGTTTGTGGCGTTTCTCAGGGTCTTCAGTTTGTGAGACTAAAATCCCATCCCGGGGAGAAGGAGGTCCTTGACTTGGTTGCAGAGGCAGGAGGAAGGAGGAGGACCCGGGTCTGGTGAATGGAGCGCAAGGTCGTCGGCTGCGGGCCCAGGTTGAGTGTCGGCCGACGGCTGGTGGACTTGGTCTGTCAGTCACTGTTCCCGTGGAGCCTGGTCTGCACAGGGAGGCACAGAACACAGCTTGCTAAAGTGAGCCGTTTGGTACCTTTACTCATGGCCCATGGCTAATTTGTGATCCATAGAGTCAAAGATCAAGAGTAGGCAGATTCTTTTTTTTAAAAGTCTAGCCATGGTCATTGTTAAGTCCTAAAATTTGTTTGGTACTCATGGGAATTATAAGAAAAATGCAAAAATGTCACATGAAGATTTTCTTGTACGGTCTCAGAAGGAGCTTTCTAACTGTGCAAATTTATTTTTTGGATATCTATTCTTTAAAATACTCATCCTTTAAAAATGCAGTTCAGGAGAAGAGGTTGGCTTTTAAGTGGATTTTTTATTGACGTAAGTTTGTTACTGAGTAGCAAATCGTGCTAATATAGAATTTGAAAAACTGCATCTTTTGGTAAAACTGTATATCCTAGCAAACTGGTATTGAACAGAGAATCAGTGTGTGAGAGTTTACTGACCACAACACCGTGAAATAAATCAAAACATTAGGAAGCAGCATGACAGTCTGTTTGTTTTGCAGTGGAGGTCTTAAACTGGGTCTCAGCCTCTTAAATTCAGTGATCCTCCCACTGAAGCCTGTGCCATCATACCTGGCAGGAAACAGGTTTTTTTGGTTTTGCTTTGCTTTTTATTTTTAAATTTAATAGAACAGTTTTTTTTTTTAACTTTTTTTTTTTGTCATTTTCCTTTTTATCGGTACCAGGGATCAAACTCACGACTGCCCGCTTGCAAGGCAGGCCCTTATGCCGCTCAGCTAAATCCCCAGCCCCAATAGAACAGTTTGTAAGACGTGAGAAACTATAATTTTTGACTCAAAGATCGGTACAGGGCTAGAGCTGCAGCTCAGTGGTAGAAAGCTTGCCTACAGACTGGGTTTGATTGCTGGTGCTAAAAAACAGAGCGTTAGCAATTAAGGGTTGTGTGAGTTAATGCTGCCTGCTTGCTGATGACATCTGACTTTGCCCTTGAAAGATAGACTTCTGAAGGGACGTTGGCATCTGCGTGTGTGGCACAGAGGATGGTGGCTGGTGGAGAAAAGGCAGGCAGCAGACTGGGGACTGGATGCAGAGGCGGGACAGAGGTCAGTCGGATTTAGTGTGAAGTTCTGTTCCAGCGACTTGAGGGAGGGAGCGAGGTGCACTAACCTCCTGTCTAAGGAATCTAATCTTGGCTGTTTTCTGTGGAAGAGGAATATGATGGAAACAAACCGATCACAAAACTAAATCATTTCGTCTTTTCCTTAGACTCCTCGGCATCTGAGAAATGGGAATTCTGAAAGGTCAAAGTTAAGCAATTGGGGCGGGGGATTTAGCTCAGCGGCATAAGCACCTGCCTTGCAAGCAGGCGGTCTTGAGTTCAATCCCTGGTACCGATAAAAATGAAAAAGACAAAAAAAAAAAAAAAAAAAAAAAGTTAAGCAATTAGGAAAAGAATGACACAGCACTCAAATGACTTACAGCACAGTGTGTTGTTGGCCCTTTAATGTTAGGGAGGGCCCCAGAAGTTTTGCACTGTTCCAACGTGCTGACGTTTTTATTATATGTCATAAGGAAAAGTGGTCAAGAAACAGGAGAACTGACACTGTGTAAGTGACTGAGTCCATATTTTCTACCAGTGTTTTTTTCCTGGCTCTTCAGAGCTAAAACAAACAAAAGAGTGTTCTTATGCTAATTAAGTATAGTTTTCCTCTAATTTATTAGGAATATTCTGTAATTATTATTACAGAAGTTTACTGGAGCTTCAAATTGATTTCAGACTTATATGACAAGTAATTTGTTTTTTCCTGTAAAATAAGCATGAAAGTTTGAAGCTGTAATTCTGGTGGGCATCTGTTGTAGAAGAGATACAATTTATACTGAAGGAGGCTGTGGCAGGAGGATTGCAAGTTTGAGTGAGACATTCTCTCAAAAAAAAAAAAAAAATGCTGAGAATGTAGCTGGATCCTGGAATACCACTGGATGTGCTCCCCAGCACTGAGGAGGGAGGGAGAGAGGAAGGAAGGAGGGAAAGAGAAGAGAGGGACAGAAAGAGACAGAGACGGACAGACAGAAACAGGGCCACAGACTGTGTATAGTCAGGGAGATAACAAAGGAGCTCTATAATCTGCTCTAGTCCACTTAACTAGCGAGCAATTACCGTATAAAACTTTAGCTCATTTGTGAAGGTGGCTGTAGTTTTAGCCAGGAGAGTTAAACCAAAAAAATTGATGTTTAGATTCACGTTGTTGCGGGAAAGTAATTTTAAAAGATGTGATTTCCAAAGAGGGTAACTGTTAAGTTTAACTAGCAAGGAATTATAAACTAGCCTTTTCTTTTTGATGATATGATCTCTTTTTTGAAACAACTTATACTTTTTTTATTAGTACCACTTAAACAGTATGTCTCTTGACACAGTAGGAATTCAGCAACAAAATAACTATATTCCAGACCATGTTGTGATTAAAACTTGACCAACATTGTGTTCTTTAGGGAGTACAAAATCTACAGCAGCAACAAAGTAATTCTCCCCAGGGTAAGGTCAGTAAATTGAAAGGTGTTAACTAGAGAAGCAGCTGCCTTTAGTTTGGGCAGTGGGGGAGTCCACCAAAGCTTTGGAGCTAGGTAGGATGTGAAAAGGTTCTGGAGGAATGCGCGGGGCTTTGGAAAGAATGGGAGAGGAGGAAAGCCAAAGGGACAGGTCCTGTCCTGGTGGCTAAGGGGAGGTGAGGGACAGGGGCACATGGACAGAAAAGCCTGCCATGGTTCTGGAAGCTCTCCGGTGAGTGGGTAGCAGCTAGGGAACGTGTGGAAGGCGGGGTCTTGTGAAGTGTGGAACAGGTAGCTTCTGTTGTGGGACACTGTGATTACCCGTGTGAGGCGTTCAGACCTCGCGAGGTGGATAGGGCGCGGAAACGCGGAGGCTTTTTACATAGTTTTTCTTGGAACTGGGGATGGACCTGGGCCCTCACACATGCCAGGCAAGTGTTCCACCTGAGCTCCACCGCCTCTTACCCACCTTTGAGACATTCTCACCAAGTTACCCAGGCCGTCCTGGAACTTGGAACTCGGAACCTGTGCACGGAATAATGCACGAGCCTGTCTTGATCCAGTGAGTACTAGGGAAAAGAACTTGGGATCTGCCTCAGCCTCTCAGGTAGCTAGGCGTCCTGGCAAGTGCCACTGTGCCCGGCCACTCCAGGACCTGTAAGTGGACATAAATGGAGTAGAAGTGTACTTCCGGAAAATGACTGTGGCAGGATCGTGTAGCACATAGAAGGGGCAGATGGAAATGGGGATATTGTGCGGCAGGAAGGGTAGGAGGAAGAAACTCAAGCTGGCCAGGAAGGTCATGGCTGAGCGGCACTGGAGACCCAGCGGGAGGGTGGTGGCAGGGATGCAGAGTTTTACAGACGAGGCCGTGGCATTTGGCAACTAATTAGGTGAATAGAGGAAGCAAGCTTTTCAGTCTGTGGGAACAGAATGGTGGGAATGCTCAGCAGAAGAGAGGCCCAAGAGCCCGCATTGTCTGAGGGAGAGCTATTTTGGCTTTGGTGTGTGAGGCCAAGTGAAGTGCTGGCAGAGGCTGGGTAGCGGAGTCAAGCAGTCTATTGAAAACCAACGTACAGGACATTAGATGCTGGAGGTACTAGTGTTTTGGTTCGGAGCTACAAATGTATAAAGAAGGTTCAGCTTTTGTTTTGTTTGCAAGTCAGAAGAATTCAGTGTTTTTGTAGGCCTTGGGTAGAATACAAAAAGAAATTTTTCTAAAATAAAAAATTAAGTGCAATATTCTGTTATTACCAGTATTTTATAAGTCTTGTTTCTTCTGTACCTGATTTTCTCAAATATGTATTTTAGCAGACTTTCTTGATTGAAAACTCATTGCTTTGGTTGATAAACTTGTCTCTCTTAAAACACCTTCCTCTTCATTTAGGCTGTTTATTTGAGGAAACTGGCTGACTTGTTCTGTAAATTTTCCTGTGGTCTGGGTTTGGGTTTCAACTTCGATGTGTTGTCTGAGTGCCTCCTTGCTCTCTGTGTCTTATAAACTGGTAGTTGGAACTAAGATTTCCTTTCTTCCACAAGTAGGACAAGAATGTTTCCCAGGTGGTGTATTTCCTGTAGCATATGAGGATACACAAGGCTGACTGTTCGGGTCAGGTGTTCCTGGCTTAATTTATAATATTCCCCCATCAGCCTTTCACATGCTTCATTTTAGTAGCCAATGATAATTTTGCAGAAAGCCTTTACATCAGTAAGCCTGGAAAAACATGACATTCAAATGCATTCCTTCTGCATGCATTAGCAAGAATTTTTTCTCTAAAGAAGAACCTACTCTCGGTGACTGGTTACCCTGGAATATTTTATGTAAGCCCTACAGACTGGGTGTATGTTCAATTCTTTTGTTTTATTTGCTGGCTTTCAGAATATTGATTTTCTTTTGTGTGCTGGGAATGGTCCCCGGTCTTCGTGTGTGCTGGGCAAGTGCTCTATGCCACTGAGCTATACCCCAGCCCAGGATACCAAGATTTTCTAAGGTATTGTTATGAACTCAGGACTTCACATATTTGATGTTTTTCAATCCATTTGCAGATTTTTTTTTAATCGTCTTAATTATTTTGGCCAGTGGAACGCTGTATCTGTGTTGCTTTGACATGATCCCATTCATTCTTGGCATATTTTTGCTTTTTACCACACTAAAGTGCCCTAGGGTGGTCTTGAAATTTCTTTGCCCATACTTGAATTTTGCCATTTTTTTCAAGGAGCACAGATTCAAGGAGATTTCTGAAGGAACAGAATTTTACTTTTGGAAGCTGTTAGGGAGCCGGGCAAGACAGAATGCAGCCGTGTAAAACGATGGCCGGGTTCTGCAGCACGGGTCTGTCTGTGAGTACCGTGGGGAAGGCCACGGTGCCTGCAGTGTTTGGGAGAGCCTTTGGGAAGAGGGGAACCAGCCAGGCAGCCACACAGGGAGGAAGCAGACTCCTGTGCCCCATGGCAGAGGAGAAACAGTGAGGGGCGTGGGAGGAGGAGCAGGACAGGGAAGGAGCCTGGCCAGGCAGCTCCGCGACTGAACTGTCCTCGCTGAGGGACGAGGGAGGCCGTGCCATGAAAAGGTTCATGTTGCAGCAAGGGAAGCTGTGCCCTAAGCTCTGGTTCTTGGCTGGGATTTGCAGCCACATCTCTGAAAAATTAAAGTGCCAGACCTGTGCTTAAATCTGCTGAATACTGGAAGGGGGAGTGTAGGCTCATTTGCTTTGCAAAAGACCCCCGTGTGGTTCTGTTTTGTGTATGCCCGATAGAGGACCATTGAGCCTGAAACTAAAGGCACAAAGAACAGTTCATCCGTTTTAAATATCCCAGGCATGTGGTATGAAGACTTGGGTTAGCGTAATGGCGGGGAGAAGGGGGAAGACAGCAGTGCAGATTTATGTTTGTTAAGTTTCCATATTTGTAAATGAATTATGTTAATACTAATGCAAGGATTCAAAGAGGAGGAAATCAAGTTGACCCCAGGTCTTCTGTGGGGGAGCCGGGGAAAATTATGTGATAGGAGTGGGAAACTTGGCAGCTTGCTAATCTGGGGAGAAGATGATGTGTTCTGAACATGGTGAAAGCTGAGGGAATGATTATGTATCAAACAACTCGAGGAAGTCGAAGTGTTTTGTTTTCTGAATGCTTCCTGAATTTTTTTACATAGTGTTCAACTAGTGTTTGATTTCATAAATGTGATTGTAAAAATGTGTGACATATTAAGTGACTATCAAATGTAAAATGAGGAGCAGACTGGAAAAAGATTGGTGCATTCATATAAAGATTAATATGAAAATTGTGACCATTTGAAACAAAATTCAGCAATCTAAGCAAAGAGTTTAAATAGATAATTCTTTCAGGGCATGGTGGTGCACACCTGTAATCCCAGAACCGGAGAGGCTGAGGCAGGAGGGTCCTTATGAGTGACCAGCCTGGAGTATGTAGTGATTTCCAAGCCAGCCTAACTACATTGCAAGACCCTGCCTCAAAAAAACCAATAAATAAATAGATAGTAGATAAATAATTCTTGTAGCTGAACAGTCTAATTCATTCCTTTACCAGCCAGGTCAGGTATTCTTCCGAGTACTAGCACCCAAGACAGGAGCTCACTGAGCAGTGTGGTGTGGTGGGAGAGAGACGGCAGAAATAACCAGGATTGCAGGAATTTCATATGCTGCTGATGCTGTTAGGACAGGGAGCTGGCCGTGGTGGGACACCTGTCGTCCCAGCACTAGGGAAGCCGAGTTCAGTTCCTCGGCAGGCAGTGTAGTGAGACCCCTCTCAGAAGGAGGGAAGGTGGAGCCGTGGCAGACACGCCAATACTGGGCACTGGCGAGGACGGACGCGGGATTGATAGGGCCAGGAGGAGAGTGGCTCGGAGCTTTGCTGCAGTTCTGTTTTTACTGTTTTCTTTTTTGCCTTTCCCATGCGGTGGAGGTGCTGACCTCCGGAGGTTAGCATTTTTAATCTCTGTCTGCTTAATTATGTGGAACAATTTGGTTAGATTTACATTCTGTTGGCTTCCTTGGTAACTGGACTCATACTTTTCTGCTTTAGGCTTTTCTTTTGTTTGGTTCTTCTGGAAAATGTTGATGTAATAGATTTCTTCCTAACTAGAGAGATCAGTTGTTTCTTGTGGATTGTTTTTTCGCAGTTTAGTATAGGTTTTATTCTTTTGGAAGGGAAACTATTCCTTTAAAAATGTTAGCGTTTTTCTTGTGGCTTCTGTACGCGTAGTTTGGTTCTGGTGTGAGTCACCGTAGGCACTTGGGGTGCTCCCTCTGTCATGGGCAGCGTGTGGACTCCTGTGGAAGGGATGCGCAGAATCTTCAGAGCTAGTGGAAGTCACTGAGTAACTGCCACAGGAGCTGGCAGGACAGGAGCAGGAAGGAGGCCTCTCCTGCTGTTCAGCTGTCAGCACGTAACCAAGTGTTTCAAACTGGAGCGAAGCGTAGACAGTTCAGCGGATGTCTCCAAGGAAAGGTAGTGAGTAGTTTCCGGATGGAAAGCTTCTGTGTAGGAAACTTCTTCAGCAGAAGTTGGGCGGGGTGTTGTACACGTGAAATTCCAGCATTTGGGGAGACGAAGGCGGGGCGACTACCTCAAGTTCAAGGGCAGCCTGGGCCACACAGCAAGGCTGCACTGCAGAACGAGACCCTGCCTCAAAATAAAAAAGGAAAGAAAGAAAGTTCTGCAACAAAAGCACTTTTTACATAGTACTGAAAAATGGCCTAGAAACACAGAAAAGATAAATGCCTATTGTGTGGTTCTAAAAGTTATTACAAGTCTAGAAACTTTTTTAGGAATGAGAAAGTCCTAATGGAATAGGAAAACAAATTGCAGTCTTTAACATTTTTTTTTTTAATTTAAGGAGAAAAAGAAAAAAAAAAAACAGAAAAAGGGTACAAGTAATACAAAATTCAAAAAATAAACAGTAAGAAATCACTAGTTAATAGATTACATATTCTCATCTTAGAAATAGTTGTTCAAGTTACAAAATTAAAGCATATAAAGTGGACTTTCAAACAGTGAGACTGCAAACAGTTTTGTTCAGTGATCCAAAAAAACTCAGTAATATGGTTATCTATCTTATACACTTAAACATATATGCAATTATAACCTTTAGAGCACTTTCTTTTCTTTTCTTTTGTACAGTGACAATTACACATTTTGGGTTTTATTACTCCCACAGTTCTTATTACTTTTTTTGAAGAGAGTAAAACCAAATGTGACATATCAGAACAGAGTCAGTCAAATCAAAAGGATGGACATAATAGATAATGTAAAAACAAAATATAAGGTGATCCACAATGGTTACGATACTGCCTCTTGCTATTTTAAGAAGAATTGCCAGTTATAATAAAATTGAACAAAACAGTAAAGAATAAAACTAAAGCATTGGAGATATTACAGGACTTTAAAAGAAGATAATAGTAGGGGGCTGGGGATTTAGCTCAGTGGCATGAGCACCTGCCTTGCAAGCAGGCAGTCGTGAGTTCGATCCCTGGTACCGATAAAAATGAAAAAGACAAAAAAAAAAAAAAAAAAAAAGAAGAAGAAGAAGATAATAGTCAACCAGAATGGGCGTCATAATGAATCTTATTGTCTTCACAGTTGTTGCCCATACTTTTGAACTTGGTACTATCAAGCAAAGCAAAATAAGGGAAAATCAGTCAAAACAAGATGGTGAGGGCAATACAGGATTTCAAATAAAGTTAATAGGAAATCAAAGTAGGTTACTATAATGTATCCTGCTATTTTTATTTATTTTTCCCTTAATTAAAAAGATAAAAATAAAAAAGTAAATAATTAAAAAAAAGGGGGGGGATTGAGATAAGAGAGGGCATAACAACAGAACAGCACAGGTCAAAACATAACCATTTAAGCAAATGGTTTCACCACCAGATATCCTGACATAAAAGTAGTTACCATAGTGTCTCTTTCCTTGAAATCTTTGAGTATAACTTCGTATACTGTAGCATCAAACATACCAAGACAATGTAAAACCATTCAAGAGAATGACAGGATTACAGGGTATTTAGAATCAACTTACAGAAAATGAACAATGGTTTCTGTATAATCTCCTTGTCTATAAAAGTTTTTGTTTATATTATCACATATAATAAAATCTAATAAGATACAACATGTTAAGACTGATGGAGACAGAAGAGCAAAAGCTTGATGGGACTTCAAAACAAGGTGATATTAAATCAGCACTAGCTATTAGGATGTCTTGTTTTCTCCAAAATAGCTGTTTCTACCATCCAACCTTCTCTGCCTCATTTCTGTTGAGCTCTTTTTCTGTCATTAGTTGTCAGTTTGTCTTCTTCATTTTGCTTTCTGCTCCATTCATTGTGGCCTCTCTGCCACTGTTTCTGGAATCTTAGTATTTTTCTTTTTTAGAATATCTTGCAGTATTCTCTGTAGAACTGAACTGGTGATTGCAAATTCCCCTAGTTCTTCTTTATCCTGGAAGCACCTTGTTTTTCCATCAATTTCTAGGGACAGTTGTGCAGGATATATCAATCTTGGCTGGAGGTTATTATCTTTCAAAGCTTGAATTATTTGCCCCCACGCTCCTTGTGATTTGATGGTTTGTGCCGAGAAGTCTGCTGTAATTCTGATGGGTGTTCCCTTGTAAGTGATCTGTTTCTTGTCTCTGACGGCTTTTAATATTCCGTTCTTATATTGGATTTCTGGAATTTTGATTATTATATGCCTGGGTGTAGCTCTGTTTGGGCTGTAGGTGGCTGTGGTCCTGTATGCTTCATACATCTGAGTATCTTTTTTTTTTTTTTTTAAACTTTTTATCGGTACCAGGGATCGAACTCACGATCGCCTGCTTGCAAGGCAGGTGCTTATGCCGCTGAGCTAAATCCCTAGCCCCATACATCTGAGTATCTTTACCATTTGCTAAGTTAGGGAAATTCTCTTGGATTATTTCTGTGAATAGCTTTTGTAGTCCATTTGTTTGTGTCCCTACTTCTTCTTTTATGTTCTTAATTCTTTTTTTTTTTTGTCTTTCTCCTTTTCATCGGTACCAGGGATCGAACTTACGGCTGCCTGCTTCCAAGGCAGGTGCTTATGCCGCTGAGCTAAATCCCCAGCCCCAGCTGTTTGTTTTTTTGTTATTTTTTAAGAAGCTTTTCATTTCATGCTCCCATATTACAAATCTGCCCTCCAGTTCAGATAATCTATCCTTAGTTTCTTTCAAGCTGTTATGCCAGTTTTCGATAGTTTTTAGTTTCCTGGTAATCTCTTTGAACCTGCTTCACGTATTCTATGTTTTCTCTATTTTCTCCATCAAGCAATTCTCCCCTTTTTTTCTGTTCTTCCATTCCACCATCTGTTTTTTCTTGGGCGGTGCTTAGCATTTCTCTAACTATTCTACTTATATCTTGCTTCAGGTCGTTAATAACTTCATTCCTGAACTTGTCTATGAGGCTCCAGAGATACCGCTTTATATCTATTGGTGTCGTGTCTGCTGTTGCATATTTCTCAGGATTGGGGGCTGAGAACCCTTTCTTATTGCTCCCTTTTCCCATATTTTTTGTTTCTTTTATACAAGCCTATATAGGAGGTCTATTTTCTTTCTTTGTCAGTTACAGTTTGTTTGAATTGCGCCTGCTAGGTGTTCCTGCCCACTGCAGTGTACTAGGGAGACACAGACCTGGGCAGCCTATGCTAGGCCTGCCCCTCCAGGTCAGCCTACCGAAGGCTTCACTGCTAGGGTGCACCTCCAGGTGCTGGGACCTGGTTTGGGCTAGCCTGCTGGGTCTTAGTCAGCGGCATCACCCAAGCCAGGCACTCCCCACCAATCCCACTTGAGAGGGGAATATGTGGCTGAAGTCACTGCAGCGCCCTGTTCCGGCAAGTCTGCCCGGTCCCAGTATGTCCTTTTGCTGAAGCCTCCTAATCTATGGAAGGGTCCCCAATCCGCTCACTCACCGCAGGTCGATGCAGGGCTCCTGGCCAGTCCCGTCCTCAACTCCATTCACTCCTTCCCACTCTCAGAACTTTTGCACCTCTCTCCTTGCCATTCCGATTGGGACGCAGCAGCGGCTGCAGGAAATTCAAACCCTGGCTTCCAGTGGCATGGGCTCCAGCTTCCGCGCTGAGACCTTATGTGTTCCTGTTATATCACCGGGATTGCGTTTCCAGTTGGTTTCTCTTAGTTTAGTTCGTTCCTGGGTCGGCAAAGTATATCTCCCCTTGCTTAGGACTTCTTGCCCGGCACCATTCCTGGATTTTAAGTGTGGTTTCTCAGAGAGCCTCTGAAGCTGCTGCTCTCTGTCTGCTATGTTCTCCCGGAAGTCCGCAGTCTTTAACATTTGATAGCATACTGCTGGGAATGCAAGTTTTCAGGGGAGAAGATGAGGGTTTTAGAAACAGAAACAAGTAGAATGTGAGGTCGTTGCCTCTTCTGCTTCTGTTGGCTGGTGTGCTCTTTAATTCTGACTGCCTTGTATGGAACTCTTCTTTTCAAAGGAGACTTGATATAACTTCAGAAGAAGATTTAATTCCTCGTTTCCGGATTGCGTCTATCTCCAGGCCATCAGGATGTCGGGAGCCTCAGTGAAGGTGGCTGTTCGAGTGCGGCCCTTCAATTCTCGGGAGACCAGCAAGGAGTCCAAGTGCATCATCCAGATGCAGGGCAACTCGACCAGTGAGTACCCGCTGGCTGCTGTCCCTCCCCTCTTCCCCTGCGTCCCAAGTGAGCGCTGTGGGTCGGCTCTGACTTTTCATTCTGAAGGACCCTTGAGCGCCTCCTGCTCTCCACTTTTTGCTGCAGGCTCTTCGTGCTTCGTTTTCTACAGTTAACTTTTATACAGTGTGCTGATTATTGAACTTACAGTTTCTTTCTTTGAAAAATACATGAATTATAATTAGTTTGGAGGCATTTTTGCCTGTTGGCATTAATTCTAAAAATGCTGGCATATGTTGTAGTAAGTTCTCTTTTTTTGTGCTGGGATGCAGCTTACAACCTTGTGCTTGCCAGGCAGGCACTTACATTATTGAGCTAAACCTCTGGCCCTGTAGTAAGTTCTTTTAAAGGGTGGATTTTAAGAAATTCTGGGTCTAGAGCAGAAATTGACTTTCTCTGTAATCTGTTTGGTATTGTCAGTGCCTCTTGTCTACCTTGAAGAAATCTCCACTATTGTAACGATGTATTTCCATTAATACTTGGGATATTTATTACGTTTTCATGCAGGAAATTGTATGAAAACCATTTTTTTTTTTTTTTTTTTTTGTCTTTTTTTTGGGACGGGGTCTCGCTATACAGTTCAGGCTGGCCTTGCGCTCACTTTGTAGCCCAGGCTGGTCTTGAACTTGCAAGAATCCTCCTGCCTCAGCCTCCTGAGTGCTGGGATTACAGGCATGAGCCACCACGCCCAGCCTGAAAACCTTTTAAGTAGAAAATGGGTATTAAAAGGCCATATTCAAGAAATCAATATATCAGTAAATAATAAAAGTAAATGAATGATTTCTGGTGATGTCTGACACTGTTCTTTATCTTGAAGCTAATTTGTTCCAAGATGTCCACTTTATTTTTGTTTTTGAGCCAGGGCCTCGCTGTGTAATTCAGGCTGCTCTTGAGCTGGCTGTGTAGCTGGAGAGCCCAGCGTGGTGGTGTGTGACTGTAATCCCAGTACTGGTGAGGCTGAAGCGGGAAGAGTACCACAGGTTCGAGACCAGCCTGGGCCATGTTGTGAGACCCTGTCTCCAAAACAAAAAAAAAGGAAAAGAAAGGAAACTGAAGAGAAAATTCAGATTCCTAGTTGAGAATAAAGCCATAAAATTTTAGAGTTGACTGGAATATAAATTTTTGCTTATTTCTCACAGAAGTCTCTATAGTTACTGGGAATATGGATGTGTCTCTTGATGAAATACTAAAGGCAAAATGTCTGATGTGTATTAAAAGTTGTGAAGTTTGATGAGAGCAGGTGGTACATCCCGGAGACCTGTGGAGTCCCTCAGGCGCAGTGCGGAACTCCTGATGAGCACAGGCTGAGGGGCTGCTCCGTCCTCCTGTCCTCTCTCTCCCACCCACCTGAGCATCTTCTTTAACATGTGTGGGGGTGGTGGTCACCGAGGTCCCCACACTGGGGGGGCCTGCTCTGTATGGACTGCTTAGTTTATGACAGGATTAATGACAAAATAAGCTTAATACAGGATAAAAGTGATCAAAGTTCTAATTACCATAAGAAGGGGCTTTAAACAGTGCAAATGTGAGCTGACAAAGGATAAATCTAAGGATTCACTGATGACGTGGTGTTTAAGCTGGACTCTGAAGAATGAGTAGGACTTTAACCATACCCAGTATACTTGGGGAAAATTTAGAATTGTAGCTTGTTCACGGCAGTGTTAGGAATAGTTAGTTGGATTTTACAACAGCTATAACACATTGTATTTCTCAATGTAAAATTTCAGCAGGAGAAATTTGTGACTTTTAATATTAGTATACTAAAAAAACTCATTTGATCAGGCTTGGAAAAATGAGAGTATTTAAGGAGAATACTTTATCATGGTTCAAAGAGTTTGGGGTCATTTTGTTGTTTTTGGAAGGATATCTTATACAGCAGCTCATGATGTGAGAACTTGTATTTTATATAAGAAACTTCCCTCTGGATTTTTGTTTTGTTTTGTTTTTTGAGGCAGGGTCTCACTGTGTAGTCCAGGCTGGCCTTGAACTCATTATTTAGCTCAGACTGGCCTTGAACTTGCAGTAACCCTCCTGCCTCAGCCTTCCAACTGCTAGAGTTACAGGCGTGTGTGATCGTGTCCAGCTACATTTTGAAAATACTGTACCATTGTTGCAGAAAATGAACAGAGTATGACATAGCCATGCGTGTGAACTGTGTGCTGGCCAGCTGTTCTGAGTTCCACGCACAGGGGATACAGCTGATTGCAGATGGAAAGCGATGAATGTTCCTGCCATAAGTTCTCTCATGAAAGAAGAGAGCAGAACGCTTGAGGGAGTGTGCAGAGTCTGAAAACTGAGTAGTAGCCGTTTGAACACTTTCTGGTCCCCCAGGAAAGATTTTCCATGCACAGATAAATGTTACTGCTTTGACATTTTGGAGTCCCAAGCACATACGGCTTTGTTCAATAGTATCTCATTATAGTCCAAGCTTCTTCCACTTTGGAAGCATTTTTTATTGTCTAATTATTTTGCTTTTAAAAAGCTGCACATATTTATGGTTAGTTTATATTGTAAATCTGGAGATAATAAACCTACATAAATTTCCCAGCGAAACAGAGGTGGGTAAAAGCTGGTTTTATCACACGCTGCAAAAGGTACTTCGCTGGGGGATTAACCCAGTGTCTGTTTTGTCTGTAGTTGTAGGATTCTGTTTCTCACCTTTGTTAAGTTCATTCACTTATGGTCTTCACTGCCAGCGTCTTCTGTGTTTTTTTTCATTGTATAGTCTCAGTGGGACAGAAGTAACCTTATTTTTTGTTCATTGCTTACACTGTGTGTTTTTTTTTTTTGTCTTTTTCCTTTTTATCGGTACCAGGGATCAAACTCACGACTGCCTGCTTGCAAGGCAGGCATTTATGCCACTGAGCTAAATCGCCAGCCCCTCCCATTCAGTTTTTAAAGCAGCATTTGCCTTCTTTTTCCTCATACTCAAAATATACTTTGTGTTTTCTTCTATATATATATTACAGTTTTATTTAGTATTTCATGGCTACTCTTATAGTAGCTTACTAACATTCTGGAATGTATCTACATGTAAATTGTTTCCTCTGCTAGGGTAAAGTTTATGTTCATAAAGGCATCAGGTTGTGTCCTGTTGCAGGCGCGATAGCAGGCTTTCTTGCTTGCTTTCTATTGTTTAAAACTTTTTGTTGCCTGTGATTACATGGGCATAATATATCAAGACATTTTTGTGTATGTGTTCAGCTTCTGTTGATCCTGTTGATTTCAGAAATGAAGATGACTTTGGCATCTGTCTGTAGAGGGTTGAGCTGGGCATGGTGGCACACACCTGTGATCTCAACATTCAGGAGGCCGAGGCAGGAGGATCACAGTGAATTCAAGGCCAGCTGAACTACATAGTGAGACCCTGTCTCAGAAAACAAACAGACAACAGAGGGTTGCTTGGTGATAGGAATAAACCCTTATGACTGTTGGCACTAAAGCCATTTGTTTTGGGCATGCCCTACGGTTCCTGCTGTGGAGATTATATTCACAGCACTGCACTGAGCACAGTGGAGGAGGAGATACCTTTTGGTTGCCCCAGTCAACAGGAGGACTCCTTATGCAGTAGTAGTGGCTTTCTGTCTTGTTACTGTTGGGTGTCTATTAAGAAAAATCTGTGTTCGGCCAAAGACTGTAATTGTCGTGCGTGCTGCCCACTGCTCAGCAGGCAGGGCGAGGGGCGCACTAAAATTTCCCCTCCGGAGCATTCTGTCTGCCAGGATCTCCTGGCCCGATGGGCCATGCTGGTCAGCAGCTTTTCACTTCGCGAGATGACCTCACAAGGAAGAAGCAACCGGACAGAGATAGGAGTAATGCTGAGATTGTTTCGTGCTCTTTGCGCTCTCCTAAAATTGGTGTTCAAGAAATTGAACTGATTTTACCTTTTTTGGTCATTATTATTAACATTTTTCATAATCAGCAGCAGCTTCTCTCCGTAATCCCTGGCCCAGTATTCTGTTTCAGGGCCTTTGGAGTAGAACGGAGTAGGGCTTGCAGTCCCAGGAAGCTGACTTGTTTGGAGAGTCTCAGTTTTTGGTTTTTTTTTTTTACTTTTTTTTTTTTTGTCTTTTTCATTTTTATCGGTACCGGGGATCGAACTCACGACTGCCTGCTTGCAAGGCAGGCGCTTATGCCACTGAGCTAAATCCCTAGCTCCGAGTCTCAGTTTTTGTAGCAAGTAAGAACCTGTCGAGCGTCTTCAGGACCAGGACGGCTCCTCTGCTCACGCCGAACAGGTGGCCTCTGGTGTTTACTGCTGGCAGCTTTGCACGCTCACTGTCCGGCTTTGACTCCTCCGAGGCACAGGCTCGCTGGTGCCCCCAGCACAGGCCCTGCCTCAGTTCACTGTCTGCTTCAGGACAGTCCGTTGGCGGTGAGAGGTATCGGTGTGGCCTGAATTTCAAGATAACATTTCAAGACAGCATCATGGAGAACTCAGAAAGTGCAAAGGAAAATCATTTCTAACCTTGCCATTCACACCTTGATATGTACTCTGTTCTTTTCCGTGCCCTTGACACATTACTAACATTTTTGTTGTATTTGGGTTACAGTATATTCACTGTTTTTAGCTTAGTTTTTTCACCTTCTAATCTAATATTTTAATCTAGTTATTTTTCTACATGACTTAGCAATTATGTAAAACTTTGTAATATGAAAAAAAACCCTTTGTAATACGAATGTGATAATTCTTGTTTTGTTGGATTTTTCTTCTATTTAATGTAATACTCTTTTTTAAAAACTAGGAATTGAATCAGTGCTATATCCTGAGTCTTTCTTTATTTTAAAACTTTTTATGTATGTATGTATGTATTGTGGCACTGGGAGTCAAACTCACGACCTTGTGCTTGCCAGGCAGTCACTGTGCTGCTGCGGTGTGACGCCAGCCTGTTTGTGTATTTTGAGATGGGGTTTCACTGAGTTGCCTGGGCTTGCTTTAAACCTGTAAATCTTTTTTTTTTTTTTTTTTGGTACCAGGGATCAAACTCACGACTGTGCACTTGCAAGGCAGGTACTTATGCCAGTGAGCTAAATCCTGGGCCCTTAATTTGCATCTCTGGAGTGACCAGTGATGTTGAGCAATTTTTCATATATTTGGTTTTTTTCTGCTTCTTCATCTGAGAAGTATCTTTTCATTTCAGATGCCCATTTTTGGGTTAGGCCTTTAAATTTGATTTTTATTTTTTTATTTTTTGTAGTTCTTTATATATTCTAGACGTTAGTCCTTTGAGGAACAGCTGGCAAAACGTTCTTTCTGGACTGTGGGCTCTCGTCACTCTTGGTGGTTTCTCTTTAATAGGATGACATCCCATTGTCGATTCTTTGGGCTAGTTCCTGTGCAGTCAGGATTTCGTTTATAAAGTCTTTGCCTGTCCAGCATCTTCAAGAGTTCTACTATTCTGTTTTCCAGCAGATTTTGTGTTTATGTTTTAATAGTTTAGATTTGTAAAATCCATTTTGATTTTAATTTAGTGCAGGGTGAAAAATATGGGTCTCATTGTAGGCTTCAACTTGTGGAAAGTCGATTTTCCAGCACCAGTTATCGAAGAGGCTTTTCCCAGTGAATGTGTTTATTAGCTCCTTTGTCAAATATAAGGTAGTTGAGTGTCCCCCAATTCCAATATTTTCCTTTAAAAAGTTTCTTTACAGATGTCTAAAGGGGAAAAAAAAATCAGTCTTTTTTTTTTTTTAAATGTAGTTACAGGTATTTTTTGTTGTGTTGGGAATTGAACCCAGCGCCTCACTTATGCTACACAAACATTCTACCACTGAACTACATTCCTGGCCCTAAAAATAGGTTTTAATAATTGCAACAGGCATTATAATCTGTAGTGTTTCTAGATATAAACCAGTTTAAATTTTATATTGACCTAGATGCACTATAGCAAATAGTGCTGAAGAGGGTTCCATAAAGTTGGAAGACCAGAAAATGTCATGGAAATGACTTTAAATATTGTTTTCTTCTTTGATGGGTTTAAAATTTGTTTGTTTGTTTAGTGGTACCTAAGTTCAAAGCCAGGGCCTCAAGAATGCTAGGTTAAGTTCTCTAAGCTTGCTAAGGATATACTGTAAGCGTGCTAGGCAGGTACTCTAAGCGTGCTAGGCAAGTACTCTTAAGCATGCTAGGGAAGTACTCTAAGTGTGCTCGGAAGTGGGGAAGTACTCCACTTCCCCACTTCACCACCACTGAGCTGCATCCCCAATCCTTGGTTTATTATCACCCCCACCCCTCCCAGGACCTGTGCACTGAGTTACATCCCCATCCCTTTTTTCATTTTTTAGTTTGAGACAGGATCTCTCTGGGTCACTAAGTTGTCCAGGCGCCCGCTATACTTGCAGTCCTCCTGCCCCAGCTTCCCAGAGTACTGCAATTACAGGCATGTGCAATCACACCTGGCTTATGGTTTGTTTTTTCCCCTAGTACTCGGGATCAAACCCAAGGCGTTACACTTGCTAGACAAGTGCTCTGCTGTTAAGCTGCATTTCCATCCCCTGGTTCATTCATAAATAGATTATATCATTACAGTTAATCCACAAGCTGACCCAGTTAGATCTACTTGCTTTTTTCCTGAAGGACAAGTTGAAGTTAACTAATTCTTTTGAGAAATATCTTTTTTTGTTTGTTTGTCTTTTTCTTTTTTATCGGTACCAGGGATCAAACTCACGACTGTCTGCTTGCAAGGCAGGCGCTTATGCCGCTGAGCTAAATCCCCAGCCCCCAGTTAACTAATTCTTTAAGATAGTTTGATTCCTTAGTGTCTTTTAGCAATAGAAGTGACCTTCTTCAAATGAGTGCTTTCTTATTTATCTCCTTCCTCTCTCTCTCTCCTTGTCCTGCTCTTTTTCTTCTCCTCCTCCTCCTTGGTTAGAGATTTAACCCAGGGAGACGGTCTTCCACTGAGCTACACCCCAGCCCTTTTCACTTTCTGTGCAGAGACAAGGTCTCACTAAGTTGCTCAAGCTTTTGATTCTCTTGCCTCAGCCTCCCAAGTACCTGGAATTATGGGTGTTCAACACCATGCCTGGCATGAGTGCTCTATTTGAATAATAAGTATTTCCTACCATTTTGTCCCAGTAGTCTAGTGTGCATGTCTTAATGCACATACCATTCTAAATAGCTCTCTCGGTTGTACTGGGATGTGTGTGTCTTTCTCCTGGGAAAGGCTGCGAGGGTAGGGACCGTGTGTCTGTTCCCAGTGAATGGCTTAACCGTGTGTTCTCAGTGAACGGCTTAACCGTGTGTCTGTTCTCAGTGAACGGCTTAATGCCTGTTATTTAGTAAACATTCAATGAGTGGGGCTGGGGATTTAGCTCAGCGGCATAAGCGCCTGCCTTGCAAGCAGGCAGTCGTGAGTTCGATCCCCGGTACCGATAAAAAGGAAAAAGACCCCCCCCCAAAAAAAAAAAAAAAACATTCAATGAGTGAATGGATGAATCAGTTAACATAAACTAAGATGTAAATATGTATACAGGAAAAATTCTTCTTTTTCTTTTCACTTGAGTTAACACTAATATGTTATGGTAAAGTACCCACTATCGTATTAATTAAACTCCTGAGTGTATCGAGTACAGTCTTAAGTCTCCTTCAGACACACGGTTTCCATGGGTGTATAGCGTACTTTAGTTAATTCCTTCTCAGACCCTTGAGCCTGAGACCCACCTCGGAAGGCGTGAAGAAGAATGTGAGGCCGGGTGGAGGGGTGGGAATGGTCAATGAGAGACAGTGCGCTCCTGACTTCCTTCCTCTTGGCCTGCAGAACATCTCACACTCGGCTTTCCCAAGGTGGAGTTCCTGAGGGCTTCTTACAGTCTGGCTCCTTTGCTGTCTCCTTCAGCTCAGTTCTCGGCAACTCCCTCTGTGGTTGCTGAAGGCAAAACTCTTGTAATCATCCTGACTTCTCTCCTTGCAGTGCACAGAGCACCCTAGAACCTGGCTGCTGTGCACATCTGCGGGCCCCTCACTGGTCTCCTTGCTTCTCCTGTGGCCTCAGCAGTTGGTTCTCAGCAGTGGGTGTGATCCTTTTAGACAGAAGACAAACCACTTTTTGCCTTGAACTCTGAGATAATTCCCTTGTCTTCAGAACTACAGCTAAAGTTTGTATGACCTCCATTGTGTGAAAGCATCATAGTGTCCCTGGTCTGTCACCTAATGGTCTGCTGGGTGCATTCGCCACTCATTAAATTTCAGGGTGGTAATGTAGCTCAGTGCCGAGTGTGAGCTTAGTCTGTGTGAACCAAGCCCGGGTTCAGTCCCCAGCAAACCCCCCCCCCCCAGATGTAGCTCTTTCATAGCTCCACGGCACTGTTGCATTAATGAACTGTGCTTTAACTGACCTTTGTTACTGGACTCTTGGAGCTTAAGTTCTTTGCCTCTGAAATGGAGATGCTGGTTGGCGTGTAGCTCGGTGGGGGAATGTTGGCTTAGTGTGTAGGAGGCACAGCGTCAGTCACGGCACCAAAACAAGAAACACAAGAAAGGAAATGTAGAGGCTGGGGATTTAGCTCAGCGGCATAAGAACCTGCCTTGCAAGCAGGCAGTCTTGAGTTTGATCCCCGGTACCAATAAAAAAAAAAAAAAAGAAAGGAAATGTTCAGCCTGCTATCCCAGGGTCATTGTAAGGAACCAGTGAAATATGTATAGGGCTTGAGAGGGCATTGGAAAAGTTATCTTTTGTGGTTAATTTTACTACCTATTTTCAGTGGGAATGTTTAACTTATCATTAAGTTTGATGGAGCTTTTTGCTTTTGTGTATTTGGAGCCGCTATATGTTACATTATAGAATTTAAAATTCTTTAGCCTCTTAAATAGTTTTCATACCAAAATAGCTAAGAGAGACAACTGGGCAAAATCTTACAGAAAGGGTGGCTCTCTCCTCGCTGTTCTGTGTTCCTATTCTAGCCCTTCGAGGCTGCTCCAGTTGCAACCCCAGCTGTGTTCAAGCTGCCTTTATAGTGCTTTTGCTGCTTTCTCATAGGAGAGAGAACCACAACCAGTGGTTTTTGCTGTTGTTGTTATTGTTCCCTTTTAAAAGTCCATCCCAGGCCAAAAAAAAAAGTTGGGGCTGGGGATTTAGCTCAGCGGCATAAGCGCCTGCCTTGCAAGCAGGCAGTTGTGAGTTCAATCCCCAGTACTGATAAAAAGAAAAAAGACAAAAAAAAAAAAGTCCATCCCAGGAACATGGCGCTGATTGCTTTTGGTGTCTGCTCAGTGGAGTTTGAAGGGCCATGATGGGAGCTGGCCCCTCTGCAGAGCGGTTACTGCTGCTCAGGCCTGCATCAGGCACAGGTGGGAGCCTCGGTCTGTCGGATGTGCTCTGCTCCGACAGCAGGCGAGGATCTGTTCTTAGCTGTACCACCGAGGGGCAGGGGCGAAGACAGGGAGCATACAAGGGGTGGAAACAAGAGGTGTGAAATTAGGTGTTCTAGTGTCTGCAGGCAGTCAAGCTTGTTATTCAGCACGCACAGGCTGCAAGGCACTGTGCTGTCAGAGGTTTTGGTGTTGTCATGCCTGTGCTTAGATCATCGGCTGAGTGATGGCTGTTGGGAAGCAGCCCCCCGGGGAAGGTGGAGAAGTGGACAGGACCTAAGGGGCCCTTTGTCACAGCACCACAGAGACAGGAAGGGCAGGATGAGCTGGAGCCGCACAATGAGGAAATGATTTAACTGCACTTACTGTTTCCTTGGACATTGTTTTGCTCTCACACTGGAGAGTTCCTTCCATTGTGACTCAACCAGAGAAAGCAAAATGGGTAGAGAGAAAGGCAAAAATCTTTATTTTTAAATTGCCTTTTATTGCAGAAAAATACCATGATGAACAATCAACAACCAGTTAAGCTGTGCCAGGCGCACTCAGGCACTTAAGGATTTTAAATTCTTCATTTCTCACAGTAAGGGACCTCAGATTTTCTTCACTTCTAGGAGAAGGCCTCTGCGGAGAGATGCCGGCTCACGTGCCTGGACTGTCGCATCTGCAGACTGGGAGAGCTAGACTGGCCCAGAGCCCGGACTCTTGTCCTCCCGTTTGCCACCTGTTGCTGCTCCTGTGGTTCCTGATTTAGTGCTCTGTGCCGCAGTGCTGATGTCTGTGTCTAACAGGAAATGCAGCATTCCGGTGTCTCTTAATAGAAATCATGGAAAACGGGGTGGGGGTTATGATTAGTTCAGGAGCCTTTGGGCCACATAGATTAAAAGAGATCTAGGACTTCCAAGTCATTTCTCTTTAATAAACATTACTCAGAATTTGCTTAGGGAGAGCAGCATTTGTTGTTGTTGTTAATTGGGACTTTGAAAGCATTATAGCTGGCATATTTTATATCAGAGTGACACTGAAGAGTTGCTTTTTCCTACTGTGTATAATTTTTAGTACTCAGGTTGGGTATATGGTGAACACATGGTGCAAATGTCTGTTTCCTAAGATTAAAATCTAAATTTATTCTTTTATAGAATTAAGCTTTATGATTGTAGGTCTTTTGCTCAGATCCACTTTATGATGATGTGACTTATACCATCTTATTATATTTCCAGAAATATATTACTGTAAGGAGAGGAGCCTGTCTATGGATTTTAAAATATAAATAGGGCACATAATATTTTTTACGATGTCCCATTTTTCTTCAGTTTTGGTATAGAAGGCTTTTGAAAGAGGAAGATGATACTGAAAATGTCACTAAGGTTTTTAATAAGCCCCAAACACGCTGTGTAAGAAAAGTTAATATGAAGTTACAGCATTCTCATACTGATGTCTTAATTATAGATGTAGGCACAGTCTTAGTAGTTTGCCAGCAGCAGTATAATTATTACATTAGAGGCTTTGAGATAGTAAGTAAACAGATTTATTCTGGAGAGTAAAAAGGCTTTTGATGCAAATCTTGTTTTGACTGTCTTATTTCCTAGGGTTCAGTAGAGAACACATTTCTGCATTTCTTTGCTCAGGTACCAAAGTTGACAAGAAGGCAAAGGAGGGCTGAGGGATTGTTGTGGTTTCTCATTAGCACGTCTGCAGGACATCAGGGTCCATTTCTGGTGAGGAACTGGTGCACGTGTGCGCCAACAGTACCAATCTCGGTTCCTCTCTCAGCGCCTTTCCTCCCCTCCCACTCGCCTTCCATCTTTGATCCTCTTTTCATTTGAAAAAATCCATCTCCCAGGGGCTGGGGATTTAGCTCAGCGGCATAAGCGCCTGCCTTGCAAGCAGGCGGTCGTGAGTTCGATCCCTGGTACCGATAAAAAGGAAAAAAAAAATCCATCTCCCTAGTTCCTATTATCTATCTTTCATTTTGTTTTTTATTTTTATTCTGTTCTTTATGTTTTGGGTTTCTCATATAAGAGAAACCGTGTGATTTTTAAACTTGTGTGTTTGATTTATTTCACTTAATATTATGGTCTCAACATACATCCGTTCTCCTACAGACTGACCCAGGTTTTCCTGCAGATGACTCAAGCTTGTCCTTCTTTAAGGCAGAATAAAACTGCGCTGTGTATAAATGCCTCATTCTCTCTGTCCATTCATCTGTTTATAGGCAAGTAGGCCGCTTCCAAGGTTTAGCCATTATGAACTGTGCTGCTATAAACGGGGGTGTGTATGTGCAGGGTAATGTGGAAGATGCTTAGATGGGAAATAGTTGGGTCAGTTGGAAATTCTAGGTTTAGTCTTTTGAGGAATTTCCCGACTGATTCTAACAGTTCCTCCCTCAACCCTAGCTCCCCCCAAGCCTTACCAGCATGTGTTACTATTTGATTTCTTGTTGGTGGCTATCATTTCTGGAGTAAGGTGGACTCTCAAGAGTTGTTTTAATTCATAATTCTCTAATGGTCAGCAATGTTGAACACTTTTTATGTGTTTATTGGCCATTCGTACTTCTGAAAGTATTTGTTTCTCTCGTCTGTTTTCTGATTGGGTTTTTATTACTGGGGTCTAATCTTTTTGAATTCTTTTTATGCTCTGAGGAATAGCTAGCAGAACTCCCCCCACCCCCCACCGTTTTATAGGTTGTCTCTCTACTTCGTTGGCTGCTTCCTGAGCAGCAGGTTTTAAGTTGGTTCAGTCCGATTTGTTGATTCTTTATACTGTTTCTTGTGCCATTAGGGTTCTGTTCAGAAAGTCCTCGTCTCGCTTATGTCTTCAGAAGTTTTACCTATTTTATCTTCCAGCAGACTGTTTCTGTCTTAACATTTAGATCTTTGATTCATTTTTATTTTAATTAGCATGTGATGAGATGCATGGGTGTGGCCCTGATTACCATGTGAATAGTCAGTTTGTCCAACACCATTTATTATTTCCTCTAAGTATATTTTTGGCCACTTGTTAAAGATCAAATAGTTGATCTGGGCATGGTGATGCGCACCTATAATTCCAGTACACTGGAGGCCAACGCAGGAGGATTGCTGCCAAGTTCAAAGCCAGCCTGGGCTGCAGAGTGAGTTTAAGGCCATTCATCCTCAAGGATTGCATAACCTGGTCTTTCAGGTGTTACCTGTACAGATATCTACTTCTACAGGATTTCTTCGGTGCTTGGACTAGTGAGACCTTATCTTAAAAAATAGAAAACAAGCGAACAAATAAAAAAGATGGAATAGCGGAGTGTGCCTGGGGTTGTTTCTGCATTGTCTCTTCTGTTGCATTGATCTGCATGTGTTTTTATGCTAGTTACCATGCTGTTTTTATCACTGTAGCTTTGTAGTATTACTTGAAACCTGGCATTGTGATGTTTCCACCTTTGCTCTTGTTGCCAGAATTGCTTTTGCTATCCAGGGTGTGTACTGAGACCATATGCATTTTAGGATTGTTTTCCGTAGTTCTGGGAGCCGTGCTGATGGTCTTTCGGTTGGGATTGTGAATCAGCTTTGGAAGTGTGGCTGGTTTGACTGTGTTGGTTCTGCCTATCCAGGAATGGGACATTTTCTGGTGTCCTCTTTGATTTCCTTTTTCAGAGTATTATACTTTCCATTGTAGATATCTTTCACTTCCTTGGTTAGGTTAACTCTCTAGTATTTAATATTTCTTGATGCTACTCTGAGCGGCATTTTTTCTAATTTCTTTTTCAGTAAGTTTGTAGGATACTAGTGAACTAGTGTACAACTGATGTTCATCCTCTTCATCTAGTGTATGCTATTGATTTTTGTGTTGTTTTTATGTGTTTTATGTGTTGATTTTGTATCTTGCTACATTGCTTGAACTTGGTTATTAACTCTAGGAGCCTTTGGTGGAATCTTTTGGGTGTTCCATGCAGAGGATCATTTACAAATAATAATAATTCAACTTCCTGTTTTATACATACCTCTTTTATTTCTTTCCCTGGCCCTACTGCTGTGGCTAATGTTTCAAGGACTATGTTGAACAGGAGTGGTGATAGTGGGCAGTTTTGTCTAGTTTCTTACTTTAGAGGAAAAACTATGTTTTTTCCCATTTGGTATAATATTGAAAGTAAATTTATCACAAACAACTTTTATCAGATTGAGATAAAGTCCTTCTGTGTCTATTTTCTTCAGAGTTTTTATCATGAATGAATGTTGGATTTTGTTAAAAGCCTCTTCTGTGTCTGTTGGAATGATCATGTGATTTTTGTCCTCTTTATGTGACATATTACATTTACTGATTTGCATATGTTGAACCATCCTTGTATCAGTAGATTAATCCTGTTTGGCCATGATGTGTGATCTTTTTGATAATTTGTTGCATTCCATTTGCTGGATTTGTTGAGTATTTTTGCATCTATGTTCATTTGAGAGATTGGCCTGTAGTTGTCTTTGGCTAGATCTTTTCTGGTTTTGGAATTAGTGTAATACTAGCTTCCAGGAATGACTTTCAGGGTACTCTTTCCCTTTCAGTTTCTTTAGAGAGTTTAACAGATTTTGTAAGAGTAAATTTGACTTCAAGTGACTCCAGGAAAGAGGACCTGGCCATCCAGTGAATTAAGTAAATTAAGACTTTTGAAACATTTTGTGATTCCTTGTTTTGTTTTCGGATGCAGTACTGGAATTGACAAGGGGTGATCACAAAAGTCCCTTACCCTTTTTATGTTTTTGTTTGGAGACAAACTTGCTGAGGTGCCCAGGCTGGCCTCAAACTTACAGTCCTCCTGCCTGGGATTACAGGCGTGTGCTGTCATCCTGCGCGGTCATTGTTTATGTGTACTGTGGATGAGGTGCTTCAGCTTGGTCTTTATGCAGATGTGCTGTTGTGCTGCTTTCTAGCTGTCCTAAGAGAGTGGGTGTGCCGTCAGCATGAGGGGTAACGGGAGAAAGGTGTGAACATGGTATGGAGAGGGTGAACAAAGTTTCATCTTCCCTTTGGACCTGGGAAAACACATATCCAGGTCTCAGACGCTGCAGCTCCCTTTCAGATTCATGGAAGACTCAGAAGAGCAGCCTTAAAACCAGACGAGCTTTGGGTGGTGACTGGAGCCAAGAAATAGAGGAGTGGGTGAGGTGAGGGGCTTGAGAACATCAGGAGACAGCCTGAACAAACACTGTCTTGGGGCAGCGAGGCCGGAAGACAGTCACGAAAATGATCGTGGTGGTGACGGTTGGGAACACAGCGTGGCTCTCCTGGCCTTCGGTGTCCCACACCTTCCAGATTGTCTGCCTGCCTTCCCTCCAGGCCATTTTCAGTTCTTCCTCACCCAGCCAGGCTTGTGTCCTCGTGCCTGTCTCTGGAGAAGGCAGACGCTGGAGGTGATTTCCTCCGGTTCCAGGGCTGTCACGGTTATTTGGATTGTGGCATCCAAGTTGATGTCTGCAGTAGAACTCTAACCCTGTGCACCCACCTGCCACCTTCGCTGGACTGGAAGGCCCCCGCGTGTGTGCTACACAGAACTGTCGCTTTCCTTCCCTCCACTCCCAGAGTGGCTCCTCCTCCATTCATCCGTATCATTCTTTTATTGCTTAACTTAAACAGTATTGGAGTTACTCATGTCTTTTTCTTTTTCCTCATAGCAGGCTTGTCTTGGCCTTCACAGTTTGTCCTGAGTCCAGTCCCTTCTGACCATTGTACTCTAGTCCACATAGTACTACAGCAGCCTCCTGTCTCCCTGCTCTGCCCTGGTTATCATTGAGTAGCCTGCCATGCTTTGGAAAGATAAATCAGATCCAGCCTCTCTTTTCCCTAAAATAATTCATTGACTTCTCATTTTTAGAATAAAACTAAATATCTTCATCTTGGATACAAGGCCCAAATGGAGTTATTCCCTGCCCAATTATCTGAGTTCATTTCATCATTTATCCTTTGGCTACATTGGGTTTTGCTGTACCTTAAATTTCATTTAAGTTCCAGTTCTAATCAAATCATCTCTTAAGTGGTGGCAGTCATCTTTTATATCCTCAGTTGCTTTTTTTCCCCAGCATTGTATTATCTCTAATTGTTAATTATCTGACTTTTTCACTAGAATGTAAGCTCCCTGAGGGCAAGGACTTGTTTTTACCACATATTGTCCAGGTTTGGAACATGGGATACTCTCAGGGCATTTGTTCAGGAATGTATTCTGAACATGTTCCTTGTGGCAGACCCTCAGTTGGACCGACCTGGCTTAACCTTTAAACCTCACAAGAGTTCTGTAAAATTAGACAGTCTTATTAGTACACTCGCTTTACATACAAGATTATGAGGGTTGCAGTATTTATTATGTGCCTGTTATAGATGGACCTATAATAGTGTTGTACACTTAGGGCAGGATCGAAATAAAGCCTCTGCAGTATTCTACTTGCTCCAGTGGTAAAATCCTTGAAAAGGTCAATTTGTTAAAGGTCTGCTTACCTTTCAACAATTAAATATTGGATCAAATTGTAAGAGAAAGTTCAGTCTTGAATCAGGAGACAAAATACTTTTGATAAAGGCGTGGACTTTTCTCTCTCACCTCTGAAAACACACTTACCAGGACGTAAGGGTTTCTGAGGCCAGATGCAGTTCTCTTAGGAGTCGTTTATTAAACAGAGGGCAGGCAGAAGTCAGTCCTCTTAGCAGCTGGTGTTTCCGCCGTGCACATACCTTCCATACCCCAGTTAGGAGAGACTGCAAGTGTTCAGAGGAGACAGGCGATCTTGTCACTGGGGGGTCACACCGGGGAGCACTGGGAAGCTGGACATACTGTAAGGAAGCTGAGGGACAGATCAGCTGTGGACGGGTGAGAAGGAAGTTCAGGCCACTCCAAGAGCGTCTGTGAAAAGGCAGTCGTGGGGTTGGGCAGCACCAGGGTATACCGTACCAGATGTGCAGGGAACCCTCAGGCAGAGGAGCCTTCAGGTGCAGAAGATGGGAAAGGGGCCTTGAGGAGAGCGGCAGTACAAACTCCACAGTGCTGAAAAGGGTTACGTTCTGACTCCAGCTCTCAAAAAAGTACGGCTGGATCCCTTTCTTGTGGACAAATGGTGATGTGTCCTGCTGAAGCCTGCTTGCTGGCAGCGCGCCATCGTGGAGATGGGTGCTGTGGTGGGAACAGCTTTAACCTTGGGAAAATAAGGCTTGTATGTTGGTTATTTGTTGATTACTATAACCCTAGTCTAACCTGCGTGCTTTCTGAGAAATAAATTAGAAGCTCTATACTATGTTTTAAGTGCAGTTGACTTTGATACAAGAACCACTGCTTAAACTAGGCATGGGTATGATTTCAGCACTCGGGAAGGCCGAGGTAAGAGGGTTATAAGTTCAAGCCCAGCCTGGGCTGTTCAGTGATTTCAGAGACCCTGAGTCAACATTTTAAAAAGTGAAAGGCTAGAGATTTAGCTCAACACAAGGCCCTGGCTTCAATCTCCAAAAGCACCTTCCATCCCCAGACCCAACCCCCCACTGTGTGTTTACCCAGTTTTTCAGTAATTCTGTTTTTCTCTACTCTTTCTGGAAAGTTGATAAAATCTACTGACGTTTTATGTTTGCGTTGCACAGACATTCACTGTTCTGATTGTGCCTTTTGTTCTTTGGAAAATGGTAGTGTTCAGCCAAATTCAAATGATACCCCACACAGAGGGGTTTGTCTGCGTGCCAGCGTGGTGGAGGCCGATGGGGAGCAGCCGTGAGATGTGTGCTTTGCGTTTAAGGGACTCGTGACTGTTAGGCAAAGCAGAGATCTCACACACAGCTACCAAAGGACACGAATGTTTTACTTTGACTCTTGCCAAGAAGTAACATTCTTATTTTATGCTGTCATTTACTTAATTAGTGGACAAAAATTTTCTTGCTTTGGTTTAAAGACCATTGAAGTATCATTTCATACCAGCAAGTATTGAGAGAGTTTAAAACAAGATTTAAAAAATGCTATCTTAAAAAATGTAACATTTGTATAGTGCTTTACTTACTTAATTCTGTAACGCCTAAGTCAGTGATGGTAAACCTATAGCACATATGTTACTGTGTTTTTCTTTTGAAACAAAAGAGGTTAAAGTAGTTGTTTTTTCTAAACTGAAACTGCAGTCTCCAGGCTTAATGGGAGTGTTGGCATTTTGCAATAAACAAGTGGATTTGGGGTTGTAGATTGGCACTTGATATCTAAAATGTTTGCCATTCCTGGTCCAGGTATTACCTCAACTTTATTTTATTTTATTTGCTTTGGTACAGTGATCAAAATCATGACCTCATGCTTGCCAGACAGGCACAGTGCTGCTGAGCTACATCTCCAGCCCATACCTCAAATTTAAAATCACTCAGAATTACAGTAATAGGCAGAGTCACAGAAAACACCTAAGTGTACTATTCGTTCTTTGTTCTTCATGCATGCAGAATATTAAAAGACATGTCAGACTACAGGTACTGATACTGGTCATTTTTTCCAAGTGCTGTATTCTTTCTTTTTTTTGGCTTTTTCATCAGTACCTGGGATAGAACTCACAACCACCTGCTTGCAAGGCAGGAGCTTATGCCGCTGAGCTAAATCCCTAGCCCCTCCAAGTGCTATGTTCTATAACATACTATCTCTTATTATTTCTGAACTGGATTAAAGGTACTGAGTCGGAACTTAAGCATTATTAGTTCAGAAAGAAAAATTCTTTTGGTATATTTGAAAAAAGTAACTAATTGTCCATAGAAGTAAGAGTGTGGTATGTTTGGTATTTATTTACTTTTGTTTTTTTTTTGAGACAAAGTCTCACTGTGTAGCTCCCGCTGGTCTCAAACTCACTTCGAGCCTCCTGCCTCAGTTTCTCAGTGGCTGGAATTACAGATGTGCACCACCGTGCTTGGAGTGTGTTCAGTCTTTAAAGGGTTCTGATAAGTAATGCTGTCATCAACATTTTATTCTTAGAAGAATCTTTTCCTTTGTAAAATTCTGGGGTTTTAAAATTTTTATTAGGAAATATTTCATATCAGTATTTCATTTCAAGGTAATTTGTGGCTTGCTGTCTATTCCAAGTTAGCTTCAAATTTTCTGTGTAGCTAAACAGACCTTATTGCCTCAGCCTCCTGAGTGCTGACATTAGAGATGTGTGCCACCACGCCTGGCTCTAAAGAGTTTTAAGCAGTGTTTGTGGTTTAATTTTAGGATGGTAGCCATACCCATATATACACGTACATATATATGTGTAAAAATGCCATCCTGCTCCTTGCCATGGCAACCAGTGGTATAGAGAATGAGCACCTAGATGGTGATGCCTTGGCTAAGTCTGTGCACTCTGGAGCCTAACGCTCCTGCTGCAGATACTGTGTCTGCTGCTAGCTAACTAGGTCTGCAACCATGGGCAAGTGATTTAGCTTCTCTTTGCATCTGGAGTGGGGAGGAAAACATCTGCCTCATGTGTGGCTGGGAGAGTAAAAAGGTTAATAAACAGAAAGTCCTTATGCTCAAGAGTCATCGCTGCCTGAACATGGTGTTACTGTTATTTAAATCTTGTGTGTTGTACCTTTGGTTAGAAGTGTGCTTCTTTGCTTATATTACCATTTGTGTGTTGGAGATGTTCTTTCTAGAACGTGTCCCCTTGTCACATGCTTGTGTGCAATGTGAGCCTTATTAATACTCTTGTCAGCATTTGAGGTTGGAACATAAGTGTGTGCCTTACACAGTGGAATTCAGCGGGAGAACTAAGCACCATAGCAACTGTTGCTATTTGTGTCCTGAGCAGCAGCTGCCTGGGATGGATTTATTTTTTAATCCTGATCTCACTGATCGCCCTGCTGTAGCAAAGTGGATTGGTTTAGATGTCCACTCTTTGAGATTTCATGACCACATGTTATAAAGATTTTGTTCCACACGAAATACAAGAAGCTAAAGCTTTGTGAGAAAGAAGGGAAGAGATTAAGCTTCCGCATTCACAGGGGTCTCCGAAGCATAGTATGGCAGGATCGCTTACATGAGAAATCACTTTTATGATGGGCAGTGGGAGGGACTTCATGCTCTTCAGTCAAAAATAATTTTCTGTTTATAACATTCTACAGATGATTTAGTGGTCTGTGATTCCACTGTAGGAGCATGCATAAGCTACATACACACATGTATATGTGAAATAACTTACGTATTTGTTATTGTCAGCTGTGGATTTCAGAAATAAGACTGCAGTGAATACTTCATTAACAAATGCTTTTCTGAAGTAGACAGCAAGACCTTTAGAAAGAATTTGTTTCCAGTTGTGGTTGGATTAATGCAGTACTGGATGTGTTGAAATATTTGAAGTCTTATGAGATGCCTTGAAATAGCAACATGGTCCATTTCCAAATCTTGACTGTTAACATACCTAGGGCAGATAAATTCTCAGCTGCAAAATATTTACTGAGAATTTGCTGTGTGCCAGGCTCTGTTCTCAATTCTGGAAACACAATGAATGTTTTTCTTTTGTTTGTTTGTTTTTTGGTACCAGGGATCGAATTCATGACCTTGAATTCATGACCTTGCGCTTGCCAGGCAGGCGCTGATGCCGCTGAGCTAAATCCATGACTCTTACACAATGAATGTTATTGGTCTGATTTTTCTTTTCTTTTTTTTTTTTTTTTTTTTTTTTGTCTTTTTCCTTTTTATCGGTACCGGGGATCGAACTCACGACCGCCTGCTTGCAAGGCAGGCGCTTATGCAGCTGGGCTAAATCCCCAGCCCGGTCTGATTTTCCTTAAAGTTGCCTATTTGAATTTCCTCTTTAAAGTGTGGTACCTCTTTTTTTTTTTGTTTGTTTGTCTTTTTTGTCTTTTTCCTTTTTATCGGTACCAGGAATTGAACTCACGACTGCCTGCTTGCAAGGCAGGGGCTTATGCCGCTGAGCTAAATCCCCAGCTCCAGTACCTCTGTTTTTGATAGTCTTTATTGAGCCTTGGTGGAATGAATATACTGATTGGATGTTTTGAGTGTGCACTATGACTTCATGTTGAATTAAAGAACTTGTAGCTGATGGATTTAACAGAATTAAACGTTTTCATTTTCTAGGTATTATTAACCCAAAGAACCCAAAGGAAGCACCAAAGTCCTTCAGCTTTGACTACTCCTACTGGTCTCATACCTCGGTGAGTCTTCTGCTTGACTTTGCCTTCCTGTTTACGTATTTGTCTTTTCTGGGTCTGAACAGGTCCACTTGTTGCTTTGTAAGTGTGGTCTAGCATGAGTTCGCTTGTTGATACAGTGAATACTGTTTGAAAAATAAGCTATCATTTGTGTTAGTTTTATTGAGATAGGGGCTCCCTGTATAGCCCAGGCTGGCCGTGAACTCACAGCGATCCTCTTGCCTCAGCCTCCCAAGTGCTGGAATGACAGGCACACACCACTACGCCTGGCCAGAATAAAGTGTTCTTAATAAAGTATTTTGATTGATGGAAAGTTTATTACAACACACACACATATAAAACTGATCTTTGTTAAACTAAATGTATATAAACCTAATTTAGTCTCATCGGCCTCTCCTGAGGATTTATTTAGATCTTACCTTAGGATTCTCATTACTGTATTTGTAGATTTTAGGAATGCCATATTTATTTATTTATTTATTTAGGTACTGGGGATTGAACTCACAACCTCGTGCTTTGCCAGGCAGGCACTTAAGCCGCTCAGTTAAACCCCGGGCTGAAGTGCTAAATTTAGACAACTGTTCAGTGTATTATTAATTTAAGTTAAAGTTTGAGAGAATGGCTGGGAAGGTTGGAACGGCCACAGTTAATTGCTTTAATTGTAGGAGGAGAAGGTGGGCTTGGAACTCTCTGGCAGAGTACAAGTCCCTGGGGTAAAGGGGAGCTTGCCAGTACCCCGGAAGAGAAGGAGCACGGCTCCCCAGGGGACACTTCTGCAGTGCAGAGCCCCAGGCTCCCTGACTTTGGTGGGGTTTGTAGCCAAACTCTCGCCTCTGCAGCGTGCACCCCTCCTTGTGTTGGAGAGTGAGACCTGTAAACCTGGTGACAGAGCCTAAGTGCAAGGGCAGGGGTGTGGGCCTGGGATTTCTGGAGAGGGAAGGGAGGGGCTGCTGTTGGAGCTCCGCAGGGTGAGAAGAGTGGTCCCGGGGGCAGCTGAGTTTGTGGAGCTGCTGTTCTGTGTGGGTAAGGCACTGTGTGCGCGTGTGTGCACCCACCGCTGGGCAGCATGTGTGCCGTGACACATCTGTGGGAGGGGCACTTTGAAAATGTACAGTATGGTTCAGGAGACCTTTCTAGTTTGAGACACTTTCCTTTATCCTGGTAGTAATGAAGTAAGTTCAGGAATGAATATAAATAAAATGCCCTTTATTTTTCCTCGGAACTTTTACAGCCTGAAGATCCCTGCTTTGCATCTCAAAACCGTGTGTACAATGACATCGGGAAGGAAATGCTTCTGCACGCCTTCGAGGGTTATAATGTCTGTATTTTTGCCTACGGGCAGACGGGTGCTGGGAAGTCTTACACGATGATGGGTAAACAGGAGGAAAGCCAGGCCGGCATCATCCCGCAGGTAAAAGTACTTTCTCTTACATTGCCCTACTGGGCACTTGTATTTGGGCACTGTGATGTGCAGAGCACAAAGGTGACCTGTCCCTCAGAGGAACTCGGGTCACGTGGGAGAGGTTGACATGTACGCACGCTTGTCTTTTTTTTATTTGAGACAGGGTTTCACCATGCAGCTCAGGTTGACCTTGAACTCCTTTTGTATCCTGTGCTAGTCTCTAGGTCAACTCGCAGTGACCCTCTTGTCTCAGCATCCTGAGAGCTGGGATTCCAAGCATGTGCCACCGTGCCTGGCCTCACATGCCTGTCTCTAAAGGTGGAAGAATGAATGTTTCATGAAGATTTTGCCCCGCCCTCAGTGCTATGTTATTTTATTCTATGACTAGGGGCCCCGGCTCCCTGCACCCGTAAGCCAGGATCTCATGCATGCAGGCCATGTGTGCACTGTGCCCCTGAACTGCATCTCAGCCCTGATACCAGCTTCCTAAAGCTCTGGTCTGAGTCTCAGGACACTCAGTGAATATTCATTTGAGATTTTTTAATTCCATGTGTGAATTACCTTTAGAGACTGTGAAGTTTTATTTTTTAAAAAATGAGGCAAGATCTTGGTCTGTTGCCCAAGTTAATTTAAAACTCCCAGTCCTGCCGCAGCCTCCCATTTAGTTGGGATTACAGGTGCATGCCCCCATGCCTGCCTGGCTTTTTCCCTGTCTGGTTGTTTTTTTGAGACAGAGTTTTACTGTATAATCTTCTTTTTTTGGGTCTTTTTTTGAGACAAGGTTTCACTATGCAGTTCAGGCTGGCCTTAAACTCACTTTGTAGCTGGGCTGGCCTTGAACTTGCAGTGATCCTCCTGCCTCAGCCTCCCCAGAAATGGGATTACAGGTATGTGCTACGATGTCTGACTTTATTTTTGAGTTCTGATGACCTTATTGAGAGATATTTTTGTTTTATGTTATTAATTTAATATTATCACTTTAAACTTGAACAGTCTGAGATTTTTTTTTTTTTTTTAAAGAACAACTTGGGTTATTTCTTTTGATCTTTTATTGTTTGGAAGAGGAGAAGTATTTAAAGGCACCTTTTTTTTTGTATCAAGGATTGAACTCATGACCGTGCACTTGCCAGTCCAGTGCTTACGTGCTTCTCTGTGTTATTGGACTATAATTTTAAATCCAGCCAAAGATTAAATGCTTAGTTATTAATAAAAATAAGCAATTTTTAGGAAAAAATACTTGTGCACTAAAATAATTTGTATTAAGACGTGAGCTCAGGAATTGTCCTTCCTTGTATGTAGTAGTAGCAGTAATTGGATTGGTAGTGCAGTAATACATAACCCGTGCTGTTTGTAAAGATGGGGTGTAAGTGCTTTACAAGTGGTAGCATACCTGACCCTCCTCCTGGGACCCTGAGAGACAGGCACGTACTTTTGCCCCTCTGCTTTTCATTTGTGCCTTATTTTCAGCATCTTTTTTGGAGACCGTCTCATTATGTAGCTGAGGCCGACCTTGAACTCACTGTAGCCCAGCCTGGCCTCAAACTCGGAACTGTCTTTCTGCCTTGGCCTCCTGAGTGGTGGGTTATAGGCATGTGCCACCATACCTGGCTCACTTTTCTTTTCTTTATTGTTGGAGTTCTTTTGTTCTGTTTTGTTTTTGTTTCTTGAAACTGTGTTGTCCAGGCTGGCCTTGAACTCACTGTGCTGTCCTAAACTAGCCTTGAACTCATGGCGATCACCTTGTCTCAGCTTCCCAAGTACTGGGATCGCAAGTATTCACCATTATTGAAATTCTTGTATAATTACATGTGTACTTATTTTCTGATACAATTTCAGAGTACTTGATTTTAATGCAAAAGCAATTTTTTAGAAAAAAATGATGATTATTTGGAAATTGCCATTTGGAATACATTTTAAATTCCATTTAGAAAGCTGGGCATGGTGGTGCTGTAATCCTAGCACTCGGGAGGCTAATCAGGAGGATTGTTGCTAGTTTGAGACCAGCCTGAGCTACAAAGTGAGCTCGAGATCAGCCTGATTGCATAGCAAGACCTGTCTAAAAAAAAAAAAAAAAAAAAAAAAATTCCATGTAGACTTCAATGAACATGTAGTTCATTTTCAAAATTTATATCACCTTAATATATAATTATCATTACAATGAGTAAGTACTTTACTATGAAAGGCTTACTGAGCAAAAAGTAGAATTTTACTTTAATAAAAATTTAGAATTTTTATTAAAATGTCACATTCTAATAAGAAATTTAAGGGATAGAGAAGATGAAATTTGTTATTTTCCTAACCTAGAAAAATTGTTTTCTGTTGAAATATCAATCATGTAGAATAGCATTTCACACAAAGGTAGGAGTTGTGAGATAAGATCAAAAGAAAGTTGTTGTTTTTTTCCAGTACTGGGGATCCAACTCACGCCCTCACGCTTGCTAGGCAGGTGCTTATGTCACTGAGCTAAATCCCCGGCCTCCTAAAAAGGAAGGAAGTTTTTATACAATGAAAATTCTTGACTGTGCCTTCACTTACCTCCACAAAGTGTAAGTTTTGTCTCAGTGTATATGTTCACAGTATATAAAGCAGCTTACTATAGAGTAAGTGGTGTATTCCTTCAGTAACACGTGTGTGCAAACACCATTTAATAAAGTTGTTACTCAGGTGTAGTACGAAGAACAGAATTCACATAGGTTCCAGTGATAAAACTCAGGCACGTTTCCCACTTCCTCTGAATGCGGCTTTCTTCCTGCAGAAACAGTATGGAGGCTGTGATGTTGAGGGGGAATGGAGCGTAGGTAAGAAGAGTGTAGCTGTAGTCACAGTTCTTAAATTCCACTCAAAGCAGGAATCATACCTCAAGGTTATGACGTGCGCGTCTGGAGAGAGAAAGAGACCCAGGTCTGTCTGGTCCTGTAGCACGGGTGGATAGTGTGGCACGTCTCTGACGTGGGCTTCTGTGCTTTCTCCCGTTTTGCCTCTCTAGCTGTGTGAAGAGCTCTTTGAGAAGATCAATGACAACTGTAATGAGGAGATGTCTTACTCTGTGGAGGTGAGTTCAGCGGCTTGAGCCTGAGTCCCTGCTCTGCCGTCCCCCAGCTTCCCCGCGCACTGGCTCCCTCCCAGCAGCGACTGCTGTAAATCCCTTACCTGTCCCCTGGGTTTTCCACTTTTAGACTGTTTCTGAGTTTTGGTTTTAATGAGTAATACTGGATTTAAGTTTCTGACCGTAATTCTGTTTATTTTCAGTTACTGTTTTTTGTATGCATCTTGATTGTTACATGACAGTTTGGATTTGCCAAATGGCTTTTCAAACAGTTACAGTTAGGTTTTAATTCCACCAGGAGGGTGTAAGCACTCATTGTGCCCTTGCTAACATGTAGTATTTTCATTTTTCAGGCTTTGCTAATTTGACAAGCTATAATGTCTCTTATTTAAATTTGAATTTCTTTGACACTAGTGTGGTTGACCATCTTGTAAATTGTGTGTACGCCTAGTTACATTGTGGCTCACAATTGTTTTTATTCACTTATATAGACTCTTTCCCTTTGCTATGGGTGAGTTGAATCCTCTTGGTCTCACACAGTGTGAAAAGGGACAAATCTTCCAAGATATGTGTGTGCGTGTGCATGTCTCTGGGAGATTCAGGATTGTATGTACAAGTCTTAAGTAGACAAGAATAATTAAAAGTATTATCTCACTTTTTAGGGTGCGTTGCTACCAGAAACAATGTGTGTCATCCTATTTTATTTCCATAATTGGTCAATTACTTAGCTTTCAGGGTTATTAATTTTTAAACTGATCTTTAATAAACAGTATCAAAGCATAGAGAGTGATTGAAAGAAAAAAGAGATGGAAATGGAGACGAGATTACATTTTAGGTGTTCTGAAAATGTGAGCATAGAATGTAAAGTTGCAGACTGTGGGCATTTGTATGGCAGCCTGAATAGCTCAGTGGTGCAGGAGGATCTGACTCGCCAGAGGCTTCGTAATGTGGCCTGCCGTAATGCATGTATCCCAGGTCCAAGCCTTGTACACTTAGAAATCTGATTTTATGATACATCAGACAAAACCATCCTTCAAAGGCACACTCTTCAGTGAAGCTCATTGGCTTCGTTATGAAACAAGCACGTTGGTTTGTTACCTTCCTAGGAGGAGTATCTGTCTCCTAAACCAGAACCCTCACACTTGCAAGACCAGTGTGCTAGTCAGGGGACGGGCTGGTGTTTGGAACCCGGTGGTTGTTTGGTGAATGTAGAATGACAGAGGAGAGTTGATGAAATAAATGAAATGTTAATTGTGTCAGGTTAAGAATGATGACCTGATGCCATCCATCATGATAAGGGGTCCCGGAGTGCTGCTGATGGAGCAGTTCAGGAAGTAATTATATGAGGTTTCCTTTCATTCACAAGTTTCCAGGCCATAATGGCAATCCAGCCTCTCTGTTGCTGGTGCATACATTGTCTGCAGTTAGTGACAGCGTGATCAGTACAAAAAATTAGAGTTACCAGACTCTTGTCTTCTCTGTGCTGGAGTGCTGATATTGTTCTTTGGTGTGTGTGTGTGTGTGTGTGTGTGTGTGTGTGTGTGCGCGCGCGCTTTGATTTTAACTCTGATGGAAATCTTACTTCCAAGTGAATGGGATAACCTCACTCTCAACTGCAATTACTGATTAATACTATTCATAAAAAACTGTTGATAGCTAAAACTTCTGAAATACCTTTTCTAGAAGGAAAAAATGGAAACAAAGCATTGGTAAATAAGAAGGGCAATAGGGATTGAAGAGAGTGTAGGGAGTGAGAAAAAAAGAATTAAGGTATATCATATACAGGCACAAATTCTCCATGATTAATGTGATCATTGTGTTTGCCTAAAATGTACCAACAGAATTAACTTTTAAAAAAAAGTCTTTTCTGCCAAATACAAGTAGCAGCCACTTTGTTCCAGAGACAACCTGTTTGCCTCCTTTTTCTTCGTAAGACTGTGGGAAGGCTGGTTCTCACCTCCTTGATGTGACATCTGTGCATATTGGTTTAACGAGGCCTAGAACTGTGGCATTTTGCTTCATAAAGCCTGCCGACCACTCTTCATAGACCATTTTATAGAATTGTTTTGGATATGTTTTGTTAGGTTTTATTGATGCAGGATCATGCTCCACTCCAGGCTGGCCTCAATCTCCTGGTCCTTCTGCTTCAGCCCACTAGAGTACTAGGATTCAAGGCATACACCTGTATGCCCAGCATTTATGAACATTCTGTAGAACTCTTTTTACTGCTTATGATTTCTTTTTCTGAGCCCTCTACTTCACTTTAATAATACGTTTCTAGGTGAGCTACATGGAAATTTACTGTGAGAGAGTGCGAGATTTGCTGAACCCGAAAAACAAGGGTAACTTGCGTGTGCGTGAACACCCGCTTCTTGGACCCTATGTGGAGGACCTGTCGAAGCTGGCAGTCACCTCTTACACAGACATTGCTGACCTCATGGATGCTGGGAACAAAGCCAGGTATGGTAAGAAGCAGGTCAGTCGCTGAGGTCTTTGGCTCCTTTTGAGGCCCTTTGTCCCCTCTTAAGGGATCGAGGCCACATTTATAGCCATGACTGCTGGTTCCACTGCAGACTCCTGGGGCTGCGTGTCTGTGCTGGAAAGCTGTAGGTTTTAGCATACTGAGGGTCTTTCTTAGGAAAACAGTGTGTTGCTGTACAGGCTGGGACTTTTAAGTTTACACTAGGGTCTATCAAGTCTTGGTAAACTGTTGGTCATAGTGTTTGTATGAGTCTGTGGTGGTAAATGATTCTGGAATAAGTGAGCACCTAATAAAGAACAAGAATTAAATGCTCCAGTGGTTCCCAAAGGGATAGCTGGGGGATGAAAAATGATTCCCAGGGCTCCCTTTGGAGCTGGAGGATAACTTGATGGGCTGCATGTCAGGAGCGTCCAGAGCTATTGTGTGTCGCACAGTCTGTGAATAAGTTTCGGGCTGCTGCTTATTTTGGTTATGCTTACCACGTGGAACCTGCTGTCCACTTGAACGTTCCTGGAAGAGTTCCGTTGTCACGTGTCATCTTTGTTTACTTAGGACAGTGGCAGCTACCAACATGAACGAAACGAGCAGCCGTTCCCACGCGGTGTTTACTATCGTTTTCACCCAGAAGAAGCATGACTCGGAGACCAACCTTTCCACTGAGAAGGTAGGACGGCAGCCGGGCTGTGTGGGAAGGTGGGGGTTCTGAGAAGTCCATCCACTACTCCGCGTTTTCACAGGCGGAGAGCTGCTCTGTCACTAATGAGGGTGCTGTGGGGTGACTCATGCTGGTCGTTTTTCTCCCGCCCTCTACCAGTTTCCAGCATGGGTTCATTCATTTTGCAGTGATGGGGCTTGAACTCAGGGACTTAGGCATGTGAGGCAAGTGCTTGGCCACTGAGCCAAACCCTCAACCTTAGTTCGGTGCTTAAAATAAAATCACAAGATAGAAGATAGGGTTAAGAAAAATGGTCTTTTTTTGGAAAGTGACTTTGGGGCTCATAAACTCTGCAGAACAGCTGAGTAGCGGCGTTGGGGAGGAAGGCCTTCATGTTCTCTGGCTCGGACCGCATGAGGCGCACTGATGATGTTTACACGAGTGATGAGGCAGAGTGTGTCCTTTTCTTGGAAATCAATAACTTCATGACAGTTCTGTGTTCTTCAAGCGCCCATGCTTGTTAGTGCCCCGTTTTGTGTAGGAGTTAAGTATTGTAGACTTCGGAATCAGACTGCTTGCTTTGGGTCCTGACTTCTACTTTTCAGCTAAGTTACTTCAGGCAAATTGTGTGACCTCTTTGTGCCTCAGTTTCTCTGTCTGTCTCTAATGCCTTCAGGAACTCAGGTTTTTTTTTTTTTTTTGTCTTTTTCATTTTTATCAGTACCGGGGATCGAACTCACGACCGCCTGCTTGCAAGGCAGGTGCTTATGCCGCTGAGCTAAACCCCCAGCCCTCTAATGCCTTCATAGAGATGTTAAAAGGTATAGGTAAAGGGGCTGGGGGTTTAGCTCAGTGGCATAAGCGCCTGCCTTGCAAGAAGGCGGTCATGAGTTCGATCCTTGGTACTGATAAAAACGAAAAAGACAAAAACAAACAAACAAAAAAAAAAGGTATAGGTAAAGCACATGGGATAGTGTCTGGCAGAGTGGCCACTCAGTAAATGTCAGTTTTGTTACTGTTAATAATAAATTGTGTCAAGCCCTGCTCTTCCTACATTTTGAAGTGGCATGTAATGAAATCACAAACTCTGAATTTAGATTTGTTGTCCTAGCAGCTATATAGTATAGATCCTTTTCCTCATAAAATGGGTACTTTATTACACCATTGTCACTAAAATTGGGATCGTCTTTTACTTTGTGACTTTTTTGTTTAAAATTATTTTTAAAAATATACTCTTTTGCTGGGTGTGGTGGTTCATGCCTGTAATCCCAGCACTCGGGAGGCTGAGACAGGAGGATCGTTTCGAGTTCAAGACCAGCCTGGGCTACAGAGTGAGCTCAAGGCCAGCCTGGACTGCTTAGCCAGACCCTGTCTCAAAAAAAAAAAAAAAAGGCGGGGGCTGGGGATTTAGCTCAGCGGCAAAAGTGCCTGCCTAGCAAGCAGGCAGTCGTGAGTTCAACCCCCGGTACCGATAAAAAGACAAAAAAAAAAAACAAAAACAAAAAACAAACTCTTTTATATAGGTGATCAAATAACTTGCTTTGCCAGAGGCAGCAATATCGATATTACTTAGTAGTACTTGTCTGAATGCTGCCAAGGGACGTTAATGATGTCGATCCCAAAACCGTAGCTTGCTTGCTTTTTTTTTGTCTTTTTCCTTTTTATCGGTACCGGAGATCGAACTTACGACTGCCTGCTTGCAAGGCAGGTGCTTATGCTGCTGACCTAAATCCCCAGCCCCGCTTGCTTGCTTTTTTTGGAGGGGGATGTTGGAGATTGGGCCTGTGAGTAAACATTCTCCCACTGAGTTGAGCTCAGTCTAGTAGCTCTTTTGATTACCCTCTTTGGATACTTTCGTCTCAACTTCTTTGAAGCAACTTTATTGATGTATATAATTAATTACAGCATATGTGTATATTTTTTGTTTATAGTACATATATGTAAAATATGGTCAGTTTTGACATATGTTTATTTGTACCTGTGAAGCTTTGGTTCTGCAGTCCAACTAACGAGAATTTCTGTGACTCAAAAAGTTTCATTGTGCCCCTTTGCAGTGTGTCTCTGTCCCTTTTGCCGCTCAATCAGGCAACTCCTGATCCACCTTTTGTCACAGTAGGTTATTTTACATTTTCTGGAATTTATGTTCTTGGAATCATATGGTATGCACTATTTTGCTAGGCCTCTTCTGCTTAGAGAGTCATCTGTTTTGTTGTATGTATGGATAGTTTGTTCCTTTTCATTACTGACAATTATTCTATTGAGTAGATACAGTGCAGTTTATTAAATCATCGGTCGATGGGTTTTTAAACTATTTTTTGAATATTATAAACAAAGCTGCTGTGAACATTTATGTACCAGTCTCTATGGAGATTTAAAAATTTTTCTTGGTGACTACCTAGGAGTGGATGATTTCTTCTGTTCTTTTTCAACTTTTTTTGTTTTTTTTTTGGTCTCTTTGGAGACAGGGTCTTGTTATGTAGTTCAGGCTGCCTTGAACTCATTTTGTGGCCCAGGCTGGTCTGGAACTCATAGCAGTCTCCTGCCTCAGCCTCCCATGTGCTGGGATTACAGCACATGCCACCACACCTGTTTTGTTTTTAATATATACAGTGGAAATACTACTGTGCCATAAAAAAGGATAAGCTTGAGACATTTCTAGGTAACTAGCTCTACTTTGAGACTGTGCTGTTTCTTTTTCTTTTCTTTTTTATTTTGTGCCGGGAACTACACATATGACTTCACGCTTGCCAGGCAGGTGCTGTACCACTGAGCTATATCCCCAGCCCAATTGATTCCTTTTTTTTTTTTGGTATCAGGAATCGGACTCATGACCTCGAGCTTGCCAGGCAGGTGCTTATGCCACTGAGCTAAATCCCAGGCCACTTCACTGATTCTTATAGTAGATCAATGTTCAACTTTCTAAGAAACTGCAGTTTTCCAAAGTGATTGTACCTTTTTGTATTCCTGTCGGCAGTGTATGAGGGTTCCTGTTTTGTGCAGCTTCATTTTATTATGCTACTTAATGGGATGATAAGATTTAGATAGTTTTATGTTACAGCTGTAATAAAATATATCATGTGTACTCTAAAGTTATGAATTAGTCAGTTTTTATTAATATAATGAAATACTTGAGTCTGGATAACTTTAAAAGAAGAGGCAGCTTGGTGTGGTGGCACACACTTGTAATTCCAGCACCACAGAAAGCTGAGGCAGGAGGATCTCAAGTTTGAGCCCAACTGGGACAGCTTAGCAAGTTAGTGTGGACCATCTCAAAGTAAGTAAAAAAAGAGCCAGGGCTGTGGCTTAGTGTGAAGACATTGGGTTCAATCCCTAGTGTTGGAAAACAAAGTTTATTTTGCTCATAGTTCTAAAGGTGACATCAGGGCATGGCACCTGCATCAGTGTGGCTCTGCTGAGGCCTTATGGCAGATGGCATCACAATGGCAGTGGCACGTGTAGGGAAGAGAGTGCATCATCAGACAGGAAGCCAGAGAAGCTGTGTAGGGGCCACCTTGTCCTTGTGTAAGAGGCCTCTTGAGAACAGCTCGGGCCCTGTGAGAACTGTGCCCCATTCCCCTGAGCACCTCCCCCGGACCATCTCTTAAAGCTCCCACAGCTTCTTACCATCGCTGCACTGGGGACCAGTAGATGAACCTTTGGGGGACAAAATCACTTCCAGACCACAGCAAGTGACTCCTTCTGAACCAAGATAATCGCCCTGAATGATGCTAGGCCTCGAACTCAGGACTTGTGCTCTGCCATTGACCTGCTCCGCCATCCTGGCTGCCCTTTCACGTCCTTTAAGCTGCCAGGGGTACATCTTGGTTTTGTCTTCATGAGCCATATTCAAGAACTGTTCATATTTTCAGTCTTCTTCGTACTGTAATCTTTAACAAAATCCCCTGCCCTTGCTTGTTTTTGAATTGTCCCCATGTTGCCTTACCAGGTCAGTAAAATCAGCCTGGTGGATCTAGCCGGAAGTGAACGGGCTGATTCAACTGGTGCCAAAGGAACCCGATTAAAGGTATTTGCTTTACCAAGTAAGCTGCCTCTCAGTCAGTGTTCAGTGTTCTGTAACAGGGGCCAGATCCAGCCCAGCGCTGTTCGTACGTGTGAAGCTTTACTGAGACATAGCTATAGTGATTAGCTTATGTGTTAGCAGTGCACTACGGTGGCAGGGTTCTGAGAGAGCATATGACCCACAAAACCAAATTTTTTGTTTTACGTAAAATTTACAAACTAGGGAAGATGTCATGGTCAGGGTGAGAACTGAACTACATTTAAAGAAAACAGGCAAATTTGGGTAAGTGGGCCACCTTAAAGGGCGTAGGGTACACAAGATCCAGAGGTGAGAACGGCCTGGGGTGTGGTGGAGACACGTTTAACATGAACAGCGGTTTCACCTGGGAAGAAGGCTGTGCTGTGGGGTCCAGAGAGCAGCGTCTTGCAGGCAGCTGTGTGGTCCCAGCAGGTTGACAAATGAAAAGAAGAAAAGCTGAGGGCCGAAGGCAGCTTCAGAACTTGTCATAAACAATATGCTAGCGTATGACAGGTTACTGTGTGTGTTATCCTCTACATGAATGAGAAATTAAAATTCTTTCATGTTTGGTGTTTGTTCTAGGAAGGAGCAAATATTAATAAGTCTCTTACAACTTTGGGGAAAGTCATTTCGGCCTTGGCAGAAGTGGTAAGTTTGTACTTTGTTCCGTCAGGATGGTGTGCTGGGGCGTGTGTGTGTTTGCCGGGGAGGCCGTCCTCCGTGGGCCTTTCTCCTCCGCGCGCTTCCCAGGCCTGGGAGCGGGAAGAGTAGGCGGGCTTGGCCCTGCAAGTAGAGGGACGAGTGCGCGTAAATGTGAAGTGCGGGGAGACCCGCGTCTGACTGATTCAGGGCCTTACTTCCTGTTTCACACAGCGCAAGTGTGTTGGTCGTAGCTCTTTTCTGTGCAGTCATTTCTAGGTGGGGTGCAGTTTCTTTTGGAGATTTCTTTTGAACAGTTTGGCTTTGTTGAGTGCTATTGCTTTGGGGGCCAGTAATATATTTTGAAATACAGTCATGAGTCTCTTAATGAGGGGGCCACATTGTGGGAAATGTGTCCTTATGCCTTTGTCGCTGTGGGAGCGTTGTAGAGCGCACTCAGATATGGGTGATGGTGTGGGTCCCTGCTGCCAGGGTCGTGGTGGGAAAAGAGGTGAGGCACAGGCAAGCCCAAGAGGAAGCCACGCAGCCCAGAGATGGGTAAGTGCACGGATGCTGGGCCGCTGCGGGGGTGATGTGGTACACCTTACAGTTAAAAAAAGAAAAAGAACAGAAAAAAATTTTTTGTAAGTAGAAAAAATCCTCTCTAAAGGTGGGGAAAAACAGCATCATAAAGATACACACCAGTGTAGAGGCCACTTCTTATTACCGCGCATCAGTGTACAATGCCCGCTGTTCCACAGCAGTGCGTGGCTCTCCTTGCAGCAGCTCACTACAAACACGGTGCTGCTACGTAAGGCCTGCTCTGGTGTAGGGATCTGCCAGCACTGCACTGATCTTACGGGACCACCTGTATGTACAATCAGCGCATGGAGGAAAATGTAGTTTGATTCTTCCCCATTGCCTGCCAGTAGAGCACCAGCGCTAAGCATCTTCACTGTTTGGTGTAGAAGCCAGGGAAGTATTTATTAGTCATTGTGTGCTCTTGTTTAGATTAATACTGATTTAAACCAGTAAAAAAACAGTATTTTGTACCTGTCTCTGAGAAGTCATAATTTATAACTTCCGTTCAAATAAAGTACTGTTTATTTGGAGACTTACCCAGTGTCCTTGTTCTCTCCTCTAAATGCTTTCGCCTGCAGGATAACTGCACCAGCAAGGTACTGTGGGGCGTGGCAGAGGCAAACTAGCTTTAACATCAGCTCACAGTTGCGCGTCCCCAGGGGATGTATAGAGACACAAGCAGGAATGGAACTTTGAAAAGACTGTCATCATGTGTTTCCTGGCCCTGGAATTTAGAGTGGCTGTTGAGGGTGATCATAAATCAAGAGACTTCACATCAGAATTAGTTTAGGAATATGATGTGCTTGGAGAAGGAAATAAGAATACAGAAATGAGACAGAAAGTCAGAGTTTTATGTTATCTTACGATGTTTGTCCTGGTGATATATAGGACTATTTCTTTACACTTGAAAGTTCACCATCTTAAATTTCTTAAGGGTACTATTATAAAATATGACTGGCTTCTTGAAATTATACATGTATAATATATATATATAGACACATATATATATATATTTTTTTGGATGGGGGCAAGGATTAAGACACAGGGTTGTGCCGTGCAGTTCAGGTTGGCCTTGCATTCACTTTGTAGCCCAGACTGGCCTTGAACTTGCAGAGATCCTCCTGCCTCAGCTTCCTGAGGGCTGGAATTACAGGTGTGTACCACAACACTTACCTGGTATATGTATTTTTAAACTTTTATGTGTTATTTTACTTGTTTCACTCCATGAAAAGTCATGAGAAATTTAAAACATTAACTTTTTTCCTATTCTTTGATTACACAATAGGTAAAGTGAAAGCTGTAGAATCAAGTTTAAGTTAGGATTTTTTTTTTGCACCAGGGATCAAACTCACGACCTTGTGCTTGCCAGGCAGGCACTTCTGCCACTAAGCCATATCCCGGGTCCCCTCCCCCTTTTTAAGTTAAAATTTTAACTTCATCTAGAAAACGTACTTCTGTTTTCCTTTACCCAAATACTGTAGAATTTTTTCTTCCATATTTCTGTTGAAATATTATGGGACTTATTAGTATGCTTGCACAAATAATATTTAGAGCACCTAATTGTTGTGAATCACATGAGGAGAATTGGAGATGGAGGTAGTATTCACATTAGAACATTTTATACTTATATGAGATTAATTGTATGATAAAGCAAATAGAAAAGAAATGGCCAGAATTCTGGAATAGTTTCAAATGGGAAGGTTTGAATTTGTCCCCACCTTCTTTGGTTTTAACTATGTCTTCTTAATTTCGTCACATTGACAGAAATGAAAATAGAACATTTTTAGCAAACCAACACTGCTTATTTCTGTAGTACTATTTGTGGTTATTGTGACTGAATACTTTAAGTTTTATAGCATTTTCAGTACTTACAGCAGGCAAGTGGGCTGTTCTAGCTGTGTTCAGGAACTGTAAAGGGATAAACTGAAGTCTTAGGCCTCAAGTATTCTGTAGTGAAGAGAGTTTGTTCTGTGCAATTTGAAGTCAGATCTGCTGCTAGAAGTGACTTCCACACTGGTGGGGCAGGCATCGGCGGCTGGGGTGCAGGAGAACAGTGTGGATGGGTTTGTTTGCCTTGCTGCAGGTCAGATCCTGGGCCCTGCATCCCCAGCTCAGTGTTGGTGATAAGAAATGGAATTTCAGTGTCACTTACCTGCTCCCTTTTCTTTGCCACAAACCTGAGATTAGCCATCAGGTACTCTTTTTCAGAGTGTCTGTCTTTTTGCGAAAAGCAGATTATCCTTTGTTGTACTTTGGATTATTCCAAGAATGGATTCTAAAACTGCCCATCGCACTGTTAATCAGGGAGTTAGTGTCTTCTTTTTTATTATTTTTCATTAGTAGCTTCTTAAGGCATCACACACACATCATTTAGCTGGCGTATATTTAAGTCTTGGCTGTTTACAAAACACTTGCTTTCATTCATTTTTACATTGGAGGATATGATTTTTTCCATGTCGGCACTACCTTTACAGTGGTGTTTTTTGTTTTGTCCAGTGGTAGCGAGAAAGGTCATGAAGACAACATTATAAATGGATCCTTAAAATATATAGAAAATTCACCCTAGCAGTCTTTACAGATCATTAAGTTAGGCTGTTGCATATCTAGTAACTATGACAAATGAAACTATCAGAATACTGGATGATTTTGTGGTTTTCCAGATAAATTCATTAACTAAGCAGCTTGTTCTTACATAACCAACCCAGCATGCACAGGATTCGTATTTTACCCCTCTCTAAACATTAGTTTGAGAGCTGGTATTAGAGCATAATGGGGAATTGCTGTTCATTTTGTTAAGTGTGATGATAGGCTTTCAGATTTGTTAATAGTTCTTGTCTGTCAGACACATGTACCTTTAGAATTTATAGGCGGGATGTCAGATTTGCTTTAAAATAGTAATACCCAGAGAAGACTTGAACAGCGTGTTAGGAGACAGTATTGTATTGCTGTAAATTGCCTAACTTTGGTGGTTGTACTGTGAGACAGTGTCCTTATTTGCTGACGTATTTGGACAGGATGTCTGCACCTTGCTCCAGAATGGTTCAGGAATCTATATAAAAGCATTCGGAAGATAATTGAATATCCGGCAAAAATATTGATAATAGTTGAAGATGCATGGTATCATACAGTAGCTCATTATACTGTTCTCTAGGCTTTTGTGTAATAAAAATTTCAAAATAAAATGCAAAAAGAATAGTTGCATGAGCTTTGTGTGTCATGAAGAATTGAAACTGCAAATGATAAGATTTCAGCAATGTTAGAGTCCTACTATAATTTGGTATACTTGTGAATTTTAGCCTGGCTTGCATTTTATATGAATTTTTTTGCCTTAACAAAGCTAAGAATATTTCTTTCTTTAATTTCTAGAGTAAGAAAAAGAAGAAAACTGATTTCATTCCTTACAGGGATTCTGTACTTACTTGGCTTCTTCGAGAAAATCTAGGTATGTTGATTACTGGAACAAATTCAGTTCACTTTATAGTTACCTTTTTAAAGCTGTGTATTGAGTATCTTTTGTGGTTAATTGTTCTGTGACTGTTACGGAGAAAGTTTGTCTGTAGATGCTCATGTGACTACTGGCTTGAGTGCTTCTTGCCTCTTCGTTTTTCTGACTTCACTTGTTTCAGTCACTTAACACTGGTGTTCTCCCACATCTCATTTGGGCCAGGGCATGAACTGTGGAGCTGTGACTTCCTGACTTTCAACGCTTGCTTCAAACTGTTGGTCCTTCCTCAGAGTTCGTCAATACCTCTTGTTCCTCTGAGGTCAAAGACTCAGCCCCAGCCTTGACTCCTGCTTATTGCTGGTGCTTTTGGACCTTCCAAAAGCTCTTTTATTTGGTGTGGTTGTTTATTTATTTATTTAGGTGACGCTAGGGAATTGAATCCAGGGCCTTGTGTGTGCAAGGCAAGGGCTCTGCCACTGAGCCACATCCCCAGCCCTGGTGCACTTTCCTACCAGAAGGAGCGATGGGCCATGTCACATGTTTCTGATAGAGGGAAGAGGCTGAAAGTAAACCTGTGGGCTGGTCCCCAGCTGGCGCCATCCAGTTGCGAAGAGCAGTGCTGTGATTGGCTGAGGTTTGATGAAGTGGGTTCAGGAGAGAAAGGGAGCACAGGAACTGGGTCCAGTGTATCCAGATCCAGAATTGCCTGGTATGGTCATTTAAGAAAATTGTTAGCTTTTGATGAACTATTAGCATTGGAAATTATGCTATCAAGATTTAATGGGTAGCGGGCTGGGGATTTAGCTCACCGACCTAAGCACCTGCCTTGCAAGCAGGTGGTTGTGAGTTTGATCCCTGGTACCGATAAAAAGAAAAAAGAAAAAAAAAAAGATTTAATGGGTGAATGATTTGGGAATGACAGTGTACAATGTATGTACCATTATTGCCCCTGAGAGACGTGTTTTGAAATTTTTAGTTTTTTTCTTTTTCTCCTTGAAATAAAATGCATTTGGAAAAAAAGATTTAATGCATTCAATAAAACTTTCTCAAATGAAATTTTGAGATATTTGTGACTCGCTTTCTTAGGTGGTAATTCTCGGACTGCAATGGTTGCTGCACTGAGCCCAGCAGACATCAACTACGATGAAACTCTGAGCACCCTGAGGTATCTCTCTGCTCCTAGCCCCACACCACGTTGCTATCACAAGGACCTTTTCTCTGCTGAGTGGATGGTCATTTAGATTGTTTTTCTTACAGGGAAAACATGAAGGAAATGAGCTTTATTGTAATGGAATTTACCTTTTTAGGGCTTGCAATTTTATTGGGATAGACAGGAACTTTTTCATGGGGAAGATGTTCAAATTGCACATATGAGATTGTCAAATAATAATGAAATTTTACTATAATTGTTTCTTTAAGAAGTATTGTCTTGTGAGCACAAAATTTGTCTTTTTTAGAAGCAATAAAGTTATATGAAATAAAACAATTAGAGTACATGTAGCATTAACAAAACTTACCAGGATGTTTGCTAGGAGAATATTTTTGTATGTTAATAGATTCTGTACTTTAATCTGGAATTCTCTTCCTTGTCCCATGTAGTTTTTTTGGTTTTTGAGACAGTCACTGTGTAATCCAGGCTGGCCTTGGACTCACTACGTAGCCCAGGCCGGCCTTGAATGCTCAGCAGTGCTCAGCCTCCAGAGTGCTGGGATTACAGGTGTGCACCACCATGCCCGGCTTCTCCCATGTAGTTTTGATATAGCAAAAAAATACTGTCTAGTTTTTTTTTTTTTTTTTGCGGTACTAGGAATCTAACTCAGGACCTTGCGCTTGCCAGGCAGGCGCTTACACCACTGAGCTAAATCCCTGGCCTGTACTGTCCAGTTTTGAGACCTTGCTGGTGTTCATTTCTGTTGTGATCTTGGGCAAATCACTTCAGTTCATCTGAGCTTCTCCCCTCATCTTTATAAGACTACAAAGCTTTATATAAATATATTATTAAAGCTCATAAAATGTGTAAGTATTCAAATGTTTGATTTAGAAATAATAGTATGTTATTTATGAGAAAAAAATTACCTGGGAAATGGCAAGAATGACTTTTTCAACTTAGATACGCAGATCGTGCAAAGCAGATTAAGTGTAATGCCGTCATCAATGAAGACCCCAACGCCAAACTGGTTCGGGAGCTAAAGGAGGAGGTGACGCGGCTGAAGGACCTTCTTCGTGCCCAGGGGCTGGGGGACATTATTGATAGTAAGTGAATTAAGAACAGCACAAATCTAATCTTCCTCATCAGGTTCTTATAATTACAATACACCTAAAATTTAAGGAATTTAGCTGGGCGTGGTGGCACATTCCTGTAATCCTAACACTTGGAAGGCTGAGGCAAGAAACTCACCGCAAGTTCAAGGCCATCTTGGACTACTTAGTTAGACCTCATCTTACCAAAAAAAAAAAAAAAAACCTTGATGAAGCTAGATAGTTGTCAGAATGTTTGTTTTTTTTTCTTAAAAACCCTAGTGAAGGGGCTGGGGATTTAGCTCAGTGGCATAAGCGCCTGCCTTGCAAGCAGGCAGTCGTGAGTTCGATCCCCGGTACCGATAAAAAGAAAAAAGACCAAAAAAAAAAAAAAAAAAAAAAAACCCAACAACAAACCCTAGTGAAACCCAGGCATGGTAGTGTGTGCCTATTAATCCTATTTACTAGAGAGGCAGGATTGCTTGAACTAAAGGGTTTAGGCTAGCCTAGGAAACACAGCAAGGACCATTTCAAAATGTAACAAAGCAAGTGCAAATGATTTTGGCATTTCTCTAGTATGTACCAGGTCATCAAGAATTTTTGTCTTTTTCCTTTTTGTCAGTACCAAGGATTAAATTGATGACCGCCTGCTTGCAAGGCAGGTGCTTATGCCGCTGAGCTAAATCCTCAGCCCCAAGAATTTTTTTTTTAATGTTAACTGAAAAAAACCTTCATAAAAGTGTAACCTGGAACTTCTGTTTCATGGGCTTTTCTGCATTAGTGTGGTGGCAGTAATGCATGTGTAAGTAATCTACCCTTCAAGTCTGTTTTCAGGGAAGTCACCTTTAAACGGCCCTGCTCCTTATGAACTTATGAAGGAAAAAGCCCATTTCCTCAAGTTCCAGAGCGAGACATCTAGGAAGTATTATTTTACAGTTATTGTTTTACAGTGCATCTCTTAAAACTGTCCCTGATGTGCCTGTATAATGGCTGGCCCAAAGTTCTGTTAACCTGGGCAGTGGTAACTCCAGTCAGCTGTGACCCCAGCACTCAGCTGAGACAGAAGACTCACAAGTGGGAGCCACCCGGGGCAGCTTAGTGAGAGCTCAGCGGGAGAGTACCTGCCAGGCATGCTCAAGGCTCTGGGTTCACTCTCCAGTGCCACCAAGAAATAAATAAATTATTAAAGAAGTGAATAAACTAGATTATTTAGATAGACAATAATCAGGGTTATTGATTATTCAATAATGGAATAATCCATTGGAATTATTCCGTAATTATTCAGCATTGACCCAGAGCTGCAGTCCCCCTAGGCAAGCAAGTGTTCTTCTGCTGAGCTGTGTTCTTACACCCACCCAAGACTTTGGGGGGGTGGGTTGTGGGTGACAGGATCTCACTAAGTTTCCCAGACTGGCCTTAAATCTGTCAATCCTCCTGTCTCAGCCTCCAGAGGATCTGGGATTATAGGCCTGTACTAACATACCTGGCTATGAATTTTGAGTGTAAGATCAGTGTTACCCTTTAACATTCTAATAGATTTTCAAGGCTTCTTGTAGTTTAGTTCTTACTGATTTTTAGAGCTTTAGTTATTAACTTTACCCAATGCCAAATACCAAATACTGCTGTGTTCCCTCTCCGTGTCACTGCTGAATGTGAACTCTGACCCTTGTCGTGTTTTCCCTCCTGCTTACCTCCAGTTGATCCATTGATCGATGATTACTCTGGAAGTGGAGGCAAATGTGTGTATTCCATGTATTGGTTATTCCAGTACGCTGACTTGGTGATCTGCCTCTGCCGGCTCAGCCTTAAAATAAGCTTTGCATGCCAGCAGTGCTAACAGGGAAATCCCAGACAGAGCATGCTGCAGTATTTCTCCTGTTTTTGCCCTTGTCCATTTAGCAAAGTGACCTCTGAAGAATTTCAGTTTGTTTGATTAAAGTTGAAAGACTGAAGAATTTCTTCTTTCCCGCTTCAGTTTTTCCCCTCGTGATTAAATAAACCCAGATTGTCAGGTGATGAAGGCGGCGGAGACGGCAGCTCACGGCGTCCGTGCTCTTAATGTGCCATGGCCTCCGCCAGGAACCCTGAGTGTCGCTGCCTCTCTGAGTCCTGCCGCTCACAGCAGAGTGTGCGACAGGAGTGTGTTACGGTGCCCCTTTACCACAGCCGGGCGGTTAGCTTCCCGGGCACCTAACCTTTGCTTTTATTCTGCCACTTTTTTACTTGCCCCTGTAGTTGTTCCCTTCATGGTCTGTTTATTTAATAGAAAAATCACTTTCAGTAAACTTTGTAAACACAAGCCTTTGTTGTATAATTAACAGAGTCATTTCCAGTTGGCCAGACTGCCTGTGATGGAGGGAGGCGCTGTGCGTGTCAGGTTAGCCCTCCGTCTGCTGATGCTGAGCTGGTTTCCTCCATGTATTAGGCCTCAGCTCGTTGGATGGTTAGCTAAACATTTCCCCCTCTTCTTGTAAAGGCGCTAAGATTTAAAAACGAAAGTGTGTAAAGTATTTGCTTGAAATGAGGACATTTTGTAAAGGATCACACTCATAAAGGAATCACACTAAGAGGCATGAATAAGATTCATGATTGTTTTCCCTTATAGTTAGGCGTATCAGGCAATAGGGAACTGCATAGGAGAGCCCAGTCACAGCCCAGTTTTGATGAGCTAGGCCCTGCAGATCTGGAAATGCTGTAATGAAACATGTGACTCTTGGACTGGAACCGCTCTGTCTGAGATTTCCTAAGCGGAATGACACTGGTGTGGAGAAGATGCCTTCTTGCTCTTGCTCTTGTGCTCAGAGGCGCTGCTGCCAGCTTGTTGCCGACCTCTGAGCAGCCGTGGCATTTCCTGAGAACCGTGCATGACTGAGCTCTAACTCCCGTCTGCAGAGGAAGGCAGCCCTGAGTGCTTTTGGTTTCTGCTTGATCTACTCTGAATTTCCTGCAGGGCTTGCATGTGTCCACCAGACCTCCTCACCCCACCCCTCCCACTCCTTCCCACCTTCGCCGCCATGGCCATCGCGGTGATTTTTTGTGTAGTTCCAATCCTCCTTTAAAAGTGTGCCTCTGCTTATTGTCCTATGTTCTGCATTTACAGATGGTGGTTTTCAAACTGTCTTGAAGCAACTGCAGGCTTTAAAGAACTGTCTTTAATTAAATAGTGAAGACGAACAGATCTAGAGAGGCCAAATAATATTTTTTCTATTATTTGTATTGCTTTATACTGTATCTTTAACTTTCATGTGCATTTTAAGCAGTGTAGATTTTCTCAAATTTAAAATGCACTGACAGGGGGTTGGGGACTTAGTTCAGCAGCATAAGCACCTGCCTTGCAAGCAGGCGGTCGTGAGTTCGATCCCCGGTATCGATAAAAATGAAAAAGACAAAATAAATAAACAAATAAATAAAATGCGCTGGCTTAAAAATAGGAATGTACTTCTGGTGTTCATTTGAGAAGGATGACTAAAGAAGGGAACTATAAACAAATTAATCAATTTCATTGTTTGTAGATTTTTAAATAAAACTTCTCTGTACCAAAAACCAAACAACAACAAAACTGCACTAAGTTTTGTTTTTCTTTTGGTCTTTTTAACCAAACAGGGTCTCACTACGCAGTTCAGGCCGACCTTGAACTTGCTTTGTAGCCCAAGCTAGTTTGGAACTTACAGAAATCTTTCTGCCTCAGCCTCCAGAGTGCTGGAATTATGCCACCACACTTGGCTTAAAGGACAAAACTAAGATTAAATTTACAGTTCTGTTAGAGACTTTAGCAAGGGAAATTCAGTTCCTAAAACTTGCATATCACTAGGAAGCAGGCTTGGTAGTGCTTCTAGGATTGTACTATTGTTTGCTTAAGTTAGCAAATAATGTCTTTTTTTTTGCCATGATAGATGAGGGGAAACTACATTAAGAAGTATGAGTTTGCTAAATCATCTTTCGTATTGAGGCAGTTATTGAGTTCTGAGTTCTTAAACAGACTTCCACAGAATCCTTCTCTCATTTCTACAGTTACCTCTCTTTTTAGGACATATTTTAGAAGTCTTTTGGCATGTTGGAATGTGCTATTCAAAGGACAATACCAAGTGCTCTGAGTTTTGCTTTACCTGTAACATTTCCTTGACATTTTTGGCTTAATTCCATAAAACCCTGGCCCAGACCAGTATAGGGTTAATACTGATAAATGATTTTGTCTTGTCCTTACTGTTACAAACCCCCAGAATTTTAGAGAAGTGCCAGTCGGAAGGTAGCGTGAACAGTAGAGGAGGGAAACATTATTGGCTACTCTGGGAAGAAGCTAGAGTGCCCCTGGGCTCTGGTCTCCTTGCCACATACAGCGCTCATCCACTCTGGAAGCTGAGTTTCTAAATTCAGAATTTATTCTTAGCCCGAAGAACAGCAGCATTAAAGACGTGTTTTAGAACTGCCATCTAGACCGGTGACAGCTTGTCTTTGTTTTGGAACTTGTCTTTGTCTTGGAGCGGTGATGCTCTCCTCTCTCACACTGGTGTTCCTTCCTGTCTTTTTTCCTTCCTCTGCTCCTTCCCTCTTTCTTTCTTTTCCTGCCTTCCCTTCTTTCTTTGTCTCTCAGATCTGAAAGATTTTCAGAACAATAAGCATAGATACTTACTAGCCTCTGAGAATCAACGCCCTGGCAATTTCTCCACAGCGTCCATGGGGTCCCTTACTTCATCTCCGTCCTCCTGCTCACTCAGTAGTCAGGTGGGCCTGACGTCTGTGAGCAGCATTCAGGAGCGGATCATGTCCACCCCTGGAGGAGAGGAAGCCATCGAGCGTCTGAAGGTAAGTGCTCGCCCCACTAAACGCAAGGTCTCTGTGTGGCAGCCCGGGCAGAGTTCGGTGGGATTAACATCACTGAAATTTTGAACTCTTTAACTCAGAAGTGTTCTGAAAAGGAATTTTCCGATTAGTAAGTTCATTTCTTTTCACTGAAATGCTGGACCTGGCCGGAAAAAGATGGTTGCAGAGTAACTGCTAAATAGATGCATACATTAATTTGGGGTAACATAAATCAATTTTAAATTTAGTTTTAAATGAAATAGTTAGAAACAGTTTTGTTTGAAGGAGAAATTTCTTTTCTTTTTCTCTGTCTTTTTTGAGATTGGGTCTTGCTATGCAGTTCAGGCTGGCATTGAGGGCACTTTGTAAACTAGGTTAGTCTTGAACTCACATTGAATTCTCCTGCCTCAGCCTCCCGATTCCCTGGGATGACAGATGTGCACCACCATGCCCAGCTTGAAGGTGGAATTTCAAATAACCATTTTTCTGTTAGTAACAATATGTAATTAAAATGGAGCTTGAACATTTGAGAGGCCATATCAAGTTAATTCAGCTGAAATTACTATTTTCCGGAAGTTCACAAAAACCTCAGTGCCCACTAATTACAGTAGCAGAAGGGCTTTCTTGCCCTCTTGTAGTGCTGATGCACATGGGTTCCAATGCCGTGTGCAGGTCACCCACCCAGGGTCCCAGCTTTGCCAGTGAAATTTTGGATTTTTTTAAAGAGAGTAAAATCAAACCAAACCAGACCAAACAGAAAAAAGCTAATCAGAACAGAACAACGAAAGTGATGCAGAACTTCAAAACAAGATAGGAACTCAACAGTAGGTACCATGATGTCTCTTGTTTTCTTTAAAGTAGATGCCCATGCCCATGCCATCAGAGATAATAAAATCAAACAAAACAAGACAGAACAAAACCAGTCAAAACAAAAGAATAAAAATGTTACAGGACTTCAAAACCAAATAATAAGAAATCAACAATGGCCACCATAATACATTTCATTATCTTCAAAATAGTTGCCCATACCATCAGACACAGTAAAATCAAACAAGACAGAATAAAACCAAATTGAACAAAACTATGTGAACAATACAAGAATTCAAAACAAGAAAATAGGAAATTAACGATGGTTACACCTTCCCTTTGTAGGAATTTCCTCCCCTATCGGTTTCACAGTGTCAATTGTGCATTTTGGATCCCACTAACTCCTTCAGTTTTACACTAGGAGACAGCACGGTGTTCAGCGTGAGCCCGAACCATGTCACCCGTGAGCTGGCTCTCGAGTTGCATCCATTCACCTACAAGAGCCTTGAGATTATCCTTCTTTATACCGAGTAGCTTCTCATTGTATGAAAATACCATACCTTTCTTATCCATTCTGTGGTTGGTGGGCAAGCTACCTCTGCTTTTTTCTGGTTTCCTGTTACGTGGAACATTGTTTACTCTCCTTTGACTTTTGGTCTATGAATTTCCTTTTGAGTTTGGTGTTTTTCTTGTATACATCATATTGATGGATCTTCTATCCTGATCCATTCTCCCTTTTTCTTTTCCTTTTTTTTTTTTTTTTTGCTAAATTGAGGGCATCCACACTAATGGTTACAACCAGCATGCATTGGTTCCTCTGCCATGCTGTCCTCCTGCTGTTGGCCCCCAACTTTCTCCCTTTGTTCAGTTGCCTGCCCTGTTTGGTTATTCCCCTCTGCTGCTATTCCTGGAACCATGATCATCTTTATCTCTCAACAATATCTTTCAGCACTCTTTGTAGGGTTGGTTTGATGGTCCTGAATTCTTTCAGTTGATCCTAATCATGAAAGGATAAGTTTCCTTATTTTTCCATCAATGTGAATGATAGTTTTTCAGGGTACAGCAGTCTGGGTTGGAAGTTGTTTTCTTTCAGGATTTGAAACACGTCACTCCAAACTCTTCTTGATTTGATGGTTTGTGTTGAAAAGTCTGCTGTGATTCTCATTGGTTTTCCTTTGTAGGTGATCTGTTTCTTTTCTCTAACAGTCTTTAATAATTTGTTCTTGTGATGAATTTATGGGATCTTGATTATTATATATTCTTGGTATATATTTATTTTGGTTATGGCTAGTTGGAGTTCTATATGCCTCACTTATCTGTATGTCAGGTCCTTTTCCCATGTTGGGAAGTTTTCTGCTATTCTTAAATTGTCTCTTTATATCATTTGTGTTGACTCTTGCTTTTTTTTGCTGACACCTATCACTCTTAAGTCATTTTTCTTTGCGTCATCTTGCAGCTGTTAAATTGTATTTCCTGACTCCTTGTTATTTTTAAGAAATCTTTCACAATCGCTGCAATCCTGTCTTCAAGGTCTGAAAGTTTACCTTTAGTCTCTTTCAAGAGGGTTTTTTTTTTTTTCTTTCAAGAGGTTTTTTTTTTTTTTTTTTGGCTTTTTCCTTTTTACCGGTACCAGGGATTGAACTCATGACTGTCTGCTTGCAAGGCAGGCGCTTATGCCACTGAGCTAAATCCCCAGCCCTCTATTTCAAGAGGTTTTGCCAGCTGTCAATGGAGTTTTAAATTTCCTGGATATCTCTTTAAATCTGTTTCATGAATTGTAATTTCTTCCTATATTGTTCATTCCTTTCCATCATTTTCCTATGCTCTTCTTTTTTTTAATCTATGTCTTCTTTAGGTATGCTCAGCAATTCTTTCATTACATTTGTAACTTTTTTATCTGAGATATTATTCTGATTTGATTACTTTTACAGCCTCAAGAAGTTGTTTCTTTACTTCAGTTGCTATCCTCTCAAGAGATTTCAGGTGTGTGACTTCCATTTTCTTCCATGACTGTATCTCCCAGACTTGTTCTGTGTGGGCTGGAGGTCTGAGATTGCCTTTTGCTCCTTTGTCTTGACATTTTTCTGGGATCCTCCTCATGAGCCAGTTCCCAGAAACTCCCCACATTGGCTGCCCCTCTGCAATATAGGGAAATGGGTTAGGCACCGGGGTTTTTCTAAACTCAGACTCCCAGGGAGGCAGTGAAACTTTGGGAAAGCTTCCCCAGACCTGTGTAGCTACACTGAGGCATCCTGGATGGCCAAGGATGTGCAGCTGGTGGGGCTGCTGCCTCTCTCAGCCTGTGTGACTACACAAGGATCTGTCCCCCACCATGATGGCAAGTGCACAAGGCAGTGTCTCTGCGGTCCTCCTGGCCCATGCTGGCTGCCCACTGGAAGCAAGCACCTCCAATGGCCTGTGGGTGCACAGGGCGTATCTGGCTGTTTCTCCCTGCCCACACTGGCTGCCTGCAGGAGGCAAATCTGATGCTGGTGGGTGCACACGGGCTGGTCTCACCAGTGGAAGCTTTCCCAGCTTGCGGGAAGCCACACAGGTTCTGTGGTCTCACTATGAGTGTGAAAGTCAGGAGTGGCAGAGCCTTCCAGCTCGGAGCATCTTCCCTGTCCTCAGGGACTGCAGCAAGACCAGACAGGTGTCACTCTGGTGCTACCCAGAAGCCTGCCATCCATCGGATAACACCAGAGACATCGAGTGTTTTCTCATGCCCTGCAGTCTGTAACTGCCAGCCTTTGTGTGCAGGACGGGAGTGCCAGGGCAGGGGAAGTGAGGAGAGCAAAGGAGGCTTTTCGGAACCTAGGAAGTTTGCTCTTCAGCACCTGATGCTGTCCGCTGAGACCCCTGCAGTGACCCGGAGCTCGGCTGCACTCTGCACCGCTCCCAGGGAGCTGTGCTTGAGCACTGCACGTCCCGTGCTTTCAGTTGGTCTCAAGTGAGGCTGCTAACAGTTTTATAGAAGAATGGGCTTCCAGTTTTTCTTTCTTGATCATCCCACCTGTCCCGTAGGCATTTTACTCACTTCAAAAAGAAGGTGCTTCAGAAACAAAAATAATGATCTTGTTCCTTCAGAAGACAAGAAAGTTATGAAGTGCCTAGCAAAGGGAGGAGAAGGAGGGAGAAATCTTTTACTCAAGATTTTAAGCTGCAGGAGAAACTGTGCTGCTGGTGTAACTGACCTGAGGTTTTCTAAAGATCTCAGTGGAGGCCTGCATGGGAAGGTGTCTTCATTCAGCAGCTTTGTCACAAATGGGTGTCAGGGACCGTGTCACTGGGTAGACACAGGGCTGGAACTCGGAGGCTCTGTGAAAAGGAGAAATGAAACCTTCTACTTTGTTTTTCTTTGCAGATTTTGATTCTTATTCTTTGTTAACAAAGCTTAATGCACAGATGAGATTACCCTCTCTTTTGACAGTCATCCTGGTATAAAGGAGAAATAGCTCCCTAAATGCTAGGTGGAAGCAACTAGAAATAACGTTAGATGTTAGGACTTAAGACGTTAACTAAGCTTTTTAAGAATTAAGTCAGCCAACGTCTTCCAGATAGCTTCTAGGGAGTAATGGTGTGGCTATTTGGGAGACTCTGCTCCCATTTCTCTTAATTCCTATTAAAACAAAAAATCTTGTTATTTTAATCAACAAATAAATCCCTCTGCTTTAATTCTCCTTTAAGCCAACATAAATGAAATCTTCCATTTTCCCTGGCTTCATTCTGGAGAGAAAAGGGCAGCTTTGCAGTTGTGTGTTAGGCGCGATGCCGTAGTTCTGCTCGCCCTGAGAATGGTGAGAAGGCTGTGGACAGAGCTGCCGTCAGGGCTGCAGGCAGACGACATCCACGTCCACGCGTGCCATGACACTGCTGGGAGACAGTGGAAGACAAAACTAGGGTGAATTCATCTTCCTGTTTGTTTCCCTTGGCCTCTCTTCATTTTTGACGTGAGTCAGGTGTTAGGGTGCTAAGTTTACGCAGGGTGCCGCTCCCATGCTGGTCATAGAGTCTCCTATTCCCTTCTGTAGCATAAATGTCTTGATTCCTCTGTAATACTTTGGAAAGAGAGTGCTGTGTAACTGCTTCTCATTTTAAGTCACAACGCAGGGTCACTTGAAATAAGTGTACCCTTGCTTTGCTTTCCTGTTTGGTAAGGTAGGGTCTTCTTTTGTCTCTGTGGTATGGAGGGATTGAACCTAGGGATGCTCTGTCATGGAGCTATGCTCCTCAGCCCTTAAACTAAAAAAAAAAAAAAAAAAAAAAATTAAGTGTTGAGACAAAATTTGGGTAAGTTCCCCAAATGGGACTCAAACTTTTGATCCTTTGCCTTAGCCTTCCTGAATGCTGAGATTACAGGTGTGTGTTCCCCACCTGGCTTCAGTGAGGGTTGAGTAGCAGCTGCAGCCACCAGGTGAGGGTTCTGGTGTTTAGGTAGTCTGGCATCACAGTCAGTGCTATGAGTGCCATTGCTTCGTCTTAGCCTATAAATACCCTCAAATACCCACAGCAGGTACAGGCATGGCTAAGAGCTGTACTAAGCAGTCTCAGGGCTCACAGGAACTCACTTGTGAAGCATACTATGTTTAGTACAGTAAAACTTCAGCTATCTGACTGCTTCAAGGGATGGCCCATGGAGTAAGTGTCTAACTTCTTTTGAGTATCAAAATCTAAATTATGGATATTTTTGTTTTTTGTTTTTTTGCAAACCCAGGGGTTTGCACATGGTAAGCCTGTATTACCACTGAACTGCATCCAGGCTCTTTCAAACTTTTACTTTGAGCCTGGTGTGGTAGCAGAGGTTTGTAATCCTAGCACTTTGGGAGGCTGAGGCAGAAGGATTGCCAATTCAAGTCTCACCTCTGCACTTTAGCCAAACTCAGAGTCAAAATGAAAAAAGGGCTAGGATATAGCTCAATGTGGAGCCCTGGGTTCAATTCCCCAGTACTACAGAATTATATATATATAAAAATTTTATTTTGAGACAGGATCTTCCTAAACTGCCTAGACTATTCTTGAATTTGTAATCCCCCTGACTCAGCCCACTAAGAGCTGGGATTGCATGTATACAGCCACCATGTCCAGATTTTTTTTTTTAACTTTTTTAGACAGGATCTCACTATGCAGTACAGGCTGGCTTTGAGCTCACTTTGTAGCCCAGGCTGGTCTCGAACTGTTAATGATCCTCTTGACTCGGTCTCCCAAGTGCTGGGATTACAGGCATAGGTCACCATGCCCAGCTGTCATGTCCAGTTTTAATCTGCAGTTTTTTCATAAAAAATATGTTTGATTTGCCCTGTGGATTGCTGTGTCTCCTTAACTGACTCATCAAGAAGAAGTTGGCTATGTAAACATAATGTATTACCCATTGTTCTGCAAATACCTAGAGATACAGACGTACAAGATCAAGGCTGGGACAGTGGAAGCCACCTTTCCTGGGTGCTTAGGAAAGGTTCCTGCCTGACCTATTGGGATGTACTATTCCTTGTGCTTTCTCTGCACATAATTGTGTTTTGAGATCCTGGAGGCTTCTTACACTAGCCTGTTAGATGAATCATATGGTAATGTACTTTGTAGACTTCCTCATTGGTCACTACGACTGCTTCCACCGCTGCTGTTATTACCATTATCATCATCTGACTTCTGATTTCCTTTTTGTGAGGAGCATTTCCTCCTGCTTTCCATATGCTCATCTCCTTTTTGGGACTTCCCCAGCTCACCTGCCTGACAGACGTCTGTGAGTGCCTCAGTCCTAGTACACAGATCCTTATCCTGCTGTTGCGCCCCCATGTCCGTTCTTAGTTCTCCAGTGGGCATGGCCATTCCTCGAAGACTCCAGGCACTTTCTGTCTTTTCCCCTGCCCAGGTGGCAATGTCTATCCTGCCATCTCTGCTCGGCGGACCGCCTCGCTTCCCTTGTCCTGTTTCCTTCCCTTGCTTGATTTTTCACTGGCAACACTGCCCATTGTTGTTGTATACTCACTGATGACCATCATCGTGGTTCCTCACTAGAGTGGAAGTCTCAAGGCAGGAATTTTGCTTCCTATTGAATGTCTGGTTGCCTGGAGCAGGGCTTCACATGCAGTAGGGCTGCATATAATGGTTGAATGAATAAATCACAGTATATAGTAACCCCTCAAGGAATCATATTTTAGTTCATATGTTTATAACTGTAATAAACACTCAGTAGGTGACTGGTAAATTGTTGCCTTAGTGGTTACATGGGATTTAATACTATAACCGTCTTGGTCCCTGGATCATGTTCAGGGAGGGGGTTGAGGAATGGTGACACTGCTGTGAGATGAAAGCAAGGACTTCCTTCTGAACTTTACTCTTTCACAAGAGTGGTTGTCAGGAAAAGCATCTTATATTTGAGGATGCTGATATTACTTTCTTCCACTTACACACAGATGTGCTCGCCGCATACTCACTGTTCAGGTATTTTTATGAAGACTCAGAAGATTTGCAATGTCTGTGACTGACTTATTTTAGGCCTAATTTTTATGGTTCTGACAATATATATTATTTGAAAATCTTTATTGACTTCTCCCTATAGCTTCTGCTACTTGCCTTCCTGGACATGGTACATAAAATTCAAAGACTCTACCGCTTTAATGGTGAACTTCCTTCCGTAGGAATCGGAGAAGATCATTGCAGAGTTGAATGAAACCTGGGAAGAGAAGCTTCGAAAAACAGAAGCCATCAGAATGGAGAGGTCAGAACGTTAAAACCTGGGAATGTTTCTAAGTTTTCTAGGGAATTTGAGTTACTTTTATGGTAAGACAAGATGAAATAGATATTAAAGATAAAGAACCTCTCCTCCTAAAACATAAGTTAGAGACCAACCAGGCTAGGGACTGGTGACATGGAATTTATACTGTGAAATAAACCACATATTTAAAGATTCTCTGGGGATCCTGTGCTTAATAATTACCATACTACATGTTGTTGAGAATCAATAAAAATACAAAATACTGAGTGAAACAATTTTTTATTTGCTAAAACTAGAGTGCCTTTGATAAAGCACCCTTTTGACTACTGTCTTTTTTAAGAACTTCTTTGTTAAAAGGTATAGTTTAGGTTGCAACTGGAATAAATTTATACTTAGGAAGTCAATCCTATCTTTCCCCCTTGTAGTTGAGGCAGAAATGAATTCTAACGTACTGATACAGTAAATACAACAAACATTAAGAATGTTTTTTAGGGGCTGGGAATTTAGCTCAGTGGCATAAGTGCCTGCGTTGCAAGCAGGCATTTGTGAGTTCGATCCCTGGTACTGATAAAAATGAAAAAGACAAAAAAAAAAAAAAAAGAATATTTTTTAGCAGGGTGCTATGGTGCACACCTGGTACTCCAGTTAACCAGGAGGCTGAGACAGGAGAGTCATAAATTTGAGACTAGCTGGGTAACCTCTTGTCTTAAAATAAGAAGGACTGGAAATTTAGTTTAGCACTCCCTGGGTTCAGCCCCTCAGCATTGCTTTCTTTCTGCCCACAACTCCAAAAAGTTACTGTTTATTTTAGAAAATTTTAAATCAGGATTTTTGAACTAAAAGGAGGGTGGATTATGGGTAATAACATTTGAGAAGGTCACATTTATAGACTGCCTCGTTTACTCAAGTTACTTGCTGATTGCTTTCTTAGGGAAAGGTTCTAGAGATATAGTTCTTCCAAATAGATGCAAATAAATGTCCCCTTCTTTGCTTTTTCTGTGTTACTTGTGTTGTTTATAAATTAGTGTCCATCTCCGTGGCAGAAGAGATGAGAGAGAGAGAGAGAGAGTGTGTGTGTGTGTGTGTGTGTGTGTGTGTGTGTGTGTTAGGCCAGGGTGTCCTGGGGTCAGCTTTCCAGCCTGGACAGGGTAGCATTCCACACTGAGCCCCCATCCCAGCCTGAGGGAAAGCTCTTGTCAGGGTACATAAAACTTTACCTTGGGAACATGCTTTGTTTTATTTTTTGACTTTACTTTAAATGTGCTATGTCTCTTAAAAATAATTCCCCCTTGATGAGATAAACACAGTATCCCACATTTGCATTATCAGCTTTAGACACGCATGGTTGGTTGGTTTTGCTTTGAACGCTTTGTCTCCCAGTTCGTATGGAACTGATTGAATTGGCGTTCTGGTGCTGGTGCTCTGATGTACTTGTTTTCTTCTAGAGAGGCCTTGTTGGCTGAGATGGGCGTGGCCATTCGGGAAGATGGAGGAACGCTGGGGGTTTTCTCACCTAAAAAGGTAGGAAGCCAAGTTATAAAATCCAACCAAATAGAAGCTCCGTTTGGGACTCGTGTGTAGCATGATGGCAGAGCATTTGCCTGCCATCCATGAAGCCCTGAGCTCAACCCTGGACTCCCCCACCCAGGTCCCCAGAACAGAGACACTTGTTTTGGTCAGTTGGGGTCCTTCATGTCTCTTGAGGCTGGCCTTTTCTCCTTGGCTGTTAGTTTAATACTTGGCTTAACATCAAATGTTTCTGATTTTATCTTGTAGTGTAGCCTTCTAGTACAAGAACAGCCTATTTCTAAAATACCTGTCTGTCATGTTTACAAAGAAAATATCTATGGCAGTAAATCTGCAGTCTTTACCACGGTTTGCATTTTTAGTCATCTCATCATTGCTTTCTCTTAAATTCCCATCCTAACCAAGCACATCTTGCTTTAGGGTGCTGCTCTTTCTCAAGAAAGCCTCCACCCACCCCTGCTTCATAACCTTTTCAAACCAATTCCAGCCGTGCAGGTGTGTGTAGGAAAATACCACTTCTCTGGCTTGTGTTATCTACAGCCTTGTACTGAGTAAAACAGTTCTAGTCCTTAGCCTTCTGGACTCCTCAGTTTCTTTTTTTAAATGTTTCCAGTAGTTACTTTCATATTTACAGAATTATAGTAATAGAATAGTTGTAGTTTGTTGCCTTTTAGTTAATTAAAATAGTAAGATACCTTTTTTGAAAAATTGAGTGACCACTTAGTTATTTTGAATACTAGAAAACCAATACCAAAACATTTTTCTTGCATATTTATGTGCAATAATAGAACATATATTGATGTGCAAAGCATATATTTTATACCACTAACAAATGGTTCTTCCTTTCACATGAACTCAAATTAGCCAGTGGAGACTTATGCATATCCGTGTATAGATCCCAACCAAGATTTCTTCTAAGGTGGGAGGAGCAGGGAGTGTTGACTAGGTTCTACAGATCAATATGAAATTCAGAATTGGTACTTTGGGTACAGTATGGGCTTTTTCTAAGAACTCTTTTGGTTACATGTTTTTATCATGGTCAGATTTTAAAAAATAAATCCCACTGTGTTATTTTCAACAGAAAATATTGATGTAAGTGCATTTTAGATACGGATTATAGAACTAGAATACTACTTTATGTGTATATTAAGATCAGTGTTTTTCAGTTGAATAGTTTTTATTTTAAGAACACATGTATTTTTACAGATATATTACTTACAGTTGCACAGATTTTAGTAGGTATGGGTCTGGTAGAGAGGCTTTGCATGTGTCTGAAGGTATTTCATAATGTGCACCACTACAGTCTGGGAGGGGCTGGGATACAGCTCAGTAATAGAGTGCTTCCATACTGTATGTGAGCCTTGGGTTCGCTCTCAGCACACACACTCAGAGCACACACACTCTCACGTGCACACAATTTATGGGGGAGATATTTTGAACAATTTGTGAAAACATTATGATACTTAATATGCCTTAAATAACTTGACCGTGTTGTGATATAAACACTGCAGAATGCCATACTGAGATCTTTGCTTTCAAAGCTTCTCTTGTTTTACTTCTGCTCATCTTGCTTTAGCTCTGTAGACCTGCTCAGAGAGGAATGTCCAAACTCAATGTTGGAACTCGTTCCTGAGATTCTCTTTCTGTTGGTCAGGACCCTGCTTGGGCCTTAAGGCTGCAGCCCAAGGTGGGCTTTGGCTTTCTCCAGCCGGCCGCGTCTTTATGCTGCAGGGCAGCTAGTGGAGAGTCAGAGGATCTCTCCTGTCTGCTGCCTGACCCCCTTGGCAGTTCCATTTCTTTAGCCCCTTGTCTGATAACTTTTGTTTTTTCCACATTTGCTGGCATTGTCTTGAGTAGATTTTGGCTCCAAGACCATGTGACTTATTTTTGGATTCCAGTGGGATCTTTTCACCGAAGAAGGTTGGTTTTAAAAAAGATTTTAGAAACGTAAAAATTAGATGAGTATTTTTAGAAAAAATTTATATTATTGAATATCAATAATATTAATATTTAAAAATTTCCTTAAAGACTAGTAAACTAAAGTCAATGCCTGGGCCCATGGAAGAACTACTGAAAATTATAAAAGGAAATGTTGGGGGTGTGGGGACGTCTTCTTCATAAAGCTCAATGAGAAGTAAATCTTTTTTTTATTTTGAGGTTTTTGCCCAGGCATTTACAGAAATTGTAATTAACCCTTCCCAAGAACTAGTATGTCTGAATTTTTCCTTTGTGCTTGCTAAGCTTGGATCTCATCAAGAGTTGGGTCCTATTCTTCATCCCAGAACTCATGTTTTTAAATAGGCTGCATTGATGCGCTTTGGGAAGGCCTGAAGAGAGTGTGTTCCCGGCCTGTGGAGTCGTAACTGCCGGTGAAATCCCTGCCCCGGAGCCTGCGGGGCCTTAACAAAGCTGGGTCTCCCACAGCCCCTGTGCCTGCTGCAGTGCTCTGCGGTGCCTGGCTTCCGGCTGATAATTTCTAATCTTTTTCAGACCCCACATCTTGTTAACCTCAATGAAGACCCACTGATGTCTGAATGCCTACTTTATTACATCAAGGATGGAATTACAAGGTATATTATGTTTCTTTCTGCTAGCTGACTAAATAGCTGAAGGAAAATTGTTGAAATTTTTTGGTAACCATTTGCTGTTTCTCCTGCGTGAAATAATTATAAACTGTTTTCTCTGCTCTTTCCAAATTATGTAAATGGAGCCACTTAACAGAAGACCCTAAATAAATCTTTCTTCCTTTTGTAACTTCTATTCATGAGGGAGGTTGACCACGTATGAGAACAGCATGTACTGTCAAAAGCTTCCTATACAAAGAGGCGCTACCTCCTTTGTGCACGCCAAAGGGCGTTCTCTGGGAGAAAGCAGCTCGTTGTTCGCAAGTGCTCTTTGTGTTGGGATTTCCCTGGGAAACTCTGGCTCTTGTGTTCAGGGTTGGCCAAGCAGACGCCGAGCGGCGCCAGGACATAGTGCTGAGCGGGGCCCACATTAAAGAGGAGCATTGCATCTTCAGGAGCGAGAGGAGCAACGGCGGCGAAGGTGAAAGTCCCAGCTGCAGCTTTCCCAGCAGCTTCTGCTTCCTAAAATACGAGAAACCCTAAGACTTGGGGTTCCCTGTCTCCGTCGTGCTGCTTTCTCACACAGTCCGTTATTGAACATGGAGAAACCTGGGCTGTTGTAAATACAGGACAGCTGCTTTACATGAAAATAACATGGACAAAAGGGGCCCTTTTGTCACTGCCAGGAACTGAGCAGGACGCAGGCATTGGAGTTGGCCCGGAATGTTAATCATCTAATCTTTTAGAAAGAGAGAGAAGGATAAATACTGTGGGTAGTGGGTCATTTGAAGAACCTCAAGTCTTAACCCAGTAAAAGTTATTTTTATCTAAAAGGAAAGAAAAAGTCTCAATTTTTGCCCAGGTTATTAGCAAAACAACAACAGTCTAATGGTGTCTTGGGAGCTGGCTTGCAAAGAATTCTTCCTTAACCAATCTTTAGTTCCCTTTTCTTCTTAGCATACAATTCTTTTGTAACCAAAATACTGTACCAGCTTTTATCTTCAGCCCTAGTTATTACTTATGTCCCATACTTGAGATTTTTGCTGTGCTCGGTTTTATTGACCAAACAGTCAGGTATTTCTCACATTCTTCTTCTGAGATGTGTCACATGTATTTAAATGTTTCATCTTGGCATGGCCCTGGCAGCCCTATGCTGGACTCATTCTAGTACCCCAAAGAGGAACTGCCCTCTAGAGATAGACACTTCAGCCACGTGTGTGGTTGTAGGACTCTCTGAAGCTCCCTTGAGACTCAATAGGAAAATGCTTCCCTTTGTGTGACCCTGGTGGGCTGTGGTGATGACAGGAGTTTATGTTCCCCCAGTTATTGTGACTCTGGAGCCCTGTGAGCGCTCAGAAACCTACGTGAATGGCAAGAGGGTAGCCCAGCCTGTTCAGCTCCGCTCAGGTGAGGCTCGGAGATGTTTGAGGTTTGCAGCAGTGTACAAATGGCTTGTGCTAATTTCTGACTCTGTATAAAGGCTGATCCGACAGTTGGCATTAATGTATATGTTCTTATAAAACTTGAAAAGCTGTCTTTTTTGTATTATGGGAATGAAATTATTAAACCAGATGTGTTAGTCTTAAAGAATATTATCTTTAGTGCCGAGTGGGATAACATATGCCTGTAATCCCAGCTACTCAGGAGGCTGAGGCAGGAAGATTGGGGGGGTTTGTGGCCAACCTGGGCTGTCTCAAAAATTCACGAGAATGAAATAATGGGGAAAAGACTATTTTTTTTTTTTTTTTTTGTCTTTTTCGTTTTTATCGGTACCAGGGATCGAACTCACGACTGCCAGCTTGCAAGACAGGTGCTTATGCCACTGAGCTAAATCCCCAGCCCCTGGAAAAAACTATTTAAAAATTGATCAATCAATGATTCTGTAATCCTGTTTCTGTTTTGTGCTAGGAAACCGTATCATCATGGGTAAAAACCATGTTTTTCGTTTTAACCACCCGGAGCAAGCCCGGGCTGAGCGGGAGAAGACTCCTTCCGCTGAGACCCCCTCGGAGCCTGTGGACTGGACGTTTGCCCAGAGGGAGCTCCTGGAGAAACAAGGGATCGATATGAAGCAGGAGATGGAAAAAAGGTAATGCACAAAGCCATGTGCAGCACAGGTGGCGGTTTACACACAGCATTTATGAACACTGGCGATTTAACAATTCCGTTTTTTTCTTTGCAGACTACAGGAAATGGAGATCCTTTATAAAAAGGAGAAGGAGGAAGCAGATCTTCTGCTGGAGCAGCAGAGACTGGTAGGAGCCTCTCCTGAGTCTGCTCACAGGAGGGAGGGCAGTGGCCCCCGCCCCATCCCGTCAGAGTTGAGTTTACGAGGCTTACGGGTGCCCTACACCACTCTCCCATTTCCTTAGTGGAGGCCTGGCTCTCCTGGTGGCTGTAGTCTGAAAAACTATCCATAAAGCCTCTCCTGTCTGAAAGTCAAATCTTTATTTGTATCACAAGCAAGTGTTTTTTGAGGAAGCGGAGTTCTTTTGGTACCTTTGCCTCTTGGTAGTGGTTTTTGAATCTGCATCAGTGGTGGTCCTTTTCATGATAATTACTTTGAATGTTGAATTTGACGGAGTTTGCCTTGGTTTTGTTTTGATCACCTGATAGTACTAATTCTCTGCTCTTGGGCTGACTTGGGGATTGTTCTTGTGCTGGGCAGTTTTTTTTTTAAGTTAAACTGTGTCTAAAAGTGTTGCTGCACAGTTGCATGTGTTAATCCTTTTCTGTCCCCCTGCATGGAGTCTGAATTCTTAATAAGGTTCTCAATGTCATGTGTGGTAACAGTGGGAGCAGGGGCCACACGCTGACTTCAAACAGGAGAGGGGAGCTGCTGATGCTGGGCTAAGAAAGGATTTGGGGCGCAAAGTCAGTTGAGGACCCCAGCTATAATGCTAATGGTTTTAGCATTTTATGATGCTAATTGACTTTTCAAGGTTGATAGAAACTGAATCTCATGAATAAGTAAATTGATCTGTTAGTAGATTTTCACTTTTAAAAATGACCAGCTTTGGTGAACAGAGCCCTGGTGTAAGAAGCTCCTGGGCATTCATTTGCTATTCCATGGAAACAGTTTAGAAAGGTCTCATATTTAGAGATTCAGGGTCTTTGAAGATAATGGGACATTAGAGAGGAAACTGAGGTCCTGGCTTTTTTCTTTAGCATGAATTACAGCATGTAAATTAAACAACCCTGCTCTATCTATGCTTTGGAGAAGAAGGGAATGTGACATTATGGGCCAGAAAAGTCAAGGGCCTGAGCCAGAGTAGCCTTTTCCAGGAGGCTCAGCTCTTGGGTGAGCAGTAGGTTAAACCAGTTAGTTTGGTGTCTCGGAAATGACAGTAAAGCCTCCCAAGAGTATGGCTTGTAAAGATAAAGTGTTCGGGACAGATAATGCCAGTGTCACAAATAGTCCCTGTCTGAGGCCCACTTGGCATTGCTTTAATGAAAATAGATTTTGCTATCATATGACAGGGCTTAAAAGGCTTGTGACACACGAAGGAGCCTTTTATCTTAAAGATGCAGTATAATCTAACAACATGCCTCTGATGTTCTGTGAGAGCTCGAACGAGGACAGGTGTAATTAAGCGCTGTTATTAACAATCCTGTCTTATACTTGTGTAGTGCTTAATAATTTACACAGAGCTTTAACATCCATCGTTTTATTTGGTCCTTAGAGTGGCCCTCCTTAGTTGGTGTGTAGGTAAGACCCTGTAACATTACCCCTGTTCATAGCCAAGGAGACTAAAGGCTAAAGTAATGCCATCTTGCCCACTCTTAGACACCTGCCAAGTCAGGGGTCTGAGGCTTCCCCTGGGTCTTGCTTTCACAGTCTGCCCATCAAAGCAGTGCTTCTCAGCCCCTTTGGAGAGTTGTTGAAAGGCATATGTTGAGTGAGGAGGTGGGGTGGGGGCTGGAGTTCTGCATTCCAACAAGCATTTGGTGATGCCAGTGTTCCTGGTCCATGGCCACACTTTGGGTAAGGAGGCAGGAAGGGATGCCTGATACCTGTCCATGACCAAGAACTGGTGGGCATTAAGAGAAAACAGCTGTCTTCAAGCTGCTTAGTTCCCAGATAATCAAGTTCTGGTTGTCGTTTGCTCTGTGTATCTGAAAGCATAGTAGGGTTTCAGGAGCATTTCTGCACAGCAGGAAAGTTTCTTTCCTCCCCCCAAAGTCTAGCTGTCTATTCCACTGAAGTCTGTTGGTATTAAAAGAAACTGATTTTCAGCACTTTCACTGAAAACATACCTACCAGTAACAGTACTGAGCAAAAAAAATGTATTTTTATGACCCAATATTCTTCAACCAATACATATATATCTAACATATCCTGTGAGTAAAGATCAACAGGATACAAAGGAATTATTCAATAAATATTTTTTGTATAATGTTAGCATTAAAAATGGACTTCGGCTTACAGGCTTCTATGAGGGTTCCCCAGATGCGTGTTACTTTTTTATGCTTGCATTTTCATCATGCATTTGAGTTTCTCCCTCCCTTTGTGTAGATGTGTAGAGTCTCTTTAGGAGACTCACTTTACATTTGATATTTAATGAAAACAGAAGACTCATTTAGGGATTTGTAAAATGGCCAAACCCAAGTGGTTTTTCCAACCTCGTAATCAGTGAATCTAAATATCTTTAAATCTTTTGGGGTTTTTGCCATGAGATAGGACTTTATATCTTTGTACATAAACTCTGCATAAAGTTTTTAGCATCATGGTCATGATGTGGTAGGGTGATACACTTGAACTGTAAAGAGAACATACTCCACAGAGTCAGTTTGACATTGTTTTAAAAACAAAACTGTGGCTGTCTGATTTAACTTGAGTTCTTTTGGAATTATGTAGACTGTCATATATATTTTATTTTACAGTTTAAAGATACAATTTTCTCTCCACTCTGATATCAAAGCAATGATTAGAATAGTTGTCATTTCCTAAATTAGATAATACTCATTTCATTCCTAAGCAATCATGAAAGAAAAATCATGGGAAAAAAAATGATAGCTGTCAGTTGTATGGGTACAATCAGAGTTTGTTTGTGTTCTGTAGATCTCAGTAGGTACATGTTTGCTGAAACAAACAAACCTCCTCACATACTTTTTCTCTAATGTCTGTTAACATCGTCTTCACCGACATTAGCCACTCTGCTTTTTCCTTTTGCAGTGCTGGGACTCGAACCCAGGGCCTTGTGCATGCTGGGCAAGCGCTCTACCACTGAGCCACACCTGCAGCCCATTTTGCTTTCTGAAACTAAAAATGAAAAGAAAAAATATAAAGAATCTATAAATATAGCTATGTATTGGCTTTTGTTAAGTTCTCAAATAGGTGAGGATTATTAAATGGGTTCAGGACCTATTTGTTTATAGGCCAGTAGAAATGATACATAGCAGTAGCTTCACATTCAGAAGCCAAATTACATCATTTTATTAAACTAGTTTTTCTTTGCCTAGATCTTTGGTCTAGAAAGCAAGATACTGTTTATTAGTTGCAGTTCCTTTTTTTTAAATTCTTTGCTAGAGCTATCTTTGGTTACCAAGCCAAGAATCCTTTTAATAATATTTACTGAATTATTTTAAACTATTTAACATTTTCTTTTCCTAGAAACTTTTATTTTCTGAATGGAAATCCTGTTATCCTGTTACATATTTTTTGGTTTTTTTTTTTTTTTTTTTGAGATCAGGTCTTACTATGTAGTTCAGGCTACCTTTGAACTGGCCCAGGTAATTTTTCTGCCTCAGCCTCCCAGGTGCTGGGATTATAACCATACATTACCACACCCGGCCTTGTTATTATGTATAATTCTAAATCCAACATTTCTTTTATATAGATCCAAATTAAGAAGATTTGCCTGTGTTAGTTAAGAACAGTTGGCTATTAACTAACCCTTAAAACTATGTTGTTGTGAAGTTAGATTGCTACTTTAGGCCTAAGTAAAGTTTTTTTTGGAAGAGGTAATGCTACACAGACAGCTGGAAAGACAAGAGTTAGAGATACATTTTTAAGTGGATCCATTTTACATGTGCACAGTATGATTTTTGTGTTAATTGGAAAATTTATAAAAGTATGTTTCTCAAATAACTAGAAATGCCATGGGTTTTCTAGATAAAAAAAAAATCTGTTAAATTGTGTTTATTAAAATATGCCATTACCTGGGGAGATTTTATGTTTAAGTGGAAGCATATTTGTGAAGCTTAATTTTTGTTCTGATAATTTATTTCTCAGAAATTTGGAGGTGAGATATTGGGTGTATGAAAACAATAAACCAGATCTACCACATGGATTCTTTATTATCCTTCCTTGTTCTCTGGGTAGCAAAGTATAACATACAATTGAAGTAGATTAATTTAACATGTCAAAAGAAAATAGCAAATCCATTGTCTTCTCCTAGAAAGATTAGATTCAGAGTCCTTTCTTTGCCTGACAGGAAAAAGAATGTGGTTAATAAGCACCTCGAGTGATCTGCTAGCAGGGATTCTTAGCCCTTTTAACATCATCTCTGTTTGCTTCTCTTTCTACTTTCCCATCTAACTTTTTCTAGGGCTGCTCTTTTTAGTAAAGCTAAACAAACTTGGCGTCCTTCAGCCTTACTAACCTTTGTTAATCTGCCTGCTGTCACATCTTGTATGACATCTGTGCTCACTCACGGGGGAAGGAGATTCTGGAAGAAGCATCAGCAATAACCAAGGCAAATGGGGCAGTGGCTGCATGGACCGGTAGCAGTGCGGGGCCGAGGTTCTCCTGGTTCCTGAGATGGTGGCCGTGCGGCCTCAGCCCAGGAGCTTCGCTCCCTGTGTCAGCCCTGCTGAGAAATTTGGTCACTGAGCCAGACATCGAAAATTGGGATTAGGACTCCTAAGTAAACATCTTTACGTTAACAGTAATAGTAATCGACATATGCATATGTCTTAATGGACTTCCACGTCATTTAGGTTTTTTTCATTTTTGTTTTTTGATTTGGTTTGTCTTTTAGTTTTTTTATTTTTGGTTTTTAAACTTGGTTAAGGCTTTTTTTTTTTTTTTTTGCTTGCTTTTTCTTCAATTTGATTTTCTTTTTTACATTTTAATTTTGGTTATTTTGGGGCCATTTTTTGATTTTGTTTTTCCAAAGGACGCGGATTCTGATAGCGGGGACGATTCTGACAAGAGGTCCTGTGAAGAGAGCTGGAAACTGATTACATCTCTGAGAGAAAAGCTACCTCCTAGCAAGTTACAAACAATCGTTAAAAAATGTGGGCTCCCCAGCAGTGGGAAGAAGCGAGAGCCAATTAAAATGTATCAGATCCCTCAAAGAAGGCGCCTGACTAAAGATTCCAAGTGGGTCACCATCTCAGACCTTAAGATCCAGGCCGTGAAAGAGATCTGCTACGAGGTGGCTCTCAACGATTTCCGGCACAGTCGACAGGAGATTGAGGCCTTGGCCATTGTGAAGATGAAAGAGCTGTGTGCCATGTACGGGAAGAAAGATCCCAATGAGCGGGACTCGTGGAGGGCAGTGGCCAGGGATGTGTGGGATACCGTCGGCGTGGGGGACGAGAAGATCGAAGACATGATGACCGGCAGTAAGGGTATCACAGATGTAGATGACCTCAAGGTCCATATAGACAAGCTGGAAGATATTTTGCAAGAAGTCAAAAAACAAAATAATATGAAAGATGAGGAGATTAAAGTCTTAAGAAATAAAATGCTCAAAATGGAGAAAGTCTTGCCGCTGATTGGATCTCAGGAACAGAAGAGCCAAGGGAACCACAAAGCAAAGGAGCCTATGGGTGCTGCTGTCAGCGGCAGCCCTGAGAATGAGAGCAGCAAAGGAGACGGCAGAGAGCTGGGCAAAGAAGAGCGAGTGTCCCAGCTGATGAACGGGGACCCGGCTTTTCGCCGGGGGCGGCTGCGCTGGATGAGACAGGAGCAGATCCGCTTTAAGAACCTGCAGCAGCAGGAGATAACGAAGCAGCTGCGCCGGCAGAACGTGCCGCACCGGTTCATCCCTCCTGAGAACCGGAAGCCCCGCTTCCCGTTTAAGAGCAACCCAAAGCACAGAAACTCCTGGAGTCCTGGGACACACATCATCATCACGGAAGATGAGGTCATCGAGCTTCGGATTCCGAAGGATGAAGAAGGAAGAAAAGGAAGTAAAGAGGAGAGCCAAGGAAAGGCGGGCAGAGCCGCGTCTAAGGATCCCCAGTCGGCCTGGGGCTCTCAGGGCACAGGAAGTCAAGATCACATCCAAGTGAGCAAGCAGCATCTTACTAGTCAGCCGCAGCCGCCCCAGCTACGCTGGAGGAGCAATTCTCTCAATAACGGCCCTCCAAAAACCACGCGCTGCCAGGCCTCCCCCTGCTCGGAATCCCTCCCCCCGCATCCCGGGCAGCCCCCCGCCGACCTGCAGACTTTCCAGGCCAAGCGCCACGTGCACCAGCACCGGCAGGCTTACTGTAGTTACCCCCCCGGGGGGCAGCCCCTCGGAGCACAGGCCGAGGGTGGCGCGGCCGGGCCCTGTCAGAAGCAGACTGACAAGCCCGGCCACTGTAGCCAGTTCGTGACACCCCCGAGGATGCGGAGACAGTTCTCAGCTCCCAACCTCAAAGCTGGCCGGGAAACCACAGTATAAATAAACTACTGGACAAACTTGAAATCGTAGTGGAGGCACATTAATGTTAGTCATGGTCTCAGTTGGTTCTATCCTTGGCCTTTGAGTTCATGTTACTGTTTTAATGTTGTGTTCCTACAAATATTAATTGGTTTTACATTGTTACAAACACTGGTAAACATTTCAACACCTTTCCTTTTGCTTAGATCACATCAGTGGGCAGTTTCTGGAATTCTGGATAAAACACTGAATCCAAGATGTTTTCTGAGACTTTCTGCCTACCTTGGTGCCTAGGTAATTAATGTATACTTACACTGACTTGTCCTACGGGTGTAAGTTCGTTATGCTTTTGGAGTGCTTATAAATTGATCTGACCTCCAGAAAGATTTGCCTCTTAATTTACGCAGATATTCAAAAGGGGAATTTGATATGTAGAATTCAATGTCTGTTATTCCCCATAAATAGTAGAAACCGATTTAAAAATTAACACACGACTGTGTGGACACAGCTTTGGATTTCTTCGTCCATGAATCTTTCTTTTTTAAATACAATCAGAATTTTCAAAATCCCAAACTAAATGTCATCAGACATACTTTGTAGTGCACAACTTTGTGTCTTCTGCAATACCTCTGCATCTTATTCTGTACTTTACGCAGAACTGATTCAGTAGTTTTTTTTTAATGTGTCAGAACGCATATAAATTTGTCATGAAAACAACATCTTTCCATTGGCACCATGTCTGGGTTTCTGTTTGTGATTTACAGTTTGAAATTTAATGTATCATTTTATATACTATTCACCAAAACCATGTGGACAGAAATACCAGCAGAACACTTGAGTGCTTCGAGCAGTACACACATGTTTGTGAGGAGATGTGTGGTGGGGAAAGGAAGCAGGGGAGAAGGCTGCCAGGTACGGCTCCTCGCTTCTTCTTCTAGCCGCTGATGGACCAGTGAGTCAGTGTTACCCGGCGGGGCCCAGCGCGAGGCAGGGGGAGCCAATTAGCCACCCTCAGTTGGCAGCGGCGATGCTCAGACACCGAGCACGGAAGGAAGCCTTGATGACGTTCATCCTCTCAATACCTCATTTGACTGTGTTGTGGTCTCAGTTTGTCTCATTGGAGAATCCACTAAAAATAAGATTTATTTTGAAGAAAAGACTAGTTTCCTTCTTCATCTCGTGAACTTGTCGTAAGTTTTCGTAAGAGGCGATACAAAGAGCCAGAGATCGCCTAACCTTGCGGTGCCCAGTTCCCTAAACCCACGACTCATCTGTCAAACATTCGTCTCCCAGTCGGGGTGAGAAATTGCAGCCAACGTAGCAATTATCCTTCAAGGGAGCCTTCAGGATTGTGATTATGTGGTTATTTTTTTCTTTGTGTGTGGGCACTATGCTTTATTAGAACACATTATTTTTAATCGTATTTTTTTCTTTGCTTCTAAAAACATAAACTTTCTTAAGGCACAGAAAGTTGCTTCCAGTTTTAATTTTCTTTTCCCTTAAAAAAGAGAACCTTCGGGGGATATTTTTGCTTCCGTGGCCAGAACAGTTGTAGCCTTCAGCAGCGGTCTTGGTGCCGAGGACACGTGGGCAAACGATGCTCCACTGGGGTGACAATGTCCCGTGCTGTCGGCTTTGAGCATAGTCCTTGAGGGCTACTTCAACTCCGTCACTTCAGTGTATGCTTTGCAAATCCCAGGGGTCCTTCTCTATTCTTTAGACACAATTATGTTTTTCCTTTCTTGTTGAAAAATTCATTTGCTAATAATAAGTTAACAATTACTTAGCTTTTAACTCTGTAGCAGAGTGGGCCGCCATCTCCCTACTGTGAGATAACGAGCACGTGTTTTCCACCCCTCAGAAGGAAGAGCTTCTCTCCCTGGTGAGCAGGTGGCACTGAAGTAAAGAGTTCCATAATCTTTCATGCGCAAATGTGCGTTGTGATCAGGACTGCGCCCAGAGTAGTATTCCAGAGAATTGGATTTTTGTTTGTGCTTTACCTGCTCATCTTTGTGCCCTTGTGCTGCTGAAATGCTTGGACATCTAAGGGAGCCTTTAGTTTTGTAAGTGATCAGGAAGAAATGAGCTCTTGATGTCCCTCATGCATTTCAGAGCAAACTCATCTTAGAGGATAACTCGGAGTGAGTTACTTCACTGGATGTAAGTAACTAACACACATGAGTCGGCATGGTAGCACATATCCATAACCCCAGCTCGCACTCTCTGGGAGGCTGAGGTAGGGAGATGGCGAGTTGGAACCCAACCTGGACAGCTGAACGAACTAGCAAGCTCCTGCCTCAGAATGGAAAATGTTCAGAGGGCTGGGAACGTAGCTCAGTGGGAAGACCCAGGATTGCAGCCCCAGTACCACCCAAACAAAAGCAGCAGAAGTAACTAGTTTGGCTTACTAATATAGGCCTGCTGTTTCTATTTTTTTACATCTAGCCTCTCTGTAAGCTTCAAAACTTTAAAACCAAAAGGGAAGTGGTCATTATTAAAGCTTTTTTGGCAAGTGCCGGGGGGTAACCAGGAATCAAGCTCACTACTTTGCACTTGCCAGGCAGGCATTTGTGCTGCTGAGCTATATCCCTTGCCCAAGCGTTGTTTTACTACTGAAGTATTCCTAGCTTTTATAGGGAAATGAAAGGAAAAGTGCTTACACTAATGAAATTATACAGTGATCTGACACTAACATGAATGTAGAGGAGTCCTAGTTAATTGGTTATTTTGCAAAACCCAAGCAGTATTCCTTGAAGGTAGATATTCTGTAAGAAGTCTAACCAAAGGGCATTTCCTTTCCCCTCACTTCTAATTCTTTCTAGCACAATGAATTGTTTACTGGGAATACAGTGAATGGGGATTGTTGTTACACTGAAGTGACTGTTGATGCTTTAGTGTAGGGCAGTGCTTAAAAAACCAGCCCTGCATTTGTCACACGAGTGCCTGCGTCCAACGCTGTCAGACCACGGGAAGCTGTCTAGACACCCACGGTCAGCTGTTGTGGCTGGTGCCTACCTGGCCTTTTGCAGACTTGCCTTAATTTGTGGAAGAGACTAGACAGAGGGGACGCTGCCTGTGTCCTGCTGTACCTTAATGAACAAGCCTTCTTAGGCACAGCACAAAGCAAGCTTTTGTCTATGTTGTTGGAGCCAAAATTGTTATGAGCAGTGTCCATAACTGTCTGGTTTATGTCATCTTTCCCAGATTTTGAAGTCTGTTCTAGATATAGTTTGGACCATCTTAGGTTGTGAAATGTAATGAAATTCCTCCCGTTATTACTGTAAAAAGAAGTTGTGAATCTTCTTGTCACTGAACTGTGGATTTCCCCCTCAGTTTCTTAAAACAATGCTTGAAGATTGTCTTTGAGTGTATGATCTGCCTTTTCAGAAAGAGTGAGTTAGTTTGTAATGTAAATAAAGTCCTCATTCAATAAAAATTGAAGTCATCTGTTAAAAGTGTGATTTCTCTCTGTTGGGAGGAGGGAACAGTGAAACAAGGTAATAATGCTAATGAAACCTGGTTTTGACTTTTATTTGTTGCTTTTTTATTTGAAGGTTATTGCATACCAAGCCTTTTTTATATTTGTATATGGACTTGTGTTTTAGCTTTTCTCTTTGCTGTCCTTTTCTGTTTAACAAAATTCTATCTTATACTGGATCTTTAAGCCTTACTTTATGCTGCATGTCTCTTAAAAGTCTTTTCCCAGCGGATTTAGCTCAGCGGCATAAGCACTTGCCTGGAAAGCACAAGGTCATGAGTTCGATCCCTGGGAAAAAGTCTTTTCCCATATATGATGAATAAATGTCACTTTCTGAGGCCAGGGCTGTAGCTCAGTGGTGTAGTGCCTTCCTGGCAAGTGTGAGGTCCTGAGGTGGATTCCTGATACCCAAAAGAAAAAGTCACTTTCTGAGCCAAGTATGGTGGTACATGCCTGTAATCCCAGCACTCAGGAGGCTGAGGCACAAATATCACAGTGAGTTCAAGGCCAGCCTGGGCTACAAAGTGAGTTCAAGGCCAGCCTGAACCACACACACACACACAATCACTTTCTGATCTGAGTTCACCGTAAACTGTTTTTTCATTACAAAGTTCTTGTAAGTGATGTAGGTATACTCCTTCATGCGCATGGAAACTAGATTTCAGAAAGCTTTAGTAACTGCAGCTTTGCTTTTCTCCCTTAGATTTATCCTGGTGTGCTAGACAGAAAACAAGACAAAGCAGAACTTTTCTCTGGAGTAGACCATGAGATTAGTGTCTTAGTTATTTTTCTCATTGTTAAGACAAAATACCCAACACCTAAAGGTAAGAGGTTTATTTCGTTGACAGTTTGTAGAGGTTTTAGTCTGTACTCGGCCCTGTAGCAGGGTGGCATGGCAGACACATCAGAGGGAGAGACAGTTCATGGCAGGCTGAAGGTAGCAAGACAGGCAAGGGACCTTGGCAGCTTTGTGTTGTGCCCCTTTTATACTCTGTCTATGCTACTGATGTAGGGCAGTGCCAATCTGATTAATAGAGTGGTTTAGTAATTAGACCCTTAATCCCAGCATCACATACTCTAAATTCAGCCAGCTATGACCACATAAGGCTTTAGAGAGACATTTAGACACAAATCATAACAATTAGTCTTGTTGAAAATTTGGGTCTGACTGCAAATAACTCAGGGTGGTCAGAACATTCGAGGTGTACTGCAGGAGGGAAAGCAGCGAAAGCTGGAGGGGACAGGTACTAGATTGTGTTCTTATATTTTTGTGTCTTTTTAAATCATCTTTTTTGTATTGAGAGTTGAACTCAGAACCTGCAGCTTGCCAGGTGGGCATTGTGCTCCTGAGCTATCTCCTCAGCTCTTGTTTTTAAATCTTATGCATGGTATAATCACCAAGTGACTTTAAACAGGGAAAGCACTTTATTAGATTTGTGTTTTAGAAAGTCCATGGAGGTCAGAGTATAGAGGGTAGGCTGGGGAAAGCAGATTCAGAGCCACATGAGCCAGCTGGGGGAAGTTCCTATTTGAACCAGAGGAGAAACCGTGCTTTTCTTTTTTTTTTTTTTTTTTCTTTTTTTTTTTATTTTTATCGGTACCGGGGATCAAACTCACGACCACACACTTGCAAGGCAGGCACTTATGCCATTGAGCTAAATCCCCAGCCCGTCCGTGCTTTTCTAAGCAACACCACGAGGGGACCGAGCAGTGGGCAGTGATGGGCTATTGAGGTCTAAGAACAGGTTTGTGGGACCCGGGGTAATCATCCTTGCTGATGGTAAGGAGCAAATGTAGGTGTTGGCGGAACTGCTCTCTCCTTGGCTGTGGATAGCTCCCTCTGGGCTATTACTTGCTGTATTTCAAGCAGACTGCTAAGGTCAGAAATAGCCTAGCAAGAAAACTCAGAATGGTGACATCGATTTTACCTTAAATGTCACCCCTCAGAGAGGCCCTCCTTGTTCCCACCACTTCTCTCACCCAGGACTAAAGTGGCCTGACTTGTCTCTTGGCTTCTGTTCTTACTCCTGCAACCCTGTCCACCTAGCAGCAGCAGCGGGAACCCTGTCAGTGTCCTCAAAGGCTTCCCACTGCTCTTACAAATAGAAGTCTTACCTTTGCTTACAAGGATCTACCTGTTTGGCCACTTGCTTTTGTTCCTTGAGGTGCTGGTTTGTTCCCTGCTCATGACTCTGCACCTCCTCCTGACTGCAGTCCCTCCCCAGTCATGCTTAACTCTTTCCAGGTCTGAGCCATACACATCCTGCCTGCCCCAGCGTACCCCAGTTCTCAACACGTTAGTAACGAGAATCTATGGTTGGCTAGTTTTGGTTCTTACCCGAGAATGGAAACACAGCCCAGAGTAAATACCGCATGTGTCTTGTTCTCTAGTCATCTGTGCAGGTAGAGCAGTTCGAGACTGTAAGGAGCAGCAGAGCCCCTGGGTTCTTGTGAGAACACAGACTGCTGGGCGCACCCGTAGTTTCTGATTCACAAGACCTGGGTCAGCTGTGATCATTTGTATCTCTTAAGTCCCCAGGTGATGCGGATGGTTCAGCAGTCGCCTCTAAAAGCCATTGATCACCGAGACTGGCACCCATCAGAAGTCAGATAGTAATTGTTAATGCTTTGTAGGCCCTGTGATCTCCTCACCTGTGCTCTGGTCACATGGCAGGCAAGCAGTTCCCGGCAGTCTGCAAATGACCTGGGATGGCTGCTTTCCAGTAAAAACTTTCCTAAGAGCAGCTGGTGAGCTGGCCCACGGGCACCGCTTGCCAACCCCTCATCTAGAAGATGGTACCCTCTGAGAACTGTGTGTCTGATCTGCAAGATAGATATGTGTCAGATACACCTTTCCTGGCCTTGTGGAGTTCACAGAGTTGCAAAGGCAGCCATGCAGAGGTAATCACACTAGTAGTTACTTAATACTTGGTGACAGGTGCCAGGAGGGAAAGATACAACTCTGAAAGGTCACAGCATGTGCTCCCAGATGATATTTTGTTTCACTGAGGAAAGGCAAAATTAGAACCAGATGTGGTGGTACACTCCTGTGGTTACAGCAGCCTGGCAAGCTGAGGCAGGAGGATTACAAGTTTGAACCCACATTAGGCAGTTTAGCAAGAACTCAGGATAAAAAATTTAAAAAGATCTGGGGATGCAGCCCAGTGAGAAGACCCAGGGTTCAGTCCCCAGTTCTGGGTGCACGCACAGGGCCATGCGGGGACACACACACACACACACACACACACACACACACACGGCAAAATGAAGAAAACTTGCTCTGTGCTCTCGCTTTCACGTGCATTCATCCACGTGTCCCACCCAATCCTCTTGTCAGAGGGCAGGCTGGCCTTGCTCCTCCCTTGGCCCCACTCTGGTCCCTTGCACCCCTACTTTCTCGAGGACTTGCAGGGATTCACGGCTTCTCCGCTGGGTCGTTTGTGCCAGCATACAAGGATGTCTGTGTCTCACCACTGTGCGACCCTCCATTCCTCCGCTTAGAAATGCTCCCCAAGGGGCTCTCTGTGCCCACTTGTCCACCTCCCAGCCGTTGCCCGCTTGTCCACCTCCTAGCCTGTTACTTCCTCCTGTTCTCCATTCTTGCTTGAACTCATCTTAGCCTCACTTCCCGTCTGAAATGCTGCCATCAGGGTCACTGAGATCTTCCTGGTGACAAACCCAGGGGCTCTTTTCCTTTGTCTTCCTAAACCAGTCTTAGTCAGTCCCCACTGCTGGGGACTTCGTATGGCCACCTCCTTGTTACTTCTCAGATCATTCTTCTCTTGGCTTGTTTTCTTCTCATGTCCCCTGCTGCTCCTTCACGGTCTCTGTGGCCCCTGTTTGGGCTCTTTCTAGATCCCCACCCATTGCACCAGATGATTCCATGCGTTTCTGTGACTTTCCCTTCATTTTTACAGTGATGATGACAATCACTCATATGGATGGAGTGTGTACAGAGCTTGCCACAAAACGTATGCACACTGCAGCAGTTCACCGCACTAATAAATGTCTGGAAGCTCATTGTCACCACTTTGAGCACCTCTTATAGTTGTGGAGGCCAAAGGTAACTTGTATTAGTCTCATGCTGTCTCAGTAAATTTAGTATTAAAATATTTGTACAAAATTTTTCTTTTCCTTGATATATATATATATATATATATATTTGATGGATTCCTTTGTTGTCTTCAACTTATCATTAGCACCTCTCTTCCAGAGGAAAGTGTTGGCATTTTCTTTTCACATACTTTTCCAGTCTCACAGCCACTAAGCAGGGGAGCCCGAGTCCATCTCAGGGCATCAGTCTGCATCCCAGCTGCTGCCTGCTGACTCAGCTGTCCCCACTCCAGCCTGGGCCTCTGACCTGAGCTCCCCGTGCAACCAAGACCTGACCTCACATTTAAACTAAACTACAGCAACTCCTCAGGTCAAAACTCCAAGTCATCCTCAGCTGCTCCAGGATCAGATTTTCAGCAAGACCCTCTTCCTCTGCCTGGAGAGAATATCCTAGCCCTCTCTCTTCATCATCTTTATTATTGATACCTCAGGCCACACACATACCCCGCTCGCTTGGGCATGCAGGCTGATGACTGGTCCCTCTCCAGTTACACTGAAGCACCAGTAAAGGGCTATGAGAGACCACCACTGTCTTCCCTTCGGGTCAAACCCCGTCCTTACCGCGGCTAGAAGCCTTCCGTAACCCAGCCCCTGCCTGCCAGTGAGCAGCATCTCCTGACCCTCTGCCACTCTGTCTACACAGGGCTGCTGCTTTCCATCTGGGGCCCTCAGATGGCCCCAGACAAAGGCCCGCTTAGCTCAGCTTATACCCTCTGAAGACCGCTTCCTGAGCATGTCGTCTTAAGTCCTTCTGCTTAAGTCCTGAGCATGTCCTCCATCCTTCTGTCCTGTCAGCCCCTAATATCTGTCTTCGTCCTTCTTCAGAGTACTTCCCTCTCCTGAAATCGTAGTGCACAGCTTGTTCACTCTTCATTGTTTCTTTCTCCTCGCCAGTGGAACCTTTATCTTACTGACCTCTGTGTTCCTAGCATGGGGTGTAGAATAGGAGAACACAAAGTATGTGCCGGACGGGTGGACAGACGGGTGGACAGGCAGGTGGCTGAAAATGCATGCTGTAGATTGCCCATTGGTCCATTGCCACCATTCACTAGCTTTGTGATGTGCTAGAAAGTTACCCGATTTCTTTAAGTTTTTTTTTCCCTTTTAGCATAAGACTAACAATACTATTATAGGTAAGATTAGGATAATCTATGATGAACATTAAGAGCAGTATGTGACATAGAATAAGCATGTAAACAAAAGTGGGCACTTGGGGCTGGGGATTTAGCTCAGTGGCATAAGCACCTGCCTTGCAAGGACGTGGTCATGGGTTCGATCCCCAGTACCGATTTTAAAAAAAAGTGGGCACTAAATCCCAGCACTCCGGGAGGCTGAGGCAGGTGGATTGTAAGTTAAAGCCCAACTGGGCAAATTAGTGCCCATTAAAAGAACAGGAGGACTTACATGATATGGTCAGGATAAACACTCTAGCTTCAATCACTAGTGCAGAAATAAACAAGAGGAGACATCCTAGAAGAAGGAACAACTTGTGCTGTGATTTTGTAGATAATAGGGCATGTTTTGAACTACTTGGGACTTTATAAACTGAAATGGCTAGTGAGAAATATATTTCAGGGCTGGGGATTTAGCTCAACAGTGCAAGCACTTGCCTGGCTAGTGCAAAATTGTGAGTTTGATCACTGGTACAACACAAAAAAGGAGTAAAATATATTTTAGTATGCTTTTCCATGATTGTCCTAGTTTTAATCAAATACAAAGCGAACAGAATCTCTGTATCCCTCTTGGAAAAGTCTAGTCCTAATTTAGTCTTCCTGATGACAGAACAGTTTTGCTGGAGGCTTGTAAGCAGCTGCCTGAGGAGAGGGGTCAGGTCAAGGGATGGTCTGATATGTGGGCTACTGGCCCGTAAAGTGTAGTTAAAAGTCTTTGGCCCAAGGAGCCTTTTTTAAAAATCAGTTTTACTGGCCCTGAAGTGCAGTTAGAACCTTTAGGGACTGTTACTCATCCCTCAGCTGTCAGTCTGTGAATATTGTTGTAGTTGGTAATTTAGCCAGCTCATAAACGTGTTCTTGAAGAGATCTCAAGGTAACATATTGACAATTTTTCTACTGGTGGTTTTTACATAAAGTAGCAAACTTTCTGTCAAAAGAATCCCATGAAGGTATTTTTTGTGGGTTTTTTTGATGGGAATACTTTCCCCTCTCTGACTATTTTGAAATTTTAAACATACAGAGAACCTGAAAAAAGTAGTCCAGTTAACTTTTCATTACTCCGAATCATTTGAAAGTAGCAGATAAAAGTTTACTCCTAAATGCTTCTATTTGTGTGTCCTAGTATAGGGATAGTCTCTCTTTTGAGCACTGAACCACTGAGCTAGCTGGAATGCCAGCCCCTTTATTTTCTGTTTTGAGTCAGGCTCCCACTGAGTTGCCCAGGCCAGCCTCCAGCTTGCCATCTTCCTCCCTCAGCTGCCTTCGTAGCTGGGATTGAAGTGGATGCCGTTGACAGTGTTCTCTGCTGTCCTCATCCCATCTAATAAACTTAGTACTGGTCCAATCTTAGTGCATATAGTCCACTGTCACGTTTGCCTGTTTATCTCAGAAATACGGATGTGTTCATGTAAGTGTGTGTGTGTATCTGTGTTTTAATCCAGGGTCCACTATTTATACGTGATTGGCTGTGGCTTTTAGATCTTTCATTAGATTGGCATTATTGAAGGGCACTTTCTGATTTTCTTCCAACCAGAAGGTTAGGTTTAAGTTAAGCGTTCTGGTAAAAAGGCTATAAAGATGACACGTGTACTTCCCGCTGCGTCGCATGCACAGACAAAGAATATCAACTTTTCCAGTTACTGGTGATGTTAACATTTAATGCCTTTGGTTAATATAGTGTTTTCCAGCTCTCTCCGGTGTCACTGGATTGTGTCCCTTACTAATAATACTTTTTTGAGGGTAGACTTTGGTTTGTGTGAAATCCTTATTTCCCATCTACTTTTTACTCCCTTACTCTCGTATCTATTAGTGATCCTTGCCTGATTTACTTACATCTGAAGTTGTACTGTGAGGGTTTTCCAGGTGTTGTTCTGCATTTATTAGCTGGTTGGGGTTTTTTTTTGTTGTTTTGGGGGGTTTTTTTTTGTCTTTTTCCTTTTTATTGGTACCGGGGACCAAACTCACAACTGCCTGCTTGCAAGGCAGGCACTTAGGCCGCTGAGCTAAATCCCCAGCCCCTTAGCTGGTTTTTAAAAAGAGCTTTCCATTTTTTCCTGCTCTCAGTATCACTGCAAACCCATGGACTCTTTCTGTATTCAGTTTCTTTCGTGCTCTTCTGTATTCTTTTTCTGTTGTTGTTCTGACTTTTGGCCAGTGGGAGCCTATCTATGACCTTTTAAAATGACTCCAGAGCACTCTGAATTCTTCCACCCTTTCTGGCACAAGACATTCCACACTCAGCTTTTACTTTCCTTACTTCAATCCTGGAATCTGCTATTTTCTCTTGGACTTCAAGTTTCTTTTAGTGAGGAACGGTATTTAGAAACCAAAATCTAGATGCATGGTATGCTTAGAAAATAAGCTTTTAAAATACATTGCCCATCTGGAAGTTGAGGCAAGAGGATTGCAAGTTTGAGACCAGCCTGGGCAACTTAGGGGGTCCTTGTCTCAAAAAATGAGAAAAGTGCTGGAGATGTTGCACAGTGGTAGAGCACCTTGGATTGATTTCTGGTACTGAAAAATGGCTTGTCGTTTTGACACTGTATTACATCTAAGAGACCTTTCACCTGTTTTTTAGATGGTCCTCCTTGCAGGGTCTTGCAATATAGGCCAGGCTGGCTCTGAAGTATGTAGCCCAGGTTGGTCCTGAACTAGCAGCTCCTGCAGTTCTGTGTAGTAAGGAAGTCAGATGGTAAACTCTTCATTTTAAAAATAAGGAAAGCGAGAGCCGGGCATGATGGCTCATGCCTGTAATCCCGCTCGGGAAGCTGAGGCTGAGGCAGGAGGATTGCTACGAGTTGCAGACCAGCATAGGCCACAAAGTGAGCTCAAGATCAGCCTGAACTGCATTAGTGAAACCCTGTCTCACAAAGACAAAAAAAAAAAAAAAAAAAAAAAGTGAGATTTAGAGAAGACCTTGCTTTCCAGAATTATGAGACTAGTAAGAGCAGCTGCAGGATGAAAACCTAGTCCTTTTACCTGCTAGTTTACCTTTCTTTTTCTCATCTTTCTTTTTTCCTTGTACTGTACATTGTGTCCTAAAAAGTGTGTTTAAATCCATACACAGAGGCACACACCTGTAGTTTGTTCCAACTGGGAGGCTAAAGCAGGAGAGTGGCACGTTCAAGACCAGCATGGGCGACTTAGTGAAGACTCTGTCTCAAAATCTTAATGAAAAAAGAAAATCAAAACAAACAAGCATAAAAAAGGCCAGGGGATAGTGGAGCACCCCAGAGTTTGGTCCCTGTTACCACACACCCACCCACCTTAGCGAACAACAAAGTGGAAGGGAAGAGAGTGTTTAGGGACCTGACAACGCTGTCTCCACCAGCCACCAGCTTCCTTGGAAGCTGAGCCCTGCCAGCGCTGTGGGGAGTGTCTGTGTCTCCAGACGTGCGGGGTGCAGCATGGCCCCATCTCGGGAGAGCCTGCTAGGGGTCCCTCCTGCTAAGCCAAAGGAAGCGGGAAGCTCCGCAGCAGAGCTCAGGATGCTGCCTGGATGCTGTGCGTCAGTGTTGCATCCCGAGGTCGTCTTTCTTAGCTCTGTTCTCACTAACACCCCAAATAACCTTTTCAGGTAGTTTTCCCTGATTTCTCATGAAATTAGTAATACCTCAGATACATGTCTGTTTATCAGCTGCATGTCTGTTTGGGGTTTTATACATAAAAGAACAAGAAGCTTTTCATCACTCAAGAACCATTTTTTACCCCTTCGGGATAATACTGCTCTTACTGAAAGTGCATGAAGCGGGGTATAGGGTGCACACCTATAATCCCAGCCATCTGGGAGGCTGAAACAAGTGCAGGCTCAGCTGGGAAAACTTAACAGCTTAGCAAGACTGTGCTCAAAATTAAAAAAATGAAAAAGTCTGGGGATGTAGCTCAGTGCTGAAGCCCTGGGTTCAGTCCCCAGTGGTGGTGGGGAACAAGGGAGGGAGAGGTTGTATGAGGTAGTTAGCAAAATGAAGGGTAAAAAAAAAAAAAAAGAAAAAGAAAAAAAAGAAAAATGAAGGGTAGATCTGATTTGAACTATAGCAATGCATTTATAATATGGTGGTGTATTTTAAAATCTTCTGGGAAAACAATATAATATAAATTCTTTCAATCTAGTAGTATTGTGGAGGTTTGGGTTACCCAGAAGCCAGATTCACCGTTCACTTCAGAAATAACAATACTTCACTGGCAGATGCTTCGAAGTCTGCAGTCCCAGCTCCTTCCCCTCCAAACAGACCTTGGGATGTAGGGCAGAGCTGGCCAGTGTTGTCTTGTCTGAGCTGCTTCGGTGTGTGAAGCATTAAGGCAGCGAGCGCGTTCTCCCACAGTCACTCCTTTTTCCTGCCGTGACTCCAGATAAGCAGCTCTTGGGTCTTTGAGTTGATACAGAGAAACTGTGGGTAAAAAGTTTGTGCTCTTTCCCTTACAGACTGTCTTGAGTGCTTTGATTCTCGCTGGCGTTTCTGTTTGTCTTTCTACTGTTCCCCCTCTCTTCCTGTGGTTGCTCCTCCCATGCCTTCTGCTTCTCCTGTGCTTCCGTCCTCCCTCCCTCTCTCTCCTACATGTTATCTCCTTTTTTTCCACTCAGGACTATGAGAGTAAGTTGCAGGCCTTGCAGAAGCAGGTTGAGACCCGATCCCTGGCTGCAGAAACAACTGAAGAAGAGGAAGAGGAGGAAGAAGGTGAAATCCAGGGACCAAAACTTGCCCTCATTCCATTTGCATCTGTATCATCAGATTCATCCTTTGCCTTTGTCAGAGCTGGGTTCCTCCCATTTCTTCTGCCATCTGTTGACCTTGCAGGGAGCCCATTTAAAAATGAGGCAAAAGATGCTCAGGGCAGAGAACCCTCAGCTCAGGGCTGATAGTGTTCATCTACGTCACGAGGTTTCTTTGCCTGGTCTTTGTAGAGAAGTCTCAGGAAGCTTATGTCTACTGTGTCATATTACTGTACACATGATGTGTGTGTGTTTATCTCAGATAAACGTGGAGTGTAATCATTGTTAAGATAATCGGTTCAATTTGTAGTTTATACCAGAGAGTCCCCATTGAGAACCTTGGAATGCACCAGAGTGTTTAGAGCCACTCCTGGCAACTTCTGATTCCACTGCCTGTCCTGCTGGCCCATTTTATGTTTCCCCCATTTCTAGCCAAGTGATGGCTTTCACTGCTATGACCACCTTGCAGTGTGAGCGTTCATCATGCCTTATTTACTGTCCCACCTCTCAGTAGTCTCAAGATGTCAAATTAACTTTAGAGGAACTCTTCATGTATTAAATTGTATATTTTAAGTATCTAAGTAAAATATGATCTTTAATTCCTATATTAGAAAGAAAAAAATATGAAAAAGATAAAGGCAAGGGATGTAGCTCAGTTCAGAAGCCCTGGGTTTATCCCCCAGTGACACACCCAGGCAGGCATGCACGCATACAAGAGGAGCAGATCTATTTCTCTGATGTGCTGTTTTAAATAAGTAGTAGGGAAAACTGGAAAATAACATGATAAGTGAGATAAGGTGAGAGAGATGCTATTTTCTTACACTATGGATTACTGTTGAGTACGCTTGGTTTGTTCTTTCAGCTTCTTGGACACAGCATGAGTTTGATTTGGCCCAGTGGGCCTTCCGGAAGTGGAAGTCTCACCAGTTTACTTCATTACGGGACTTACTCTGGGGCAATGCCGTGTACCTGAAGGAGGCCAATGCCATCAGTGTGGAGCTGAAGAAGAAGGTACGCAAGATGGCAGTGCTGAGGCTGGATGGCTTATTCTTAAGTCCTCTTTCCCTGGGGAGCTCAGCCCTGCTACTGGGCCCTACTACAGCCTAGCTCTTAGTAAACATTTTCAAGAGTAGTAGTTGTCTTCTGAGTTTATAATGGAGAACCTTGTGTGTTCCATCTTCTCTCATTAGTGAAGGACCGGAAATGATCCTCATTCATTCAGCCAAAATATATTTACTTACTGAGATTTTGTTTGTGCAGAATTGCCTGGCAAGGCTAAGAAACACAATCTGCTAATAGCTTGTCCTGAAATTAGGATTATTTGTAATTTGGATCACTTGAAATTAAGGTTATTTCCTGTGTTTAATAAGTGGAGGTGGCCTTTTTCCCAGTTGGTCACAAGCTTCCTTGGGCATGTGCAACATGTTTGACCTCTTTCCTCTTGGGACAAGGCCTCCGCCTGGGCTGCAGAGCTGACCTGTTGGGATGGTGTGGTTCTCACGTCTGTGGATGACTCGCTCTGCCCTTCAGGTACAGTTCCAGTTTGTTCTGCTGACCGACACGCTGTACTCCCCGCTGCCGCCTGAACTGCTGCCCCCTGAGGTGGAGAAGACCCCTGAGGGCAGGCCTTTCCCTCGCACAGTGGTGGCAGTAGAGGTCCAGGATCTGAAGAATGGAGCCACGCATTACTGGTCTTTGGAGAAACTTAAGTATGAAGACTTCCTCGGGGCTGCCTCACTGAGGAAGTGACGGCGGATTGCTCACCTGGGCCCCTCATGCTCTCTGTGCTCTGAGGATGTGGGTGCTTTCTGTTCTGTGCCAAAGGCTGTTGCCAGCTGGTGGTGCCACCGTCCATCCTCCTTCTTCTAAATGAATGATCCCCACCCTTCCAACATCTCTGATGTTTGTAGTTATTTAAGGTTGCTCTCCATAGATTCTTCCTAAGTGCTAAATGTTCCACTTCTATGATACTTAATCTCATTGTCTTTTCTGTCTTGGATCTCATGATGCCCAGTAATAAACAGGAAGTTAGAACCACGCTTCCTTTACATTTAGGATGCTGAGGTAATTCCCATTGTCTGAGTGTATTTGACATGTCACAGACCACTGAAGTACATTTTCCCAGGTTGGTTGCCCAGGAGAGCTTAGGTGGTCATTCTTAACTTTTGGTGGCTTCTTTCTAGACTCAGATACCTGTGATACTGAATGTTTTGGCCTTCATTTGTTTTTAATAGAGGGAATAGCAGCTTCTAAAAAATAAAGTCTTTCTGTGCCTGGTGGTACACTTGGGAGGTTGAGGCAGAAGCGTCACTGTGAGTTTGAGGCCACCTTGCGCTACATAGTGAGTTCAAGGTCAGTCTGAACTATGAAGTAAGGCCCTGTTTCCAAAAAACCTCAATTAGTAACGGAGGTAAAAAACCTAAATGTCTTGCATGGAAGATGCTTCCAAAGAGAGACTTAAATGACATTTCATAGTATTAATCATGTATGCTTGATGTTTGCTAAACAGACAGAGGCTGGATCTGATGCGAGAGATGTATGACAGGGCAGGTGAGATGTCTTCCGGTGCCCAAGACGAAGGTGAAGCCACCATGACTGGCAGTGACCCATTCTACGACCGGTTCCACTGGTTCAAACTTGTGGGAAGGTATGTAATGATTTGTTGCCTTCTTTGAGAAATGAATGCTTTTATTTTGTGTAAAACTTAGCAGGTAGTGTAGAATGTTAAAAGGGTAAGAGTGTGAAGTCTCATCTACTCCTGACTTCTGTGCCATCTGATGCTTCTCTTCAGCGTTTCAGTATGCGTATTGTTTTGATTCTCATACTTTCAGCCAAAGTTATTTTTCAGTCTTTCTTGACTCTCAGTGTATTCATGAGATGTCTTGCAATTGATTAAGTAGGTTGACAAGAAAAAGACTTGTGTCTGTATCCTTCAAGTTTAAAATCATACTGTCTTACCAGATTGCAATCTTTCAGTAATTTGATTTGTTCTCGCTTGTTTTAAAAAAATCAATTCACCCCGGTACTGCTACATAGATAAATAAAAATTAAAAAGCAATTCATTCCACTTTTAAGTCATTGTCAAGGGTGAATTAAAAGTACACACTTTAGGCAGCCCCTTGGGCCTTTTCTGTGCATACGTTATTTTCAACATTTTATGAGACCACACCAAGGCTGTGAGTCCATATCGAGTTAAGTACTTAGAGGTTTAGAAATTTAAAGCCAGGGAAATTTTAGTTTTGAGCTTGCTGATTCCAGAATTTGAATTGTTTTTCAATTGCAAAAGTATTCTGATGGTTTTTAAAGAAAGTAGATAAAAAGGAGTTGCTAAAGTAATATCCTTTTGTAGAAGTGAAATCTTTCCTGCTCCACTCTGACAGGAGAGTGGTTTTTTAAGGAGACGAATTGGCCAAATACGTCCTCCTCAAGCAGAGCACGTGCTGCTTTGGCACAAGCCGCTTCTCCCGTGAGATTTGCTGTTCCAAAATGATATGAAGGATTTGAACAAACATTTAAAAGCTTGTTATTTCACCTAAATGTTGAATGACTCTTTTAAAGCCTGGATGCTGGCTGAGCTTTTGTGTGAACTGAAAAAATACAGAAGTTTTATAGCACAGTGTCTACCTGGAATGGTCCACAGATGGATTTCCTTTGCTGTTCTTGTTCTAAGGATCCATCCGGTAGAACTTTTTAAATCTGCCCTTGTGTCCTCTCACCTGATTCAGATGATTTATGCTTATTTTATCCTTTTGCTTTTCTATTTGCTTTTACTGTGTTGATTCCCCAGTGGATTCTGTCCTCTTGGCACCTTTGCTTCCTGTTTAACCAACTCTTCCTCTCTCCCTGGCTGTGTTACTCGGCGTCTGCCCTGGTGTCTAGCTCCCCCATTTTCCACGGCTGTGTGAATGAGCGCCTTGCCGACCGCACACCCTCCCCCACTTTTTCCACGGCTGACTCCGACATCACTGAGCTGGCTGACGAGCAGCAAGATGAGATGGAGGATTTTGATGATGAGGCGTTCGTGGATGACACCGGCTCTGACGCAGGGACGGAGGAGGGATCAGATCTCTTCAGTGACGGGCATGACCCGTTTTACGACCGGTCCCCTTGGTTCATTTTAGTGGGAAGGTTGGTGAGGATATTGTGAGAAAGGCAAAAAGGGACCAGCTCTTGCTCTACAGGCCTCTTTGTGCCATTGTGGATAATCTCACCTTAGCCAATTCAGTCTGTGACTGCTTATCTGACATTCTCCAGTGCCAGGCGTTTGTGAGTGCTGGCCTAGCCAGAGTGCAGCAGGCTCGGTGTGTGAGAACTCTGGGGAGGCCCCTTGTCCTAAACCGCCCAATAGTTGTCTTTTGGAACAGGGAGCCCAAAGAAAAAAGGGTCCAAGCAGCGTTACTGTGGTCTTGAGACTTCCTTTGTATAGGATGTGATGGAGGAAGTAGGAAAGAGCAGGGCAAGTCCAGCGTGAGGCCCTAAGTCTGTGATGCTGCAGGAACCTGAGGTCTACAGAGGACCCAGGGCCAGCAGTAGGGTTAGTTTCTATTTGGCCTACTAATTTCCAGAAAGAATGAGAAAGCTGAGTCTCTGTCATCCTTCTCCTTCCCATCCCGTGACACACCACACACACACACACACTCCCCTTCTCCCCTGGTTGTTTTATCTATGTCACGGCCACCAGGGTATCTGTAGTCCTTCACTTTGGCAACGATTTTCCTTCAAGGCTTTATAATGATCACTCTCTGAAAATCATTCACTGACACCAAAAACGGGTTTGTTCAGCACTGCATGAAGCTGCTTCGTGCTGAGCTCACCAAGCAGACATTGTCTCAGAGCCCATTTGTGCGTTGTCGCTGTTGGTAACGCAGGGCTCTCCAGGCCGTGTCCCTGCCACGCCCAGCCTTCTGCATGGAGTAATCCCAACTCCAAGAGTGGAAGCAAAGCGCCCACCAATTCACCAAGGTTACCTCCAGGTCTCCAAGTGTAAAAGTCAAGCCAGGCACCATAGAACACACACATGTACTGTCAGCATTCTTGGAGGCTGAGGCAGGAGGATTGAAAATAACTTAATGAGACTGTGTCTCAAAATTTTAAAAAGGGCTGGGGATGTGGCTCAGTGTGAAAGCCCTGGATTTCATCCCCAACACACACACACACACACACACACACACACACACAAATATGTATCTATATATTTATATATAAAAATTATATATATAAAAAATATATATATTTTAAATGGTAGACTAGACTCACAGATTGTTAAACCCTTTAAAAGTAAGAAAATTAAAGCCAGTCCTGATAGTGCATCCTTGTAATCCCTGCACTTACGAAGCTGAGGCAGGAGGATTGCCAAGAGTTCAAGACCAGCGTAAACTACATAGCAAGACCGTCTCACAGAAACCTAAATAAATACATGAAATAAGGAAATTATGCCACTGTTAAATGTTTAAGACCAGTTCTCTAAAAACTAAAGTACAGTGAGTCTCCTGATCCAGTTGAGTCTTGGGTTCCAAAATTTAGCATGACAGTCATGGCAGCTCCATAACTCATAGTGGAGAAGGGAAAAAGGAAAGAAAAGTGTTTGATACAAATAAGCTCAGTTTAGGGGCTGGGGGTTTAGCTCAGTGGCATAAGCACCTGCCTTGCAAGCAGGCGGTCGTGAGTTCGATCCCCGGTACCGATAAAAAATGAAAAAGACAAAAAAAAAAACAAGCTCAGTTTTAACTTTGAGTCATAGCATTAGACAGTTTCTGGGTTTCACAGTAGTGAAAGGACTTTAGAATTCAGCTTCTGCATGAGTAGCTGCTAGGAGAGCAGACGGCTATGAACATTGTCTTCTACTGGCAGATCACCAGGACTCCATGCTTAGAATTTCAGGGCATCTGACACGTCAGCATGGAGGGAGGCAGTGTATACAGATAACGCGACAGCAGGTCTGCAGACTCGCGGGTGTCTGCATCCTGCAGTGCTTTTCCATTCCACCCTCTGATGCCTGAAGTTAAAACCTGGCAAACTCAGTTCTGGGGCCAGTCACCCAGCTTCCAAAGCTACATTGCACAGTGAGAAGAGTTCTGACCTCGTAGGCGAAGCCTTGGGTCCAGGGCAATCTCTGTTGCTAACTTAGGACAAGCGACTTAAATTGAGGCCTGTTGGATTCTCAAGCACAGCAGAGTTGGGAAGAATAAAAGAGGTTTAAGTATCTTTTCCACCTTTTACATTCTGCTGTGCACACTAGCAAAATGCATATCTTGACTAAGACTTCTACTTAAGAGCTTCTACTTAAGCTTCTACTTAAGAGCTTCTTGACTTAAGACTTCTACTTAAGTAAATTATATGGAAAACTGAAGTCAGAATCTTAATGTGGAAATGGACTGGGTTAAAATACATGTGTTATTTTTCACTCTAGCTTTATTCCTTTTTTGTCATATCTGATACATACATAGGTATAAAGTGATCACATCTAATTTGACTTTTACATAAAATATTTATAGAGCTATGGCTCAGAAATTGATCTTTCCATTTGTTTGAGTTCCCAGATTCTGTAACTTCCTTTACCTTGCAAGAAACTGGGGGACCAGGGGCCTGGGAATGGAGCTCAGTGAAGGAGCTGTGCTTCCTGTGTGTAACTTGGGGTTTAATCCTCAGCACCAACAAAAGAAGAGGAGCCTGGGGAGGTGAAATCATGGCAGCCAATAAGCGATGAGGGCATCACCGCCCCCAGCTGCCTTCCTGAGTGGCAGAGCACCAGGGCCCCTTGTGCAGTGTGTGCTGGAGCCCAGCAGGGGAGGGTCTTCTTTCCTGAGCGTGGTTTAGGGGCTCAGGCTCTATTCTGCCAATAGAAATTGGGCAGAATTGCAAATGCAGCTTACTTGTGGGAATGCCCATGTTTCTTAAGAAATTCGGGCCGTAAGTTTGTTTCTTGGCTGTGGCTGCCTCTGGCTAATCTTTGTATTGAGGTCAAAAGAGCTTGTCCCTTAGCTGCTCTCTTCCTGGCATGCCGGGGTGTTATGATCCATCATAACAGGACGTGGGGTGTAAAGTACGTCTGCTAGTCTTCTGGGGGTGAAGTGGTTATTCTGGGCCCTTGGCAAACACCTCCACTGACATTCTTTCTGTGTCACCATAATCATGCTCATTTTCCTTATATTTATGTTAACAAATTTGTTTCTCCTTTTGATGTAACTTCACAGAACTGTCTGCTAATACATCCTCTATACCTTCTCCCCTCTTTATCCCTGTTCTCCTTCAGTCTGCTAGTCAAAGTACAAGGACTTTCAAAAATGTTAAATAATGATGAAATTTCCAATTTAAAAATGCAAAGGAGAACTTTTGGGCTCAGGATTGGGTTCTGATACCACGACCAGGAGCTTCCCAGATAGTGTGTGGCTGTGTATCACGGAGCTGTGCCATGCTCCTGCTGTAGAGTGACCCCTCTGTTCTGTAAAGGGATCTACAGGACACCTTCCTGCTTCCCGTGGGGAACAGTCGTCCCATAGGCAGAAGGGACAGTCTCAACTTTTTAACGTGTGCTCCAATGTGACTTCACCACTATCTGCCTGTGACTGTGAGACGTTCTCCTAAGGAACAGTGGCTCCTGCTTTTAAGTGCTGTTTAAAGTAACAAATGAAATAGAATCTAAACAGTCTGTATAGTTAACACACATCTTGAGTTTGGTTTTGGAAAATCAGCTTAGTATAAAGTTAGATGGTTTTGCTCTCTGCTTCTGGTATAACCCATTCTTCTGGAAAGTCTCCCACTTCTACTTGAAGACAGAGGACAGAGCACTCTCCTCTGCTCTGCTGTGCATACAGATGTTCGCTTGCCAGATGCTTCCTGAGTATATTTACCGAAGGTCTGCACCCCCTGCAGACAGTGCTGAGCAAACCTGGAGCTGGTCCTTGTCCTGCACACACTGCACACACAAAGTAATTAATCACACAAAGGTAAATTACAGCAATGGTGAAAGATTTCTGTGTGCTGCTCAGGTTAAGTAAGTGTGGGGGGACTTGTCAGGAAGGAGCGGTATTCAGAACAAGGCCTGAAGTCATGATCTACAGCGAAGGCAGGCAGAGTACAGAGGACTCCAGGCAGGGGACTTGAGTGTGATGGCTCGTAGTAGCCCAGGCACTGGAAAGCAGCAGGGCTGGCTGGAGTGCCGTTGCAGGAATGGTCACACATGCCTGTGATTCCAGCACTCGGGAGGCCGAGGCAGGAGGATTGCCATGAGAGCAAAGCCAGCCTGGGCTGCTAGTGAGACCATCTCAAAAAACATGAAAAACTTTCCAATCAGCAAAGTATGTGTGCTGACTGTAGGGATGAAATTGCCCGTTTGGTTCTGTAGGCCAAGTTCTTAGGCTTCCAGCTGTGTCATAGTGGTAGGCATGTGGTGGTCTTATTTGTAATCCCTTTTAGGTCACACTTTTATTGCTAAATTTTTGTACAGCACAGCTTTAACGCCTCATCTTTTAGCACCGCCCCTTCTCCCACTTTGGAGCAGACTGAAAGGGAAGTAGACGTTATGATCTGATTCAGTGTTCACTTATATTTGTTTTACTTTTTGTTCATAATTCATTTGTTTTTGAAACTTACATTAACATTTGTCTTTCTGTGATGTGTTTTGTCTATTTTCACTACTGTTTTCATTATTTTGAGTTGAAATCCCGGGTGTCCACTCCTTTATTCTCTCTCTGTTTAAAAGTAAGTCTCAGAGCAGGAGAAGCAGCCGGCAGGCTGTGTGTCATGTTCGTTTGTGTTTGATTTCCTCATGCGGATGTTTCCTCTTTATCTTTGCCGTGTGTTCAAAGATCAGCGGATTCGGAGTAAAAAGACAGGATTCTCTTTCCCTTCTGTTCATTAGAATGAACCTTCTCAAACTTGATGATCACCAGTTTTTATTGCTTTAAAAGATTAATGGCTAAAAAAATAGTGAAAGAAAAAAAAAAAAAAACAAATATGAGCAGTCATGGTGGCATAGTCTTTAATCCCAGCACTCTGGGAGGGGAGGTTGAGGCAGGAGGGCCACAAGTTTGAATGCAGCCTGGCTACCTTAAGTGAGACTTCCTGTCTCAAATGTAAACACTTTAAAAGGGCTGGTGATGTAGCCTAGTGCAGAGGCCCTGGGTTTGATCCCCAGTCCTGGGGCTGGAGAGGAAATGCAACTGGACTTCGCTAGTTTGAAATATAAAAGTTAGACCTGTAGTTTACCTTTTTAGTATGTGTTGCTGGCTTAGGTTTTAAACTCCAGGAGAAAAGCCAGCCTCGTGGGACAGCCTCCCTAAGTGTCTCGTCTGCCCCCGAGTCACAGCTCTGCCCACAGCAGCTGCTTTCCTGCCCTTCACTTAACCTGCCTGATGTGAAAGTCCTGGGGAAGATGCACACCCATCGTGTTAAGATGCAAAGGTTACTTTAGGGTTCATAACTATTTCAGTGCATTTCCCTCCCCTGCCACCTTGTTTTGGGTGTTTGTTTTGAGGCAGGGTCTCGCTGTGTAGTTCAGTCTGGCCTGGAACTCATGGTGATCCTCCTGCTGGGATTCAGGCATGAGCCACCACACCCAGCCCTCCGTGGTGTTTTTAAGACAAGATCTCACTGTGTGTCAGGCTGGCCTTGAACCCACAGCCTTCCAAGTGCTGGGCTTACAGGTGTGCACCATCATTCCAGCCCTTCCTGGCTTTTTTTCCCCCCAATCTGATTTGTCTCTTTGGAAAAATGAAAATCTTGGTGATTTCTCATGTTTCAAGGTTAAACGCTTTAATGGGTTCCTGTCTTCACCAGCGGTAGTCATTGAGTGGTGTCTTGGAAGTCACTTCCAATTGTTACTCTTAAACCTGCATTATGCTTTGACAGAGAAGAAGGGTGTGAGTTGGTCTCTGTCGTAGCTGTGGTCAGCATTTGCACACATTCACGTCCTGCATGGATCCCGCAGCTCAGGCAGTTTGCCAGGACAGGCTAAGAGCTGACCTGAAGAGCAGGCTCAGAACCAGTTGAGTTTGCGATGAGCCTTGGCAAGGCTGAAGACAGCCCTCTCCATAGGGTGCCCTGATGGCTCTCTCTCCCGCTCTCTGTCTCCAGGGCATTTGTGTACCTGAGCAACCTGCTGTACCCCGTGCCCCTGATCCACAAGGTGGCCATCGTCAGTGAGAAGGGTGAAGTGCGGGGATTTCTGCGCGTGGCCGTCCAGGCCATTGCAGGTAGGTGACCCGCTTTCAAAACCAGTGTGAGCAGTGGTCTCTCACCAAGAGAGAGAGAGCAAGCCTGCTCTGTGGGGTTTGTGCAGCTTGGAAAGAGGCCTTTATCGCTTCCTCTCTTGCCATTGTCCCCTAGTAACATAAACATTCTGATTAATCCAGGCTACGCTATTCTGGGACAGAAGTAAGAGATTTCCTCTGACCTGAAGGACAGCTCTTGGATTGACGTCGTAGTCATTGGCATTTTAAATAACATGTTTTAACTGCTTTAGAAGCGATGAAGGATTTTCTTGCCTAATTTTTTCCTGATAGAAATTTCTTTGTAATGCATGAATCAAAATTGTAATATTTTTCACCACTTTTCTGTGATCCAACTGACATTCTGAGGAAAAATGTGGCGTTTCCTGAGTTTTCCTGTCTTAATGTCCAGCGCTATGCTGTTCAGTGACCTTTCAGCCTCTGCCTGGAAGCCCGTCACGTAGCCACCAGCGTGGAATTCACAGGCATCCTCTACAGGTGCAGCGTAGCTCCAGATGCTTGTTGCATGTTATTGAACACTGCCTTGCCAAGATGGAAGGGGTTTTTCTAGGTGTGGCATTTGAATAATCTCCAGAATAAAATCGGTTCTTTACTAGCCAGTCTCATGTGCACTAAGGAACAGGGCAGTTGACAGGCACAGGGCTGGAAGCAGTTGGAGTTTCCACTACTTCGGTATTAGTATGCTTACGCTAAGGACTGCATTGTGCATTTTATAATCCAGCAAATCTCCATGCCGGGTCTCATTCTGGCTTTGTTGATGTTTCTCTTTTTAGCGGATGAAGAAGCACCGGATTATGGCTCTGGAATTCGACAGTCAGGAACGGCTAAGATATCTTTTGATGATGAGTACTTTAACCAGGTGAACAGCCTTTGGGATGAAAGAGCACCTTGAGAACAAGCTGGGGAGGTGAATGATCTGGGAGGAAATGAGACGGCACTGAATCTTGTCCCATGCTCACACCTGAAAAGTACTTGGGGCCAGCTGGTAGCCTCAGAACTGTTGGGTAGCGCGTGGGCTGTGCCAAATGGCTGTGTTTTTATATTACTTGATTGTGCGTCTTCTTGCCTTGCTTTCAGAGTGACTTTTCTTCGGTTGCAATGACCCGTTCCGGCTTCTCCTTGGAAGAGCTAAGGATTGTGGAAGGGCAGGGTCAGAGTTCTGAGGTCATCACTCCTCCAGAGGAAGTCCATCGAATGAATGACCGAGGTTCGTGCACAGAGCTCCTTGTGCCCAGGGCCCCTTGAGAGGAGATGTCCTGACCACTGTCAAGGGACACAGGCGCTCTACCTGACTGGGGCGGGAGGAGCACCAGCTCCCTCCTTTCCGAGTTGCTTGAACCCTGATGTGCTCACTTGCCCCTCATTAGATCTGAAGTCAGGCACTTTGCTGGATGGCAAGATGGTGATGGAAGGGTTTTCCGAAGAGATTGGCAACCACCTGAAACTGGGCAATGCCTTCACCTTCCGGGTAACGGTGTTGCAGGCCGGGGGAATCCTCCCAGAGTATGCGGATATCTTCTGTCAGTTCAAGTAAGCAGTCCCTTGTTTGGCTGAGAGCTTTCGATACGCACAGGGTGCCACCCCTGAGGGACTCCCAACCTCTGAGGAAGGTGCTGTCCTCACTCGGGGTGGTAGAGGGAGCCGCAGGTTGCTCTGGATGGCTCGGGGTTCCTTGTGGGAGGCTGGCTGGGAGCGCAGTGTCATCAGAGAGGCCTGCTCAGTGGTCAGCGTTCTTCATGCTGGAACAGCTCTTCGGTAAAAAAGTGGTTGCTCTCCAGCTACCAGTTATGCTTACTTGATATTTGGGAGAATTTAATGACTGGTAAGAAGAGTAAATGTCTGTGTCAGTGAAGAAAAGCTAGTATGTAGAGAGTATGAAGAAAGCTAGTATGAAGAAAAGCTAGTATGTGGCAGTCTCATTTCTCATCCACGTGGGAGCTTTTTCTGCCCCAAGGAACCCTGATACCCTGTCCTCTGTGTGCCTGTTTCCCAAGAATTCCCTAGAAAATCACTTCTGTGACTCTTCAGTTTCTGTACTTCCACACATCAGATATCTTCCAGTATGGGCTGCAGTACCAGAGGATGAAGTCCAGTCTGTGCCCGAAGCCCACCCTGTGCCAATAGTGCCACCAAAGTTGCTGTCCCACCTTCCCCACGTGTGCACTGCCTCCCTGGGGGGTCTCATGCAGTTCCTGGAAAGGAGCGTTGTTTTTGTGTAGGGCCTAACCAGGTCTCGTGTGGAGCGAGATCACAACATCGTCTGCTGTAATGCATGGTTTTTATTTACATATTAGCCTTCCAGTCTTGATTGCAATATTGGCCTCCATTCAGGTGGGACACACATGGCTAAGTGAAGGGGCTTTGGATATTCTAACTGGGCAAGTGATACATTTTAGGGAAGACCCCTGACACCTGTGTGGTTCACTGGTGTCTGAAATGACATTAGCACTGTCACCCTGAGAAAGTATTAGCTCCAAAAGTGAGAGCCTGTGATCCTGGAGGAAGAGGACTCAGGCTCCTGGGCTTTCCTCAGCTCCCAGCTGGCCTGTGCCACATGTGGCTGCGCCCCAAAGGACCTGACTCGCCAAGGACCACAGGCTCCATACCACTGAGGGTGGCGGAGCAGGCCCTCTGATGCCCGCAGTGAGCAGATGAGGGTTCCCGGGCACAGCACATGGCAGTGCCAGCCATACCTGGCAGCAGTGGCTGGAGAGCTGCACTGCAGGGGCTCTTGGCCTGGGTGCTCCTCTTGGAGCTGAGGAGGCCATGCCGCTGGTTCTCCCCGCTTTCACATTCAGAGTTTTCCCTCCCCCCCCCCCCCCCGTTTCCTTTCTGTCCTGTGTCAATGGTATTTTATGTACGTCATTTATTTTTTGGTGCTGAGGATGAACCCAGGCCCTCATGCACGCTAAGCATCCCTCTGCTGCAGCTCTAGGGACCCTTCTGATGGGTTTTTCTATCCAACAGTAAATCTGCATGTTGATTATTCTTTAATTCTCCTCTTTTTTCTTCAGACTAATAATAGGGAGGGAGAACCATAATGTCTCATTATTTGTGAAAATAAGTAAACAGTCCATTGGCTCCACAAGTGTTCCTGGAGTGTCTTCCTTGCATCACACCATGTGGGAAACACTCCCTGTCAGGGAGAGAGACAGGCACATAAGTGTACTGTCCCGGTAAGGGGTCCTGCCGGAGGAGCCGTGGCAGTCCATTCCTGGCTGGTGTAAGAAAGGCTGCTATCAGTCAGTACCAAGCTAGGCACATGCACCACCTGTAGGCTTTTAGACTTACCCTGCAGAAGAGGAATCTAACAGATTTCTCCTGCACAAAATGATTTCATTAAGCTGGGCATGATGGCACGCACCTGTAATCCCAGCCCTGGGGAAGCTGAGGCAGGAGTTTCACTGTGAATTTGAGGTCCACCTAGGATACAAAGTGAGGTTAAGGCCAGCCTGGACTGTATAGTGAAACCCAGTCTCAAAAAGACCAAAAAAAAAAAAAGATTTGTAGATGATTTATTTTTACTCAGAAGACTTACACCGAAAACAGGGAGTTTGCCAGGGTCACTTCTTCACTTGAAGCGTTCGTGCATATGCATGCACATAGCTGAATGATCACGGTCAGTTAGTTTTGTGATTTTGAAGTGAAATTCAAAATGCTGTCTATAGGACAGGGCAAAGAGTTTTGAGAAGGAAATGCCAACAGCTGGTCAGTCAAGAATGTGCCTGAGAAGGAGGCTGTTTACTGTTGGTCCGAGCTGGATCCTAAGACCGGGCTCCTGAGGAAACTGTTTGATGCAGCATTTGCCTCTCTCTTCTCTTTGCCAAGCTTCTTACATCGCCACGATGAGGCATTCTCCACCGAACCCCTCAAAAACAACGGCAGAGGAAGTCCCCTGGGCTTCTATCACGTGCAGAATGTAAGTGACCTGGGCCTCTTCGCCAGACACCTCGGGTTAGTGGTGCCTTGGCTTCCTCTACTATGGAAAGCTGATCGGGTAACACTGGGGGTGGGGAGGGCATGGAGAGAATGGACAATGCAGGGAGTGGCCAGAGTGGTGAGGTCACCCTCCGGGACAGAGCCGCCAGCCTCGGAGTGGGCTCCAAGAGAGCCGGCGAGCTAGTCCAGCAATACAACATTCATTGCACCCGTCCAGAGGTAGTGAGTTGTTTCCATGCGCCCAGCCTAGAAAAACAAGCGCCTTTAATGCCAGCTATGTTAAAGCGGGCACATTGCCCTTTAAAACCTAGGGTACTTCCTTGTTTAGTTGCAAGTAACTACACGGGGATGAAGTCCTGTGTGTTTCCCCTGTAGCTGATGCTGTGATTAACCCACCGACACCCCTTCCACCCTTCTTTGCCCGAGCAATGGGGAGCGGTCTTCCCATCTCTTACGTAGAGTTACATGCCAGCTCTGTTCACAGGCCAGCTGCGCCACAGCGGCCTGCTTTCACAGAGCCTAATTTTGTGGCACCGAGTATTTCTGTGCCGTTCAGTCTTCCCAGTCCATGTGTTACAGCCGAGGTAACTGGGGCACCAAACAGTTAAGGTTAAAAGCTGGTGGGAAGGGGCAGAGACAGGTCACAGAAAGAGAGGAGTGTAGTGTCAGACTCTCACTCCAGTGGGAACCTCTCCTTGGTAAGTCATGTCCGCTCTGTAAGGTGACAGAGAAAGGACGGCTCCAGAGATAGAGCAGCAAGCCCAAAACGCCCTGTCACCTTTGTTGTGGTTGGGTACCGTGAGTCCGTTTGTGTCAGGTAAATGTGGGCTGTGCCTGACCCATCAGAGCTGTGAGCTTACAATCGTACTGGGGAGGGAAGTGCAGCTGTTCCCATGGAGGGCCTGGATAGGCATCCCCTGAATGCGGTGGGAGTGGAGGGGAAGGGTATTAAGTTACCTTTTGTGGGATGGGGCAGTCAGGCAGACAGACAGAAGAGGCAGACGGAGCCCTCTGGGCAGGCAGCAGTGTCAGGCAGCCCTGCGCATGGCTGGGAGTGCAGTCAGCACGCGCCTTTCCTGCCATTGCTGCGTGTGCTGTCCTGCAAAGCGAGGAGTGACTTAGATGTGTGGTACAGGGACGGCCTTGCTGGCAGGATGCAGCGGAGGAGAGGGCAGAGGAAGGAACAGCGGCAGGCGAGTGTGAGTGGGTGAAGGGCAACGGGCGAGCTCATCTGGGGCACCGACGAGGCCTCTTTATGCCTGGAGCCTGGTGGGGTTACTTAGGATGAACAGCATAGGGGTCCTGGCTTTCTGTGCCAGAGGCCTGCACGGTGAACTCCCAGGACATCCTGAACACCTCATAGTGCTAACCTCCCACTTAAAGCAAAGCTGTGTGCTTTGTAATAACAAATGTTTGCCTAAGCTTATCTGGCTTTATTCCTCTTTAGATTGCAGTGGAGGTCACTGAGTCATTTGTGGACTACATCAAAACCAAGCCTATTGTGTTCGAAGTCTTCGGGCATTATCAGCAACACCCGCTCCACCTGCAAGGGCAGGAGCTCAGCAGGTTCGAGTCCATAAGCAAAGACTTGGGACTGTGCGGATTTTCAGTTTCGCATTTGTCACACGTATAGTAAAGGAAGAACTCTTGTGAGGGATTAAGATAACTAAACAGCAGTTTATAGATTGCCCTGTGTTTCCTTTTGAAACACTTTCTACCTTTTTCTAGTTCCCTAATTACTATTTTAGACAGCGCAAATTTAATTTAGTCCACATGAGCTCAAGTGCCACTTGTTTCGGCAGAGTTTGAACAGGCTGGGAAGTTGGGGTGATAGGAATATAACATGGTGAGTGTGGATAATTGTCCCTAAAAACCTCGGTGTCGGGAAGTGGAAGCTGCAAGTGGGGTTAGCGGAATGGATGAGGAGAGCGAACCAGGGGCTTCTGGGTGGTGCTGGTGTCAGCTTAACATGGATTTTCTTTTTCTTTTTTTTTTTTTTTCCATTTTTATTGGTACCGGGGATCGAACTCACGACCACCTGCTTGCAAGGCAGGTGCTTATGCCGCTGAGCTAAACCGCCAGCCCCAACATGGATTTTCTTGTTTCTTTCTTTTTTTTTTTTTATCGGTACCGGGGATCGAACTCACGACTGCATGCTTACAAGGCAGGCATTTACACCGCTGAGTTAAATCCCCAGCCTCTTCTTGTTTCTTTTATTCGCTGCGACTTACAGGGGAACTTTTATTAAGATGCATTAGCCTGTATTACTGTGTGGGATTGTGTTTGAGAGCTGGCATAAGTTGGGATGAGTTAAAACATGGCATTAATTTCAGAATCGAAGTCTTAGAGTCCTGAAGAAGTTTTTCTTGCTTTCTTTGCAGTCCGCCTCAGCCTTCTCGACGATTCTTCCCTCCACCCATGCCACTCTCCAAGCCAGGTGAGCCCCAGCTCTTCTCTGCCTGATGTTCTCTGCTGTCTGTTCTCCACACATCCTTGATCTGAGTGATAAAAATTACTCTGGAATTCTTCCTCCTTTTCTGTGCACCCTTACGTATCCCTGCTTCTCTTGAATGCATCTGACAGGAACTAGAGTTCTTGGTTACTAATGTGAGGTAAGAAGTGTTAGGGCTCTATCTGTGGTGGTTTTCTACAGTGAATTTTTATAATCTCCCTTTGCTCAATCTCTCCTTCATGTGCAATTTGTGCTGTCAGTGACAGCATTTCTTTGCATGTTAAATATTTTCTGCATGTCCAGTTAAGTTGTTTTGTTGTTTTGTTTTCCTTAGAGCAAACTGATATAGGATAACTGTTCTTATTTTGGGACATGTGAACCCTGTGTACGTCATTGCAGTTGGCACACCCCACGCCTTCAGCAGTTACTTTTTCTTGGTAGTGAGAGCAAAGCCCTCTCTCTAGCTATTTTGAAATATCCAGTGTTGTTAATTCTCATCACCCTTTAGAGTACTATAACCTGAACTTGCTTCTCCTCCTTTATCTTGTTTTGATTTTTCTTTATTTCCATCCTTTCTCCTTCCTGCCCCCTTGCCACACTTCTCCCTCACCTGCGCTCATTCTGCACCCCTTGGGCTTCTCGGCTCCATCGCCACCGGCCTTCAGACCATGAACGAAAGATTGCGCTGATTCGGTTTCTCGTGTCTGGCTGTGTGGATGCCCATGTGCTGGACGTGTTTTCTGAGCACGCCAGTGTGCTTGCCTCCTCCGCTGTTGGCACCTTCCAGAAGGAGGCTGACCCCGTGCCGCCTTTTCTCTTTCTGCCAGTGCCCATCTGCCAGAGCGAGAGGGCACCCAAACGAGATGGTTAGTAGCTGCCTTAGCTCTGCCCTAGATGTAGAACCACCCTTTGTGGCTGGCCTGAAGCCCACTCACCCAGAGTCCAACACGGCCATTTCTGTCTGCTTAGCAGCTAGACGTAGAGCTCTGTGCTGTCTGGTCATGCCACATTTCCTCCGGAGAGGCTTTACCAGCCCCTGCCCTGTCCTTCCTCCCTGTTGTCCCTGCGGGGCAGGCTCTTTGTCTGGATTCTCTGCACTAGTATTCTTAATTTTGAAGATTTTTACTAGTAGTGTCTTTTTTGTTAGGTTTGGGTTTGGGTTTTGGCTTTTTTTTTTTTTTTTGTCTTTTTTCCTTTTTATCGGTACCGCGGATCGAACTCATGACTGCCTGCTTGCAAGGCAGGGGCTTATGCCGCTGAGCTAAATCCCCAACCCCTGGGTTTTGGCTTTTTCTCTGGTGCTGGGGATGCAGTCCGAGGCCTCATGCACTCTAGGCAAGGGCACTCACCCTGGGTTACACCCCCAGCCCTGGTTCTGCTAGTACCTGTTCTTCTGTCCACTGCCCTTAGCTGGCTGCTAGCAACAGTGACTCCATGTGCTTCCTGATCAGCCTTGCCAGGGATGCGAAGTCCCGCAGGGGCAAGTCCTACCCATAGGCAGCCAGCCTGAGCCATGCCGCGTTGTGTAGAAAGCCCCAGACGCACTATGGAGTGACCTTCGTGATTCCTCTCCAAGTCAGCAGCCTGTCATGACCTGTGTTTTATGAGACAGACTAGCAGTGAGCAGGCGTTGTAACTGAAGTCACAGAGCCCCAGTTCTGTCAGAAAGGGAGTGTAAGTCTGAGGAAAATAAAAGCAGCTCTTGTTTACAGATCCCTGCATTCAGAGACCAAACCAGTGGTCCCTAGAGTTGTCCACATGTTGGGGTCACCTGAGCAGTGTGAGCCTAGGGTGCCTGACTGTGGCCCATCCCCAGGGAATGTGATTTGATTACCTGGGCCTTGCTGTCGTTAAGACCCCAGGTGACCATGTAGCTCAGTCTCTCCAAGCATGTGGGAGCTCCTGGGCTCAATCTCCAGTACTACAAAAATAAAAGTCCCACAGGAGCTGGCTCTGTGCTCTGCCTCACAAGTTCCTGTGAACCCCAGGACTCTCAAGATTGTCCCCAGGTGATTTCCAGGCATTGTATCTCTCACATCCCTCCCAGTTGATGACAGGCCACAAAGTGGGAAACTGCCATAGTGGGAGGGTTTGAGAATGGTCTTATGTTTACTTTGCACAAGGACCTGGAATTTAGCTCAGCTGCGTAAGTGCCTGGCTACTAAGCTTGAGGTTGTGAGTTTGATCCCAGATACCAAAAAAAAAAAAAAAAAGCTGGGTGTCATGATGGTTCACACCTGTAATCCCAATACCCAGGAGGTTGAAGTAGGAGGGTCGTTGCAAGTTCAAGACCAGCCTGGGCTACAAAGTGAGCTCAATGCTAGCTAGCCTGAACTACATAGTGAGACCCTGTCTCAAAAAGACCCCCCCCCCAAAAAAAAAAAAAAAAAAAAGAATAGACAGATACTTTGTACAAAACCCATTTCTCACCTTCGGAGACAGTCTTTTGAGAAGGATGGATAGTGACTGCCAGACCTTGCTCCCTGAATCACAGGCATTAGTGTAATAGATCTGGACACTTCTCTGGGCTCCTGCTGCCTTTCCCGAGTGTGCCCTTGAGGGCTGACCTTAAAGAAGTATATGTTTTGCTAAGTAAGCATGGACACATTTTGACATTTTCTAAAATATTTTGAAAGTTCCAGCTACCAAGTTAAACACCATGAGCAAAACCAGCCTCGGCCAGAGCATGAGCAAGTATGACCTCCTGGTTTGGTTTGAGATCAGCGAACTGGAGCCAACAGGAGAGTAAGTCCAACTTTCTGAATTTTTAAATAAAGTGTTTCAAGATTAGGAAACACAGTTTTGAGTCTCTTGTGTGTAGGTCACTGAGTTATTATTGTCAGCATTCTGTTTTGAATTGCATTTTCATGGGCTTAATGTATTTCCTGTCAGAGAACTGAGTATGCAGCATAGTAATTTGCCTCTTTTTTTTAAAAATTTGCCTTTTCATTAGCAACAACAAGGAGATGGAGACTGCACTTGATTCTGCCAACAGAGCTTTACACTGTAGTTTTATCACAAGCAAAGAAGCAGGAGCAGGCGGTGCCAGATATGGCCAGTGAGGGCATCTGTGGCAGAGTGTGGGATTTTGTTTTTGGTGGCACTAGGGATCAAACTCACAACCTCATGCTTGCCAGGCTTACGCCACTGTGCTAAATCCCCGGCCCACACTGTGGGTTATTTTGCAGTATCTCTGGCCTGTGTTTACAAAAGGCCAGTACCTTCTGCCCTGCACGTGTGACAAGCAAAAATGTCTCTAGACATTGCCAGATGTCCCTTGGGGTGAAAGTCACCCCTCTGCTCCTGGCTCCTACTGGGAACCCCTGTTTTAGGTCACTGTGGTCAGCATCAACTTACTTGTCTCTCTGAGCTGACTAAAGTAATGAATATAATTATAGTTATTGCTAAAGACTTTTGGAAAAACACAAAAGAGATCCTACCTCTGAAATAGGCAAGGGACGATACCTGTTCATCGAAGGGCCAGGATAGATGTTCCTGGATGTGTTGGATGTGGGGCAGAGCAGGGAGCTCACTGGGAGCTCGAGGCCAGCCTGGCTGCATAGTGAGTTCAAGGCCAGCCTGAACTACAGTAGCAAGCCCTTGTCTCAAAAAAGGTTCCTGGATGTCCCTCGTGCGTGAGCTCTGAGAACACCATTGTTCTCATCACCAGGAAGCTGTGTGAGGTAGGATGGTGGTACATCAGTCCTGCACAAGTGGCTCCTGCAGTGGCATCACTGAGGGATTTGGCTCCCGTAGACGGATCTGTACTGTGACTGTGACCTGGGTTCTGAGGGTCTTAGTCAACTGCTGTTGCACTGCTGTATTACTTACTGAATTCTATCCAAGGGACAGTGGAAACAAATGACGTTGCTGTCCTTGGAGTGTTAGTAAGGGTGGAGAAACAGAGGAGGGGAGCCAGTTACGATGAGGTGGCCGCCTGATTTGGTGCTGATGGGAGAGAGGTGGGATCAGAAGGGACGGGGCTGCAGGACCAGGGAAGACCTCACAATGCAGCCACACTTACTTTTGTGCCTTGTGTTTCTGCTTCAGGTACATCCCAGCCGTGGTTGACCATACTGCCGGCCTACCCTGCCAGGGAACATTCTTGCTTCACCAGGTACTTGGGCAGGAGCAAAATAGTGCCTGGGGGCAACCCGGAAGAGTTTAGAGTGAAAAACAGGTGCTGGGGTGGAACCCAGGGCTTATCCTCCATTTTGTTTTTAATGTTTCAAGCCTTTGGTTATATATACCCTTGCTTTATATTTTAAAGATGTTGTGTTGCAAAAGAATTTATTTCCTTCAATTACAGTCATTTGTGCAGCTCCTCTGTCACTGTTTTTATGTTCTTCATGATGTTTGGAAGCTCTAAACTTTCACAGCCAGAAGTTCTTAATAGAGGTAGAAGATGAGAGTTTGAAAGGACAGGGCTGGGATTTAGCTCAGTGGCACAGCACCTACCTGGCAAGTTGCGAGGCTATGAGTTCAATTGCTGTTACCAGAAAAAAAAAGTTTCCAAGGACGACCAAAATTCTGATTTTAAATATATCGTCCTCTTTGGTAAATCACACACTAATGCACTCGGTGTTCAGCGCTGCTTCTGACCTGGGCAGGATGGAGCTGGAAGTCCCATGCACACATGGGAGCAGGGTGCTGCTCTCTAGGCCAGATCAGAACCTCCCTGCTGCGCACGCTTGACCCAGTCCCGTGGGGGCAGACAGCTTCCCCCCCCCCACGCACTCCCCCGCCTCCCCGGGCCACACAGTCCAGAAAACAGCGAGCATGGGGACATGATGGGTCAGCCTGGCTTAGCCACAACCCTCTTCCCTCACCCAGGGCATCCAGCGAAGGATCACGGTGACCATTATCCACGAGAAGGGGAGCGAGCTGCACTGGAAAGATGTCCGGGAGCTGGTGGTAGGTGAGTATGCTCCTCCAGAGCCTGGTGCTTAGAGGGGGAACCCTCATACTCTGTTTGGAGCCAGGGACTGTGTGGTGACTGCACTGGAGAACATGGCGGGTAGAGGGGACAGCCCTGAGTCTGGACTGTCAAAGGGCTAAGCCTGAAGCTCAGTAGCAGAGCACTTGCCTGGTGTGCACGAGGCTGGGCCTCAACCCCCACCTCTCTCTCTCCATGTCTCACTCATGGTGAAGCACTCCCCAGCTCTCCTCCTCCTAACCCATTGTTCTTTGCTGGAGAAGAGAGGGCGTAAAACAAGTCTCTTAGGAGCTTGCGGTTGGGCTATGAGCTCGTAGTTGGGGCAGAGATGAATACGTGTACCAAACAGCTGAGCGAGGAGCACCAGAATGAGCACGGGAAGAAGACCTGTGCACAGAGAATGACCACAAGAGCTTCTGAGAGGACTGTATTCACTCGAGGGAGGCCAGGGACACCGCCTCGCGGCTCAAGCACTGGCCTGGCAGGTGCAAGGCCCTGAGTTCCATGCCTAGTACCCCCCAAAAAAAGATAATTGAGGGGTTTCCTTAGTTGATTTTCCAGAACAAACAGTTGGAGTAAGAAAGGCAGGTGTGTGCCTGACATGCATGCAGCAGATGGAGATGAGGGCAACCCGCCCTGCGCAGCCACAGGCCCAGCGGTCCTGGACTCCATGTGAGCTGTAGACTGCGAGTCTGAGGCAGCAGAGTGGAACCTTTTGTCGTCATGACCAAGGGCTGTGGCAGAGCCTCAGAATTAAGGCTTTGTGTGTTGAAGGGGCTCACTGTATAGTTGCGGCTGGCCTTGAACTCACAATGGTCCTCCCACCTCAGCCTCCCGAGTATTGGCATTACAAGTGTCTGTTCTCACACCTGGCTTAGAATTATGTTTTTAACTGAGGACAATAAAGTATTTCAGATTAGAAAGGAAACTAATGAACTGAAATACAAGCTAAGAAGGATCAGATTTGTAATATGAGCTCTTTTCCATTGTTACATTAAATAACAGGGTCTAGCTGTAGATGTAGTTTGTACCAGTTCCAGTAGTGATGAATGGAAAGGACACTTTAGGTTAGTTTGATAGGGAGTCGTCTAAGGTCTCCACAGGGGACACAGTCACTGCTGCTGCTAAATCCTCTGTGGGTCACTGCCCTCTGTAATTCAAGGAAAGAGCAGATTTCAGTTAAAGATGTAATCTTTTTCCTGGGAGGCTGAAGCAGGAATAGCCTGCAAGTTCAAGACCAGCCTGGACTACATAGTGAGTTCATGGTCAGTCTGAACTGCATAGTGAAATCATCTCAGAAAAAAAAATAGTCGTCATCTTTTCCCCATCCAAGCCCATGGACAGCTTCAGTTCTGGCCACAGAATTGCTGAATCTCCCTAGCCAGATGAAGGAACCAGAAGGGAGATTTTACTGTCCTCTGGTGGAGCTGTGGTTTCCGGGTTTTTTCAAAATTAATTTTTATGTGGAGCACTGACACACAAGACAGAAGAGATGCTTTTCATCAGAAAAGGGAAGGGAGGATGCAGAGGCAGGGGTTCTGGCTTCTCCGAAAAGCCCCAGGTTTATTTGATTAGCAGCTCTCATGCCCTGCTCCCCGCGTTCCAGGCATCTTTTCTGAAAGCTCTAAACGTTACTGTGTCCCCGTGACAGTCATGTAAAGAAGGCTTGGTATTATTAGAAGCGAGGCTCGAGAAGGGGAGAAGACCTCTGTGCTGGCAGCAGCAGGGAGCCAGCCTTGCCTACACCCGTGCACACCTCAGCTCTCCAGAGGTCCTTGAGTTCCTCTGTGTCACTGCGAGGCAGGGTCGTGGCAATCTGAGCAAGGTGGTGTCATCTCATCAGTGGCTGAGGAGGTTCTAAAGGCTGAGGGAAAGTGGGGTGGGAGTAGAGTCAGCATGACACCAAGGAGACCACCCTGGGAGTAGAAGCTGGAGTGGGCGTGAGAGGCTGAAGCTTTGTCAGCTGGCAGGATCCTGCCTCTTTTTTTTTTATTGGTACCAGGGATCGAACTCATAACCGCCTGCTTGCAATGCAGGCGTTTATGCCACTGAGCTAAATCTCCAGCCCCAAGGATCCTGCCTCTTTAATGTGCCCGCTGTGTGGTATCTCCTCCTTCTCCCGTAGGCCGGATCAGGAATAAGCCTGAGGTGGATGAAGCTGCTGTGGATGCCATCCTCTCCCTGAACATCATCTCTGCCAAGTACCTGAAGGCCTCGCACAGCTCCAGCAGGTAGGGCACCCGAGACGTGGGGACCACCAGGCCCCGTGTGTGTTCACGGCTTCCATGCGCGTGCACAGCTGTTGCCCTTCTCACTTGGGAAACCTGCTTCCTCCACACCTGCCTGCTCTCGGGAAAGAAAGCAGCGGGGACAGAGATGCTCCTCTGCTGTCACCCGAGCACATGGGAACGCCGCGTCTGTGTGGGGTCCGAGGCGGTGATGCAGTGAGAAGAAAGGCCAGGCAGGAAATCCAGGCGCTGCCAGGCTGGAGGGAGCACTGTGCTGGGGCTAAGTGGCCTCTGGTGACGGCTGTTGCCGGGGATGTCTTCTCACCGCCAAGTGGTGTGGAGACGGGCCCTGCCGGGGCAGTGCTGGCCTTTGCCGCTGCTGAACAGGCTCAGCTAGTACTCGATGCTCATTTCTGCGTCTGCTTCACGTCCAGAGCGGTCCACACACTAGTAACCAAGACTGGCTGCTCTAAGTAACGGACTTATTTTCAGCTTTACACGTTCCAGCACCAGCCACAGGTGGTTAGCTGTTTAACGTCGGCCCTGTTGTGGACAGGCGAAACCAGCTTTTCGTAGAATTCCCTCTCTACCCTGGGTTGACCGGTTCATGAAGCGCCTGGCCATCCTGCTTCCCCTGTGAGCCGGGACTCGGGCTCCTGAGGCCTCTGCCTCCCCGGGAGGCACCTGGGTCACCATCTCCTTAGGGCTGCGGAGAGGAGCCGCTGGGAGCTGAGTGTGGGCCCAGGCGCTGCCTGTCCGCAACAGGACCCCCGTGCTGCGGCTCTTGAGAAGTGTGCTCACATCTGTGCTGGGGAAGGAAGGCCCCAGGGCAGGGACAGAATGACACTTGGGGCCAGGATTCATTCCTTTCCTGTGTTTCATTTTTGCATAGGAACAGAAAAAAGGAACACACTTCTGCTTGCTTTTCTGCATGTTAGAGGAGCTGCAGGACCTGAGGAGAGAGGGAAGGAGTGTCGGGGGGTGCGTGGAGGGAAGACGGAGATGAGGAGGGCGCACTGCCCTCCCCGGGCAGAGCCATGACCAATAAATACCATTTATTTCCCTGATGGCAGCAGCCACTCCATGCAACCTGCCCCTTTTGCCAGTGCTCAGCTGGTATTCACCTCCACCAGGGATTTGCTTTGCAGCTGCGGGAAAGCATCGTAATTTCCCTAGGGTACTTGGCCAAACATGCAGGGACGGTGGTGTTCGCTCAAAATGCTGGCGCTCAGTCTGCCTGAGTTACAGTAGCCTTGGGAGGTCCTCGGACTCAGGCCCAACCGCAGGTCAGACGCTGCCAGAGCTAATGTGACTTTGCAGAAACAGCTTCTGTTATGTAATAGGCTAGAGTTAATCGTAAGAAGGTGGTGAGCTTGACTCCTTGAGAGGATGAGGCAGACCCTGTCTCAAAATATAAGGAATTAGGATAATTAGCCCCCAGGGTTTAATGCCTAGTACCTTGGGAAAAAACAGTTGATTAAAGTCAAGAGTAGAGGCCAAGTGTGGTGGCACCTGCCTGTGATCCTAGCAGTCCAGAAGGTGAGGCACTCGTGGCAGCCTCCTGCCTCGGCCTCAAAGCGCTGGGATCACAGGTGTCAGCCCCCATGCCCAGCTCTGCATGGGTTTCTTAATGTTCAATCAGACTTGATCTGATAATGAGCAGTGGAGTGCACAAGTGGGCCGTGTGTGCCCTGCTAAGATGGGACAGGCACAGCCCCTGGACAGACCCGTGTGCAGTGGGAGTGCCAGTAGAGTTTAGGACGTGGGGAGCACATGTTGGTGCAGTGATTGCAAATGAGCGTGACTATGCAAGCAGCTGTTCTGTGGAAAGTTCTTCGCTTTCTGCACGGTGTCTTGGGAGGCTTTTCCACACACTGACGGTGCCGGACCGGATGGGGACCGCTGTTCCTCTTCCTCCCAGTCCTGCAGGTAGTGAGTTAGTGTGGTTTTCCCTGGGCGCCATTCCTAATGCCAGGTCCCCACTGAGGTGCCGTTAACAGACGTGGACTCCACATCCCCTCTGTGCCCGTTTTCTTTCACTGATGGTCGCAGGAGAGGGTCAGGGTCACAGTAAGCCCTGGGCATTGCATCCCCCAGTCCTGTTGCTGCCAGTCCACTTGAGGTCGCTGTGCTCATAGGCAGATACACAATGGCCTTGTGTGTGTGTGTGTGTGTGTGTGTGTGTGTGTGTGTGTGTCCTTCTATGCTTCTCTCTTATCACTTTGCTGCTGCTGTCCTCGTTGATTTTGTTGCTGCGTTAACAAATCCTCATCTCTCTTTTGCAGGCCCTTCCTTGATCGGGATACTCCTAGGTATTTACGCTTGCTTTTCGCACAGGAGGATTCTAGCTTTCCAGAGCGCTTTACATCTGTCCGTGCTGCTTCGTGTGCTGTTTTAGTTTAGTGGCTTGTTCCCCACGTAGGCCTAAGCTGCGTCTAGCTCACAGCCACACTGTGTTCTGTGTCCCAAAATGGAACTCTGTGCCTTGGATTTTTCTTTGCTATATCCAATTTAGTATATACATAAATGATTTTTAGAGTTTGGAATTCTTTTCTCATCCCATTTACTAAACTTTGCTGTTCTAGTCTTTTGCCTACTCAACTTCTCCTGTCTGTGTCACCAAGTAGAGTGTTTCTCCCTCTCTTCCAGTGGCCGCTCAGTTCACTCTTCTCTTGCCTGTCTTCTTGAGAAGAAATGTTTCCCGTATTTTTAAACATTTCTTTCTTCTGTCAGACTTGCTTGTCCTGTCAGTCTTCTGTTGGCACGGAAACAGTTCTGGCTTAGTTGTGAACAAAGCTTTTCCCATCTCACTGTTCAATCACGGGAAGCAAACTGCAGGAAGCCACCCGGGACCTGCAGCCCAGGGTATCCTTGCTTCACTCTTAGCCTGGACCACATCTGGGTCTCGTGTCACAGATTCTCCCAGTACACACAAGAGGGCACTGTAGGGCTGGGGCCCAGAGATGGGACCCTCACATAAGGAGTTTGTTCCGCATTAGTTCACAGCGAGTGGCATCTCGTGAGCGTGTTGTGTACTTCAGTCCCCCAACGGCCTCCTCCTGCTGCCAGTGGTTGGGATGTGGGGTCATTTCCGTCCACTGTGGGAGGATGGCCTGTGTGGGGTCTCAGCTGTTGCCAGCCCTGCTTTGGCGACATTGCCACCTGTCATGGCTCAGGAGCCGCCCCTGTGGTGGGTATTCCAGCAGAGAGTGTGCAGCAACTCCAAAACCGAACAAAAAGAAAAGAAACTCTTTTTTCCAGTATGGAAAGATTTCAGTGGCATTAGAATTCCCTTCTATGTTTCTGCCAGCAAAATCTTAGTGTCAGGCCAACTGAGCCTGAAGACAAATGTGCAGAACTTCCCTAACAAGGTCGACCATTGCCTCAGTTGGAAGAGTCAAGAGTCATGAAGATCTAGGCATGATGGTGCGCCCCTGGAGGGCCCTTGAGCCAGCTCTCGGGAGGCTGAGGCAGGAGGACTGCCAAAAGTTCCAGGGAGTCCGGGCCATATCATGTGTTCAAGGCCAGCCTCAACTATACAGAGATACCTTGTCTCAACAGAAGCAGGAGAGGCCATGAATACTCCAGAAGGACCCACACAGTGCTCATTGTAGGCCTGGAACCACGTGAGGTACAGATAGCCATGGTGAAGATTCCTCATCAGCTGTCACCAGCCACAGAAGCCACTGACACTAGGAGGAGGGACTTTCTCACTCTTGACCCGCACGCACCCAGCTCTCAGAGGAGCAGTCTTAGGTGGTCACGTTGAAGTAGTAGATAGCATCATCCACTATCAGATTCTGTTCCAAAGTTAAACTAAGATTTGCTGGACCTGGCATTCAGGAGGCTGAGGCAGGAAGATTGCCCACTTGTTCAAGGCTGGCGGGGGTACACAGAGAGACCCTGTCTCACAAAAACTTTGAAACAAACATGAAAACTAAGATTCAATCTAGGCAGGACCCTGAAGCTGTGCGAAGGTTCCTTGTTGAGCCCAGGAGCCATGGGGCCTCCCACTGCCCATCGTGTCTGTGGCTGTTGCAGTTGCGTGGTGTCCGCACCTCTGCCTCGCTGTTGTCTGTTCCTTCAGTGTCTCTGCAGAGAATTCTCGTGACCCGCACTCGCTGCCTCCAAGCTGGGCCAAGTGCGAGAGAGGACTACAGAGCGAAGCAGAGCAGCACCGCACACGCAGGCCTGTGGCCGAGCTGGTGGAGGCGCGCCCTGCAGCCGGCTGTCTCCGCTGCTCCTGTCTGGAGCAGGCAGCGGGTGTCCTGAGGAAGCACAGGCCTGCTGGTTGTCACGGGAAACCTAGAAGAGGCCCAAAGAGTGAGGCCACGCTCACTGGGAAGCGGGGCACGGCCCGTGCTGGTTTCCCAGAGAGGAAGACGTTGCTCGGCGACTGAGAAAGTCAGTTCCTGGTGTCTCCTGAATTAGTGTGTGTTCTTTCTTGAATATAAATTAATTTTTCTTTTTCTTCTTTTATTTTCTTTTTGGCTTTTTTGAGGCAGGGTCTTCGCTGGTCCACTCCATAGCCCAGGCTGGCCTTGATCCCATGGCCGTCCCCTTGCCTCAGCCTCCCAAGTGCTGAGAAGATGACAGGTGTGAGCCACCACGCCCTGCATGCAGGGTTTGAATGGCTCTTTGCAAAGCTATGGAAAGGGTGTTGACTGGCTATGTGTTAGAAACACTCCTGTCCCACGGCGCCACAGTCAGATCTTGTTCTTTTTCCATACAAGACCATGTGCAGTTCAGGCTTCTTCCTCTTCCTGCCTTGTGTCCCTGAGGCCAGCACCTGGGGAGGGACGCAGCTGGGCCACGCGGGCCCTCGACGTTGACCCTCAGGCCGCTCACGCCGTCTCTGCTGTGGTTCGATGGCTTCTCAGCTTAGTCTGCTCGGCTGCTCACTACTTCCGTACCCTTAGGCATCGTCTGAAAGAAAAAAGCGAGCTCACCCAGGCACCTCTTTGCTCCACCAGTAGCCCCACTTCCCCAGCCGCAGGCCAGGCCTGGCTGAGCCCTGGCAGCAGCGCAGGGATCCCTTCCACCCTCCTTCTCCTACCACAGGACCTTCTACCGTTTCGAGGCCGTGTGGGACAGCTCCCTGCACAACTCCCTTCTCCTGAACCGGGTGACGCCCTACGGAGAGAAGATCTACATGACCCTGTCGGCCTACCTGGAGGTGAGCCCGGGCAGCTTCCGCGGAGGGCCAGCGGCCAAGGGCCCGCCTGCTTTTCCTCTTTTCTTCCTCCACCTCCCTCAATTGTTTCTTCTTGTTTGTTTTGTTGTGAGGCAGGATCTTGCTATGTAGTTCAGGCTGCCTTTGAACTCACTCTATAGCTCAGGCTGGTCTTGAACTTGTGACCCTCCTGCCTCAGCCTCCCAAGAGCTGGGATTTCAGATGTGTACCACCACATCTGGCCATCCGTTGTTTCTTTTATTATACTTTGCTGATCTTTAAGATGTTATTAGAGTCTGTTTCTGGCCTCTGTTTAATGAATAGATGACTATTTTTATGATACTGTAGGCTTTAGTAGTCCAGCCATCATTCTTTAAGAATATGTGACTTTTTAGAAGAAGTATGACTTTAAGAAAATTTTACAAGCTGGGTGTGTGGTCCACACCTGTGATCCTGGCACTCAGGAGGCTGAGGCAGAACAGCAGATTCAAGGCCAGCTTGGGCAACTTAGTGAGACACCGTCTCAAGATAAAAATACTTGCCTCAGTGCAAAGGTCCTGGGTTTGATGCCCAGTGCTGGGGTCGGGGAGGGGAAGAAGATGAGAGCAGCGTCCCTTGTTTTAATGCTTGTGACCCAGCAGGCTGTAATTTAGCAGGCCACGTGGTGGAACCGGCGTATCTGAGCTCGAATCCCTGTGCTTCCACCGTGCCTCGGTGTCCCCCTGTGCTAGAAGAGGGGTCACGAGCTTCGGGGGAGAATAAAGGCATTTACCACCCACGGCCCTGGCCTTGCCGTTGCCCGTCGGGTTACCGCAGAGCCGGCTGGCAGAGTGGCTGGCCCAGGCGCAGCTCTGCTCCCGGGCAGCCGCTCCCGAGCCTGCCTGCGCTACTCAGCACCCACGCCATCCGCTTTCAGCTGGACCACTGCATCCAGCCGGCGGTCATCACCAAGGACGTGTGCATGGTCTTCTACTCCCGAGACGCCAAGATCTCGCCGCCACGCTCCCTGCGCAGCCTCTTTGGCAGTGGCTACTCAAAGTCGCCGGACTCGTAAGTTCCTGAGACAGGTTTCCTTCCGGTTCCTCGGCGCCAATAGCGCCTGACTTGGTGTTCGAGGTTCCTGTGCAACTCGGAAGCCATCCGTGAAGTGGGTACCTGGAACGCAGGGCCTAGCAGGCTGGCATTTAATAAAATGTTGTGGATGGATGAGGTAATAAAAAGTACTGGGCTGGGGTTTTAGCAGTGTGAGGTTGTGGGTTGATCCCTAGTATGAAAAAAAACAAAAGACACCGGCATGCATTTAATTTAATGGCCTAAGTGCCTGCCTCACATGCGCTAGGTCATGAGTTCGATCCCCAGTACCAAAAAAAAAAACTGTTGCATTGTAAACACTTGCCAAATGCTTCTGCAGGAACTTAAAGAAAAATGAAAATAAACTGGGTATGGTAGCACACACACCTGTAATCCTAGCGTACTGGGAGGCTGAGGCAGGAAGGTTGCAAGTTTGAGCCTTAGCCTTGGCAACTTAACAATTTAGTGAGGCCCCGCCTCAAAATTAAAAAATTAAGAGCTGGGGATATAGCTCGGTGTGAAAACCCTGGTTCAAGCCCCAGTACTCCCACCCCCAAGAAAAGTATACAAAAAATAGGTCAAGGGAGTCAGGGATTTAGCTTAGTGGCATAAGTGCCTGCCTGGCAAGCACAAGGTCATGAGGTCAGTCCCTAGTACCGGAAAAAAGACAGGTCAAGAACAGCAGAGTGAATCCCTGTACATCGCTACCCAGCTTAAAGAACAAAATAAGTGCGATTATTACTGCAACATGACAGCAGAGCAGCGCGCCTGCTCCTCGCAGCTCCAGGGTTCCCACTTCATTCCAGTCAGGCTCTGGCCCCGTCTCCTCTTTCTTAGGAGAAGAGTGAACAGATGGTTGTTCCGTATCTGTCTGTAAGTGTTCTCGGTGACCGTCCTGTGACTGACTCACCATGGGAAGTGGCAGTGGTCAGTGGACAGACAGTGGTGGTGGGCGGTGTGAGACCCGGGGCTGGTGACGGCCCCTGCAGAGGAGGCGGACTTGTACCTAGAACACAGAGACTCCTGTTTGCACTCTGAGAATTAAGCAGTTTTTGACTTTGTTTTCAAATAGGAATCGAGTCACGGGGATTTATGAGCTCAGCTTATGCAAAATGGCGGACACAGGGAGTCCAGGTAAGTCCCGGGGGCCTGGAGGTGGCACTCCTTGGCACGTGTCTTAAGTAGATTAGAAAGTGTAGTCCACCGTGTAGGGGAGGTAGAATCTGTGCGACCTCCGTTTATTTACAGACCCTTGTGTGACGAGAACGTTCGTTCGTTGTGTGCTGTGTAGCAAGACTGTAAGAACTGTGCCAAGCCCGGGCTGCAGGGTTGTGAATCCGTTTAAGAATCTGTGTAAGGGCTGCAGTGTAGCTCAGCAGCTCAAGCGCCTGTCAGGCAAGTGCAGGGTTATAAATCAGATCCCTGGTGCAAAAAAAAAGAATTTGAGTAAATCAGAATGAATTTGGCTTGGAAAGCTCTCAGCATCCCCGCTCACCGCAGCACCACCACGCTGCAGTAAAGCACTGCTGCTTCGGCTTCCCTGGAATCTGTCGGGGCTGGTGAGAGGCGGCCGAGTGTTTGCCTAGGGCTTAATCCCAGCGTCACAGAAAAAGAACAGAAGGCTGAGTCCTTAGTCCTGACCCAGGCCTGCGAAGCAGAGTTAGACTTTGCTAAGGGCTGGGGGTGTAGCTCAGTGGCAAAGCACCTCCCTGGCAAGCTTGAGGTCCTGAGTTCAAATCCTGGTACCCCAGAAAACAAACCCATTTGATTAATGTGTTGCATTTTATTTTCATTTATTTGTTTATGTGGTGCTACAGATTGAACCCAAGCCCTCATGCATGCTAGGCAGGCACTGTACCGCAGAGTCACACCCTCACCCCAGCAGTTTGGGTCATTTTACAGAATATTTATGGAAAAGAAGTCAAGGCCCATAGGTAAAATTTAGATAAACACTTTTGAGTCCGAATCCAAGTCCCAACAGCAGCTACTTTTAATGTCCAGATAGTGTGTGTGTGTCTATATGTGTGTGTGTATATTTATATATACCTTTTCTTTCCCCTTGGAGTCAGGGTCTCACCCTGTAGATCACACTGACCTCAAAATTTTGGTGAAGGGGCTGGGGACTTAGTTCAGTGGCATAAGCGCCTGCCTTGCAAGTGTGCTGTCGTAAATTCAATCCCTGGTACCAATAAAAACGAAAAAAGACAAAAAAAAAAAAAACTAGAACTCTGAAGTTCTAGGATTACAGGTGTGTGCCGCCCTGCCCTGCTCTCCATATAGTTTCTTGAAGTTTTGAAATTAGCACAGATTCATATATTTAGTTTTTTGAGGAATTCTTTAACGTAAATTCATATATTTCCTATGTAAAAATAGTATAACATACTATTTTCTTTCTTTACTTTGTTGTTGTTGTTTTTCTTTAAGTATAACATTAAAAAATAAATGGGATATGCCAGGCATGGTGGTGCATGCCTGTAATCCCAGCACTTGGGAGCCTGAAGCAAGAGGGTCACCATGAGTGTGAGGCCATCCTGGGCTACACAGTGAGCTCAAGGGCAGCCTGAACTGCATAGCAAGACCTTGTCTCAAAAAAGTTACTTTTTAAGTGAGAAGGATGACTACAGCCATCTGCTGTCTCCCGATTCCTTTTTTTTGTGTGTGTGTGTCTTTTTCATTTTTATCAGTACCAGGGATCAAACTCACAACCACCTGCTTGCAAGGCAGGCACTTATGCCGCTGAGCTAAATCCCCAGCCCCCGTCTCCCGATTCCGATTCCGAGCTGCTAAACCTGTGTGCACATGGCCCCATTTCATAGGGTATATTTTTAAGGACTTGGAATCTTAGTACACAGACTGCTTGGTGTTTGTGTATTTTTTCATGCAACAGTACCATTAGCATTTTCTCAAGTTCCAGGTCAGCCTAGTGGTGCACGCCTCGAATCCTAGCACCCAGGAAGCTGAGGAGGAGGACCACAAGTGAAGGCTAACCAGGGCAGGCAGCTTAGTGAACAGGCTGGTGTAGACTAGAGGGGAGACCCTCTGCCAGTGACCTCAGAAGGGTTAGAGGTGTCATTCTCTGGCCGACACAGCAGGCCCTGGATTAGATGCCGGCACCACAGAAACAGAGTTCAGGGAGTTGCTTTAGAAAAGAAGTGTGGATCTTTATTAATAATGAGATCTCATGGGTCTGAGGGTACACTTAGTTGGCCACATGTTGAAACTTAGTAATTCCTGTGACCTAAATCTGGAGCTGGACTTTGCTGTGGGAAAGCCCATCTGCCCTCTTCTTGTACTAGGCATGCAGAGGAGGCGGCGGAAAGTGCTGGACACCTCGGTGGCCTACGTGCGTGGGGAAGAGAACCTGGCTGGCTGGCGGCCACGAGGGGACAGCCTCATCCTAGAGCACCAGTGGGAGCTGGACAAGCTGGAGCTGCTGCACGAGGTGCGCAGGGTTAGCTGGGCTGCTGGGAGCTCCCGCCCATGTGAGCCGCCCTCCTCCGCAGCTGACAGGAGGAGGGGGTTATTCTGGCTCACACACAGTTCAGTCCACTGGCTTCAGACAGGAAGAGGAGGGGAGGGGGCCAGGCATGGCCTGAAACTCCAAGCAGGGGTGGGAGGAGCCTGGAGGGAGGTGTGGCCTCCCACACCACACCCCTGTGACCAGCCCCCCCCCCCGGGGGGGGTGTCTCCTATCAGTGCATCAGCTCTTTTTCCTTTTTTAAATTTTTTTATCGGTACCCGGGATCGAACTCAGGACTGCCTGCTTGCAAGGCAGGCGCTTATGCCGCTGAGCTAAATCCCCAGCCCCAGTGCATCAGCTCTAAAGCCCTGAGATCCAACCAGCTACACAAGCCCTGCCCACAAGCTGGAGGGCTTTGGGGGACTTCCAGACATTTAGTTCAGTGGCATAAGCGCCTGCCTTGTAAAGCAGGCAGTCGTGAGTTCGATCCCCGGTACCGATAAAAATGAAAAAGACAAAAAAAAAAAAAAAGATATTGAGACATAATATTTTGCTGCTTAAATCTCGACAAGCCTTGTGTCTACTAAGGCAAAAGTGTTATTTTCTCAGGTGGAGAAAACACGGCACTTCCTGCTGTTGCGTGAGAGACTTGGTGACAGCATCCCCAAATCGCTGAGTGACTCGTTGTCCCCCAGCCTCAGCAGTGGAACCCTCAGCACCTCCACTAGCATCTCCTCGCAGATCTCGACCACCACCTTTGAAAGCGCCATCACCCCCAGTGAGAGCAGCGGCTATGACTCAGCAGACATCGAGAGCCTGGTGGATCGTGAGAAAGAGCTGGCCACCAAGGTGGGACACTCCTCCTGGAAGGCTTGTGTTCAGCCCTTCTCTGGGGGCCACTGGCTCGAGGCCTGTAAGCGCACAGATTGCACATGTGACGCAGCTGACTCCTGCCCTGTGCCTGAATCCTGGGGGCACAGTAGCTCGGATGCTGTGTGCCTCGGGAGGGAGCGTGCATGGGAAGGGGGCTGGAGATGGAGCAGGGTCCGTCTGGCACTGAAGAGTTTCCGTGGCCGCTGGTGGTGATGCGTGGCATTTTGCTTCTCATCGTGTGGCTGGGATTGGACTCACAGTCTTCACGCTGAGCTATGCCCCCAGCCCTTCTTGTTTTCTGAGACAGGGTCTTACTGAGCCACCAAGTTGCCGAGGCTGCGCTCAAACTTGCAAACCTGCCTCAGCCTCCAGAGTGCTGGAGTACCAGAAGTGTTGGCTAGAAATACTTTAAGCAGTATTTGTTTTAGAAAAATCTCTCTGGGGCAACCCATTCGGGATCCTCCTGGATCCTCCAGGAGCTACTCCCATTTCCCATTTTCCATTCCTTTTCCCAGTCAATTTCCCTATTTTAAAAAATCTCTCCAGCTGGGGGCTGGGGATTTAGCTCAGCAGCATAAGTGCCTGCCTTGCAAGCAGGTGGTCGTGAGTTTGATCCCCGGTACTGATAAAAAGGAAAAAGACAAAAAAATCTCTCCAGCAACAGTGAAAAGGATGGGTCTGGGGTGAAGAGAAAGGCCGAGGAGGAGAAAACGCTCATTCAGCATTCAAAGTGAAATCCAGTGGGAGATGGGGAGGCTTTTAACAGGGATGGAGGCGGGGACGGGGTGTGGGGAGGAGGCACAGGGGAGGGCTGCCTGGCAGCTGGCTAGAAGGTCGGTAACACCAGAGCGCTTCTGTGCCTGTCCTGCTTGCACTACTTGATAGCAACTAGTTTGCGCAGGACGATGTGCCGTGCAGAAGTCTACATGTGGGCCATTAGCAGAGTACAGTGCACTGGAGAGAAGGCCGTTACCTTCTTAAACCCTGACTTGTGTGTAGTACCTCACTTTTGTAGTCTTGAGAACAGAGTTTTATATTTTGAGAACAGCGTTTTACTGTCTTTATTAGACATACGCCAGGTCTCCCTTGCCACGTCCTTTTTTGAAGGATTGTTGGGAGCCAGCTCCCCACCCCCACGGCTCTGTTTGGGGATCAGGTCTTCAGAGCCTTGCTGTGGACCTGGCAGACTGGAGCCAGTGTGGGCAGCCTGAGCCCTGGCGGGCCCTGTGGGGGTGAGCGGCCCTCCTGCCTTGCATGCAGGGCTCCATTCAGCCATAATTGTTGTTTTCTTGTTGTTTTGTGAAGCTGGGGACCAAATCCAGGACCACACACGTTAGGCAAGTGCTCTTTGTCGCTGAGAACATGCCCAGCTCCTTCCTTTTTTAAGACAGGGTCTCGCTGGGTTGTCCAGGCTGGCCTTGGGGCTGCTGTCCTCCTGCCTTAGCCCTCAGGACCAGTCACGGGGATCACAGGGCTGCGCCACCACACGCACTCACTCAGCTCCTGTCCTTCCTTCCCCAGTGCCTGCAGCTGCTCACCCACACTTTCAACCGGGAGTTCAGCCAGGTGCACGGCAGCATCAGTGACTGCAAGGTGAGCGCCGGAGCCCTCGCCGTCGCCCGGGCTGTGAGTGGCCACTCTCCATGGCGGCCGGGGCTCTGCTCCTGGGTTGTGTGGGGGGGGTGTGTGTGTGTGTGTGTGTGTGTGAGTGTGAGTGACAGGGCACAGGGAGCCCTAAGGCTGCTGGTGGCACAAAGCTCAGCACATTTGGAGCCGCCTGTGTGGTTCCCGCTGCCTGCAGCTGCCCCTCAGCCGTCCTTTCCTCCCTGCCTGGCTCTGCGCACTTCCGCTCCGTGGCCCTTGTGCTTCCCGGGGGTCCTGCTGCTGTTGCTGCTGCGTCTATCCGTTTCCTCTGAAGATCTCCCTGGAGTGGAGCGCCCGCCCACCCCAGCAAGCCAGGGCCTCCCCAGAACTTTCTGCTCTGCTAGACGGTTCCTCACCATGGCACTGGTTACTGCCCAGTACTCTGAGGTGTTTATCATCTGCCTTCTCCACTCAGGAGAGCATCTCACCCCCAGCAGAGCAAGGCCTGTACCCTGTTCTTTGAGCCACACACAACGTGCGGCAGCTGCTCAGTGCGCATGTGCACAAGGCTGTCTCATTAAGGCCAAAAGCTGCAGAGGACGAGCAACCTGACACGCCTCTTTCCAGTTTCAGTTTTTCTTTTTTTTTTTTTTTTTCAATTGGTACCGGGGATTGAACTCACGACTGCCTGCTTGCAAGGCAGGTGCTTATGCCACTGAGCTAAATCCCCAGCCCCACCAATTTCAGTTTTTACCCACACATATTTGATTGCATCCATTGTAAGGAGAGAATACATGTGTACAGCGTATCTTAGTTCCTCTTATGTAAATGTGTGTATGTATGAAAATACACATTATGTGTGTGTGTGTGTGTGTGTATATTTCTCCCCCTGTACTGGGGATCGAACCCAGGGCCTTTGCACTGAGCTACACCCCAACCCTGTTTGTATTATGATTTTGAGAAGTCTTGCTGAGTCGCCCAGGCTAGACTCAGACCTGTGCCCTCCCCCTCACCCCTGCAGAGCGCCGTGATGATGAGATCACAGGCGTGCACGTACTCGGCCAGCAGGCACTCGTATGTGGGCTTTTTAATGTGGGGATTGCAGTTTTATTAAGAAAACAAAAATTCAGCTTATACAGCAAGGCAGGTGGCCTGCAAGGCACCTCCCTGCAGGAGTCAGGTCTGGGAGGCTCTGTGCTGTCCTGTGGGCAGGTGGGTGCTGCCGACTCGCTGTGCCTGGCTGCCGAGACTTCTGCCAGCTTGTGCTGGTCACGGGTCTCTTGTGTTCTTGATGTCCTGTCTGGCACGAGTTTGAGCAGTGGATCAAAGCCCTTCCGGTTCCACTGGCCCCGAAGTCCCCTGGAACTTCACCCAGCATCTTGTCAGTGTGCTGGACAGGTCCAAGATGCTCCCCACCCTCCCTTCCCCTCTTTCGCCTCTCCCCCCCCCCCATCATCATGCTGCCCACATTCTTATATGTGTGCTTGTGGCTTGTTTTCTTTTGGTTTGGTTTGTTGAAACCTGTAATTCAGGCTGGCCTTGAACTCACTGTGTAGCCCAGACTGACCTCACATTCACAGTGGTCCTCCTGCCTCAGCCCCGCCTCCTGAGTGCTGGGATTACCGGTGTGGGCCACCATGGCCAGCTTTGGTTTTGTTTCTTGAGACAGATCTGGCCCTGTAGTTGAGCTTGGCCTTGTCTAGCTCTGGCTGACCTCACATTGGTGAATTCCCGCCTCGCTCCCTAACACTGGGCTTGCAGCTGTGGCCCCCGCCGGGTCTGGGATTCCTGTGTAACCTTGCGGCCAGCTGGCGGGAGGGAGGTGCTAGTGCCAGAGTTCCCCGTGGCCAGGGCAGCCTTTTCCGCTGCATCTCACGGGCCGTGTCCCTTCTGCTTCCAGTTGTCTGACGTTTCTCCAATGGGACGGGACCCCTCTGTGTCAAGTTTCAGCAGTGCCACCCTCACCCCGTCCTCCACATGCCCCTCTCTGGTCGATGCCAGGAGCAGCTCTGGGGATCAGAAGTAAGTACGGGTTTGGGGGGAGGCCGAGTCCTCGGCACTGGGGCTCAGTAGGGCTGTGCTGTGTCACCCAGGCCGACCCAGAGCAGTAGGACCTTGGCCCACTCGATCTAATTAGATGTCAGAGGCTGCTGGCTGTAAGAGGTGACTTTACAGGTCACAAAGCCACAAAAACAAAATTCAACATGCTGTTAATTATAAAATGAACCCCAGTTCATGAAATGATAAAGTGGCTGAGTGTGGTGACACATACCTGCCATCCCAGCTCTCTGAGGCTGAGGCAGGAGCGCACTGCAAGTTCATGGCCACCCGGGCTACACAGTGAGTTCAAGGCCAGCCTGCACTGCCAAAAACCTGTCTAAAGAGAAAGGTTCAAATGGGCGGAGCCGCTCAGCCAAGACTCCAGCAGCAGCGCAGAGGACTTTGTTTCGCACGGGCTGTCCCGCGGCCTGGGCCAGGTCTGCGGTGCAGTTCTGTCCACACAGCTGTCAGGACCCAGGCTCAGCGCTCCTGGCCATCGGCACTGTGCTGCTGTAGACAGTGGGAGGCCGGGAAGCTCGCCGTTTCCTGTCCTGGAGATTCGAGTTAGAGCCTAAGAAGTCCAGGCTCTGAGGCTTTCCCAGGTGAAGCTTGAGCCCCACTGCTGTAGGCTCCCATGGGACTGCAAACCTGTGTGTCCAGGCTCAGAATTCCTCCCCAAACCTGAGGCCCTTCCGAGGAAGAGAGGTGCTTGTCAGCGGCCCGCTGTGACTCTCCAGGAGGACGGGGTGCACAGGAAGCTCTCTGGCCGCCGCTGTGACCCAGGGCAGTTTACATGTGCAATCTCAGGGAAAACTTACTAGGATTGCAGTCAGTAATTCCACTCCCCACTTACAGTGCGACACATGGCGAGAATGGAGACTTAGGGAACATTTGTTGTGGGGAGCAAGGGGACCCAAAGTCCGGCTAGAACACAGACCTTGGCCCAGGGGTGCTCCCGGCTTTTACGGGTGAAGGGGGCTGTGGCGATGAGGGACTGTGAGAGTGGCAGGAAGCACGTGAGTGCCAAGAGCCTGGCGGGTGACAGCACCTCTGCATCGAGCAGAGAGAGGGGCGGAAAGGGTAACCGGCCTGTCACAGGGAGGAAATGTCTGCGGTTGGGGTCGGGGCTTCGGCTGTGCCGTGTGACCCTCGTGCCGAGATGTTGTAGCTTCTTTCTCGAGGCCCAATCCCCCTGACCTTGTGGTGTCGCTCGGTAGCCCACATGTACTGCTTGGGAGCCATAGGCGAGCAATTGCTGCCCCATGGCATTGCTTCAAAAACTACATGTCAGCGCCTCAGCCAGACCCGGGAGTCCGTGTGGAGCCAGTCGAGGGGGTGAAGGGTGCCCAGGGCAGCGTTGTGCCCATCAGCATGGTGGGAACAGAGCCGGGTGGAGCCCAGTGGAGCCCGATGCTCTTCTTTCAAAGAGAGCCATCCGGGTGGCCCCCAGGAGCGGAACTCTGTCCCTTCTCGGCTGAGCCCAGAGGGGCCTGCGCCCTGTGCCCGGGTGCCTGGCCTTCCCGAAACCCTGCATGCACCCCTTCTCACAACCCGGTGGCGGAGTGCGTGCCTGTGTCCTGGAGGCTCGGAAAGGCTCCCCGCCACTCCTCACCCGCTCTGTTTGAAGGACCCCAGAAGCCAGCTCCCGAGCCTCCAGTCCCTGCACGGAGTTCGAGCAGTTTCAGATCGTCCCGGCTGTGGAGACGCCCTATTTGGCTCGAGCAGGAAAACATGAGTTTCTCAATCTCGTTCCAGACATTGAAGAAATCCGACCAGGGTGAGTGGCTCCCTGGGCAGGGCCCATGTGGGGCAGCTGGCCGGGTTTCTGCCTGGCACCGTTGGCTCTTTGGCGATGCTGCCAGGGCAGAGAGGCGTCTAGGCCGGTTCAGCGCTCCTGCTGTGCCCATCCCAGGCCTGCCCTGAACCCGTCCCCCGGGCTCCGCTCTCGGCCGCCTCCTCTCTGTGAGGAGCTGAGCTCTCTTTCCCGTACTGTGCTTGCAGCTCCGTGGTCTCCAAGAAGGGGTACCTGCATTTCAAGGAGCCGCTTTCCAGCAGCTGGGCCAAGCATTTTGTCGTGGTCCGTCGCCCGTACGTCTTCATCTATAACAGTGACAAGGACCCCGTGGAACGCGGCATCATTAACCTGTCCACGGCCCAGGTGGAGTACAGCGAGGACCAGCAGGCTATGGTGAAGGTCAGTCCTGCCCGCCCGGCCTGCACCGCCGCGTGTGCTGCACATGCGTGTGTGAGCGTGCCGGGGGCACTGGCGGCCCTGAGCCCCACAGGGCAGGGCGGTGAGCGCTCACTTCCCTGCCCATTTGTTTCTCCCAGACACCCAACACCTTCGCTGTGTGCACGAAGCACCGCGGGGTCCTCCTGCAGGCGCTCAATGACAAGGACCTGAACGACTGGTTGTACGCCTTTAACCCGCTCCTGGCTGGCACCATACGGTGAGGAGCCGCCTGGCCCCTTCTCCCCTCAGCGGCCGCTTTGTACCAGTAAGGGGACAGCAGCAGGAGGGCAGGGCCTGTCACCAGGTGTGGGCGCCGCATGGCCTCGGCCTCCCGGAGAGCTTGGCTCCGGCCAGGCGCACAGTGCACCCAGTGACCCTGGGGCCTGCGGGCAGGCAGGAGCCCCAGCCCGAGCGCGCGTGTCCGCCCAGCCCGGCCACCTGCCGAAGCCCTGTCTCAGAAACAGTCGTTTTCCTCAACTTTCCTTTTTTTTTTTTTGGTACATTTTAGATACACATAATGATCCTATTCATCTTGGGGATTTGTACCTGTCCCTGATAGGACTTGCTTTCTCAAAAATAAACATGGCTGGGGCTGGGGATTTAGCTCAGTGGCATAGGCACCTTCCTTTCAAGTGTGCGGTCGTGAGTTCGATCCCTGGTACCAATAAAAATGAAAAAGACAAAATAAAAAAAAAAAATAAACATGGCTCCAGTCCATCCCCAGTTCCACCACAGAGAACCTGCCTGTGCTCCGAGCAGTTCACCTCTTTTTCTTCCTCCCAAGAGGTCTGCAGAGGCACTCATGGCACCCGGAGTTCTGACCCTGCTCCTGTTTGTCCCCCAGGTCGAAGCTGTCCCGGAGGTGCCCGAGCCAGCCCCAGGACTGAGGTGCAGAGGAGATAAAGGACTGGTTACCTCTCTGTGGCTCTGACGGCTGCTCCCGTGTGTAACCGTGGCTTCCCCGCCCTGCTGTCCGGCACTTTTCTACTCTCCTGTCCCACCCCCGTGGCTCTGTGCTCTTCTTTTCCTTGTGCTGAGAATCTCCTTAGTAGCATGTGGCCTAACAAAAGGAAAACAGATTTTTAAAACTCAGAAACAACCCTCACCCTGCACATGTGCACACACACACACACACACACACACACACCCCACTGAGGATATCCACTGAATTACTTCTTGGTGCACTTTGGCTTCCTTCTGTGTGACAGGTCCCCATCGTGACCCTCGCTGGTGTCTGTCGTCTTTGGATACCTGTCCGTGTTTCAGGGTAACTTCTGTTCTCTGTGACGTCACTTTAGTTTTTCTCGGGTGGCTGGAGCCCCGGGGAGAAACCTGCCTTTCCCCACTGTCTCCCTTCGCTGCACCCAGCCCGAGTCCCCATCAGGGAGAAGGTGGTGGCCAGTTCAGATGCGGGACAGTTGCATGTGGGTTTCCCTAGAGCAGGACAAGAGGCCTCTAGAGGCCTTGACTACGGCTGCTGTGGGCCCTGTGAGCGGCGAAGGTGGGTGGCACCAGCTGTGGGCCGCGTGGCAGCAGTCAGGATGCCTCTGCCTGCTCACAGCAGGGTCCCAGGTCTCCTCTGGGCCTTGGGAGCTTGTCTGCTGGTGGCCTCACTGGTCCTTGTCTGTCGACACGAGAGGATAGTGATGCTGATGCCAAGCAGTGGCTCGTGAGTATAGTGACACACTCCTGTCAGAGATACGCAGCTTCCGGATGAATGTGGACGTGTCCCCCGTGGCCAGTGACCATCCCCTGTCACCACCTCCACTCACCAGAGAGCAGACCCCTGGGCTGAGCCAGCCCCGCCACCAAACCACTGACAGAAAAAGGCCGGCCCGGAACCCCTGCGCTGTGGTCCTCTGTTCGTCCCTCTTTTGTTGTCCTCCTCCAAGTGGCACAAAGGTGCTGCCCATGAAGAAAAGAGAGCTTGCTGCCACCACCTTTTCCTCCGCCAGGCCAGGTTCCCTGGCTTATGGCAGTGTAGGAATCTGCTCTTCTGGCTGCTGCGCAAGTGTGCTGTGTCACTTGGCTTCACGGAGGCCCTAGGCCACTGCAATTGCTGCCCTGGGTCTCTGTCCTCTCATGGTACCTCACCCTGCTCACCTGTCCCTGCTGTGTCACCAGCCAGAAGGCAGTGCTGCTCCCACACTGGAAGGGGCAGCAGTGGGGCCCAACTGTGTCCCCGTAGATGGCGTGCGCCCTGTGGAACCATCTCTAGGGACCTGCTTCTGCCCCGTAGCCATGCGGCTCTGCAGAGCGGGCTGAGGAGCCCCTGGCAAGGTGGGGACGGTGTTGCCCAGAGCTTCAGGAAGCCAGGGCCACAGGGAGCCAGGCTCTCAGCTGGAAGCGTGCAGCAGAAACTGGTGGATTTGATCTTTCTCCCCTTAAAACGTAGGTCACTAACCATGCTGTCCTTCGTTTCCTGAGTGTGTGCAAGGTTTCTAATGCAGCCAGCCATCTCTGTCCTCTGACACAGTCCGCCCTTCTGATGCACACTCAGACTGCTTCCGGACAGCTTTCTGGCTGGAACTGAACCTAAGTCTAACTTCAGGGAAACAAAGATGAAATTTGAAGGTCACTTGTAAAATTAAATCACTGATGTCGCCGTTCCGGAGTCAGACCTTGGACCCAGGGCCCACGCCGTGGCGGGGGCGGCCAGGAGTCTGATGAGGGGGATGCCAGACGCTCTGAAACTGCTTTCGTGTTTTCCTCTAATGCAGACACTGGCTTGGGAGGTCTTTGCTTTGGAGTAGCTAACATCGGTGGGTGGTGTGGGCCATGTCCCTGGGGCCCAGGGCAGGGGGCTGCAGCGGAACCAGCCTGCGGTCCTGCAGGGTGGGGAGCCCTGCTCCCTGCTGCTAGGGGGAAGCAGTCTCTGGGCAGGACAACGGGCTCTGGGCAGGCACCAGCTGCGGCCTGAAGTGAATAAACCTAACCATTAAGGAAGCCACCCAAAGGTGGTGTTTTATTTATTCTTGAAGTGCTCCTGTAAACAAGGGAAGAGACCAGAAAGAAGCTCTTATGCAGATTACAGACAGATGGGTGCTGTTACACACTGATGGCCCTTCCTCCCTTCAACCCCCCTCCCTGCAAGGCGAAGTGGGGCCACACAGGCCACCCCTGCCCGAGTCTCTGCCGCAGCTGCCGGGAGTCGCTCAGCTCCTTGGGCGGCGGCGTGGGGCCGGCCAGCCTCAAGGCAGGAGCAGGCTGGGCACGGGCAGCGGCCCCTGCTCAAAGCCCCCATCATCTGACACCCCTTTGGCTACACAGTCATATTTTGGTTGGATCGTAGCTGGTTTAGACGCGGGAATGAGGCCACTGCGACAGGAGCAGTGGGAGCAGGCTGCCCTCGTCCACCGGTCACGGAGCAGAGCCTCGGTTCACAGGGCCACAAGCTCTGTGCGGGCAGGTGTGGAACCGCACACTGGTGCCCGGCAGTGTCTGCGTGGCACCGGTCCCTCACTTCCCTGTCCCCTTCTGAAGTGTGACTGTGGACTTGCTCCCAAGAGGAGAAGCCTCATGCTGCTGCTGCTGGTGGCGACTCCCGCGTGCGCTCTGGAGCTCCGCTGTGTGCCCCGTTGTCCAGCCACTGATCAGTGAGCACCTGAGCCCCAGAAACACACACCTGGGAAGGCTCGCCTGCACCTCACAGTGTGGCAGCAGCTGTAGGCTGGACTCTCGAAGACCCTGGCGCTCGTGCGCTGGCCCCCGAGTCTTACCGTCCGTCTGTCCGTATCCCTGTGCTGCCCATCACTGTGGAGGCCAGCAGCCTCCCCATGCGGAAGGCGCTGTCTTTGCCTCGGTGGTGCTGCAGCACCTGTCAAGATCCAGTCCTGTCACCACCCTCACACACTGTCATAAAACCCCATGAAGCATAAGTGGCCTTTCTGAACCAAGACTTTGCGGACTGACCTCTCCCCAGCGAAGGAGTTGAGCACATTAGCAACAATGTACATTATTAATTTTGGATTTTCATTTTCATGTTTTATTTTGTAAATAATATCTGATGTTTGGAGCTCGAGTATACAGAATGTAAATACAGTTCTTTCTTGTATTTGTACTAATTCGGGTTCTTTTGCTGTCTAGCTGTAGGTGTGCAACGCAGACATAACCTAACTGTGTGTGGTAACCTTGCATCACAGAGGTAAAAATTAGTGAACGAGGTAAAAATAATAAAGGTCTAACCAGTGCATCTCAGGCTCCTGTCTGCATAATGCATCCTGCACCCTGTAAAAAGTGATTCATTCGGGGCTGGGGATTTAGCTCAGCAGCATAAGCACTTGCCTTGCAAGCAGGCGGTCGTGAGTTTGATCCCCGGTACCGATTTAAAAAAAGTGATTCATTCCCGGGGTGGTGGGGCACACCCGTCATCCCAGCATCAGGAGGCTGAGGCAGGAGGATTACTGAGTTTGAGGCCAACCTGGGCTACATTGTTCAAGGCCCGCCTGCACTGTATAGTGAGACCCTGTCTCAAAAAACAGAAAAACAGTAAAAAATTTCATTGCACACTTAATTTCTTGAGTGGCAAAGATGATTCTAAGATTACAGCTCCAGTGCTGTGACCCACACGTTCCTTTCTGCTGCTCAGATCAGTGCTTCCTACGTTCTGGGGGCGCTTGTGGGGTCAAGGTCGTGTTTGAAAGCCCCACTGTTAGTGGGGCTCATGTGCTCCCTGTTGTTGATGTAGCTCAGCGGGGAGTGCTTGTCCCCAGTGGGTGTCCCCCTCCCCGCTCCTGCTGCCCTGCATGAGTGCCCACAGTGCGTGGGTTCCTGCCATTGGACGGTGAGGGTTGCCGAGGACAGGGGGCCGAATGAGGACAGAGCAGGAGCCAGTGTCGCCATGCAGTGCAGGGCCCTGGGCAAGAGCTCTGCGGATTGGGAAATGCAGCCCTTGGGACAGTGGTGTGTTGGGGGTCTGGGCACCCCTGCATGCACTCAGTAAGGGGACAGTGACAGTCCCCTGGAAGTGACAGCCATCAGGAAGCGGCCAGGACAGGGGTTAGGGCTGAGGAAAACCTGGGGTTCACTACAATGAAGTGGGGAGCCGGAGACTCGGGATCTATGCGGGTGTGGTGAGGTGTGCTGAGAGCCTGGGGTCATTCGGAGGAGCGTGGGCCCCAGGGCTCTCTGCATGAGCAGAGAGCAGCGCTGAGTCCCAAGAAAGGACAGCACGATAGAGGTCAGGGCCTCCGAGGCTCTGCCAGGCCTGCTGAGTGTGGAGCTGGCCACGCAGCTGGTAACAGCTATACACTCCCACCCAGGCAGCATGGAGGCGAAGGTTTCAGACAGGGTGGGCCGCAGCAGGGCCTGGAGGAGCCCGCACTGTCTGGCCGCCAGGTGAGAAAAGGCTGGGGAGATGGAGACGGCTGGGAGTGCTGTGTCCATCACAGGTTTGGCACAGGGAGGTAGGGGAAGCTTGGGGGAGCGAGTGGGGATCACCGAGTGGTTTCTGCCTCGCTGGGAGGCCTTAGCGCATGTCCTAGGCCACAGGGCTCAGGGAGCTCAGATGGGCTTGGAGTCCCTAGAAACAGTGCCAGAATGCAGACTCTGGTCCAGGAGCAAGCGAGATGGCTTCTGGGGGACATTAGGCTGGTGCTGTGGGCCATCATGTGGGTGAAGAAGCGGAGAGGCCCTGAGAGCGGAAGTGGCCTGGGCATTGTGACCAGAGCTGCTTCCAGAAGCACAGGACAGTTTGAGGCTGCAGGGAGCAAGTGCGGCCTTTTGGGCCTGGGAAAGCCCAGTGGGTGGTGTGTACCTGTAACCCAGCACAGTTCCTCGGAGACTGAAGCAGGAGGATCAGAAGTTCAAACTCAGGGCCGGGGATGCAGCTCAGTGGCACAGTGCCTGCCTAGCAAGTGCAAGGTCCTAAATTTGATTCCTGGTACAAAAAAAAAAAAAAAAAAAAAAAAAAATTCAAGCCGGGTGTGGTGGCGCACTCCTGTAATCTCAGTACTTGGGAGGCTGAGGCAGGAGGAGCGCGCAAGATCAAGGCCAGCCTGGGGTACAAAGTGAGTTCAGGCGGGCTTTGAACTGCATAGTGAGACCCTGTCTCAGAAGGGCACATACACACACACGAAGTTCAAGCCCAACCTGGGCAACTTAGTGAGACCTTTGTCCAAAAATTTAAAAAATAAAATTAAGAGGGGTGTTGCTCATTGCAGAAGCTCTGGGTTCAATCCAATTTCAAAACAAGTCTTCAACTCCGCTGGGCTTGCAGTGTGAACTGGATTCAGTCAGCTGGGGTTAGAGTTAGCTGCCTGGGCCCTAACTGGACCTCATCCAGGGTCGCCCCGTCAGACAAAGCTGACAGCGCAGGCCATTTTGTTACTTTTCTGACTTTTCGTGGCACCCCATAATGGGTCCCGTGTGGAGGTCTCCTGGGAGCCCAGGCGCTCTTTGTCCCCGCTTTGCCGCTGTGGAGTGCTCAGTCCTTCACTCCTCTGCCTTGGGTTCGCGGCCCTGGGTTGGTTGGCTTTCTGAGGCAGCGTCCTGCTCTGTAGTTCAGGCTGGCCTTGAACTCACTGTGCGGCCCAAGCTGGCCTCAAACTCCCGAGCCCTGGCATCACACGTGTGTACCACCATACCTGGCTGGGACTGTGGGTTTTTTGAAATTGTTTTCTGTCTGGCATGTAGTGGAGCCTTTTGAATTCACTTATGGGAATTACAGAGCAAGTGAGGGGCAGAGCTGGGCTTTTGAAATCTGCACAGGTCGCACCGTGCTGCTCCCATGCCCTCTTGGCGAGGAACAGTGCGTTCCAGCCCTGGACTGGACGCTCAGCGCTGCTCCTGTAGGAGTCTCCTGTAGGAGTCGTGCTCCGGGATCTGGGGAGTCAGGGCGAGCCAGCAGTGTTTCCAGTGCATCATAAAGCTGTGGACTTTCTCAGGGGCACGTGCCAAGGTTTGTGGATTTGCTGGAAACTGCAGATCAGCAGGCTGCAGCCCTGGGTGTGTCACAGGGGGAGACAGACAGGGTCCCAGCCCAAGTCTCAAAGGCCTTGGCTGCAGTCCCACAATCCCAGGAGCAGGCTTTTTGCTGGTGGTCTGAAGCTTTTGCTGCTCGCTGCTTCCTCACACAGAAAGCAAAGCGCCACGTAGCTTGGATGGTAGTACAGGTGGAAGTGCTGCTTCTGACCAGCCCGCTCCTTGTGCTCCTTGTGCCCGGCAGGCGGCTGCCGCCTGCTCCCTGGACAGAGGTGCAGGTTTAGTCATGTTGACTCAGCACAATTCCTGCCTGGTTTTTTTTTTTTTTTTTTTTTTTAATTCCTGCCTTGTTAAATCTCAGACCAGAGCAATCGATCCAGTGAGTCCTGTCCCTGAGCTCCAGGAAAGAGGAAGTCACTGCCAGGAAGCTGAGAGGTGCACTTGTCCCTGGGTGACTTCACTCCATGCACTGCAATCAAGTTTTGCTGATAAAATCGGCCGCTGGCATTTGTTCTCCAGGGTGACTTGCTAAAGTCAGCTTCAGTGCAGCGTTCAAGTGAGGGCCAGATGTGTGGCCATGCTGCTTGTCAGGTGAGGGGACAGTGCTGGGCATGGCCTTGATGGGGACAGGCTTCCTGAGCACCTGAGACAAGGTAGGCTTGGTGATCAGGCTGGGAGCCTGCAAACCTGACTCAGGGAGACCTTAACCACAGGTGGGGACAGAGTCCAGGCAAAACATCGAAGTCGCCATAAGCCAGGCACAGTGGCACACGTCTGCAGCCTTGACCATTAGGGAAGCTGAGGCAGGAGGGTCAGCAAGACCCTGTTTTTGTTTTTGGCCTTTTTGAGACACTGTCTCACTATGTAGCTCAGGCTGGGCTCAAACTCACAGCAATCCTGCCTCAGCCTCCCAAGAACTAGGATTACAGGCATCGCCACCACGCCTGGTGAGACCCTGTTTTAAAATGAACTTTAAAAGTGGCTAAGAGTGTAGGCCAGTGGTAGAGCACCCCTGGGTTTGATCCCTAGTAACTGTAATATCAGTAATAATAACAGCCTGGTATTGTGCGCCCTAGGTTCTGTCCCTAGCAAGAAAGAAAGCACATTGGAATCTTCCCCTTTCTCCTGTGGTTTGCCCTGAGGCCCAGGGGAGGCTCCTGTGGCTTCTGCATGGGGCTCTGGGGCCACGGACCCCGCCCACCTCTGGGGGCCAAAGGGGTCACAGCCTGGCTCAGGCCACTCTGATGCTGCAGCCCCGGCAGTGGCTGTGGCAGGGGAAGCCTGGGAGGCAGACTGCATTTCATGAGCTGAGAGCGACAGCTGCTACCTGAACTCTTGGGCAGGTGACAGAGGAGTGAGAAACCAAGCCAGCAGCGACAGGAAATGTGGCCGCCACTGGACCGAACGCATGCATGTGCACAGGAGACCCTAGGGGCACCTTAGAAAGGTAATAGCCAGGGACATGGCACTAGAGAGCGAGGGTGCACGTGCCAGGCCCCACCAGGCAGGCAGCCCAGTGCCCAGGCGCAGCCTCCCAGAGCGTTGTCATGCAGACATGGGCACCTCTCAGAAAGTCCAGCTAAAAACTCAGCCTAAAAACTGACTCCCAGCCAGGTATGGTGGCACACTCCTGTAAGCCCAGCACTCGGGAGGCTGAGGCAGGAGGATCGTTGCAAATTCAAGAGCAGCCTAGGATACAAAGTAAGCTCAAGGCCAGCCTGAACTGCGTAGGGAGACCCTGTCTCAAAAAAACCAAGACAAAACAAACCAAAATGGACACTCTTGAAGCTGAAGCAGAAGGATCACAAGTCAAAGCCCAGCTTGGACAACCAATTGACTTAGTGAGATCTTGTCTCAAAAATTAAGGGAGAGGGGGAATGTAGCTCATTATGAAGGCCCAAGGTTCAGTCCCCAGCACCTCCAAAATCAGAAGGCACAAACGTACAAAATGAACAGAAGCTCTGGAGGAAAGGAAGAAGCAGAAAAATCCTTTAAAGAATAGTTAGCGACTGAATAGCTAGTGTGGTGGCATACAAGACTGTAATCCCAGTGCTTTGGGAGGCTGAGGCATCTTTGAGCTTAGTATGGCAGGTTAACAATTTAGCAAGACTCTTAAAATTAAATAATTTTGCTCAGTGCAAAGGCTCCGGGCCAGTTCCCAGTACTACAAAGAAATGAGTGGCTGAAAACTTCCCATGTAGGTCACCGATTTACAGATTTAACTCTGCCACTCCGAATAAGGTGATCCCAGGTGTCCACATGGAGACGCACTGTAGCTACCCTGCCGGAAGCTGGTGACAGATGGTTTATAATCCGTGGTCAGCGGCTCTGAGTCAGGGCAGACGACAGAGGTCGAAGCCAAGACACTGAGATGTGAGGGGCAGGACCTGGAGTTTATAACCAGCCGTGCCAACCTCCAGAAACACAGATGGAGCTGCTCTCAGACTGTCACCACGGGGTCCTCCCCGGGGAGCTCACCTTCCTCACCCTCACACGGCAGAGCCCTTTCCCCCTGCTTTTTCTTGGCCCAAACTCCTTTTGCAGAGCATATTGCTTTTCCAACCTTTACTATAAAACTTTGGTGGGCCAGGAATTTAGCTCAGTGGCATAAATTCCTGCTGGCTAGCACAAGGTCCTGAGTTCAATTCCAGTACCCAAAGAAAAAAAAAGTTGACAGCATCAAGTTTATGAACAATTTTCAACCTGTCAGAAAGACAAATCACCGATAATGGGGGGACAGGGCCTTGGCCTTTTTAGTGCTGGGGTTCTTTTCCTTTTGCTATCAGGAAGTAAAATTAAAACTTGTGACACTGAGTAAAAACAAACAAAAAACGGAGAAGATAATTCTGCAGGTAAACAGCCTTTCTGATGCTCTGTACACTGGGGGTCCCAGGACTGCCAACTTGCTTGGTTTTCTCTACATTTTAAGAAGACACTGAGCTGTTCTCAAGGATAAGTGTGTCACTTGTCACTTGGCCAGCCAGGCAGGGTACCATGGCCTGAGGCGGAGGTGGGGACAGAATTGGGGGATGGGATAGAAGCTACTGTCTGGGAGCTGGGGATTTAGCTCGGGGCACAAGTGCCTGCCTGGCAAGTTCATGGTCCCGAGTTCAAGTCCCACTACAAAAAAAAAGCCTGGTCTCAAAAACAAGATAATAATAAAATCGTACACACACATACAATGCAACACAAAAAGGGTACCAGAAAAGCAAGAAAGGTTACTGAGACCCATAGAGCACAGACTACCTACAGCTGCGTCGGTGATTATGGGAGGCAGAGGTGGTGTGTGCACCTGTAGTCCAAGCACTCTGGAGGCTGAGGCAGGAGGGTGCTTGAGTCTGGGAGTTTGAGGCCAGGAAGGCATGATAAGATCCCATCTCAAAAAGCAGAAAACCCAAAAGACATGGGTTGGGGATGTGGCCGGGTTAGTGTGCTTTGTACCACAAACATAAAATAAACTGACACTTGTCACCCAGCGATTTTACTTCTAATTAAGGAAGAGAAATGAAAGGCAAAGGCATGCACCAGTCTGCGCAATACAGTGAGCCCCTGGGTCCCATTAGGGTACCCGGTTCCCAAAGGATGCAGGACAGGGGTGCAGGCTGCAGGGAAGAGGACAGGCGCCCGGGAGCCGTGTGTCTGGAGCAGGGTGGGGGCTGTCGGTGGGGGAGTCTTTGCAATAGAAGACGACTCGGGTCACAGGCAGCTCAGCCACACTGCAGGATGCGTGGAGAGGCCTAGAAAGTTCTTTCCCTGCTGGGACTGAGCTGGGCCTTTCTGTATTTCACCGTGAAACAGATCTCTCGAAATTGCCTGGGCTGAGCCGGACTCAGGAGGCTGAGGCAGGAGGATCGTTGCGAGTTCCAGACCAGCCTGGGCTACAAAGTGAGCTCAAGGCCAGCCTGAACTGCATAGCGAGACCCTGTCTCAGACAAAAAAAAAAAAAAAAAAAAAAAAAAGAAAGAAAGAAAGAAAGAAAGAAAGAAATTGCCTGGGCTGACTTGGAACCCCCAACCCTCCTGTCTCAGCCTCCTGAATAGCTGGGATTACAAGTGTGAGCCACCTGGCCCAAAGCCACTCTTTTATCTCTTTCTCTGGAAAGTTTCCACAGAAGCTGGGGAGATTAAAAAAAATGCAACCCTATTTTTGCAACATAGTTTGTCTCTGTTCTGACCCCTTTCTACTGAACAGGGCATGTGGGAGGGATAGGGGGTGTATAGGATGGCTCACAGACCACACATTACAAAGCTGCCTGCCATGCCTGCCTGTATCCCAGCTACTCTGGAGGCTGAGGCAGGAGGGTCATAAACTGAGGCCAGCCTGGGCAATTTAGCAAGACTCCTCAAAATAACGTAAAAAGGGCTGGGGGTGTGGGTCAGTGAGGGGTGAGGAAGACTAAGGCTGCCGGCTGCAGTACTGGGGAGGCTGAGGCAGAGGGTGGGGAGTTCCAGGACAGCTGGGCAGCTTAGTGAGATCCTGTCTCAAAATTAAAGGAGTGTTAGTTAGAGGTGTAGCTCACAGGCAGAGCGCCTGGCTGGCATGTTCAGGATCCTGGGCTCTATCCCCCACACTGCAGAGAAAACACAGCCAAGAGGAGAGGAAGCTAAGTAGTATTTCAGGTTTTTCTCACCCTGGGGAAGAAAAAAATCTCTAGTTTCTTTGACTCCCGGAAGAGATGGGACAGATGGGGACAGGAGATCAGAACAACACTGCTTCTGAGGCCTTCCAGTGCCTCTTAGCCCAGAATTCCGGAGACACTAAGGTGCTCCATTTGGGGTGTCAAGCCCTGAGCCCCAACAGAAACAAGTGTGTGTGGGTGCCAGACACAGCTGAGACATGGGCCCTGGGGGCTCCCCCGAAGCCTGCAGCCATCGGGAACTGTCTGTCCCCTTTTGCAGAAAGGAAAACTCAGACTTACCACCTTGGCCATGCAGGTAGGTGCAGCTTGGGGGCAGAGTAGGTGTGTACCCCAGGACAGGGATCCAGTCTCCAGCATCAAAGCAAAACAAGACCAAAAAACAAAACAAAACAAAACTACCCAGAAACAAAAATAAAAATACAGCCTTGATTGCACAGCTAGAAAAATACGAAACCAGTGGGAGCTAAAGTCAGCCTGCTGTCAACTCCCCGACAAATAAGTTCCAGATCATCCCAGCAGCCATCGGATGCGGTTTCCGTGATAACAAACGAGCTGTCCCCCCACTGAGGCCACCCCGAGTCCCGGATTTGATAGACAGGGACCTTGGAAAGGACCCACCCTTGGCACCTCTCCCTGCTTTCAAACACGGGCTGTGTCAGCGGTGCTCACACTCCTCGGTCTCAGTACTGCTGCACACTCTTAAAAATTAGTGAGGGACCCGGCACATGCCTGTAATCCCAGCACTCTAAGAGGCTGAGGCAGGAGGATTGCAAATTTCAAGCCAGCCTGGCAATTTAGGGAAAGCCTGTCTCAAAATAAAAAGGGCTGATGATGTTGATCAGTGCGAAGGTCTTGGGTTCAGTCTCCAGTATATACACATGCGCGCACACACACACACACACACACACACACACACACACACACAAAGCATGCACGCACACATCAACAGGCTGAGGCAGCTGCGTGGCACAGCACCTGCCTAGCATGTGAGAGCCCGCGTTCAATCCCCATCACTGGGGGCGGGTAATGAACCCATACAGCTCATGGATAGTTACACCAGAAGCAAGTAGTTCAAAAACTAAAGTTTCAAATGTTCAAAGAACAATTTCTCAAAGCTCACGCCTCCCAGTCTCAGCTGCGCAGGCGCAAAGGGCTACCCCGCACACTTCGTGCAGTCAGGAGATGCGGTGCGGCGCGGCGCCCGGGCTCTCATCGATGTGCTCAGAAATCTACTGATTCAGCCCGGGCGATGGGCGGGCCCGTTTGCCCTCAGGTGGTATAACAGGCGCCAGGGAGAACCAATGGTGCGGCCTAAAATCCTGCCCCTCGCTTCCGATTGGCGAGCCCCGACGAATGGGGCGAGGAGCAGCCTCAGCTCCGGAGGTCAGCGGGAGGCGGACCGGACCGCACTCAGCCGGCGCTGGGCTCCCGCGCTTCTCCTCCTCGCCTGTGTCTGGTCCGCTCGCCGCCGCCGCCGCTGTCGCCATGGCCCAGTGAGTGACCCGCGGGCGGCCGGAGCCTGGTTCTCTCCCCGCCTCTCCGAGAGCCCCTGGCGGTCCGCGTGCGCTCCGGGCGCCCGACCCTGCACCCCGCAGGCGCGGCCGGAGCTCCGGGCCCCTCTGCGCGCGGTCGGGGCCGCCGGGGTCCGGGCGGGCCGGGTCGGTCCGGGGGCCGAGGCTCGCTGGGTGGGGGATCACTTGCCCGTCAGCTCCGACTTGAGCGGGCGCTGACACTGTCCTTTGTTCCCTCTCCCGCCCCGCAGAGCCGACGTTGCGCTCATCGGCCTGGCCGTCATGGGCCAGAACCTGATTCTGAACATGAACGACCACGGCTTCGTGGTGAGTGCGGGGCGCGGCCCAACCCGGCCCACCCGGACCTTGGCGTGCGCCCGCCCAGCCCCGCAGACCCCGCGGCATCCGCGCCCGATCCCTGCCCCGCGAGCCCCGAGCTGCGGGTGGCAGAAGCCACTTTAGCCAGCCGTGGGTGTGGCCGGCCGGCCCTGCTGTTCCGAGCCTTGGGCTGCACCCAGGAGTGGAGAGGTCAGATCCTGCCCTCGCGGGGCGCTGATCTGTCGCCCAGTGAGAGGCAGAGATGGGAGAGTGAAAAACGCCTTTTATTATTTCGAGACCAGATCGCACGGTGTCGCCCGGCTGGCCTCCAACCCCCGCCTCAGGCCATCCTCCCACGTCTGTCTCCTGATCTTCGGGGACTGTGGACACCAGCCTGCGGCCAGCACTCTCTGAATGTTATTTCCAGATACTAAAGTGGCTTAGAAGTGCCAGATACTAAAGTGGTTTAGAAGTGTCAGGGACACGGGGACTGGGGACACAGCTCAGGGTGAGGAGGACAGGCAGGTAAAAGCCCAGACCAAGCCCCTGGTACAACAGCTGCTTCCTGGCTTTGCTTTTGGGACCCAGCCGTCGGTGACAGGTTCTGCCAGTATGCACAGCCTTTGCCTGGGTTCTGTGTGGCGTCTCCCTGATAAGGTGGCACAGTCCTGCCTGGAATGAGGGCCCAGTCTGAAGGTCTCCTGTGTCCCTCTGCCCCTCTAGGTGTGTGCCTTTAACAGGACTGTCTCCAAAGTGGATGATTTCCTGGCCAACGAGGCGAAGGGGACCCGGGTGGTGGGTGCGCAGTCCCTGGAAGAGATGGTGTCCAAGCTGAAGAAGCCGCGGCGGGTCATCCTGCTGGTCAAGGCCGGCCAGGCTGTGGATGACTTCATCGAGAAGCTAGTGAGTCGCTCGGCCCTGGCTGCTGCTTCCTCGGTTTCCTTCAGGGATTTTTTTTTCTCTAATTTTCACTTTCTGAACATGAAGTGCTCACTTCTGGTGGGAGGATTTCTTAAACATTTCAGTGTTGGCCAACGCAACTGGCACTCATTAAGCAACTGCATATCTCTGGGTGGCAGTGACTCCGGGACGTGGAGGGACGTCTCACTCAGACAGTCTTAGCAGCAAGAATCAGAAGAGTGGTAATCTACTGGTGGCATCTCTGTCTTTGCTATTCAAAAAGATTTTCCAGCTCTTTGTGGTGTGCTTGTACACAGCCGGTAATCGATGTACCCTGGGAGGCTGAGGCAGGAGAATCATAAGTTCAAGCCCAGCTAGGGCAACATGGGATGTAGCATGACCCTGCCTCAAAAAATTAAAAAAGGGCTGGAGGTGCAGCTCAGTACAAAGGCTCTGGGTTCAGTCCTAAGCATTGCCAAAACAAGTTTTCTTGTAGTTCTTGGGCATGATTAAGCGCAGAGCCATGTGCCTGGTGGGCAGGTACAGACCCTAGCGCGGAGCTACAGACTCAGACTGTTTGTAGTTTTTGTTTGGTGACAGGGATTGAGCCCAGGGCCTTACGCATGCCAGGCATGAGCTCTACCTCTGAGCTGTACCCCACCACCTACATCTTAAGGTTATTTTTCTTCCCATGGCATTGGGCATTAAGCCCATGGCCTTAGCACCCAGCTGCATCTCCAGCCCCCTATTTTTTTTTTTGTACCGGGGATTGAACTCGCAACCTTGCGGGTGCCAGGCAGGCACTTGTGCCATTGAGCTAAATCTCCAGACTATTTTTTTCAGACAGGATCTAACTGTATTTCGGCCTGGCCCTGAATTATTTAGTCCAGGCTGGCCTCGAACTGGCAGCTCTCCTCCTGCTTTAGCCTGGGCGTGTCGGGGTTGTGGGTGTGCAGCACCACACCCAGCTTCCTGGTTTACTTTTGAAACAGGGTCTTGTTAAGTCACTAGGTTACCCTGGCCGGGCTTGAACTTATGATCCCAGTTGATCTTATAGTTTTGGTTTTGTAATATTTATAAACATCTAGCGTTGTTCACTAGTAAATATTTGTGTTCAAATTTAGAAGTAGACTTTTTCATATTCCTATAAAGTAACAATTTCTTTTTTTTTTTGTCTTTTTGAGACAAGGTCTTGCTATGCAGTTTAGGCTGGCTCTAAGCTCACTTTGTAGCCTAGGCTGGTCTCAAGCTTGCAAGGATCCTCCTGCCTCAGTTGCCAAGTGCTGGCATTACAGGAGTGCGCCACCGTGCCCGGCAAGCAACAATTTCTTTTCTTCCTTTTTTCCTCTTTTTTTTTTTTTTTTGTCTTTTTCCTTTTTATTGGTACCAGGGATCGAACTCATGACTGCCTGCTTGCAAGGCAGGTGCTTATGCCGCTGAGCTAAATCCCCAGCCCCACTTCATTTTGTTTTTTGAGATAGGATCTCACTGTAGTCCAGGCTGGCTTTGAACTTGCAATCTTCCTGCCTCAGCCTCCAGGCGTGCAACAGTTTTCACAATTGTATAATATGAATGATAAAATATCCCTTTAGGGACTCCTAGGAACTGGTCATCTCCCCGCCTCCCTCTGCCACCATGGAGATTGAACTCATGACCTCACAGGTGCCAGGCGGGTGCTGTGCCTCTGCACTATATACCTGGCCCCTGGTTATGTACTTTTTTTTTGGTACCAGGGCTTGAACTCATGACCTTGTGCTTGCCAGGGCAGGTACTTACGTCACTAAGCTAAACCCTCGGCCCTGGTTATTTACTTTTATACCAAACAGTTTGAGGCATTAGCAAGGGTCTGTCTTGTTTTTACTTTTTTGTTTTTTGTTTTTGAGACAAGGTGTAACTCTGCAGTTCAGGCTGGCCTTGAACTCACTATGTAACTCAGGCTGGTTTTGAACTCCCGGCCATCCCCCTGCCTCAGCTTCTTGAGTACTGGTATTAGCCATCATGCCTACCTTGCCTTTTGATCTTAAGTAAGATGTGACTGTAGCCGCTGAGGGTTGTTGCTGCTTAAATGTAACATGTCCTCAGACTACACATATTTGGCATAGATTCCCGTTCCTTCTGTCTTTGGTCACCCTGTGCCATGTCTGTTTGCAGGTCCCGCTGTTGGACACTGGTGACATCATCATTGATGGGGGGAATTCTGAGTATCGAGATACCACGGTACGTGTCCCTCAATCCTGATTCCTCCAGGTCCCAAAGACAGTCTTGGAAAGGGAGCACAGGTCACTGGGGACAGGGGACAGCGGGCCGGCTGTCCTGGAGCCTGGCTCTGTATCGCCTGGGGCTGGTGGGTGGTCACTCTCGGCCTCTTTCCAGCTGGACATGGTCTCATCCTCACCTGCTGTGCCAGCGGCAGAGGGCTATCTCGCCCTGCCTGCCATTGGCCTCAAAGTCTCTGTCTGGCCCAGGGGGCTGGGGATGTCCCCAAGGGTTCCGAGGTGCCGGCTGAGGCTCAGTCATCAGGTCCTCTGAAACCAGTTCTCCCTTCACTGGGTCTCTGCACGGCGTCCTGGGAGGAGGGGATGTGTGCTTGCCTACATCCCCTGTGTCAGGATGCTTCCGCTGAGCACCTGGGAAAACCGGTTGTTTCTAGATGCCACATGGAGAGGACTCAGGCAAGGGACTGGATCCCCAAAGTCCCAGACCAGGCCTGTCCACCGTGGCATCTCTGCCCACCTTTCCCCTCCGCGTGCTGTGGGAGGAATTGGTTTTGGAGACGTCATGATGTCCTTTTCCTCTCCTTCAGAGACGATGTCGGGACCTCAAGGCGAAGGGCATCTTGTTTGTGGGCAGCGGCGTCAGCGGTGGCGAGGAGGGGGCCCGGTACGGCCCATCGCTCATGCCCGGCGGGAACAGAGAGGCCTGGTGAGTCCCCGGCCACCCTGCACCTCCCGTTGCTCTGCAGGGCTGGGCTTGGAGGGCCGGGCAGTGTCCTGGGCTGGCACCGCGGAGGACAGTGCTGCCTCTGTGGGCCGATGTGTGGTCCTAAAATGACTAATAACCGAGTAGCAGGGCCTGGGAATGGGCAGAAAAGTGTCTCGCTGGAGGGTAGAAACAAGCTGGACTCTGTTCACGGGGGCTGCAAGAAGGGAGGAGCCGGCCTGGGATCCGAGCTCTCACAGGCGGTGGACCCGGCCGGGCCAAGGCTGCAGGGGCAGGAGGACACGAGGGGGGCAGCAGAGGGGGCGTCATTTTGTCATTTGCCGGGACAGGCCAGCGGAGTTTGATGCCCAGATCGTCTAGATTTGTATCAGGCAGTAAAGCAGAGGAGCGAGGGAACCTACCCCATTAGGAAAATGATCCTTTAAGTGCCCTCTGCGGTCAGTGAGCCTGGAGCCCCCGTCCAGTGAGTGCACTCCGAGAGGTCAGGCACCCTGCCGCTCCCCTGTCGTTGCCATGGTGACTTTGGGGCCCCTCCACTCCCTCCTGGGCTTAGGGAAGTAGCAGAGGCACCTGAGGTCGGGTGGGGCTCCTCGGAGAGCCTCGCCTCGCCTCACCTGACCTCCAGCCCCAGAACTGCAAAGAAAAACCTCCACGGAGAAGAGGAGGAAGTGACCCTTTGGCCCCGGAGACTGCCCAGAGCCAGCCAGGGCTGACTGCAGCCCCGTCAGGCTGTGTGTCTGGCCCGGTGCAGAACCACGAGGGGGACCCCGGGCTGCACGGTTCTCCTGGGAGCTGTGGGAGATAGGAAGGGCGCGGCTTCTCCTAAAACACCGCACTGTTCTGTCTGTGTGTGTGTGTGCGTGTGTGCGTGCGTGCGTGCGTGCGTGCGTGCGTGTGTGTGTGTGTGTGTGTGGCCCAGGGTGTGGAACCTGCCCTCCTCACCTGCACCGAGCTAACCCGGGGCTCTAGAGGAACCGTGTTGCTTGCAGGCTGGAATTAGCTCGTTCCAGGGCCACAGTGTAAACTTCTGTGTGTGTGTTGCTGGGGGCTAGAAACTCAGAGCTTCGTGTGCTGTACCCCCAGCTGCATCCCCGCACTTCTTGGCCTTTTCTTTTGGTCTGTGACACAGCCTCACTGTGTGGTCCAGGCCAGCGCTGAACTTACTCCATATCCCAGAATGACTTCAAACTCGGGATCCTCCTGCCTCAGCCTCCCAGGTTCTGGCTTACGTGGTGTGCGCCGTGCCTGGCTCTGCCCAGCCTTTTTGGTCTGGCATGCGAGATGGTCGCAGCCTCTGCCCTGAGGCCCACTGACACCTACAGGCACAGGCCTGGGGTCCCCTGCGGAGCTCGGGGTGCTCATCACTTACTCTGCCTCCCTCCTGAAAGTGGGCACCTGAGTGGGGCCCGTCCCCGCTGAGCCGAGCCCTCTCCCCCACAGGCCGCACATCAAGACAATCTTCCAGAGCATCTCGGCGAAAGTAGGAACTGGAGAGCCCTGCTGCGACTGGGCAAGTGCCAGCGCCGCCACCCCAGTGCCACAGTGGTTGTCCTGTGACCCAGCCTCGGTCTAAGCCCATCAGTGCCCGGAGGCCGGCTCCCTCGCAGCTGAAAGGCAGAATCCCCAGCGAGGGCAGGCTGGCCGGGGGCGCAGGCTCCTGAGCCCCTCATGGCAGGGGGAAGCCAAGAGCGGGCAGGGAGGAGGAGCTGCGTGCGCTGCCCCCGCTGTGGAGCCTGGGACCGGGTGTGAGTGCTGGGTCCTCGAGGACTGCAGGGGCCCGGCCGTCCCCTCCTTTCCTGGGCCCAGCCTGCCGAGGCTGCGGTTGGGGGGAGGCGGGCGGGGTTACTTCCCGCTTCCCCCATCTGGGAACGGAGGGTAAGCCGGGTGAGCTGCACGGGTGCCCTACTCCCGGGCTGCCCGTCATGTCTGCTGATTTACTTTATTTGTTATGAATCAGTGGGGCGTGGGTGGGGCATAGGAATGCCCTGCTTCAGGGCTGCCACCCTAGACGGTGGCAGAGGCTGTGCCAGGAGGGGCTGGGCCGGAAGGACTTTGAGGGGCTCTGGATCCCGGGCAGCAGGTGGTGACAGGAAGCCCAGCGACGCAGACTTGTTCTCCGTGCCCTGGGATGGGGTCAGGAAGGACGAGGGCCCCTGCGGCACTGTGTGGCTGGGTCACAGTTAGCGGGGCCTGATGTCAGCCCCTAGGGTCCTGGGAGGCAGGGACAGCCGGGGAGGATGCTGGCCGCCAGCAGCACCCCTGTGTGAGTGCAGAGCCTGGATGCCAAGGGCTCTCTCTCCTCCTGCGTCTGTGCTCTGTTCTCCACTGATGGACAGTTCACAGGTAATTTGCTTTCCCAGTGGCTCTGCGGGGACAGAGGAAGCTGTTCAGAGGAACACCTGTGTTTTTGTATAGTCCAGGCTGGTCCTGAACTCACTGTGTAACCCAGGCTGGCTTTGAACTCATGGCGATCCTCCTGCCTCAGCCTCCTGGGTGCTAGGCTGGCAGGCTAGAGTAACACTTGTCACCACTGACTCAGGAGGCTGAGGCACGAGGACTGCTGTGAGCTTGAGGCCAGTCTGGACTACATAGTGAGACTCTGTTTGAAAAAGACAGAAGAAAGGTGCCCGTCCTAAACTCAGCACCTGTTCTGAGATTTACACCTGGCCAGCTGAGCTTGTTGAGGCAGGACCTGGCCAGCAGTGGGGCCTGGCTTAGGAAGTGGGGCGCCGGTGTCCTGCAAGGCTGTATTTACATCTGGGTAAAGACATCAGTGATTTAATTGGCTGGCTTTTAAAGTGTAGCAGCTCAGGAAGAGCAGGACTTTGTAACTCATGGGTAAGGGCCTGGGAAAAGCCCTGTGAATGAGAGCCGGCCCTGGGGCCCTGGGAGAGGCCTGCAGGGGGAGTGGGGCTCGGAGCACGCTGGGCTGGGTGGAAGCCCGTGCCGGGCCGCCAGATGAGTATCTTTTGAAAAAACTCAGGCGCTTCCCGTTTGCTGCTGTTCGCACAGCAGGACGGAAGCGAGCCTTGGTGAGGACTGGTGGGGCGCCAGGGGCCTCTCTCTGGTGCCCAGCGCCCTTTGATGGCCCCGTGCTTGTCGCCCCCACAGGTGGGAGATGAGGGAGCCGGGCACTTCGTGAAGATGGTGCACAACGGCATAGAGTACGGCGACATGCAGCTCATCTGCGAGGCCTACCACCTGATGAAGGACGTGCTGGGCATGGGGCACGAGGACATGGCCCGGGTGCGTCCTCCTGCCCCTAACTAGGACAGCTGGCCGCGAAGCAGAGGCCTCCCCCTGCCCAGAGCCCCTGAGTTAACTGTCACCAGCCCGGCCTGGCCTGGCGTCTGCTGCTCAGGCTGGGACCCGGTTTTTGATAATTCCTTAAGAAGTTGTCACCGGTCGGGAGCAGAGGGCTTTCATCAGCATCCTACCCAGAAAACCCTAGAGCACTCGGGAAGGGCCCCAGCACCGACGCCGTGCCCCCGCCCACGTTAGCCTCTCAGCACTTTCCGTCTGTCCCTCCTCCTGTGAGGTTCGGGTGATGCTCTGCGGCTTCCTTCCCTAAGTACCCAGTGTCCCTAGGGGTGCGTCTGCTTTGGGTGCGGGCACAGCAGGGCTCAGCACCTCCGAGGTGAGGGCAGCTCTGCTCCGGGCTGCCCGCAGCTCATCTCCCTCCTTGGCCTTGATCTGCTGCCTCGGTCTGTTCCCCCAGTAAGCACACACGATGCCTCCAGGGGTGTTCTGTCCTAGGGCTTTGTGGGCCCAGCAGACAGACAGACAGCACCTAACACAGAAAGCTCCCCAGCAGTGTCTGCCGTGGAGAAGCGGAATCAGGGCCTCACGTCACTTTGTCCCTCGTCCCCCCGCAGGCATTCGAGGAGTGGAATAAGACCGAGCTGGACTCCTTCCTGATCGAGATCACCGCTAGTATCCTCAAGTTCAAAGACAGCGACGGCCAGCACCTGCTGCCCAAGATCAGGGACAGCGCGGGGCAGAAGGGCACTGGGAAGTGGACGGCCATCTCCGCCCTGGAGTACGGCGTTCCTGTCACCCTCATCGGTACTGTCCCGGTCCCCCGCCCCAGCCAGCCAGCCTTTCTGCAGGGAGGGAGCTTGTACACCCTGGTCGGGAGTCTCTGTTCTCCAGTCGCTTTTCCCCACGGGTTGTGAGGGACATGCAGAGTGTCCAGGGTTAGCTTTGGAAGGTTCTAGCAATCCTCTGTGAATTTCAGCAGGTGACCTTTTGTTACTTGGTAGTGCAGGCTGGCCTGGAACTCACTGTGTAGCCTAGACTGGCCTGGAACTCCTAGTGATCCTCCTGCCTCAGCCTCCAAGTGCTGGGGTCACAAGCGCAGGCCACCACGCCTGGGGTTCCTGCTCTGACTTCCTAGTCAGCCGGCCTTACCCTGCATGGACAGGCAGGGGAAGGGGAGTGGGCTGAGCGGCCCCTTGCAGAGGGAAGTTGGCCGCCTTAGCTCATCTGAGTGGTGCGAGTGTGAGCCGTCTGCTCATGGGGACTGAAGGTGGCACGTCCCTGTCGCTGGGGGGGGGCGCATGCCAAAGTGGAGCCGAGGGGGAAGTCGCTCTGCACTGCTCGCCTTAGGCAACGCAGCAGGTTTGCCACATCGGGTGTTGCAGCACTGTGTGCCAAGCCTCCTTCCTCCTGCTCTTCCCTCCCCCCGTCCCCTCTCCTTCTGCCTTTCCCCTCCTTCCCTTTCCTCTGGGGCAGCCCCAGCTGCCGGTCCTCCATGTCATGGCCTGAATCCTCTCTGCAGGTCCTCGGTTAATTCCCAGATTTCAGCCCATTTTGTCTGTGGACAGAAAAGGAAGCAAAGTAATTTATTCAAGTTCTATAAATTATTAAAGGGGTGGGGAGAGCACACCTGTCATTTTGACAGGTGGGAGGCTGAGGCAGGAGGATCACCATGAGTTCAAGGCCAGGGAGACCCTGTCAAAAGAAGAAAAAGCAAACAAAAACTAACAGATACTGAAAGTTTTCTAAATTGAAACAAATTTTCTTTCTTTCTTTTTTTTTTCCTTTTTTATCGGTACCGAGGATCGAACTCACTACTGCCTGCTTGCAAGGCGGGCGCTTATGCTGCTGAGCTAAATCCCCAGCCCCAATTGAAACAAATTTTAATTCCCAGCAATAGGAGGTCTCAGGAGTTGCCTTTTCTTCCTTTCCCTGGAAGCCTCCTTCCAATTCCGAATCCGCCCTTCTGGCTGGCCCCTCACCTGTGGGAGCCAGGCGGAGTTGGTGCAGGGGCTGCTCGGTGCTTAGAGGTTTTCTGAAGTTTTCGGCTCCGCGTAGAGACCGCGTCTGCACTCCTGGACCTCCGCACTGTGGCGCATGCACCCCTCCTCCCGAGGGGACCTCGGCACTCTGTCACCCTGTCCCGCGCTTCCCCGCCAGGAGAAGCTGTCTTCGCTCGGTGCTTATCGTCACTGAAGGACGAGCGGGTCCAAGCTAGCAAGAGGCTGAAGGGCCCCCCAAAGGCCCAGTTTGGGGGCGACAAGAAGTCCTTCCTGGAAGACATCCGGAAGGTGGGACTTGTTTGCAGCTCCCTCTCCGTGATGCAGCGGGGCGGCCAGGTGCCACCTGCGGCCCCTGAGTCCCAGTGTCGCTGTCGCCCTAGGCCCTCTACGCGTCCAAGATCATCTCCTACGCCCAGGGCTTCATGCTGCTCAGGCAGGCCGCCTCCGAGTTCGGCTGGACGCTCAACTATGGCGCCATCGCCCTCATGTGGCGGGGCGGCTGCATCATCCGCAGGTGTGTGGGCGAGGGCGGCCACTGGTTACGTGTCCCTGTGCCTGGCTTCTCCAATGTCCTCCAATGTTGGGCTGGAAATGAGGCAGCAGCCTCATCTCCCGGCCCCTGGACTTTGTTCTGTGCGCAGCGCAGCGCAGCGGCTGCCGGTTTGGCACGTCCGGCACTCGGTCCCCGGCTGGCGACCCGGGCAGGATGGTCTGCAGCAGGCTGTGTGTGGCCACCGCCCCTGCCTCTCACAGGCGTGCAGAGCCCTGCATGACCCCCGGACTTGACTGTCTCCGTGACCCCTTTAAAGGGACTCTGAGGACCGTCACGCCCTGTGGCCCTGGGTCTCGGGACTGTCTGCCTTGCGTGGTCACCCAGCTCCTGGGCGTGGGGCAGGCTCACCCTCGGCCTCTCGGGGCAGACCTTGGTCCACTCCCTGCAGGGCCCAAGCATGGGCCTGCTGGGCTGAAGGCCTCTGAGCCCCCTCCCCATCCGTTCCAGCGTGTTCCTGGGGAAGATAAAGGACGCCTTCGACCGCAACCCCAAGCTGCAGAACCTGCTGCTCGATGACTTCTTCAAGTCGGCTGTGGAGAGCTGCCAGGTGTGCAGGGGACGGGGACGGGGACGGGACTAGACGGACCTGGGACGGGCAGGGGCAGGGGTGGCAGTGGGTGCAGAAGGGGCTGCTTCTGCCCGGGCGCTCACCCGGCTTCACCTTGGCACGCAGGACTCGTGGCGGCGCACGGTCACCACTGGTGTCCAGGCGGGCATCCCCATGCCCTGCTTCACCACCGCCCTGGCCTTCTATGATGGCTACCGGCACGAGATGCTGCCCGCCAACCTCATCCAGGTGAGCAGGGCCAGGCCAGCGTGTGTGTGTGTGTGTCCCTGTGTGTGTGTCTGTGTCTGCGTCCCCGTGTGTCCCCGTGTGTCTGTGTCCGTGTGTGTCCCTGTGTGTCTGTGTCCCCGTGTCTGTGTCCCCGTGTGTGTCCCTGTGTGTGTGTGTCCCCGTGTGTCTGTGTCCCCGTGTGTGTCCCCGTGTCTGTGTCCCCGTGTGTCTGTGTCCCCGTGTGTGTCCCCGTGTGTGTGTGTCCCAGTGTGTGTGTCCCGTCTGTGTGTGTGTGTCCCCAGGCCCGGGCCATCTGCTGCCCGTGTCCCGCTTCCTTTTCCAGGCTCAGCGGGACTACTTTGGGGCCCACACCTACGAACTCTTGGCCAAGCCAGGCCAGTTTATCCACACCAACTGGACGGGCCACGGTGGGAGCGTGTCGTCTTCCTCGTACAACGCCTGAGGCCCTGCCACTCCACCCCCCAAACCCCGAAGGGCCACTCCTGGCCGCAGCACTCCGCCCCGTCCCGCTCCGATCTCCAGCTAAGTGCAGGCGCCTTGAGAGGTCACGGCGCCCAGCACACCCTCGCCTAGGGACCACTCAGGACCCGACCTGGACAGTGGGGACCAAACCGGGAGTGGCAGTGCAGCTGTGCGGTCGGGGAGGCGGCACACCGAGCCTCGTCTCACGCGGCTGGATTCCCTTGTCTTCTCCATCGTGTCTCTGCTTTTTCTCTACACTTGTTCTCACCTGGGCCACACTCAGCGGCCATGTAGTGGACAGAAAAACCTGCAGTACTTTTAATAAATTTGAATCAGTTTGTTTTCTTCCAGCCTCAATGTTTCTCTGTTTAAAATGCAGCCAGTGCACTGTATGCATATGTAATCCCAGCTACTCGGGAGGCCGAGGCAGAGGATTGCAAGTTTGGAGCCAGCCCGAGCAACTTAGCAAGTCCCTGTCTCAAACACTGAAGGGCGAGCTGGGGATTCAGCTCAGCGGCGTAAGCGCCTGCCTGGCAAGTGTGAGATGGTGAGTTTGATCCCCAGTACAAAAAAAAAAAGGGTGGAGTTGTAGCTCAGTGGTAGGGTGGCCGGGCTCAGTTTCCCAGGATGGAAAGACTTGCGGCCCAGGAAATACCACACAGTGTGTGCGTGTGCGTGTGTGGAAGGCACATGACTCTTTTTACAGTGCTCACAGTGATGTTCCTCTTGGGTCTTCCTGTCTGTTGTTTTTGTCACAATAAGCTCACAGAGAATGATACTGAGCTGGGTCCACTGGCGACTGCGCCGGCCCTGCCCTGGTGCGCGCTCTGCTCCCACCAGCAGACACCCAGGCAGGCTCCGGTGACTTCCCGAGCGCTTTGTCCCGTCCTCAGCACCAGGACGGCGAGTGTGAACCCTGGTCTGCACAGCTGGACCTCACGGGCGCCCTGGCCTCTGGCAGAGTGGCACAGGCGAGGCACCCCTTCACACTGGAGCACTTAGGACCGCCTGAGCCCTGTGATGCCAGCACTCTGGGAGGCTGAGGCAGAAGGGTCACGAGTTGAAGCCCAACTGGGCAGTTCTCAACTTTATGAGATCATCTACAAATACAAAGGGCGGGGAACACAGGTCAGTGTGAAGGTTCTGGGCCGGATCACAAATCAGAAACACCTCGTGCCTGGGTGTGAGGAGGGCCTTCCCTTTTCATCGTGGAAACCTCTGCCCTTGATGGCTGCTGTGACCATAGTGTTCTCTCTAGGGGCTTGGGAAAAGCACTCCTCAAAGGTGAGCTGACCAGGTAGGAGGATCGCTGTGAGATGGAGGCCAGCTTGGGCTACATAACAAAATCCTATCTCAAAATAAAAGCAAAAAGCAAACCCACCACCAACAATAAAACCCCTCCAGAGGTTGGATCCAGAGACACTGACTTCCAGCCATTGAAGCAACACTTGTCTCTGTTTTTTTTCTCCAAGCATTCTAGAGACAGACAATCGGGATTCCTGGCCAGGGCTCCGATACTGACTACTGGGACTCTTTACAGGTTCTCGATAGCCGCTGATCCGGCTGTGGAACAATTAGAGGGTCGACTGACTCATTAGGAACAAATGAGGGCAGAAGGAAGCAGTGGGAGGCAGGTGTGGTGGTGCACATCTGCCATCCCAACACTTGGGAGGCCGGAGCAGGAGGATCACTGTGAGTTCAAAGCCCACCTGAACTATACAGATCTGTCTCCAAAACAAAACGAACAGCAATTAATTGCAATATATTACAGGTCCTGATAAATGTAAAATAAAGAAAAAAGAAAAACAACAAGGAAAACATGAAGGAAAAACTTAAAGAAAAATGACAAGTACTAAATGGAGAAGGAATCATTTAAAAATTAAATGCAGGGAGGGGCTGGGGACATACATAGCTCAATGGCATAAGTGCTTTCTGGGCAAGCACAAAATTGTGAGTTCAATCCCCAGTACCAAAAAACAAAACAAAACAAAAAGAAACCCCTCCAGAACCATCTCAGCATGCACTCTCTGCCACCCGCAGATGCTGATCCTGTAGCTCAGGGGTGGGCCTGAATTCTGTTTCCTACAATTTCTCAGCCGAGGCCAGGCTGGGCCGTCCGCCAGTGATGGGCCTTTGCCTGTACAGAATGGGCTGCAGAGCACAGAGTTCTGGAGCTGTTCCAGACCTGAGTTCAAATCCCAACACTACGGCCCACCTCCGCTGTCACCGCGGGCAATCTATTTGCAGGGCTGGGGATCGAACCCTGAACCTCCCCAGGCCTGCTAGGCCAGTACTCTAACACTGAGCCACACCCACTGAGACCCAAGATGGACCCTCTAGCTGCCCACTGCCACGTGCCAGAGTTTCGAGCAGTCCTTTGTCTGGTGGGCCCAGGCTGTCTCGGCCCAGTTCCTGTCGAAATACACACATGATGCAGGGATGGGCCGACAGACTGCGGGCTCTTGTGCCCAGCAAGCAAACAATTGTAGATCCCCAGGAAATGCAGCTGTGTTTACTGAAGATCATGGGAAAATGTGCTCGGGGCAGGTCAGCGCCCTGAAGTCCCTTGGGAGGGCAAGGCCAGCCCGGGTCCACAGGGAGACCAAAAAGAACAGAAAAGAAGCGTCTGGAACCAAGGTGGTGCAAAGCAAGGGCTTTGTGAGCGTGCAAGCCCCTGCCTGTGTGTGGAACGAGGGTGACACCTAGCGGTAGCCTAAGCAGCTGCCACTCCATCACAGGACAGCTTCAGCCAAGTCAGGGCACCCGCCCTGCACTGCAATCCTCGGCCCTGAGCCTTTGCCTTTTCCCCTTCCTCCCTCTCCTCTCTCCTGGGTTCCTCTCTTCTCCCTCTTTCTTCAGCACTGGGGTGGAACCCAGGGCCTCTGCACCAAGCGACGTCCCCAGCCCTCTTTACTTCTTGAGACAGAGTCCGGCTAAGTCACTAAGCTGCCCAGGCAGGGCTCAACTCTGCAACTGTCCTGCCTTGGCCTTCCAGAGTGCCGGGGTCATGGACGAGCAATGGCACGCTTGGCTCGACCCTGGAGCTTGCACACTTAGGTGGCTGTGTTCCACGAGTCACTAGCACAGGCTCAGCCTGGAGGCCACACGAGCACACACGAGCACGTTTCCCAAGCCTGTACCGGGCCTCACCGCACTGAACCCCACGCACTGCGGCTTGCTGGGGGTTCCAGGCGGGGACATAGGTGAGCACCATGGTGCTGACAACAGGGAGTCCCTCTAGAAACTGCTCTCCTGAGTGCATCAGTGTGATTCCCCAGACCCACACAGATGCAACAGTAAAACGTTCTGCAAACACCCCAGAGGAGAAAGCCAACCCTCGGGAGGCCGAGGCAGGAGAGTTGCTGTGAGTTCCAGGCCAGTCTGGGGTACATGGTGAGAAGCTATCTCAAATAACAACAAACAGAAGTACTGTAAATGAGGCCTGCTATCCCCCGGACACGCCATCAGGTGACGCGGACACACACATCTTTACCTAACAACCAGCCACGGCATGGTGTGTGTTCTTGGCTTCTATTTATTACTTCCCCAGGGCTCACTCTGTACCAGGCCGCTGGCAGATGCAGGCCACGTCCTACAGGTTAGTGGGAATCGACAGAGACAAACACAATCATTAAAATTAAGTTTAATAATTTAGGCTTAAATTATTTTTTAGGAAATCACACATACACCAGACTCATCAGTCCTCCTTAGGCGGCCACAGTTCCCATTTGGGGACGATGAAAGCAGCACCCAGCGTCACTTCCCAGCGCTCTCAGTGACTTTGCACTGACATCTTGAAATCCACAGTGGAGGTTACAGTGACACCAGGGAAACAGGCACATTATTGAACTGGGTCTTCGCTTGTATCCCTAGCCTTTAAATTTGTTTTAAAATCTTGAGACAGGTTCTCAGTAAACTTAAATTACAGGAGTGGTCCTCAAACTTAGCAAATCCTCCTGCCTCAGCCTCCCACAGTGTGGGATTATGGGTAAGCACCACCACACCCAGGTTTGTGTTTTGGTTCTGTTGCAGTCCTGGTGCTTAAGCTCAGGGCTTCCAGCATGCTGGGCCGGCACTCAGCTCCCAGTTCTTTTCTTGACGGACTCAATAGTGTGTCAGATTTACTACTTTGTCGTTGGCAGTGAGGTGTCACTTGTGGAGTAATGGTTACCAATCGGAAAATGATTGGCAGTCTGATTCTGTGACCCTAGTTTGGTGACAGAAATGGTGGGTTTTACAGGGTACACCCAGCTACACGTGGAATCATCATAGGGCACTGCATTTCATAACTTTAAAATTTACTTTCTGAGGTAATGGGAACAGAATCTGGGCATCTTGCATACTAGGCAAGGACTCTTATCACTGAGCCACCTCTCCCTCCCTTTTTAATTTTTTTTTTCTTTTTCTTTTTTATCGGTACCAGGGATCGAACTCACGACCACACACTTGTAAGGTAGGCGCTTATGCTGCTGAGCTAAATCCCCAGCCCCTCCCTTTTAAATTTCTTTTTTTTTTTTTTGGTCTTTTTTTGTTTTTATCGGTACCAGGGATCAAACTGACGACTGCCTGCTTTCAAGGCAGGTGCTTATGCCGCTGAGCTAAATCCCCAGCCCCTTAATTTTATTTTATTTATTTATTTATTTATTTAGTCTTATTCCTTTTTATTGGGACCGGGGATCGAACTCACGACTGCCTGTTTGCAAGGCAGGTGCTTATGCCGCTGAGCTAAATCCCCAGCCCCCAGCCCCTTAATTTTATTTTTTGTTTGTTTGTTTGTTTGTTTTCTTTTTTTATCCGTTCCAGGGATCGAACTCATGACTGCCTGCTTGCAAGGCAGGTGCTTATGCCGCTGAGCTAAATCCCCAGCCCCGCCCCTTAATTTTAAAAACCGTGTTTTTTGGTTTAGAGACAGGGCTGCAATCCAGGCTAGCCTCGAATTCGTGGCGATCCTCCTGCCTCGGCCTCTGAATAGCTGGGATTACAAGCACGCGCCACCAGCGAGGTTCATTTTTTTGTCCATACGATTTACCGTGACAATTCTGCACCTGTAGACACGTATTTTTGAGGAGCGCTGGTCATTAAGCACAAGGCAGGGCCTGGACCAGGGGCTTGTGGCTAGAGGCGACCTCTAGGATCACCCAGCCCCGCCTGCTGGCTGGAGGAGGGGTCAGAGGCCGCCCCGCCTTCGCCCCGGCGCAGCCGCCAGGGGGCGCGCGCGGGGGCGGCGAGGAGGGGCTTCGCGCTTTGACTCTCAGCGCCGCCCGTAGCTCACAGCCGCGGCGGGAAAGTCCGACCGAGGCGTTTGCCTTCGAGCGCCTGCCAGGGGCGGCCTGCCGTGATGCAGGAGACAGAGGAGACCGAGGAGCAGGAGCGACTGTCTTACCAGCAGGTACAGGATAAACGGGGTGCCACTGAGCAAGCACGGCGTGGGGTTTCTGGGAGGGGAAGCGTCCCTTCACTGTCTCAAGTGGTCTCAGCGAGTCACCCGGGCGCTAGCAGCCCTGAACTTCTGCGCATGCGCCGGCCCGGGTGCCGCGAGCAGTTCTGGGAATGGGCTTCCTTGGCAACGTGTCTGCGTCCTGGGCGGCCACAGAACGCCTACTAGTTTTAGATGGAAGGTTCGTTCTCCCGTCTCACAAGAGAAGGAATGGGGTTGGGTGGAATGTGGACGCTAAAAACAAAATCTGAAAGCAGAATAGAGTGAAATAGAGGAAACATGGTAGGAAATAGGGAGGCAGACTCTTTTGAGATGAGGAAGGGAATCAAGGGGAGGGCGAGGGTAGGCGGCGGTGAGGGTATCGCATCAAGATACGGTATCTGTGTATCAGTTTATCCAAATTAATGTAATTGTGTATCGCAGACAATTTTTTAAAAGAAATCTGGGTAGAGCGCTCAGTGCACTGTAATGTTAGAGGCAGTGGCTCTGAACTGCTGGCCTTCGGATCTTGTATCTTTTTTCTGTTGAGGGACAGGGTGAGGACGACAGGACGACAACGCTACAGAGCCCGATTCAGACTCAGGCCAGCCGGCACTAGAGCCCATGCTTAGACAAGGGTCGAAATCTGGGCGCCGGCATCTCGTTATTGTAGTACTCCCTCAAATGCCAACCTTTTCTCCTTTGCAAAATCAGAAAGGCATCTCGCAGCGTAGTGTCGAGTATGCATCATTCTTTTTTAGTCTCCGCTGGGATCTTAGGTGGGAGAGTCGTGAGATTGTCACTGTCCAGTGAAGAGATGAAAGGCTGGACCCCTGGTGACCGCCTCAGCTGGATTGACTGCAAGGGAAGCGCCTAGGGCTGGGGTGCTGGGGGTTTCCTCCCTAGGAAACTCCCATTGGATTTCAGCAGCTGTCTGCCCTGCCCTCTTTTACTTGGAGAAATCAGACCTGCAAAGAATTTGCAAGAACGGTGCCGGGAGCACCCAGATCCTGTCACCACCATCCCACACTTGTTATCATTGTGCTCAGTTGCACCTTCTGTCTGTCTCTCTCTCTCCTTGTAGTTTAGAGCCCACAATATTCCAGGTAGTTCTCTTCTCCATAAACCTAACCTGAGCTTGGCAGAGCTCAGAGGAATGCCTGCTTCAGAGGCCCTGGCTTCCATCCCAGGCAGAGAAAAATGAGGGGAGAGATATGCATGGTCCAGATGTGACAGTTTTGTTCTGAAGGAGGAGAATTGGGGATAGCTTGATGTTCCACTTTTAAATTTTAATTTTCCACTAACAAGGGGATTCTCTTACGTCCTCTCAATAGATTATCACACTCAGGAAGTTCAGTTTTGGTAAAATCCCATTGTTGAATGTACAGTCTATATTCAAATGTCCCCATTTGTCCCAAAGATTTTTCTTTCTAAGTGCTGGGAAAACTGGCAGGGCCCTACCCTCAAAGGATTTAGAGACCAGTGATTTAGCCTCCAGGTGCAGCAGTGGCTGCAGTGGGGAAGAAAGCACCTAGGAGTGTGTCATCCTAGGACTCACGAGGCCGAGGTAGGAGGATCACTGCAAGTTCAAGGCCAGCCTGAATACACAGCGAGACTGTCTCGAAAGAAAGAAAAAGAAACATGCTTAGCCCTGCCTAGGGAGTGGGGTAGGGGAGTAGAGAAGGACAGAGGAAAGAAAACTTCCTGAGGAAGTTAGGGCTCAGTGCTCTGTGCTCCCATCCATACAGTACTTAAAAGGATCCAGGACGTCTTCTGGCTCCCAGGCTGATGCTGGCTCCTCCATTTCTGACTCCTGGGATGTCTGAGGCAGAGGGAGGCAGGGCCTCTGGTCTTGTGTTCCATCCGCCTGCCTCCCTCCTGTAGGCCATGTGTCTGCCTGTCCTACACTTTCGTCCTTTGTCCCCGGCCTCCGGCCCAGCCTGGGGCTGCCAAGGACTGCAGCAGAGGGACTGGATCTCTGTTTTCATGACTGGGATGCATCAGAGTCCATGCTGGCCAGGAGCTCTCCATCTTCCTGCCTTGGCCTCAGCACTGGTATTGTGGGCCTGACCCTTCTGTGTCGAGCCCCTGTCCCTTGTGTCCTGCAGAGGACAGGACAAGGCAGGAAGTCAGGCCACTGCTTGAGCACCTGTGACTTAACTCTGCTGACTGCTTCCTGAGTCGTCCTCTTTCCAGGGCCGGTCACAGGCAGGGACGTGCCCGGTCACCCTCCAGCTCCCTGTGACTTAATGGGGAGCCTCCAGGGCAGGCTCAGGATGCGGGTTCAGTGGAAGTTGCAGGCTCACCCTGAAGTGTTGTGATCTCTGCAGAGGCTCAAGGCAGCGGTGCATTACACGGTCGGTTGTCTGTGCCAAGAAGTTGCAGAGGACAAAGAGATGCAGTTCAGCAAGCAAACCATTGCCGCGATTTCGGAGATGACCTTCCGGCAGTGCGGTATGAAGCGGGGGGGCCCTCACTGTGTCTCTAACCCTCAGAGGTCCATGTGCCTGGATAAGTGTGGGGTGGAGCTGTCATGGGTCATGATCTTCATGAGATACTTCTTTTTTTGTAGTTTTGTTTCTTGGAGACAGTGTCTTGCTGTATAGTTAAGGCTGGCCGCAAACTCTTGGTGATCCTCCTGCCTCTGTCTCCCAAGTGCTGGGATCACAGATATGCAATGCTATGTCTGGCTAATGGTTTTCTTGCCGCTAAGATTTGGATTTTTTGTTTTAGTTTTGTTTTTGTTTTTTGTTGCTGGGGATTGAACTCATGACCTTGCGCTTACCAGGCAGGCGTTTATACTACTGAGCTAAATCCCCAGCTCTGTTTGGTTTTTTTTTTTTTTTTTTTTTTTTTTTTTTTTGTCTTTTTCCTTTTTATCGGTACCGGGGATCGAACTCATGACTGCCTGCTTACAAGGCAGGCGCTTATGCCACTGGGCTAAATCCCCAGCCCCGTCTGTTTGGTTTTTTGAGACATGGTCTTACTGTGCAGTTTAGCCTGGGTTTGAACTTGTAGCCACCCTCCTGTCTCACCCTCCTCGGGGCTGAGATTATAGATGTATACCAGCCTGCCCACCAAGATTTAGATATTCATGGGAAGAACTATTAGGATTTTTTTTCTATTACACCAACACTGAGACATTAACATGTGTATTTTATTGTGTATTAAACTGCCCTGGTGGCTGGACATTATACTTTTTTATTTCAATGCATTGCAACGTTTTTTTTTTTTTTTGAGAAGGGGTCTCACTATGCAGTTCAGGCTGGCCTGGAACTCACTTTGTAGCCGAGGGCTTTGCTGGAATTCACACTGATCTTTCTGCCTCCCCAGTGCTGGGATTACAGGCGAGTGCCACCATGCCCGGCCTCTCACAGCATTTTTGTACCACCCACAGTGTATCTGGTGCACCCGTGGCACTGCCACTTGCTGAGCCTTGGCAGAGTTTACTGTCCTCCTCGCACACCCTAGCCTGCACCAAGATGTGCAGTAAAGGCTGCTTGCTGGAAACCAGGGCACAGTCATAGTTAGCAGAAGCCTTGCCCTGAGGAGTAGAGAGGCCTCGAGGGGAAGGGAGCCTCATTGATTAAGGGAGCTGGGGGCCGTTAGCAACTGATGGGGCTACTGGAAGAGCCTCTGCTGGCCTTGGGGTTAGTGACTCTGGGAGGCTGAGGCAGAAGGATCACAACTCCAAACCCAGCCTGGGTGATTTAGCACAGGGTGTGTCTCAGAATACAAAGGGCCCGGGGTATCGTAGCTGAGTGCAGAAGCCTGGGTTCAGTCTCCAGGACAAAAATTTAAAAGTTCGTTGTCTTTTTTTATATTTGGTTAAGTCTCGGGGCTAACTGTAGATTAGGCGTTCACTTTCCTCCTGAAGCAGACTGAAGGGGGCTGAAGCGGCTCTTTCTTTCTCTTTCAGAAAATTTTGCCAGAGACGTTGAAATGTTCGCCAGGTGGGTCGGCCCTGGGCCCCTTGGTGGGCCCCTCTTCAGCTGCGGGGGGCTCACTGGCTCCTCCGCCCTGCTCTGGCTGCTCCCCTCGGATTTGGGTTTCATTAAGGAGCTCCATGACAGTGCCGGTGGAAAGGGCTGAGTGGCGGCTGATTTTGGGATCCCTTGCCTGATGGCTTGCAGGTGTGGGGACAATGACCGGGCGGCTTCCCAGCTGGGCCTGGGACTTACATCTTTAGGGTTTCCAGGTGATTTATGCTCAGCCCGGCAGGTAACTGAGGACAGTCACAGAGGATTGCTCCCCGGCAGCAGCTGCAGAGCTGCCCCCGCCCCCTTTCACCCGCCTGGGAGCCCCCCCCAATGCTGTGAGTGAATTAGGGCGTGAGTGAATTAGGGCCGCGGGGCCCAGAGGGTTGGCTCTAAATCTTCCCTCGTCCTTCTTTGTCAGTGGCTGAAAGCCACACCCAGGGGCAAAGTGGCGGGTGTTAATGGGACCCTGAGTTATTTCAGCCTGGGCTCCCGGGAAGCACTGGATCCCTTCTACTGCCCATTTCTTGTTGGCTGTGAAAAAACACAATGGAACGTTTACTCTTAGGTAAAAATTCTAGGGACAGAAATGAACTAGCGGCTGGGGTGCAGCTCAGGGGCAGTAACTCCTGCTTAGCATGTGGGAAGCCCCGGCTTTGGCCCAGCGCTGGGGAAAGAAGAGGAAAGAACCGGAGTACTGAGCAGGACTCCTGTGCGCCTCTGCTTCCCTGGAAGGCTCTGCTGGCTACTTTGGGGAGTGGACTGGAAGCTTCGCAGGGCAGGACGCCACCCTTTAGAGGGGCTTCTGAGCCGGTGTAACAGTGGCTTCCCCTGTAGCACGCTGCATTTATCTGTTTCTAGGCAGGGTCCTGAGCTCACTGTGTAGCCTCCCGGTGAGCTGCTGTGGTGGCACACGCCAGGAGCAGGGCTTGGCAGGCTGAGGCAGGAGGATCGCTGTGAGTTCAAGGCCAGCCTGGACTGCATAGAGAGACGGTCTCAGAAGAAGTGGTCACACTGGGAGCTGTCCTCCACCTTTGACCTACTCCTTCCTGGGTAAAGAGAGCCGCTTGAGCGTGTTCCTGAGCCTGGGTCACACTGCCCAGGCGCACTCAATACTACAGCCTGGGACCTTGGACTTGGGTTGGGTTGCTATAGTATTGTGTCACCTTCTGTCTCTGTCCTGGTCCCTGGAGCTTGCTTGTTATAAGCTTTCTCTCTTTTTCTTGTTTTGGGGTGTATATGTGTGGCATGTTACTGGTTCAATCCACGGCCTCACATTTAGCTATTTATTTAGCCATTTATTTATTAAGAGACAGTCTTACTGTGTAGTTCAGGCTGGTTTTGAACTCACCATGTAGCCTACACTGGCCTTGAACTCAAAGCAATCCTCCTGCCTCAGCCTCCCAAGTGTTGGGATTACAGGTGTGCCCCACCCGCCCAGGCAGCAGGCTCCAAAGGCTGTTCTTTGTGCCCAGGCCACTGTGGTGGTTGTAGCCCCTCAAGATGGCAGGGAAACGGGTGGTAGGAGGCGGCTTGGCCTGTGACTGACCCTCAGGAAGGGCACGTGGGCCTTGCTTTGAGGAGCCTAAGGGTCATAGAAGTTTGTTCCTCTGCTTAATGTCTGTGTGCGCAGAGGTGACCTTTGTGGTTTTATTTACTTATTTATTTGGTACCAGGGATCCAACTCACGACCTCACACTTGCCAGGCAGGCGCTTGTGCTGCTGAGCCTAAGCCCCGCCCTGACCCCTGTATGTTAGGGCTCACTTTCTACACTAAATTTGTGCCCCGACCTCCTCCCTGCTCTTTCTGCGCCAGGCACCGGACCCCGCAGGGTGCGCTGGAAGGGCTTCAGCTCCATGACTCAGTCCTGTGGCTCCTGTGCCCTCGCGCGAGGGGGTGACAGCTCCATCTTCTCTTTCCTGTTTATTTGCTGAAGAGCCCTAACTGTGCCCACTCCTGTCTAAAGTGGCGTAGTGACCTGAATCTCAAACATCGGGCTACGTAATGATCCTCGCAAGTTAGAAGTCTGACCTTGAATGTTTCTGTGTCACTGAAACCTCAAATATAGCCAGCACTTTGGTGACTTGTGTCCGCTCTTTCTCAGACATGCGAAAAGGAACACGGTCAACACGGAAGATGTGAAGCTCCTGGCCAGGCGGAGTAACTCACTGGTGAGAGCCTCACCGCCCGCCCATCCCCAGAAGACATTATTCCCAATTAATCACCGCCGCAGGGACGTCGTCCCCGGGGCACCTTGCATGAAAAACCCAGGTGGCTGAACCATTCAGACCTGCCCGTAATTTACAGTCTTCCTTTCATTATGATGGATCTTGCAAAGCCAATTTGAAATTTTCTAATCAGCACTCTGGATTTCGTAACTTGCCTGTTTGTAATATTTCAGAGTTGAGACCCGGGTCCATTGCCAGGGCCATGTCACTCGCAGGCCCGGCTGGGGACAGAGCCAGGCGCGGGAGGGGAGGTGTAGGCTGGCTGTGCAGAACACTTCCAAATGTAGACATCATTCTGACCAAGCCCACATTTCCCAAAAGCAGATGCTTGGCACCCAGAGGGATGGTGACCATCCCAGCTTAATGGCAGTGCAGATGACAGGACAGTCTCACGCTAGCAGTGAGGACACTCCTGGTCCTCCCCGTTGTTTATCCTGGTGCTGGGGACTGAGCCCAGGCCTTCACACTGACTGGCACTCCCAGCCTCTTTAGTTTTTGAGACAGTGCCTTGTTGCCCTGGCTGGGCCTGAATTTGCGATCATCCTGCCTCAGCCTCCCAGCTGTGGCTAACAGGCCAGCATCACCACACCTGGCTCACATTGTTTAAGTCTTTTGATTATTCAAGCCACTAATACACTGAAGTGCAGTGGTTGGAAGCTTTACGGATAGTGAGGTCATTTTTTTTCCTTTATTTTAAAACAAAAGAAATACAGAATTTTAAAAATTAATGGGAAGTGTTGAGTGAGGTCATTTTTATAGTTGACTCCTTGGTCCGGAGGGTATTTCGAAGCTGCATCTAACTAATCTGAGAGCCAGCCCAGGCTTTTCCACCCAGACTCTAGGTGCCAGTGGCTGGGGGCAGAGTTAGGCCGCCAGGGTTATAAGATGCCCACAACCTGCTCTGCTGTTGTTTGCTGTAGCTGAAATACATCACGGAGAAAAGCGAAGAGCTGAACCAAGAGCGAAAGGCGAAGAAGAAGAAGCAGCCGAAGGATGGGAACCAGAGCTGCAGGGAGCCGGCAGAGGCCGGAGGAGGGGACAGTGAGAGTTAAGGCCTCCACGGGGAGAGCCACCAAGAAACGCCTGTCCCCTGTCGCCAGCCCGGCTTTGGAGGGGTTAGGGATTCGGAAGGAAAGCAGCTGGACTGGCCGGCTCCTGTGCTGTGTTCTCTAAGCCCGAGCTTCCAGGACGCTGGGGTCCTCAGCGAGGCACCCTGGGTCGCAGCCAAACCCCGGAAAGGCTCCAGAGCCGAAGTAGCTGAACCAGGTCAACAAGTGGCCAGGATGGACGTTTCCAACCAGAAATCCTAATTACTTCCTCACTGTGTGAGATAATTCTCCAGGCTAAATGATGACCCCTCGGAGATGAATAAAGCTGTATCGTGGAGCTCTCTGTCACCTGTGCTGTTTTCCAGTTCACATCACCTGTGACCACCAGGTAACATGGTGACGTGGCTTTTTTTTAAGTGTTTTTGAGACAGGGCCTCGATATACAGTTCAGGCTGGTCTTGGGCTCACTTTGTAGCCCAGGCTGGTCTCAAACTTGCAATAATCTGCCTGCCTCAGCCTCCCAAGTGCTGGGATTACAGGCGTGAGCCACCGTGCCTGGCTGGACTTTTACTTTGTAAAGGTGGTTTTCTTTAGAAATGTGTTTCAGGCGGGCGTGGTGGCTCACACCTGTAAGCCCAACACCCGGGAAGCTGAGGCAAGAGGATCGTTGTGAGTTCGAGACCAGCCTGGGCTACAAAGTGAGCTCAAGGCCAGCCTGAACTGCACAGGGAGACCCCATCTCAAAAAAACAAAAACAGAAATGTGTTTTCAGGCGCCTTTTCTTCTGTGGATTTTATAATTAGGCTACAGTTCTTGGCATTGCTTGGGAGGAAAATCTGGTTTGCTTCTAGCCCCTTCGAGGTGTCATGCTTTTTCCTTTGTGAGCAATGGTTTTCCCAAGGCCTCGGGGGGGGGGGGGTGCTCCAGGGCCGATTCTTGGTGGGGCAGCAGGGCTAAAGAAGTGGACTGGCACTTACAGAGCCACTGTGGTCCATGTAATTCCTTGTTGGAGCTTCACAACTTTATCCCCATTTTGCTGTTAGGAAACAGGTTTGGCGAGCTTAATCTCAGCCCAGTGTGTTGGAGCCTTGGAGCCCTTGAAGCTGAATGCACGTGCAGTGGCGCGGCCCAGGCATGGCTGAACTGAGGAGGAGGAGATGCCTGGGGCACCACAGGCCACAGCTGAGGACACTTGCAGACCTTGTCCTAGACTAGTTCTCCCTAATTAGCATCGTCTGTTGTTCTGAGGGGTCCTTGAAGCCCTCCCCCCAGATCCCGCTCAGTTTCCAGCATTTTCCACTCCAACCCCTTCCTTGTTGGAATCCTAAGTAAATACGGGCAGCACAGAGACATTGCCTGTCTCAGCCACCAGGGTTAAGAACTTGCAGAGGGTTTTGGTCCTCCTGGAGCCCTAAAGATCAGACTCTCCTCTCATTCATTTGGGCCTTTGCTGTGCACTTGTTTGGCAGATTGGGGATCAAGGCACAGACCCCAAGACAAGTGCACAGGCTCCTGATCCGTGCAGGCACCTTCGCATTCAGGGGCGCGGGCTCCAGGTGGGCAGGAGAGGGCATCATTTGGGGTGGGATGGATACCATCCACGCCTCAGCGTGGCCAAGCTGTAGGCATGAGGCTGACTCACAGGAGGTGCCTGGCCATGGTCAAAGTCAGGCAGTGACCTCAAGCTTGATGCCTTCAGGTTCTGCAGAAAACTAAACACTTGGTCCCAGATATTAATGGTTACATCTATTTGGCATGTCAGGGAGAGGAAAGTGGGTCGTCCTCCGCAAGCCCGGTGTGGTGCACATGCTTGTGCTCCCACCGCTTTGAGAGGCTGAGGCAGGAGGATTTAAAATTCAAGCCCAGCTTGGGCAGAGGCCCTGGGTTAACCCCCAATCCACTAAAAAACGAGAAAGCTTTTGAAGCGGCCCATCCTCTACATGCAGGTGGAGCTGGTTTGTAGCCGCTTCACTCTGTCCCACTCTTTAAACTTGTGGTCATGGGAGAAGGAATGGGTGCTGTGGGCTTCCCGGAGGCTGAAGGAGCCAAGTTTGTGTCTTTAGCAGCCCTAGGAGCCGAGTGCCCTGAAACTTACTTTATCAGTGAATCAGCGTTTAAAATAGTACCTCAGGATGGGATACCATGTGACAACGAAAGACAGGAAAATGTCTTACAGTCTCAGCGGCTCCTGGGCTTGGAGGGACATGATGGTCAAGTGTGCTGTGCCGGGGTCCTCCGGGAGGCGGGGGCGCTTGGGCGCCATGTTTCCTGGAGATGAGAGGGCTGACTGGATACCCCGGTCTCTGGGTGTGTTTACACCAGGCCTGTTTCTGGCCTGGTGGTTTACAGGATTCTACCTGTGGCGGTCACACTCTGCAGGGTCTAACTGGCCCCGTGCTCCATCTGCCATACGCATTCCCGTTAGGTGTGGCTGGCTCGGGACCATCCACGGTGACGCGGGCACCCTCTGTTTCTCTGTCTCTGGTGACAGGGCAGAAAGGACACCAAGGGCTCACCGCTCTATGGACTTGCTCTGGAAGCTCACCTGAACTTCAGCTAGGCCTACAGAGACCCTGTCTCAAAAACAAGACCAGGATTGTGGTCTCCAAATCCCAGGCACCTTGCTGAAAGAGCCCGCAATAAGCTGTCGTGAAATGTTCCTGTCCCCGGCTGCCTGCCCGCAGCACTGAGCCTTTCTTGTCCACTGGAATGTCTTCCTCTTATTTGTCCTGCCCCTTAGGCTGTGGAGCTGTTTTGGGGGTAGATGGTCTGGGGCCTTTGTGGTGTGAGTTCTGTGGTCCTGCCCAGCCAGCAGAACTTGGAGTTGAATGAGTGGGTCCATCAATCTATAAAACCTGCTGGGGTAGTGGTGCATACTTATGAGCCCACCTATGTGGGTGGCTGAGGCAGGAGGATCATGAGTCCAAGGCCAGCCTGGGCAGTCTAATGAGACCTTGTTTGGAAGTAAAACAGGGCTGAATCCTGTGCAAGGACCTGGGCTTAATCCCATATACTGCAAATAATGAATAATAATAATAATAATAATAGTAAATTGCAAAACACACCAAGGACACAGGAAACTGGCCGAACTGCCATGAATTTCTCATCTGCAAGAACACCATAAAATTAAAAAAAAAAAAAAAAACCATAAAATTTTAATGACATTTGGGTCACATTCATTGTATTTTGTTATTTGAGACAGTCTCACTACTATGTAGTTCAAGCTGGCCTTGAACTCCTAGTAGTCCTGCCTCAGGCTCCTGAGTGTCCAGCAAGCATGCAGTATAAAAGCCACAGGTCAAGCCAGGTGTGGTGACACATTCCTGTAATCTCAGCACTCGGGAGGCTGAGGCAGGAGGATCGTTGCAAGTTCAAGACCAGCCTGGGCTACAAAGTGAGCTCAAGGCCAGCCTCAACTGCATAGAGAGATTCTGTCTCAAAAAGACAAAGAATTTCCTACAGCCTTAGCTGGCATGGTGGCACACACCTGTGTCCCCAGCACTTGGGAGGCTGAGGCAGAAGGATCACCACAAGTTGGAGACCAGCCTGGACTACCTAGTGAGACTTTGTCTCAAAACATAAGTGCTGTCTCCGACCTCGGAGTGTGTGAGGTCTGGCTGTGCCAGGCCAGGGTCCTCTGGGCCCGATAGAGATGGAGGGCCCTGGGTTCCTCCCCACGCCTGCTGAGGCCCAGTCGGCGGACAGCAGGTCTGACCTTCGAGGCCTGGGATGGCTGCCGGGGTGAAGCTGGCAGTGCTGTCACTGTGCCCTCTGGACCCACACGGCCTGGAGTTTCTCTGGCTCCTGGCAGATTCACTCACCTTTCCTGGTGTTGGGGATCCAACCGGGGCCTCAGGCATGCTGAGCACGAGCTCCACTCGGCTCCACCCCAGCCCCGCGGCCATGTGGGCAAAATTATATATGGGCAGAATTTCACATCTTCAGCTCCTCCAAGGCTAATTTTATATTCTGTGAAATCACTTGGTTTTGTTCTCATGGCTTCCTGCTCGTTGTAGGCATAATTACGAGGAAGACGAACTTCCTCCTGAGCAAGCACACATGTGTTCCAAAATAAGAGCAAATCACTCTAAATGCAGGAAAAGACCCGAGGCTCTCATTAAGGGGGCACAGTGCAGCCCCAGAATGCTTTGGTGGGCACTCATGGCTCGGGCACCTGCGTCATCGCTGAAGTATGCAGAAAGGGCTCCAGGGTCTCCACTGAAGAGGAGACCAGCACCCTGCACTGGAGCACCACAGGCCTGGCCTGCATCAGAGCCTGCGTCCCCAAGCGCCGGCGCCTGGGCTGCCCGTGATGGGTGCCAGCCGAACCCGAGGGACACGGCCCTGGGCCTGCATGACCCTGCTGCTGCTGCTGCTGCTGCTCTGGGGGGCCACAGCCACTGCCCTCGCCCTGGAGGGCGGCCCTGCCAGTCAGGACAGCGTGGTGAGTAGGGCCCCCTCCCAGCCACCTGCTGGCCTGCCCTCCGCTTGCCTCGTCCTTGGTGTCCTGTGGGTTCCCAGCATCTGCGCAGCCAGGTGTGAGCGGGTGCGTGTGTGCTTGTGTGTACACACATACACGGCCACGTACTGCCAATCCTGACAAGACAGCAGTGCTGAGCCGGGACACCTTGAGGTCACGTTGTACCCTGGTTCTTGGCAGTTCTCGGCTCCTCTCCTCGTCTCATCCCTTAGCGGCCACTGCAGTCCCCATGTCCCGCTTTGCACACTAGCTGCGTCTGTGAGGCACTTGGTGATTGCTCCGGGCTGTGCCTTCCAAGTGGCTCTTGCCCAGAGCAGTCACAAGGACTTCGGGGCCTGCATTTATCTTCCAGCCAGGTACTGTTGGCCCGAATGAACTGGCGGCGTTACATTTTCCATGGTGAGAATCAGTAACTGTGGGAGGTGATTTCTTTTTTTCTTTTTCCATTTTGAAAAAGTTCCAAGAAAGAGTACATAAAATTAACCATTAAAAATGGATTTTTCTCTGAAAATTACCAGGTGAGTCTCAGACAGGCTGTTTGTCATCTGAAGGTTCCCCAGGAATATGAAAGCCTGGAACTTAGAGCCTGGGACTGATCTGTGTTGGAGGGCAGTTCGGGGGCCAAGCTGAATGAGCCCAGCGCCTCAGGCTGCCCGGTGCCCGTCACCTGGCAGGACACAGACAGCTGTCCTGACCCCGGTCAAGACCCTGGGGCAGCACCAACCAGAGTTTTCCTGGACTGAAACGATCCAATGTTTCTTTTCTCTAATTAGAACCATTTCTTTAAGGCTGTCTCTTAACTGTCTTGTCCTCTGAATGGAGATGACATTCATTGCCGAGGAAGCTTTTCTTATTTTTAAGTAAGCGACTGTAAATCTTTCGTGCCAGCAGAGCCAGGCTGCTGATTTGTCTTTCCTTGTCATCTGCTTCTCTTTCAAAGCATATGCAGGAGGTGGCAGAAGTAAAGAACAGCGTCCCGACCCTCCTCGGGAGGTGGCACGGGCGGATCTCCCACTCCGGCGCTGGGGACCTCAAGGGCGGGGACACAGGAGAAGTGGCCACCCGGAGGCGGGAAGGCGTGCCCCCTCAGCCACCGCCTCGGAGAGACAAAGCCCGCTGTAAAAACTTCTTCTGGAAGACCTTCTCCTCCTGCAAGTAGACTCCCCCGACCCTGCCTTGGTGGGAGCAGTGTGGACCCCAATAAATGACTTCAGCAGCACCCGTCTTTCTCCTAGCCTGTCACTTGCCGAGTATTTTTATTTAAATTTTGATAATGGCTGGGCCTGGTGGTCCTGAACTGCACAGTGAGAGCCTGTCTCAAAAAAGAAGGAAAAGAAAAAACCATAAATCTCAATAACATCCAATGCCGGCAGTATTTAGAACTGAGGAATTGGGAGCCTAAAGAGCACACTTTAAAGATTTTGGTGTTCTTCCTTGGGCGCGGTTGCACATGCTTATAATCCTAACTGCTCAGGAGGCTGAGGCGGTAGATCCCAAATTCAAGGCCAGCCTGGGCAGCACAGCAAGACCTTGTCTTAAAAAAAGAAAGTAAGAGTAGACTTGGGCGGGGGACTTAGCTCAGTGGCACAGCACCTGCCCGGCAAGCGCAAGTGGTGAGTCAATCCCCGGTACCAAAATAAATAAACAGATAGATAGATAAATGGCTGGGCGTGATGGCACGCGCTGTGATCCCTGTGCTAGGAGGCTGAGGCCAGCCTGAAGGACAGAGTGAGATCAGTCTCATGTTTTTTAAACATGTGGGAAGTGACGAGGCTCAAGGGGTACAAAGGCCTGGTTCATCCCCAGGGCACACGCACAGGCACATGCATTCCCCAGGAAGGGTCCAGTCTCCACAGGTGGTGTGGCCCTGCCCCTGCCCAGCAGGCTCCGGCTCCGAGCCCTGGGTTTGATTCCCAGCACGGGAAACTTTACAAGCACATTTTTTTACATTTTGCTCCAAGAGCAAAATAATTACTCCTTATGTTTTAACTAAAATTAATTTTAAAACAATTGTTATGCTATTAAAGAGGCCCCATGCTGACATGCTCATAAAAGTTATATTCAAACTTGCTATTGTGTTCCAGTTTTAATTAGTAACAATATTGTTCCAGTTCTTTCTGCAGATTATAGCTTCAGTTTTGTTTGGATGTCTACTTTTAAAAGTACTGATTTCAAAGCAGAGACCCTGGCAGCACTGCCCCGGGCTGGCAGCCTGCTCCCATCACAGTTTTTTTTTTTGGTTCGAGCCAGGGCTGTGCTTTTTGTTCATCCAAGCTTGACTGTGTTCAGGCTGGTATTGAACTTGTGATTCTCCTGCCTCAGCCTCTCAAGTGCTGGGACTACCAGTGTGTACTACCACACCTGGCTTGACGTAATATCTAAGAACCTCCAAGGTCTCGTGTTGGGACTTTGTTAGTGAGAAATGGAGACCCATTTTGTGGGGGGGATATTCATTTTGTGTGTAACTGTCCTACTGGCCTCCTCATTCCTCATTTGTTTCTGATGGGTAACAGTTCAGTGAGGCCAGGCCTGGCGGCTGTGTATCTGGGCATTCTGGGAGGCTCAGGCAAGAGGATCCTAAATTTGAGCCTAGGAACCAGGGATAGAGCTCAGCGGCATAAGTGCTTGCCTGGTAAGCACAAGGTCCTAAGTTCAGTTCCAGGTACCAAAAACAAAACAAAAGAAAAAAACGCCCAAATTTGAGTCTAATTTAGTGACTTATATCAAGTTCATTTCTCAAAATAAAAAAAAAATAAAATTTAAAAAGGGCTGGAGATGTAGTTTAGTAGAAAAGGCTCTGGTTCTATCCCAAGTACTGAAAAAAACAAGTAATTGGGCGTGGTGGTGCCTTCCTGTAGCCCTGAACTGAGGGGCTGACGGCTGAGCTAGGGGGCTCTCAAATGTGAGCCCAGCCTGGGCAGTTTAGCAATTTAACCCTGTCCTAAGATAAGAAAGGGCTGGCGATAGTTTGTTACAGAGACTCTGGGTTTGTTCTCTCGTACTGAAAAAAAAAATTAGAGGGAGAATTTCCTTTTCCTTTTTATTTTTTTGAGGTCTCATTAGATCACCCAGACAAGCTGCAAACTCAAGACCTTCCTGCCTCAGCCTGCCAAGAGCTGGGATTGGGATTCTAGGGGTGCACCACTGAACCTGGCAGTGAGAATTTCATTGCCCGTGATGTGTACAGAGCTGCCTCAGAGGCGCTCCCTGGGCAGGATTTGGTGTGCTGGAATGAAGTTACAGACAAACAAATCGCTGGATTTCAAAACACTTACCACGTATTTTTTTTAAATTTTTACTTATCACATTTTCATTCTTCCCCATAGCACTGAATCATCGCTTGATTACACAGATTGTTCTGGACTCTTGAGTCACAGATGCTAAAGACAACATCTAGTGTGGAGTTTTGAGATGCCAAGCTGTATTTTAAAGTCTGTAAGGCACCAATTCAAGAGGGGAGTTGGCTCAGTGGCTCAACTGCTTTTGGTAAACACAAGGTCAGGAGTTTGATCCCCGGTACCAAAAAAAAAAGAAAGAAAGAAAGAAAAGGCTCAGCGATCACATCTGGATCCAGGTCAAGTTTCCGAGGGCAGAGGACACCAGGATATTAACCAGGGGTGGAGACTCTGAGTGTGACTGCTGACTTTTCCATTCCATTTGTGCAGAGCTGGGCTCATATCCCTAATTACCAGCTAGATGTCTCCTGCGATGGAGGCGGCTAATACCATCCACATTTCTCACACAGCAGCCTCAGGGAGCTCTAACTGGGTCACGCTGTAATGCTCCCTCTTGAAAGGCCAGCCCATCTCCAGCATCCTGTCTTTTTAAGATTTTTCCATCTAGCTTTAATCCCAGCACTTGGGATGCTGAGGCAGGAGGACTGCCAGAGTTTGAGGCCAGCCTGAACTACATAGCAAGACCATGCCTCAAAAAAACAGAAAGGACAATTTTTTTTTTTTTTTTTGTCTTTTTCCTTTTTATCAGTACCAGGGATCGAACTCATGACCGCCTGCTTACAAGGCAGGTACTTATGCCGCTGAGCTAAATCCCCAGCCCCCAGAAAGGACAATTTTTAAAAAAAATTTTTTTATTGGTACCGGGGATCGAACTCACAACTGCTTGCTTGCAATGCAGGTGCTTATGCCGCTGAGCTAAATCCCCAGCCCCCAAGAACAATTTTTTGTGTATAGAAGAAAAGCTTGTGGGTTTGTTTTTGTTTTTGTTCTTTTTGAGACAGGGTCTCACTATGGAGTTCAGACTGGCCTTGAGCTCACTTTGTAGCCCAAGCTGGTCCTCAATTTGCAATGATCCTCTTGCCTCAGCCTCCCGAGAGTTGGGATTACAGGCGTGAGCCACCATGCTTGGCTTGTTTTGGGGTTCTCCATTCATAGTCCTGCAAGGTTTTAGGTTTTAAATAAATGGTACCTGGGGACAAGGAGGCTCTACCCATGATACCATCAGGAATCCATCAAGTGCAAACTACCTTTGTTCCAGGAAGATAATTTTGGTTTGTTTGTTTTAGTTAGGCTGGACTTGAACTGACTGTGCAGGTCAGGCTGGCCTCCAATTTGTGGTGATGCTTCTGCCTCAGCCTCCGGAGTGGTGGGATTATAGACATGCACCACTCCCAACCAGGGATTCCATTTTTTTTTTTTTTTTTTTTTTTTTTGGTCTTTTTCGTTTTTATCGGTACCAGGGATCGAACTCACGACTGCCTGCTTGCAAGGCAGGCGCTTATGCCGCTGAGCTAAATCCCCAGCCCCAGGGATTCCATTTTTAACAAATCCAAAAAGAAAAAGGATCCAAAAAAAGAAAAGAAAAAGGATCTAAATATTCAAAGTGTTTTTTTAGCTTGACTTTGCCTAGAAAGGAAGAGACAAAAGCCAGCTGAACAACCTACTCCTCATCCAGGTAATACAGGCAATCACAGAGCTGGGCATGGTGCACAGGCCTGTCACCCCAGCACTGTGGCTGCTGAGGCAGGTGGTTTGCCTGGGCAAGACCCTATCAAAAAAAAAAAAAAAAATCTGGGCCTGGTTGCATAAATTTGTAATCCCAGCCATCAGGAGGCTGAGGCAGGAAGGTTGCTGTGAGTTAGAGGCCAGCCTGGGCTACAAAGTGAGCTCAGGGCCAATCTGAACTTAATCGTGAGACTCTGCCTCAAAAAGACAAAATGAAAAGCAGAAAAGCATATTCAGTATTACTTTATTCCTTCCTCTGTGGAAAATGAAAACTCCATTAGCGTTCTCCTCCTGCTTCACCCAGGAATGGAGGGCCGCTAAGTGGTAATTAGCACAGCGCCTGTCAAGCCCAGGGCCTAATGGGGCCCGACAGCTGGCTCGCTGACAGGGGAGCGCGGCTAATGGGGGGTCCATTAGTCCCAGCTGCTCTCCGATACTGTTCTCCTGCCTGGATCGGGATGACGTCAGGCCCTGCTCGATGGCTCTGGCTATTTTTAGACACACAGTGGACCCCTGGACTTGATGGCTCCCGGGCTGGCTGTAACTCATGCTGTCCGGCTCTCCTGCACGCAGCGCATCTCAGTGTCCTCGGAGAGACCCTGGCCCGGGGTTTCTCCATGAACCCCACACAGGAAAGGGTGCTGTCCTGCTCCTCCCAGGACTCTAAGACCACCTGGAACATAAGCAGCCAGCGCTCAGGTCGTAAGCAAACTAAAATGCCAGTCATAACCCACGCTGTCCGCACATCAGGCCGGCCAGGGCTTGAGGGTACACTGTGGCCTGCCACGGTCATCCTAGAAGGCCGGCAGGCAGTGTGTCGGGTGACCTGGAGACAGGGCCCATCGCTCCCAGGGCTGGAGTGTGCTGACCAACGTCTTTGCCTACTGTAATCCAAATACTGTACTTTGTAACCCAAATATTGTAATCCCTTTTCTGGCCTGCCTCACAATCTGGAAAGTTAATTTATAATCCCACTGAAATGTTACTGGAATTCCACAGAGTTAATCCCCATCTACCGCTCCAGTGCAACCCACAGTGAGTACAGACACCGAGACATATTCAAAGTTATGGGCAGCCACGGGGTCCTAAGTCCAAGGGAGGCTACATGGACAAGGGCCTTGATCCAAGGTCTCCAAGAATTTACTGTCTCGAGAAGAAGGGGGTGGTCCAAGGATGAGTTGTTGGGGTCTGTGCCTAGACCCCCAATCTCCCAGACAGGTGCACGGCGAAGGCTCAAAGGATGAGACCCATGGCAGGGTCTTCAGGGCTGCAGGAGGAGTGAAGTCCTCGGCAGAGCCCGGAACTCTGCCAGCCGCCAGCTGACTGACGCTGGGCGGCCTGTATTTACCCAGAACAAGCCAGGAGCTGAGTGGACAATGGCGGAGACCTGAGCGGGACCTCGGGAGGGGCTCAGGGACCCCTCAGAGCAACAGATGATGCTAAGTAAGGAAAACTATCCAGAACGTCTCCAGGTGGCCTCAGCTGTGGCCTGTCTTGCCCCCTGAGGTGTCCCTCGTTCTCAGTTCAGTCGTGCCCAGGTCACGCCACAGCCCTGCACGTGTACTCAGCTCCAAGGGCTCCAACGAGTGACAGTGAGGATGGCGGGAATCACGTGAGCAAGGTGAGCTGACCTAGCGGGGCAGAGCAGGCACCTCTGCAGTGTGAGGGAGAAAGTCGTGCAGAAGGACAGTCTGCTTAACTCGACGGGGACAGCGTGTGAGTGAATTCAGGAGGCTGTTGCTTCAGTTTCTGGGATGTACACTTTCGTACCTGGGGACTCTAGCCTCTTACTTTGAGGCTGGTACCCAGCTGACAGTCCTGGAGCTGTCAGCTCTGCCATCCTGCTGCCTTCCACCATTTTACAGGGGACGCGATGGGAGGAAGCAGGAAATTGTCGGCTGGCCTTAAAGACCACATATCATACCTCGGCTGGCCGTATTTACATTGCTTAGCGCCAGCTAAATGGAGAAGGGGACAACACGGCCAGCTCTGTACACACCTGTGTGGACAGGCCTGGTTTCGCTGATGTTGCGGGAGCAGTCCTGCACTCAAGGACAGCTGTCCACTTGGTCTTCTGCATCTGCCCTGTGGCCCATGGGCTCACTGACCCGCTCCCTTGCTCCGGCAAGGAAGGAAAGTGATTCCTCTCTGTATGGGGCACTTTTTAAAACTTACAGTGCCAGGGCTGGGGATTTAGCTCAGCGGCATAAGTACCTGCCTTGCAAGCAGGCGGCCGTGAGTTCATTCCCCGGTACCGATACAAATGAAAAAGACCAAAAAAAAAAAAAAAAAAAAACAAAACAAAAAAAAACCCTTACAGTGCCGGGATATGAACGCAGGACCTCTGGGTGCAGTGTAAGCGCCCTACCACTGAGCTACACCTCCAGCCCTCCCTCCTTCCTTCCTTCCCGAGAGGATCCCCCTCCGCAGCCCAGGCTGACTATGAACTCAGGATCCCGTTTTGTTTTTGGAACAAGGTCTCACTGTGTAGCCTCTGTGACATGAAGACGTCACAGGACCTCACGGATCCTGTTTGCTATGGGCAGAGGCGAGATGAGCCCAGCTAGAGTATGTTCTGAGGCTCTAGTGTGGTGCAGACTGGCACAAGGCAGGTTATAAACTTCTAGAAAAGACCTCGGGGGCTTTGCTTTCTGGGCTTATCATCTTCCTGCCTCAGCCTCCTGAGCAGCTACAGGCATGAAACACAGGCCTGTGGCTTCTGGTGGCCCTGTTGGGCTTTCACACAGATGTAGACCTGTTCAAATTACCTTAGCCTGGAGCCTAATCCTGCTTTATACAAAAACACAAAGGACTTTTTCTTCAGGTTTTTGTTGTTACTTTTATTTTTTTTTTAAATTTTTGGGTACTGGAGATTGAACTCAGGGCCCTGCACTTGCCAGGCAGGCGCTTGTGCTGCTGAGCTAAACTCCCATCCCCATGTTTACTTTTTGAGATAGAGTCTCACGGTAGTTCACTTTGTAGACCAAACTGACCTTGATTCGTGGTGATCCTCCTGCCTCAGCCTCCCGAGTGCTGCATTTAGAGGTGTGCCTCCACGCCCAGCTTTTACTTTTAGGCTCCTAGGCTCCCCTGTGACTCGAGGGTAGACATGCTTTGTTGTGCAGAACCTCACTGTGGTGGGAAATCCGTTACCAACACGCCCTTCCAGCATCTGTCAGGTTCCAGGTCACCTGCTGTTCCTGCAGCATCCAAGGGCTTCAGAGCATCCGGGCACGGGCAATGCCACTTTCCTGCACGTGACCCGCCCTTCCCCTCTTCTGAAGTGTGTCCAGCACAAGCGCTGGTTTTTATTTAAGGCCAACAGCGGAGGGAGGCTTTACCCAAGGAGCTGCCGAAGCCGAGTGCAGGCGCCCACGAGACCCGGCGGTGTGAGGGAAAAGGGTGCCCAGCAGAACTCAGGAGCGTCACTCGCCAGGCAGGCGCTGTGCCGGAGCTGTCTCCCCAACCTGGGAAACAATTCTGTGGTTCTGCTTGTCTTCTGCACCCTACCTTGTTCCCCAAGACTGTTACATTTCTTGGTTTAAGAACTGCCCAGTGCGCGGTTAGGGTGCTGCTCGGTGGTAAAGCACTGCTTAGCATGTGTGGGGTCAGGGTTTTGTCCTCAGCAAAAGCAAGAGTGAGCCGCTGTGTGTGGTGCATTCCTATAATCCCAGCTCCAGGAGGCTGAGGCAGGAGGACTGCGTGGAATCAACGGCAGGCTGAACTGCGCGGTGAGACCGTCTCAAAAAACTGAGATGCACAGAACTGGTCGACGGATCTGTACTGCATTCTACTGTGCTCTAAAGACACACAAAACAAGTCAGGTAAGTCAAGCTTTTCCTGCGAGGACAGTGCGAGGCAGGTCATGAAGGCTGCAAAGCAGGTCTGCGTAGGAACGGGAGATGCACAAACCCGAGTTCTCCGCACTGCGCCCCCCAGCGAGACTCACAGCTCTTCACCCAGAAATCACTGGAACGACTCTGACACCCCCGCTGACAAAAAACATATGAGAAAACCAAGTTTCGCAGTGCTAATGTAGAATTTCCCAACACTGAGCGGGGTGTTAGAAATGGTGACTTAGACTCCGTAAGTCCCTGTGGTCTGCAAACTTAGTATGTGCCTCAGGGCAAACAAAAATACTCATTAACCTGAGGCCCACGTCTGCAGCTAGCATCAGCAGTCCATTAGCCACCTTCTCCTGCTGTCTGAGACAGGGTCTGCGGTGCAGCCCACGCTGGCCTTGAGCTCACTGTGCAGCCCAGGCTGGCTCGAACTCAGTGATCCTCCTGCCTCAGCCTCCTGATGCTGGGCTGACAGACCTGTGCCACCACGCCCGGCCTCCATTAGTCACCTTCATTATACCATTTGGGTCTCAAATTCTACAGTCCTGCGTGTGGAACAAGGGTGTGAATATTCCAAATATAGCAATTTCTTTTCCTTGCCCTTAACCAGTACTTTCATGTAGAGTATTTACTTTTTTTTTTTTCGGGGGGTGGGTAGCCCCAGGGCCTCAAGAATGCTAAGTCTGTGCCATTACTGTGGACTTTACACACGGCCTTTGCACTGAGCTACATCCCCAGTCTGTGTGTGTGTATTTAAAATTTTGAGACTCTTGCTATATTGCCCAAGCTGGGCTTGCCGTCTTCCTGCCTCAGCCTTTAGAGCGCTGGGATTACAGGCATGGGCACCATGCCTGGTTCTCTCTTTTAAACAGAGAACGTAAGAACAGCACAGCATTGGTGCACTTATGTCATTCAAAACAGGCAGCTGAAGTGGGGTATGGTGGGACACGCCTGTAAGCCCGGCACTCTGGAGGCTGAGGCAGAAGGATCACCCGTGAGTTCAAGGTCAGCCTGAACTACACACTGAACATCTCAAAACAAAACCCAGGAGAACGGGCATGTGCAGAGTTCTGAACGGGCTAAGCCGGGCTTCCAGCTGACGCAGAGGGACAGGCTGGAGGCAGGGGCGGGGCAGGCCGCAGGGAGGAGTCAACTGGGCCGAGGGTGCTCCCTGGCTGCAGACACGGCGGTCCGGGCTCCCTGTGTCTGCCGGCGCAGCTAGGTGAGGTCCTGCCTGGCCCGCTTGGTGGCCTGTGAGTCTCCAGGCAGGGAGCTCTTCCTGGCTGACAGAGTCCTGAGCGAACACAGGCTCTGGGTCTGCTGCAGGCGCCGGGCCAGCTCCTGGGCGCAGGCCTGCTGGGCCGCTTCTGCCTTCTTGCTGTCCCAGTTCAAAGCAGCGGCCAGTGCCTGGGGGTCCTCCTTGGTGACCAACTGCAGCAAGAACAAGAGCCACTGAGAAGCGCTGCTTCCGCCCACCTCGCCTGCGCCTCGGCTTCTCCGAGGGGAGACCAGGGACAGGCGCTTACGCGGCCTCTGCTCCGACTCACCCGGCTTCCTCCCCAGGCATGTTAAGTGCTTTCCTTAACCATTCACCCACAGGAAGGGTAGCCAAGCTCCAGCCGACCCCATTTCCTTTCTCGGAGGAATCCCACAGGGAGGTGTCGGGGATGGGGACAATGACAGGAGCGGCACCCACCCTCATCGGCGCCCTCTGTCACCCTTCCGGTGGCCTGGCCTTCGCCCTCAAATCGCCTTTTCCTGTGCTGCTCTACAGGCTGCAGGGTCGGCTGTGCAGCTTTTGGTTTTCCACACAGGGACTCCCGATGCAGCTGAGGCGGGCCCGGAACTCCCCGTGGGCCTGCCCTGGGAGGACAAGCGTGCCAGTCCCCACTGCCAAGGGATCTTCTTTGACTCCTGACAACTGAGAAACCTTGAGGACACTTGAGCCCGGCTCTTCCTCCCTGCCGTGACCACCTCGGACCAGGCGACAGCAGTGATCTGGCAGTGCGCCCGTCTGCCTTGAAAGTCCCTCTGGTTTACAATGGGTGAGGTCTTTACGGCTGCTTTGGGACAGTCTGGCTCTGCAGCGGTGAAAAGAAATCCTATCCGTGCCTCTGCATGGCATGGTCCCCCTTTACATCTCCCCAAAGTCACTCGCACTCAGTGTCCCTCGTCCTCGCCCACCTCCAAATCCCGACTGCACAAGCTCAGCTCGGGAGCGGGCTTCTCCTGTAGCGTGGACAGGGTCTGGCCTGTGAGTGTGACCTTGGAGGCGCGCTCTCTGCTGATGCCCACGTCCACTGCATCTACCTCTTCCCCGAAGGCGGCTTTGGACTCTGCAGAGCAGATGTGAGAGACAGGTCAGCGAGTCCTGTAACCACCAGGTCTAGCAGGCAGAGCCAGTGTTGAGCGGGAGAGAAAGGCACCCAGGATCCCCCACCTCAGGGCAGCCTACCTTCCTGCCTTGGCAGGACGCCACCCTCCTTGTCCAGCGCCCGGAGGTAGAGCTCCAGGAGCTGCCTGGACTGCCGGGCCTCCTCTCGCTGGTCGAGCACCCGCTGCAGCGTGTTCTGCAGCCCCTGGACGGCGGCACAGCTCTGGCTCAGCTCCCGAGCCAGGTCCGGACAGGGCACATCGATGAGCACCTGAAGCACACAGCCCGCCCAGTGCTGAGGACCTGTGCACGACCCGTGCACGCCCCGCCACGGCCACCACACTGCCGCTCTCCCCAGCGACACCTGAGAGAGGCAGGCGACTTTTCAACAGTGTTCTGGTGTGGAAGCAGGGAAATGGGAAACAGGAAAAGTGACTCCTTGGTGCCTCACTGGGAACAAACCCAAAGCCCGATAGCTGCTTATTTATTTAGTGGTGCTGTGGATTTGACCTGAGGCTTTCATTTTTAGCTAAATTCCCAGCTTTTTTTTTTGTCTTGTTTTTTTAAGGCAGGGCCTTGTAATGCAGTTCAGGCTGGCCACGTGCTCACTTTGTAGCCCAGGCTGGTCTCGAACGATCCTCCTGAGTGCTGGCATTATAGGAGTGCGTCACCACGCCTGGCTTACATCAACAGCTTTTTTTTTTTTTTTTTTCCATCGGTACCAGGGATCGAACTCACAACTGCCTGCCTGCAAGGCAGGCGCTTATGCCGCTGAGCTAAATCCCCAGTCACACATCCTCAGCTTTTTGACAATTTTTTGTTTTCAGACAGGGTCTTACTATGTTGCTAAATTGCCCAGGTTGGGCTGGAACTTGGCAAGCCTCCTGTCTCAGCCTCCTGAGTAACTACAGGCTTACACTGTGGTGCTTGGCAAGAACTTGCATTTTTTGAGTACTAGATTAGGAATGGCCTCTCTAGGAGAAAACTTTATTTTTTAATTTTATGTTACATCAATTTTTGAATTAAAATTAGTATATTCACAAGGAACAAAGCTTAAGAGGCACAGATTTCATGAGGAAGGTCCCGCTATGGCCCCATTTCACAGGTGAGGAAAATGATCAAGATTTTTTTTTTTTTTGTCTTTTTCCTTTTTTATCGGTACCGGGGATCGAACTCATGACCACCTGCTTGCAAGGCAGGTGCTTATGCCGCTGAGCTAAATCACCATCCCCTAGGTGAGGAAAATGAAATGAGAGGGTCAGTCTTCCTGTTCTAATCCCCCAGCCTGTGCAGGTGAGCTTGCGCGCCTCCCTTCCCGGCCTGCTTTCCTTCATCTGTGGGTGAACAGCCCCAGCTCTCTTTGGGGTCTGGTCTTGTCCTTTCCCCTGGAGCTCCCACATCAGGACCCAAGCTATGGCAAACCACTCGTATTCCATGCTGCTGTCCCTGCAAGGCCTTTGTGCCCGAGGGAGGCCCTTGGGATGAGCTTTAGTAGCACTGCCTGTCTTGGGGGGACGAGAACCTGCACCCCTGGCATGCAAGGGTGCTTGGTAAATACAGAACAGTGCATTCAGGAAATGTAGTACCTTACCCTGGGAAAAGGAATGAGGGTTTTTGTCCACACTGACCTGGGAAGTCTTCCAGGTATTCATTTAAAAACAGGGCAGGCAGGCTCTTTTCCTATAAACTGGGGGAGGACAGCCGGGTGGAGTGGCTTATGCCGTAATCCTAGCACTCAGAGGCTGAAGCAAGAGGATCGCTTTGAATTGAGGCCAGCTCGGGCCAGACAAACAAGTTCAAGGCCAGCCTGCATGACATAGTGTGACCCTGTCTCAACCACAACAACACAATGGTGAGGACAAGACCCATGCAAATTTGTCTGTCTGGAAAACGTCTCCAAGGGGCTGGGACATAGCTCAGTGGTGCAGCGGCAGCCTGGCAAGCATGAGGTCCTGAGTTTGATTCCCAGTACCAACCCCCCCCCCCAAACCCCCCAGAAACCCATGCCCAGCTCAAGGCCCTGACCCATCGGCTGTGTCAGCTGTCTCCAAGGAGGGAAACCTGTACCCTGGGGCAGGGCTCCATCTTTCCTGTGTCCTTTCTGTTCAGTGGCTTTACTGTAACGTCTGTCCAGGACTTTGTTTTCTTTTCGAACCCTTCAGTGGGTTTCGTATACAAGCCAACGGGCTTTGTGTAGTCACAGAGCTGATGATCATCCTCGAAACTGCTCTTATGAGTAGCGGGGTGCAGCCCAAGTATTAGAGCACATGTGAGCATGTGGGGGGCCCGAGTGCAATCACTAGCCCAACACAAAACAAAAGAACACTGCAGAGCGACCCTGAAGGAACCCATCAGCAGTTTCCCCTGCTTCTCCGTGCCCCAAGCCCACACCGTCATTTATGTGTTCTCGCCCTCCGCCTACTGGGAACTGAATCCAGGCCCTCGAACGCACTAGGCAAGTGCGCCAGCACTGAGCTGCACCCGCAGCCCCTCCAGCTCTTTATATTTTTATTTATTTATTATCACTACCAGGGATCAAATTCACGACCACGTGCTTGCAAGGCAGGCGCTTATGCCGCTGAGCTAAATCCCCAGCCCCTATTTTTATTTTTATAAAGGTTTTTGCTAAGCTACCCGGGCTGGCCTTGAACTTGCAATTCTCCTGCCTCGACCCCCCCACCCAGCTGGGATTAGAGTTGTGTGCCATGGCACCTGGCTTTTATTTTTCTCTGTGTGAGTCTGGATGTGCTGGCCATTGGTGCAATTAGAGATTACATGTGGCCTTTCTTTCTGGCTTCCTTCAGTGTTGTCCAGGCTCACAGCGCTGTAATGTGTGTTAGTGTGTCAACAGTGCACTCTTTTGTACAGCTGAAGGACACTGAAGAGTACCAATTTACCACGTCTTTTTTACCTGGTCATTGTCTGTAGTCACTGGCGTTTGTTTTTGCCGTGTGGCTTCTGTGTGTTTTCTTGTACCTCTTGGATTATGAACCATGTGAAAATATTCATATTACTTATTCAGGCAGGGTCTTGCATAAGAGTTCAGGCTGGCCTGCAGCGATCCTCCTGCCTCAGCCTCGCGTGTGCCGGGGAGACAGGCATGTGCCCAAGTCCCTATGTCTTTCCTGCTGTCTGCCTCCCTTCATCGGAACGCTGTGTGGAGAGTGAACTGTGCCTGGCTTGTTCACTCTCAGGGCCCAGGGCCCAGAGCTATGCTAGGCACAGGCAGGGGGCCAGTCAACACCTTCTGAATGAAAACAACATTGTTATCCCAGTTTTCCTGGAGAGGAAATAAATGTAAGCAGAGAAGCTAAGATACCACCTCAAAGTCACAATGACAGAGCTGGGATTTGAACCAGTCACTCCAAATCTATAAATGCTAGCAACATACTGCACCCCCCCCCCCACCCCGGCCATTCCCAGGAGCTTCCTGGGGTCTGGACATGGGTATTTAAAAAAAAAACCCACAGACAATTCTGATGCATAGTGAGGGCTGGAAAAGCACCATGAAATGAAGACTTAATTGTAATATAAGAATTATTTAAAAATGGAAGGTGGGTCTGATGCTGCAGGCCTATAATCCCAGCATCCTGGGAGGCTGAAGTTTGAGCCTAGCCGGGGCAAATCAGTGACTTAGCAAGATAGTCTCAATATAAAATTAAAAAAAAAAATAGGGGCTGGGGATTTAGCTCAGTGGCATAAGCACCTGCCTGGCAAGTGCAAGGTTGTGAGTTCAATCTCTGGTACAAAAAAAAAATTAAAAAAAAAAAATAAATAAATAAAAGAGGGGCTAGAAACAGCTCAGTGGCAAGGCTCTGGATTCAATCCCCAGTATCATCTCCAAAACAAACAAACACAAAAGAATTGCTGAGGGCTGAGTATTTGTCTGGCACGTACAGGCCCTGGTTTGATACCCAGCCATGCAGGGGGTGGGGGCGGCTTGGTGGTGGCAGATTAGGGCTTAGGAAAGGGAAGCAGCAAGCACATTTATAACCCTCCAGCATTACAGAGGCTGAGATAAGAAGATGGTAGGTTTGGGCACCTTAGCACCTGTCTCACTGGGGACACACTCAGTGCCTCGGCTTGGGTTCAATCCTCACTGCTGCAACAGCAAACCGAAACGATGGAGTTCTTGGAAGCTGAGCAAGCGCTGGGGCTGTGTGTGGGGGCTTACCTGGAGGTCCTCCTCTGACAGCAGGATGATGCTGGACAGATCTCCTCTCAGCTGCCTGGCCACATTCTTCCACTTCACCTCGGCCCCGCTGTCTGTTTCATCTACTTCAAAGGACTCCTGGGAAATCCAAGCTGTGCCTCCATCTGATACACGGGAGAAAATGTCAGGCTCAGAGACTCCCAGGCCGGCTTCACCTCCTCCCCAGGATGCCTGCGTCCTTCCGACCCCCTTCAGGATGATTCCAATGGGGAGGGAAGGAGTCTCAAGGAGTCACAGGAAAGCCAGACCCCACCTGGGATGGTAATAGTCTCTGTGCTTCCATTTTCAATTTATTAGTGTTCTCCTATGAAGAGAAGCCACTTAACCCCACTATATAGTCATGGACAGACCCTGGATCCTACCAGGCCTCCCTTCTGGTTAGTTTTTTTTGTGTGTGTGGTTTTCTGAGGCAGCGCTATGCAGTTCAGGCTGCCTTGAACTCATGGTGCCTCTCTTGCATCAGCCTCCCAAGTACTGAGGTTATAGGCATGTATCACTGCGCCTAGCATATGTTCTGGTTTTATTTTTTTTGATACCGGGATTGAACTCAACCATGCATTTGCAAGGCAGGCGCTTATGCCGCCGAGCTAAATCCCCAGCCCTGTGTTCTGTTTTTGTATATGAAAATGTGAGAGATGAGGTGTCACTTTGTAGGCCCAACCCCCTCTAACCTGCAATTTATAATAGCCGCCCTGGTATGCGAGAAAGAGGTAAAACGAAAATGTCTGTTTTTAGTGAGCCCTCACCCTCTAGAATCTATACTGTGAGCTGGCTTTGTTTTGTAGAAGTCTTGAGGAAGTGGCTGGCCACCCTTTGTGACACTAACAGCAGACAAATTAACAACATTTTTGAGCTAATGAATTTTTTTCTGGGCTAGAGAAGTTGTGAGAACTGGTTGTGATTATTTACTTTACTTAGATAGTTTTAGAATAAACATTGTAGTCTGTCACGTTGTAGCTTGCCACAAAGAATGCCTTTTCACTACTTAATTATCTGGGCTCTGTAAATTGATCGGGTTTACTATATATGAATCCTAAAATAAAGATTGTGCGTACAGTGCAGTACAGTGCAGTGTAACGCGGTGCAGACAGCAAAGGTGTCTCTCCTGTCTTTCTTTTCCAAGCGCTATACCCCCCGTGTCCCGACAAGGCGTGCGTGTTTACCTTGCCCGGAGTTCAGAGTGCTCTAGACACTCACGACAAGTGGCGCCCGAACAGGGACTCCAAAGGTCGCTTAGGAAGGTAAGTATAATTTTATTACGGGGAAATGGGACAATCTGCTTCTTCTCCTTTCTTAAAAATTCTTAAACATTTATTATCTATATATGGCATATCGCTCAGGTCAGCTGACTTAGATATGTGTATTGATACAATTAAAGAATATAATCCTTGGTTTCCAGATGAAGGAACTTTGGATGTAGAAGTATGGAGGAAGGCAAGGGTTAGTATAAAAAGGGCTATACAACAGGAGGAAAAGATTCCTTTACGTTTTTGGGCTATTTGGTCGGTTGTGTACTCTTTATTAAAAGCTATGAAAGATAAACATATTGTAGAAAATCTTCAACTAGAAATTAAGCCAGTTATTCAGGAATTGCCCCTCACAGAGGAGGAGCAGAATGTAGTTCAAAATGACGCTATCGCTTTAAGTAGTAAAAAGGCGTCCAAACCAAAAGTAAAATCCGCTACAGCCGACTCAGCTTTAGCTGCCGCAGCAATATCAAATTATGACAATCGCCCAATTTTACAGGCTATACAGCATTTAACACAAGAGGTAAAACAACTCTCCGTTAAGCAGAACCCGCCTGTAGTTCCCTCTGCACCTCCTCCATCTAACCCTAATTGGAGTAAAGCCAAGCTAGCTTTGGCTGATCTACCAAAATTAGGGGATTCTGATGAGAAAAAGCCTGCCTTTGCTTTCCCTGTAATCAGGCCTCAGCCAATAGACGGAGAGGCAGTTCCCCCTAGATGGGAAGCATTTAATATAGATGATTTAGCAAAATTAAAAAAGGCTGTAACCCTTTATGGCCCTCAGGCTCATTACACTAGAGAATTAATAACATCGGTAGCAGATCACTATGGTAATCTTGCTCCTTATGATTGGAAAGCCTTGGCCAAAATTCTTTTAAAGGAGCCAAAATATTTACAGTGGCACATGTGGTTTATAAAAGGTTGTGCAAAAAAGGCAAGACAAAAATTCTGATATAGTGATAGAAATGTTTTAGAAGATATTTTAAAAACTTTACCTCAATATTTTTCTCCGTTTAGACTTGTAATAGCACAGGATAAAATTCAAAAAAAAAAAGTTAGTCATTATTTGGGATATATTCTTACTAGACAAAAGGTGATTCCACAAAAAATGTCTATTAGGAGAGATAAGTTATCCACTTTAAATGATTTTCAAAAATTATTAGGGGATATTAATTGGCTTCGTCCCACACTAGGTATTCCTACCCATGCATTACAGCATTTGTTTGCTACTCTACAGGGCTCTTCAGATCCATCCAGCCCTCGTTCTTTAACAACAAAAGCCGAGCAAGAATTACAGTTTGTAGAACAACAAATTAAGGATACATTTTTAATTAGGATTGATCCTAAATTGCCTCTAACTTTATATATTATTAATACTTTTCAATATCCCTCTGCAGTTTTAGGTCAAAATGCTATGCCAGTAAAATGGGTATTCACTAAAACTAAACAATCTAAAAATGTTATGCCTTATATTGACATGGTTGCAGCTTTAATTATAAATGATAGAGCTCGTTCTATAACTTTGATAAGAGAAGATATAAACAATATAGTTATCCCTTTAACTAAAAAACAATGAAAATATTTGTTGTCAATTACTGAAACCTTACAAATTGCTTTAGCAGATTTCATGAGAACTTTTTCATATCATTTTCCTAAAAGTAAATTATGGGATTTTTTTAGACGTCAACAATTTGTGGTTAATACCTTATTAGCTGTACAGCCAATTCCACAAGCTTTGACTATATTTACAGATGGATCTAAAAATAAAGCTACATATTGGACTCAAAAATCTTACTGGGTACGTCAGACAAATTTTAACTCTGTACAACAAAATAAACTTTTTGCTATATTACAAGTGTTTTTAGATTTTCATAACCAACCTATTAATATTATAGCCGATTCGGCCTATTCTGTTGGAGTAGTGACAAATATCTATTCAGCTGTGTTATATTCTAATAAGCCTGCTTTATTGTCTTTATTTCAAAATTTACAAATACATGTTCAAAAAAGAAATCATTCTTATTTTATTACTCATTTACGTTCTCATTCTCAGTTACCCGGACCATTAGTATCAGGTAACAATGCAGTGGATTCCTTAGTTATGTTCACCACACCCGTTAAAGAACATCAATTTAATCATGCAAATGCAGGACATTTGCATCTTAAATATAAGATACCTTTTACAAAAGCTAAACAAATTGTAAAAGCCTGCCCTATTTATAGACCATTACATTTAAAAATTATTCCCGCAGGTGTCAACCCTCGAGGAACTCAACCTAATAAATTATGGCAAATAGATATTACACATGTACCTTCTTTTGGTCGGCTTTCTTATGTACATGTAGTTATTGATACCTATTCTTCATTTCTATGGGCTACTGCTCAACAGGGAGAATCCACTAAAAATGTTATTATACATTTATTGGAGACTTTTACAGTTATGGAAATTCCTTCTAAAATCAAAACAGATAATGGACCTGCTTATACTAGCAGAACATTTAAACAATTTTGTGATCTCCATAATATTATTCATATTACAGAGATTAAATATAACCCCCAGGGTCAAGCTATTGTTAAAAGAGCACATGGCACTCTTAAATTGCAAATTAAAAAATTAAAAAGGAGGAGTCAGGAGGATATTCAGATACCAATACTGTTTAAATTGCAAAACAGTCCAAAAACATTACTGCATCAAGCATTGTTTATTTTAAATTTTCTCAATTTACCACAAGGTGAAATATTAACAAGAGCTGAAAAACATTTTGAACAGCAACAACAGCCTTTTGTGATTAATGAACCTATTTGGACTAAAACAGCTCCAGAGGCTGAATGGGAGAGGGGCACATTGCTCTATAGGGGGAAAGGTTTTGGTTATATCTCCACAGAAAATGGAATTCAACAGTGGGTCCCTAGACGATGGATCAGGACCCGCGTCTCCAGATCCTGTTCACCAGCCCCGGAGACAACTCCCCAAGGAACCGGAACCGTGCCTTCAGAAGCGAGCGCAAAACCAGCTAGAAGCTGAGGATGCTGAGTTTGTTCCTATCGCAGCCATGGCCAGATTACAGCTAAGAAAATCCCGCCGCTCACAGCGACCAAATTTAAATCCCCTCCCTACATGGGGACAATTAAAGAAATTGACCATAGAAGGGCAACGGCTTGTCCTTCAAGCAGGAAAGCCTTTAAACCCTGAAAACTTGTTTTTAGCTTTATGTGCCTTGCTCACCGTTGCATCGGGGACTGAGGTACCTCCGCATTCGTACTGGGCATATATTCCAAACCCCCCTTTATTAGAACCTGTAAAATGGGGAACTAGTGATATTTTACTTTATACCACACCTAGAGAAATTTTGTCAGCACCGTGGGCTGATTTAACCCCCCACAATCAAGATGATGGGACACTATTCAATTTTACTTATTATGGTAATCAAAGGCCTATTTGCATTGGGGAACCGCCTTGCATCCCTCTGGGATGGCAGTATTGGATTCAACATGGAATAAAAGCAGGCAACAAAAGGACAAGGCTTCAAGCCTTGGCTGCTCAAACCTTTAATGTTACCTGGAGAAATTTAACAGCACCTGATACAAATACATTTCCTGTATGCCCTGAATTTACTTATAAAAATATTTCTTATAATCCCATAATTTGGCAACTATGTATGGGAAAATTTGCTAAAAATATTGATGGGTATATTATTTGGGGACCATTTGGAAAATTCGTTAATGGATGTGCTAAATGGAATGAGACAAGATGTAATCTCTCTGTTGTGTATAGTCTTCCAGATCCAAAGAAAATAACTGACGGAGCTCCTATATTTCAACAAAAGACGGCTCTCTTGTGGTGGGGAGATGGTGGAATCGCTAACCCTGCTGTTGCAGCCAAAAAATACCCTCATCACCTTCAAAATCATATTTGGAAGATCCCAGCCGCTATACAACCTGTAACCTTGTACAATGTTTCATATTCAGGGACTAGTCGATCTGTATCTACTACTTATAATTTTACTAGGTTTAAAATGTATAATATTACTGTTTGTGCACCTCTGCCTTATGTCTTTTTAGTGGGAACTTTTAATTTTACACATTTTTCTTGTACTTGTTTAAATTGTCAATTGTTTACATGCTTAAATAACACACTAAATTTCACTAAGCCTTATACAGTTATGCTGTTACAACAAAAAACTCATATTTGGTTGCCTGTAAATTTAACTCGACCTTGGTCTCAAGACCCGGTAATTTCTGTTACTACTAAATTTTTTAAACATCTGTTAAAACGTACAAAAAGATTTATTAAAATAGTGGTTGCTATACTGTTAAGTCTGATAACTGTAGCCTCTCTAGCAGCAGTCTCAGGAGTAGCTTTACAAACCTCTTTGCAAGAAAAACATGTTGTCAAATTATGGCATGAGAATTCTCATAAACTTTGGTTAACTCAGTGGCAGATAAACGCCAGACTACAACAACAAATAGACCTCCTTAAACAAACAGTTAAATGGATGGGTAAAAAAATATTGGCTCTTCAGCATCAAGTGTTTTTAAAATGTGATTGGAATTCAACTACTTTCTATATAACCCAACGACCTTATAATCAGACAGAACATAAATGAAAAATGATTAAAATATATTTAAATAAAAACACCTCTGCCCAGGAAAAAATAAAATCTTTACATAATCAAATTGACAAGGATTTTGCAAAGCAAAATGATGATAAATCTCTAGCACAATTCGCACAATTGCTTGCTCAATCTTTAAAAGGATTAGATTCCAAAGGAATCTGGCAGAGCATTACCCACACTTTTAGTGGCATGGGACTTAGTTTAATTATAGTTCTCATTGCCATAGTTCTTGTGTATTTTTACTGCATAAGACGAAATGCTATTAATAACCTGATCTTATAGAAATTGTTGTTAAAAAAATAAAAAGGAAGGAAGTGTGAGAGATGAGGTGTCACTTTGTAGGCCCAACCCCCTCTAACCTGCAATTTACAATAGCCGCCCTGGTATGCGAGAAAGAGGTAAAACGAAAATGCCTGTTCTCAGTGAGCCCTCACCCTCTAGAATCCATACTGTGAGCTGGCTTTGTTTTGCAGAAGTCTTGAGGAAGTGGCTGGCCACCCTTTGTGACACTAACAGCAGACAAATTAACAACATTCTTGAGCTAATGAATTTCTTCCTGGGCTAGAGAAGTTGTGAGAACTGGTTGTGATTATTTACTTCACTTAGATAGTTTTAGAATAAACATTGTAGTCTGTCACGTTGTAGCTTGCCACAAAGAATGCCTTTTCACTACTTAATTATCTGGGCTCTGTAAATTGATCGGGTTTACTATATATGAATCCTAAAATAAAGATTGTGCGTACAGTGCAGTACAGTACAGTGTAACGCGGTGCAGACAGCAAAGGTGTCTCTCCTGTCTTTCTTTTCCAAGCGCTATACCCCCCGTGTCCCGACAAGGCGTGCGTGTTTACCTTGCCCGGAGTTCAGAGTGCTCTAGACACTCACGACATGAAAACATTTGTTCTCACCAGCACTTCTTCTGTGTGGGGGGACTGGTCCCATTTTTAACTGGAACAACCCATCACTTATAATCCCTTGGGCCCAGATATAAAGGTGGCTTATACAGCCATTGTTGAATGGTGACTTCCTCAATTTAGGAACGCACAGATTTTTTAAAAACACTTCATTTTTGTTTTTGAGACAGGGTGTTGCTTTGTAGTTCAGGATCACCCTAAACTCTCTACGTCCTCCAGACTGGTCTTGAACTCACAGAGATCCTCCAGCCTTATCCTTTCTCTTCCTGCCTCAGCCTCCCCAGTGCTGGGCTTACAGGTGTGCACACCACACCTGGCTTTCTTCTTTTCCATTGATGACAAGATAGTGAAAAGGTAGTATTTATTGAGCCCTCACGTCAGGTACAATCTAAATATGATAATGTTTGGAGACATTCTTGATTGTCATAGTTGGATCGGGGGTTGCTACCGGCATCTAGTGGGAACCAACTGGCCAGGGATGTTGCTAAATGTTGTTCTGCACACAAAGCAGCCTCTCCTGCCATAGAGTTCTCTAGCCCAAAATCTCAATAATACTGTTGAGATGCTCTGGTTTGACATGTGCTGTGTTATCCTCACAGGGATCCTAGGAGACAGGAACTGTAACTGTTACAATAGGGAACTGAAACTTTATGCAACTTGCCCTGACTTACTAGCTAGTTAGAAAATGGCAAAGCCACATTCAGACCCTGAATGATTCTAGGTGGTCACATTGACCTCTCTGTCATGGTGTATTTTAGTTGCTGTCAGACTTAAGTCTCTTTCAGCTTTATCCCCAGGACTTAGTACCATGTATGACAGATAGGTTTTCAGGTAAACACACACTGAATAAATACTTAAAGCACCAGACAAATAGCAATCAGTTACTGTGCAGTAAGAATTAACCATGGTGGATATTGTATATGCAGCCAGTTTCTTACCTGAATTGCTGTATGTCCACTTCTCATTACTGGCCAAGGCCACAAATTTGGTATTGGAAGGGAGACACAGAAAGTAATCATCATCATCCACTATGGTGCCATCCTCTGCCAAGACCAGGGTGACTGGTGTCAGGGACTTGTCAATGGCCAGAATGTCACAGGCTGGGAAAAAGAACATATTTGGCAACTGATAGATATCCATCGGGAAATTATACCTTTTCTAGTGCTCTCGATATGCAAGGCCCTAGACCTGAGCAGAATTTCTGGCACATAGTAACAATCACAATACTAGTGTAACTATAAGCTCTAACGTAAACCTATGCATCTGGTACTATTTTAAGTGCTTTTCACATATAGCATTAATCATATGAAGTAGGTCCTGCTTTTATTCCCATTTTACAGACAACAAATTCAAGGCTCAGAAAGGTTAAGTAATTTGTCCAAGACCACACATCACAGATAAGTGGCACAGCTGGGATTTAAACCCAGTCTAGCTCCTGAAAATGTTTCCTACAGCTAGTTTACATCCACATAGAAGAGATTCAAGCCTTTACATAAATGTATAACCAACTGGAACTTGGTTTGATAAAGTGTCATTTGTTTATTCATCTAAAATGCTCTTAGGTGCCCAGGTTTCATACCCAGCACTGCAAAATAAAAAATTCTCCCGTGTCAAATGTCAAAACAAAGGAAGAAAGAAAATGGTTTTTGTTCTTTGCAGTTATCTTCCCTTAAGTTACACAGCCCCTAGGAAATACAAGCAGAAACTTGTATGTAGATTTTTATTTTTATTATAGTTGGCAATGGGCTGTCTCTAGGTTGGGTTTGTATCATCTTGCAGAGTGATGGAGACACCTTAAAATGCTAACGAGACTAGATTTTAGAAGAATGTCAGGCGACTACAATATCTTCTGGCAACGCTATCGTCCAAAATAGATCAGTGAGCCTCTTAAAGTCCAGCTGCAGAGAACAAAAGCCTATGTGCCAAGTACATCCAAGCCATGTACAAAGTAGCACTAAAATTGAAGTAACCTCATGTCAGGAACAAATATGTAAACGTCGATGTGGCAAAAGCCATGTCATCAAAGCATTCTACAGTACTTTGGCATTCCTGGGTCCCAGTCTTCTGTAAGACAGCGGGGGCGAAGTCACCTTGACACACCTACGATGTGCCTTGCGCTGGTTCACACAAAGCAGAACTTCTGGGGATACATAACTTGGCACTACAGGTTTGTAAATCGTTTGACTATCTTGCCTCATTTCAGAGACTGAACACTCTTCCGTAGCAGGGCTGGATACAGCCACTTTGCTGTTGAGAAGGCTCAGAGACGGTGAAGTGGCAAAGGCAGGCAGTACGCAGTGTGGTGGGGCTGGGCTCTGAGCTTTGTCCTCCTGCGGACCCCACCCTGAGGGTCATCAGCAGCTTCCTCTATGGCGCGGGTACTAGTCGGAGGCTGGAAGCCCGCCCCCACCACCACCTTTGTGAGCTGAGCGGCAGGAATACCCTAGACTCGGCTCTTGGCTTGGTCACCAAAATCTGAGTTACTTTAGGCAGGTCACCTAAATCCAATCGGACTTCGTTTGCACGTTATTCTCTGCCATGAGAAGAGCTAAAGCGCCTGGCATCTGTTCCTCGTTATACGCACATGGGCCATTCTGTCCCAAGGCTCCTCCTGAGCTACAGGAATCCCCAAGTTTCCGTCCCGACCCCGCGTTGGTCCCGCCTTGGAACATCCGACCCACCGGGCTCTCAACCCCCGCCCCGGCCCGGGCCAGTGCTAACCCTTGTTTCTCAGCTCTTCGAGGGAAGAGGCCGCCACGCCGTGCTGCTCGCGGGAGTGGTTGCGGCGCAATAGACAAGCCTTTGGAGACCGCATCTCGCCAGGTTCCACAGCACTTGAGACGCTGGTCACTTCCATCCTCTTCAAGGTGGGACTGGAGAAACTCCGGGAAGGTACTGGGAGCGGGGCAGGGCGCTCTTCGTACTCCTGCCCATCTCGCGGCCTGCCGGGAGTTGTAGTTCTACTGGCAGCCAATCACGCGAGACACAGAGGGACGCCGGGAGATGTAGTTCTAGTTTGCTAGCTATCACGTGCGGCCCCGGGGCATGACAGGTCAACTCCTACTTTAGCTTGCGGAATACAGCCAAAGAGTGGCTTGCTTTTTTGTTCTTGTCTTCTGGTGGTGAGGGGACCCTGTGCATGGTAAGCATGTGGTCTGCTAGTGAGCTACATCCCAGTCCTATTTAATCGAATATTTAAAATGAAGTCAAGGTTTATTTTGCATCTCAAAGTATACATCCTCGAACGTTTGGAGCATAAGTACATGCATAATACTAATAGTTAAATAAAAGTCTGCCACTGTACAGTGTTTATTGGTTTCCCCTTTCCTACCTGCAAAGCTCTTCTGTAAAGTCTCCCAACATATAATCTGAATTTTAAAAATTGAAGAGTGCAGTTTCAGTGTTGTTGAAGTGTAAGAAAGCGGGGCAAAGTGGCATAAAATTTCCCATTTTATTCACTGCCTCACCGGTGCAAGTTGACTGGAATAAAATCTTAAGTACATAAATAGGCTGTTAAATACACTTTCAATGCCAGCTGTGATGGCATCACCTGTAATCCCAGCACTCAGGAGGCTGAGGCAGGAGAATTGCTGAGAGTTCAGAGCCAGCCTGGGTTACATAGTGAGTTCAAGGCCAGCCTGAAATACACATCAAGACCTTCTTTTAACAAAACAAAACAAAAAAAATATTTCAGGAGGCCACTGCTTTGGAGTAAACTGCACTGGGCCACTAGACTTGATTAAAAATCATGATGGAAACCAGGTGTCCCTACACTCAAGAGGCTGGGGCAGGAGGAGCCACAAGTTAGAGCTCAGCCTGCAGTACATAGTGAGACCCTGTCTCAAAAAACCAAATTAAAGAAAATTTGAGATGAGAACTGGAATTGGGGGTGTAGCTTACTGGTAGAGCATTTGTCTAGTATTTGGGAGGCCCTGGGTTCCATCTCTTTTACATGCACTCAAAAAAGGAATCATTTATGCTAAGATTCCAGATCACCAAGTTGAAACTAAGCTGTTTATTTGAACTTCTGAAAATCAAGGTTAGAGAAAACAGATTTATCAAACTGGTCACTTTCTTATTTTTACTTTTTTTTTTTTATCAGTACCAGGGATCGAACTCACGATCATGTGCTTATGCCGCTGAGCTAAATCCCCAGCCCCCAAACTAGTCACTTTCAGTGAAGGCCCCTGTTCTTTAATTCTTTCACCAAGAGGTAATATGAAGTAACCTAACGTTGACCAACCAGTTAGTCTTGTGTTGTCCTATCTCCCTGTCTTTGCAGTAAGAGCAAAGCGGTGAGTCCACGTGCCTGTAACCCCAGCTCTTGTGGAGGTTGAGGTAGGAGAATTGAAAGTTTAAACCCAGCCTGGGCAATTTAGCATTTTAGAAGATCCTGCATCTGAAAACAGACAAGCAAACAAACAAGCTGAACATGAAGTTGAGCCTAAAGATCCTGGGTTCAATCCATGTATCACAAGCAAAGGAAAAACAAACATGGGGAAGAAATGAGATATTTGTTAAGAGGAATTAAGGCAATTCATTTGAGTTCAATTAGGTTAAAGGACAGTTATATTATTTATTTGAGACAGAGTTTCACTATGCAGTTTCAGCTGGCCTTGAACTCACTTTGAGCCCAGGGCAACATGGAACTCATAACAATCCTCAATGTCCTGAGTGCTGGGATTATAGACATGCACCACATGTCCAGCTTTTTCAAGGACAGGGATATTTTTTGTGTGTGTTACCGGGGGTTGAACTCATAGCCTTGTGCTTGCCAGGCAGGCACTTACGCCACTGAGCTAAATGCCCAGCCCTCCAAGAACAGTTTTAATATAAGCTAACAGTCACAACGTTTGTACTGTAGTGTCTTATCTTTAGTTTAAAATCTAACAATTCAGGAAGTGGACATGGTTCCATAGGACAAAGCTTGCCTAGTACAACTGAGGCTCTCAGTTTGATCACTAGCACTGCCCAACAAAACAAAACAGAGACAAAACAACTCAAGCATTGTAATTCCATAATAGTTCATGGAAGCCTTTTCTCCCAAGGCCCACTAGTCTTTGTTCTCCCAACAGACCTTTCCGCAGTAACCAGGTTCTATCCAGAGCAACGCTATAATTGTGCTCGTCCTGGGCTGGCCAGCAGGGTTTGTGGGGTTTTGGATCTTTTTATTTCTACTGCCTATCAAAGTAGGCAAAAACAACAACAACAACAACAACAACAAAAAAAAAAAAACGGCATTCAGTAGAACTATAAGGAATGGCTACAACTCTTACTTCCAAGTTTCTTAACATTCATTTATTTATTAAATACTTAGATCATAATGTGTCCACTGCCCTATGGGGACAACAGGGATTTAATTCGAGAATAATAATACTCCTATAACAATGAAAAAAGAATAGACTTTCGGACTTCCTTGTAAGGCAGAGAGACTTATGGAAATGATGAGGTGACCCAGACAGCAGGTTCCACTCTCTGCCCCAAACCCGCCCTCATCGACAGGCTCCGTTGCTTCTGCTTTAGTCTGAATCGCAGAACCGGAGCGAAGGCGCTTGGGAGAAATCTCGTCGGGCGGCGGTAGATTAGTCAGGCCTCAGAAAGATGGCGTCCTCGGAGCAGGCAGAGCAGCCGAAACAGGTGAGGGGAGTGGGACGACCCCGAGGTGGTGCGGGCGGGGACCCGGGCTGGAGGGGCCGCGCAACGTCCAGCTGGAAGCCGAGTGGAGACCCCGAGTTTCCGAAGCCGGGAGCCGCGACCCCTCATCCCGTCTCGGGCCCCGCCCCTCTCCATGTCCTCCCTGCGCGGCCCCTCCCCCGTGACCCCTCTTTGACTACATTCCCGAGACCGAGGCTGCAGCCGCGCTTGCCAGCCCCCCGACTTTCCACCCTTGCAAATCCACTGGAGTTTAACGGGAGGTTGGAGGTCCCTTGTGTTGACCCCAGGCTGGAGCTGTGAGGCCCTTGATTGAGGAGAGATGGTAAGAGGCTCGAGCGTATCCGCTTGTAACCTGCAGCCCAGCCTGCAGGAGTGGCCCCCTTGCCAGCCTCCTCGTCTTTCGTCACATTTGTGCTTCCTTCGCCAAGTTGGAAATACACTCGCGTTGACAGGAAGGGGACGCACTGTAAACAACAGACGCCACCAAGCTTGTGGCCGCGGATCCAGCCTCTCTTCCCTGGTTTGGTGTTTTCCTGGCAAGAGCTCCTCTGTAGCTTTTTACCTACAGATTAGCCAAATGCCCCTCCAGGAAGGGGACCCGGAGGTCCAGTGTGTTGACGCCTGAGGCTCTGCTGTCGGAAGGCGGCGATGATAAGGCATCTGAAGGGGCGGTGGAGTGAGTGGAGGGGAAGGAGATAGGAAGGACCATACCTTCACTGCGTGGCCGCTATCGCGCCATAGATAAACTACTTATTGTCTCCGTTTGAGCGCACTACAACTGTTGGGAAGTACAGGCTAAAAATGCATACTTAGGATTCGTAACATGCATGAAATCATGTGTCCAGTTGAGCCTGGGTTTCCACTCAGGTATGTGTGACTCCACCACACCAGTCAGCCATCCACGTTAAAATTTAGTTAGGGTTAGGCGTAGGAAAAAAAATAAGGTTTCAGCCTGGGACCTTAGCATCCGCCTTCCCTCTTCCTGGAAGCACCTGTCAGGCTTAGTACAGCTTAGTAGAAATGCACTTCCTTCCGAGGCAGACAGCTACCACTTAGTGTTTCTTACCGTCTTACTCATAATAAGTCTGTTAGAGGAGTCACACTTGGAACCGTTGGAGCACTTAAAGGTGTTACTCTCCAGACCAGCCTCTGTAAGCAGCCTGCTGAAATGTCCAGGCTCCTGGGATTCTTGAACTGTTATGTGTAAGGAATGCCCATAGGCTGTGTTTGAAGTGTCCTCAGTTCCTGATTCCTCTAATCTGCCAGTGCAAAGGCAAAGGACAGTTTAAAAAAAAAAATCTTGCCAGTTAGAGGTACTGTCATGCTAATATTCCTTTAGTTCTGGGAATTGGCCTCTCTGTACATTGGGAAAAAGATCTAAGGTGCTTTCCTGGGGCTTGGCCAGCACTTGTTGGATTGTTATCTGTTCCTCTTTGCCTTCCTTTCCAAAGCGGATAGAGATGGGATTGCATCAGAATATGCTGGCAGCTGGGGGCAAACTTGAATGCTTCATGCCACCTTCTGGCATTGCCACCTAACAGTCAGCTGCGAGTGCATGACTTTCTCAGTGAACTGAATCTCTTTAGTACTTACCTGTTGTTTCATTGTCAAGTCCTAATCAGCCTGATTTTCCATTTCTTCAATCAAAACAGAGTGGGATTGAAAACACTGTTGGATAATTCTCCTAAACCTGGTTTCTGTGTCAGGAGAGTTGCATACAGTTAGTCTGGGGCTGAGTCAGTCTTTAGTCTCACACTGTTTTATTAGTTGGCCTGTGGTACCAGTTTCTGATTTCAAAAGATGACTGAATAACTAATCCTCTCTTCCCCTAGAGAGGCAGTGTAGAGTAACGGTTATGGGTGTAGACTCTAGAACTGACTCTTTTGCCTTGGAATCCTAGCTCCATACTTACCAGCTGTGTGATCTTGGACAGGTTGGTAAACTTTTCTGCCTTAGTTTCTTGTAAAATAGGGATAATACTAGTTCCTTCCTTACAGGGTTGTTCTGAGAATTAAGTGAGTTTGTATTATTCCTATTATAATAATTACTATTTTTTGAGATAGAATCTTGCTATACTGTTCCGACCACCCTTGACCTCACTATGTAGCCCAGGTGAAACCTTCTGCCTCAGTTCTGGTGCTGGGGTTATAGGCGTGTGTACCACCACGCCTGGCCTTTGGAATTTTAAAGAAAGCCCTCAGTGCTGATGTTTACGGCAGCTTTCCTTGGTGACTTACAGAGTTTGGACACACTTGTTTTTCCATGAGGGTAAAATCTGGTCTTTTTATTTATTATTATTTTTTATTTATTTATTTATTTTTGTCTTTTTCCTTTTTATCGGTACCGGGGATCGAACTCACGACTGCCTGCTTGCAAGGCAGGCGCTTATGCCACTGAGCTAAATCCCCAGCCTCAAAATCTGGTCTTTTTAATCTATTTGCAGGACTGCTTGTATTTCATTTGTTGCTTCATGCTGCTGTTTGCACGGCTAGACTCTTAGCAAAGTTTCTTTAGGTCTGCACCTGTCACGGGCCTTAGGAAGGGGACACATTACCCTGTTTCTTTACTTTCCCCCAGCCTTTCGGTGTTCAGTGAAGAGCAGAGGCATTGTTCAGTTTGCAGTCTGACCCATGGTGACCCCTGGGGATTGCAGAATGTAGATTCCGGATCTGTTGCAGTTTACTGGACTTGGTGAATTCTGGATTGTGAGGGCGAGTAGGCAGGGAAGCAAGAAGAGCCCAGTGAAGGAGTGGCAGAGCGCGGCCTGCAACCTGACAGGTTCTGGTTGTAACACCAGCACGTAGTAGTGCTGGGACTTGGTGCTCCTCCTCTCCGAGCATCTACTTCTAAACGAGAGTGATCGGAATCATTCTAGGTTAAGCTGCACATGAGGGTGGCATCTGGGAACACGAATGTGGAGAGCACGTGAGTGTCACAGCAAGTGACCTGAGCCTCACAGTAAATGCTCAGGGACTCTTTGTTGCCTTCTATACATAGAGTTTTGTTGAACTCTTGAATAACAGCAGTTCAGATGAGGCATTTTTCTTCAACTTTTTAATTGAAGTCAGGTGTGGTGGTGCAGGCCTATAATCCTAGCAGCCTGGGAGGCTGAGGCAGAAGGATCTGGGCTAGACCTGGGGAATAGCTCAGCAGCACAGTGCCTGCCTGGCAAACACGAGGTGGGGAGTTTGATTCTTGGTACCAAAAAAAAAAAAAAAAAAAAAAAGGGTTTGGACTACGTAGTGGGTTCAAGGCCAGCCTGAACTACACAGTAAGACTTTGCCTTGAAACCAGCCTTCCCAAAACTTTGATTTTGAAAAATTTCCAACCTGTAAAAGAGAAGAATAATACAGAGGACTTCTGAAAAACTGCCATAAAAAAGCTCCCCAAGATTCCCTAGTCCCATTTTGCAGAGTTGGCTTTTCTCATTCATGTGTATATTTAAGGGGTTGCTAATGAGTTACAGATGCCAGGCAGGATATTGTATCCTAGAATACTTGTCTTCCTAAGAGTGAGGTTATTCCCCTGTGTAACCACCATACCCTCCATCATCACACAAGAAATTTAGTACTGATACGTTTTGTATTTTGTACTGAAGATTGAACCTGGGGCCTTCATATTAAGCTATATCCTCAGCCTATTTAAAAACTTCAGTTTCCAATCTGGGTTTCCTTGAGTTGCTAAATTGCCCAGGCTGGGCTGAATTTGTGATCCTGCTGCCTAAGCCTCCCAGAGTGCTAGGATTACAGGCCTACTCCCCAAGCCCAGTTTAAAATAATGTTTGATGTATGTTCAGATTGCCAATTACAAAGAAAGCATGGGCCAATCGAGCAACAGGGTTTGCCCTGATTTGTCTCTTTATTTTCTCTACTTTGCTTTAGTGTAGAGTGGTTCCCTGGTTTAAAAAATACGTTTTGTTTTTATCTTTTTACTGAAGTTTTATATTAGAGAGTACACAGACCATGTGCATAGCTTGGTGGATTTCCACACAGTGAACGCACTTGCGTAGCCAATACCCAGATCAGGAAGCCAGGCCGGGGGTGGGGTGTAGCCCAGGAGTAGAGCGCTGGCCTGGCATGCACAGGCCCTGGGCTCAGTCCGCAGCACTGCAGGAGAGGAAACTGCCAGGGCCTAGGAGCCCCTTCACACCCCTCCCATCTCCATGCCAACCCCCTAAAGGTGGCTCCGTCTTGACTTAGATCACCCTGGATTAATTTGCCGGTATAAAGTGTGTCTGGTTTCTGAGTAATATTCCACTCAGCATTATGAGGTTCAACTACACTGAACGCTGCTACTTCACTATCACTGCTGTGTGTCCTTACTACATGGATGGGTAGAATTGGTTTTATTTATTTAGAGAAAAGGTTCTAACTGTTACCAGGCTGTTCTCAAACTTTTGGGCTCAAGCCATCCTCCTGCCTCAGCCTCCCCAGTAGCTGGGCCAGTCATTTATTAGTGACCATTCTATACATGTGTATTACTGGGGTTTGAATCCAGGGAGCACTGAGCTACATCCCCATTTCTTTTTATTTTTTTATTTTTATTTGAAATTAGTTATTTTTGTTTAGTTTTGTGGTTGAGACAGGGTCTTGCTATGTAGTTTGGGCTGGCCTTGAACTTGCTGTGCTCCTCCTGCGTGCTGAAGACTGGGATTACTGTCCTGGGCCACCCTGCCTGGCCCTATTTTTGTGATATTGCACAACACACTGAGCTGCATCCCCAGCCTTTTCAATTTTTTCTCTTTCTTTTTTTTTTTTGGTCTTTTTTTTTTTTCCTTTTTATCGGTACCGGGGATCGAACTCATGACTGCCTGCTTGCAAGGCAGGCGCTTATGCCGCTGAGCTAAATCCCCAGCCCTCTTTCTTTATTTTTCTTTCTTCCTTTCTTTCTTTTTTGAGGCAGGATCCCACTAAGTTGTTCAGGTTGGCCTCGAATTTTCAAACTACTTGCCTCGGCCTTCTGAGTATCTAGTATTGTGGCCGGGCCCACTATGTCCTGTTTTGCTTTGCCTTTTGGGAGACTTCAGAGAGTGCTGATGTGAAAATACCTGTGCATGTCTTTTTGTGAAGTGCTGCTCATAAGCGCACTTGCCTTTTTCTTCATGACGCTGATGGATTTGGAGAATCTTGGTCATTTGTTTTCATGGACTAATCCATTATTCTAACAGCTGGATTTGTTTCCTCATACTTAGCTTCTTTTTTCTGTCTCTAGGATTGAACTCTTGCTAGGCAAATGCTCTGTCTACCACTGAGCTATACCCACCGGTTCTTTTAAAATTTTCTTTGGAGACCGGGTCTCCTTAAGTTGCCCAGGCTGGCTTTGCGCTTGGTTCTCCTGCCTCAGCCTCCTGAGTGGTTGGGTGAACCAGGGTGCATCACTATGCCTCCCTAGCTTAAACATTTTTTGGGAGAATATTATATAAATGACATTGTGTCCTTCTCAGGGAATTATATCTGGAGGCATGTGACAGCAGTTTCTCCCATTATTGAGGGTAAGTTCCATTGTTTGCTGCAGGTGGTTCCTATCAGATTTCTCCATTGTCAAGATCATTTGTAAGGTCATGTTCTAAGCTAGTCACTTTTCTGTGACTTTGCTTGTGTTTTTAATACCTTAGATTTAATTTTGTTGTTGTTGTTTTGTTTTGGATACCTGGGATCAAACTCACGACCTTGCAGTTCTCAGGCAGCCACCTGTGCTGCTGAGCTAAATCCCCAGCCTCTAGATTTAATTTTTTAATTGAGCTACAAAGGCCTAGTGGCCTTTTCCAGTTTTACTCTGGAATTTCAGTAGGTGTGCTGTGGTCAGTTAAATGAGTGTTGACCAGTTGTGATGTACCTGTGTAATTACTACCATGATCAGGATTCAAGCAATTTCAGTGTCCCTCAGTGTTCTGTTACGTTCCTTCCTGGTGAACCCCGCCTCTGGCAGGAGGAAATCTGAACTGCTTTCTGTCCATGTAGATTATGTTTGTGTCTCCTAGACTTCTGTCAGAATGACTTTATAATGTATATGTGGGGGTTTGTTTGTTTGTTTGCTGTTTTTTGCACACTGGGAAGTTTTTGGAAACGCTGCACCACGGAGCTCCATCCTGTCCCTTTCTATGCTTTTTTTGAGCCAGCGTCTCCCGGAGTTGCCCGGGCTGCACTTGTGTGCGCTGATCCTGCCTCACCTCCTGAGTAACTGAGATTATAGCCCACTGTTTCTGACTCTATGTGTTTTTTTATGTTTTTCTTCTTTTGTTCAGAATAATGTCTGTGAGATGTGTGTTGTTGTTCATGCCAGTAATTCATGACTTTTATCACTGAGTAGCTGTCATTGTCTGGATATACTCTAATTGGTCGATTTATTCACCCCTTGATGGACATTTTCATTGTATTAATAGTCATTATCTCAGAGTTTCTGAGACTTAGCCAAGCCAAGTCCTAGCAGGCTGCAGGCCAGGTGTGTTTTGGGGCTGTGGTCTCCTCCTAGGCTCACCTGGGGAATGTGCGGCCTCCTGGCCGAATGCCTGGAATTCACTTTGAAGATTGCCAGACAGGGACCTCAGCTTCTCACTGTCTGACACACCTCTCAGCCTCAGGTTTTTGCCACATGGGCCTTCTCAGCATGGCCGGTTGCCTTTCCAGAACCAGCAAAGAATAGTGTTTTTTAATAAATTGAACATGACAAAGTCATGTGTCCTAGCCACATTATTATTATTGTTATTATTTGAGACAGGGTCTTGCAATGTGGCCTTGAACACACTTGTAGCCCAGCTGGCCTTGAGCTGGTGGCAATCCTCCTGCCTCAGCTCCCCCCAGTGCTGGGACCACAGACCTGTGCCACCTCCCCCGGCTTTACCCACAGGACTGTAATTGTTGCATCCTGGCTCCTGTGCTGTGCACTGCTGGCTGGCAGCAAGTTGTGGATCCTGTCTGCACCCCAAGGGTGTGGACTGCAGGTGGTGTGGATGAGGGGTTACCTTGGAGTCTGCTTTCCACAAATGAGGTCCTACTTTGGGCTACTGTGAATATCCATGTACGTGTGTTTATGAGGATATCTTTTTTTTTTTAATTGGTACCGGGGATCGAACTCACGACCATGCGCTTGCAAAGTAGGTGCTTATGCTGCTGAGCTAAATCCCCAGCCCTATGAGGATATCTTTTAAAATTTTTTAGCAAATACCTATGAGTGGAATTGCTGGGTCATATGGTAAATGTATGTTTAGCTTTATAAAGAAAGTAAGTCTTTTTCAAAGTTGTGCTATTTTTCTTTCCTACCAGCAGTGTCTGAGGGTTTTATTTGCTCCACTTTATGGCAGCACTTGTTATTGTCTGTTCCTTTTAGCCATCCCAGTGAGTGTGTAGTGGTATTTCATTGTGGTTTTAAATTGCATGTCTGTGATGACTAATACTATTGAACATCTTTTCACATGCTGAAGTTCATTTTTTTCTTCCTGTGGATATAAGGTGTTAAAGTGTTATTTGCCAAAAAGATTATCCTTTCTCTGTTGAGTTATCGTGCTGTCACTGTCAGATACCGAATGATTGTATACCCGTGGGTCAGTTTCTGGACTCGGTCCTGTTTGCACGTCTGTCGCAGTCACAGGAGGTGCTGTCTTGGCTGCTGTGGCTGCAGTGCTCTTTCTCTCTTTTTCTTTGCACCTGGCACATTTTCCATCGCTGAGCTCTCTCCCAGCCCTTCAGTAATCTTGAAATCAGATAGTATTAAGTCTTCCTGCTGTTCTTTTCCAAAATTATTTTAGGCTTTGGTCCTGTATGCCTCCATTTAAATTTTAAAATTCTAAATTCTTTTAGCAGTTTTTATAAATACCTTGCTGAGACTTTTGGGATTGTGTTTATACAGCCTATAATTAATTAATTTGTGGGACTAGGGATTTAGCTCAGCGGCATAAGCGCCTGCCTTGCAAGCAGCCAGTCGTGAGTTCGATCCCCGGTACCGATAAAAACGAAAAAGACCAAAAAAAAAAAAAAAAAAAAAAAAAAAAAATTAATTTGTGAGAGAATAGACTTATTTATTTAGGTTTTTTTTTTTTTTTTTTTTTTGGTATCATGAATTGAACTCATGACCTCGCACTTGCCAGGCAGGTGCTTATGCTGCTGAGCTAAATCCCCAGCTCCTTATTTAGTTTTTTTGAGACAGGGTCTCACTATGCAGTTCAGGTTGGTCTTGAGCTCACTTTGTAGCCCAGGCTGGTCTTGAACTTGCAACTCAATTCTCCTACCTCAGCCTCCTGAGTGCTGGGATTAGAAGCATGTGTCACTATATATGCCTGACTGAGAGTGGATATTTTAATATTGACCTTCCCATTCATGAATGTGATATATGACCATATATTTATTTGGTTGTCTTTGATTTTTTCTCAATAGTACTTTGAAGTTTTTAGTGTATAGAACACTTATGTGGATACATTCTGTTAAATTTCTCTATATATTCATATTCCAGGAATCCTGTTAGATTTATGGGTTTGTTTGTTTGTTTGTTTTTGGTACAGGGGATTGAACTCACAACCTTGCACTTGCCAGGCAGGTTCTTAGGCCACTGGGCTAAATCCCCAGCCCCTCATTTTGTATAAAAATACATAAATGTTCAACACTACCCAGAGACACACACCTACACACACAAGAAACCAGAAAAAAAAAAAATAAATTTAAAAATCTTGCAAGCCAGGACCAGGGACTTAGCTCAGTGGCCTAAGTGCCTGCCTCAAGCTTGAGGCCAGCCTAAGTGCAAGCACAAGGTTGTGAGTTTGATCCCGGGTACCAAAAGCAAAATAAAGCAAAACAAAAAAATCTAGCAAGCCGGGTATATGACTCAGCAGCATAGTGCCTGCCTGGCAAGCATGAGGTTATGCGTTTGATCTCCTATAACAATCTCCCCCCCCCCCATTTTTTTTTGTAATGCTGGAGACTAACCCTATGGCCTCTACCTTCTATCACTAGGTAAACAGTCTGCCACTGAGCCACACCCCAAAGGCAAAAAGCCATTTTTTTGTGTATGTGTGTTTTTGAGGGTCTCAATATATAGGTCAGACTGGCTTGATCTCAGTTTCTCATAGGCTAGCCTTGAACTTGTAGCAATCCTTTTGCTTCAGCCTCCCAAGTGCTGGGATTACAAGTGTGTGCCACCATGCCCAGGCAAGAAAATATTTAAATATTTAAGTATTCATAGCTGGGAGTGGTAGTGCATGCTTGTCATCCTAACACTAGGAGGCTGAGGCAGGAAGATCTCAAGTTTGAGGCCAGCCTAAGAAACATAAGGATTTAAATTTTAAAATTAATGCCTATAATCCCAGCACTCAGGAGGCTGAGGCAGGAGGATCACTGCGAGTTTGAAGTCAGCCTGCGCTATGTAGTAAGCCCAATCTGAACTACGTATTTCTCAAAGCCCTAAAAACAACAACAAAAATTAAAAATTAAAATTAATTATCAAAATTAAAAAAAAAAAACTGGATATGTGGTGTCGTGCAGAGGCCTTGGGTTCAGCCTGGGTTCAATATCTATTGTACACAAAAATTCTTTTGTAGAAGAGTATATATTTTTAAATTACATATTTAAGTATCATGATGCAACTGTCATTAAGCTTTTACATTTTTTCCAGGGTGTTTTTTTTTTTTTTGGTCTTTTTGAGACAAGGTCTCCCTATGCAGTTAAGGCTTGCCTTAAGCTCACTTTGTAGCCCAAGGTGGTCTGGAACTCGCAATGATCCTCCTGCTTCAGCCTCCTGAGTGTTAGGATTACAAGTGTGCGCCACCATGCCAGTTTCCAGGTCAGTTTTAATATGTTATGTCTCAAAGAATTTATTCATATTTAGATTCTTGATAAGAAATTTGGGGTGCCAGTTTTTGAGACTAAATGCCATTTGTTACAGCATATACCCTGGTGCCGAGGACTAACTGACTTTTGGTTCCGTTTGTGAGTCTGCGGCCTGCCTGCTTCACGTTTGTTCTCTCTCTCTTTCTCTCATATGCTAGATGAGCTCTCCACCACTGAGCTACACCCTCAATCTTTTTTATTTTATTGTGATTCAAAGCTTAAGTTGCCCAGGCTGGCATGGCTTAGGATCCTCCTGCCTCAGCCTCTGGAGTGGTTGGAATCACAGATACATACCATCATGCCTGGCTGCAGCTTCTTGTTGGAGAAGGTAGTGAGGTGCTTTAGGATTTTCGCATTGCCAGTGTCACTTTTGTGAAGGTGGTGATGACAAATTTCTGGTGTATTCAACTGAGAAGAGTTCAGTGGGGGGAGATGTCCAGTCACAGGCAGACACCGCTCCTCAGCTGCTTCCGGAAAACCTTGTGTGGCCCTGGCAGCGATGACTGGGGTGGCCTGGAGTGACACAGCCTTGGCTCAGCAGCTTGCTGGGCACATCTCTAGCCTTCAGCAGGATAACCCGGGCCAGAATGATGAGCCTATGCCGTGCGAGCCCCAGAAGCCTGTTCATGTCACTGAAAGCTTCACTGTCACTGCCCTGGGAATTTCGCAAAGGGGAGCCTGGGCGTCGCCATTTTTACCACCACCACCCGGTTTCGTGACAGTAGGGAGAACCTTCTCTCCGTTTCTACCCTGTGTGTAGTGGGTGAGTCCTTTCTGGAATCCGTAGCAGATTGGAAGCACCTGCCAGTTCACATGCGGAGCATGGGGCTTTGGTCACAGTGGGATGTCCCTTCTTGGCTTTGGGCTGTAAGGTGACTGACCCTTTCCAATTTTGCCACGGCACCAGCCTGCTGGCTTCAAATTCCTTCTCCTTTGCATTGGGCTACTCAGCTTCTATATCCTGTCTTGCAAAGTGAAAGACCAAGAATTTCTTTTGACACTTCTGTGGTACAAAAATATTCCTGGCACATAGGTGTATTTTTAATGCCATTGTATTTCTTTGGAAAACTATTTTCACTAGGTATAGACATTTTTTTTTTGGTCTCATTCTGTAGTTCAGCCTGGGCTTAAATCTTAGACTCAGTATGTAGTCCAGGCTGACTTTGATCCTCTTGCTCTAGCCTCCTGAGTGCTGGGGTTATAGGTGTGTGCCACCATGCCCAGGTGGATATAGACTTCTTTGTTTTTTGTTTTTCTGAGACAGGATCTCAATATGTAATTAAGACTGGCTTTGGAAGTGAAAGGGGAGGGAGAGTCTTAAAAAAGATGGCAGAAGATATTGTTAATAGTGTATCAGGGTTTAAAACCCACATTACTCACACCACTCTGTTTAGATAGATTTTATTCTTTTTTTGATAGATTTTATTCTGTCCCAGTTTGTCTATTTGCATTAGATTTGAGGGCACAGACAGCTATCCCAAAAACATCAGGATATAGCACAGTAATCATCTTTAATTTCCTATTAACTTAATCTGGAGCCTTGTATGACTTATACTGTTTTATCATGACTGATCTTAGTTAAATCTGGTTTGTTTGATTGCTGTCGGTATTCAAAACTGATATGACTGATAGTATCAAATCTGAGAGTATAGGCAGCTACACTGAAGATGACAAGACTCTACGATACACATTCTGGTTTGATAACTGCCTGCTTTTGAAGTTTTATACTATAAACAAAGTTGTGTTTTTATTAATACTGTTATGTACTGATATATTCAGTTATACTATGTCTGATGATATGGCCAATTCTATTGAAGATAACAAGAGACAACACAGGAACTATGGTAGAACTCCTTGTACAATGGTCTTATATGTCTTTTTCGTTTCATGTGTTTATTGGAATATGTTTTCTTTTGCCTTGCTTTGTTTTGTTTCTCCCTCTAATATAGAAAGGATAGAAATACACGTTAAGACTCATGCATGTGTAGAATCTATAAACAGTTTATGAGAACTGATCTGATGACACATGATGAAATGAACAGATACTTTGAAAAAAAAGAGAGACTAAAGTACCCAAGCCCAACCAACATTTAGAAATTTGATGACATTTTTTTTGGTGTGCTGTTATAGTTTCTCTGCTTGGCTTTTGTTGAGTTTCTTGTACCTGTGCACTGTGCGTTTATAGTTGTCATTGTACTTGGAAAACTGATGGCCACTATCTCTTGACCTGTTGCTTTCTTCCTCACTCCTTTTTTTCTGGGGCTCTGATTAAAAGTGTGCTAAGCTGCTTGATCGACACCAGGCCCCAGAGACCACGGGGGCACTTGGCTGTCTCCTGTTGTGTTTTGATTAGCTTTTCTTGCTGTGTCTTCAAGGGCACTTAACCTTTTTGCTGTAGTAATTAGCTGGTATTCTCAATCAATGTAACTTTTAGTATGGCTAATATTTTCATCTCTACATTTTATCCTTTTTTCTTTCCTTGTTTTTTGGTACCAGGGATCAAACCCCTAACCTTGCGCTTGCCAAGCGGGTGCAGTGCTGCTGAGCCTTTTTTTCTTACTTATTTATTTATTTTTGTGGTACCAGGGATTGAACCCAGGGCCTTCACACTGATCTACATCTGCAGACTCTCTCACTTCTTTTTAAATTTTGAAACAGGGTGCCTGTAGATCACCACATTGTTCAGGTTGGGTTTAAACACATGATCCTCCTGTCTCAGCCTCCCATAATGCTGCACTACAGGTGTGTGCCACCATGCCTGGCTTACCTGTTGGTTTTTCTTATTATTACCAGTTATATTTTTCCAGGTTCTTCGTGTATGTTGGAATTTTTGATTGAATGCTGGGTATTGTGAATTTTACATTTATGTACTTTATATTGAGGGTCTGGATTTTATTGTCTTTAGAGAATGTTGGGTTTGGGCCAGGGATTTAGCTCAGTGGTGTAAGTGCCTGCCTGGCAAGCATGAGGTCCTGAGTTCCATCCCTTGTCTGAAAGAAAAAAAAAAAATAAAAAAGAATATTGGGCTTTGTTCTGGTGCGCACTTATTTGTGATTCTTTCAAAGCCTGTGTTTAACCTTCACTAGGGTGGAGCTAAGGCGATTCTTACTGTAGGCTAAGCCTCTCCGCCAAGATGCAGCCCTTCTGCTGGGCCTTGGTGGAAAGCCCGGCAGGAGCAGGAGGAGGGGAGCCCTGCCTGTGTGAACTGGGATGACGTGCAGTTCACAGTGACTGTTTCTCTTGTGGAGTCCTCGTCTCCCCGACTTTTTACTATCCAGCTGGCCCGAGGGAGCTGCCACAGATTTGGGGCGCTCTTCTAGTTGTGTAGCTCTTACCTCTTTGGTACTCTCTCTTGAAGCTTTGTGCTATTTTAGCCTCCCTGACCTCTGACCGCTGACCTTTCACCTCAGTGAATGTACATGCTCTGGCAGGGATGCCTTTCTCTTTCCCTGGTCTGAAATGTGCCTCCTGGCAGAAAGCCAGAGTAGTTTTAGGGCTCTGCTCATTCGTTCTGTTGTGTCAGGGATCACAGTCCTGACCTGCTTGCTGTCCAGTCTGTGCACAGCGGTTCCAGTATTAACTCCGTTTCCAGAGCATGAATCTAGTTTACTGGCTGATTTTGTGCAGAGGGCTGACATGGTACAGTTCTTATTTTTTTTTATTATCTCCTCCAATCCTGAAAGTGAGGTGGTGGGATTACTCCCTTCCACCCTCACTTTTTTTCTCTCTGGCCTGGGGCTTGAACCCAGGACCTTTGCCCTGAATTACATTATCAGCCCTTATTTTTTTTATTTTGAGGGCTGGGGATACAGCTCAGTAGCACAAGTGCCTGCCTGGCAAGTGCAAGATCCTGAGTTCAATTCCTAGTACCCCCCAAACTATATATATATATATATTCAAAAATAAATATATGTTTTGTTTTGTTTTTTGAGACAAGTTTGGCTAAATTGCTCATGCTGTGCTCAAATTTGTGATTTTCCTGCTTTAGCCTCCCAGAATATAGGGATTAGAGGCGTGTGCCACACCTAGTTGCCCATGATTTTTCTAGATGAGGAAACTAAGACTTACTTGGAGACCTTGAGCAGTACACATACACTCAGTTATTTGTTTTTTTTTTTTTTTTTTTGTTGTTCTTTTTGAGACAGGGTCTCACTATGCAGTTCAGGTTGACCATGAACTCACTTTGTAGCCCAGCTGGCCTCAAACTCGCAGCAATCCTCCTGCCTCAGCCTCCTGAGTGCTGGGATTACAGGCAGCACTGCCTCCACACTGCTATGGAAAGTGCGTTTATGAATTGGATTTTATTTCCTTCTTTTTTTTTTTTTTCGTGGCAATGTGCTGTTCTTATTTCCTGCCACACAGGCCAGTTTGGGACACACTCCAGTGACAGTCCCTCAGCAGATGTCACCTGAGTGCACTTGGGCCAGGAATCTCGTGGTCTTGGTTTCTGAGCCCCATGTGAGGTGGCCCCAGGTTGGGAAGGTCAGTGCCTGGGTGGCAGCAGCGAGGGCACCCTTGTCTCTATCACGTTAAAAGCATCTGTATTGGGTGGGGCACGGTGGCATGCACCTGTAATCCCAGAACTTGGGAGGCCGAGACAGGAAGATGGCCATGAGTTCAAGGCCAGTCTGGGCTCCATGGTGAGACCTTGTCTCCACACCCTTGCCCTGCACCGTTTTGGCTGTCTGACTTCTTGCTGTTTACAGCAGTCCTGATCTCTGGTGCTCTTCCTTCCCTGCCGTCTGGTTCCTTTGCAGTGGGCATCAGCAGGGGCCTCTTAAGCCACTTTGAAATTTTTTTCCAAGTGACTACTCTGTGATGATATCCAGGATCAAGTTGGAATTTAATTTGTAGCGATCTATTTTGAGCCAGATAATGGACTACTTGACCACTTAAAGGGTTGGACGTTTGTGGGGGCAGCTGTTTGAGCAGGGACTGGCCGTTTGCGGAGGACTTGGCTAAGCCTGGTGAGCCCCAGATAAGCAGCCAGCTGCTCAGCTTTTGCCCATCATGTAAGCCAGTGATGGTGAACCTTTTAGAACTTTCAGTGGTTTGAGCCAGGTGTGGTGGCTCACGCCTGTAATCCCAGCATTTGGGAGGCTGAGGCAGGAGGATCATTGCGAGTTCAAGACCAGCCTAGGCTACAAAGTAAGCTCAAGGCCAACCTGAACTGCACAGGGAGACCCTGTCTCAAAAAGACAAAAAAAAAAAGAAAAAAAAAAAAAAAGAACTTGCAGTGATAACAGGCAGCCTGCTGTGGCACTTGTGCCACAGGTTTGCCACTACTGATCTGGGAGATCATGTGTCAAGGTAGAGTCGGCCAGGAGTGGTGGCGCACACCTGTGTTCTCGCACTTGGGAGGCTGAGGCTGGGCTGCTGCCATTTTAAGGCCAGCCTGAACTACATAGAGAGAGACCCCCAGACAGGTGGGAGTCTGTTCTTTTTTTTTTTGTCTTTTTCTTTTTTATCGGTACCAGGAATCGAACTCACGACTGCCTGCTTACAAGGCAGGTGCTTATGCTGCTGAGCTAAATCTCCAGCCCGGAGTCTGTTCTTTTGCATGAGAAGCGGAGCAGTTGGGATTCTCCAGGGAGACCTTTGGGTGCCCGGGATGAGGCAGTCCTTCCTGGGTGCATTGTAGCACATTTAGCCTCCTTGTTCTCTAAATGTCAGTGGTACTGAGTCCCGGAGACATCCAGAAACACCTCCAGCTTTCCAGATGTCCCGTGGGAGGCCTGAGGTCGGGGCCCTGCGGGCCGCATCATGCTGAGGGCAGGCCACGTTTACGTGAGGTTCTGGCAGACACCGCCCGGTTCTGCTTGCCTCCTTTGGGTTCTTGCGTATGTACCAAGCACTTCTGTTTGAATTGTTTAAATAAAATTTTGATTAATCCCAAATTGATGGCCAGCGATGTTCTGGGTGTGAAGATACAGACTTCCTAGGGTGGTGAAGTCGTGTCTGCAGGAAGGCTGGGACGTGAAGCACGTGGTAGGTGGAGAGCGGTCCCCCAGGCAGGGCAGCGTGTGCCCGCGGGAGAAATGCAGTCGGAGAAGTAAGAATTGAGGCTCTTTTGCGCTTGGTCCTTGAGAAGTAGTTTTCTAAAGGGCACTGTGACAGGAAATGAGTGATGGTCCCTTTGGGACTGAAGTTCCATCCTGGCCTGAGCCCTTCTATGGAGCAGTGCTGGTGACCCGATGGCACCCATCCCTCGGCTGGCTGTTTGCATTGTTGAAAGCTCTAAGAGGTTCGCTGTCACTGCTCTGGAGTGTCATCAGTGCGGGGCACTTCCACGTGGCCTGAAGCTCTCAGAGTTCCCAGTACCAGTTGCCGGGCAGCCTACGAGTCAGAAGGCACACCTCGTAAGTGGCCCTGCATGTGTATGTGGAGGGTCTGGTGTTGTGTGCCCACCCGGAAAGCTCTGGGAAACCTGGGCGGAGGAGTTGGGAGCGTGCTGCTGTTTAAAGCTCTGTGGGCGGACAGGCACATCTAGATGCTTCTATTGTGCCTGGCGTGACCCTCGGAGAACTGATAAGGAACCTGTCTCATGTGGCTTTTTAGGCTTAGAATGAGAGGGAAGTTCTTTTTAGTTTTAGTGTTTAAGCTTTGTTTCTAAAAACAGAACACAGCTGGACATGCCTGTAATTCTATTACTTAGGAGGCCGAGGCAGGAGGATTGCTTCAAGTTCAAGGCCAGCCTGAACTACATAACAAGACTCCGTCTTCAAAACAACAAACCAAACAAACCAACCCTGAACATGTTTACCTACCTCACAGTCCTGAAATGTGCCAAAGGGCAGTAGAAACTCTGTTGGCTGGTTGGCACTGTGGACTGTGTAAAACTTGTCCACTACTCACTCTAGTAAATGTTAACTATCAGGGAGATGAACTAATTCTTTTCCTTGCTTTTTTGGCAGTGCTGGGACCAAACCTAGCATACATGCTAGGCAAGTGCCATGCCATTGGCCGCCCCCACTTCCTGATCTGACTTGATTCCTTGGGAACCGTGATTTGTAGTGATGGGTTATACCCAGGAAGAAAGGGTTAAGACAGAAAATGACTTCCTAAAATAGTAGGGCTTGTGTTCATCCTTGGGGTCCAGCACAATTTTATCTACATTATCAGTTATGCAGTAGCATTAGGGCTGTTGCTTAAGAAAACGCCATCTAAACAAAACATGATTATTTTAAGTTAGAGGTATTTAAATCCATATACCAGTTACTCGCTGAGTCATCATAGGCAAGTGAAGTGAGTCATCATAGCAAGATCTCCCTTGCCTTAGTTTCCTTATCAGTAGCACTCTTTTGTGCATTTATTGTGAAAAGTAAATGAAGAAAGGACTAATTAAGCCGGCACTCAGAGTTAGTGTCTGTCACATGTGTTGAAGGAGGCCTCAGGAAGACGACGAGCTGTAATCTGTCATTCGCTCGGGACGTGCTGGTGGGTTAGAACCATTGTTGTAGTCTTTGTTGCTCATTCGTTCACTCATTTGTCCAACAAACAGCTGTTGAAGGTTCACTCTGAGCCTGACCTTGTGCTGGACCCCAAGGATACAGTGATGAATGAGTGGTTTGTGCCCTTGTGGAGTTTGTGATCCGAGGAGGGAGACACGTTGCTCAGATTGCCACACCGATGGGACTGCAGTTCAGTTCGGCCTTCCTTTTGGTGCTGGGGATTAAACTCAGGCCTCAAGCGTGTGCTCCACCGCTGAGCTGTACCCCTACCCCTCTGCTTATCTCTTGGAGAGGAATACTGGGTGTATGCACATGTGTGTGCGTGCACGTGCTTATGTGTGCACACGTGTGTTTTAGGGAGGCTTGACCTCGTGGCTGTCAGAGAAGAACTGCTTCCAGCCTGGGCCATGGCTGACTCTGAAGGCCTCTTGGCAGAGGAAGCAAGGTGGGGTCTGTCAGGTGCCGTGTGGTGCTGGGGAACGTGGGCCACCCTCAGCCTGAGACGCAGTCAGAGCAGATGCGGGGCCTTGAGGGCCACGCTGAGGAGCTTTTCCTGTTCCGTGTTCTGAAGATGGTGTTGCCTACTGGGGGGATGAGGTTAAGGGCGGAGGCAATCCGAGTATCCCTGGGGAGAGTCTGCACTGTGGCAGGTGTGGGAAGGGAGCCAGCATGGGTGCGGGGAGCTGATTAGAGGGCTGCTGCAGCGGTCCAGGTGTGCGATGTTGGAAGTGTGGACCAAAGCGATGGCCATGGAGAGGGAGAGTAATGGAGGGTTGATTCTGCAGACTCCTTGGGAGGGACGGGCCGGTCGTGCTGGGGCGGCTCTGGGGGTGAGGGAGGAGGGACTGTAGACTGTGTGGTTTGGGGACATTGTGCTGATTGCTCAGTCAAGCGGCTCTGAGATGGGTCGTCTGGCAGGTGGGGATTGACACTTGGCTGTGCCATGTGACAGTCCGGGGAAGGCAGGAAGGAGTGCAGCTCTGGCTGGGGGAGCCAGCAGGGACCTGGCGCCCCCAAAGAAAAGAAGCTCAGGGGAATGACCCCCCACTTCCAGTTTCACATTGGTCTGGGCTGGCGGAGCTTTGGGACTGGACTTTGGATGGATGGAGAGGCTCCTTTGTCCTGCACAGGCCTTGCCAGTGTGTGTATGCCAGCTGCCCTTTCTCCTCAGAGGCCTGGCACAGGCCCTGGGAGCCATAGGAGGTGCATAGAGGCCGCGGCTGGCCCCTGGGACTGAGCGTTGGTTGCACTTGTCTGGATGCTATCTGCATGTAATTGGCAATGGGCTTGGACAGCGGTGACAGAGAACTAATCATAGCCCACTCACACCACTTGTTTTATTCTTGTAGAGGTCTATAGAATTCTTCAGTCTGTCTCTGTCCCTGCTGCTTGCTAAATTTCTGATTTGATTTTATTTTATTGCAGTTCTGGGAGTCAACACTGGGGCTCTGCACTGAGCTATACCCCTGTCCTCTTTGTGAGTTTTAAATTTGAGCCAGGTTCTCACTAAGTTGCTGAGTTGCTCAGAGTGGGTTCCAACTTGTGACCCTCCTGCCTCAGCCACCCGCAGTGCTGGGAGGACAGGTGTGCCTCACTGTGGCTGTCTCCTCTGTATTTGACCAGCCCCGTCAGGGGTTGTGGTTTGGAGCCCGCTGGCCTGCCTGTCATTGGCTGACTTCCAGAAAGGACTTAAGCTGGCTGGCTTCACTATTGAGGGTGCTGCTTTTCACAGTGGCTGAAAAGAAGGACAGTGGCCTTTGCGCCCTTCCTGGCTCCAAATGCTGTGCCCAGAGAATATTTTGAGTGCGGGCAAATAGCGCCCCCTTGCGTACACATCTGGTTCTCTACTTTGTTGGGCTGCCCTCTGGTCCGCTAGCGCAGAGCTGGTGGCAAGAGGTGGGCTGACTCCTGAGCCTTGTGTTTGGGCTCTATTTCTGTGGATTTTGTGATTGTTCCTGGTACCCCCTGCTAAGCAGCTGATCTTGGGTCCTCTGGATAAAAACCCAGCGTTGTTCTTGAGGACCTGTGACAAGGAGTTCAGAAGTAGTCAGTTTCCCGGCAAGTTCATACTTGGGTTACTTCTCACGGGTCATCTGCCACAGTGCGTTCTGAAGTTTTGAAAAAGAATGAGAGTCTTAAGAAAGAGGCATTTTGGTGTCTTGAGAATACCAGTTCTTTGGTTTTTCGATGGCCATTGGGTGGCACTGTGATCTTACTTTTGTTTCTGTTCTTCTTTGCAGTCAGGCTCGACTCCAGGAAGTGAAAATGTGGTGCCGCGAGAGCCGCTGGTAAGTCCCCAACACACGCAGTATCACTTTCTAATAGTAAAGTACCATGTGAGTTTACAGAACACTTCAGCTCCGACATTTTGACAGCAGCAGCCTCCATTCAAAGTAGGTGTCATGTGGCAGCTTCCCGTGAGTGACGTCTGACTTTAGCCTTCTGTTGCAGCACACAGAGATTAGTGAGACCTCTCCTGAGTGGAGCCCAGTCCTCTGGGAGCTAATGCATCCGCCCGGATGCTCCTGGGAAGCTTCACTGCTGACATGGTAATGAGTGAGATGCCAGAGCCCTGGCGGGCAGGGTGGCGCGGGCTGCTGGGCCAGCAGGCCTGTTAGGTCGGTGAGGAGGCCTCCTAAGTACCGACCCATTGTCTTTACGAAGTGCTTTTGCTTTGGTGGTCCAAGCCAGAGTCCCTTATCGCCTGCCCCCCTTTGGTTATTACTGGCATTTCAGGGCATTATGTCCTCCACAGAGCAGATGAGTTTAAGTGGGGAGCTAGCGTTAGGCTTCACTTCCAGGCCTTTCCTCTGTCCAGCCAGCACAGGGGCGTCCCAGCCTCTTTCAGTAGTTCTAGGGGTGGCACCTGGTGCCGTCACTTTTCTGGCCGCAGTGGGACGAGGCGGATCAAGGTCCTTAGCGGCCTGAGTGTTTCCCGGGCAGAGGGTGGGAGGACGTAAGTGCTGTAGGCTTGTTTTAGAAGGGGCGAGATGTCATCCTTGCCACCTGCTGTCACAGTCCTGGGCTCCTGTCCAAGCACTTCCATGGTGCCATATTTTGATCCTTTTGTGTTGCCTGGGTTCTTCCTTGGAGTGAGAGCCCCAGGAAGGCGTCCCCCTGCCTGTCTGTCAGCTGGGGACCTGCGTGGTCCTGGGGTTGACTGCTGAGCCCCATCAGGCTGAAGCACTGCTTTAGACCAAAGTCCAAATTGAACGCAGAGCTCCCCTTCAGTCCAACACATCCTCAGTCTCTTTTTCAGTTTCGATCTACTGATTTAACTATTTATTGATCAGCAGAAGAGGAGCCAGCCCACCTTTTGGGGGTATGGTTGGGTCACTGCTTGGGATCCCCAGTGGTTGGCAAGCGTGCTGACCCTGGGTGCCCGGAGCCCTGCAGATCTTTTTCTCTGCTAAGGTCTCTGCCCAAGACGGCTCCTGCTGTACTGTGTTTCTGCCTGTTGGTTGGTTGTATTTTTATTTCTTTCTTTCCGGGGAGGCCCTGAGCAGTCTTCAGTCCCTGGTAGCCTGTGATAGTCCAGAGTTCAGACTCATTCTCTCCAGGCCAACTCTACAATTACCTTATATTTAATTAATATTTTTTCTCCTCTTTACGTACTTGCTGCATAATTGCTCAGAGGAAAGAGAACACATAGCAGCAATTTATATATATATAAAAAAATAATTAAAAAAAACCCTGAAATAAACTCCCATCTCATTTGGGCTGATCCTGTGAGTTGGGTAATTAGGGCTCTATTAAAAGGTAGACCCTTCCTCCTTCCCTCCTTTTTTTTATTAATTTTTTTTATTAAACTCCCACAGTCTCTCAGTCATGTCCTTATTGCTTTTGGCTAGCCATTTGCAGCAGCCTGATTAAATGAGGGCACCAGCTGAGCTGGATGGTCTTGTGTGAACAGCTTCCCCTTGGGAGTGGTGACAGGAGGGTGGCAGCAGAGGAGCCTGCTGAGGCTGGCTCCTGGGGCAGGTCCGGGACACAGGAGGAGCCGGAAGTGGGGCTGTGGCTGCCGTGGCCTGGCAGCTGTGCGTGACAGTCTCAGGGTGCTGATGAGGCGGTGGGACAGGATCCCACACCCGCAGCCGCGCCACGGTGCGCAGCCTGCCTGCAGGAGAGCGACTCCTACGGCTGGGAGAGCTGCTGCTGGGGGCCGGTTCGGCCAAGCCTGAGGGCTGGGCGGCTGGCAGTTGAAGGGTCAAGCCAATCTGTTCTCAAGTAATTCGCATGTTTTATTTGAAGAAAAAAAGGCAATTGTACATACGAAACAATTAGCAAGTAGCACAAGACCGTATATAATTTCAGCAAGCAGCATAAAATCGTGTAATTTGGAGCAGAATTGCCTGGCTGGGAGTCAGAAAGGCCCCTCGTTACTCAGAAGGAGGAGAGAGGTGGGTGGGGACGTAGGCACGATTTTCATGACACCTGCCGCTGGGTCACGAAGCACTCCTAGGTCTGGCCGCCTGCGAGGCTGCTTGTCCCTAGCTGCGCATTTTCCAGAATCCCTAAAGGGAAGCTGCCTGGTGGCTGCATTGAAAGGAGTCCGAGTGGCAGGCCGAAGGCGAGGACCCACGCCTGCCGTCCCTGAGCCGGTAGCTGGGCCGTCTCCGGAAGCCGTGTTTCTTTGCAGTGTATGTGAGGCCCTGCACTCCGTCTGCGCTGGGGAGGCTCCGGGTGGTGGTGACACTGCCACACCCATTGTTCAGGTGTCCATGTCACTGTTTTGCTTTCCTCACTAGGGTAGAAGGGAAGGAAGTCTGATTATCTTTTTTAAAAAACATTTTTATCAGTCCATGTTCGTAGTACATAATGATTATTTAAATTCAGCATGGGGAATCAGTGCGTGTATACACATCTTTTTTTCCCCCCTCTTCTCCTCCACCTTTTTTCTGCCAGCATCAGATTTATTTATTTGTTCTATAAGTCTTTATAAAGTTAATTATCATACATATAGATTAAAACCAAACTAACAGACAAAAAAACATATAAAACACACAAGATAATTATAGTAAATAGAGTTATACCTTCAGATACATAGTCCATACTGGATTACAAGAACTTTTTTTCTTTTTTTTTCCCATTATCTGTTATATCGTACTTTATTTATATGTCGTGTTTCTGAAATAGGAGAAACCAGGTGATATTTAAGTTTAAGATTTACTTAACATTAAGGTCCCAAGGTGCATTCATCTTTCCACAGATAACTCTAGTGTGTCCTTTTTATGACAGAGTAGTGCTTGTATGTAAATGTTTTCCTTTTGGGTTTTGAGACAGGCTCTTGTCTTGTTATTGGAATCTGCTGGCTATGCCAAAATGTTATTGGGTAGCTCCTTCTCCCCGCCGCCCCCCTTTCTGGTTTTTTGAAACAAGGTCTTACCATGTAATTCAGGTTGGCCTTCAGGTCACTCTGTAGCCCAGACTGGCCTTGAACTTGCACCAGTGCTGTTGCCTCGGCCTCCCGAGTGCTGGGATCACAAGGCTGTACCAGCATGCTCGGCTGGGTGGCTCCTTTTGAAAGTGGTTTGCCAGTTAACCATCACTGGGTTCTGGGTTGTTTATCTTTCCTTTTGGTGTTAGATTTCAGGTTCTTGTCTCAATCAGAGAATTCAATGAAATGAGCAAAAAAACTCTGGCAGGCTGGGTGTGGTGGCGCACGCCTGGAATCGCAGCACTCAGGAAGCCGAGGGAGGAGGATTGCTGGAGTTTGAAGCCAGCCTGGGCTGGCCAGTGAGTTTAAGTCTAGTGTGAACCACATAGCAAGACTCTGTGTTAAAAACAAAATAAGAAGCAGTGGCCCATTTGAAAAAGGAAAAATGAAGAGTGAGGGAGAGCTTGGACTGAGTAAAAAACGAAAAAGAGAGACAGAAGAACAGTCTGGAGAAGAGAAGGCGGTCCACTGTGAGGAAAGCCACGGAGGAGCTGATTTTCATTCCTGGCCTCTGTGGATTAGGAAACCCGTGTTGTGAGTGGTAAATGGGTTGTCTTGAGATGTCACACTGATGTTGATTGTGGCCCAGCAGGAGCACTACTTGCTGCCTTCTCTTGGCCTTTCTGTGCCCTCGCCCTCCTGCCATGAGACCGGCCCGCTGCCCGTCCCGGCGTGCTTGTGGCATGGGCTGTGTGGTACTGAGTGTTCCCGGTGGTGTCTAGGTGCTAGGCAGGTGGGGATTAAGAAGTTCAGTAGACTTCACTTGGCATTCTTTGATTATTAGAGAACTTTGCTAGAGTTGAAGTTATTACTTCTCCCAGTTTGTAGTCTCTTCATGAGCTTTGTTTCCCAGGGCACAGGGCTTGACAGCCCAGCTTCTGCCAGGCCTGTCGCACACCTTCTGTGGGTGGCCTGGCCCCTGGCAAGATGGAGGCCCTGCCTGGTGCTGGCCCGTAAGAAGGGGTAGGGGCTCACCTGGCCACTCCAGGGCAAGGGTCAGGGTTCCCCAGGACTGAGAGAAGAAAACTAGACTGGTGGACAGTTGTCTGCGTGGGGTAACTCAGTTCCTGTCTCGGCGGGATAATGAGACTCGGGTTAGGCAACCTTTGAGATTTCCTTTTAGTCATATGATTTTTGGTTATCTGAAGTAAGCAGTAAATGAGGTTTCGTTTACATGTTACTCAGTGTTCAGCAGTAGTGTTGCTCACCTGCTTTATGCAGGGGGATGGGTTTTGGCTCAACTCGAATTTCAGCTTCCTGCTCTGTGACAGCAGCTTCTCTACTGGACAAGCCTCCTGTCGCCCTCTTCCTCTCACTTGGAGTTGTAATAGGCCCTTTTTTTTTTTCTTTTCTGACCTCATCCTTGCATCCTTCCATGAAAATAACCCCAAATTATAATGTGATATATTTTTAAGATGATGATGATAATTGGCACTTTGTCAGCTTTTTTAGGATTAATATTTTTAGAACACTGAGTTTCTTTTTTTTTTTTTTTTGGGACAGGATCTTGCTATGTAGTTCAGACTGGCCTTGAATTCAGTGTGCAGTCCAGGTTGGCCTCAAAGTCATTGTAGTCCCTGCCTCAGGCTCCAGAGTGCTGAGATTACAGGTGTGTGCTGCCACGCCCAGCTCAAAGTACTTACAAGATCCTTGCAAGGTGCTGTGCAGTTGCAGACCAGCTGTCCCAGTAGTTTTGCCCTCGAGATGCAGAAGTTTACTCCTATAGCCTCACCGTGGAACTTTGTCCAGCTGTCCCATGAGGGTTTGAGATGAGACCTTCTGGAGAAGCTTATCCATCTTATACCTGGGATGTCTGAGGTTTTTTCCTTTGGTTTTTAAGCCAATTAACCAGAAGCTGATAATCAAAAGGCCATCAATGCCATGATGAACACAGGCGGCAGGCCTGCGAGCTTGTGCTGAGGAGTACCTGTGGTCAGTCACCTTCTGCAGCACATCACGTAGGCCTGGCACAGTCTTCCCAGCAGCTGCCTTTAGCAGCGTTTGGTTGGAGCACATTGCCATACTGATGGGCAGGCTTAGTGTGGATTGGTGTGCTCATGTCCCCATAGCGTGCTTCCCGACATCCACGTGCTCAGTACATTTCTTTGTGCAGACTCATGAATGAGTGTGTGGATGTGCATGCAGAAGGCATGACACACACATAGTTCTGTTCTGTAAGATTCCAAGCGCTTTGTGGGGAAATCAGATTGATCTGAAGACTGTATTCATACATGTGCTTTATGGCACATGAGAAATGGAACTGACCATTTAGAGACTTCAGGAAATTGTCCTTTTTCAGGAAAAATAAATGCGATGAACCTAATTTTAAAGTGCTACATATTCTTGACTGATGTCCGTGTAGAGTTAGGCTTGCTGAAGGTAGCTGTCATTGCCACCCAGGGATGTCTGTTAGAGTGTGAGTGGAGGTGATATTATAGGGATCATCCAAAGCCCCCTCTTTATTTTTTAATTTATTTGGTAAGAGAAGAGCTTCACAGTGTTGCCCTGGCTGGTCATACACTCAGTCCTTCTGCCTCAGTCTCCAATAGCTGGGCCTATAAGGCCACTGCACTTGGTTCCACTTTTATGGATTTAATTTGCAGGACTAAGAATTGAACCAAAGGGCTTTGCACTGAGCTGCATTCCCAGTACTTTTTGGGGGTTTGGGGTGGGCACTGAGGATTCAACCCAAGGCCCATCTCCAGCTTGTTTTTAATTTTTTAGTTTGAGATAAGTCATTAAGTTGCTGAGGCTGTATTTGAACTTTCGATCCTCCTACCTCAGCCTCCTGAATAGCCGGAGTTAGAGGCATATATCACTATGCCTGCACTCTGGTCTTATTGATTTATTTAGCTGGGTTTTTTGAGACAAGGTCTTGCTATGTAGTCCAGTGGTCCTCCAACACTTGGTGATCTTTCTCTCTTCTGTTCTTATTTTTAAACAGTAAATTGGCCTGGGACTAGCTCAGTGGTAGAGAAAAGACAGATGTAAATTGCCTGACAGTTTTGGCACTTGAACTGTTAACAGTGGGGTACCTCTCACAGCTGCTGCTGAGAACCTGGCAGGGGGAACTTGAGTGTAAACACCTCGAGAATGGGGCCCACGGTGCATCGTGCCGGACAGCAACGGTATTGTGTGACCGGCTCCCCGACACTGGGCCTGAGACTCGAGCCCTTTTTCCAATGAGGACAAACGCTGGCTTTCGCCCTTGCCCGCTCCTCTCCTCTTGCTGGCAGTGCCTGGCCTTGGTGCAGGGATGTTGCTTCTGGCCGGGAGGCCGCCTGTGCCTTGGCCTATTCCGAGACGGAGAGGAAGGTTGGTGAGCACTCCCACTGAAAAGCCTCATTCCATTTTGGGGTGGCTGTAATCTCTAGGCCACTTACTGATTTTGAAATTACTGCCTCTTCCTCCTCCATCCTTCCTGAGAAGGTTTATGGAAGAGACTAGGCAGTGCCCTTTAAGTTGTTTCCTCTTCCAGGTAAATGAAGAGGTTGTTTTTGAGTTTGGAGGTGTCCTTTTACAAATAATTATTAGATGAATCGAAACTCTTAGGAGTGATAATTAAATGGAATTTGGAACAGTTCTTCACTTTGTTTATGGTTGAGCGTCCTGGCTTCTTCATAGCAATACTTTGTATTTGGTGTCACTCCTGTGATCAGGGCCTGCCCCATGGATAACCGAGCAGTGTCTTTATTTTGGAGTCTTGGGAGCTGAGCGCTTGTGTGCTTTTTTTTTTTTTTAAATTTTATTTAAGGAGAAAAAAAAAAAAAAAGCAGAGAAAGGGTACAAGTTATACAGATTTACAAAAAAAAAAAAAATAAACAGTAGGAAATCACTAGTTAATGGATTACATATTGTCATCTTAGAAATAATTGTTCAAGTTTGTGTGCTTTTTTCCAAAGCTACACAGTGACTGTGGAAGTTTTGTCTTTCATTAGCCCACCATTGTTCTTTACAGAGGGAAAAGTTGTTTTCCCCTTTTCTCTGGAAGGGTAGGTTTGGAGTGTTCAGTAGCCCTAGCATCGCAAAATATGGGGTCTACAAATCTTTGGGCAAAGGTTCTACATGTTTTTCCTTTGTTTGAAATCCATTATGGTCTGTGGTTTTTTTGGGGGGAGGGGCAATACTGGGAATTAAATCCAGGGCTTTTCCCTGAGCTACCTCCCCAGCCCTTCCTCAATTTTAAAATTTGAGACAGATCTTACTAAGTCACTAAGTCACCTAGGCTGGACTTGAACTTACAAATGGCTTCCTGGAGTTCTAGGACTATTAAGTGTGTGCCATGTGCATGGCTTCATCATTTTATTTGAAAGAATTTCCACATAAAAGAATCTTAAATCTTTTGGGGGAATACCGGGAGTCATACTCAGGGGTGCTGTACCCTGAGTTCCATCCCCAGTTCTGTTTATGTATGTATTTATTTATTTTTTATTGGTACCAGACTCATGACCGCCTGCTTGCAAGGCAGGTTCTTATGCCGCTGAGCTAAATCCCAGCCCCTATGTATTTATTTTTGAGATGGGGTCTTGTTGTGCAGTTCAGGATGGCTTTAAACTAACTGCCTGCTGCATGCTGGCCTCAGACGTACAGTGATCCACTTGCCCGCGCCTCCTGAGTGCTGGAATTAGAAGTGTCCGCCTTCACACCCAGTCTTACTTTTTGTTTTGAGACAGGTTCTAGCTAAGTTGGGTAGGCTGTCCTCAAACTTCTGATCCTCCTTCCTTAGCCTCCCTCCATACTGCATACACTGGACTAGAAATGTAAGTGTGACCTGAAGGATGGATATTCCATGTGGCACACTTGGGCAAAGTCCCATGGCCCCTGTTTGAAAAACCACTGCATGTCATGCTGTCCTTAGGACAACCATGTACATGTGTGTGTTCTAGAATAATTTCAATTTAAAGCATTTGAGCCCATTGTCAGACTGTGTGGACTGATTTTTGGTTTGAAAAATATGATCTTGTAGTTAATCCCTCTCGTGTGCGTGTGAAGCCACAGGAAGATGAAGTGGTGCTCCGGAGAAGGACGCCTTTGCCGCCCTTCCCTCTTCCCTCCCAGCTCTCCTTTCTTTTATGGTTTGTAGTTATAACCAAGATTTATGCGTGTTGCTCCACAAATCTTCTCCCTGCCATTATGAGTTTGTCCGAGCAGTCTAGAGATGGGGCCGGCCCTGAGTGATTCTCGAGGTAAATCTATCCGGGGCGCTCCTTGACAGCAGAAGGCAGAGAGGCACTAACGCATGGCCTCCAGCGGAGCCAGGGGCAGCTAAATTACCCTGTCAGGGAGGAGGCATGCTGCCACCTCCGTGACCCTTCGCCTCGGGCCCACCTTGGGCTCGGCAGTCCTCAGGATACAGGATGGCGCTGTGGCTCAGCCGTCCCTCCCTTTACCATCGTGTTGGCCCGGCCAGCCCAGCAGTCCCAGGGAGAGGGAGAGGATGGAGAAAAGGCCATCTTCCTAACCTTGTGGGGTGAGGAGCTGCTACCCGAGTCAACACACACGTTACTTGTGTAAAAAGTTTAGTTCTTCCACATGTCACTGAAAATGGATTTTGGTAGAGAAGGGAAATAAATACATTATCTCTCCCCCCTTTCTCTGCATTTTCCCTTTCCCATGCCTTTCTCCTTTTGTGGTGTTGAGGACTGAACCCAAGGCTAGGCAAACCTTCTACCACTGAGCTACATCCCTAGCCTTTTTTTTTTTTTCTTTTGAGATAGAGTCTTGCTAAATTGCCCAGGCTGGTTTCGTTGTCTTGTGTGTTCTTTTTAGAGCCTTTGTAGTGTGCTTTCAATAAATACTTTTTTTTTTTGGTACTTGGGATTGAACTCATGACTTTGTGCTTGCCAGGCAGGTGCTGTGCCATTGAGCTATATCCCTGGCCCAATAAATAAAAAAAGGTGTCAAGAAGCTCAGTGGTGGCACACGTAATTCTGGCAGTCTGGGAGGCTGAGGCAGGAAGATTGAAGGTTTGAGCCCAACCTGGGCAGTTTACCAACTTAGCAAGACCTGTCTCAAGAAAACATTTAAAAAGAGGTTGGGAGAGTAGCTCAGTCCAAAGGCCCTGGGTTCAGTGCTCAGTACTGCATCAAGAGTTTGCTCTGGAGACGTTCCCCTGACTGGCTGACTTGCCATTTGGACCCTGGGAACCTGCTCACCAGGCTCAGGCTCTGCTGTTTGCTCCCATGCCACTCCCTACCCGAATGCAGGCAGCCGGTCCCTAAACCCATGTGTGCCAAATGTGTTCCTTGTTGAACTGTGCAGTTTTGTCAAATACCATGCATATAGGAGAAGCATAAGTGTGATGAGAGAATTCTATGAATCTATTGTGTTCTATAAAGGCTAAGACGGAAAGAATTTTCTATAAAAACCAAACTAAATGCTCTGGTAAATGTGAACTGCTGGAAAAGAACACAGTCAAATTAGGTGTGAGTGAGAAGGCGGTTAATTACTGGGGCAACGCCATGAAAAGTGAGGATTCCAGGCTTGATCATTTTACTAATATCTGCAAACTCTTGATGCGCATTTAGAAACTGTGGAAAGTGTGGTCTGGGTGGGGTTTATGCAGGAAAGATGTCTGGGAACTTCAGTTTGTGGGCCTGCACTCAAAGGAAAGGCTTTGGCTCTACATCAAAAGATTAGCGAATGACTATACGTTTATAGGTTTTTCAGTTAATATAAAATGTTGAAGGTATGTGCAACAGGCTGCATTTTTTTCCACTTCTATTTTATTTCAAGAAGAAAAAGAAAAAAGAAAAAAAAAACCCCAGAATTTCAAAGCACATCAATCAGAATAGGCTCCCTTATTAATGATTCCTTACGTTTACTGCTTTTTTTTTCCCCAGTTCTAGGGGTTGAGCTCAGGGCCTCCCAGGACCTTTGCACTAAGCTATATCCCCAAACTGTTTTTAAAATTTTTTATTTTGAGACAAGATCTTGCCAAGTCACTGAATTCCCCAGGCTGAACACAAACTTTCAGTCCTCCTGCCTCAGCCTTCTAGAATGCTGGAATTACTGATTTTTTGATTAACTGAGCAGTTCTCAGCTCTGATTCCACAGACCAAGAAGGCTTATTCTGTGCAGTATGCAGGCCTGGTGCAGTTATTTTTATCATGTTTGATTCCCTGCACCTCTGAGGATTCCTTTTCTTCATTTACAGTGAGAAAACTGAACCCTGGGAGCAGTCAAGCTTCCACAGCTTGAAGTCCCAGACCCACACCATCAAACTTGAGCAGATGGGGAGTGCAGGTCTGGGTGCAGTGGTGACCTCACCGTGGTGACTCTGGCACAGTGATGGGGACCCTGCAGACAGCCTCCAGCCCTGCTAAGGGCTGTCTGCTGCTCTGTACCTCCTCCCTGAAGCTGCTGCCTTTCTGTGCTCTCCCTGCTTGGAGCCTTTTGTATGCAGCCTCGCTGCTGAAGAGGCACCTATTAATTTATCACAGGTGATGTGTGCCTCCTCGGGCTCGGGCTCGGAGGAGGCGTCTGCACCCATGTACCTCACTAATGACAGGTTCTGGGCTCCAGAGAGATAATAGGATCTTTTCATCTGATGTCTGCACACAGGTGCTGTGTCTCTGGGAGCTTCTAGGGGGCAGCAGCCGCCTGCTGTTCCTGGCTCCTGCAAGCAGAGTGGAGGTTGGACATGTGAGCAGTGTGCTTTTGACTCCAGTTTTTTAAGCCATGCCATGCGGGTCCTCTGGGAGCCACCTGAATCCGTCTAAGTAAAGGAATCACAGTATCCAGCATCTTCCTTTCTTCCTGTGCCCCACAGCTAAATCCTTTATCTGTGTCCCCTGCAGCATACTCACATTCTTCATTGTCAGAGTTGAAGCAGCGAAGTTCACCTGCTTTGAAAATAAGCACAGAGATGTCTTTAAGGGAGTAAAATTTTTCTCTTAGATTGTACTCATTGCCACTGTGAGACATCAGTATCTTGCCCAACCCAGTTCAGGGGTTTGGCAGGTTCCCCTGGGGGCTCATGTCTTTGTTCTGTTGGGAATGTTACTGTCATATGGTTGATTACTGGCTCTTCCTTTCTGCCGGTTCCCAGCCCCACTTCTTTTCCCTCATCCAAGCCAGAGATTGGAAATCCAGATGACTTCCTCAGGAGCACACTAAGGGGAAAACTTGATTTGCTGATTGTGTCCACTTGGATGCCCAGGACTTCCATGGGCAGCTTGGGCCTCATCACGGGTAAGGAACTAGCACTTCCCTTACCGTGACCAGAGTGCTGCTCCTGACCTTGGATCCCTGCAGCTAGAGGCTGCTGCAAGTGCTGGAGAGCAGAAAGGTTGGTGGCAGCTGACTTACTTGACTGCCGTAACCACAGAGAAGTTGATAGGCTGCGACACTTCGGCCTTGTGAGGTTTATTTAGGATTAGCCAAGAATCTCGGTCCTGTCTCCACCGTGGCAGGAGCTGGTGGCCTGCACCACTTTCTCATGGCTTTTATTCTGTTGGGCTCTCTTCTGAGGCTCCCAGGGCCCTGGGAAAGTCAGGAGTCTCTTTGAAGCCCCCCTGTTCCAGAGAGTGGCTTTCCTTGAGGACAAGGGTGTGCCTCAGCCTGCCTCTCCGCCTCTCTCAGTTGTCTCTCTGAGGAGTGACAGCTCATAGCATCTGTTAATGAACAGAAGAAATAACTAGAAATAGTGGTGAATCATTTGACAGTGAAGTGGTTTATAACTTCTGTTTATCATCAAATGATTATCCTGATCATTATTATTTCTAGTGAGTTTTTGAAGATTTCAGCCTGGTCTCCAGAGCCCCATTTATAAGACATTTTATTTCTGCCTTCATAATATCTAGAAATAACTTAGTTATTTCCAGTGAAATCCCAGCCCACAGCCCCCGCAGGCCCCAGGCTGTGCTCCTCTTTCCTGGGCCTTCTCTCCAGTTACCCCGGTGGGCTCCAGTAGGCGGGGGATCCCCTCCTGACCGGGCTGGCAGCACTAATACCCGTGGCAGGAAAGCTGCGGTGTTTGTTTTTGCAGTTCCTGGATTTGGTTTAATGTTCAATTGATTTTTTTAATGTATTTAATCATTTTTTTCTTACCTCATAAGAATTAACCTGCACAAACCTCATTTTATCCTAAGTGTGGCTTTGGGAGGAAGGGAGAAGAAAATTGAGTTTCTCTAGCTTATTTTGTTCTTTCACTTTTTATTTTCCGAATGACTTTTCCTGCCCGAGCAGCTCTGTAAGATACAGTATGTTTTCGTGGCCATTACTTACTCATTGCTAACAGGTCTCTCCTGCTTCCCTTTGTCTGTGAACTAAGTACAGGGGCCTAGAGATAATTGGTAGCTCTATCACAGGCGCACCAATTACAGATCAACAGGCATCATGCTGGTTTGTGGTTGATACTGGCTGCCCACCTAGCAAGCATGCGTCGTTCTGAATCTGTCACTGTGCTGGGGTTCCCTCACTGTGTGGCTTAGCTCTCCTGATTGCCTCGCAGCCTCCCTGCTCCACAGATTTCAGCTTCACGTTCTCCCTAGTCTCACGGCTACCTGATCTATCTTAGGTTATGCCTCTTTGTCATGTATGAAGTCTTCAGGTATTACAAAGTTCTAATTTGCAGGGTGTTTGAGCCTTTTTGTGGGGAGTGCTGGAGAACAGACCTGGGGCAGCATGCCTGCTAGATAGGCACTCTACCACTGAGCACCCCTCTAGCTAGCCCTCTAGCCCTCAATTTTCCTTTGTTCTTTGGTGTCTACAGTGGTTAGGTAGCAAGCTGCAGATGAATGCTTCTCTTGTAACCACTGGTTTTTGGTAGTTTTGTCTGCTGAGTCCAGGTAAAGACATCTTTGTGGGTGCCCGGTTTAACCCCCTTTTTGAGCACCATTTGATTTGCATCTCCCATCTACTTTGCGCTAGCATGAGGAGGAAAATTACACTTCAGTGCTGAGCTGCTGGGTGCTTGAGGAAGGCTTGTAGGTGCTGCAGTAGGAAGGGAGTCCTGGTGTGGTGTGGCCATATGTCCAGGTGGGACATATTTCCCAGGTCCTTGGCACCTACACACTTTGCTAAGCCTTCTGTGGGATGGGGGTGTACCAGATAGCTCCTGGAGGACAGCAGGCCGTCCATGCAAGAGGAGTGAGTGAATATATGTGCTCACTTGTGTGTGTTGGATATGGGGAGCCGTGGAATTGGATTGCAGTTGCTGCCTGGTTGCTGCTAGAACCTAGGGTACCATGTTCCCACTGGGTGCACAAATGCACATATGCCCATGTTTAGTGGATCGTTGCCACACAGGCCACATAAAGAAGGCATTTTATGAAAGGGAACATCAGAAGAAACATTATAACTGAGACCTTTATAGCCTCTCCATTATTATGGTTTAAATCTTGACAGTCTTTTTTGCAGTGACCCTGGGATCAGCAAAGCCAGCACTCACTCCCACCTCCTCATTCTTTCTCTCCACATCCTGTCCTGTAGCTGTGGTGCACAGATAGGCATCGTGAAATGTGCAGGCAGCAGAGCTGCTCAGAGTTGTCTAGAAACAGCCCCTTTTCAGTCAAGTTGGAAACCAGATGACTCACCATTCTGTTTGTTTTATTGCAACTGTCTTTTTGTAAAATGCCCTAAAAGCTTTACACTGTAAATGCCAAAGAGAGGGTTTTGTCTTTCTTTTTTGTGACCTCTTCCGGTATCTCTCATCTTTGCTTTTATGTTTCTTTCCCCCTTCCCTTTCAGAATTATTTTCTCTTTCATTACTCTCTCTTTTTCTGTCCCTCCCTTCCTTCCTGCTCCCCCACCTTCCTTTGATAACTTAATGGCAATCTGTAGTCGATGGAGTTTTTGCTAACATCATGGTGCATTCTTTCAAGCTGTAATGCTCTCCGAGTGAGAGGGTATACCCTGAAGTTTTTGTGTATGGTTTAGAAATGGAACTGCCCATGCATGTCAGAGTTTATAAAGTACTCATTGGATTCAGTGCTAGAGCTAAGTGTCACGTCAAATCATAATCTGTGGTACCACATTTTGCAAAATAACGGGTGTATCCGAGCTCTTTCCTATATACGCATCTTCTGTACCGAGCAGCTGGCACGGTCACAGCAGCATTCAGAGCCCTTGGACTTCCCAAGAACATCTTCTGGGCTGAGACCCATGACTTCTGTGGACTGGCGACTTAGGACTTTTTATTTGTAGGCCTGGGAATTGAACCTAGGGCCTTGTGTATGCTAAGCAAGTGCTCTACCACTGAGTTACCTCCCCAGCCCTTTTTATATTTTTTTATTTTAAGAAAGGATCACATTGAGCTGCCCAGGCTGGATTTAAAGTTGTAATACCCTGGCCTCAGCCTCCCAGGTACCGCGGATCATAGGCATGTGCCACCCCTTGTGGTGACCTATGACTTCTGTGGCCTTTGGGACCTGTGACTTTTGTGGATTATAGGACCTAGGACTTTTACTGTCTGAGGGGTCTGTGGCTTCTATGGACTGTGAGACCTATAACTTCTCTTTTATGGGCTGTGAGACCTAATCAGAATGTGAATGCCGCGCGAGAGCGTGGCCTGCTAATCCCCTCTCTCTGAAGGTATAATTTAACTGGAATTCCTGAAGGAAAGAGCACCTGCTCCTGTGGCTTAGTGAGGTGTTGGGATCTAAATTTTTAAGGCCTAGTGTTCTGCACCAGAACTTGCAGACTCTTTTCCTGATACCTGACACTGCGGCACTTGCCTGAGTCACCTGATTGATGATTTGAGCATCAGTTGGGTGTTAAACACCTGGCCAGGGAAACAGGGACCCTCTGTGGAATTACCCAAGGGTGGTAGACAGATTGTCGAATTTTAATGAAGGTGGGGTGGGTCTCCAGTGTTCGTCTGCTTTGTAGCATAGCAGAATCCCAACCATTACTTCAGGAGTGTTCACTGGAAACCTATGCCGGTGCTGGCGGTTGTACTCTGCATTAGTCAGTCCTTAAACCCAGCTGAACTAGTTTTAGAAGTCTCTAGTTCTAATGAAGAACTCTCTGAAGCTTAGGTGTGGGGCATCCTCATCCTCTGCTTTTTTTTAACGGCCTTTCGTCTGTGTAGGCCACCAGGGCCGCCATCCCTTGAAATCTCTCTTTTTTATTTTTAAGGCCAGGCTGCCCTTGATTCATGTGTAGCCCAGGCTGGCTTCAAACTTACAAGTCCTCCAGCCTCAGCCTCCTGACCACTGGGATTGCAGGTGTGCTTTATGCCTGGCTCCTTGAGTTCTGTTATCATGAAACTTCTTCCCTGTATACCTTCAAAGAAAGAGAATGCTTCTCTAGTATAAGTAGGGTAAAATAAGGTGCCATTATAATGTTTAATAAATAGACAGCTGAGAATTTTAAAAACGAATTAAACTGGGAAACTGGGCTTTTCACTCTGGTGAGGAGTCTGATTCGGATACAAGCCTTATCCCTGATGTTGGACAACAGAAAAGCATAGGCTATTAACTCTACACCCCACTCTCCTGCTGCTAGTGTGCAGCAGGTGAAGTGGGTTAAATCAAGGCCCCTTTCCCACTGGGACAGAAGTTCCTCTGTTCCAGGTGACAGTTGGAACAAACTCCTAAGCTTTCTGGGCCACTGTGATGAAGCTTCCTGAAGGGGTGGCCCTGTATGCTGCTTTTGACATGTGCAGTTGCTCTGAGGGCCTGGGAGCAACCTGCAAAGGCTCTGCCCACAGTCCCAGCCTGCAGCTGTTTTCTCGCCACCTGGGGCAGAGCTCTTGGAAGAGCAGCGCCTCATTGAGTGCTCACGCCTGTTCGTTCCTTGGCTTCTCTGCTGAACTCTCCAGCAGGAGTGCCAATTCTTCCATTTAGCTGACTATTATATAGCCCTTAAAAGGGAAGGGCTTATTTTAGCTGGCTGCTATATTGATTGCTATAGGGACATTTCTATTTTCACTGGCTGCTATATTGACTGGGAAAGGGAAAGGGGTCTTATTGCCGGGAGCTGTCATATTGACTGTTACAGAAAAGATCTGTATTTAAGCAGTACCAGTGCACTGGGATCTCCCAGGCAGGATATTAATGCTAATTCATCCGCTTACCCCCTGCTGTGAGTGTTATTTGTTTAAATCTGTAGATTCCCACAGCGCGTTTATATCCTCACTAGAGTGAGCTCCGCTCCCTGTAATTATTTAACATTATATGCTGTTATAAATTGTAACAGTTAAAGAATGGTAATGAGTAGCCAAAAACGAAAAGAAAAAGGAAATAAGAAAACATAGAAAAACGGAAAGAAGAAAATATATAAAATAGTCTATACCTTTTTTTGGTGGTGGTAGTGAGGATTGAGCCCAGGGTCTTTGTGTTGAGCTACCTCCCAGCCCTTTTTATTTTTTGTGTTGAGACAGTCTCACTAAGTCACTTAGTTGACCAGGCTTATAATCCTCCTGCCTCAGCCTCCCAGAGTGCTGGGATTACTGGTGCTTATTTCCATACCCAGCAGTATATGTATTTTGTGTGTGTGCATTTGTGAGTGACCTGAGAAATGGCAAAGTTAGGGCCAGAAATTGCAGTGAAAACTTCTGGTTTCCTTCCTTTAACTACAAGTTGATTTATACAGCATTGCTTGGTCCATGGATGATGCCTCTGTGAGCGTGCACATGTGTGCATTGTGTGCACATGTGCATAAGTACATGTAATTTGCGTGTGGTTTGAGATCAGCAGGGCATTGATCCATTAGTGATTCAGTTCTGTGATGAATGCTGATACCTGATTTTCATGTAAGCGTCTGTGTTCACACAGGAGCTGTGGCCCTGAGACCTGCCAGTGGGGACAGCACTGGGGAATACTCAGTTGGGATTGAACTAAGAGGCCATTGGGTGTCACTGTCGCTCTGTTGGCTTGTAGTTAAGAGATTTTTGTTTCCCTCTGCTGGGAAAACTCAATTTCAAAAGAAAGTTTTTTTGCACAAGTTGGAGGTGTCATCTGTTTGAGATCTCTTTTAAAAAGCAGTCGTTTTGTTTGCTTGTTTTTGCTATGCTAAGCTTCTAGCATGTTTATTGTTCTTGAAAATTGTATGCTGATTGCGAGCTCTGTTTGAATATAACCCACAGTGCATCCAGATGAGGAGCATCCAGAGGAGGACTTCTGGAAGGGAGAAGACGTTCCGTCTAATGCACTCACTGGTATTTTGAAAGTCTGGGGAGCAGGGAGAGTGGATTCAGGCAAGAACTTGAAGCAGTGAGTGCTCTTCCAGGAGCAGGAGTTGGGCAAGCCCTTGCTAGTCCCTGCCTCGGTCCTGAGGAGGTGGGAAGAGTGCTGAGAGCGCGCTGCCGCCTGGTCCACAGAGCGGAGGAGCGGGCCGCTCGGCAGCGTGGAGCCGTGCCAGGCTTCACCACAATTCATACTGTGTCAGTTTAATAAATGCACTACTTAAATTATGAAATTACAAAAGAAAAAAGAGAATGCACTTATTCAGACTCTTAATACATTAAAAATAAGGCATTAAAACTCTGACTTTTTTTTTCTTCCAGAATCAATAATGAACAGGAAGGGTTGTAGACATTAACAGTCATGGACATTCAAACTCTTATACATAAATTATCTTAGAAAAATGCACATAAGACTTGAATAATGTAAATACATTAATGCATTTAATAATTTAAACATTAAAGCGCAAGCAGGAATTTGAGGCAGAGGCTGTTCCGAGGTAAGGGATTAGTCCTAGAACGCACGGGTCCTGGATCGATGGGTGATTTCCCCTTGAGACACCCTGGAAGGAGAGTGCCTGGCCCGCGCTCTGGCCTCCTGTGCCAAGAATCCCTGGACATTCCTGATCTCAGCTACTTCCTGCACCTTATTTTTGCATATCCCAAGTTTCATCCTCAGTTCTGAATTAGCTTGTCCTGTGCTTCTACTTGTTTGTTGGAAAATTAAATGCTTCCACTTCAAAGAACAATGAACTTTGTGAATATCTTGGTTGGAAAACCAAGCCAAATTGAAAAATCTTTCAGCCAGCTCTGGCTGCTTGTGATTTAGGAAAAAGGAAGTGGTTTCTTCTTATAATCAGTCCGTTGTGTCTCAGTGACTGTGGTCGGCCAGGTCCAGGTTGCAGCATGCTAATAGAATTGGAGACTGGATCTAAAGGGAGACAGAAATGATAGCCTGTGTTAGCCCCTGGGCATTGGACATAACAGTGGCAGGTAGCCATGCCAGGAAGCAAGACAGGTGAGTTAGACTCAGTGGTCAGTGAACATGCCTTTCTTTGACTTGAGGGTTTAACTGTAGGATAGAACGAATGTTACTCTTAGCTGCTCCTCCCTCAATTATGTAGCAGAAACTCGCTAAAACATTGAAATCTCTTTTCTGACAGACATTTTTTTCTTTTTTTTTTTCATTATTATTATTATTATAATCGGTGCTGGGGATCGAACTCACAACCACATGCTTGCAAGGCAGTTGCTTATCATGCTGAGCTAAATTCCCAGCTCCTTATTTTTTTCTTTTGAGACAGAGTCTCATTCTATAGTCCAGGCTGGCCTCAAATTCTAGGTAATCCTGCTTCAGCCTTGAGTGTTGGGATAACAGATGTGTGTCACAGCATCTGGCTTCTGACAAAATTCTGAATGACCTCGTTCAGTTTTTCATTATGTACACTGTGAAATACCCTGGGAAGATCTAAGAGGCCAAGGTTGTGTGCCTGGTTTTCATGTTAAACCTGGTAGTTCCCAAGTCTGCATTTATAGCCCAGGCATATATGAGAAACTGAAAGGGTTGTTAAAAGGGTGTTACTACTGGATGCATATTCTGAAAACTTTTTCTCTCTTTGTAGAACAGGTGTGTTTATTTGGTCAGCCATGCAAATGTTGTCCCTTTGGGTTTGCTGTGGGACCCTTGAGAAATGGTTATCAGCTGGTAATGACAGAACAAAACATATTTTCATTATTGCCTGATCTGTTGGAGTCTTGCACTGCTCCGCACATCTACTGTGTGAAGTTTTACCTGGGATCTTCTTGATTTGACACAGACCTTGTCTGTTCTGGCTTCTATGACTTTGTATGCAACCATTTCCAGTCTTTGTTGCAGCCAGAGACAGTTTGCTTTCCCAGATAATCATGGTTCCAAGCCAGCTTACAACCACTTTGAGCAGAGCAGCTATAGGCTGAGCTGGGGCCTGTGCAGCAGGCGGAAACAGATCAGTCTATGGCCCAGGACCACTGAAGGAAAACCAGTTCTCCGAGGTGGGAGGTCAGGTATTGGTTTGGAGGAGCCCGAGGTGTACAGCCTGTGAGGGGTCCTGGGAGCAGACCCTCAGGGCAGCGTGGCATCCTTGCTCTGTGTTCCGCTTCTTCCAGCCCTGCTGAACAATGCTTTTGCTTCCCAAGCTCTTCTCTACCTGTTTTAAGGTGGCAGTGCCCTTCTAGCTAGTTTTATTTCAGCCTGCGGGTAGCTGTTGGCTGCAGGTCTGTTGTGTTTGCATTTTCCCCAGTGTTCACAGAGCACTTGGGACAGAACTCCCTTGGGACCAGGGACCAGGGACCAGGGACCGTCTCTCCTGCCTGCTGTCCATGCCCATCCTGGCAGAAGGGACAAAATAAGTTGGGGTTACAAACCAGGGAGAATTCTCTTTGGATTTTGCTGGTCACACCCAAGAAAGTTTAAGCTTCTTTCTCGCCACTTAAGTTCCAAGAAATGTTTTATGGTCTTAACCGCAGAGTTGGCTCGTGCTAGATGGGGATGTGTTGAACTGGGCCGTGGGTGGAGCATCTTCCCTGGTGTTCGGGGTGCAGAGTGCTGGCTGCCATTAGGTAGTGATCTAGCACTGACCAGGTTCAGCTCACCTTGTGATATATCCCATATGCAGATTTCCTTTGAAGAGAGAGGAGTCAGGTTCATTAATTAAAGGAGCCTGGCTCAAGAAGTCTGTAATTAGAGGTGCTAGAAATCTGAATTTTAAGAGGTCTGTGCAGCTGCATTTTGAAAAATGTAGGGAGGTACTAAGAAGTACAGGTTGTGGGCAAGAATGTGGCTGAACCAGATTTGGGAGGTTTGGTTTTTGGCAGAATTCCCCTTTAAATTCATATTTATTCTTTCTTTCTATCTCTCTCTTTCTTTCTTTCGCCAAATGGGAAGCCAAACTTCTTTTTTTTTCTTGATGAAGGTCGCACTGCAGTGGAGCGGATGGTGGTATGATCAGAGTGTGTGGAGGGCAAGATGCTCAGTTACAATGGAAGCAGGGATGCCTTTGGGCACTGGGAGACAGTGCTTGAAAAAATTAACTGAGTGAGTTGAGCAGGAAGTAGAACCACAAATTACATGTAGTGTAGGGAGCTAAGTCAGTCCCTGGCAATGCTGAATTCTAGAATCATGGTCTCTACTTTTGAGTGTCTCCTCTTCTGTCCTAGATCACTTTTCCATGTGACCCTAAACATTCTCAGATCTTTATGGGAAGTCCTAACCTGTCCCTTTTCTTTCTCATTTCCCCAGTTGTTTGTAGGATGACCTTTTGCTTTGAATGCTTTCTCTCCAATGCCTTAAGAAAAAACTTTAGGCCAGGGTGTGGTGGTGCAAGCCTGTCCTCCTGGCATGCAGGAGGCTGAGGCAAGAAGATTGTTGCAAGTTCAAGACTGGCCTGGGTTACAAAGTGAGCTGAAAGCCAATCTGAACTGCATAGCAAGACCCTGTCTCAAAAAAAAAAATTTTTTTTTTCCCTTTGGCCCTTTTTTCTTTTGTCAACAACCTTTATTTGCATTTCTGTTAATTAACTGAGGCTAATTGAGATGTGAAGGAGCAGGAAGAGTGAGAGTTACATGGGTAGGGGACTCAAGTGCCTGCCTTCCCCAGGAAGGGAAGAAGGGACTAGTGGCGGGTGGGCTGCTGACCACCCACACACTGCCTACAGACAGGCCTCATGCTGTAGGACATCCCTTCCTGGCTTTTGCTCTTTCTTTTTCTTTTTTTGATACAGGATCTTGCTGTGATGCAGTGCACACTGGCCTGGAACTCACGGCAGTCTTCTTGCTTCAGCCTCCTGAGTGCCTGTTGGCTTCTTGTTTTCGTGTCTTTTTGGGTATTACTAGCACTATCCCATTTTGCATCCTGGACCCTCTGCCAGGGGCTAAAACAAATAATATGTGTTTTAGGGATGATCCTTTGTGTTCTTCTTGCATTCTTTGTCTCTGCACATATTGGGAAATCTGCTAGCAAACCCCTGAACTGAACAGAATGAGTCTCAAAGACCCTTACTTGGAGCATTTACAATATGCAGATTGTGATTCAATTAGATTGAAACCTTTATTTAGCAGAGTGGTTTCATGAAATAAATAACTTTTGAAGAACGAGGCTTTCTATATGTAATAAATATATATTTTCCCTTCACTTGCCGGCACAGGGCCCCTTGCCTTCCAAAGCCTGCTGTTCCCTCCACAGCCAGCATGTCTGGGCCCTGTGCAGGAGCAATGTCTCCTGTCACTTCCTGGCACAAGGGTTTCATCCTTTATTTACAGTGCTGAGCTCGTTAGCGCTGGCAAAGGGGAGATGGTGTGAAGGTCCTTATGTCTGCTTTCTCCTCTCCAGGAGAAAGTAAAGTGTGTGTGCGGGTTTCTCCTGTGGGCTAGTCGCAGTAGTGGTGGGGTTCAGGTGTCCCTTTTTTCCAGGAGCCACCAAAGTCCTGGTCTTCTGTTCTCTCTGTGCCGCATGTCCTCTGACGGGGGTAAATGATTTCAGATGCCTAATTCAGAATTTCAGGAAGAAGAGCACAATGCGTGGTGCTTCTCCCAGCAGCACCCCCCATCCTCCCTGTCTCAGCCCAGCGTGACAAAATGACAGATAATTAACCGATCAGGTCCTCCTGTTAGGCACGTCCTAGTGCTGGAAGCTGCCAGCTCTCTGCAGGTCCTGTTGGTGCTGTGTGCAGATGGGTGGTGCAGTGCTAAGTGGTCATAGAAGAGGGCAGTGAGTGCTTTGGGAAAAGCAAGCAGAACCCTCTTCAGATGGGAGAGTGCTTAAAAGGGAGCGGGTCCAGCAAGGTGTCCGGCTTGAAAGCACCTGGCGAAGATACTTAGACTTCAGGGTTGTGGTCCTGAATGCCATCGCCTGTCTCGGAATGGTGCTTTGGGTTTATAATAGGATGCCTGATTACAGAGAACATTTTGAAGGCCACTTAGTCCCAGGGTGGGCTGTGCATTAGGCACACTAATCCTTTGCTGTACCCTGGACTGGAATTGCAAAATTGGAAGCGCGTGGTCTGTCGTGTTTCAGCTCAGGCATTAAACGGTTCTGTACAGACGGTTCCTTCCATGCTTTCTCTCACACAGCTGCCCAACTTCTCTTTCCCCAGCAGAAAGAGTTTATTATGAGAGTATTCCCTCTGCCCACCAGTGACTTTTAAAAACTGCTCTGGTGTTTAGCTGTGTGATCACCTCCCTCATCTTTGCAGTGTGAAACATCAGTGTGCAGATAAATATAGTAACATCAGGGCTGCACGCAGGCTCAGGTCCTTGGACCTGGCATGTTGGAGCAGAAAGAAACACCTAATTGCATCAAACCACTCTAAGTTCATGTATGTGGAGCCCATCAAGCTGAGAGCATCCAGACAGCATCTGCTGTTATCAAATCACTCATGAATCCAGCTAATTAAAATAGAGCTTCATTTTTCTGAACCATTGTTTGGCAGGAATTCGAAACGGGTCTAACCCAATTTCTGCGTGTTTATGAGCCTTTATTATATCAGAGGTACTTTTCTGTAAATGTACAGGGCAGCGTTAAATGAATTGATCCACACAGTATCACTGTAGACGCACTATGGACTTGCTAATGATTTCTCTTCCAGCCTTCTGGTTTCCAGAACATTCGCTTGAAAGCTTTATCTTCAGTGTTTCTATGCTCTGCTCTTTGTCCACATACCCCCATTTAAAATGTTTTTCTTTTATTAGGAATTCTTTTTCTTTTATCAGTAGCGGGGATCGAACTCATGATAGTGCTGCTTGCAAGGCAGGCACTTACGCCGCTGAGCTAAATCCCAGCCCTAAAATGTTTCACTTTTACTATTAGCCTTTTTCTTTGAAAAACAGGAAAAATGTTCCCTTTGTGAAGTTTTCCCTTTCTTTTGTTTTTTTCTTTCTTCCTCTATTTCTGTTTTTGTTCTTCTAATAGATAAGATTCTTTACCTTTTCTCCATTTCTTGCTCTTTTCTGTTCATTTCTTTTATTTTTCCTCACCTTCTGGCATGTCATTTGCCCATTTTTCTGCCATGCTTTTCCTCTAACCTTTTCTTTCTCCTTTATGTCTTTTTTCTCCTGCCATTTCTCTGAAAAGGAGTTTTGGTACCTTTGTCTCAGGCGGCAGATGCGGTTGAATGGGGGGAGTGCAGGCGGGTGGGGGAAGTCTCTGTGGAGGCCAAGGCTCTGGCTGCTGCAGGGTGAACCAGCTGATACTGCTGTTTAGAACTTGCTTGCATGCTTTATTTTAGATTTTTAAAAGATTTTTCAAACTACATCTATTCTACTTTATAGACTAATAATCCTACTTTGAAGATGAAAAGTATTACATAAATGCCAGCTAATTATTCCTTGTAACACTTTGGTGAGTCTCCAGTAGTCCTGGTTCCATTTCACAGATGAAGAGGCAGAAACAGGAAAGGTGGGTAGCTCGGTAAGGCACCCGAGAAGTTGTTGACTGAGTTAGAATTAGGGCCAGGTCACCTCTGGCTTTGATGCTTGACTAGCACTTTGAGAGCATTTACTTCTCTCCCTGTAAGAACAGTGTGTACTTAAGGCAAGGGTGGCAATACCATCCTCTTTTCCTCTCTCTTACTTTCCTTCAACCTTTCTGAAGTCTCATTTGCCGCCTTTGGATGTGAAATGAACTCCTAGGTAATTCCTGAGAAAGAGAGATGCCAAACCACTTACGGGCTGGAAAAAACCCTGTCCATTACAGTCTCGAGCAGAGCACTCACTTTCTGTTTCCAGCAGCTTCCAGTAAGTGGGTCCATGTCACACGCGCTGGCCCTGGTGATCACAGCACTGTCGGAAGCACTGCCATGTTTGATTGAATTTACCCATTCTGGAATGACGTGTGTGTGAAGTCGTCTCTTGCATTACTGTGGCCTTTATCGTTGCTAATGCATCCTGACATTACAGGTATAGCCTTGGCTCTCCCAGAAGGGCAAGGCTACTCTTACACCAAGTGTAAGAGCAGAGATCACACAACCTGGGCAGCGAGAAGGCTTTGTGTAAGAAGCCTATTCTAATTCCTCACCTAGCATTGTTTCAAAAAGTAGAACAGTTGGTATTGTTCCCTTACAGAGAACAGGGCCAAAGGATAGAAGGTTTAGGAAATTAGGTTTCAGTTCATTTTAAAGAAGGACTCTTAGTTGGACACTGGCACATGCCTATAATTTTAGCTACTTAGGAAGCTGAGGCAAGAGGATTGCTTAAGCCCAAGAGTTTGAGGCTAGACTTGTTGCCTGGATAATATAGGAAGGCCTTGTTTAGAAATAAAGTAAAAATAAAATAAAATAGTCCTGACACGACTACGTCTCTTAGGCGAGTCAGGAAGTGAGTTCCCTGCGAAACGTAAGTGCAAGTGGAAGTTCACTGGTCATTTGTCAAGGTTGGTGGGCAGGGAGACCTCAATCATGAGGGGGACCAGCTGGCGCAGGTTGCCTAGGCCTCTTTCCTTGTCCCAGGCTGTGATAGCAAAAGCAGCAACTTTGCTGGTTCCTTTTGACTTCCTAAGTTCCCGAGGTAGATGAAGAGCTGGTGACTGCCCTGTCACTAGTCATCCCCTAACCTATGGCCTCCTGCTTCCTTATCTAACTTGAATAAAAACTGTTCCTGTTCAGTGTAAGAAAAGCAGCATCTCTGCCCCCGCCCCCTCAGCATTCCAGAGCCACGCTGTCTGGTGGCTGTCGGGACCCGTAGAAAACAGCAAAGCAAAACAGAACCCTGTAGGACTTTGCCTGCGAACAGTGTAAGTGGGTCCCGGCTTTCCTGCTGTGTGAAGCAGAGTATCTGGACTATATATAATTCAGTCCTGATGACTCAGTGTCTTCATTTTAGATGTAAATGTTTACACTGTGTTGTAAGTGTAGCTTTGTTTTCAAAACCTGTTGAAATATAAATATGTTGTATATTTGCCACTACTCTTAAGAGACTCCACCGATGCTAAATGACCCCAAACTAATAAGCTTTTTGAATTTTTTGTTTGCTGTTCATAGATGTTTCTCTCTTGACATTTGCTGTTAAGCTTTTTTTGTTGTCATGCCTTTGTTCTGTAAGTGTCCCTGTACTAGCTGGTTCCTTTCTTTTCCCATTCGCAGCTTTTAATATTCTGTGTTTGGACATCAGATAACTAAGCTTGTATGTAAAATAAATAGAAGTAGTTTGAGTAAAGCTTTGTTGTGTGTAAAATACTTGCAATTCATGATGTCTTTTTTGGTGGTACCAATTTCTCCTGCCTTTCCTTCTCTTCTCTCTCTGTTGGTTTTCTGTTCTTGTGAATTGGGTGTGGCCTTGGCAAGCTGAGCTTGGGGAAAGTTGAGTCTTGTTCTTGACCTTCCTTGACCTATATCCTTGGCCTGGGTATCACAGACTACCTTGTGGAATTGACCTAGAAATTATAAAATGGCACAGCCAGAGAGCCTGACGATCATCTGTTTAAACCCCTCCCTACTTTTTTTTTTGTGGCACTAGAGATTCAAACCCACAGCCTTTGCACTGCTGTATAATCCCAGCCCTTTTAATTTTTTTTTTCATTTTGAATCAGGGTCTCAGTAAGTCACTGATCTATTCAAGTTGTTCTTGAATTCTTCCATCCTCCTGTCTCAGCCTCCCAGAGTGCTAGAATTATAGGTGTGTTCCATTTTAGTGATGAAATCTGATGTATGATATTTATAGTGACATGTACTTTTTATTTTCTTATGAGGATCTAAATATTAATTGTGTTGCTCAATAGTTCTTAGCACATATTAAAGCCTGTACTTTGCCTTGTAAGTTTGCCTTGTAAGTCAGAAGTGCTGAGCTCACAGATATCCTACATTTAGTTGTAGAAATTTGTCAGAAATTGTTTAAATTTTCTATATAGTTGCACTGTTTAATTTTATGTACTATGCTGAATCGTATCGGAGTTATCATACAGTATGGCTTTATACTAGAAAGTGTGTGGCTTCTGTTTTGTATTTTTTGGTATAGAAGTTCTTGTGTCTTATTTAAATAAAATTATTAGTTAAATGGGGGGTGGATATGTCACCACACCCAGCATTAATGCCTTAGTTTAGAGAAATAAAGGGATCTGAGGCGTGGAGTGGGGGTGTGGGAGGCTGGGTTTGCTGGTGCATTAGTGTTGGGTTGGGACGCTGGGCTCAGGTTTCTTGAACCCTAACTGCTTTCTCTCCTACCTCAGTTCTCTTCCATACAGATGGTGAACATAATGTGTGCAAATGAGGAAATGTTGGTATTTTTGTAAGATTTAAAAAAAAATCATGACTTATGAAAAGCTTCAGAATTAAAGTACATAAGCCAACAAATTGCTTCTGTTTGTGACAGTGTTTGACTGTGTTTGCACTCAAGGCTGATGTCGATATTGTAGAAGAAGCTTTAATCTTTTCATTCAAATTTACAAGAAATACTGTTTCCTTTCAGTTAAAAGAAAAAAATATCCAAGAGAGCATTTGATTTGAGGAACCAAAAGTCTAGAAAATGTATCCGGGAGTCCTCGTCAATTTGGGGTATAATGAAATATAAAAAATACTCAATAAAAGCTCCTTTATTACTTTAACTGTTTAAATGTGGAGTTTTTAGCCATCAGGTTAATGTTTTGGTATCATTTTTTTATTTGATTGTGAGCACTTTTCCAGGTAGTTCTGCCACTCGAGCGCTAATCAGATTCCCACAGATGAGTGGTGCTAGCTGCAGCCTGACATCACCGCGTTCTTGCTTCGACATTATTTTATTTGTCTTTCCTGTAAAAGTTAATAACTCCATGTCCATGTGTTTAAACAGGCAAGAAGAGAGAGAAAGGACAGCAAACGGAAAGCCATGAGCAATGTCTCAGGAACCTTGTGCTAAACTGAGGACATTTAGGGATTTTTGTAATTTCTAAATACCTTATCCTGTGAATGGGTCTGGGGGAATCAAGAAGGTTGCAGAGCAAGATGGTAATTCATAATCCTTTGGATATCACAAGTAAACTTCTCTCTCTGTTTCCCCAGACAGAGCAGGAAGGAATTTGAAATGAATTACCATTGATTTAGAGGAGGAGAATGTACAGTAGAACTGATTTGCTTAATTGTGAGAACTGGGAAATTTGGCATTAATTGTAAGCGCAGTACATGCTCATTTGGCATCTCCTGGATGGTTAGAGTATCACTCAAGGGCATATAGACTCCTGGTCACCCTCCCGTCAGTGGCAGCATGGCCAAGATGTCACTGGGGCCTGGTGGAATCATTAACCTTTTAAAGTACATGTTTGTTTATGGGAAGCTGAGGTTGTGAGTAACAGGAATGTTTAGTGAAAGGATGCTGAATGGTTCAAAACTGTGAAGACTGTTTCTCTGTGTGATAGATTTCCTTGCTGAGCTGAAAATTTCCAAATTGAGGTTTATCGGAGGAGCTGCTGAACTGGTATCTCCTCACTAAGTTTTTCTTCTGGGATTTGCACCTTGGTAGTACAGCAGATATGAAAGTCAGTTCCATAACCCTAACTTCGCTCGGGATGTGTGAACATTCTGATACTTCCTCACCTGCCCCAGAGGCCACCAGCTTGTTTCAGGTGACATGTGGTATGTCTAGTGTCCATCGCCCCACTTACAGTCAGAGCTGGTTCTGCTGATTGTCCTGCTTGCTGACTTCCCTTGTGAGGAACTGATTGCCTTTGACCGTTTGAGAAGTAAGTTCCCAATCCTTATCATGTTGCTGTCAATTTGAAGATTTTTAAGTGTGCCAGCCTACTCTATTATGAATCATCCTTTTGGAATTCCTACTTCTGTTTTTTCCCTTATGCCATAAAATAAATAATCTCAAATAATGGCAGGAACTAGGATTTGGTGGTCTTCTGTTAATAGCAGACTTAAATTGTTTATTTTCCTCCATTTCCTGTGAAGCTAAAGCTGATCTTTAGCTACCCACATTTGTTATTTCAAGTTCTTCTCTTGCTGTCTTTTGGATTTGAGCTGTTTCTAAGCTATGACTGGATCTCTTTTGTTTGTTTTCTTGTGGTGTTAGGGATTGAACCCAGGAGCATTCTTCTCCTCAGGTATGTCCCCCACCCTTTTTATTTTTATTTTTAGTTTTGACACAGGGTCTCCTAGACGGGTATCAAACTTACAGTCCTCCTACCTCATTCTCCCTAAGTACTGGGGTTACAAACGTACACACACCTGGCTGACCGGTTCTTTTTTGAATTCAAATCTGTTTGATAATAGTCTTTGTCTAATTTTCTTATATGCTATCTGGCGGGAGGGCCACACTTGATGGCTTCTTGAAGGTTTTAGTTTTGTGCTGCATGTGGGTAACAGTAGGCAGAGTCTCTTGTCCAGAGGTAATCTTTGGAATCTGGGAATCCATCTTGTCCGAAGAGCAGAAGCTGTCCGGCCCTTATGAGAGGGGAGCCCCCTCCCCCGCCATAGCTATCTCCTCAGTGTCTAACCTCAGTGATGCCTTAATGCTTGAGGTTGCTTCTATCCAGGATGCAACAGTTTTCCATCCCCTTCCTAATCATCACACAGCTCAATCGTGCATGACTCGAGAGAGCTTCCACAATCTCTCTCTGGCCCAGACTTCAAAAAGAGGGAGAACTGAGGCGGGCCTGCATCTGCTGAGCACCTGAAGTTCCTGGAGTGGAAAAGTAACTTTCAGAAGGCATAAAATTCATGCAGTGGCAGAGGAAGAGCCTCGGAGTCAGTATCATTAGAAAGGTCCAAGGGACTGCGTGCTACATATTTTTAGCGCTGGAGTCACCAGCCACCGTCACCATGTGAGCTCACAGTTCTCCTAGGGAGCATCTTGGACACTGAGTCATTACATTCCTTTGGAGTGATTCAACTCAACAGCTTGACACCTTCATTAATTTTACAACACGAAGCCCAGTGCTTCCTCTTTAACAGTACAGGGAAATTAGAGGAATATTGAAAATAAAACCAAGGCAGACTCCTAGAAGGAACAGTCAAGAAGCTGTGGAAAGATGCTGGGTGAGGAAATAGAGCTTCTTGCCTCTTCTTGGTACCTCCTGGGCCCGAGCACTCAATCTTTGCCGCTGGACTCTGGCACACAGTCCTTGCATTTCTGTTCCTGGCACGCTGGCCGAACCTCTGGCTTGCAGCCAGCTCATTTGCCTTCTGCACTGAGGTCACTGCTACTGTGATCCGTGTATAATGGCATTTTCCTCCTCTTTTCAGTATGGAGGCTATTACAGTTTCTTCTCTAAACAGGACTTCAAACAATTTGCTGCCAGTTGGATTTCAAAGCCAAGGAAAAGGCAAATGTCATCCTTTTTTTCTCCCCTCTTTGGGTAACTGCTTTGTTGGTTGCATCAAAAATTAGAGGGGCTGCTATCTAAATTCAGGTGGGGATGTATGGGGACAAGGCATTTAAATTTGCTTTTCTTTCTCCCTGAAGGAGAAAATCTTTTCCTTCTCAACCTTTCCTAAAAAGGAACTTTGATCTTCTCAACCCAGAAGCAAGTGTTTTCATTTCCTCTCCAGCAAGCATGTATTCTTCAGCTCGTTCTGCAGCGGAGTCACAGTTGAGTGCAGCATCTGCAGCTGCCACAAGCTCTGCAGCTCCCTGTGGGCTGGAAGGTGGCACCCAGAGTCCGTGGCTCACAGGAAAGCCTCACCCAAGTCACCCTCTAGGCTACCATCATCTGATATTTGTGCATGATGGTTTAAGATGCTTTTTATTTACATGGACGTTTCTGGAAGAGCTACTTTAGTAAAATAACAATAACATTCTGGCAAGCCATTCATGCAGTATTTTAACTAGGGCGAAGAAAAAAAATTCAGATGGCAGAGATATTTCACACTGAAAGGTAGTTTTTGCACTCGTGAAGTTGCTTTTCATAAAGGCTTTTACTTCATCCATCAGTATATTTGAAGAGAGTAGGGTCAATAATGCATGCTTTAGAATTCCCTAAATACAGATTTACACAATAGACCCTAAAATATATTATGTTCTATCAGGTCAACTCTGTGGCTTCTGCCAGAGATACTTTATTTCTTTAATGTGAAAAACAAAAGGACAGAGGAAAGTAAAACAAAGGAAATTAGGGCCCACAAGCTTAATTAGTACAGGATTGTAACCCAAATCCACAATGGGAAGGACACAGTAACCAAAATCAGGAAATTCCAGTTGAAAGAGAGGCTCTTTCCTTTAACTCTTCCAGCGCCAGGGCCCTGGAGCTCAGGCGCAGGGTGAGCTCAGTGCAGCTCAGTCTTCCGTTTTGAACTTGTGGTTTTTGTGGATGTTCCTTTCTTCTCCTTCTCCTCCTCCTCCTCCTTATCTAAATGGGCTAAAAAGGTACTACTTGATTTTGTAACCCCCAGAGAGGGGGAAAGAGTACAAAAAAAAAAAAAAAAAAAAATCCTGTCACTGTCATCTGTTCATTTTTAAAGAGCAATTTTAAAAAATTGAAAATAAAAGAGGAAAATGAATAGGTGTTGAACCAGCCCGTGATATGTAAATGCCAACTAGTAATTACCTAAAACCTCAATTTTCATTCTGTTTCATCTTGCAAAACATTTCATTTTCCCTGAGTGAAAACACTTAATTTGGGCTGTGTGAGTTAGCGGAGCGGCCGCCTGTGGCCTGTGCCTCCGCCGGCTCCGGCTAGGGGGCACTTTGGCTCTGTGCTTGGCTGCTGGAGCTGCCTGTCCACCTCAAGGTTATTCCCCTCTTGCCATTCCAGTGGTTTTGCTCCAGGCATGCTGGGCCCCTCCCGCCACCCCGCTCCCACTCGTCTGGTTTCAGGGGCCGATTCCTCCTTGTCCTTGCAGAGGATCATACTGAATTTTGGCTGACCGAGCCTTGTTCTGCATATTAACTTTCCCTTCTTACCTGGGCCTGAGCCCCGTGGCTTCCCTGAGTTGGATTTCATGCTCAGAGAGAGCAGCCTTCTGGAAGCTCCCTTCCTCCCTCTTGAGATTTCAAAACCAGTCATCTCTAATTTTTTGTTTATTGATGCTGCTTTTTATTCTTTCTTTCCATTTGGGCACGGGGGTGGGGCAGTGTCCCTCTGTTGACTCTCACACACATCTGCCCTCCTGCCACACTTGAGTGTGACTCCACGGTTGCCTTTCTTTCACATGCTCGTGGATTTGTCTCCTACTTTAGGGTGTCACTTCTGGACAAATTCGTGCAGCATCTTGGAATGTGGCTTGTGGCTGCAGTGTTTCCTTCCCTCCCTCCTAAAGTGCCCTAGCTGTAGAGAAACGGAGCGCCCTGGCTTGTGAATGGTAGATCAGAGAGGACGCTGGCTGTAGAAAATCAGAATTATGCTGTCCTAGGACCCTGGATCCGAGAGTGCTCTGCCTGGAATCTCAAGGAACGTGGCCTCTTTAGTGAGATATATAGCTTCATAATTAGCCCGTTGCATTTTTTCATGAGTGCTAGCATCAGCGTTCTACGATGTGCTTCTCTGATTAACAGCTGCTTTGCAACTATTTCCTTGTGCCACCGATGACCATATTTGTCAAGGAACTCCTGACAGAGTACTGATTTCTTACTAAAACGCAGCATTTTTGCTTCAAGACAGTTCTTTCCTTTGCAGCACTGCCTGACTTTTAAAGTCAGCCCTTGTTAAAACTTGAGTTGGCTTTGGTCTAATGCTTATTAACAGGATTCTGGGTATCTGCTTTAGAGCAGGAGCAGAGGAACCTTTCCAGGCAATTTAATCTTCTGAGCAGCGCACAGCGGCAGCGCTGGAGTGGGGTTTTAGGCCCAAATACTGGCCATTTCCCCTTGTCCTCTAGTTGTGATCACTCTGGGATAAAAAGGACTTGGCTTGGCTTGTTAGTGCCATTAATTTTTGAATATTTTTAATATTTTAAAATGGCTAATGAATGCTCACATTTTAGGAGATAGATGTGTATATAGTACACAGGAGTGCTGGAATTGGTGGCATTCCAAATAGGTGTCACTGGAGACAATGTATCAGGTTTACATGTCAGGTGCAAAGTGCTAAGCTCCCTCAAACCCCAGGTTCCTTATTAGGCGGGTTCTGTTCTCCCGTCCCCCTCGCACAGAAAATAAAGTGTGCACTCTGAAGATTATAGTGTGGCAGGTCTTTTGTAGGAGAATGGAAAATACATAGGAAGCATCTCTTCAGTGAAGACTGTCAGAAACCTGGATTCTTCCCACTAGGGATTACTTACCCCACACAATGCATTTAACAGTGCGCCTTTCACAGCAGATAACCCCTGAATACACTGTGCTCCATTGATTTATACAGTTACAAATCCTGTTCTTAAACACAAATCTCTCTCAGTAGGCTGATCATCTTGGATCCAAAGGTGTTTTTTGACCTGAAGTCCCCCCTTCTTTTTCCAAGTTGCTAACTATAGTTAGATTATGAGATGGCAAAGAATATACTGCTCTCCTTTGCACCTTGGTTTTTCCTCCATCTCTAATGCGATAACCAGTGAAAATTACCTAATTTCCTTAAAATTGTGCAGTTGATGGTGGCAGGGTTGTTTTATTTTGCCTGGGGTGGGCAGGAAGCTGGATGATTGGGCCGGAGGGATTATGGAGAGTGAGAAACTTTGCTTCTGTTTTCTTCTGAGTTTGTCATCTGTACTTTTTTTAAACTAGCTACTGGCAATTTGAGGTGCATTCATTAAGAACTCAATCAGTGCAGGAGAAGGGGAGAGGAAAGGCAATTCCATATTTATCACGGACTCTGCTGCGAGTGGCTCAGCAGCGGCATTGGGAGCCTTGCGCCAGGATTTTCCCTGGCTTGCTGCACTCCCACAACGTGTGCAATAAAGTTCCTGTCTCCGTTTTACATCTTTGACATTGAGGCGGAAGATTTGGCCTGAATTTATGTAATTTAGTTGGGCGCAAATATATCCCATGAATAGTCACATTCATCTTCTAATTAGAAAATCAAACGATAACACAGGACAGGCTGCAGTACCCCATCATTGAATCCAACAAAAGCGAGTTGTGTGCGTTGGGCCTCTGCAGAGGAAAGTCAGTTGAATTGCTTCATGAAGTTAATGAAAAGTGTCCAACAATAGGCGGGTGAAAGGCCCAAAGTGAGTGCCCTGACAGTTATTCAGCGGGTGAAAATCTTTGCATCATGGGTAAGGAGTTTGGGAAATCTTTTCCTGTGGATGTATGAATCATAGGGCTACAAAGCCAAGGGTTGGCCAGGCCCTCCCCTCTTCCCTTGTAGGGTCAGTGCCTGTGGGGAGGGAGGAGAGCAGTGAGGAGTAGCTGGGAGAATAATTAGTGCAAGGAGGAGAGAGGTTTCCATAGGCTGACACTTACACGGAGCCGCTTATTGGGGTGTCTTTCTTGTTCAGCACATTATGTTGAGGCTGTTAGTTTGGGTGCTTTATATTTTTGCATGTAGTGATATCGATGCTGTTAAATATGTGATTTGCCTGCCACCTGCATTTTCAGACAAAGATCAAGAGGAACATAAACAAGCCTCAGATACACTTTATGTAGGTGTTTGGCAGTATCATTTTATATGACTTGAAATTAGTGAATGGAAACTTTAAAAGAAATTGTTCATATTTTTGCAAGTTTCAAGTGTGCTGGGACTTTGTCAAATTCCCGTTAAAATAAATACGTCAATTTCATCTCCCTTCCAAATTCATTTATCTTGCTTTTTTAAAAGGTGTTTTCTACTTTACCTGATGTTTAAATTGGATTCGCTCGTTTATGCTGTTCTTTGCTATATCCCCCACGTTTTTCTTAAATGAATTACTAATGACAGAGCACTCCATCATTCCCTCTCTGCAGCCACTTTAAGGAAAGCATGGTGATCTAAACCTTTTAACCTATTAAAGATGATTTTTCCCAATTGAATCAGACCCACCACAGGTGTAATAACTAATCATTTAAACTACACCTGCTATTATGTATTTTTAAGCCATTATGCGTGTTGGATAGATGATAATTCATGTTTATTGCATTGTCCGATGGATCCGTTTTGCCTACACTAGGCTGATTAATGTATTTAAAGAAATAAGAGATGCAATTTTAAAAAAAAAATTGATGGAATGCGCCAAGCACTGCATTGAGTGCACCATTAAACCCATCAGAACTTTGCTCTCTGACCAGAAATGCATATACCAAGGACTATATTAAAAAAGCAAGGTGAAACCTGTGCGTTTTAGTGGTGGGATTTTGTTTTCTTTCTCTGTCATGGGAAATTTTGGAAGGATGCGGGAAGGCTTCTTTCTATGTGGGTGAATGATGGGAGCTATTTGCATCTCCTGCCTAAGACCTGTTCATCCACATTTCCTCCGACACCTGGCGTACACATCGCAGCCACAGAGACTGCCGCGTTACCAATACTGTCATTTTCTTGTGTGTTGAAGGTGCATTTTTCCTCCAGGTGAAGAACAATTATCCCAGAACCATCTGAGCAGTGCAGATTGGTGTTGAACCCATGGGACCTGAATGTGTATCTCTTCTCTCTTCCATTTCCAGAGCACGCGCCTCTCTTCCTTTGGGTTTTATTTTCTCCTTCTTGCCTTCTTTAAAATTTATTTTTTTCCTGCTTGTGTTTTGTCTTCTCTTGCCTTTTCCCTCTTTATTTCCCTCCTCTACTCATTTCCTTTCCTTTCTATCTCTCATCCCTCCATCTTTTCATCAAAACACATCAGTGTTCTAGATAAAGTTCCATTTTTCTTGGTTTTTGATGCAGCTCGAGGTGATCTGGTGGAGGAACCAAGGGGGCGATAGGTAGTTTGAGTTCTGGAAGTTCCAGGCTGGCTTTTCCTTAGCTTGAGATGGTTGGTCTTCATTGGAGCCCGTGTCGTTTGTCAGTGCTGTCCGTGGCTTTGGAGGGCAGCTCATGACCCACAGGGAGCTGGGGTTGGCTTTCAGGGGCACTGGCATGTGATTGGGTGGCAGGCCCCAAAATGTTTTCAGCAGCTCACAAGTGAACTAACTGCAGGGCCTGCAACAGGAGACCACACAGTGCTTTTGGTTTTGGTGTTGAGAATAGAGCCTCTCATTCAGACAGTCTGGCTCCCACCTGAGACAGGTGGGCAGCTCAGGTTAGTAAGACCAGCATCAGTGAATGGGAGCGGACAGGCAGTGTGTGAACCCAGGCCTTGTGTGTGCCGAGTGACACAGAGATTAATGCTGTTAGCAGTTTCCCTTCATCCCCTCCTCAGCTTGTTCGTTATTAGATACAAAGATTTGAAATAATGTTCATTACCAGAGATAGGATAATCTGTCAGTCTGTCAGCTTACATCAGAGAACCCCCAACTTTGCCCTTTGAAGGCTCCTCGGAATGCACAGGTGGGACTGTTGTGACCAAGCATGTGTTTTGTCTCTTTCATGTTCCCTTTCCATGTCCGTGGGCACTCAGTACTTTGCCAGGCTCTGAGTGGGCGCTCGGTCTCTTCCCCTCAGTTGCGTGCAGTGGAGCCAGGGAGGCTGCCTGCTCGCTGGAAGGCAGTGTAATTATGCCTTCAATTATATGGTGCAATGGCAGCACTGAGGAGTTGAAGGGAATGGGGAGATCGGGGATGGCTTGCTCACGTAAGGAAGGTCCCGAGGAGTCAGAACTGGCTATAAAGGGCTGCACCGAGGAGTGTGTGTACGTGTGTAACACGCAGAGGGTGGAGGCGGAAAGGAGGCCCGCCAGGGAAAAGGCGTCCGTGCCGCAAGGGCGCTGACTGCGTGAGCATGGCTGAAGGGGCAGCTCGGGGAGAGGAGATAGGAACAGCTCCTTGCAGGGCCACAAAGCTCAGTTCAGGCATTAGATTGATGGACTCAGATGGAAGAGTCAAAGCCAAAAGAAGACGGCCAAGTAGTCCAGTCTTGCATTTAGGTGGATATGAAATTTAAGAAATAGCTAAACATTTGACCACAGTGTACACTTGTGTCTAGGGCCCAGGGAACTCAGAATTTTTCATCTTGCAATCCAGACTGTTGAAGCTTACTCTGTTCTGTTTTATCTCACTCACCAGATTGCCACAGCAGTGAAGTTTCTACAGAATTCCCGGGTCCGCCAGAGCCCCCTTGCGACCAGGAGAGCATTCCTTAAGAAGAAAGGTACAGGTTCTCATGACTGCACAGCCAGGCTGGGGACGGGGCAGGAGGAAGTCACAGAGCCCACGGCGGGTGCCGAGCGCAGCGGAGATCTCCTGCCGCTGTGCACTGCTGTGGGGTTGTGGGGCCTGAGGACCAGCGACACCCCATCCCCACATCCAAGTGCTAGTTTCCTTTCTAACAATGGAGCAGAGAGGTTGCCTGATTCAGATAATTAAGCACCAGCTAGAAGGCCAAGGGCATCACGGCCAAAGCCGTGTTCAGCAGCAGCATTGCCCTCTGGAGAATGTGCAGGACTTCTGCTTTGAGGTCCTTTCTTGGGTCACTGACCCTAGCTGCAGGATGACTGGCTACAGGCAAGGAGGCCACCTGCTACAGTAAAGAATGCGGAAGAAAGATGCAAAGGACAGTGGAAGTGAGATGACTAAACAAGGTCATCTTAAGGTCAGGCCTGGGGTCGTCCGGTTACAATTCAATGGTATTTCTGGATGTGCCATAAAATGAGCCTGACAAATTCAGGGTCTGAAGCAGACACAGTCTATTTTAGTTCTGTTGGAATTTAGGACATTTTTCTTTTCTTTCTTTTTTTTTTTTTGGTGAATTGAAAACAATTAATCAATCAAAAAAGAATCTAGACTTTTTATTCTTGGAACTCTTTAATTACATAACAATCCAGGAAGTTGTTTAAAGGCTTTTATATTACCTGGGTGTGGGGGAGGAATCCTTTCCTCAAAACAAAATTCTTTTTTTCTGTAAAAACTGAAACGTAAGCCTCAAAGTTGTGGTATTTCCCTCACTTTAGGCTGGAATGGGCGACGGTGGTTTTGGTTGCCTTATGCTTCCCCTGCAGGGGTGCTGCCGGTGCCCTGGTCCTGGCACCTGCTCCTCCCTGACCACACTGCAGTGTTGGGCACAGGGCGCCCAAGCACTTCGTTCACAGGCAGCTGCTTCGCAGCAGCCCCAAGGCTGGTCTCTGTGACAGGGTTGGTGAGGGGCGCTGTGTGCTCGCTGGCTGCGTTGGCTCACTGCCCCCCCATCATTAGGAGATTATTAAAATTTGGAGTGTGTTGGCTGGCCTCTCCATTCTGCAAGCATCATGCCATAAAAGAGTTTTTCCTTGAAATATGTGTACCTATAGGGAGTAATTAATCATAAAAGCTTAGGGATTTCAGCTCTCTCATCAAAGCATCGAAGCGGGAGAAAGCTGAGCCTAAAAGCTGAGCTGATTACCCGGGGTAACCTGAGACAAAATCTATGGTTGCCGAGAGATCCTTACCCAGTACATTGTGCAATATTATAACTGTCTGATCTTCTCCTCCACCGACAATGACCAGTTAGTCCTCATTTTCTCTCAAACGCAGCTGGGTTAGAATTTCATTTGCAGAAGGTATTTAGAGCAATTTAGAGACAAATGTCTCTGGTGTTTGCTCGGCACTTCCCCACCGCAGGCTTTGCTGAGCAGTTTTAGTATCAGGAGCTCCATCTAATCTGTTTAATTTTAATAAATCCCTGACTGGGAGAGGGAGAGAAAAAAAGAGAGAGAGAAACTCTGTACCAAATAATACTTCTTTTGAGTCACTTGGCTCATAATTGCTATAGAGAGGAAACTGTTCTGCACAATTATTATTTGCTGCTCTTAAAAAAATTAACCGATGAATCAGTTCACCCAAGAGTGAGTGTGTAACCCCATGCCACCCCGCTTCTTCCCAAGGGGGATTTGCCAGGAATAGGACAGACAGAGTCCCTGGCCTCAGAGAGCAGCCATTCTAGTTGGGGGAGGCAGGCATGACCAAATGGAGAGGGGAGGAGTGTGGTCTGTCTGCTGACGGGTTCCGCCGGGACTCGGACAGTGGGGAGCAGGGGATGAGGAGACCAGTTAGTGCAGAGTGGAGTTGATTTTAAGGAGGGCAGCTGGATGCCAGCTGCCTCAGAAAGGCTGGAGAGTGAGCAAGGGCCTGAAGGAGATGTGGATTTGTCGGTAGAGTGGCTCCCTAACTTGGATTAGTGTTTTTAGAATTGTGGGTGCTCAGAACTGCGAGATGCTCCCCTGCCCTTCTTGCTCTAAAGACAACCACACAGATTTACCCCTGAACTTAAACCCGGAATCACTGAGGCTAATCAGCCATCTCCATTATCTTCTAAAATGCTGCTTCAGTCGGTAATTACCCATTTCCGAGTTGAATCCCAGGAGAGTAACTTCTGGCAGGACCTTTTCTGGGCAGAGAATTCTAAGGTTTGATGGGCGTCTGGGGAAGAAAAGCCCCTTCGTGGATTTAAACTTCACTTTTTAATTTCCGCTGGTCCTTGGGTCAGGCTTGCACGATTACACAGCTTGGCACCATTTCTGATGGTGGCTGAGTGAGGAACACCTATGCCATCCCTCATGGTGGCAGCCGTCCCTAATAGTGGCTGTTGAGGAAGGGGCCAAGAGGGATCGCTGTGGTGTCCACACTCTCAGGCTCCCCGCGGGGTCGTGGCTGTGGAGGGTGCAAGGCTCTGGTTTGGGGAGAGCTCCCAGATGCCAAAGCCTGTGCTTTTCCTAGCAAATGTCACTTCAGGGAATTGCAGTGGAGCACTGACTTGAATTATAATCTTGACTTTTCTTTTTTTTAATAAACATCTCTTTCCTGAAAGGGGAAATCCAGTTTTGTTTTTCTTTTAATATTATTTAATATTTAATATAGAAATTGAGGTCCCTGTAGTGCAAGTCAGTTCAGTGGAGAATGAGGGTTACTTTAGGCATATCAGCTGAGTTCATGTTACTGTGAAACCACAGCCTGGAGCAGGGGCTGCGTCCTGCCTGTCCCTGACAGGTTAAGTGTGCTCTCTGATTGGGGTGGGCAGCAGAGCATGCTCAGTGCAGGGCATTGATTTGCAAAGGTCTGCCTTGCTTAGGTTTTTAGGGATGTTGTTTGGAGATCTCTTTGGATGCTTTAAAGGCTGAATATGGAGTCATTAATGAGAAACATGAAGTTATTAGAATCATTTATCATTTTCTTTGAAGTTTGTACTGCCATTTTGTGTAATTTACAGCATTTCTTCCTTTTATCGGGAATTTTTTGGATGAAAGAGAAAAGCAGCTGTTCACCTTCAGAGTATCAGGATGAATGTTTTTGTTTTCCTTCCAAGCGCTTGAATCTGTAGAGGACACGTCAACTGCAGTCAGCCACACACGATGATGATTGGCCTGGGTGTGGGGCTTAAGCCCTCACAGAACTGGTCTATATATAGAAGCACTTCTTGCCAGGCAGGCATCATATCTGGGGCTGTAATCAGGCTGCAATCCAGTGAGCTAGAGTAACTGAAAAACAGCCCTGGAATCAGCATAGAAAGTTAGAGGCTTGGAGGTTGTCAGTAGACTTGGGTTGATTTGACACCTCCTCCAACCACAAAATGTGGGGTGCAGTCTGCTTCCAGACATGTTTAGCAGGCTGAGTACAAACAGGTAAAAGTGATGTGTGTTTGCAGGGGCAAAAGGGAATAGAATTGTCTGTTGACTGTTCCTACCATATGCATTGCAAAGCAGGCTTCTAGAAAAGAGTGAATGTCTGTGTGTTTCTGCATAATCCTGTAGAGTGGGGCCAGGGTGGTGCTGACTGACACTTTTACTTACGGAGCTCTTCCGAAGTATATAAGTAAAGGGCTGTTTTCGCTTTCATCTAATAAATGGTCATGGGGTGAGGGATGGGAATGGGAAAGAGGAAAACTAAATAAAACACATGGCTACTTTCTCATTCTAAAAGGTGACACTGGATCTAACCTTTCTTCTCTGTTCCTGGAAGTGGAGCCCGTAGCTAAACTGCCCCCTTGCTGGAACAGAACTCGAGGAAGAAGCCTGGTGGGCACAACCTTGGGGTCGGGGTGGAGGTGAAGGACTTTTCTCACCACAGTAGTTTAAGGGGGAGTAAATTCTTACACAGATTTCAATTTAACTCTCTTTTATTACTTTTCTTTTTTTTTATCATTTACATCCATTTCATGAGGTAGTTTGCATGTCCTTGAATGGAATCTCGTTACCATGAAAGCTTTTTTAGCATTGATTTCATAACAGCCTTAATTTAATAGCTCCGTCATTACTGAGAAGCTCTGGGAGTGGGGCCCTGGCTTTCCAGGTCACTGACCTTTTAATTACAAACCTTGTTCTGATGGCCAGGTTATCGACTGGACAGCTCCCAGCTTGTGCCCCTAGGATAAAAACGAAAATAACTGTGTTTCCTCCCCCATCTCCAGGAAAAAAAAAAGTAACCTCTTGTGTTTCTAAAATTAATTTTCTCCCGTCAGCTTTACTTTATAATTAATTCTTTAACATATCTTAGTGAAGCCAGAAGTCTTTTTCCAAAGCTTTTGTTCCTGGGGCTGAGGTCCAGTAGACAGCTTGGGGGCAGGGGGCGCACGTGTTGCCAAGCCACTCCTTGGGGAAAGGCCTGAGGCCTTTTCCTCTTCCCCGCAGTTGCTGTGGCTGAGCTGGAAGGAGTGGTGTCGGCCCTGTGAGGGGCCGTCTGGCCCTCCTGTGTCTTTGTTAACGAGACCTGGATTAAGGCTTCAAGATTCAGATTGATGCCTATGTTTGCTAGAGTAAGTGGACCCTGTATATCATGCACCCTTTTTTTTTCATACTCAGGATTGAATCCAGGGTCTTAATACTGAGCTGTAACATCCCCAACTCCTTTTTTATTCACATTTTGAGACAAGACTTTGCTAAATTGCTAAATTGTCCGGGCTGGACTTGAACTTGCTATCCTACTGCCTCAGCCTCCCAGAGTACTATGATTATAGGTGTGTACTGTGAGGCCCAGCTTATCAAGGGCATTTTAAAACATATGCCCGTTCTGAGAGAAAGCAGTAGAGTGAGTTCTTTTTGCTTTGTTTTGTTCTTACGTGTTAGTCTTAGATGCATGAGAGGCAAGTACGCTTACCCAAGGAGTTCACCTCAGCTATGACTTTGACCCACACAGGTTGGTCTAGGACAGTGGTGGCAAACCTATGGTACACGTGCCACAGCAGGCTGTTTATTATCATTGAAAGCAATAAAAGGTTCGCCATCACTGGCCTAGGATCTCTGTCACTGACTCCAGAGAAGAAGGAACAGAGAGGCCAGTGGGCAAGAAGCACGCGGCCTACAATTCTAGCTTGATCAGGGCTGTGTGGTTTTACACTGAACTGCCTGCATTGCCCTCAGTCTGGGGAAGACAGGCCACCCTGGCCCTAAAACCCTTCTCGGGAAAATGAGCTGCCCAGACAGCAAAGTGGGCATGGCTTTGCAGCTGGAGGAAGAGGGCAAGTGAGAGAAAGGCCACTAGCAGTTGGCCTGAAGTCCAGCTTGCAGTAGGGTGGCGTTTCCCCCCTACTTCCTGCTCCTACCCGGGCTCCGCCCTGCGTGGGGCAGGTGTCCAGAGCCCCTGGGGTGTGGGCTGCATCCTGCAGGTGAGTGAGGAGCCTAGGCCGAGCAGCCGGGGCTGTGTGGCAGCCGCGCTTGTTCCTGAGGATGATTGAGCGTCTCCATCCATCTGTTGTGCGCGGACCGGCTTCCTTCCCTGCCAGTCTTGCATCTGCATATCCGTCACCTGCTGTTCTGGCCCAGCCTATTCATCACACTGACCGGTTCCCGCCATCAATTTTCCTGCTTCCCTTGTTACCCAAACTTGTCTTGAACTCTGCAGATTTTTCTCAGCATCCAGGATGAGACAGAAAGCAACCAGGCCAGCTGAGTGCAGGAAATCGATGTGCCATAACCCTGCAGCCGGAGGGTGGCTGAGCTTGCAGTTCCCATGCTCACCTGTGCTGGATAGACACGTGTCACCCCATGCCGGGGATGAGCCGAGTGAGTGGGCCTGGGTCCGGCACTCCCGGTTCACCTGGTCACTTGGCTGGTTCCCAAGAAAATGAAGAAATTTCTTAAATTTACATGCCTGCAATAACACAACAGAGAAAAGCAAAGTGATGAAAGGGACATGGTTGTATAAATTAGTGCTATTGAGATTTTTATTTTTGGGGGGAGCTAAGATGCATGGTTCTAAAAATTCAAACAGCCAAGGATAAACAGTGAAACAAATATGTCGTATTCCTTCTCATCCTGTTCCACTCTATTTTCTTTCCCAGAGGATGCTGCTGTTAACAGTTTCTTATGCGTCATTCCAGAGATAATCTAGCCATATAAAAGCATATTAATATTTATTACTCCTACGGAAGCACTAACACTTTTTAAATACAGTGGTTACTTATTTTATTTTATCTTATTTTATTATTTGGTGATGTTGAGGATGGAACCCAAGGTATTATACATGCTAGACAAGGGTTCTACCACACAGCTGAACTCCTAGCACTTAAAAATGTAAAAAAAAAAAATTTTTTTTAAAAAAAATTTGAGTCAGGGTTTTTTTTTTTGGAGTCAGGGTTTTTTTAAGCTGCCCAGGCTGGTCTTGAACTTATGATCCTCCTGCCTCAACCTCCCAGCTAAGCAGAACTACAGGTGTGTACCACTTGCCTGGCTTTTGTCTGTTCTTTCTTTGCCTTTACAATGGATGTTACATCTTGGCAGCCATTCCACATCGTCACATACAGAACTGTATCATTCTTTTAGTTGGCTGCATAGTATTCCAATGTGTGTGTGATACTTTTTTTTAAAGCAGTACCAAGTTTGTGAAGACTGAGGCCAGTTCTTCTCTTTTTGCTGTTTCTAACAATGCCCTAGTGAATATTCTTTCTTGTGCATGGTTGAAAACACATGATTAAGACAGTGCTTTTGCATGTGGTGAGCAGGCCATACGACGTTTCTCTTGGAAAATTCATCAGATTATGTTTCACAGAAAATGAATGTGACAGTTTTTAATACAAACATAATATATGTAGGGAGGGGGGAAGACAAATTACTGTAGCCACTTAACCCAGATTTGTATTGCAGGGGATAGTGTGGTCACTGGTTATAGGAAAAATGCTTTCTTTCTAAAGGAGAGTTTTCCCATCCTTCCTTTTTTGATTGGATATAGGTTTGTAAGTTTAATTTGTTTTTGGTTTGTGCGACAGGGTTTTTCAACTTTGCCCAGGCTGATCTCAAACTCTGGCCTTAAGTGTTCATCCTGCCTCAGCTTCTGGAGTAGCTGGGAATATATAGCTGTGTGCTACTAATTGTACTTTGGTCATAAATTTGATTTTTGATTTAAAGTAAATATTGAAATAAAGGGAAAGCTTTGGAAACTTGAAGGATTCAGACTGTTATGTACATTTGGGCAGTGCTAGGAGTGGAATCCAGGGCCTTTGTGCATACCAGGCAAGTCCTCTGTCACTGAGTTACACCCACAGCCCTTTCTCTTTGGAGACAGGTTCTCACCAGGTTATCCAGGCTGGTTTCTAATTTGTCATTCTCCTGTCTTACCTCTGGAGTTGCAGAGATTGCAGTCTTGTGCCACTATGTCTAGTGGTAGCCTAGTTGTATGTGTGTATGTTTCAATATGTTGGTGCCCTGGGCCATTGTGGGATGTCAGACTATACTCCTACTTTTTGTATGAAATGCTGTTACACCAAGCACGTAACAAAGGACCCTGGAGCACCGTCTTCCCGGGTGCTGAAGCTCATGAGAAGGAGGTGGGAACACATCTGAGTGCTCATCAGCAGGCTGGGCCTGCCGCACCTCCCACCGGATGTGCCAGTCTCCAGCCGAGTCAGCAGGGTCAGGCGGTGCAGAGCCTGGGGTACAGGGTGCTCTGGCCATGGTCTCCACCAGGGGGGCAGTCTTACCCTCGGCCTCCCAGCCCCGCAGCCTCAGAAGCGGAGCGATGAAGGGTGATTAAAGCAGTGGGTGGCTGGTATCACAAGTTTCTCAAGAGGAACTCAGGTTTTTCTTTTTGGTTTTTAATTCTGTAATTCATGTTTTCAGCCCTAGAATACATCAGGTCTCAGAACTGTACCCACTAGAGGCCAGTGTTTCTAGGTGGTTTCTTTTGTCCTTAGCCTTATAGTGTCCACTCAGCAGAGTGATCAGAGCCCAGTTGTGAGGTGGGCACTGAGAGAGGCCGGGGCGAGATGGGGACAAGTAGGAGGGGTGCTGTGAACGAGGAGCCACTGCAGGGGCTCACGTGTGCAGTGAGCAGGGCTGGGAAGTGGGGGGGCAGCAGTGAGCAGGAGCTGGAGGCGGAGCCCTGGAGTAGGAACACTGTCGGTGGGTGGCACTTGGTGAGCAGGCAGGACCTGAGAGCCTTAGAGGAAGTTCACGCCGGCTGTGTGCCTTAAGTGCCTCAGCCTGGCAGCGGCCACCCACCCCGGAGCGGGCTGTGCTCCGTGGGGTGCAGAGGGCTTGGGCTGGCCTGGTGGCAGCAGAAGCGGAGCGGAAATGATGGCATTTTCACATGGGGAATGTTTACTCTTCGTGAAACACGTGTTATATTCTCATTCATTCCCGCCTTCCTCCCCTTTCCCCCTCCCATCTCTCTTCCTTCCATTTCCCTCTCTCATCTCTCCTCCTCTGTGTCTCTCTCTGTCTCTGTGTGTGTCTGTCTGTCTTTCTTTATTGGTTTTTCGAGACATGGTCTTACCATGTAGCGCAGACTAACCTCGAACACACTGTGTAGCCAGGTAGCCTTGAATTCACAGCAGTCCTTCTGCCTCAGCCTCCTGCGTGCTAAGACTGCAGTTGGGCTCAATCGTGTCCAGGTTTTTATTTATGATCTTAGTAAGCAGATGGTACATATTTTTTGAAAAATTTTGAAAAGAATTAGTGGGTGTCAGAACAGCTCCTGTCTTCTATTTCACAGATGAGGAGACAGGTTCAGAGAAGTGCAGAATAGCTAATTAGTGGCAAACATAGAACTAGGACCCCCCAGACTGCTGCTACAACTTCTCTTCCTCCTCCTTTTTTTTTTTTTTTGACTCAAGGTCTCGCTATGTAGTTCAGGCTGCCTTCAACTCACTGTACCCCAGGCTGGCCTCAAACATAGCAATCCTCCTGCCTCAGCCTCCCAAGTGCTGGGATTACAAGCATGAGCCACCATGCTTGGCAGGATGTCTGATTTCTGATTAAGATATTTTTGATCTATACCACAGATTTTCAGGAAAGGAAGGACAGACCCACAGAAGAAACAGTCAGGGCCCTCCCTGGTGGATAGGGTGTTTGAGGGGAGGGACAGGTTTGGGCATGATTCTCAAAGTTATAGCATTATTGGACACAGACACTTTTGTGACGCTGTTGTCACAACTGAGGTAATCACCTCTGAAACCCCAGATTTCAGGCAAGCCTGCATCCACCTTCTGTCCCTATAAGTTTGTATTTTCTAGAATTTTGTATAAATGGAATGCTACATACAGTATGTGTTCTTTTTTGGGAGGGGCCTGGATTTTTTATTCAAGGTAATTATTCTGAGATTGATCCTCATTGTTATACGTATCACTGGCTCATTCCTTGATACTGATGATAGTATCTTTGTCCATCCACTTGTTGATGGACTTCGGGTTGCTTCCATTTTGGGAGTATTAATAAAAGTGGTTTTTTAAAAAAATTTTTTATTTTTTTTGTCTTTTTCCTTTTTATCTGTACCGGGGATCGAACTGATGACTGCCTGCTTGCAAGGCAGGTGCTTATGCCGCTGAGCTAAATCCCCAGCCCCAATAAAAGTGTTTTTTAAAAATATTCTTGGATAGGGATACAGAATTCCTTCGGTCAGATGGTTAGGATTGGAAAGGCTGGGTCATGTGGGAGGAGTCTGCTTACTTTTTTTTAAGAAACTCCCAAACAGATTGTGAAAGTGGTTATACCATTTTACATTCTTACCAGTGTGTGTGAGTCTCCAGCATCTTGAGCCTGGGAAACAGGAAGATGCAGGTGTTAGCTTTCCATTGGTCAAACAGGAGGTTGTGTCTGGGGTACTTCGGCTTAGGAGGCAGTAGGTGCAGAGACTGCTCGTGTCCAAGCCAGCCTCATTGCTTTCTCGCTGTGCAGTGTTGTGTACCTCGTGAAACCTTGCGGTGTCTTGGTTTCTCTGTGAAAGGGGTTAATGATAGTGTCTACTGGAAAGGATTCCTGGCATAATTAAATGAAAATAATATGACAAGTGCTTCGCAGAATGCCTAGCACTACCCTGATGATCAGTGGTGTGTACCCTGTGTTCTTAATGTGCTCTTAATGGGCCTCATGCAAGTTCCCCATTCACCTGCACTTTTGTACTTTGAGGTTTCATTTATGTACACAGTCAGCCTCACTCTGAGACTATAAAATAAAGAGTGAGAAATAAACAGTTCATAGTTGTCAGCTGTGTGCCATTCTGCATTACATGATGAAAGCCGGAGCTGTTCCCCCATCCTTCCTGGGCTGCCATTGTCCCTGTGTCCAGTGTATCCGCCTACCCCAGGGTACTTGGTTGCTGTCTTGGGTGCCAGACCCACTGTCATGATGTCGCCATGCTGTGTTCAGGTAGCTGTCACACGGCGCTTTGCGCTTCATTTCCTCTCAGGTGCTGGGTCATTTGCTGTTGTCACAAGTGTACAGCAAGTGTACACTATAGTAAGATATATTGAGAAATCATCTGTGCATGCCTCTGTAACAGTATTTTTAAAATACTGATTTATTTGGTTTTGTCTTTTTTTTTTTTTTTTGTACTTGGATTGAACTAGTGCTTGACAGGCAGGTACTTATGCCACTGAGCTAAATCCCTGGCTTGGTTTTGTCTTTTTGAGACAGTCTCACTATGCAGCTCAGGATGGCTTGAACTCACTTTGTAGCCCAGGCTGGCCTTGAACTTGCAGTGATCCCACTGTATCAGCCTCCTGAGTGCTGGGATTATCAGCGTGCACCACCATGTCTGGCCAACAGTATATGGTTATAATGGTTCTATCTAAAGAGTTGTTAGTCTCTTACTGTGGTTAATTTATAAATTAAACTATCACAGGTACATATGTAAGAAAAAACAGTATATTTAGGATTCGGTGCTATCCCCTAGGGACCAGGCATCTGATGGCGTCTTGGAACATGTTCCTCACAGATGGGGGCAATTACTGAAGTCAGTTTGCTGTCATGTTGTATCAGAGAGGTAAGCCTGTTGGCACCGTAAAAATCCACACAGTAAGAACATTCTTGCCAATTGTGTGTGAGTCTCCAGCATTTTGAGCCTGGGAAACAGGAAGGTACAGGTGTTAGCTTTCCATTGGTAAAATCGTAGGGGTTTGGATCAGAGTGGGACTCAGCACGGCTAGAGCCCACACACATCCTGAGAGGGCCCAAGCAGTGGTGCGAGGCTGGGACTCTGGAACGAAGAACTTCAGAGCGATGAGAAGTGACCTTGCCAGGGAGTTGCTGCTGCTCTCCAGTCAGCAGCGGGTCTGGAGCGGCCTCTGGGGCTGTAGAGTTTGAGAGCCACCTTGCTGGCTGTGATCCAGGGAACAGGAAGCCGCTGTTGCCACGACTGCAAGTGTCTTCTGGCACCAAGAAAAACAGTGACAAGACTTGGAATGTGAGCTTGGCTCCCACCTGTTAAAATTGCATGGTGGTACACACCTGCAGTCTCTGAGTGTGGTCCTCAGTGCCACTGAACACACACACACACACACACACACACGTGAAGGTGAGTATGGTGGTGAGCACCTGTAATTGCAGTACTCTGGAAGGCTGAGGGAAAAGGATCGAGAGTTTGAGCCAGCAACTTAGGAAGACCTTAGAAAATAATAATAATAAATAAATAAGTGAGGGGCTGGGATTTAGCTCAGCGGCATAAACACCTGCCTTACAAGCAGGCGGTCATGAGTTCGATCCCCGTACCGATAAAAAAAAAAAAAAAAAAAAAAAAAAGAAAAGAAAGGAAAAATAAAATAAATAAATAAATAAGTGAAAGGGCCTGCGTGGGAAGACCCTGGTACAATCCCTAGTGCCACTACCACCAAAAAGAAAAAAATCGCCCCTTGGCCCCAGGGAAGCTGGAGGCCAGAGTCGGCCTGCAGCAGGGCATTCCTTGCTTGCCCTCTCTGCTGATATGTTTGCAACCGTCAAAAACAACAAAGATCCTTTGCCTCATTTCCACTTCTCAGATCACGGTGAGAGCACCCATGTGGTGAATCCAGCTCTTCCCCAGAACTCCAGCTGCCACAGGCTGGGAAAAGTAGCTTTTAGCTTTCCAGCCTCCAGGATGGAGGAAGGTGCCCTAAAGAGAGGTACGGTGAGTGCTGGAGATACAGCAGATTGACCTGCAGACGGAGAGATTGGGATTTTCAGTCTGAAAGAACAAAGCATTTTGCTCCACACGGAGCCAGTTATGTCCATGTCGGAGAAGGACGCTTTGGCAGTCAACTATATTTCAGAGGAACAGGGATTTTTGGTACCGGAGATTGATTGAACTCACCACCTCATACTTGCCACGCAGGTGCTTATGCCACTGGGCTAAATCCCCAGCAGGAACAGGGATTTTAGTTGTTATTTTTTCCTTAAAATTTTTATTAGTGTACTTTTGTGATACATAGTAAATATGTATCGTGGGGGAATTGGTGCCTATACATATTGGGCTTTTAATTGTTAAAAGATGTGATGTTTTTCTAGTTTTTTAAAAAATAAATATCGATGTATTTTGTATCACTTTGGACTTCAGAGATGGTGGTAAGAAAACTTGTCACTCTTATCTGGCCTCACTTAGGGATGGGAATTTGAAGATTTATCTGCCAAGGGTAGAGAAGTCGTGCACTAAAGGCATGCTGTGACGTGTGGGTTTGTTGGAACTGTTGAAAATGTTGGAAGCAAGGATTTTTGAGAGTTAAAGTAAGGTATACCGTAAGGCAGTCTCTACTGAAGTATATTTCATGTAGATTGGACTGTAATTAGAAAGTTTGAAAACTAACTTTAGAAACTACTCATTAATTGAATATTTTTTTAGCCTGTGCCTTTAAAAAATACATGTATCTCCTGGTGTGTGTATGTGTGTAGTTTTGTATATGTCTATGAAGCATAAAATAATGTGCTTTTATTTTTTGAGGCAGGGTCTTGTTATGTATACAGGCTGGCCTTGAACTTGTGATGATCCTCTTACCTCAGCCTCTTGGGTATTGGCCTTACAGGCATGTGTCATCATACCCAGCTTCATGCTTTTATTTTAAATTTATTTTTCATTGCAGGCTTGCTAGGTTGGTCAGTCAGCCACTAGCTTTGTCTTTGTTGCATTTTACTGACCCATGCAGAGTTATGAGTAGTGCCAAGAACTGAATTCCCTCCCATCTTTAAGCGGACCCGTGTTTGGTTTCTAAATCATTCTGATAGGAGCCCATGTCCTCAGAGTTCTCCCGTCATCAGACACAGGAGCTGAGAATGTGCTTGTCTCTTACTGTTAATTATTCTTTTTAGTTTTAAAGCCCTTTAAAGTAATCTTTCTGTAATTAGATTGTTGAGTAGATTGTCTTTAGTAAGATAGTGGTCTTTAAATTTTGTGTAGTTTTAGTTTGTTAAATGATTGCAAAGGCTTTCATTCATAAAGTTGAAGTTTACCATATCATGGTATTTCAGTAAAAAACATCATGACCCTTTGTGATAAATTAAACATCACAACCACATAAATGTCATCTTTTCATTGAAATCTAAAGTACATAGAAATAGGACTCTCTTCTACCCTGTTTTTGGCTTAACACTGCATCAGTACTCTTGACTGACAAGGAAAGGTGTTTTACCACTGACAGTGTTTGACACTAAAAAAGAACAAAGCCATACCCTCCCTAGCTCTGCGAGTCACAAATGGGATTGTGAATTAAATTAGTCTAAATGCAAAATTTAGGGTCTTGCCCGGAAAGACACAGGTTGAGTTTGAAGAAGAGGCAGTTAGGAAATCAGTTTAACTTACAGATGGAGAGAATTTGCACAGCATATAATTGAAAGAGAATAAATATGGAGCACCATGATTTCTGATATTTACTCTCCTTTTTTTGTTCCTGGTCAAAATTTCTTCTTAGTCCTGAAAAGAAGGGGCTATGAACTAAAATAGAAATAACAGAAAATAATATTGTTCTTTGCAAGATCTCAGTATTTGATTTTGAAAAATTTGTACTGCGTAGCCATCCATCCATCCATCTATCCACCCACACCCAACACCAGCCCACAAATCTTTGCTGTGCACGTTTCACAAGGTACAGCGTGGCCCTGGAACTGAGGATGCGATGGTGTACAGAACAGACAGAGGTCTGGGGTGGAGACAGACTCCTTTAGGAATGTGAAAAATAAACGGAATAATTACAGTGAAGGCAGGTGCCCTGATGAGAATAATGGGGTTAGTTTGCCCTGAAGAGGTTGCTGAACCCAGAAGAATGTGCGTGTCTGTGTGGGCACACGAGCACAGGGGCAGAAGGGCCCGCAGGTGTGAAGGCTGCGTGGAACAGAGGAGCCTCACTTAGACCTGGTGGCCTGTGTGCTGAGGAGAAATGAGAGGACACGGGGCAGCCTCCTTCTGGAGATGTCACTGAAAGCCTGCTTCTGCTGAAATTTCATGTCCCCCAATCTAGAATTTCTCCTTCTGTCCCCGAACAAGTACAGCTCTGTTCACCAACATACCCAGTCTCTGGTCTGTTTCCTGCCACTGCCGAAGTCTGTGCCAGAGAGGACTGGGGCCGGGGCTGGAGAGGCTGCTGGCAATGAGTTCCTGTCATTTAGGAGCAAGCCTGATGCCGCCCGTGTAGTAACCCTGGTGTGGGTATTTCTGCTACAGTTTAAAAGCATTCTCAGGGGCTGGGGATTTAGCTCAGTGGCATAAGTGCCTGCCTGGCAAGCGCGAGGTCATGAGTTCAATCCCCAGTACCAAAAAATAAAATAAATAAAATAAAGTAAAAGCATTCTCGTATGTTTTAAAACATTACTCATTTAATCTTCGAGGTAACCTATGTTATTTCCCCCCAAAAGTATGCAGATGGGCACAGAGATTTCCAGGAGCCCCTGGAGGTAGGGGGCTCTCTGGTCTCACTGAGTTGTCTAGTTTCACTTGTAGTCTGCTCACGTGGGCTGGAGCGCTCTCCTTGAAGAATCACCTTATTAGGAATAAAATCAAGATGCTCGGTCATACATACATAAAAGTTATTTATTTCATCTATACCTTTTCTTTATATTTCACTTCTTACCATCGTAACTAGAAAGGAATTTAATTGTGGGTGTTTGTCGTTCTAGAAAATTTTTTGCAGCTTTCCAGGAGGGCTCTAAGACAGACCTCCATTCTTGAGTTTGAGAAAAGGAAGTTTTGGACTTACAGAGTGTGGTTGTTAAGTAATTGCTGTTGACTTTGTTGTTCTGTATGGATGCTTTTGTCAGGACAGTGAAGGGTAAACAGGGTGATCTGCGCTCCGTGGAGAGGTCGAATGGTTACATTACACAATCTTCTGGAGCATCTTGCAGCAAATACATGGGTTATATTAAAAATTGCAATCATATCATTTTTTATAGCAAATTGCTGACCTTATGCAGTAGAATCAGCTTTATTGAATTTCGCCAAAAATGCGTTTATAATTCTGCCATACACACATGATATTCATGTCCTTGCTGCCCATGTGGAAATGTCCCTTTTTATGATGTTAAACAAATTAAATAGACTTTCTCCGGAGCCGGCCGCCTCACCTTTAAGATCCATTCTTAGGAGTCGAACTGCCACGAAGCAGAGCTCATCTCCATTAGCTCGATGTCATTACTTGGAGCGCTGGAGGCCGGTGCATTAGGAAGCCTTGCCCAGCAGTGCGGACCCGGCCAAGATTAGTTAGGGGTGGTGCCAGGGCACGGAATGTGTATCACAGACACCGCCTGAGCACTAACAGGGCTTTACATAATTACTCTGTTTGTTTTGGGGGAATGGTAGGTATTTGTTTAAAACCAACAGTACACGGGTGTAGGCAGCTTTCAGCTATTGACTTGCGAATGATTCATCGCAAAACTTTCCTCTTAAAGCAGTTTTCCTTTAAGTCTTTAGCTCTGCTCCCCCATCAACCAGTTTAAAGCAGGGATGCAGGCTAATTTTAATGTTAGTTCAACAGAAACACAATCAGAATGTTAAACTATAAAATTAAGTGAAAAATAAACATTTAAAAATTACCTACCCTTAGAATCATTTGCTCGAGTCCGCTTTCTTCTTCATAATGTCTTATGAGCTATAACTCCGCATAGGCATTGTGTAACTTGCCTGTTCATTCATTCTGGTCACTTACCAAATGACCATTTCCTCCGTGTCCCAGTAGTGGTACTAAGCACTAAGAATACACAAATAAGATGGGGAGGGCAGTACTGGGGATTGAACTGAAGGCTTTCATACTGTGTTGCAGCCCAGCCCTTTTTAAGTTTTTTTTTAAAGACAGGGTCTGCTAAATGACTGTTGCTCAGGCTGGGCTCAAACTTGCGATCCACCTGGCTCAGTCTCCCAGGTTACAGGTGTGTACTACCACACTTGGCTTGAAAATAATCTGATTTTTGTAGTTCAGTGGGGTTCATGATACATAAATAGGCACAGTCACAGGGGATATTGTGGGCATACGCATGGAAGGGCAGAGGAGGGAGTGGGCAGTTTGTGTGGGTTGGAAGTAGCCAGAAAGGGATAAGAAGGGCTCCTTTATGGAGGTCGCCCTGTGGAAGCCCTCCTGGAGGCTAACAGCTGTCCTTAAGGTTTGGGGTGGGGCTGTGATTCTCTTCTAGGCAGAGGATGCTGGGAGAACAGTTTCTGAGGCAGGAGTCTCAAACACAGGCTGCTGAGTGGGAGAAGTGAGCAGGGGTCAGATCACAGAAGACCTTGGACCTTGGGCTTTTGTCATGTGGACAGCAGGGAAACTGTTGAGAAGCTTTATGTGGCATAGTAACGTGTCATTAGTGTCTCAGAGGTCTCTGTGAACATTAGTGGCTTTTAGGAGGGTTAGGGATGAACGTGAGGATGGAGAGGAGGCTGAGTTAGAGAGTGAAGAGGGAGATTTGGAACCTGGAGGCTGAATGCAGGCCACGAATGAAGAAGACGGAGTCCAGGGCTGCTGTCCAGGGTGGTGGCTTAGGCAGCAGGCAGGGAGGGTAACGGTTAAGAAGGAGGAGAGCTTGGGGCCCAGAGTCAGACACAGAGTGGGAAGGAGGCACTGGGAGAAGCCCTGAGGTCCCTGTCCTGCCTGAGCATGCATGCAGCGGGGCTTGCACAGGGAGGCTTAGGCTTGCTCTTTTCATCTGGCCATTGTTCCGTGGTTTCACTGAAATTCGAGGCTCTCAGAAGAGAGACAAGATGGCATTTGTGAAGCAAGTGTTATTTTATATGGAAATGATTTCTCTGAGGTGAACCTTGTCACTCTGCCTCTCCTGCCAACGGTAGGGGGACTGTGACAGCAGACAGCTGCTAACGCCCCCTTTCACTGAAAACTCAGCTTCTGGAAAGCTCCTCTCTCCCTGTGTCATCTGCTCATGTTCTGTCCCGAGTCTGTCCTCTGTGTCATGTCCCTGTGTGTTTGCACTGATGTCTGGTGACGGTCAATCAGTTTGCTGATCTGGTCTAACAGTTTTTAGGTCCTCCCTGAGCGGTATGTGATGTGACACTTAGTTACCTGACCTTGATTTCTTTGGAAGCAGATGGGTTTTTCTGATACTTTTTTTTGTCTTTTGTTTTTTATCGGTACCAGGGATCGAACTCACGACTGCCTGCTTGCAAGGCAGATGCTTATGCCGCTGAGCTAAACCCCCAGCCCCTTTTCTCATACTTTTACTCTGAAGCTGATGGAGTCAGAATTGTAAAACGTGTGGTGCCTGCCACGCTACAGAGCCTAAAGGTCAGAAACTCCGAAAGGAGCAAGGATGGAAAAGGTGATCCGTCCATTCACTGACTTCCTGTGGAATCCCAGGGCGCGCGCTGTCGGTGAACTTCATGATGCTAATTCCAGGTCACCTTGCAGGGTTGTGGAGAGGTACGTTTTTCACTCCTTTAAGCTCCTCCTGTTTTGCTGGTCCAGCTTGATCGCAGCGCAGCTGCGTGAGGTCGTCCTTCCAGCCTTCCAGCGGCTGCGGCCCTTGGGTGGTTGGCGCAGCTCCTTCCAGATCTAAAGCCAGGGCGCGAGTAGCTCTGTGTTGGTGATGAATTCCCATCGGCAGTTTTGAAGTGTACAGGTACAGGTCATACTTTTTAATAATAAAGTATATCTGAAAGCAAGGTTTTACTCTGTGGGCCTCCCACTCAGTCTGCTGCCTCCAGCCTCTCCATGGAAAATAGTCTCCTTAACCTCAGGGGTGCTTTAAAGCATATGACCAATGTCTCGGGAACCTTCCCCTGTCCTTGTGTAAGGCTGACCCCACCCCCAGAGCAACTGTTTGACTTTTCTGTCCAGGGGCCATTTGGTTGCCACTTTGGAGGATTTCCACCTCTCCTCTCTGCGATTTTTAAATTAAAATTTAACATCGGAAAAACTTAAATGAATGGCTTGGACATTTAGTGGTATTAGCCCAAACCTCCAGTGATTCTTTAGGACATTGATCTGAAGGGCCATCCTCCTTCCCTGCATATGCAATAGAGGAACGAAGGGGAATATTTTAGAGAAACACATGTTAAAAATGATTAAAATAAATGATTAAAATGTTAAAAATAAGAGAGGAAAAAAATTAATGTTTGCGGAAACCCAAAAAAAGCACCTCTCATTAGAGTAATTAAATGGCAGCATTTAACCTATCAGAATGTTCTGCATATGTGAGAGACAAGCCAGGGAGCTGTGTGTTTGAAATTAGAGCTCTAATCCTCGGGGAAGACAATGGTTAAATAATCTGTTTTTAAGGTGCGAGAGCAGCACACCAGCGAGCTGTGCTCGTGCTCATGTGGCCGTCAGGGTGAGGGGCGGGGTGCCTCTGTTTACCAGGAACACCCTGGGGGGCGCATTTATCAGCACCTGTGTGTGTCAAGGAGCACAGGAGCTGCTTGTGCTTTCAGGAGAGTCCAGGCCTCACCTGTGGCCGGGCATTGCGTCATTTTGGTAGAACTTGCTTCACTCGGGCCCTCTGGGGCAGACAGGAATAGATGTGAGAGGCAGCCTGACACATGGGAAGGAAGCCACAGGAGAGGGGACAGAGTAGCTCTGAGGGGGTGCATGGCCCAGGCCACATAGGACCGAGCTGCACCTCTTACTGGGCTGGCACTCAGGAGCCAGGGTGGGCATGCCCCAGACCACTAGGTGGAAGGGACAGCACAGAGTTGCTGCCGAGACCTACACGCAGTGTCCCCTGCCAGCCGCATGCTGTCGCCCGTTCCTCCTCTGCCGTGAGGCGGTGTTTGGACTTATGTAGAACAGGGATTAGCAGTGTCCTGTGTGCCCTTCGGTGGTGGCCGTTTTGTCTTCCTGAGCTCCTGGCTGGAGTTGTGCTCATGTGCTGCCCCTCTGGAAGCACTTCCATCCAGCTTCTCCCTAGACATCCCCAGCGCACGGCAGCTGGGATTAGGATTCCATAGGATGGGCTGATGGGTGGCGAAGGGGAGCCAGGCACACCTGCTCCTGTAGCCCTCGCCAGGGCCCGGAGAGGGGCTGCCTGTGCACACGTGTCCGTTTCAGGCTTGCGTCTCTGTCAGCCTGTACATGGTACGAAGAGTTTCTATTATACTAATAAGGAGCCCCAGGGATGCTGGTGACAGTGTGATAATCGTCCCCTGGAGGGATGGAGGCCTTCGTGCGGGCTGACCTCATCCTGGGGGAGTGCTGATGAAACTCTGGTGCAGCTTTGCGGCCCAGTGCAGCCCTGATGGGGTGAGGGGAGGAGGTTGCTGGGCTGTTTCTCCTCCAGCTTTGCTATTGCCAGCCTTGCTTGTCTTTGGGGCATTTCATCAAAACTTCCTTAGTTTTTCTTAAGAACTTTAGAGAGCTGATGAGCCCTATGGAAAATTTTCAGTAATAACAACAGCACCACACTTCTGCTAATTAATCCTTGGGGCCCCTGGGGGCTAGGGAGGCTGTGATAACTCAACTGCTGTTTTTATTCCCATTTTATAGACTTCGAGACTGAGGTGTCTAGAAGAGTTCGTGACTGGGACCATGGGAGGGTGCAGAGCTGGGGGCTGCTTAGCCCCCTCAGCCTCATGGCTTCCTTTGGGACTGTTGGGTCCTACCTCAGGGTTGTTTGTAAATCACCCTGTTGATAGGATTCCAGTGTATCACGTAATATCACAACTTTGGATAATTCCAAGGCAGTCATGTGTCATGCAAAACTCTGCAGTGCTGTCTTTGCTTTCATTACTTTTTCATCCCTGTATCCACATTCTCTTTCAGTGAAATTGGGGCTTTTGAGGATCTCTGAATATAACAGTCATTTTCTGCTTTTAAAATTTCTGATAATCCTGCCAAAAATTAACTCCATTCTTCATCTGTAGCAGCTGATATTATATCATGCTACTGCTTCCCTTAAAATTCCATATACCGCCACTTGGCATGTATAGTCTATCACTTATGACTTAACACCCTAGTACATACTTTTTTTGTCTTTTTGAGACGGTCTCACTATGCAGTTCAGGTTGGCCTTGAGCTCACTTTGTAGCCAAGGCTGGTCTTGAACTTGCAGTGTTGCCCTTGCCTCGGGCTCCTGAGTAGTGTATACTGGTTTTTAACTGATTTTTTATTAGCACATTTTAAAAATAGTGAGGTTTGTTTTGGTATATTAATAAATGCATCTAACATTTCTTGATCTTTTGCTATCCTGTTACCCCTCCTCCATTTCTGTCTTCTCATTTATCCCTACACTGAGTTTTGCTCTTCTTTTTCCTGCTTGATCCCATGACTTGGACATGGCTAGTGTCTGCAAATACAGATTTCTGTCATCAATTTTAATAACTTCGTGGTATTCTGCTGAAAATAGATACAGTGAAAGGGAAAGAAACTGCTCAACAAGAAAGAACTCTGGGACGGGAAAGGAGAAAAGAAAGAAAGGAAAAGATGGTGCGTCTGTGTATGTAAACAAGCTAGATCACTAACTGCTAATCTCTTCATCGGAAAGAATAGTTTGTACTTTCATTGTTCATGCCTGTATCTTACAATCCGAACAACTACTCTGAAGATAACGATACCCAATATGTTAACCAGTGTGATCTCCTGTTTTTGTTTTGAAATTCTCTACCATCGTTTTTATTCTTTTTTTGTTTTAAAAAAAGAAAGAAATAGGTGTTCCTTTCGTGATTACCTTTTTAGGGTAAAAATCTTCGGAGTTGCTGATCCTAGGATAAAGACAAAGATGTGTTTTCCTTTAACGTACAGTGCTAAACTGTCCTTTAAAAGGATTCTCCTGGTGCACCCTGCAGACCAGGGCTCTCCAGTGCTGGCTTCAAACCTGGAGATCGTCAGGTTTGTGGTTTCGTATTCTGTTACATACAGAAAACCTTTCTCACACTACAAGAGTGTAGAAATATTTGCCTCCTCTTTTATTTTATGGTTTTAGTTTTGCTGTTAGCTGAGCAACAGGGAATATAACTATTTTTCCTGGTGACCAACCTGGTTGTTCCAGCATCATTTATTGACCAATTTATTTCTTTCCCCACTCATTTGCCATGTCACTTTTTCATATATGAAGTTCTTAAATAATACTGATGTGTGATCAGGGACATTCCGTTCTCATTGCTTGGCGTACCTGTCTGTTGTTAGGCTAATGTGGCAGTGTCTTTATTAGTACAGATTTATTATTTCTTGTATGTGTAGCCTAGGTTGTATTCCCTCTCTGTCATGTCTTGCTCCCCCAGCTCCCCCGGCCGTGCTCACGTCTAAAGGCGTTTAGACTCACTTCGAGGTGTCTCCTTTTTGCTTCTTCATCCCACCCCACCCCCTCCCCCTGCCAATCAAAGGATAAAATCTCTTGAATTTTGATTATAATTACATTCAACATAGAAATTACCTGGGAAAGAGCTGACATTTTTGCAGAATGCAGCCTTTCCATCCATGAATGTGATGTATCTTTCCAGTGAAATGTGTTCCTCATTAATGATTGTTCATGGCTTCTGCCTGGGTCCCACACATTTCCTTCAATCCTAAGTATTTTTAGTTTATTATTGTTGCTTTGTAATTTATAGTCTTTGTTAATGTTTAGGAAAGGTGTTGGTTTCTGTTTTAAAATTTGCATTTTTACACTTTGAATAGTCCTGACTGGTTTTATGGGTTCTGTTAGGTTTTCTCAGCAGTGAGCACACGAAGGTGTTTTCTTCCCCTTTCCAGTACTACCTGACTTTATTATTATTTCAACTAGATTTTCTAGAACCGTGTTCGTTAAATATGAGCCTTGAAAGAGGTAAAGCGGGTGTTGTCCTGCCACCTCCTTCCCTTCGGAGCATTAAGTTGGAGATGAAGGGCGTGAGAATATACAGGAAAGGTCGCAGTGAGCCCTGAACTCCCCAAGCCCTCCCTCTCCCTTCGCGGAGATTCTGCACCTCGCTGTTGTGGCGAGTGTATACAGTGTTGTGTGCCCAAAACCGTTTGACATGCCATCACTGTAGCCTTAACCGGGAGGAGAAAGTCAGCTTTTTTCAGTTTCCTCAAGCAGCAAAGGTCAGCGGGATAACTCCAGAGCCACTTGGCAAACACTCGTGACCTAGACTCCTGGGCAGCAGGGCCCCACCGCCGGCAGGCGCACGGGACTGGGCATGGCCAGCATCACTGCGGCGCTGCCTCGGAGGACGGCTGCCCGCTCTGAGCGGAAAAGGGCTGGCTTTGCTGAAGGGGTCCGCGGAAGGCGACTGGACGCCGAGGTGGATAACCCGCAGCCCTGCGGACCGCCCCTCTCAGGGACGCCCGGCCGCAGCCAGCAGCGGCCTCTCCCGGACAGAGGGTGGCAGTGGAGAGGCCCAGGGGCCCTGCTTCCCTCGGGCCAGCAGTGCAGGGCGGCCGATGCCTTCGGTCTGCCCGCGTGCTGCCCCCGAGTCTCCCGGCACGGCACGGGGACTTTGGGCACTCCCCGTCTGCGGCCGGCCCTGCCGCCCCGCTGGGTCTGCTCAGCCTGCTCGTGCTGAGCGGTTCAGGTTCGGCCGAGCTGTCGCACACAGCACCCAGCTGGCGTCCTCTGGGCGCTTCGTTGACGTTTTGCCGTACGGCACACACGCTTTTGTGCCCGCTGAGGACGAAGTTGGAGGCCACAGCACTCCAGCTCTGAGAACTTCAGCACTATCTCTTCAGATAAGCCGTTCGCGCACGTAACCGCAGTGCGCTGTCTCCGGGGAGAAAATAGTATCCTGGGCTGTGTCCCATAGTTAAAATTTCCTAATTTCCCCAAAATATCTTTTGCAGTTGATTCCGAGGGACACCCCAGGTTTGTAGTCGGTTCTGGGGGACAGTCAGGGTCATGCTGAGCGCTCTGCCCTTCCTCAGTTTACTTTGACCTTGACTGTTTTTGAGGAGGTCAGATCAGTTGTCTGTCTTTTTTTTTTGGTCTTTTTGAGACAGGATCTCACTATGTGGTTCAGGCTCAAGCTGACCTTGAACTCACTTTATAACCCAGGCTGGTCTTGAATTTACAGCGATCCTCCTGCCTCAGCCTCCCGAGTGCTAGAATTACAGGAGTGCACCATCAAGCGGCTTAGTTGTCATTTTGAAGGTCACACATTCTGAATTAAGATTAAACATTTTCAGGAAGGATACTTAACAAGTACTGTCATTGCTTATTATCTTATCACCCCAGAGGAGGTGTATCAGATCTGTCCACCTTTGATGATGATCAAGTTTCCATAGTGTGGTGGTCATCACATTCACCTCACACCCTTGGTGATGCTCCTTTGTTTGGTTAATGAGGTGACTGCCAGATCTCTCCATTGTAAAGATTCATTAGCAGATGTCTACGAAATGCTTCTTTGAAATCATATTATCTTGTTACAACTTTTATTCAGTGATTTTAGCCGCCATTGGCGATCCTTTTCTTTAATTGGCTATGTCTTTGGGACTTAAAAGACTGATTTTTTTTTTAACTGTATTATTTCTCATACATTTATTATGTACTGTTTGTAAGGGGCTGTCTTACCTTTTTGCTTCTGGCCATCCCTCTCACTTTCCTCTGAACATTATTATATACGCTGTCCAAGGAGAGCTGTACTCATGTTTTTCCAGATTTGGTCCTTGGGTATCTGTTCACGTGGCTTCTTTACTTCCTGGCACAGACTGTCTCAGCTACACTGTGTGTTGCCTGTACCCTTGTCCTGAATCTGGCATTTTCCCGAGATTTCTTTTAGTGGGAGCGATGCTTAGATGCCAGCATCTGGACGCTGGTCACAGCGCTTCTTCTGGATTGTTGCTGCAGCTTCCTCTTGCTTAGCATCCAAAGCCACAGACACGTGTATGCCTTTTGTTTATCTGTAGTCATGTAGTATATGTGAGTATAAATATATGTATGATTCAAGTTTGATATAGGCTTTTACTTCGTTTTTTTGATAATTAAATTCATTGGTAGAGTTTAAATATGCCTAATGATCACATTCATCATAGGGAATTTGTACCTATATATGATATATCTTCATTTGTCTATTTTTCCTTTCATTCCCCTCCTTATTCGCAAAGCTTTGATTCTATTTTATCTCTTTTTTTCTCACTTTTTTCTTTTCCCTTACATCCCTTCCCCTTAGTCTACATTTGTATCTTTTCTCCCAGTGAAAGTTTGGTCATGATGTTTGATCTGTTTCTCCTTTGGGTTGGTTCTGTAATGGTTTCAGTAGCTTAGGGCTGGGAGGTGGCTCTGTAAAAGTGCTCACCTGTACAAGGTGTACAAGGCCCTGGCTCCCATTCCCACCACCCCTCCCCCCAAAACGGTAGTTTAAAAAAATCACAAGCTGATAGTCTTACAACATTTATCTTAATTTGTAAAATGTAAGATTTCTTTGTAGTTCTTTTGTCTTTAGATTAGACGAGCATCTCCTAAGTGGGGTCTGTGGAGCTTGGGGGCCCCTCATTCCCCTTTCAGAGGCCCAGAGGTCTGCAGTTTTTAAAACATTTAATTCATTAAATTTTTAGAAAATTTTGCAACGTGGTCTCTGTAGTTCAGGTTGGCTTTGAACTTACTTCAGAGCTCAGGCTGGTCTCAAACTCATGGCAGTCTTCCTGCCTCAGCCTCGTGATTGTTGGAATCACAGATGTACACCACCATGCTCAGCGAAGCAGTTTTTATAACCAGGAGTTATAAAGACATTACTTGCCCTTCTCACTGTGTTGGCAGCGACGATGCAGAAGCAGTGGCAGGTAAAACTGTGCCATTCACCATAAGCCTTCACGTATGTGCCTGATGAAACAGTGAAAGCCCATTTCACTTAAAATTGTTCTTTACTGAGGAGTAAAACTTACTAATTTTATGAAATTTAAACTTGTGTATCCATCATTCTAGTGTTCTGTGTGAAAAACAGCAAGTGTGCGGAAGCATTTCTGTCGTGAGCCAAAGCACAGCGACTGTACAAGTCTTGTCTTGTCATGTACACTTTGTGCATGCGTGCTGGTTTGAACCGGTGCCCTTTTTCTCGGGTACCATCTGTATCCAATGAGTAATTGAGAAACTGTGATCATTCAAGCATCAGTACCTGGCAGGCACTTTCTCAAAAATGGGCTGAGCGTGCCATTATCAAGAAAAGCAACTGACATTATTTATTGTCAGTTGTAAAGTTTGTCTCTTGGGTGGGCTGAGACAGGACTGCTGTGAATTTTTTTCTATTTTAAAAAGATTAACATAAAAGAGGACATAACAAAACAGATCAGAACAGAACAATTTAAGCAACATAGTGTTTCACTACAAGACAACCCGACATAACAGTAGCTACCATAATGTCTCTTTCCTTGAAATATCTGTGTATACCTTTATATACTATAGTATCAAACACAACAAGACAGTATAAAACCATTCAAGAGAATGAAAGTATTACAGGGTATTCAAAGCCAACTAACAGAAAACGAATGATGGTTGCTATATTATCTCCTTGTCCATAAAAAAATTTTGTTTATATTAGCACATATAATAAAAATACAACACAATAAAACCAATGGAGACAGAAGAACAAAAGCTTGGTAAGACTTCAAAACAAGATGGTATTAAATCAGCACCAGCTATTATAATGTCTTATTTTCTTCAAAATAGCTGTTCATGGGGGCTGGGGATTTAGCTCAGTGGCATAAGCGCCTGCCTTGCAAGCAGGCAGTCATGAGTTCGATCTCCGGTACCGATAAAAAAGAAAAAGACAAAAAAAATAGTTGTTCATAACATCACAAACAATAAAGTCAAACCACCCAGAATAAAGCTATTCCAACTAATGAATGAAAACATTATAAGGCTTCAAAGCAATATAATGGGGCATCATAATTACCACATACTTTTATGTATTCATACCATTTCGTACACTAGGGAGACTATTTTGTACTTATACATGTGAGTTTGATTTATTTCGCTTATGAGTATGGTCTCAAGCTGCGTCCATTTATTTACAAATATCTCAATGTGATCATTCGTTATAGCTGAGTAGTATTCCATTGAATAAAAATACGAACTTTTTTATCCATTCCTCAGTTGATGGACACTTAGGTTGTTTCCAAGATCTGGCTATTACAAATTGTGCTGCTATAAACATGGGTGCACATATATCACTGTGGTATAGAGTCTTCAGTTCTTCTGGGAATATGCCTAGAAGTGAAATAGCTGGAACAAATGGGACTTCCAATCTGAGCTTTTTGAGAAATCTCCAGACTGACCTCCACAATGGTTGTACCAACAGTGCAGGAGAGTTCCTTTTTCCCCACAGCCTCTCCAGCATTTGTTGTTGGTAGTTTTCTTGATCCTGGCCATTCTTTCAGGAGTGAGATGGAATCTCAGTGTGGTTTTAATTTGCATTTCTCTAATGAGTAATGATGATGAACATTTTTTCATGTATTTATTTTGCCATTTGTATTTCTTCATCTGAGAACTGTGTATTCATCTCAGATGCCCATTTTTGGATTGGATCTTTAAATTTTGGGGGTCTGAGTTTTTTTAATTCTTTATATGTTTCAGACAGAAGTCCTTTGTCTGAGGGACAGTTCACTAAGATTTTTTCCCAGCTTGTGGGTTTTCTTTTCACTACGCTGGAGATTTCTTTTGACATACAGAAACTTTTTAATAAGAGGTGATCCCAGTTATTGATTCCGGGAAGTATTCCTGTGCGGTTTGATTCCTGTTCATGAATTCTCTACTACCCCTATAGGACTGCTGTGAATTTGAGGTCAACCTGAGATACATAGTGAGACTGTCTCTCAAAAACCAAACCCCCCCCCCAAATTGTAACAGAACATGGTGGCACTTACCTGTCACCCCAAATGCCCAGGAGCAGAAGTTTAAAGCCAGCCTGACCAATTGTAAGACACCAACTCAAAATAAATAAATATTAAAACAAAAAGAAATTTGAGCTCTCAAATGAAATTTGAGACTGGGCATTGTGGCACATGCCTGTAATCCCAGCACGTGAGAGGATGAAGCAGAAGGATTGCTGTGAGCTTGAGGCCAGCCTGGGCTACATAAGCCAGTTCAAGGCCAGCCTGCGCTACACAGTGACACCCTGTCTCACAAAATCCAAACAAAATGTATCAAATGAAGTTTGAATTTTAAAAAATGTAGATTCACCATTGTGAGCTAAGCAATCAAACTTGGTTTACTTGACTTAGTACTTGATCTCTGACAATGGTAATATTAATGAGTGTTGAACTCAGGTATATTTCACCACTGTGCTACAGCCCTATACTTTTATTTTGAGACAGGGTCTTGCATAATTGACCAGACTGGGCTCTAACTTGTGATCTTCCTGCTTTAGCTTCTTGTGTAGCTGGAAATGACTACGCTTTTAAAATAAGGAGTAAGAAATATGTCAGTATTTGGAGAACTGCATACATTAGTGAAACTCAGTATTTTTTTTATGACCAGTATCTGACTTTACAAAATTCCATTAGTTACCGGGTGTAGTAGCACACACCGATAATCCCAGCATTTGGGAGGCTGAGGCAGGAGGATGGATCACTGTGAGTTCGAGGCCAGCCTGGGTTACTGAGTAAATTCAAGACCAGCCTAGACTGCATAGTGAAACTCCATCTCAAAAAGACCAAATAAAATACAATTAAATAAGTTTTAAAAATTTTTAAAAATTCCATGGATAGAATACCCAAAGTACAAGTAAACCAATGGATTTAAATGTAATAGAGTATAAAAGTTTATTGATAGCACTTCAGACTCCATATTGCAATGAACCCTTGGAAACTACTACTTGCTGAGTTTTTTTTTTTTTTTTAATTTAAGGAGAAAAAAAAAAGCAGAGAAAGGGTACAAGTTATACAGATTTACAGAAAAAAATAAACAGTAGGAAATCACTAGTTAATGGATTACATATTGTCATCTTAGACATAATTGTTCAAGTCACAAAATTAAAGCTTGTAAAGTGGACATTCCAACAATGATACTGCAAACAGTTCTGTTCAATGATCCAATAAAACTCTGTGATATCATTTTCTATCTTATACACTTAAATATACATCTACTTGCTGAGTTTTGATGTAGTGTCACAGAAAAATATCCATTAAAAAACTGGAAATACTCTTTAAAAAGTAAAAGAAAATACTTTCCTTCTTCCACTTCATGTTTGTGCTAGGCTGTATTTTCTTCATTGATTTTAGCTACAGTACTATTTCATCATGACAGATTTAATACAGGAGTAGAAATGAGACTCTAGTTGTCTTTTATGTGTGCATGAATATGTATATTTGTGTGATACTGGAAATTGAACTCAGCACCTTGCATATGCTGAGGAAGTGCCTTATCACTGAGACACATCCCCAGCCATTTAAATTTTATCTCATTTCAAAACAGCCTCACTGTGTAGCCCACTCTGTCCTCACACTTGCCATCCTCCTGCCTCAGCCTCCCACGTAGCGGGGATTGCAGGGGTCCTCTTCTGTGAAGCCAGGCATAAAAGAACTTTGCAGCAAAGTTACCTTGTGCTGTGCTTCTCCATAACTTTTTGTTTTATGTTGGAAATAAGTTATTTTTATGACTGTGTTATTTGTAGTATATTTATTTACTTTAAAAGGAGTTAGTATTTTTACAGCTCTCAGTTTTGATCCTGAATGTTCTGTAACAGATTTCTTGAGACTCTTAATACTTTCTGAGAATGCAGAGGTGTCTAGAGATCAAAATGCTGTTGAACCACGGCCCTAGAGCAGTGATGGGAACCTTTTAGAGCTTTCAGTGTTGCAAACAGCCCTCTGTGGCACGTGCCAAGGTTCCCCATCCTCACGAGAGACAGCACACTTGAACCCCGACGGCCAGATGGGAATGGGGATCTTCACTGCCCCCGCAGCCCCAGCCCCTGAGACACGGGGTCCGTCACTCTCTTCCTGCCTGTCGGGCCAGTGGCGAGGTTTTTGCAGTTTAGTATTATATAGACCTTAAACTCTAAAAAGTTACCGTGTGACACGGACAGTATTCATTTATGTTTGTTCTTTCCTTTGCTCTCCTAACTTCTTGAATTTCTGTGCCCCTGTCTAGGTTCATTTTCCCTCTACTTGAAGAATTCCCGTAGTATTTCATTTCATGGAAGCAGGCCTTCTAATAGTGTATGTTAGCTTTGTTTGTTTGAAAATTTCTCTTCATTTTATCCTCTCTCTTGGTGCTGGCAGTTGAGCCCTGCGGGCTCTAGACCAAGGGCTGACTTGGGCCCTCTACTGCTTGCTGGGAAGCCTTGTCCTGTGGTGACTTCCTGTCACCGCGGCCCCTCGCTGTTCACTTGCTGTGTCTTTCTTCTTCCAGTGTCACACCAGCTTGCATGTCTCATTGTGCGTTAGAATTAATTTTATCATCTTTCCAGTTATCCAGAATTTTCTTGTTTCTTCATATTTCTTACTTTCTCCATGATTTTAAAAATTAACTTACTGAGTTAAAAAAGAAAAAAACTGTCGATGTATTAAAAATTGGAATGTACCAAATTTATAGATTGATTGATGACAAATGATAATATTTATAACAATTTATAATATTGACACTTCCTCTAGAAGAAAAAGGTAATTGTTTTCACTTACTCAGTTTTTCCGTATTTCTCTCAGCATCTTGTCTTTTGTTGCTACTTTGAATAGAATCTGTCTTCTTCCTTATGTTTTCCAAGTAGTTTTCTAATTTGAAGGCAGTTTTTTTGCTGGGGGTGGTACTGGGGATCGAACTCGTGACGTTGCGCATGCCAGACAGGCGCTTGTGCCGCTGAGCTGGCTCCCCAGCCCGTGTAGACGGTTTTTATATACTAATTTTGAATGTACATATCTAGCCAAATGCTTATGTTATTTACAGTAGGCCAGGCCTTAGTAGTTTTCAGGTGCTGTCTGGAAATGATACTTTCATCTTCCTTTTTCCTTTGTTTGTGTCTGTAACTTCTTTTCTCCTCTAATTGCATCTGCTGATACTTCCAATTCAGGGACAAATAAAATGATGATCATGAACATACTTGTACTGTTCTTGGTTTTAAATAATGTGCTTTTTACATCTTATTTTGGATAGTGACATTAGCACATATACATATGCACAAGTATCCTTCCACACTCAATTCTATAAGGAAATATTCGTGTTAATCGTTTCATTAAGAATTTTCACTAAGTGGATATCGAAGAGGCCCTTTATCATTTGTAGAGATTGTGTGATAACTGTCCTTTGATCTCTTAATATAGTAAAATATAATTATGAGTTGTAGTGAATCATTATTGTATTATTAGATGAATTCTAGTCAATTGTAGTACCTTTTTTAGGGGCCGGTCTTTTGAGACAGAATTTCTGTGTAGTTCAGACTGGCCTTGAACTCACTTTGTAGGCTGTCTTCACACTTGTAGCAATCCCCCTCCCTCAGCCTACTCAGTGCCGGGATCACAGCTGTGTACCACCACACCTGACTACATTTTTTAAATATACCAGATTCCATGTGCCATTATTTTATGGAGTGGGTAGCAGAAAAGCCATGAGTGTGGGTTTCTTTGTGTTCATGCCCTCAAGCCACATGAATTTGAGAGTATTTAAGAAACATGAAAGTAAAGCATGGAAATCTAGTTTATATTAAAGCATGGAAATATATTTTACAACATGCATTAAAGGCTAAACATAGCTAATATGCTGAGTATCAGAATCTAAACATTACAGTACCAAACAGTTTCATATTTTAGTAAAATCATAAACATGATTTATAATAAACATGAAAAGTATGTTAATATTTTTCACAAACTGAACCTTGTAGTATAGGCTACTTGTATTCTCTCTTTTGTAATGTTTTCTTTCTCACAGGGTTAATAATGAGGTATATTTGCAAGTGGGGGCAAATGGCTTAGCTATATTCCTATTACTAATTAATTCTCAAACTCACCATCAGATGTAAAATTCCTATTGGCAGCATTAAAAGCATCAGGTAACTCACTGATTTCTCGGTCCGATTTCTGGAGCCTTGTACCTCTACTCCAGAGTAGTCTGTGCCATTGTCAGTCTGTCCCCACAACACTGGGAGTCCCCTTATCCCTCTCAGTGGTCCATTTCCTGTTTCCTGGCTTCCATATGTTCACATCTTTGAGTGATGGAACAGGTCTTTGACTTGTTGAGAAGCTATGCATGGGAGGTAAACCTTTTTAGATCCAGTGTATTTCCAGATGTCTTTAATGTACCTACTGTGTAGTTTGGGCTGGCCTTGAACTCACTTTGTAGCCCAGACTGGCTGTGAACTTGTAGCAATCCTCCTGCCTCAGCCTCCCCAGTGCATGTGCCACCATGCTTGATATGGACATTTTTTTTTTTCCTCTCAGAAATGGATTTTGATGACCTAATCCATTGTTTTCTACTGTCCAGTTTTGCTGCTGAGAAATCTGAGGCCATTCTGATTCCTGATCCTTTCTGGGTGAACTGTTCATTTTCCTTTGAAAGCTTTATGTCCTGCCTTTATATATTCTGAAATTGTACAATGATATGTTTTATTTGTTTATTTTTGTTTGTTTTGCATTTATTGTGCTGGACATCTGCTAGTCCTCTTCATTCAAAATTTTGTCTTTCAGTTTTGTAGGATGGTCTTGTATTACTTCTTCAATAACATTCTCTCTTTGTATTTTATCTCCTGTTTTTCCTAGAATCTCGTTAGCTGGATGATATAGATGTTCTGAGTTAGACTTCAACTATTTTAAAAAATAAACTTTTCCTATTTTCCATTTTTTGTTCTACTTTATCTTCATCTTCCAGTAATTCTGCAGATATTCTTGCCCTTCATTTTAATTTATAAGAGTGATTCTTTGATGATTTGTTTCAGCATTCTATTATTTCAGGGATGCAGCATCTTTTTCCTCTGTGCACATGACTACAGACATTCCTCAGTTAACAACCAAGCTCAGTTCCCATGACTAGGTCATTGTTATGGTTTGAGTCTGGATGTTCCCCCAAGGCCTTATGCAGTCATGGGGGCAGGCTTCTTTAAATTTGTGATGAATTCATGGTGCAGTGCTTGAGGCTATGGCTGTGAATGCTGCACCATCCTAGGGTGGGTAGCCTGCATGCAAAATAAGAGACAGAAGGAGTTTTTCTCTCTGCGTTCCTCCTTTTTTGCTCTTGCTGCTTGGCTGTCTTCACTACAGTGAACTGTTGCCCCACTGCCATGCCACCCTGCCTTGGAGCCAGCTGATTGTGTTCTGAAATCTCTACAAACTGTGAGCTACATAAACTTTTCCTTCTTCAACTTTGGGTGTCAGGCATTTTGTCTCAGCAATGAGAGAAAAGTGACCAACAGTCATTAAATGAATTGGTCGCTAAACGAGGAATTATATATAGTACTATGTACAGTACAGTATTCAGAACGAAGAATTGTTCAAGGAAACTCCAACTCGATGACTTTGCTTTTATTTGCATAAACTCTTATTATGCAGTGCTATAATGTGTGCATCCAACTGCTGTACAGTCCTGTACTGTGCAGTGCAACCAGCAGAACTTACAGTCCTGTCCCATAGAAGTAGCTCCCTAAGGCCGCAGTGCCACCACTTTCCTGCCTTGTGAGTCTCAATGCGGGTCACGTCCAAAAGCGAGTTTGAGAGGTGCACGTCAGTCTGAACAGTGGTAAGCAGGAAGGTTGTTAAACAAGGACTATCTGTGTTTCCTTTTTAATCTTTCTTCTGTTCCTGATATACTTTGTATTTCTCCTTACTTTCTTTTTGGAGTTCTATTTTTTATTTTTAAGGTTGCCCCTCAGTGTGTGGTGGTCCTTGCCTTTCCATTGTTTGAGACAGGCCCTAAAAAGCTGAAGGAACAGTGTCTAGGCCTGAGTCCTGTGTTGGTCAGCTTTTAGTTACTATAACACATGCCAGAGGCCCTCAACTTAAAAAGAGAAAGATTTATTTTTGACCACAGTTTTGGGGATTTTAGTCAGCTGACCTGTTGCTTTGGGCCTATGGGGGGACAGTGCATCATGGCAGGGTGTGTGGCAGAGGAAGTCACTCACCTTGTGGCAGCCCAGAAGCAAAGACAGAGGGAGAGGCATGGCTCCCAGTGTCTGCTCGGAGGACTCACTCACAGGGACCTAACTTCCTCCGCTGGGCTTCTGCCCTTTCAGGTCCCAGCCTTCCCAGCAGTGCCGCAGGCTGGTGACAGACTCTGCAAGCAGGCCGTTTGGGAGCGCTCACCCACACCAAAGCAAGGCTGTTTAGATGGGTGGAACAAGGAAACTTAATCAGAAGTCTGTGTTCAAGGTGCTGGGCGGAACTGGAAGGCTTCTCAAATGAATCTGATCATCCACAATTCTCATCTTTGTATACAGCTTTAACTTCTGGCTAATAGATGATTCAGATTTTATGTTCCAAGTATTAGTAGTAGTTGCTTCTGAATGATGGAAATGTGGATCATTTTTCTCTTCTGGCTCCTTTGAACTTTTCTACATTAAAAAAAAAAAGTTTTCAAAGAAAACAGAATGTGTTTGCCAGAGGACAAGGGCGAGGAGTTAGGATTGATGTTGAGTCTTGAGTCGGTTCAGTGTCAGTTCTGCAGGATGAGCAGGGTTCTGGGTACGGAAGGAGGGGATGGCTGCGTGGCAGTGTGGAAGTACTTAATTCTGCTGACCGTAGGCCTGAAATGGTTACATGGTCGATGTTACACAAGGTATATGATTAATGTTTAAAATTGTTTTTAGGTTTTGAATATTCACAATCAGAAAAATAACAAAGGAAGTGAGTTTTCATGATCCTGCCTCACCCTCTTCAGTTTGTGGGCTCTCTGCAACACTGGAAGTAGCCGAGCTGGGTCCGGTGCCATAAAGAAAGCTTCAGTGCCGTGCTCTGGGAGGCTGAAGCAGGAGCACCGTACGTTCCGTTCTAGCATGGGCTATTTAGTGACTGAGTCCTTATCTCCAAAAAAAAAAACGAACTAGGCTCATAGCTCCGTGTGAAGACCCCGGGCTTAATCCTCATTACTGAAAGAAAAGAAAGGGGAAAAAAAAGGTGGAAGCAGCATGTAGAGCCTTTAGTTACTTTAGTGCAGTCAGATGGCAGATCGTGTGCACAAGTTAGATTTTACTTGGCTGTTTCCTCAGATCATTGTTTTGTTTTCAGCAAGCTCAACACTGAGTGCAGAGATGATACACTTCTGGTTTCCTGATTTACCTCCAGGGCAGTGTTCACTTCCGGAAGCTGGCAGTGGTGCTGATGGGTAATTGACCTACTAGCAGGCAGCACTGTTCTAGAAAACAGGCTTGGAATAATCAGATTCCTGTACTGAAAAGAGCCTTGGCCCTCACCTTACACCATACACAGAGGAGGAAGATCCACCCGGAAGCTTCCAGAAGTACACCGGAGAACAGCTCCATGACCTCTCAGTCGGCACATATTTCTTGATTAGGTCACTAATTCCACGAACCATAAAAGAAAGAAATGCCATGACACAACTGAAACTTTTATTCGTGAGAAGCTGACTATAAGAAAGGAAAAAAAAATCCATACCCTGGGAGAAGCTGTTCATATTATCTGACAGAAGTCTTGTGTCTAGAATATTTAGAGAATTGCCACAAATCAACAAGAAAAAGCTAAATAATTTAAGTTTTGAAGGTGTGCAAGTGATCTGAACAGGCGCTCTATAGAAAGAGCATTTCCAGATGGTTTGGAAGTGTAGAAAGATGCCAGCAGGTGCTGTAGGTAAGCCCCAGCAGGTGGTTGGTGTGGACACCAGAGTGGCTCAGTGAGAAAGACTGAGAATGCCAAGTGTTGACCAAGGCCTCATGTGCGGCTGCTGAGACCGCAGGGCCTCCCATGAGTTAGGGGCTTGTTCTGTGGCTTAGCAGTTTCTCTACGAGGCATAAGCCCAGGAGAAATGAGTACCCCAGCCTATAAAAAGACATGTACGAGAGTGTGAGTAGCAACTTTATTTAAAATAGCCAAAACCTGGGCGGGGGAAACGTCCTTTAGCAGACTAGAAGGCAGCTCAGGGAACAGACACACCAGAGAATAAGACAAAAGAGTCCTTTGCTGTTCTGTGGAACTGCATGATTGAATCTTAAAGAATTCTGTCAAGTCTCATCACAGCAATAGTAGGAAAAAAAAAAAGAATTCTGTCAAGGAAGCCAGATATAAAACAATATATATTTTTTCTGGGTGTGATGGTTGCACACCTGTAATCCCTGCAGTTAGGAAATTGAGGCAAGATGATCTCTGTGAGTTCAAAGCTAGTCTGAACTACCTAGCAAGATCCTATCTCCAAAAAAAAAAAAAAATTTTTTTTTTTAATGAAATCTGAGAATAGGCAAAATGAATATTGATGGCCATAGTCATGGCTACATTGGGGGTTAGCAGTCCAGGGCACTGGCAGTGCCCAGGTCATCTGCACTGTGGGGGTTACACAGGGCACACACAGGACAGACTCAATGCTGTGGTGCTTGAGGTGGTGTCCTTGGGACGTTTCATCCTGAATATTAGCTCAGCTTTTAAAAATTGGGGTGACTTACTATATAGATTCTAGGAAAGCAGGATTTTAAAAAATTTTAGAGGGGAAGAAAGATCAGATTAGCAAAGGTCAAGAAAAAAAAAAAAAACAAAAAGAGACAGGAAATGCAAATCTGTTTATGGGGCTTAAGAAATCCCCTGTTAAAGAACAGATCTCAGGCCCAGTAAAACTTGAAGGAAAAATAGAGGCCAATTTTGTACGTAAATGAGAGATATCCTTAAGCCAAAGCAATACAGGAAAACTGAAAACAAAGGATGAACAAGGTACAGCGAACAAATAAATACAAAACAAACTGGCCACCAGAAGTGTGGGGCAGGTGTTAGTTTTAGGTGGGTTAGAAATTGAAGGTTAAGATTATTAGAAAGAGGGCTGGGGATTTAGCTCAGTGGCTCAAAGCCATTGACTGGTAATTGCAAGGTTGTGAGTTTGATCCCTGGTACCCCCCCAAAAAAAGATTATTAGAAAGAATGGTCCTTTTTTTACTGTTAGAAAGTTTACTCCACCAGAAGATATATGTAATGGCATGGAATTTTATGCATTTAAAAATACTGTATCAGCCTGGGAATTTAGCTCAGCAGCATAAGCGCCTGCCTTGCAAGCACGTAGTCCTGAGTTTGATCCATGGTACCGGTAAAAAAAAAAAAAAAACTTTATCAACATACATAAAGCAAAAGCGACTAGGGAAAGAAAAGAAAGAATTTAAACCCACATAGTTGGTAATGTTAATATACTTAAGAATTTAATAAATCAACAAGTAAAAATTATATGAAATAACTGGCTAACATAATGAATAAGTTTGTTATATATATATAATTTTGTACACAGAAACAAAATATTCAATTTGTCAGTGCCCATGACACATTTATAAAGTTATGTCAGTTAGCTGCTCACAAAAATTTCCTAGTTCAAAAGTCAGAAATCACATTGTCCCCCTTCTTTGACCATGAGACAGTGAAACAAAAACTTAAAATCAGAATTTTGCCAGAACAAATGTAGCCACTTGGGGAAAAGAATTTATTCTTGAGACAGAGACTCACTAGGAACATAGTCTGGGCCAGCCTTGAACTCACGGCTTCTTCCTGTTTCTGCCTCCTGAGTGAGCGCAGGATAAGGAGCCTGTGCTGCCATGCCCAGCCCACTTGGAAAGTTTAAAACACTCTGGTACAGAACTGTTTTCATGGACCTTGTTTGGGTTTTTCTAATGTTCTTCTAGCTTATTGAGAATCTTTCATTTATTCTCATTTCTTGTAAAAATTAGAAAAAAAAAGGTGGATAGCAGTTGAACACTCCTGCAAAATAGATGCCTGACATGAGGAAGTGTGGTTGTCAAGCTCTGGGGGCAGCGATGGCCTCCCGGACAGGGCAGACCGGCCCCTCAGTCTGCCACTCCTGGGTCTGGTCCTGGAAACCAGTAAACAGCAGCAAAACCACTTCCTCAGATTGTTTTCATTTGCATTTATTTGGTTAGAAACAGAGCTGAACTTTTAAATACATTTATTTCTTCTTAGAAATGTTTATTCAACTCTTTCCTCCCACCCCCATCTTCTACTGGGATATTAGTGCTGTATTCAGTGGCTTTTTTGAATGCCTTTTATATATTACGAATATTAATTGTTTGTCATGTTTGCAAACATTTTTCCCTTTGTTCCTTACCTTTTATGTTTTTAATATATAAAATTGATTATTTTCACATGCTCATAGCTATCTTTTTATATTTCCCCTATTACTTTTATAGTAAGAGATTCTTTCTCCATAATTATTAAATAATAATTACAGTAATAGCAAACATTTACTGAGGGCTGATTATGTGGTAGGCAATGAATGAACTAAGCTCTTATTTAATCGCAAAAACTCTATGAGGTGGCCTTTTCTTTATCTTCTGACAGTTGAGAAGGAAACTAAGGAGAAAGAAGAAGTAGTTTGCTGATGAACACTGAACTAGTGATAAGTTAAATATTCACCTGTATTTTAATTATAGTTTCTATGGTTTATTTTTTAATATTTAACTCTTTCATCCTGAAATTTATGAAGTGGTACGAAGTGAAGCTCCTTTCAAACAATACTTTTTCTAAGACTGTCCTTCAATGAATAAATCATTTCCCCATTTGTTTGTGATGCTTCCTTTATTGTATATTAAATTTTAATGTGTCACTCTCTTTCAGGGATGACTTTCTTTATTGACCGACACAGAGCCACTGTTCTCCCGCTCTCCCCTGTACTGAGGGCTGAACCCAGGGCCTTTGCAGTGAACTGCATCTCCAGCTTTCAACATCTGCTAAACAGAATTTCTCTAAGTCACTAAGTTCCCAGGCTGAGTTGGATTTGTGAGCCTTCTGCCTTGGCCTCCCTGAACCCTAGGATTACAGGGGTGCCCCACCACACCCAGCTAAGCCACTGTGTTTTAGCTGCTGTATCTTTATTATCAATTCTAATCTCTGTAACAACAAAGGATCACTTTGTTCTTCTCTTTTTAAAACATTCAGAGTTAGAATTCTGGCTCTCAGTAATGATGGAGTAGCTTTTATGAGAATAATATCCCCACCAATATCAAATATAAATTTTGGGCAAATGTTTTTTAAAAACATTGCTTGAAGCACTAGAGAGCTACCAGAAGCAAATAGGAATTGGGGATGGATTTGATTTTTGAATGAAATAACCAGTCCCGGAGAATGACCTGTCCGGCTTTTTTACTGAGTCCCTCCCTCATCCATCAGGTGCTAGCAAGTAGAACCCAAGCAGAAAGCTGTGCGATGCACTTTGAGGGTTGAGAAGATGGACTGTGAGAGTGACTGGACCTGGGGCTGAAAACCCAAGAAAGACGAGGACAGTGCAGTATGTAACTGCAAACCCTGCGTACGAACGCCCTTCAAATGCCGTGCCCACTCCTGACTGCCCACGCATGTCTAGGGAAGATGCCACAGATACCAGCATAGATCTCAGAAGCTGCCAGCTGTAGAACATGCAGATTTGGAGTTGTAGTCTTTTTTGTTCCTGTTTCTGTTTTCCTTTTTCGGAGATCAGGTCTTGATCTAGTTCAGGCTGGCTTTGAACTCACTGTGTAGCCCAGCCTAACTCAAGCTTGAAACCATGTTCCTGCCTCACTGATCTAAGTGTTGGGATTACAGGTAGGCACTACCGCACCTGGCTTGGAGCTCTAGTCTTGTCAGGTTAGAGGGGGCTTAGTAAACATCTTAGTAGGGGCTTAGTAAACACCCTCAAAAGGGCTACCCTTTAGGGGCAAATCTGTTTCTCAGGACTGGCATTTTCCCCAGGCCTAGGAGCAGTGGAAAAATGAATGAATCAGCCAGTCAAGCAAACATAAAACTGAGCCAGTGCCGGACCAAAGTGATCTGCCAGTGACTTAAATGCATCTAGAAAAAGTTGAGTTCTTAAGAAAACAGAATCCAGAGCTTCTGAACCTTCTCCATTGTTGGTGGGAGTGTAGACTGGTACCACCACTATGAAAATCAGAGTGAAGATTCTTCAAAAAAACTAAAATTAGGGCCAGAGATATAGCTCAGCAGCAGAGCACCTGTCTGGCAAGTGCTAGGTTGTGAGTTTGATTTCTGGTACCAAAACCAAAGCAAGACCCCTAAAACTAGAAATTCCATTTGACTCAGCCATTCTACTTCTTGGTAGCTTCCTGAACAAATTAAAAGCATTATATCACAGTGATATATGCACACCCATGTTTATAGCAGCAGAGTGTGTAACAGCTACTCTTGGAAATTGAGATGCGCATTAACCAATAAACGCATAAAGAAGATGGGTTTCTTTATGCTGTGGAGTACTACTCAGCTATACAGAAGGATAAACTTGAGGCAGATTCTAGCTAAACGGATGCACCTTGAGACCATACTCTTTAAGTGAAATCAATTGAACACGTGTAAACACCACATTGTTTCTCTGATGTAAGAAATCAGAAGTGTCAATAAGAGCTAAAACGTGTAATAGATTTTGTGAAACAGGTTCAAATGAGAAGTGGAATTACAGAGGGAGGGTGGGGAAGGAAAAGAAAGAAAGAAAAAAGCGCAAAGGAAAACAATGGAAACACACCTTTCATAAATAAGGGAGGACGAGAGTCGTGTACAGGTACAAATTCTCTGTGATGAATGTGACCCATATTGTACCTAAAATGTACCAATAAACTTAACTTTTTGGACCTTTTTTTATTTTTAAAGAGGGTAAAATGAAACATAAAATAAAACAGTTCATAAGAGATATAGAGTTCAAAGCAAGACAACAATAAACTTAATTTTTAAAAAATCCAGAGCTTCTACAAATGGTCATTCACAATGTCCAATACAAAATGAAAAATTGCTTGACTGGGGAGGAAAGAGAAATTGTAACCTTTAGTAAGGTAAAAGCTAATCAATATAAGTGAACTCAGAAACTAATGAACTTTGAGCTATGAAAAAACATGTTAAATAATTTACATCAAAAAATAGATTAAAAAGTGACGAGGTGGGAGGGTACAGTGAAGTTAATGACATTACAGAAGAACCAAATGGAGATCTTAGAACTGAAAACCAAAGCCAGGCCCTGAAATGTCACGGTGGGATTGACAATAGATTAGACATAACAGAAGCAAGAATCAGTGAACTTGAAGAGCAGCAGGAAGAATGCATCCCAGTCAGAGTGCATTCCGTACACAGAGGGGAAGAAAGATGGGAAAGACAGGACAGCGCCTCCTGTGTGGTAAAAACATGTTGATCCTCACAGGGTAATTTCAGTCCCCACAAGGAAACAAAAACGAGGCAATAGGAAAATATTTGAAAAAACATTGGATTAAACATTTCCAATCTTAATTTAAAACAGAAAGACGCAAGTGCAATCCTGGAAAGGTGGCAGCCACAAGCAAGGTTGTATGAATATGGGGGAACAGGTGTTGTAGGATTGAAGCCAGGGCCTTGCGCGCGCTAGGCAATGCTTGGCTGCCCCAGGCCTTCAGAAGCAAGATGAAAACAAAGAAAATTACATTTAGGTGTATCGTAGTCAACTGCTGAATAGTAAAGACAAAGGAAGAGTTTCAGTGATTAGAATTCCAGTTGACTTTGTTTGTTTGAGACAGGGTTTCACTATGTATTCATCTGGCCTTGAATTTACTAAACAGCCCAGGCTGGCCTCAAACTTGCAGCCATCTGTCTGCCTCAGCCTCCTGAGTGCTGGGATTTTAGGCATGCATCACCATTCCTAGCGAACTTTTCCTTTACTCTGGGCTTCTTTTATTTCTCTTTGCAAGATTTTTTTTTTTTTTCCTTTTTATCGGTACCAGGGATCAAACTCACAACTGCCTGCTTGCAAGGCAGGCACATATGCCGTTGAGCTAAATCTCCAGCCCTTTTTGCAAGATTTTTTATAGAACTATAATTCTTAAGGATTATTACAGTAATTTTGTGTTTCTCATGGCTCTTGTGAATTTATTTTATTTTTAAAATTATGGGTGATGTGTTGTAGTCAGGAGTTGTGAGGAGAATAATTAAAATCAGGACATGGAGTTTATAGTATTGTTTTATGATGGTCACCTAGAGTTAACACAAGAAAATACAGAAAATCTGTCCACAACACCAAAGACATAGAATATTCAACCAAGGTCCTGAATCCCACAGCAATGTCCTACATGAGTCCAGATGAAGACCCGGAGCTCATGATAGTGCCTCCCATGTGTCCAACTGGAGGTCCAGAGCCTACAAGAAGGATTCATGCCAGTCTCTTTTATGGATCTGTGCTGGGAAGGCCCAAAGGTCACTGGTGGAAGCTAGAATGTCTTTGCCAGTGGGATGAAGAAGCGGTGCCAGTAGGTTGAGGGTTCTACGCTGGAGCAAAGAAGTCACATTCACAACAAAGACCAGGGCTGTCCTGAAAAGCACCACAGCCATCCTCATTGACATGCAGGCCCAGAGCTCCTCCGACGATAAGCACAGTGGAGTACCTGCCAGGAAGCCAGCGTGACGAGTTCATCCTGGAGACCAAGCGGCACACATCCCCCCCCCCCCCCCGAGAGTCAGGAAGCAATGCTTGATATGAGGACCAGAGCTCCTCCAGGAGAACCAACAACTCAAACAGCAGCTTGTAGGAGAACCCACAATGCCTCGACACCTCTCTTCTTCTCCATGTCTCTGTTTATGCTGGCAACTTTCCTCAGGTAGAACATCTACACTCAGTGCCCTGATGATTTAATTCAGCTGGCATTAAGTTGACCACGAGGTTTTAATCCATAACATGATGCTAAAGTTTGGTCCTGATTTTTAATAATATTTATTATCTATGTGACCATCTTCTTGGACTTTCCTATGATTAAGTTGATTTGTCTAGATCCATAATTATATTATCTACTGTAAATGATTATTTTGTGAAATTCTTTCCAATTCATAAACAAAATTTAATTTCCTGCCGTATTACATAGGCTGAAACTTAATAGTATTAAGTGTTAATGGTGACAGTAATGATAATCTTTTTCTTTTGAGGTAAGGTCTCACTATGCAGTTTTCAGGCTGGCCTTGAGCTCACTTTGTAGCCCAGGCTAGGTTCCTCCTGCCTCAGCCTCCCAAGTGCTGGGATTACAGCCATGTGCCACCACACCTGGCTTGACAGTGGTAATGTTTTATGACAGATAACAAGTCAAGGAGACAAGGGAGTTGTCACCAAATGCATGTGGTTGTTATTAAAAGCCTATAATTTGACGAACGCCAGTGTGCTTTATTCACTCGGCGAGTGCACTCTAGGAGTTGGTTCAGTGACTTAGAGTTTGAAGGGCTGCAGTGGTAACCCAGAATGGTTAACATGTTCAACAACATTAGAGCCCTTAGAAAAGCATACGAAAGAGAGAGAGGGAGAGAGAGAGAGAGAGAGAGAGAGAGAGCGAGCGTGAGCGCAAAGAAAAAGAAAAAGAAAAAGAAAAAGAGGTAGGTTGCAGAGGAATCTGTGTGACAGCCAGAAGATCATTGTGCAGATTGTGATCGCTGTGGAAGGCGCCCCCTTGGTGCACCTTTTGCCCGGGCACCTTGCGGCTGAAGGGGATTAGGTAGTCGGCTTTGCACAGAGTGAATTTAGACTCATGGTTTCATCCGGGCCCGTGGAGCTTCTAAAGAGATGCTTCAGGGACAGAGAGGGAAGGATCGGGGTCAGCCGGGACCCTGGGCTTTCTCCACGCCCTCACCACCCTCCCCAAATCTAGGCAGCAATACTTCGTGTGTATTTTGGGTTTCTGTTTGTTTATTTTTTCTGCCCATTTTTTTTTTTTAATTAAACACCCAATAGGTGTCAGAACTGAGGTGCTCTAGGTACAGGAAGCATAGTGAATAAAGCGGCCTCCAATCCCCGCCTCTGGGGAGCTGAGGTGACGCAGCAGGAATGAATAAAGTATGTGCACAGCATAAACTGGGTAAGAACACCAGAGTTCTTGGGAGGTTACAGTTTTAAATGGAATGTTCTGGAAAGGCCCCTTTTAAGGTGACATTTTGAGCAAAATCTTGAAAAAGAGGAAGCAAGCCACGCAGATTTCTGGAGAGAAAGACTTCTAGGAAAAGAGAACAACTTATGTCCAGAGAAGGCGCGTGCCTGGCAAATTCCAGGAACAGAAAGGAGGCCAGGGCACAGGCAGGTGGGCAGGAGAGAGGGGCAAGATCACGGCGAGGAAGTTGCCGCTGAGGACTTGGGGTTTGCTTTGAATATGGCGGGAAGTTTCTAGGCAGAGGCATGATTGAAGGCGACTGAAGTTTTAGCAGGGTCACCCTGGCTGCTGCGGGCAGAACAGGCAGCTGGAGGCAGAGGGGAAGAGGGGGGATGAGCCAAGTGGTGAGAGTCTGCAGACCCCTGGTTGGGTTTTGAAAGTAAATCCAACAGGATATCCTGATTGGTTGGGACTGGAGTAAGAAAGAGGGGTAGAAATTGAGGGGGACTGTAAGGCCTTTGTCCTTGTTAGACTAGAAGCTTGGAGTTGCCGCTAAGCAGGGATAGAGCAGTTTGTGTGTGTGTGTGTGTGTGTGTGTGTGTGTGTGTGTGTGTGTGTATACGCATGCGTGCATGTGTGTGTGTGCATGCCTTGTTGAGACAGGGTCTCGCTATGCAGTCCAGGCTGGCCTCAAACTCCCAGCAGTCCTCCTGCCTCAGCCTCCTGAGTGCTGGGATTACAGGCATGCGCCACCATGAATAGAGCAGTTTGATGTGGGAAACTCAGTGTTAGACATGTTAGGTTCATAGTACTGTTAGACATCTAAGTGGGGGAATCAGATAAAGTGAACTGAGGTCAGAGCATGGGGGTAAGAGCTTCAGGGATCCATTTAACAGTGAACTTCTGGATGTGGGTAATTATATTGTGGTTCTGTATGAGCGTGATACCACCCTCACCCCACCTCCACCCAGACCTAGAAATGCGTACTGGAGCAAGAGGAAAGGGACATTGTACTTTAGTCTCAGTCCAGGGAAGTGATTATGTAGGTAGATTGATAGGAAATCATAAGGCAAACATGGTAAATTTAACTTTTGAAGAAACTGGATGAAAGCTATATGGGAATTCTTTGTCCTGTGCTTGTAACTTTTCTGTAAGTCTAAAATTAATTCACAATAGAACATTTTTAAAAAGTGAAGGAAGCAAAAAAAAAAAAAAAAAAATTGGAGACCAGGCATGTGGTGCATACCTATAATCACAGCACTCAGGAGGCTGAGGCAGGAAGATCACTGCAAGTGTAAGACCAGCCTGAACTAGAGAAAGACCTTGTCTTAAAAAAAAACACAAAAAAATGAAAAAAAGTATCTCTTGTGCATTGTAGGATACTTTGTAATTTAAATGCACACCACTCCACAAAAGGAAGAATGGAAAGAGAGTGTTTTAAGTGCCCAGATTTTTGGGAAAGTCATTAAATTTATTATGTGAAACTCTAGTAAGTGAAGGATGTATTGTGACAGCCAGGGTATTGGTTCTCAACTCCTTAGTCTCGGACCCCTTTTGCTCTTAAAATGAGTGCCAGAACTACAGAGAGAAAGTGAAGAAATGGAACAGCAAAGTTATCTCTCCCAGCTATTTAATAATTAGAAAAAAATAGTGATCATGCAGTAGAGAAACCCATCAAAATTATGATAGACTACAAGTTAATAAAAAACTGAATGAAAAAGAAGGTAAGCAATGAGGGCGTTAAACAGACCAATCAAAAGAAAACAAGTTGTAAAATGAAAGCTATAAACTCCCAAATTTCAGTGCTTATATTAAAAGTAAATGGACTAAATATTAAAAGCAAAGTTTTTAAAGACTGCATTAAAAAAAGGCTAAATTTCATGAAGTGCTGCTTACATCATGAGCATCTTTAATAGAAAGACACTTAAGAGTTAAAAGTCAGATGAACAAAGATCCACCATGAAAACACTAATCAAAAGAAAGTACTAATGAAATCACATCAACAGGACTTAAAAGTGAAGCTGGAGATACAAAAGCTGACAACAGTGGTGCACACCTGAACTCTCAAGCCACGTGGAGGCTGAAGCAAGAGAATCACAAATTTGACCAAAGCTTGGGTTACTTCTTAGCAATTTAGGGAGACCATGTCTTGAAAAAAATGACTGGCTGGGTATGTAGCTCAGTGGTAGAGTGCTTGCCTAGCATGCACAAGTCCCTAGGTTCAATCCTCAGTATCACACACCCACACACACACACCTAGGGCTAAGGATGTAGCTCAGTTCAGAGTTCCTGGGTCCAATCCTCAGTATACACACACACACACGTGCACGTACTAGTACTTGCACACAGACCAGCAGCAGAGATAAAGACATTTTAGAGAGAAATGCAAAAATGATTAATCACCAGAAAGACTGAAATTTGTAAATATGTACATACCTAACATCATAGTTCTATATACATAAAGCAAAAATGGGCAATACTGAAATGGGGACTAGACAAACAGACAATGCTTGGCAACTTTAAACAGCTTTCTTGGTAATTGGTAGTATAAACACAAACCAGTGTTGATCCTAGCGGTATAATTAACAGATTTTCTGTACTGCAGAAAACAAGGTACCTAATAAAAATGGTATCCAAAGGTGTTCAACCTCATTAGTCATCAAAGACATGCAGATTAAAACCACAATGAGATGCCCTGCACGGCCAGCACTAGTCTAGAGGGGAAGACCCTGAGAACTTCCCTGGGGCGGGGCAGGGCACCCCTCATGGCGGGCAGGAGAGTGAACTGTGCAGTGCTGTACCTTGGCAGCGGACAGCACAGGGCAAGCTGCTCAGATGCGCGTTCTGTTAGTGGATTCAGCAGTGCCTCTCTGGAGTGCACACTCAGAATGTTGGCCGTAGCTCCGTCCCTGCGTTGTCCAGACCAGAGAGCAGCCAGGTAAGTTGTGGCTCGTACTCTGCAGGAATCCGGTGCAGGTGTGAGAACAAATCCGCTGTGGCAGTGACGTGGTTGATAACCACAGACCTCATGATGGGCAGGAGGAGCCCTGTGTGAAAGAACACTTCCGTTTCAGAAAAAAGAATGAAGAGGAAACGTGTGAAAGTAGAACCTTTGCGAATGGGAAGGGGACCAAGAGTGGGAAGGCGGTGGTAGGGGAGGAGGAGAGAGGGGAAGAGTTGAGGTGTGTTTCGTGCATGCACCAGCTCCCTGCCGAAGTTGTGATCAGGCGGGGCTGCAGACGCGCTAATAAAAAGGAACACTTGCTTACTATGTTTCTGTAAAGCTTCAGCAAGCCGACCCAGCCTGTGGTACCAGGAGTGAGGCGGTGACCGGAGGTGGCAGAAGGGTGCTCCTGGAGGCTGTCACTCTATTATCCGGGAGACACCAGTGTTGTTACTGTGGGAAAACTTGTTGAGCTGTAAACCTAAAAGGTGCTTTTATGTTTGTGTATACAATGCCAGTAAAAATGTAGATAAAGCTACAGTGGGACCTTTTTTGTTGTTTCTGTGTGTAAACGTTTCAGGGCGAAGAAGACGAAAAGCTGAGCAGCCTCAGTAGACAGGGTTGTGGGAGGAGGACACACACCCTGGTGGTCTCTGAGCCTGAACAGCGCGAGGGAGGGCAGCTCGCCAACACTTAGCATAATTAAAGCTGCACCTGGGGGAGTGTCTTCCTGGGGACACACTCGCACATGTATGAATCGCATACAAGGTCTTTCACGTGGTTTTGTGTGTAGAAATAGGTGCTCAATAGGAGACAAGTTTACTAAATTATGGTCCATTCATGTAATGGAACGGCAGACGTACTGTTCTTATAGACTGAGGGAGAGCTGAAGAGATGCTGATACGGAGTGTTCTTCATGATATGTTAACTAAAACGGCAAAGTGAACGGCATGTACATCATGTTGGCATTTGTATAAAATGTATACACACGCACGTGTGTGTGTATGTACGTGTGTGCTTCTTATAGAAGGAAGCAGTAGCAGCAGTTGCCTTGGGAAGATATAACTGGGTGACCAAGGGGGAGGAATGGCAGGAAACATTCGTGTCACTATATACCGTGTTGTCGCTTTAGAATTTTGGACTATGGGAATACACCTGTTAACTCATTTATGCCAAAGATTACCATTTTTTGAAATTTTGCATGAAATTCATGTATGTTACCTAGAGAAAAATTCATTGAACAAGAATTTGAAGAGAAGATATACTTCATTATATTCTGTTGTTATGGGCATTCCAAAAATGGATCACTGAAGGGTTAAATATTAATTTAAAACACAATGATTTAAAAAATTCCTTATTGGGAGACTGGTATATTATCCCTCAATAAATCCAACATAGCCACATTTTGCCTTGTGGAAATAGGTCTTGGGTTTAACAGCAGGCTTTGCATAGAGATGGCAAGAGATCCGGGAGGAGGCCAAGGTGGTGCACAGTGTAATCCTGGCGCTGTGGGAGGCAAGAGAATTGCAAGTTCAAGCGCAGTCCTAGCAAGTTTGTCTTTTTGTTTGTTTGTTTGTTTTTGTTTTTGTCTTTTTCCTTTTCATCAGTACCAGGGATGAACTCACAACTGCCTGCTTGCAAGGCTGGCCCTCAATGCCGTTGAGCTAAATCCCCAGCCCCAGTCCTAGCGAATTTGTGGCTTGATGAAATCCTGTTTTGAAGGGAAAAAAAAAAAAAAAAAAAAATGAAATTTGAGGGGAACCTCGTATTGCAGTGATCAAAGGGCAGGAGTGGGGGGAATGAGGTGATGCGATGCTGCGGCCAGAGGCTCAAGCCTTGTACCCGTGTATACTCAAGACGCGGCTTGTGGCGTGAATGAGCACCTTCTTGCTGTGCACTGTGCAATTTGAGGATGGAGCCAGGGCTGCGGGGCTACTCTGCCAGCCCTCTTTTCTGAATATGTATAGGCTGAATAGGATCAAGTGTTAAATGGCACAACTTTATTACTCCCCTTTGTTCTTTTTTTAAAATGTAATTGAGATCATGCTATGAATATGCCATCTGCTTTTTATGTCTTAATGTATCAAGCATTTTTGCATATCTGCTCACATTTTGCATAACTTCACGTGAACAGAGCTGTTAGATCATTGAAATGCATCCTGGTTTTTCTGATCATTCCTGTCGCGGTGTTCGTTGTTTAACGTTTTTTTGCTAATAAAATATGCTGATGAACTGCCCTCGTCAATAAGTCTTATAGTATGTTACTTAATTATTCTGAAAAATAAAGTTATGGAGCCACAGTGTACGAACAGTTTTCAAACTCAGGAGGTGCGGTGACCAGCTGTCTTCCATAGCCTCTCAGTTGGTTCCTCACCACACCGGACAGGGAGTGGTCATTCATTCTCATGTTTAAAAGTTGTTTTAAGTTGAGCACATTTCAGTCCTCAGGGATTTAGCTTAGTGGCACAGCACCTGCCTGGCAAGTTCAAGGTTGTGAGTTTTTTTTGTGTACAAAAAAAAAAAAAAATCAGTCTTCGTAACTTCAGCACTGCATCTTGTGATACTCTTAAGGTCGGGGACGCTGATGCTCCTGTTTGACGTGAGCAAGACCTAGAACACGCTCTCTTGTGTCACATCGTACAGTGGTGAGGAGCTGCCACCGCAGTAATCAGCCTCAGTTCCTCAGCCGCGAGTGGAGGATAAGGTCCCCACGCCATGGACACCACTGCCCCTGCATAGGCCCTGCACAGTCCCTTGAGGTGACTCGCGTGCCCAGGGAACCTGCGTTGTCAGCCTGACAGGGTGAAATCTGAAAGGTCCTAAGCACCATCTGACACTGGCTTTAACACATGTAACATAGCTCCATGTAGGTAGTGATAGTGGATGATTCTGCTTTTTCCATATTTCTCTTTGATGTTTCCTGCAGTTGATGTTCTTTTCTTTCTGTACTATCCAATATTTATATATTTATCTGGGGAAATGCATCCTTTTATTTCTTTTTTTCAGTCTTGAGAATCAGATTCAGGGCATGACACATAACTGGGCAAGTGCTTTGGCACAGAGTCACTTCCCTGGTCATATTTGGCTTTTTTGTTTGTTTAGAGATGGAGTTGCCCAGGATGGCCTTGAGCTCCTGGGTTCAAGTGAGCCTCCTGCCGCAGCCTCCCAGGAACCTGAGCCTGACTCTCAGCTGTCTATTAGATAAAGTCTGTATATCATATTGTAATAGGTAGATTAAGTACTCATCCAATATATGAAGCGGGGGGCTACGGGAAGTTCCTGTTTAACAGACAAGGAGAATGGAGGCTTAGCTGTCTCACATTCCACCATGAGTACTACACGTTTATACTAAAAACGTGGTGGAGGCAGCCAGTACTGCATGCCTTGGAATTAACAAATAGGTGCTGGCAAAATAATTTATGTATTGACCTATTTAGGCAGAGCGTGTTTTAATGTGTTCATCTCAGATTAGAGCAAAGACTGAAAAAACCCAAATAACAGCCTGATGGTTTAAAACTTTAGGAAGTAAGTTGAATGCCAAATAATAAACCTTCTGATCACAGATGTAAGGTTGAAGATGTAAAAGAAAACCCCGAAGGAACATTTGTGGCATTCAGCAGAGAAAAGAGCAACATGGTGCACTGAAGTCTTGTGACAAGGTTTTCTTTAAGGAACAGAAATCGCCACCTTGATTTGTGTCCCACAGTGGAGCTATTTCCCAAATCAGGCTGTGTCGAGAAACATAGGAAATGGTATATGCCATCCCTCCCATCCCAAAGCAAATGTTTGTTTTGTTGCAGTGATGGAAACATTTCCATTGGTGAAGCAAATATTTAGAGCAGAGAGAAACATTCAGGCAGCCAGGATGTGTCAAATAGAGCAGATGTCTGCCTTTTAAAAATACATTTAAAAAAAGCCACCTTGTCTTTGACTGCCACAACGGGTTAAGGGACAAATCAGAAACCATCATCTCAGCTCCAGAGCTCAGCTCTCTTATCTATTCCCGTCCTGATTTTTCTCTGAAGGAATTGGGGATAACCATTGTAAGTGATTTCATTCAAGATCAAGGTTTTGTTGATTTGCTTCCCCTAATTCTTTCTTTGTCCTTAAAAATAAATTTTAATCCCTTTGAATCAAATGCACTCACATGGAACAAAACTCATACAGACAGAAAAGTCAGTCTCCAGTCTCTGTGCCGCCGGCATTTGGCCCCTCCCTATGCACAACCTGTTCCTGATAGATACCTGTTTCCTTTCCTTTCTGCGTATGTACAACAAAATGCATGTGTTTGTGTGTAGGAACAGATGTTCCTTTAAAAAATAGCTGCACATTTAGCCAAGTTTACTTTTCATCTGATGCATGCTTGTGAATCTTTCTGAAGTTCATATTTATAGGGTAGCAGGTGATGTTCTGATACATGTACAAGTGTGTGTTGTGTAGTGTTCAAATCAGGGTAACTGCGTCTCCTCAACTGTTCATTATTTCTTTATGGTAAAAATGTCCCAAGTCCTTTCTTCTAGCTGGTTGACGTACTCATTGTCTGTCATCCCCCTACTGAGCAGTAGCACCCCAGAACTTCCTCCTCTCTGTGTGACGTAGTACCTGTTGATCAGTGTAGAAAGCTCACGTTACCTGGCTTTCCTCATTTTCCATCTGTTCTTTTTGTTCGTCTTCTCTTTGAGGGTTTCAGTCCAAGACTTATTAAAAAATGTGCTGGCTTTGTTAGTGGCAGAGGACGAAGGCTTGCCAGGCTGTTCCTGCTGGCGTGGACAGTAGGGAGAACCCCAGATGGGGCGTCTGATTCTGCCTCTGGGGTATGCCAGGGTGGGGCCAAGGGGAAAGAAAAAGGAAGAGAAACACAAGCGGATGGGTCATGCGAACTGGAGCTGTTCTGGTCTTTAGTGGTCAAAGATGAGTTGTTTAAAAATTACCTTGTCTATCTCTTAGAAACAGCAGCAGGAATAAAGTATTGCTGGCAGTGTTCACGTTTGGCTTTTCCATGTGTGCATATACATGTGCTCAGTTTGCCGGGCCCTTGGCATGTCAGTGGCAGTGCTTCCCAGCTGCATCCCCTGGGCCTGGGGGACTTGGTCGCCTCCCTCTGTCCCATTCTTGTTCTGTGTATAGCAGGAAGCACCGGCTTCTCAGCCTGTTGCTGAAGATCTGCTGGCTTAGACTCAGTCTGTGACAGGCCGCAGTATTTAATCCTCTGGAACTGATGATCAGATATCTCAAGTAAACCCTCTTTGTTTTTATTTCTAATTTAGCAGAGATGGATTAAAAGGAAAGGGGAGAAAACCCCTCTAGACTGAATAGATCTAAAAATAGACGTCATGGATGCTGATTGGAACCCCTCCCAGGCTTTCATAAGAGAGATCTCAATTTGTGCTACACAGAGGGGCAGCTCGCTTCTGTCTTGTTCACCAGTTATACTACTCCCCAGAGAAGCGTCATAAATTTTATAGGAAAGTTTCCTCCTTATGTGGAAGGAGCTAAGCTCAGTGCCTGGTGGGGTTGGTATAATTTAGGGCTCCAAGGGAGCACATCTGGCTTGTGGAACAACCTGTCAAAAGCAGACTGTAGAAACTTGGACTTGACTGACATGACAGTGTGGTCGGTGCTGCTGGACACCAAGCCCAGGACCCTCACTGGTCTGCTTTGGAGCGAAGCCTCCCTGCAAAATATGCATTTAGCTCCCTGCTGAAAAGGCCTCTTGAGAGTGAGCGCCCTTTTTCATACCCCTCTGCCTCTGGGAGAGCAGGTCCACCTCCTTCCGACTGGAGTGCAGCGCGCAGGCCTCGCGTCTCTAAGCTGGCAGTGAAATACATTGTGCACTGGCTTTTTACTCGGTGATTTATACTAGGAGCCGACGCTGGGTGATATCCAGTGTCCTTTTGTCTTTGTGTTTATTTTTCTTACACATTTAATGTATTTAAAGGCTGTATTGTCTTTATGGTTCATTGGTATAAGGAGGAGGATGGTGCAGGTTTTAAAGCAGTCCTCCAGCGAGCACTCTGTGCTGAGATGAGAATTATACTCTTGGTTAGGTGTCTTTCTTTCTTTCTTTCCTTGGGTGGCAGGAGGCAGTGTGTTGCTGCTTTTTGAAATAGCATTTCTATCTAACGATTTTTAGAAGGATACTGAGAGGACATTCAGTTTCAGAGCGTCATCAGCAACTTTTTCCCATAGTTTGAACTTTCCTCCTTTAAGGAGAGGCAACAGTCTCCTGTCCTATTTGGGAATTTACGTATGAATATAGATGATAGGAGCCAGCCCTGGGGGGTGTTCCTATGAAAACTCTTCCGTCTAAGCTAATGATACTTGGAACTAGTTTTCTCAAAAACTGCTTCCACTGCTTGGGGATAGTTAATCAGTGGAGAAGAAATGTTTGGCTTATTTGCTTAATATTTTAACCAAGTGAATTAGACAGGTTGGGGGGCTGGGGGAGGGGGATAAGAAAGTGGGTGGGGGCAGCCCCATAAACAAGGTGATATATAATATTTTTTTTGTTCTCCTTTTAAATAAATACCGATCAGCTTTATGTTCAGAGACAATAGGAGCCGTTGGCTTAAATTTGCAGTTTACTGTATTTATGGCTGTAATATCAAGGTGCTGCCGTCGTAATTTCATGCCCCAATGAGAAGAGCAAGGTCGAAGCAAATGCTTCCATCGGCATCTGCTAGCACACTAACTCATAAACAAGGCCCGGCTGGATCAGGTGGCACGGAATAATACAGGCTAATGAAATACAGCACAGCTTTCCATTACTGTTAGTTTTTACAGTGTCGTCATTACGTGTAATTTATGTTTAAAAAATTCAATTTTATACAAGGCACTGGGAAATAGGGGTCTACAGGTCATCCAACGACTTTTAGAGGCTCTGAGAGTCCTTATTGTACTCCACTGTTCTAACAAAATGTTAATAAAATAAAATAAAAATACTTTTTCCTGTTCCCCTCCCCAGAAGCTCTTCTGAGAGACTTGATTTTTCTTTTAATTTGGGGAGTATTTCTAGCCAGCTGTCTTCTCTGCCTCATCTCCTCCCAGAGTGTGCTGAGGCAGATTACTAGTTGTGTTCTCAGAGAGGTGACCCCTGCTCCGTCTCTGCGTGTCCCAGACGAATTGCCCAAGTCCTGGAAATGGAGGGACTGCAGATGGGAGGAGCGTGGCCCCAGTCCTCAGCTGAGCTGCCGCCCTTTGCTGGGCTCAGGGCCTGTGTCCTCCCTCACTCTCCATCTCTCCAGTTTTGTTATAAAACTGTCTGCATGAGCTAGGAGGCTAGGGTCAGGTGCTCACCACTTTGCATATTTTCAGGCCTTTCCTGACCTTTCTGTTCTAACCCTGCTGTGTTGTTTCACCTGGACAGGAGCAAACCCGGGACAGCTCCCAGCAGTCACTGGGGAGGGCGTTGAGGTTCCTTGTTCTGAGAGGCTTTCGCTTAACGAGTCCTACAAAAAAAAGTCACTGTTTTGGTCTGAGTCATGGGAAAGGACCCTGGGGCATCACATCCACATCCGCAGCGCTTGCAGCCGGCCCACTACAACTCACAGTCAAGTCAGTTTGGCCTTGTTTGCATTTTAACAGAAACCTTTAGAAAAAGCACGCAGATTTATCTGCTAGAGGATAAAAATAGGCAGGTGTGGCCACCTTGAGACATTCAGGTCTGATGGCTATAGTAGCTGGCTTTATTGATCAATAGGATGTCATTTGCTTGTTCTGTACTTTTAAAAACAGCCCACCCTGGAGAAAATGCTGGAGAAGAAATCCTTGGCCCTAGTGTCTGCAGGGGCAGCGCAAGTCTGATAAAGGGAAGTCAGTGTCCTTGGGGTTTTGGAAGCTGACTGCAGAGAACCCAGAGAACAGTCGCCCAGATTCAGGGTGCGTGACACCTTCTTCCTCTTGGAGTGCTTGAGTTGAGAGCTCTTGGTTTTGTAGATCAGGCAGCTGTGGCTTTGGTAGGTGAGGTGGCACTGCGCCTCTCGGTGGGGGCCCAGCACCCAGCGCCAGTGCCCGCTCCCCTGTGCGGGGCCCCTTGTCTCTTCTTCTCCTCTGGCTGAAGCCAGTGAGTGTGGAGAAACTAGGCGGACTCTCGGTGATTTTCTCTATCACTGCTATAGACTGGGGTTAGGGTGGCTGGTAGCACTTGAGAGTCATTGATGGCAGAAGGGCAGTTACTGGAAGGCCATCTGAATGCTAAATGCTAGTGGCATCCGGTGATACAAAATGACACCCAACTAAGAGAAAAATTTAGGCTTTATTAAAATGGCCTAATTGTTCAAAGGCAGCACCTAAAGGAAGTCTTTTGGCAGGGGGGGAAGGGAGGAGGTTCGCATGCCACGGGATGGTGAGCCCACTGCTCCCTTCACTCTGTTCTGCTCCTCAGCCATTGCTCTGTCCCTCTGCGGTTAGATTATTCCTTGCAGATAGCAATCAACTGGAAGGAAGTGTGTGTGTCTAATTTGCATGAGATTATTTAAAACAAAAAAAAAAAGGTCTGCATTAGTCAGGGTGATGGTAAACAACGCAAAGAGATGCCTTTTATAATATAGCCTGTGCCTCGGCTTTCAGAGCCAAATATAATTCACTTACAATTGGCAGTTTCCCTTATTATTCCTTTTAACCTTTTGGATTCTGCAAGGTCTCAATCAAAGATCCGCAGTTTATCTCAGTGGGGGCGGGCAGCAAAGATGGGACTAGGGCACCTGGATGTCTTTTGTATGAATCCTGTGGCAGTGCCACATCCCAAAAGGTGGGGTCATCTCTGCCCAAGAGCTGATGGCTAGGCAGACAGCTACCCATGTCTTCTCAGCTCCCCAGTGAACCACCTGAGTCCTGTCAAAGTCCTGGTTTGGACTGGCCAGTCCTAACCAGAGATGCCTCGGAGAAAGAGGACACTCAGGGTCAGAAGTGCCCTTCTGTGAGTGCCATCCGGATTTGATATGGAGCTAACTAGGATCATGGAACAATATGGGGACAGGGGCGCTCTACCTTTGTCATACTGGTATTGTTCAGAAAGTGGTCCAGGTGTCTTTTGCAGATAGGACCCAGGGGTTAAGTTGCTGTGTTGTTTTGATATCACCTCAAACAGTATTTATTGGCTCCTGCTGATAGATGGCAGTGGGAGAAGGAAATACAATACTTCTCTAAACCTCTTTAACAAAACTGAAGATTTAAAACATAGGTCTGGTTGGGTGTGTGGTGGCCATACCTATAATCCCAGCTACTCAGGAGCTAGAGGCCATTCTAAATTAGTACGTGAGACTCATCTCATAATTTTCAAACAGGAAGGGCTGGAGATATCACTGGGTGGAAGGTTTGCCTGGCACGTGTGAGGCCCTGGGTTCTGTGGCCAGCACTGTACAAGGTAAGCAAAAGATGTTAAGGTCTGGGTCTGTCACCTGGTGATGTGATAGCAAGTCACAGGCTGGGTGGTCACTGTGTCACTCTTCTCCAGAACAAGTGTGGTTTGGGGCAGAGGTTCTGCCCTTCTTGGACTTTGGGCTTTCATCTGCTAAGAGAAGGCAATGACTAGGATAATACTCCAGCTCAAAATGATATTGTCCTGTGAGATCGTTAAAATGCTTTAAAAAAAAAAAAAAAGCAAAACAAGAATGACTCATTTACTGTAACTAAATCAAAGCTCTGCCTCCCAGAGAAGTAAGGCTATCAGAATTCCAGCCACTGTAAATTTAAGAGCATCAAGTGATAAGGTCTGAAAAACAAGAGCTTGGAAGGAAGTGCTGATGCCCTTTAAATCGAGCCCTCACTGGTGGGCTCAGCTGTGATAATGCAAGGAACATGTTTTATTAGGAAAATAGGCTCCGTAAAAGCTCAGGGCCAGAGGGCAGGAAAATGGGCAGCGAGTCCCGTTCCTTTAACCAGCTCCAGCTCTCACGGCCACAGCGCAGCCTGTAACTTACTGTATATTTCCCCAGTGTTAAACATTAGAGTACTTGTTTATATTTGAAAGAGCCAAAAGGGAAAACGAGAATGCAACTGAATGCTCCTTTTGGGAAAATTATCCTCATTTGCAGCCAGCGGCTGACAAGGCACACGAACCACCAGGTTCGTAGAATCCCGTGGTGTGCCTGCCCGTGACCGGCAGCCGTGCTGATGTCGCAGATGCTGCTTCCTTCTCTAGCGCCCACTTCCAAACTGGCTAAGACAATGTCTTCCCTGCCAGCGCTCCGAGAGAGGTGCCCCTTCCTATTTAGGAAGAGCGATCTGCAGCCACCACATGTGCGAGAGCCTGAAAGGCACAAGCTCCGGGGAGGTGCTCCGTCTGTGCCTGGCTTGTCTGTCTGTCCTGTGCCTGCTCTGCGGGGAGGAGAAATGATGGGAAAAACAGCCCCTCTGCTGCAGGCTGGAGGTTAGGGATGGGGAGGAAGCACATGCCCTGTCCAGCCCTGGTCTACTTAACTTTAGTTTTTGTTTTTAGAAGGTGCTGAGCACTAATGATGGATGCTTTTGGAGCTTTTTCATCTTCCCTAGGAGAGCAAGTGCTGTCAGGGCCCCTCCATGGCACTTTAGACCTGCAGTAGCTGGCCTTGCCTGCCCCAGCCAGCCCCATGGAGTGGCGAAGTGGAGAGAGAGAGGGAGCGCTACAGTTTTAAGTGAGGACAGACCTCATCCGCTTAACTCGGAGAAGAGGAAGGCCCAAGGCCTTCGGAGTAGCCTGGGCACTCCTTCGACCAGTCATGGTAGAGCGTGAAAACTTTGAGGGCTGGTTGCAGTCAGCTCATGCTGGTGTGGTGCAGGGCTGAGCCTCGCTCGGAAGCATTAATGTGCACCATCTATTAGCCCCTAGGCACAGAGTGCGAGGCACCGAGCTTTGAAGATGCTGATCCTGAGAACCGCCTCGTACTTCATCCACCCCCAGGGGCAAGTATACCATGCTGCGGGCCTCTAATGGAGAGCTGCCGACCAGATGTGGAAAAGCTCTCGGCCCTGCTTTAAAAGCTCTGTGTTACAGCTCGACTGGAAATTGGGATTCCCGGAACGGTGTGGACCGGCCCGAGGGTCTCCTGCAGACTAGCAGTGACCTCCCACTCGCTTTTCCCACTTGCCACGGTAGAGTGCTTTTGTGCACACGTCACTTCCTGAGTGGGTCCTTCAGGGAAGTTCTTCTCATGCCTGGGCACCACACTTTGTTCTGGCCTGTGGGTTGGCAGATGCCCTCATCCTCTGTCCAAGAACCAGCACTCCCAGTCTGTTTAAAACTATCCCGGCGGGGTCCTCGCTAGAAATGAGCACGTCATGGCTTCTCACTTGTCTTTCATCCCTCCATGGCAGATCCTCTGTGTGCCACAGCCACTGCAGGTGGCGCCCTGCTATTTCCTAACGTCCCATGTGCAGTGACGGTTAGAGTGTTGGGAGAAATTTAAAAAAAAAAAAAAAAAAAGGGAAAAGAAAAACTAGCCAAAGGCGATCTAGGCAGCCTATGAGAGGGTAGAGCAATAATCATCTGAAAGTTCGGGCCTGGCCTTGTTTTGATCTGTTTTCTTGTTTTATTTTCTTCTTTACATTCTATATCCCATTCATACTAATCACAGTCAGTTCTGATTTTTCTTTTTATTTCTGCATTTGTCATAAAATAAAGCAAATTATTCCCGTCTTCTGAAACGATCTAGACTAATTAGTCGTCTCACCCAATAATTAGTTTTTTGTTTCCCTGTCTGTTTTCATGCATTATTGTTAGTTTTTTCCCCTCTTTTTTTTAACACCATTACAGATTAAAATGAGCCACATTTGCAGTTGATGGTATCTGTTTTCGGGGGAAGAATGGAGAATTGCAGTACAGAGCGACTTCAAAAGCAGCAATAAACTCAAGGATAAATTAAGGAAATTGAATGAGCCACATTTGGAAGCAGTGTTGAGGCTAATATTCTGTCGCTTAAGGTTAAATTGCAACCGAGAGAGGTTCCAGAGAATCCCAAATCGGGAAGGCAGCTTCCTGGGATGACAGTCACTCTGTCCCCACATGGGCGTTTTCTTGCGTTGGTGAATTCTGTTGCAGCCGTGGCCACAAGCCAAAGGTACTCACCTGCCGTTCTGTGCTCTTCTCCTCAGGGCTGACTGATGAAGAGATCGACCTGGCTTTCCAGCAGTCGGGCGCTGCTACCGACGAGCCTGCACCCTCCGGCCCAGCCGCACAGGTGGTGCCTCTGCAGCCCCCCCACCTCATTTCACAGCCATGCAGTAAGTCGCCCGCTGCAGCTCCTGCAGCGCCCGGGCTGGGGTTCAGAAAGCGGGCCTCTGCATCTCCCGCACCCAGCAACTGGGGGAAAAGCTGGATTTCTCCATTTTGAGCAGAAAGCTCTTGGGTTTTCCCTAAGAGACACCCAAAGCTTCTGCTACACAAACTTTTAAGTGTATGACCAAGGTCAGACAAAGGACCAGAACAAATGAGGCAGTGTATTGTTTCAAATATTTGGTCGTGTGGAAACTATGAAGCTAGGATTGGTTCTGCTTCCACCTTCTCACACGAGTACTTTGAACGCAACTGTCTCAGTGCCGGCACAGATACCTGATTCCTGGGTCTGTTCTCCTCTGCTCACAGAAGTCACTCATCTCTCGGTTTTAGTGTTTAAAGTTAATATTCCGAGGTCTAGACCGCCTTCCCTCTGCTGCCTCTCTTGGCCTGGCTATGCCTACATATTCTGGTGGCGGCAGCCAGTTGGAGAGCTTCACACTCAGCGTGAAGGGCCTCTCTGAGTGTGGCTTTTCATTATGACCTGAGCTCATGACCCAGAGGGTTTTGTTTTTTAAATGAAAACTACTGTTGGAATGAATGTGCTAATAAACGGGTACCTCTAAAACACAGCTAGAACCTCTTCTTCAAGCCACTTACAAAAAGTCAACAAAGTTAAAATTGACTCCGGAGCTATGGAAAATAGCTCAATTTTGTTGCTGTATTGTAACTCAACATTAGCTCTGTTATCTTTCAAAATGCTTTTTCTGTAATTGTCTTCATTTTAATTGTCTGGTTGTTTTTTTTTTTTTTTTTTTTTTTCCTTAAGTGCTGTAACAGTATTAGACACCAGGTTTAGAAAAGTGTATTTTAAAATGAAAGATTCATTTCGGTCCCTGAGCACACGGTCTGAAGCCATCTTTCTTACGCTTCTTGGTGGTTTTTGCATGGTCCTGCCACAGCTGGCAGCACAGGGGACAGCAGCCCACAAGGTCTTTTCTTCCCCAGGTCTGGGCTGCAGGGTGGGTGCTGGATTGGCACCTGCTTTGTGTGTCACAGATATTTGGATGTCTCCTTCTTTTTCTTTAAAGATGAACTGAGTGGGTGAGGCCAGGGCTCCTGTGATCAATGTCTTGCTGAGCAGTGCCTTGCCTGAGAAACCTCAGGCATTGTGACCTCTTTGGACACAGGATCAGCGCTTCACCAGCAGGCCTGTGTTTGTGCTCCTGAGTCACTAACTGCTGCTTGTCAGCATGGGACTTGTTTCTGCTTCCTGGCCAATAGTATGTCAGCCTATTGTGTTTGCTTTTGACCAAAACCTACTTTATGTCCTTCTTTTTAAGCAAAGGCCATCTCTACCCTCCTTCCTGAGTTGTGTCCCTAGGCCCAGCCGTTTAATGGGATTTGTTGAGGATAGGCAGTGGCAGCTGGGGTGCAGAATTTTCTAAGATGCACATCTGTTCTGTTCCAGCTGTTTCCTCCCATGGTTTAATACCAAACAGGTCTTTCGGCTACTTGGAAACTTCTTCCTCAGAATAAATTGTTCTGGTTGGCCAGAGTTGGCCTAAAATGGCATGGGCTTTTCTGCTTTCCAAGGCACAAAGGGTTACAGCCATCAGTCTTTCCCAGAGAGGCAAAAGGATGGGGTGGGCAGCGGGAAATTCAGTCAGGGAGACACTGTAGGTCTTGCAGAGGAAAAGCCTCACCCTGGAGGTATCTAGGTAGGAGGGTTTCTGAGTCTCCCGACCCTAAAAATAATATACACCTCTCAGAGACACGCTTCTGCCTGACGTTGGTGTAAAAACCCTGGGAATGGCACCCTTAAATGCCAGAAGTTTCCAGTTGTCACCTTGGAGCTTCATTGTTGGAGCACCGTTACTCTCTGCTCCTCTCAGCTTCAGGGGTGACTCTGCCTCCTCACTTCTGTACTTTTGCCAAGAGGTGTCAAAACTGCTCCCAAAAAAAAAAAAAAGCTTGATTTTGATTAATATAGAGAAACAAGACTTTGCCTGACTGATAATAAAACTGATAAATGACATTTGAATTACTTGTAGCGGTAATTTATTACATAAAATATCTTTTATTTGACATGCGATTAGTTGCTGGAAGCATCACTCAATCTGACTAGTTTAAACATGCTCTGAAATGAACCCCAGTAAAAACCAGGGCTGTCGGCTGCTGGCGTTATGAAATATACCAATCCTAGAGTGAGGAAAAAATCTGACTTTAAATATTTAAATGATTAATTGGGTTTATATATTTTTTTTACCTTTCTAACCCCCTTAATTACAAGCAAACTCAGGGGAGTTTCTGAACTAGGTGTGTAATCTGCATGCTTATCTCCCCGGCATTGTCTGCATCCAGGAGGGATTTATGAGCTCTGTTCATGTGTGTTCCTGCCCATTTTACATCATGGTCCCCGGCAGCCCTTTCCTTCCCATTTCTTGGCTTTTTAAAGACATTCCAGCTCCAAGCCAAGCCTAAAAAATGAGATTCCCTGAGCCCAGGCCCAGGTGCTCCTGTGATGGGGGAGGGTGGCTTCTCTGAGACCTTTCTGGAGGGCCAGTACAACTGATCACAGGGTCGGGGCCCAGTGTTGACCTGGTGATGGTTGGTGTGCTGCTGGGACCTCTGTTGATATCTGTGCTTCTTGATGGCTGTGGTTGACCTTGAGATGTTAGGAGATACCAGTGTCAGTAAAGGACCTGCTAGAACAGTGCTGGTTCAGCTCCTTGGTGTTCATGAAGCCCTGTGGATGCTCAGCACAGTCATACGGGAGATTCAAATGTGATCTTCAAGAAGCTTGCAAGCTGAGGAAGCTTAAGAAAAAGAAAATAATATAAGACATTGTGACATAATGCCAAAATTAATTACACAGATACGAAATTCCACAAGACTGTAGAAAAGAGAAAACTTAATGTGGGCTAGGGAGTCAGGGAGGCTCTGAAAGTGGCAGGCGGCGACACTCAGGAAGCGTCGTGTCACCTGCTATGAGAATAAACAAGTTCTCAGCGCTTCAGAGCAAGTCCGATAAAATCAGAAGTCAGGCTGAGATTGAGAGATTTGACACTCTCTGTTTCTCCTTTTGGTTTGACTCTGAGTGGGAAACCAGTGTTTTGGTAGCCCTAGCCTGGTCGCGGACACAGAGACCTGCTAAACGCCAGCCTGAGTGGTTTGTGCCCCGCTGATTCTTCTTCTTTGCCCCCAGAGAGACAGGCAGCAAGGAGCTGTGAGATGGAAGCAAGGGGCAGAGTGGATTTGGTAGGGTAACAATTTCTTTCTTAGGCTTCACTAGTTCCCTGCTGTCATCTTTGATAGACAGTCCGACCCAGGGTGTCATCTGCTCTTCCTAAAATAGGATGCTTCCTAAAATCGGGCTGCTCAAAGGCTTTGGACCATTTGATTGGAGATTCTGAGTGAGTCTTTTCTCAGTTTGCTCATGTTCGGCGACATATACTTATCCCGATTGTCTTAGTCCACAGAGCTCGCAGTTATTACTGAATGCGCACTGTTGGCGAGGCACTGCGCTGGACCCCTGGGGTGAAATGATCAGCGAGGTGTGGTAGTCATCTTTCAGTTACCGTGATTCATGCCTGAGACCATGAGCTAATAAAGGAAGCAGTTTAGGGGATCAGTCCTTGATTGGAGGGGCCCTATTGCTCTTGGGCCTGTGGGGGAAGTGCCAGGTGACAAGGGCAGGGATCCCATGGCACAGCACAATTGCCCGTGTCATGGGCAAGGAGCGAAAGGTGGGCACTCCCTGCTCTCTGGTTGCTCCAGTCTAGCGGGAAAAGGCAGGGAAGCCGGCTGGGTGGTGCTGGCCAGGCGGCTCAGGGACACTCTGGAGAGCCTGGGGTGGCTGTCACAGTCACGGTGAGCAGAATGCCAGACAGGCACATGCAGACCAGCGCTGTGCAGTTCAAAGCTGCTGGAGCAAAAGGAGACAGCCATGTTGCCAGCCTCAAGGGGGACACCCAGACTTGGGAACCTGGCTCCCGATGGTATTGAAACTGTTACCTCTGTAACCATAGATTGTTGGACCAGTATTAAAACTGCTTGTGTCTTTGGCAGATATGTGGTGTGTACCAGCCTGACTCACTGCCAGGCCCCTCCTCCTCCCCATGCTGTTTGTCCAGGTCGGGGTCAGCTGTGGGCATCTTCCCATGTCTCTCAGCCCCAGCTCCCCACCACACTATACTTAAATGTTATTTCAGCAGCTTCCCCATTAACTGGGAGTTCTGAGGCTTTTTTTTTTTTTTTTTTTTTTTTAATTTAATGGCCTAAGGCTCTGACCGAGCAGGTGCTCTAGAAATGCTGCTTGAATGGATAAATGGTGGTACAAATGTGCTTGAGAATCGCAAGGCTGTCCTGTAATAGCATTAGGGTGGTCAGCAGCCCTGGCAGCCCATTGTGGAAGCTTCTGTGTGCCCAGCCCTCAGCCCTCACAGGCCCTTCTAGGCAGGCTGTGGAGGAAGTCGGGGACCAGCTTTGCCTCCAGGAGCCTCTGTTAAATGAGAGAGGAGCTGGTTGCCTGGGGAAGGACCGAGCAGACCAACCCATGCTCTCTTGTATGGTGGGAATGCTGAGAAGAGATTCCATTTCAGAATTTAGGAAGAACAAGGGGAGTTCCAGAACTCTTAGGCAAGGCTTCTAGGGGGAGCAGGACTTAAGCTGTCTTTGAGAGTCAGTAAGTGTCTGGATCTAAGAAAGATAAGGCATAAAGGTAAGGTATCCAAGCCACCACAGAGGCCCTAGAGAAGTGGTGACAAACCCATGGCGTGTGTGCCTCTGCGGGCTGTTAGCTACCATTTTGCCAGCACTGCCCTAGAGCCCTCCCCAGGGCTCTGCATCCTTGACAGCTGGCTGGCTCCCACCATTTAGTCTGCCCTTCCTGTCCTACCTCCAGCCATTCTGCCAGTGAGAAGGAACGGAAAAGGAGAGAGCAAGCTGTCTCCTGAGTCACGTCCTGGAAATGAGCCTTGTGACTTGCACTTTCTCGCCCTGTCGCATGGCCATACCTGTCTGCAGGGAGGCTGAGAAGTGCAGTCATCCTCAGGACTGCCTGGAGGAGCACGCTCTCAGCTTTCTCTAGCCCACAGAAAGTTTGAGCTCAGATAAACTAAGGTCAGGGTGATTGTGTTGCTCACTTTGCCTGTCACCGGGACAGAGTACATGAATCCACCACTTAGAGGACAGGTTTATTTTTGCTTAGTGTTTGTAGAAGTTCATAGTTGGCTGGCTTCAGGAAAGAACAGCATGGTGGAAGGTCTGGGCGGAGGAAAGCTGCTCTCCCTGTGGTGGATAGGAAACAGAGCGAGTCAAGGGAGAGCTGGGAAGGAGTTAAACCCTCCAGGCCACAGCCCCAGGACCGGCTCCTCCTACCCAACCCCGCCTCCTACCAATGGGTCAGCTGCAAGGCTTTGGGAGAACAGCTAGGTACAAACCGCCTGCTAGCTACAGTGGCTTTCAGAACATTTTGGCTGGCAAATTAAGTGGGTTTAGGATTGCTAATTTCATTTCATAGCATATGAATATTAAACTCTTTTTTGTGACTCAGATCTTTCAGGGTACATTTTGCAAAGCAGTTTTTTTTTGATACCGGAGAGTGAACTCATGACCTCATGCTTGCCAGGCAGCTGCTTGTGCCACTGAGCTACATACCCATGCCCCACTTTTTAAAAACCATGCTTAAAATCCATTTCATTTCAAAGAGAAAAAAAACTTCATAACACATCAATCAGGGAAACAGTGCATATATAGTGCATTGTCCTCCCCAGATCATTAATCTGGAGCACAGGACATCTGTATTCAATTGTCCAAACAATACCAGTACAAATCTTCCTCTTCAATGAATGAATTCAGAAAAATCAGTAGTATACTATCTTAACTATTTTTACACACATATATACATACACATGCACACATACATAGGTTGTTTCTTTCAGTGTCGTACACTAGTGAGACAATACGATGTTTATACGTGTTTGATTTATTTCGCTTATGAGTATGGTGTCAAGTTGCATCCGTTCACCTATAAAAGTCTCCTAGTTTATCCTTCGTTATGGCTGAGTAGTACTCTGTGGTATAAAAATACCACATCTTTTTTATCCATTCCTCAGTCGATGGGCATTTGGGCTGTTTCCAAGATCTGGCAATTACAAATTTTGCTATTATGAGCATGGGTGCATATATCTTGCTATGGTATGATGTTTTTAATTCTTTTGGGAAGATACCCAGAAGGGGAATAGCTGGGTCAGATGAAACCTCTAGTCTTGTGTTTTTGAGGAAACTCCACACAGATTTTCACAGTAATTGCACTAGTCTACACTCCCAGCACAGTGATGAAGGGTTCCCTTTTCCCACAACCCCTCCAGCATTTGTTATTGGTTGGTTTCTTGATATTAGTCATTCCTTCCTGGGTGAGGTGGCATCTCTCAAATGACCAGTGATGTTGAACATTTTTTCCATGTATTTATTTGCTGTTTGTGTTTCTTCATCTGAGAAATGAGTTTTCATCTCAGACGCTCATTTTCGGATTGGGCCTTTAAGACTGGAAAGACTGGGTTTTTTTGAGTTCTTTATATGTTTCCAATAGTAACCCTTTGTGTGAGGTGCAGCTGACAGACATTTCCCCCACATTGTGGATTGTCTCTTCACTGTCTTGGTGGCTTCTCTTGCTGTGCAAAAGCTTTTCAGTAAGATGAGATTCTGCAGTGTTTTTATCATGAATGGGTGCTGAACTTTGTCAAAAGCCTTTCCTGCATCCATTGATTTTTTGTGACAGCTCCTGAACCGTCGGGGTTTGTTCATGAAGTCTTTGCCTCCACCGGTGTGTTCAGCAGTTTCACCTACTCTGTCTTGTAGCACATTTAGTGTTCCTGTTCTAATACTAAGATCTTTGATGCATTCTGATTTTAGCTTAGTGCATGCTGGAAGCTATGGCTCCAGCTCTAATCTGTGGCATGTGTAGAGCCAGTTTTTCCAGCACCATTTATTAAAGAAGCTGTCTTCGTCCAGTGAATGAGTGGCATTTTTGTCAAAGATAAGGTGGCTTAGTGTGTCTGCAGTTGTTTCTGTATCTTCTAAACTGTTCCACTGATCTTCAGGTCTGTTTTTATTTATTTATTTATTTTTTGTCAGTACCACACTATTTTGTGGTTTTGTTTGTTTGTTTGTTTGTTTTTTTGTCTTTTTGAGACAGGGTCTCGCTATGCAGTTCAGGCTGGCCTTGAGCTCACTTTGTAGTCGAGGCTGGTCTCGAACTTGAACTGATCCTCCTGCCTCAGCCTCCTGAGTGCTGGGATTACAGGCGTGAGCCACCACGCTCAGCACCACACTATTTGGTATCACAGTAGCTTTATAGTATAATTTCAAGTCAGGGATTGTGATGTTCCTTGTCTTGTCTTTGTTGCCTAGGAAGATTGATAGTCTTTGCTATTTTAAGTCTTTTCTGATTCCAGATGAATTTTAGGGTTGTTTTCTCTAATTCTGTGGGATATGCTGTTGGAATTTTGATTGCAATTGCATTGAATCTGTATAATACTTTTCTAAGTATAGCTGTTTTCACTATATTGGTTCTCCTTACTCAAGAACACAGGATATCTCTCCATTTCTAATATCCTCTTCAATCTCCTTTCCCCTAGTACTGTAGTTTTCAATATATAGGTCCTTTACATCCTTTGTTAGATTAATTCCTAATACTTCATTTTTTCCTAATACTTCATTAATTCCTAATACTTCATTTTTTTTTGGATGCTATTATGAAAGATAATTGTTTTCCTGATTTCTCTCTCTTTGTTATGCATATTCAACAAGTCTATTGATTTTTTAGTGTTTACTTTGTACCCAGCTATGTTACTGAATTTGCTTATTAAATCTAGTGGTCTTTTGGTGGAATTTTTGGGGTCTTCTATGTAGAGTATCATGTCATCTGCAAATAATGATAATTTTTTTCTTCCTTTTTGTCTTTATTCCTTTTATTTCTATCTCTGGCCTAATTGCTCCAGCTCAAGTTTCCAGGACTGTGTTAAATAAGAGTGGAGACCGTGGACATCCTTGTCTTGTTCCTGATTTTAGGGAGATACTTTTCAATTTTTGGCTGTTGGTTTGTCGTAGGTGGCTTTTATCAGATAGAGATAAAGACTGTTCCAATTTTCTGTAGTGTTTTTATCATGAATGGGTGCTGAACTTTGTCAGAAGCTTTTTCTGCATCCATTGAGATGATCATAGGTTTTTTTCATTGACTGTCTTAATATAGTGTGTTACATTTATTGATTTACGTATGTTGAACGATCCCTGCATCCTTAGGATGATTCCCACTTGATCGTGGTATAGAATCTTGCTGCATTCTGTTCACCAGTATCTTATTAAGGATTTTTGCATCTATGTTCAGTAGGGAGATTGTCCTGTAATTCTCTTTCTTAGTTAGGTTGTTCTCTGGTTTTGGTATCAGGGTAATGCTTGCTTCCAGGAATGATTTGGGAATATTGCTTCCCTTTTAATTTCATTAAAGAGTTTGAGAAGTAGTGGTGCTAGGCCTTCTCTAAATTTCTTGTAGAATTCAGTGGTGAATCCGTCAGGGCCTGGTGCATGTCAAGAGAGTGCTTCTCACTGAGCTACATTTTTTGCAAGTTTTACCTTCTTTGGAGACCAGTCTGTGATCCTAGACCCAGTTAATTTTCTGTGTGATGTAAAGTTACAGCCAAGGTTAAATTTTTCCCCCCTGTGGAGATACTGTTGTACCAGCACCTTATTTTCAGAAATTTATGCTATCCCTATTGAGTTTTCTTGTCTTTGTTAAATTTAAGTTAACCGTGAGTTTGTTTCTAGTCTCCAGTTTTATTATGGTTTGTGTCTAGATGTCCTCCCAAATCCTCATGCAGTTATGGGGTGGGCTTTTCAGGAGTGGCTAAATCTGGAGTTTGTAATTATTCACAGTCCAGTGCTAGGATCAAGGGTGTGAGTGCTGCCCTAAGGCAGGTAGCCTGCATACAGTATGAGGGACAAAAGAGGTTTGTCCTCTCTCTTTCCCCTGTTGCTTTGCTACAGTCTGTCACCATGAACTGTTCTCCATGATGGCCCTCTGCCAAGCTACCCTGCTTTGCAGCCAGCTGATTATGGACTGAAACCTCTACAAACTGTGAACTAAATAAACCTTTTCTCCTTTTAACTATCAGGTATTTTGTCTGAGCAACAAGAAAGTAACTAAGACAGAATTTGGTACCAGAGGTGGGGTTCTTGCTGTGATTATACCATGTGGTTTGGAATCCTGTGAGACTGGCTTGTGGGAAGTGTTTGGAAACATTTGAGTATGCTAGCTGAAAAAGTAGAGCTGGATGCCTTAGGCTGTTCTCTATGGGAGACTCTGGTCAGAGTTCAGAAGCCTGGAAGGCTAGTAGGAATCCTGCTGGTAAAGACCAGACTCAAGAGGTTTCTGCTGGGAGACACTTCGTTGGCTGCTGGGCTCCAGATGATGTGTGTTATGGCTTGGCAGAAAGTTGTCTTCATTTTGCTCCTGTCCAGAGACATTGCCTGAGACCAAGAGTAAAGGCAGCAGACTAGTTAATCTTGCAGAAATGACTTGAAAGCAGGTGGTGGCACTGCTACCATTGGGGCTTTTAGCCAGATCTATGCTGAGAATCAAGAGCAAAGGACCCAACAGAATGATTTTTACCCTTTAACTTTGGGTGTCAAGCATTTTGTCTCAGCAATGAGAAAAGTAACTAAGATAATTTTTTAAAAAAATATTTAAGAAACAAAGCTACTAAAGTATGTTGCATCCATTAAACTTCCATTTCAACTATGCAAGTTGGTGATTTTTAGGAATTTTACCATAAATGGTACCACAATACAGCTTTTGAGCACTTTCACACCCCTTAGCTCCCAAGATCCTTTGAGTCAGGATACTGTTAATCCCCGTTCATATCCTAGTCAACCACCGATCTATTTTCCATCATTGTATATTTGTTTTCTGGATGTTTCTGGAAAGTGGAATGTAGAGTACATGATCTCTTGAGCTCAGCTTCTTTTGCTTGAGATAGTAATTTTGATGTTCATCCGTGTATACATGTATCAGCACCTTATCCCGTTTCCTTGCTGTGTAGTATCCATTGTGTGAATAAACCTCGTTTTGTCTACCAGTCCAGTGTTTAGGTGTTGTTGCTTTTGGTCTGGTTTTGGTGCTGGGGACTGAACCCTGGGCCTTACGCATACCAGGCAAGTGCTGTCCCACTGAGACACACCATCAGTGGCATGTCTTGTTGTGGCTAATATAAATCCTGCTGCTAAGAACATTGGTGTGCAGTTTGGGTGGGCATGTGTTTTCATCCCTCTTGGGGAACCTACCTAGGAGTGGAGTTGCCAAATTACATGTGGTAATTTCATATTTCTGGATCCTTCTTATTTCTTTTCTTTTAATTAGCAGTTTTGAAATACAACTTGCAGTAGGGATTTTCACTTTTTAAGTGTGCAACTCCATTAGTTGCACAGATGTGTTGTAACTCACTTAACTCACATAACCGCATTGTCCAATCGCAGCACAGAACCTCTGTCTCCCTGACCCTGACACGTTTCTTGGGCCTTGGCCCAGGCCATCCCTGCCTCTGGTTCCTGTTCACTGCAGCCCACTCTGTCACGCTGCTCTGCTTTTCAACACATTTCGTGTAAGTGGAGCCACACACGTGCAGTCTGGGTCCTGAACATAATGCTTGTGAGTGTGATCTGCTGGAGAGACAGGGACTATTCTTTTTTATTGCTGAGTTGTGTTCCAGGGCTCAGCAGACATTTTATTTTGGAAGAAATACCTCTTGCATAAGATGCCACAAGCCACATCCATCTTTTGGCCCATCCTGTCCTCTTTCCCTTCCATCTCCTCTCTTCCCACCCTCGCCTGCATCCCTTCGCTGACTTCCTCTGTTCCCTTTTCTCGCCACAGCCCCTCAGTGCAGCCCGTGCTCTCGGCGAGTGAGGAGGTGGAGGTGGGAGCTGCCTGTGGGCGGTTTGCTGGCCCCTTCGCTGCACAGGGACAGATTGGTTTGTTTCCTCCATCCAGCTTTGGCTTCCTCCTGTTGGTGGCCGTGATTGTAAAGGTTCTGGGAACACTCATGTGCCGGCTTTGGTGTGCATGCCCGCTTTCATTTCTTGGGGGTAAACACCTAGGAGAGGCTGGCCTGGTCACGTGTGAGCTGTGCTTACCCTTGTAAGAATGGCTCACCCAACTTCTGAAGGGCAGGGGCCGGTCTGCACCTGCCCGATGTGTGAGCGTTCCATTGCCCCATATTCTGACCAAAACCCAGCATTCTCAGGTTCTGAGTGCAGATGGGTTCTGAGTGGGTGTAATGGAGCTCACTGTACTGCAGGGTTTGGTTTCCTTTGGCCATTTGGAGTTACTGTTAGTAGGTAGTGTTCAGTGAGGGTCAGAGTTCAGTTATTTTCATACAGATACTCAGTTGTTCCAGCACCGTTATTGTAGAGATTATCTCCACAGAATTACATTGATATGTTTGTTAAAAATCAGTCGATTCTTCTTAATCCCTATCAGCTTATTAACAGGGCAGGCTGGTGTCAAATTCTCATGCTCAGGGTGATCCTCCTGCCTCAGCCTCCTGTTGCATCTGGCTGGGGACCAAACTTGAGTCCTCACACATGCCAAGCAAGTGCTGTATCACTGAGGTACATCCCAGGCCCAGGGCTCTTTTTCTTTTCACTGTCTTGTTTTTCAGATAGAATCTTACTATATGCTACTCAGGCTGCCTTGAACTCACTGTGTGGCCCAGTGAGGCCTTGGACTCCCAGTGCTTCTTCTGCCCGAGCCTCTGAGTGCTGGGATAGCAGTCATGTGCTGCCATACCGGTTAAGAGCTCATATTTTTTAATGTGTGGAGAAGGGGCTATGGATATGCTGCCCAGTGTCCTTCCTGCCTAAGGATGACACCACTGATGGCATCACACAGGAGATGGGCAAGACTGTCTGTCACAGGGCGTCCATGTAAAACCAGACTCTGATCTTGAGTGTGACAGCCACTGGGCAGCCATTGGGTCTTTGCCGTCTGACTGTCCCACGCTTGTGCCTCGAGCACACTGTTCTGCTTCTGGTCTCTGCCCCCTGTGCTTTGGCCCTTCTGAAGCCTGCGGGCAGCCACAGCCACAGCGTACCCCACACCACCCTGGCCTGGCCCCTCCATGGGCCCGGCACTGCATGCTGAAGCAGGCACTAATTCATGTACTGCCTTCTGTCCGGGAGCCGCCGCAGGGGAGGCATCTTCCTGTCTGAGTCTCGGTGGCACCTAACAAAGGTGGCTGCTTTGAGGAGCTAGGCCTGCCACTGTGGGCAGTGAGGAGAGGCCACAGTGCCTTGCCAGTGCCACTGCCCTGCCAGGGTTAGGCTGCCAGCCCTGCTGAGAATGTGATGTTTTGCCCCACAGGTCGCTAGCACGCACTAGGGTGTGCTGTCTCAGCAGAGCACAGCTTCACTGCCCACTGTTCGGCTGTCGCAGTGCCCAGCTCTGCATGTGCCTTTTCCCCCACCCCTGTCTGTTCTCATCTGCTGAAGAATGTCCTGATGGACACAGCTCAAAGTTAAAGAAATTGGGGGCTGGGGATTTAGCTCAGCGGCATAAGTGCCTGCCTTGCAAGCAGGCAGTCGTGAGTTCGATCCCCGATACCGATAAAAAGGAAAAAGACAAAAAAAAAAAAAAAAAAAAAAAAAAAAAAAAAAAAAGTTAAAGAAATTGTTAAAGAAAAGTTCAGGAAGTGGAGCGTTATGGGCTTTGTGAATGGTTAAGGAGCCGTGGGGACACAGCCCCCTTCCCAGCCTGGCCAGTGCCACTGTGGCCTTCCAGCTGAGCTGCCCGGGAGGTGAGGGGAGCCGAGGGGTTTTGAAGAGCATTTCACCCATGGCCCGGCAGTCCCAGAAATACTCTGTTGTACGCAGCTGTCACTGCCACAGTCGACTGTCCCTGGTCTCATGAAAGAGGTGACTTTGGGGCAGAGCTGCGTCCTCAACCTGCTGACCACTGAGCCTTAGGGGCCAAGCTGCCTCCAATCCTGAGTCCCGGGGTGCTATGCCCTGTCGCTCTTCCTGGTCCTGTGGTAGGAGGGCCTGGAGGGGCTGTGACCTGGCCTCGCAGACCCTGGCCTGCACCCTGTCTATGCCTGGTCTGCCGCAGGCCGGCATTGCCCTGGGAGCCGCCGCAGTGTTTCAGCAGCTCGCGCTGCCTGCTTCCCTCCTGCCCAGCCAGGCCCACCCTGGCACCCGGGATCCCTGCTCTGGGCCCGGCGAGTTCTGCCGAGGACTTGAGGAACTCAGCCCTGGAGTGGGCAGGGGAATGAGCCAGGTGGAGCGGTGGCTGGGCCAGTGGGGGGCCTCGGGGGGATTTGTGGGAACCTTGCCCAGAAGCCATGCAGTGAAGAGTCATTTCCATCTGAGTTTTCCTCTTCATTTTGCTACAAGACAGAATTGTATCACACATCTCCAGAACGAGTAAAATGGCATTTCAGCTTCTTGTCTTTATAGACTCTCTGAACTTTAGGAAAGATCATTCTGGTCCCTTTTCATTAATAATGAAAACCAGGGGGCAATAAAATGTTCTTAGCGAGAGCCTGGCAGGAGCGCAGCGGCAGTGAGGGGTGAAGGGTGCACCAGCGGGAACCACAGGTGTCCCCAGCGCCTCGGGCTGGAAGGGCGGTGCTGGGACGGGGCAGCAGCCGGCAGCCCGGCTCCTGGCCTTGACCACTCAGGATGTCACAGTAACACGGCTGAGCTGCAAGAAGCACACAGGTGTGGCATGTAGCCGCTCTGGGGCTCTCGGGGTCCAGGGGGGTTAGTGGGCATCAGAGAATCGGCAGTGCGAGGGATGTGTGAGTGCAGGCCGCTGTGGAGCATCCTCGGAGGACTGGGGCTGCACGGGCCGGAGTCGTGGTGTGGATGTGACTTTCTTCAGTGATGGCCACGCAACCTTCCCAGGAGAGAAAGAGGACAAAGGAAGCCCGAATAGCACTCAGGTCCTGGGCCGGGGTGCAGGATCCACCTCCTGTGGTGAGCTCAGCACTTCTGTTTACTGAGTTGTGCTGTCCATGACAGGTGACACATGCTCACCCCACCGAGGTGGTGTTCTGGCCAGGGATACACCAGTACTGGGAAGGACTGGGGTGTCCTTGCTGCCTGCAGCACAGACCTAGAACCCACAGGAGTAGATTGAGATAAATTAGACACAAGAACTGCCTGTCACGGACAACCACAGCAAACCCAAGGAGAAATGCACCAGAAGTGTTTAGGATTTGTGTCACAAAGGGTACTGCCTCCACTGCACAAAGTCCCGTGAAAGTTAGAAGGGAAAGCGATCAAGCACGCTGAGCAGGAAGCACCGAGCGCAAGGCACTGGGCCTCGACTGACATGAGCTCAGCGCAGATGAGGATGGTAGAGCCGCCCCTTTTCCCGGTGTCACATGCAGGAACTTCGCTGTGACTGCATGTCACGGCTGGGGCCATGCTCAGATGCCAGGGGGCAGTGTGGCAGGCTCATCTCTGCTCACCCGCTCCCAGGAGTGCCAAGGCTTGCAGGCGTCCTGTTGGGAGCTGCCACATGTCACTGCAGTTGCGTTAAAGACTGGACTCATGCTCAGTGGCCACCAGCAGGGAACAGGCTAAATGGAATAGTACACAGCCATAGAAAAAGAAGGTTGAGATGGTGGAAAGAGGAGGAAGATAAAGTGCATCTGCACTACCTTACCTGTGCATAAAAATTCTCTGGAATGGTAAGCATGAAACTGTGAACCGTGGCTGCTGGTGGTGGAGGAAGCTTGTGCATGTGCTGCCTATACAGAATATGTAAAACCAAGCCGGTAGCTGGCCACTGGGGGAGGCCAAATGTTTGGGATGGTTTTGAGACTGGAAAGGGCCAAGCCGTATGGGGAACCGCCTGGTCCTGCGTGGAATCTGCAGGCCTGGGTTGTGTACCGTGCAGGCCAGGGAGAGGGTCTCAGCCCCCGCTTGTCTCCTTGTTTAAGGTAGTTTCTGTTTGTACTAGCGCCTGTTTGCAATGCATGATGCTTTTGTCCATCGTGGGGAGCTGGTGTGTGTACCCGGCATACCGCCTTCCTCTCACTTCCCTGTCCCCTGCCCTCCTTCCATTTCTTGACATTTTCCCTTATTTCCTTGCTGCCTTTCTGGCCAGGGATGTGCCCGTGTCTGGGAAGGACTGGGGTGTCCTTGCTGCCTGCAGCAAGACCTGGACCCCACAGGAGTTCATCATCCTGAATGAGTTACCTTCATCTCTTGTTTTGGTCTTTAATTTATTCATACTTTGGGTTTCTCACAGGAGAAACCATGAGACCGTTAAGCTTTGTGTCTGATTTACTTGCTAATACAGTCTCAAGGTGCCTCCATTTTCCTGCATGACGCAGGTTTAGCCTTCTGCATGGCAGAGTAGTGCTCCGCTGTTTCAGGATCGCTGTTAGAATGTGAGTATGCGTGGATCGCTGTCCGTACCTCTTTACCCCCTTAGCAGGGGAGCGGCTGGCTTGAATGTAATCTCTAGTTCTAGCTCTTTGAGGCTCTTTGCCTCCTGGGATGAGTCACCTCCCGAGAGCCTCAGGGAACTGTTGCTCCCACCTGCCCACGCAGGGCCCCGCCTCCCTCACAGTTTCCCAGCAGCACTGCAGTGCATGCCCTGCCTGATGGTGAGGCCTGGGAGGAGGCAGAGGCAGGCGGCCTGGGGGTGGCAGGGCCGGGGCATGAGAAGGGAAGCGGGTCCCTGTGAGCTTAGGCCAGCTTTGGCTCCGAAGCACTTTGCGAACTGTGTGCACAAAGCCCAGAGTCCTCCTGTCCCCGGCAAGGAGCATTTGGCTCAGGAGCAGTGGTGTTTGGGTCGCCAGGCCCCTCGTCCACAGGACGCGGGTGAATGTGCCCGCAACCTGCATCGTGTTACTCCCAGTACTGTTCCGCTCCTGCAGGCACTCATGGTGAGGAGGTTAGCACAGCAAGGGCGACAAAAACCCGTGACACTCCACCACTGCAAGGCTCCGTGAATATGGTCCTGCGCTCAAAAGGTTTTACTATACCTGTTTTTTTTTTTTTTAAAGATGAGGTCTCTCATGTAGCCCAGGCTGGCTTTGAACTTGGGGCAGTCTTCCTGTCTTAGCCTGCTGAGTGCTGGGCTGACACCCAGCTTGTACTGTTGATCTTAGCAATCTCAGCAGATCATTTTTCTTTCCATACTATGAATTTTCACCTAAAGGAAGCATTTTGAGCATTTCCTAGGCATATAAATTGCCAGCATCTCTGCCCTTGCGCTTTGGGGACGTTACCATATTTCCCTGAAAATAAGACCTCACCGGAAAATAAGCCCCAATTAAGATCATCAGCCGGGCAGGTGTGTTTAGTGGTAACGTGTGATAAGCATGCTGAATTATAAAATAGTAGTGCTAATACATAATTAAATATAAATAAAATTATTGATGTTTATGCTTAAAGTAAATGAGAATGTAAATTGTAATAAGTATCAATATCCAAGTGGGCGCCTTCAGACGAGAACAGGTGGACTGGGGACTTGCGGCCGAGCACCCTGTTGGAGGCAGACAGGACGTGTGAGTAGCATGTGCACGTGATGAGGAGCACGTGTGGTGTCTGGCGCGACCTCCACGAGTCAGTGCGTCATGCACTGCGTGTAACGCACTTGGGAAGCAGAGAAATGCTTTCTGAATTTTGGTGACTACAGTTTTCCGTCGTTTTGCATGGCCATCTGTCATTCTTGTTTTTGAGTACTGGGGATTGAACTGCGGACCTCGCGCTTGCCTGACAGGCGCTGTGCCATTGAGCTGTGTCCCCAGCCCCGGGACCATGGTTCCTAACTGCCATCACTTTTGTTGCCTCTCCTGTCTTCATTAACACTTGATTTAATGGAAACCTAGTGAAGCCTCACCTGCCAGAGCCTCACCTTCACCTGTGACTCGGGTGAAGAGTTCATGGGATCCCGTCACCGCCAGCTCTGTCGCCAGGGTCCCGCAAACAGGGACAGGGACAGGGAGTGCGCACTTAAGGAGAGCTCTTTTTTGGGGGGAGTACTGGAACTCAAACTCACGACCTTGTGCTTGCCAGGCAGCTGCTGTGCCACTGAGCTGTATCCCTGGCCAAGGAGAGCTCTCTCACTGGGCATGGGGGCTGGAGCCCCTGGTTCTACAGGAAATGGAGTCCCAAGAAAGTCAGGCCAGGCTAGGCACAGTGACACATGCCTGTAATGTCAACACTTGTGAAACTGAGGCAGGAGGATCACCGAACTATAGGCCAGCCTGAACTACAGCGAGACCCTGTCTGAAAAACAAAATGAAACCAAAAAAACAAAACAAAAATTCAGGCCAGAATTCAGGCTTCAGAGAGTCTGACGATGTTTTAGAATAGGAGGGCATGACTATCCACGCCTTGCAAAGGAATTCCGTTCCAGAACATTCAAAAGTCAGACTGGTTTGTAAGTTTGACAGTGAGTCTTACGTGTCTCTGACACAGATATACAACATAGAGCATAAAAAACAAAAGCACACACAAACGCTGTAAACAAAGTTTTTACTTTTTCAATTCACTTAAAATGATGGTACAGTACGTATGGCAGCTGCCATATGGAGAGCAGAGAGTTACCAACTGGGGGCGGGAGGGAAGGGGAGCGGGCAGCGTGGAACTGAAGGTCATCAGCAGCAGGACATGAATAAATTGTGATTGTTGAGTGTGAAAAAATGAGACATCCTCTGAAAAAGGGCCCTAAGGCATCTTTTGGAGCAAAAAGTAATGTGAGGCCTGGTCTCATTCTTGGTGAGATACAGTATTAAGTTAAAGAAGGACAACCCAACCACAAGCACCACTAATAACCCAGATGGCTACCGAGAGACTGTGGTGGGTAGCAATACAGCATGGATACGCTGGACCAAGGCAGGGCACATGGCCTGAGCAGGGCAGCTGGGTAGCTGAGGGTACATCACACTACGTACAACAGTCTCAAGCGTAGCAATTTCTCCTGGAATTTCCCAGTGAACATTTTTGGGACAATGGTTGACTACAAAGAAACCACAGATGAGCACGCTGTGCCCGCCGGTCTGAAGGAGCCAGTCTAGGACCTGTGCCATTGCGACTGCAATGCCAGGTGACTCTCGAGCCTTCCTGGATGTGCTCTATGGCCTGTCCCAGCCCAGGCCCTCTGACCTCTGGGGCTCCTTGAGGGAGAGCTCCCACTCTCCTGCCTCTGCTTCCTCTTGCCTAGAACGTGCCCTTGGAGGTGCCCTGACGTTGCCGTCTTAACCTAGAGATCTGAGCATGTCGCCCAGCCCCTGTGCCCAGAGGACCTGAGTGTTGCCCCGCGTGCTGTGCTCTCCAAGAGCAGGGCCTGTGGCGCTCACCCGGCCCACAGTGGCCCGGCTTCCTTTGCACTCTGGCCGCCTCTGCCGCCCTAGGATGTCCTGACCCCTGGCTCCTCACCCCGACTCGTGTCTCCGGTCTTGGTTGGTGGTTTTATTTTCCCCTCCACTGCGCATTGCACCCAGAGCCTTTAACTGAGTTATATCCCCAACCTTTTATATTTTGTATTTTAAGATTTAAGTGTCCCAGTTGACTAGGACAGTCAACCTTTTCATCTTCCTGCCTCAGCCTCCCAGAGCGCTAGGATTTTAGGCCTGGTCATGTCCTGTGCACTCTCTGAAACTGCCTTGGCAGACTTGTGTCTTCTCAGTGTGTGTGAGCAGAGTCAGGAGGTCAGGTTCACACGGCCCCTGCCCTGGTGTGTGTAGCTGTGTGTGCACAGAGTATACTCATGTCAGCGGCTCTAGGTCTGTGCTCCTGCGTGTAGGCCATGTGGGTCTCCACCTGGCTGCTGCCCTCTGTCTTCAGGCTGAGGACTCGGCCCCTGCTGGACACCTCCACCCTGCAGTACACAGTCAGCCCAGCAGATGGTTCTGGAGCAGGGGACAGGAGGGGACAGAGCTGAGCTGGTGTTTCCGACCGTCACATTGGAAGGACCCCGGGCTGCCTCCTAACTCTGTTTTTGGCTCCTGCAGGCCCCGCAGGTTCCCGGTGGCGAGACTACGGTGCCTTGGCCATCATCTTGGCTGGAATCGCGTTTGGGTTTCACCAGCTCTACAAGGTAAGCTGTGCTCCAGGGCCTCGGGGCTGTGTCCTGCCACCCCCTGCCTTCCACCCTTCTCCACTCCCTGGTGGGGGGGTGGGTGCTGCTGCTGCCCCCGGGCTGCAGGGCGCAGCAGGCACAGTTGCCCTACTCCCAGCCCATGCCTGGCAGCCTGGCTCAGCTACTCAGCGGTGCCTGGCATACAGCGACTGTAAACTCACTACGGATGCAGGAACTCAGTAGTTAAAGTATGGGCCCGGGAGCCAGCTGGCTGGGCAACCCAGCCCTGTCTCTGAGGGACAGAGCTTAGGATAGTCGGCTTGTCCAGTGACACAGAATCTGCCGCCGCAGCCTTAGTCACTGCAGTCTAGTATTCCATAAATGATGTGAGAGGGTGCCGTAAAAGAGGCTGTTAGCTGGGCTGAAATCCTGACACCTGGGAGGCTGACACAGGAGGATTGTGAGTTCAGGGCCAGCCTGGGCTACGTGGAGAGATGCTGTCTCAGAAAAACCAGGGAAAAGGCAGGCTTTGGTTAAGGAGTCAGCCTGAGTACAGCCGACACAGGCGTTCCGAGGAGGCTGAGTAGGTGAGGCTGAGCTGCCATGCTGAGGGGCACGGCTGTGCTGGGGTTCCAGGGATGAGGCCATGGTGCCCCCTCCTGCCCTCTGCTGAACATCCTGGGAGCACGCTGCCACATCCTTGCTCTTAGTGGTCAGCCAGCTCGGGGAGCCCCAGGTCGTCCTGGGGCCTCCTCCCCTCCGTGGGTGGCTTGGTGTCTGTATCGTGTGGGATCATCTGGCTTCCTCATCAGCTGCCTGAAGCGGAGCTCTGCTCTGGGCTGCAGGCCCCAGCCCAGTGAGCGCCCTGTTCCTGGGGACCAGCAAAATGCCTGTGTCCTCTAAGAGGTGCAGAGCTATGCTGGATCCCAGATCCATATCTGCTCTCTTTGGAGAGAAGCCTTTTCTCTTCTGAGACTCTGGGGATAGAACCCTTGCTAGGCAGGTGCTCTTTCCTTGAGTTATATTCACAGCCTTTTCTTATTAAGTTTTGTTTTAAGACAGTGTCTATATTGCTGAGGCTGGACTCAGACTCAAGATGCTCCTTCCTCAGCCTCCTGAATCACTGGATTTATAGGTGTGCTAATCTGTGCCGGACTTTGGTGGCTTTTTTTAAAAGGACCTAAATGGACTCCCAGTCTTGCTATTGTAACTTCTAGCATGCAAAATGTGTCCAGACCTCACACCTGCAGGATCTCACTTTGTGACATAGCATGAAAGCTGCTGGCCAGCTGAGCGTGGTGGTGTACACCTAATCCCACTGTAACCCTACGACAGGAGGATTGCAGCCCGGACAATTTAGAGACTCTGTCTCAAAACTTAAAGCAGAGAGGGGGTACTGCAGATGTAGCTCATGGATCGCAGGTTCAGTCTCCTGCACAGGAGAGGGGAAGGAAGAAAATCTAAAAGCGGAACAGCTCTTGCTGGCATTGGAAGTTCCCACGCTGAAATGCGAAGCCAAGTGTCCTGTGTCCTGTCCCTCTGAGCCACTGCCCCTTTCAGGTCATGGCCACAGACAGAAAGACACGACATGGAATTCTCAGGTGAGGGTCCCAGCTATGGGCAGCACCCAGTACCACACATGGTCTTGGGGAGACCCGATGGAACCTGAGACACGGGTTTGAATGGCACACAGCTGTCGCTGCCCGTTTCCATGGAGGAGGTCTCCTGCCTCTGCTTTAAAGGAAAAGAGACACCTAAATGGTCAATCACAAAAGTGACCCAAGAATTTCTAGAACTTCTGTTAGTAGTTTCTTAAAAATAAAAATAAAAATAAAGACAGAGCACGCGATGGAGCAAGGGTGGGTAAGAAGCTGCTGTCTTGTTCTGTAGGTCCATAGGTCCATGCCCGTTTGGGCTGGGTGTGAATGAATGTGCATCTGCCCTCGTCACCTCTGACCCAGAGGTAGAGCCTGTAGCTGGTTCTGCTCTGAGGGTTTCTTGACTTTCATCCTTAGGAAATTTTCCACCTGAAACGTCAGGCTGCATTTGATGAGTTTCGCCTCAGTCGTGGGTAATAACTCACACGGTGGCTGAAAAGCACTTTGCAGAATAGAAAATGCCTCTCTACATATGCTAAATGATGATCTTCACTTAGGAGGCGCCCTCGAAATGACTTCTCCCACAAACCTCTGTGAGAGCCCTTTCCCTCCCCTGTACCCGACCCTTAATGGAGAAGTTTCCGTCTTTTCCTTCCTAGCTGGGGCCCAAAGTTTGGCCTCCCAAGACTGGTGGGTCGAACTGTGCTCACTCAGGGCCACCATTCCACGGTGGTGGACCCACCGCCCTCTGCAGGTCCTGAGCTGGTGGCCTCAGCGCTGCCCTGCAGGCTGTGCCTCAGCAGCCGGAAAACCACTTGTCCCCTGGTGGAAGGACTGGTTCCGGATTTTGTGCATTTACTCCTTTTTTAAAAATCGGCACCGGGAATCAAACTCACTACCATGCGCTTGCAAAGCAGGCACTTACAGGCTGAGCTAAATCCCTGGCCCTTGTGCATTTACTCTTCATCATCTGTTTCTGACTGGGTGTGACAGTTGGTCACTCGTGAGGTTCAGAGTGTTAGAAGAGTCAGAGGCCACCAAGGGCACCGTTTCTTGTACCCCCTCCCCTTTTGCTTCAGCTTTTAGGGTAGAATTCAAACGTCCTGTCGTAGGAGTGTCACCGTGGCACTCCGACAAGTGAAAGAGCCAAGGCTCCTCCATCCCGGTGGACATACTGCTTCTCCTCGGGCTGGGGAGGAGCCTGGGTGGGGTGCAAGCCAGAGCATCCTGGGCGCCATCCAGCACTGCAGAGACAGAGAGAGACGGGCAGACAGACAGACAAACGGGCTTTCCTGGCCCCTGCTCCCTTCTGGCGCTTGTCCTTCTCCAGGCAGAATTGCCCATGTTGTCATAGTCATAGTCTTGTAACTTCTAGAGCATCTTGTTCACTGACGGGGTGTGCGGGACTCCCACCCAGGAGGGGCAAGGGGACGCTGGGCGGCAGATGTGGGAGACAGGCAGCGTGCATACCGCTCCTCCACCCGTTCGTTGCAGAAGTACCTGCTGCCCCTCATCCTGGGTGGCCGCGAGGACAGGAAGCAGCTGGAGAGGATGGCGGCGAGTCTCTCCGAGCTGAGTGGCAGTGTGGCCCAGACAGGTAAAGATTAATGATTCCATCAAGTCACCCTCAAAGCCTGTCCCGCGGCCCTCCCGGCCCCCACCCGCTCCTCCGTCTCCACTTTACGTGGTGACTTCATTTATCTGCTCTGAGAATCTGTTCACATTTGCAAATGAAGCCGCCGTCATTTCGGTTTAATTTGAAATTGCTTGTTTACTGTCGGCGCGGCCTCAATTAATTATGTTTTTACGGAAAGGCTCCCAACCTCAGAATATTAATAAGGGGAATAAAATGACAGCCTTTCTAAGGGCTGTAAAGTTCATTTTTAATTTCTGCTTCTATGAGGTTTTCAGGGGGGTTTTCAATGATTTTCCCCCTTCCCCCTAAGAATCCTATGCAAGGTCAAGAGAGTCTGTAATTACTGTGGCTCCGGGGACCCTGGCCACCTCCTCTGTCATTGACTCCACGGGGCCAGCCTTCATTACCCACTGCCCCAGCGATGGCCCAGATTAGCTGGGACCTGTCGCGCCAGAGGTGTCTTCTCTCTTTTCTAAACTTGTTTACCAGGTGAGGCTCTGAATTGAAAACCTGGAGGCAGGCACGAGAGCTCCTTTCCAGACAAGAGTCTGTGTCCCCTGGGGCACCACTGTGGAGTCCCCCAGAGTCCTCTGTGCACCTGTCCTGCTGATGCCGGCCCTGGATGCCTGCATCATGGTGTGAGGCCTGGGGTCCTGCAGTGGGGCAGATGGCGAGGACCAGATAGGTTCTTAGCACTCCTGGCTGTGGCAAGGCCTAAGCTGTGACCCTGGGACAGGAGGCATCCCCCGAGCTGCCGCTTGGCCATGGCGAGGGGATCGACAGGGCCCACATACATCGCCAGGGCACGGCAGGGCCAGCACACAAGTCCATGTGGCGGCACTCATGTGGCCACTGACTAGCACCATGCTTTCTTCCCCAGTGATGCAGGTGCAGACAACGCTGGCCTCCGTCCAAGAGCTGCTGAGGCAGCAGCAACAGAAAGTCCAGGAGCTGTCCCATGAGCTGGCCACCGCCAAGGTACTTGTCCCTGCACACCAGACCCCCAGCCCAGGACGTCTCGCACAGGCTGTGTGTTGGGGGTGGCCTCTGCCCACGGAGGCTGTCCTTCCTGTCACCACCTGCCTGTGGCAGCCCCACCCTCACCGGATAGAGACCATCACTGTAGGTGGGGACGTCTCTGCCTGCAAGTTAGGGTGCAGGCACAGCCCTGCAGGACCGATTCCAGGTAAGCGCAGGGCACGGTGAGCCCTCCACACAGGTTTCCAGGCCCAGGAAATCCATGAGCCAGGACTGGCTGAGGCAGTTTCCACGCCCCAAGGCTGAAGTCGAAGCAGTCCTGGCAGCGGCGGGTTGTGGCTCAGTGCCTGGGGTAAAGCCTGTGCCCGGCTGCCTGCTGGGTGACGCGGGCGCACTGCTTACCTTCTCAGAGTCTTCCTTACCTATGAGGGGGCTTTGGGGCACCTGCCTCACTGCGCTGCTATGTGCATGGAACAGCGCCGGTGGCAGCCAGCTTCCAGGACAGCAGCCCAGGGTTCTGTGGGTTGGTGACAGCATCTTCCCTGAGGTGCTGGCTTAGACAGGTGGGGCACAGGAGGGGGTGGCCTGGTGGCTCCATGACATCCTCTGAGGGTTTTGCCCAAGCTACTGTGGCAGAAGCCACCCCATCGCCCAACTATATTGTACAACCGGGAACAAGGGCATCTTCCATTTCCAGGGGTGCTAGGGTCCCTGTGCACCCCCTCTGCCACCCAACCCACACAAGTGCTGCCTGCTCCTTCTCCAGCACCTGAGGCCGAGGCTTCCCACAGGCGGGCGGGCACGAAGCAGCCTCTCCCCATTATCTTCTGGATCAGCCAGCAGCCAATCCGGAAATTGGAAAACTGTTTCCAGGCCTCACGCATTCAGATTAAGACCACATGTTGCCCCGTGCGAAGGCGGCGGCCTGGCTGACCCCCGCCTGCTCCCCGTGCCAGAGCTGGGTCCCGGCCTGGCAGCCACCCCACATGTGCAAGGGCTTTAGTTACCCATAAAGCTGGGGCTCGGAGCTGTGTTTTCTCAGCTGTAATGTAAGTTTTTATATCTGGCTTCCCAACTCCTACTGGAGCACTGTAAAAAATTAAAAAGAAGAGCCTTAAGTAATTAAAAAACCTACATAAAACTGAAGGCTGTGAGTTTTCTACAACTGTTTTTAAAGAGACTGGCTAAAAAGCCCCAGATGTCAGATTTTATTTCTAAATCCTGGCATCTGGCACCATGTGCGTTTGGAAATCCGAGTCCTTTGTAGGCCGGTGGTGGAAATTGTTCCCTTGTTAATGGGCTGCAGCAGCTTTCAAGGTCTCCGCGAAGCCAGAACAGTGGCTCCAGGCCCTTGGTATCTGGTGCTCTGGCGTGGGGACCCCTCGGGGACAGCCGAGGTGGTGGCGTTTGCCCACTCCTCCTGGAGTCACGGCCCCACCAAGGGCTTCCGCCTGCACGGGTGTCCTGGGGCCACCCACAGAGGCCCCATCTCGCCTGTCGATGTAGGCGTTTGCTGACAGCACAGGTGGCCCGAGGCCCAGGGCATGGTCCCCATTCCTATTTCTGGCCTCAGGGATGCTGGGTTTGCTTCTCCTTCCCATCCATCGCAGCAGGCTTTGCTCGAGGTGAAGAGTGTCCAGGAGATGACGTCATGGCATGCATGATAGGGCCGTGTCCCTGGGCCCTCTCCAGGGATGACTCCTCAGCTGTTCCACCCATTTCTTAGCCCAGAGAGGCCGTGTTTAAGCCACCTGTGAAGGTGGCTTTGCACACAGCCCCAAAGAGCCAGAGGCCACGGGATGCTGCCTGGCCTCCTGACACCCCAAGGTGGCCTCCACACCACACACTAGTGCATGTGCTGGTGATCTTTCTTGGAAGGGGGCCAGATCTGATTTTAGGGTGCAGCTGGCACAGTGATGGTGCCTGTCCCCCAGTTGTCACACCAGGTCCTACTGCAGAAAGCAGTGTCTCTAAAAAGAAAAAAAAAAGCAGTGTCTGTCACACCCGTGACACCAGTGTCCCCTGAAAATGCATGATGATTTCCTCACGTCACCAGGTGTCTGGTGTGGGTGAGCCTGTTTTAGGGTCCTCCCAGGAAGAGCCTCCTCCCAAGCTGCAGCTGCCCACATGCTCTGACCTGTGCTCCCTGCACTTTGGTTCCAGGCCACCACGTCTACCAACTGGATCCTGGAGTCCCAGAACATCAGCGAACTCAAAGCGGAGATTAATTCCTTGAAAGGGCTGCTTTTGAATCGGTAGGAGGCAAGGCCTACGCTCCGAGTAGCCTGCAGTCAGGGGGGACCCTGTGGTGCCTGAGCAACGAGGCCTTTGGCACGGGGTGTGGAGCCCAAGGGACTTGCACTCTCCCACCCTGGAAGCTCCTTCGCACCAGGACGGTGACAGTCTGTGGCACCCACAAGGGTTTGGAAGCACTAAGGTCCCTGGGCTGTGAGATCTGGCCAGGAAGAGAGGACAGTGTGGCCTCTGAGCGAGGATGATGGCGGCTCTGCTGTCCTTCCTGAGCCCCAGTGACCCAGTGACAGCTGTGCCCAGAGCAAGTCCCCCCCAGTGTCACTAGTGGCGAGCTCTGTGGTGTCCTTCTCCGCCCCTGCCAGCTCCCTTGTTCTCTCTGTTGTCCCTCTGTAGGGACACGCACGTGTTTAGCAGTGCGCACATGTTTAGCAGTGCGCCCACCATTGTAGGCTGCTGCCATGTCCTGCTCAGTTCAAGCCCGTCCTGGATTCGAAGCTCTGTCTTCCTACAGGATGTCCTGTTGGCCATGGTGACTGCTCACGGCCCCTGCTGGTTCCCTGGGAGATATGGGAGGTGGACAGCAGTAGAGAGGCCTGGGAGGGGGCTGGTGGCCTCGGCCTACCTTCAGATCCCCTGAGGCAAGGAACAGGTCTCTGATACTGTGGCCCAGTTTAGGGGTTCCCTGGGCTTGTTGCTGGGGGACTTCTGTGCCCCGATTGTACAGAATCTAAGAGATGGCTCCTCCGTGGTGGGAGACACGGGCAAGGAGGCTACAGCTGGATCTGTGTCACTGCCATGACACAAGAGTGATGTGCGTCATCGGGGCGTTGGGGGAAAGGGACTGCCTCCGAGTGCAGTGCTGGGAGACAGTGGCAGCCCAGGGACAGGGCTTGGGGTCTGTCTCCTTGGCTCAGGTGGAGGCGGGCCGCGTGTCACTGAGCTTCTCTTGGAGCCATGGCCAGGCTGACCTGCGAGGCCCTCCTGGGCCGCGTGGGCACCGAAGCAGACAGAGCTGGCCCTTTCCTCCCAAAAGCCTGAGCCACAGGGGCTGGTGAAGTGCTCTGCGGTCACCCTTGGGTGCTGATGTCCTTGACCCTCAAGCACAGGCTGGGCACTAGGGTCCCTGCTGCCACCTTTTCCAGGCCATAGAAAAAGCTCCCACCTGGCCTGGGTGGAAGTGGGGACAGCACCGTGGTCACAGGCAATGCAGGGCCTTTCTGTCAGCATCTTAGCTGCTGGAGCCAAGGTCACCAAGCCACCAACCTCTGCAGCGTCTCCTTTCTCCCTCCTTCCACCAGGAGGCAGTTCCCACCGTCGCCGTCAGCCCCGAAGATCCCCTCCTGGCAGATCCCCGTCAAGTCGCCGTCACCCTCCAGCCCTGCGGCTGCCAACCATCACAGCAGCAGCGACATCTCACCTGTGAGCAATGAGTCCACGTCACCCTCGCCCGGGAAGGAGAGCCACAGCCCCGAGGGCTCCACAGCCACCTACCACCTGCTGGGCCCCCAGGAGGAGGGCGAGGGCACAGTGGACGTGAAGGGTCAGGTGCGGATGGAGGTGCAGGGCGAGGAGGAGAAGAGGGAGGACGAAGAGGATGAGGAGGATGACGACGTGGGCCACGCCGACGAGGAGGATGTGCTGGGGGTGCAGAGGGAGGACCGCCGGGGCGGGGATGGGCAGATCAACGAGCAGGTGGAGAAGCTGCGGCGGCCCGAGGGTGCCAGCAATGAGAACGGGCGGGACTAGAGCTGCCAGGGACCGGGCACAAGCAGGGCGGGGGGTGTGGGCTCCATTGCTGGGCTGATGCGTGCCCAGCAGCCTTGTCGCCCTGCCCGGTCCCTGGGGTAGACGACACCTGGGCCTGGGGCTCCAGCCCTGTCCACCCTCCCGGGCCATGTCCTGGCCAGGGCGCGTCTGCCAGGTGTCTTGACTAACGTGGCATCCTGCATGGCAAGAGCTCGTGTTGTCACCATCTCCTCCTCAGTGGGGAGGAGCCGCAGTCCCCCTGGTCTCTGCTGTACCCTCCTGTCCCCCGGGCCGGGCCCGTGACTCCACCTTTGGCCTGTTTCCAAAAGCCAGAGCCCTGGCCTCGCTGTCCAGTAGTCCCCGCTGAGCCCGCCCCACGTGCCCTGCCACTCAGACGGCAGTGTCTCACTGCGCTTGTGCCCTCCTCGACGCGACACGGTCCCCTCCCGCGGTGGAGCAGCAGCCAGGCCTCCTAGCAGCCGCACCTGTCCCCGTGTGGCCGTGAGCGGCTGTACAGAGCTGTAATAAAGACGAGTCGCCACTCCTTAGCGCCCGCCTGCTGCTCCTCTCTGCCCATCACCTGGGACCGTGCGGGGGCGCCCACCACGGTGCCTCAGGTGACCTGGGAGCCGGGCCCAAGGAGTGCTGCCCTCCTGCCGCAGGCCCCGGGCCGGGCCGCACGGGCGACAGCGCTGACAGCAGCGGGCGGGACCTCGGTGACTGTATACAGACCTGCTGCTGCGGGAGCGGAGCGCGCTGCCTTCCTTAAATGGTGCACATTCCCCAGCCGCCGGCGGCCGGGCTCCTGCTCATCCTCTCCGCTCCGCCACCCCTCCCCACAGCACCGGGGCTGCCCCAGGCCCTGTGCCTCGGTGCCCCCCGGTGCAGCATCCCTGAGCCTGCACTGCCCGTCTGGGGAGTGGCCCTGGCCAAGGCCGCTGTCACACATGCAGTGGGATGCGCCCGAGCCCTCCTCTGGGCAGCTCGCTACTGCTCCGATGGGGCAGAAGCCACAGCAGCCTGCTGTCTGCTTGTTCCCCTCCCCTGAGGGCCTGCCGAGGTGACAGGTTGCCTGAGCTCTGGACTGCAGCCCCCAGCCTGTGTGGGTCTGTGCTTCTGCGGGAAATGAGCCCAAGGGAGAGCTACCCGCTAAGCTCTTCCTGTCTCCCGGCCCTGAGTCCCCACGGAAGCCAGGTGTCCCAGCTGGCTCAGCCCTGAGGGCCAGCAGGGGCCCGAGCAGGCCCAGCCTACGGCCAGTACAGTGACTCCCACAGGATGGGGATGGGACGCCATGGTGGGGAGCAGCGTTACTGGGGAGCCTGGTGACCATTTATCACCGCTGTCCCTCAGGACGACACCAGACAGGGAGACCTGAGCAGAAGCAAAGCCCCCACCTCAACAGGAGGACGGTGCTCCTGCCCCGGGGCCCCGTGAGGCTGGGGGAAGGGGCTTGCAGCCGGGGCGCAGGCCTTCACCCCTTGGGTCCTGAGCGCCGGGTTCAGCCTTTGAGGACAGAGAGGCTGGCGCGACTTCAGGGAGAGAAAAACCCCTCCCCAAAACGGCGTGAGCGCTGCCTAATAAAGGCAGCTGCTGGACGAGGGCAAACAGCCTTTGAAAAAAGCCTTTCATTAGAAAAATAGTGCATTTCATCCAAATAAGGTAAAAATATTCGGAATGGGGCAGAGGCGAGCAGCAGGCAGCGCCTGTCAGGCCCTTTCTGGAAGGGAGCAGATTATTAAACTCAATTACGATGGCGTTTTACAAAGTGTCCTTCGGGAAAGGACGGGGCCCGTGCTTGCTGGCCACGGGCACCGTCCCGCCCCCCGCAGGCTCCGTGACCCCCTTCAGGCCCCATCTACCCGGGATGCGGGGCCTCAGTGGCATTCATGGCGCCAGGGAGGAGGTGGGAGGCACCTGGGCAGTGGTCTTCTGTTCGGGGTCCCCAGGCTGCTCAGGATGGGCATGTGTGGTCAGGGAAATGGGTGGCAGCGCCCCGAGTGTCCTCCATGGCAGAGTTCTGGATCAGACGTCTTGGGAATGGAGAGGTCACAGCGAGTCCCCTCTGCCTCACAGCAGCCGTGTGGCTTCTGTCCCTGTCTCCTTGGGCTCAGCACAGATCCCTGTCCCCAGGAGACTGGCCTGAGGGTGGGTGCTGCAGTGACCCACAGTGTGGCAGTCGGGCTCTGGAGAGGGTGCTGGGTCTCCCATGGGAAGGTGGGGTGGCCCGCAGCTGACAGTGGCCCTTTCTACCACCTGCGCTGGCTGTGCCTCCTGGCCGCCCTGCCCACGGGGACAGCTGGGTGAGGGGGGGGCCTCTTTGTGTCCCGCAAGCCTTCAGGTGCTTCTGGTTTCTTTTTCGGTACCAGTGTTGGACACAGGACCTTTGCGCTGGGCTACCCGGCCAGCCCTTTTATCTTTCATTTTGAGATGAGGTCTATACTGAGTCTCTGAGTTGTCCAGCCTGCGCTCAAACTCCTGCCTCCTGCCTTGGCCTGCCGGAGTACTGGGATCACAGGTGCCCACCACATTCAGCAGCTCCTGGTGCTGGGGACGCCCCAGTGCTTGTCCTGCTGTCTACAGGCCTGACCTGGGCTTGGCTGCCGAGCTTTCTCCCTGTCCCTGTGGTCTGAGCCTGGGCCAAAGCTACCTGTGTGGCCAGCACCGCTGCTCAGCTCGGGTAGCAGCAGCTAATTAAGTCCCAGAATGAAAGCGCTTTCCTGCGCTTCCTCCTCCCAAAGGGAGCAGCCTCGGGCTCCCTTCCCTTCTGGGCTCAGGGTGGGGTGGGTGGGGCACAGTGTCTGATCATGGAGCGTCCTCCTCATGCCCTCTGAGGACAGAAGGTGGCGGAGGCTCACTGCAGGAAACCCCTGGGACTCGATCCCTCCTTGGGCCCTTCCTGGAAGGGCCCCAACTGGAAAACTGGTCATGGGGTCCACTGTCCCCTCAGAAGACCTGGGGGAAGAGAAAGGTGATGGTTTGGGGTCTGGTCAAGGTCAGCAAGCCTCCCCAAGGTCGCATCCTGTTCTTCCTCTCCTGGGCCTCCAGGAGCTGACACCCAGGCCCTGTCCTGATGCCCACTGTCCCCTCCTGGCACCCTGTGGCCACAGCACCCACCGCCACCCCCGGGCTGAGCTCGGCCTTGGCTCCCAGCCTCCTCCGGCCCCACGGGAGGCCGCGTGGCCACCAGCGCCTGCAAGGCTCCAGTAATGGTTTTAATTTGTTGAACTTGTGTTTTATCCCATAAATTAGTCACTGTTTTATTTAACAGAATGGAGATATCCACAAATAGGCGAGTTCCAACTTGAACATTTTAATAAGACCGAGAAAAGTCTGTATGCTCGTGTCTGCTGCAAACATGTTTATGTAAATAGCCTGTGGGCGGTGTTCCAGGCAGCGGCCGCGCTGTGTGGGGCTCTTTGGTGGGAAATGACACCAGGCCACTGTTGAGGGCCAAAGGACACCTCTTTGGTCCTGGTGGAGCCCAAGCATACCTGGCCCAATGAGGGACAGGTGTGTGGCAGGAACCCTTCTCATGAGCCCTGCACAAGTGGGCGTGACATTCCCTGGGGCAGGAGTGTGACACGCCAGCAAGATGCACCTCAGGACAGGGATGGGACCACATGTCCCCTCTCTGAGGCCCCGGGCAGCTCCGGCACCTGGAGACAGCAGGACAGGAACAGGCAACCAGGGCCCACAAAGTCCAGGGAATAGGCAAGGCCGCGCCTGGCGGGAGCCCTGCGTCACAGTGCCACCCCGGCCTGTCGTGTGGGCTTGGCCTGGAGGCCGCAGGCCCAGCACTGGGTCCCACGCTGTGTCACCGTGCATTGTGGGCAGCAGCCTTGCCAGCATCCGGATTGGATCTGGGTACCGGGCTTTCCCAGCCCGGGCAGGCCCCTGCAGGAAGGAGCGAGGGGGCCAAAGGGGGCCCAGCCAGGGAAGGACACGGGAGGCCTGGGGCAGCCCTGCCACCCGGCCTGATGCCAGGGAGCGAAGCTGCTCCGTCCCCCGATTCCGCTGCGCTCCACATGGCTGTCCCCTCCCCACTGACATCTGAGGCCCAGCTGAGTCGATGCCAGCTTCCGGGGGGGGGGGTGATTTTAAAAATAAAAGATAACTTGATGGATTTTTTTCCAGTTTTTATTGAGTGAAAATGTCAAACCTTGCATCAGTCATGCAAAAAAAAAATCAAATAAATAAAACACATATATTAAATTTCTAATAGCACTAAATTCAAGTGGAAAAATATTCAGTTCTTAATAACCAGGTGCCGAGGAGACCAGATTCAAGTAATCAGAGCACACGCTGTTCAGTTCGGTTTCACGGTCTGCATTTTTTTTTTGTCTCAAAACCTCTCTATATATCTCTATATATCTATATATGTATATACATATAGATATATACACACATATGTGCATACATATTATTTTATATTTATATATATACACATACATAGTTATAAAACATTAAAAAGAGCATCGGTGGATCAAGCATCGTTTTCCCCACAGAAAGAAAATAAAATTACACATTAAAATCCCAAATGAGCTAGCAATGGCTTATAGTCCTAGTGTGCAATGTGAAGGGGACAGAGGCCGGACTGGGCGCTGTCCGCGTCCTCTCTTTTTTTTTTTTCTTGGTTTTATGCTGCTACATTGAAAAACTTTATTTTTCCTTTACAAAACTCCTTCCACAGACACAGGGTCCCATGGGAGTGTGGAGCCTGCGCCCCGCTCCGCAGCAGCACGGGCACCCACAGAACTCGGGGGGCTCTGGGGAGGGCGTGGGACTCAGCCTACTTCCTGTTGAACTCAGTACACTATGACCACTCCTCCTGCCCTTCCTACTCCTCTCCAGTTGGGATGGGCCTGGCTTTCTGGCTGTGGGTGGCAGAGGGGATACACACACACACACACACCAAAGATAAAAAAGGAAAGGGAGGCTGAGGCAGGAGGGATCGCTGCAAATTCAAGGCCAGCCTAGACTACACAGTGAGTTCAAGGCCAGCCTGAACTACAAAGCAAGACCCTAAAGAAAAAAAAAAAAAAAAAAAAAAGGAAAGAAAGCCATGCCCTGCTAGCAGGATCCCTGGAGAGCTCCGGCCAGGCGCCTCTGGTGACAGCCCTGGCCTGGCCTGTGGCCCCGCCCGGTGCACCTGCAGGTAAGCCTGTGTGAGGCTCGGAAGGCCCCGCCACCCCAGGAAGAGAGATTTTGAAAAGGGGACCAGGTCTGGGTGGGCTGCACCAGCAAAGAAGCACCCCAAACAAAACAAACTGGAACGAGGAGAGCGCCCTACAAAGCCACACAGAACTGAGAGGAAACTCAAATGTTAAATTAATTACGAACTTGGATCAACAGTAAGAGTCTGTTTTTCTTGTCTCTACAAAATTCAAGTTAGAAGCGGGGTCGTGCGGCTCCATCAGTGCTAGTGTGAAGACAGATGGCCTCAGACCGCTAAGGCCTCGAAATCAGCGCCACCCACAACCCCGCGGGGACATTGCACTCGGCTCCCCAACCCCGGGCTGGTCCGGAGGTGGCCCGCCGCGCCCGCCTGCTGTTTACTCTTTTTGTTCTATGGAGAATAATAACCTTTGCAGGAAAATACTGTACAGCTTTCTGGTATCTTTTCCCATTCTGAATATTAAAGCCAAAACAGCCACATCTTTCTGGTCTGCACCACCAGGCTGGCTGAGACCTCGGCCCCAGGTCGCGGGGACACAGCTTCCGCTTTGGGGGTGACTGGAAAACTGCACAGACCTGACCCCAGCCCAGGGGAGGGGACAGTGCGGCAGCTGGGCCCTGGGGCGGGCTGATTCCAGGATTCCCTCCACGTCCCTGCAGTGTCACCCACGCTGGCCACCTCCTGCCCACCCTGCCCTGGGTAAAGGGGCATCTTAGCTGCACTTGGTTGGGGGCCCCTGCTGGAGGCTGCAGGTGCTGGCTGCCCCAGCAACGGGGCGGGTTCCTAGGTGTCCCCGGCAGCCCTGGGTCCTGAGCAGTGGACAGTCTGGCCTGCGCGGTGTGGTGCTGACTATGGGGTCCCCTGACGGGAGCACCTGCGCTTTCCCTGAAGATCCCCGACTGCAGCCATGCAGGGTCCTCGGGCGGCCTAGGCTTCCAGCCGCTGAGCTGTGCGTCTGGCCCGGAGCACCAGGGGTCCCCGCCTCTGTCCTGAGACGGACTCGGGGTCCAGAAGCACCGGCGGGGCGCGGGTACCTCCCCTCCCAGGTCCGGACAAGCGGGTGGGCGGGGGGCTCTGTACAGAGGGCAGCGTCACAGACACAGACGGCAGGGCGACCGTGTGACCTAGGGCGAGGCAGCGGCAGGCGCTGGCCCTGGGGTGCCCAGGGCGGCCAGGGCCGGGGTCTCAGCCCCAGCCTCCGGCAGGGACTCCTCCGAGTCGGTGCGCAGGTCCTCGTCCTCCTCGTCTTCATCCTCGTCCTCATCCTCGTCATCCTCGTTGTCGTCCTCGTCGTCGTCATCCTCGGCCTCCTCCTCCTGCAGCTCCAGCTCCTCCTCCTCGTCCTCCTGGGAGGACTCCCCCGTGGCCTGGATGCCAGCGCCGGCTGGGCCAGGCCCAGCGGGCCCCTCCTTCGGGCCGGGGGCTGCAGCTGTGGCGGCGGGCGGGCCGGGGTCACACGCGTCACCTAGCGCCAGGCCCAGGCCGGCGGCGGCCGCTGACTGCAGGAAGAGCAGGGACCCCCCGGGCTCGGCGCCCAGCGCCAGCGCCCCCTCCAGGCCCCCCGGGGAGGGTGAGGGCGAGGGCGAGGCTGCGGGCGGCTCCCCGCGCTCCTGCTTCTCGTGCTTGCGCTTGTGCGAGTCCATCTGCGACATGCCCACCACCGTGTGGCGGCAGCCGGGGAAGGTGCAGTGGAAGTGCGAGCACTTGAGCTTGTACTTGCAGTCGGGCACCGCGCAGTCGGCGCTCGAGCTGAACTGGCAGAAGCCCGCGGCGCTGATCACGTCCTGCTTGCCGTGGTGCTTGCGGTGCGCCGTGACCTTGGTGCTGTCGGTGCAGCGGAAGCGGCAGCGCAGGCAGTGGAAGTGCGTGCTGGTGCCCGAGAACGGGCAGTCGGCGAAGTGGCAGCTGAGCGAGGCCTTGAAGCGTTTGAAGTCGTCCAGCACCAGGTTGTCCACGCGGTCGTGGTGCTGCGCGTGCTTGTACATGTGCGTGCGCCCGCAGAATTTGTAGCCGCAGTTCTCCCGCGTGCAGTGGTAGTGCGTGACCTTGAGCGAGAATTGGCAGGCCGTGTCCCTGCAGTCTTCGTAGAGGTCGAAGCGCCGGAAGCCCTCCAGCATCATGCCCTCGTCCAGCATCTTGCGTGAGGAGGCCGTCTTCCGCCGCTTGCCAAAGGGCGACATGTCCTCGATGATCCAGAAGCGCTTTTTGGCCCCTGAGGCGGTGGGCATGGAGATGGTGTTCCCTGGGGAGGGTCGCAGGAGGTCAGTGCAGCAGGGCTGCCTGTGGCACCGTGCCCGGTACCACACCACGCGGGCCCCTTCCCACACCGTGGCCAAGCGAGTCCCGGGTTGGCCCTGTCCTCCAGATCTCAGGCCTCCCGGTGCCCCCGACCAGGTCAGCAGGGAGGCCGAGCCGCTTCCTGGCCAGTACGTATGATCAGAATATGAGGGTGCTAATACAAGCCGAAGGGGGATCTAGGTCAGCAGGGTAACTGTCCACGCTGGGCTGGGGCCAGGATGCCATGACACGCCTGCCTCTAACAGGGACAGGTCGGCTGGTTCCCCAGCTGCCCGGCTGCCTAAGGCGCACAGGGGACCTGCCTGCTTGCCACGGGGCTGCACCTCTGTGACCCTCCTTGGCACCAGAACTTTCCCATTTGTTTCTGGTAAAGGGACTTGAACCCAGGGCCTTGCACTGAGCTAAGTCCTCTGTCCTTGTATTCTTTTAACTTTCATTTTCCTTAGTACTGTTTGCAGTATGTAACAATTACATTCATCCCCTTTTTTAGATTTTATTCTGAGACAGGGTCTCACCAAGTCACTAAGGAGCCCAGGCTGAGCCTGAACTTATAATTCTCCTGCCTTAACCTCCCAGAGTGCTGGAATTGTTGGCTTTTGCCACCACGCTTGCTATATTAGAAGGTTCCTTGAGGTCCTCGTTTGGTGTTTTCTGCCCTGAGCTGGACCGAGAGGCCAGGCCTCAGGAGCTAATCATCAGGAAGGTGTGCCTGCCCTCTCTGCCAAAGCTCTGCCCTGGCCCAAGACCACGAAGGGGCTCAGTGGCAAGTGGGGGAACCATCAGTGCCCACCCTGGCCCCAGACTGCTTCCAAGGCACAGAGACCCCGTGGCCAAGGACTCTGGTACCGCTTTTCTGGGAGACACTGGCTGCTAGGCAGAGGCAGCTGGCTCTGACACTGTCCAGAAACTCCAGAGACCCCAGGCTCAGCCTCAGGGCAGGACAGGCATGGCCCTCCCTGGCCTACCTAGAAAGCCCGGCCATCACTCTGCTGTCTATGGGACAGGCCCAGTCGCCTGTCCTTGGCAGATGGGAGAAAAACCTGGGCCAAGGATGTGCTGGGGGTGCTGGAGGGCTCAGGCCTGAAACCCACAGGGACTGACAGGGCCACTGTGCTCCCACGGCCGCAGGGCGCTGTTACCACACCAGCAGCGGAGCTTCCCTGACCTGGTTAGTCATCCCCTGGCACCTGGACCATGTGTGCCTGGGCAGGCGTGAGCTGGAAGGGGGCTGACAGAGAAGCAGACTGGGTGACATCTCCACCCAAGGGCCAAGAGCAGGCAGTGACCCCACAGGGCTGGGGCTCAGGACTCCCCAAACCCAGGCAGGTCCCAGAGGGGCCCTGAGAGCAGCAGAGACAGGCTCCGTCCCGCCCAGGCCCAAGGACATCCACAGGCCACGAGAGGGAGTCTGGTGCGGTTGCTGGGGGCCCTGCCCTTCGCCAAGAAGCAGCAGGTCCTGAGGGAATGAGCCGAGCCTGGGGAGCCGTGCGGGGATGGAGCCGAGCTCTCGGGTGCTTCGCCCTCCGAGGTGCTGGGCCGTCAAGGGCGCAGGGTGGCCCTGCCCTTGGCTCAGCTGGCCGCAGAGAGGGGCCAGGGCCTAGGCTACGACCGGAGGAGCAGGCAGGGGGACAGACACTGTGAGAAGGTGTGTGCGAGTTACCTGCGGCGTCCTGAACTAGGGGGACGTCACTTTTTACTGGAGTTGGACTGGCAGTGATGGGCGGGAAGCTGGGCGGGCTGCTGATGGGGTGGGCCAGGCCCCGGCTGGCTCCCAGGCTGGCACCGAGCAGAGAGTATGAGAGACAGGACGGAGAGAAGAGGCATGGGAGGGTGGGGAGGGCCGGCCGCAGCACGGCCGGGGGGAAGGACGGAGCCAGGGGGGGCTGCGGGGCCCCGCGGGCAGCCTCGTCACCAGCGGCAGCAGGAGGAGGAAGAGGAGGAGGAGGAGGAGCCGGGCAGCCTGGAGAGGTGGAGAAAAGCAGAAAACAAAACAAAACAAAAAGACCAAAACAAAGAAAAAACAAAAAGAACCAAAATGAGAAACCCAATGGCAGAAGCAAGTATGGTGTGAAAACATGTGGACAGATGAGCAGAGAGAGTGCGACACAGATGGGAGGGCAGGGGAGGGGACAGCCCGGGGCCTCGCCCGGGCGGCGGCAGCGGACCTGGGCCGGGCCCACCCCGCTCACCTGCCGCTGTGCTCTCGTTGCCCACCGGCGTGCTGGAGCAGCTCCGGTCCATGGTGGACGACTCGGAGGAGGCGGCGCCCGGGCTGCAGCCCGTGTAGTCCATGCCCTCATCCGTCTCGGCGTCCATCAGGCTTGGCGGGCCCTGAAAGGCAGCGGGGGTCCCTGAGGAAGTCGGCCACGGGATTGGGGCCTGGCCCTCGGCCCGGGAGGGGAGCACGGGCGGCGGGCCGCGCATCCTGGAGGCCCCGTGCTCACCTGGGCCGGGGGCGCGCGGTCGAAGTTCTTCCCCAGCATCCTCCGCATGTGCTTCCGCGCGTGGGAGGTCATCTGGTGCTTGAGCAGGAAGGAGAACTGGCAGCCCTCCCGGATGCAGTGGAAGTGGCTGTTCACCTGGTTGTACTTGCAGCCTGCGGACACAGCCCGCCAGGGGTGAGCCGTCCAGGGGCCGGGGCTCAGCCCCGCGTGTCAGCTCTGTCGTGAGCTGGGGGAGCGGCTGGCCAGGCAGGTGCGTCTCTTCGGGGCCCCAACCCCACCACTCAGCCCCCCAGCCTTGCACAGGAGGTGGCGAGCGGGCCCCAGCCCCGCCTCGTGTCTAGGAGGCCCGAGCTCCAGGGACCTGTCCACACGGTCAGCCACCTCCTGGCAAGCCATGTGTCCCCACACCTCCTCTGGGGGCCTGGGGTGGTGTCTGTGCCCCCAACACTGGCCGCCACAGCTGGCCTCACCTGACCCGCCCACCTCTGCTGCGCTGCGGCCTGAGAACAAACCAAGCAGGCAGGGCTGAAGCAGCATCAGCCAAGGGCAGGTGAAGGCCTGCCCGTTGCCATGGCACCAAGCTGGCCAGGTGTCTCATATCATCCCCCACCTTTGTTTGGTCCCAACTACCACCAAAAACACCCAAAGTTGAGTAAATAATGGCAATTACAAAATCCCCCGACATCTGTAAACTGAGACTCAAGACGCATAGGCCACCCTGTGTTGACACCTGTTGCCATGGTTACCGCCCCTCTCCAGGCCATGCATCCTTTCTGAACTAATACTTGAAGGGAAGGTTCTTTTCCTTTCTTTGCTGGCAACTGACTCGGACTATCTCACCCTTCACCTCTGGAGGGGCCAGCTCCCCCAGGACCCTGCTGCCATGACCACAGGCCGCAGCAGGCTTGGCCTGCAGCCTGGGGCCTCTGCCTGTCTGCCCCACCTGCCCTCCAGGTTCCAGTTATTCCCGGGAGATTCCGGGCCCACATCTGCAGGCTTATAACTGTGGCTCCCTCCTGAGGCAGAGGGTGGGCTGTGCCCTCTGCCCGCTGACCCTTGAGCTCTCTGCCCAGGAGAGCCAGAGGCGGACCAGCGAGCTCAGCAGCAGCAGGGTGGACCCCGAGGCATCTGCTGCCGAGCTCAGGGCTCCCCGTGGCCTCTTCCTCACACACTTGTGGCCACTGCCTTCCGGAGTCCCCTGCCCGCCACTAGCTGAGCACACGAGGTATTGACTGTCCCCAGCAGGTTTCCAGCACCAAGCCCAGGCCAGCACACACCAGACAACCAATCCTAGCGGCCACTACACTGTCGCCACCCGCCCCAGTCAGCAGCAGCGCACAGCTGCTCCTCAGTCAGTAACTGCAGGATGAGTGGGGGAGTGGATGGCTCATTTTGGACAAAAACCTCATAATTAAAGCCAGGGAAAGGACCCCTGGATGAGCAATGTCTAGAACCCCCAGGCTGACCTGCATGGCCTCGCGGAAAGGGAAAGAGAGCTGAGCAGTGAGGCCCAGGACATCTGCCTTGGCTAGAGAGGCACTCCCAGGGTGTTTGGGCTTGAACACTTTGTGAGTCTGTGACCTCTTTAACAAACCATGGTGTCAGAGGCGGGAGGACACAGGTGCCACTGGTCAGCAGGGCCCAGGGGTCTAAGCCACAGTCCCCGCCCTGGCCGTAAGTACCTAGCCGGCCACACTCCTCGCGCTTGGTGAAGTACTTGAACCCATTGGCCGCCCGCCGCTCAGCCTTCTCATGCTTCTTTATGTGCCACGGCAGCTTGGTGGTGATGTTGGTCACAAAATAGCAGCCGGTCCGGAGGCAATGGTAGTGCCCGCGCATCCGGAACTCGCAGTGCTGCAGGGAAACACAGCAGGCTCAGGACAGGTGGAGAATTCCTGAGCTTCTGCCGTGCAGGCCTCAGGCTGTGCAGGCCTTTGGTACTGTGTTCTTCCTCTTTCAGAATCAGAAAGCACAATTGTGTACAGATCTTTCATATGTTAAAAGGCAGTTTATCCCTTTTGCCATGTTACTCAAACATGGTAAAACTCAACTAAGCCCTCACTAATGTCACACTCAGAGCAGACATCACTAATCTATTTTCATTCTTCCCATATGCCAACCTAGGCAGACATCACTAATCAATCCACCCACACACTCTTCCCTATATGGACAGATCTAGACAGACATCACTAATTCACACTAGCACTCTGTGTGCCCAGACCTAGGCAGACATAATTAATCCATCCTAGCAGTCTTCCCTGCAAACCTAGACTCAGAACAGACATTAGTAATGTATCCCGGCAGTCTTTTCTGCACACTCAGACTTTTACTCCAGCTCCTCAGGTAGTCCTTGCCAGTCGAGGGAGTAGGCCTTTTAAACCTGTCCTTCCTGTCTGGGTCTGGACAATTCTATCCCTTTATTTATCCACGAGCCTGTTTAAAAATTCTGGGTGTCTGGGGAAAGGGCCATAGCTAATGCTGGGAGAGGCAGGAAGGATGTCACCTGCCCAGTTAGCCACCCGGTGGGGGTCTGGACTGAATGACAGACCTCAACAACGTGACACCAATCTGGTTCCCGACCCAGAGTCCACTGGGAACCCAGGGGCAGACAGTGTCCTTTCTAGAGTCTGGTAGAAGCCAATTTAAGAAGGGTGTGAAAAGCAGAGTCTCTGCCAGGAGGAGCCTGTGCTGGGCCCTGTGCCTCCCCTGCCCGGCCACCCTCTGCCCGCCACGCTGACCTGGTTGGGACAGAGACACTGCAGGGAATAGTAAGCGAACTGGTCTCGCACGTTCACCAGGCTGTTGTTGGGGTTGATGTGGTCCAGGCAGTGGGACTCAGCCTTGCCGGAGGTCTTGCAGACATACTTGCAGTTCCCAAAGAGACAATGGAAGTGGAACTTGTTGGCGTACTTGCAGTCCGTGGCGAGGCAAGGATCACTGGAAGGAAACCATAGCCCAGAAGGTCATTGGCATTTCCAAGCCCTCCCTACTGGTGTCCTGACTTTACCTGGATTGGGGTTCACTCTTCATTCACCAGTGGTACAATCAAGAGGAATGGCCCTGGACTAGGTCTCCTGCTCAACAGGCCAATTTAGCTGGAGACTACAGATCCCAGCATGCATTCCTGCCTCCTTTTAGGCACTTGGCCTGGTGCATAGGGATTGCGATGTGCAGGGTGCCCAGAGCATTGCATGCTGGGACATGTAGTTTCCACGGCCACACCTCGAGATTACAGATAAGAGTGGCTGCAATAACTTCTTGGATGTGAAAATAAGGATGGTGCTGCCAGCCCTGGCAGGGTGCCCGCGAGGGCCTGGCTGGCCTGGCACTGCCTTGGATGTGGCTGACTGACAGCCTGCAGATGGGTGCACAGCCCTACCAGGAAGCGCTGCTGCTGTGGGACCTCAGCAAGTAGGGACGTGTGCCTGGTGTCAGCCCTGCTGAGGCGCACAGCTGCTAGGGCTCCGGGTCATCTGAGGCCTGGGCACCCTCCCACTCGGAGCGCCCAGGAGCCAGGGTGGCAGGGCTGGTGGCAGGGGTGTGGGGAAGTGCTGGGACTGCTTGAGAGGGGGCAGGAGGACTTGGGCCTCCAGCCTCCTGTCCTGGTTGTCAGCACTGCAGTGCCTGGATGGTAGACCCATTGTGGGCCCTCTGCTCAGGCCCCAAAAGCTAAGGGGCTGCCACTTTGCGGGGGGAAGCGAAGAGGGACAGAGAGGCAGTCTGGTCCTCTTCTATGCCATAGGCCCAGTCCCAGGAGCTCAGAGAGGGAGGACAGCTGCCACTCAGGCGGTATAAATAATCCAATTTATTACTTTTATTGAGAACAGGAAGCCACACACATTACGATACAAAGTCACCGTTCTCGCCGCAAGGAGCCACCACCATTCTGTGAGGAAAGTCCCTTCCAGAGCCCCTGCGGGTGGGCACCAGCCCGGAGGGGCCTCACCCCTTCGCCCGCACCCATGGCTTCCACACCCTGCAGACTCAGCCTGGGTGTGAGCCCCAGAGGAACCCAGCAAGGGCGCCGGGAAGGGCCCAGAAACCAGCCCTGCCTACCCTGGTGGGGCCTTGTGGGGTCGTGGTGGCCCCGACCCGGCCGGAGCAGTGACCACTATGCCAATGTTCCCACCTGCCAGCTGCTAAGGAGCAGAAAGTGAGGCGTGGGCAGCCGCATCTTTGGCTAGGAGGACGTGGCCTGGTGGCCACCTCTCAGAGGCTGGGGACAGCCAGTGCTGACTGCAGGTGAGGAGCAGGGCCTCCTCGCTGCCCCTGCTACACCCACTCCCGAGACACACAGGGACCAGGTGCCCGCTCCTCGAGGGACTCACTTCTCCTGGAACTGGAGGAATCCGGGTTTGACCTGGGGCTTGGCGTTCTCTAGAGAAGTCGTCGCCAAGGGTGAGGCGGGCAGGTGAGGCACTGACGCGGGCATCTGAGGCATCTGGGGTATGGCGGAAGCCAGCTGCTTCCAGGCGAGCAGGGTGGGGGTGGAGGGCACCGAGGCCGAGTTGGGAGTGGGCCCTTCCAAAGAAGACCCCGGGACTGTGGTGCCAGTGGGTGCCGGAGGGGACGCGGGTGCCAGGGGAGGCTTGGTCTCGGCGGCAGAGGCTGGGAAAGAAGCCTCTGCATTGCCTTTCGCTGCTCCTCCCTCTGTCCGGAAGTGGAAGCTGGGGACAAAAGGGGGTGTCTGAGGTAGGGGTAGGGGGCGCCCGCTGACAGGTCTGCCCTTCCCTGGCTGCACTGCCCCTGTCTCATCCCAGGCCGAGGGTCCAGCATCCCTCCCCGTTCCCAGCACAGGCTCAGCATGTCTCCCAGGGTCTGCCAGACAGGACTTGAGAAAAATGGCTGTGTCCTCCAGTTCTGCACCAGGGATTCCCTCCTGGCCTCCGCTCCTGGCCCTGACTATCACTTCCTTCCTGTGACCTGCTCGTGTCCCAAGCTTCTGCACTTAGGTGTGTGTGCCTGTGTGCATGTGTGTGTGTGTCCCCAGGCCCTGCCTAGTGTCTGCTCTTCCTCAGAGCCTGCCCTGGGGTTCACAGGTTCTGCAGGCTCTCCCCAGGTGGGGACCAGCAGCTGGGGACGCCTGCGGGGGGCTGACCGGTACCCGGGAGCCACCCGTTCCACAGGTTGTCAGGTTCTGAAAACCAGCCTTTGCACTGGCCCCTTTCTAATTCCACACGATTTACACACTCAGCTCCGTATGTAGGTCAAAGGGAACCTAAAGATGCCACGTGAGGCTGGAGAGGCCGTGGCCTGCCCTAGGTCTGAGCTGAGCCTCTCCGGTGGGACTTCAGCCCCTTCTGGCCACTCTGCAAGGGCATTTGTGGCCAGGTTGCAGTCTCTGCCTGGCCCGGCACCACAGTGGCCAGTGCTCAGGGCCTCACGTAGGGTCTGGGCCAGGGCTGGGCCTGTGGCGGCGGCTTGTGGAGTCTGGAGCTCAGCATGCAGTCCTGCTTGGAGGGGCTGCTGGGGCCTCGCTGGGCCCTGGGGCCCGGGGACCCCCACTCACTTTGCGTGCTTGATGGCCCCGTCCAGGGTGCTGAAGAGCGCGCCACACTCCTCCACCACACAGTGGAAGTGGGCCTTGTGCAGAAAGTCACACTGGGCGTCACAGAAGTCCTTGGTACCGAACCTGGCGGGAGCAGCCAGCCGGTTAGAGGAAGGGCCGGGGTGGGCAGGCCGGGCTCCCGCAGGCTCCAGCCTCACCTGCGGAGGTACGCCTTCCAGGGCTCCGACAGCTTCTCCTGAACCAGCGCCTTCATGGCCTTGCCCAGGAAGGGCGAGGGCTCCACCGTGGGGCTCCCATCTGCTTCCACCTTGATGTTCAGCAGGCCGCCGAGCCCGGGGTTGCCCTGAGACATCTGTGGCGACAGAAGCTGAACTTGGGGCAGGAGGACCCCTGGACAGACCTGCCCCAGCACGGCTGGTCTGAAGGGCTCGGCCTGCCGGGCCGAGGGAGAGGCAGGGCCCCGCTTCCCATGCAGCCCCTGCGCCGCAGGAGCTGCCGTTCGAGCCGGGTGCTCCCGGGCAGGCGCAGCGCAGCCTGTCTCCCCCAGACTTTAGGCTCCCTGCTTATTTTCCTGCCAGAAGATTTTCAAAAGAAGTGCAGGAGGAGGAGGAGTGGGGGGAACCCCTATGAATTCCTGGAGAACAAGAGAAGGCACACAAAGGAGCAGGGAGCCAGGGAGGGGGGCGAGGCTGCGGGGCGGGGCAGCACCCCAAGGAGACCAGGAGGACAGGCGGAGAGGGAAGGCGGGTGCCAGGGCCTGGGTCGCCGGGCATCGAGCCCATGTGCCCGGCCAGGACCCAGCCTGGAGGCCCAGCCCTCTTCAAGCCAGTCACTTGTGTACAGTAACCAAATTAATCTTGCCGCAGTCAAATTTATCATGTGAAGGGGAAAAATATATTTGAGATGATATATAATTTACAAAGACCCTGCATTATTTAAAATAAATATTCTGGAGCGACCTCTCTGGGAGGCGTCCGAGACCATTAGTCAACCCGAAAAGTGGAAATTGATGGTCGGCTCCCACTTTAGTCTCCTGCCCCCACCCCACCCCTTTTTAAACAAACCAAAAAATAAGATATAAAATAAATAAATAACATTAATAACTGAGGGCAAGGGAAGTTAGAAGGCTCTGGAAAAGCTTTTTGGAGCCCTCCATCTGAAGGGAAAAAAAAGGTGTCAGAAGCTGGAATATATTTCTTCAGCCAGTTCATTAAATTAATTTGTAAGCAGTGGCTCTGAAATTATATTCGATGAAAAATGGCCTCAAAATTTAAATGGTACAAACTCATCTTATTAGAAGGAAAACATTAAAAAACAAACACATCCCCCACCCCCAGCACAGCTTTAATTTCTCCGGATGGGGGACGGGAGGCGTGTGATGGATGGCTCTTACCTTATTCATAAGCGAGGATAAAAGAGATGAATTGGCTGGGACTGCGTGGCCATTTGATTCATTACTGGAACACACAAGCCAAGGGGCTTCGGCTCAGATGTCGGGGTACCGAGTCCAGCAGTCCACCCTTCCCGGCCACGCCAGGGCTCCAGTGTGGCCTGTTGCCACCAACCCAAAGGGAGGTCGAGCCGCCCGACCCAGCCCTGGGCCCAGCTCTGGGGGTGCTGCCACGTGGCCTCGCCTCACCTGGGCTCCTTCACAGTCAGGTCAAGACTGCGGTCCTGGGCAGCCTCGTGTGGGCCCGGGGCACCAGCGCTGTCCCCGCTGCAGGGCTCCTGCTTCACCTGGGCTGGGGGGAACCTGGCGGGGGCGGCCGGCTGCCCACTTCCTGCAGGGAAGGGGAGGGAGAAGAAGGTGGGCTTAGAGGGGCTGAGGCTTCTGGAACATCAGTTCCCCCCTGGGGAGGGATGCATCCGGGCGGGCCAGGGGCCCCCGAGGAGCCCTAGCTGCTGGTCAGCGATTCTCCCCACTGACGTGATCACTTGCGACGCTTACCCCTGTGTGGCAATTCTTCAAGTGATAATTATTGCAAAATTATGTCAAAGTTGTCCTGGCTCAGGGCCTCCTGGAGGAGGAGGGCGGGAGGCTGGGGCCCTTCATTTCCTCCACCAACTGTCACAGTCGATTTGTGGGGCTGCCGCTTAAGCTTTTATTAAAGACTCTGTTAATGCTGAGGGAAAGTGGCAGATCTGGACTGGGAGCGGCCGCCTGGTCCCTGGCCCGCTGTTGCTGTTGCCGGGCGACGGCCCTGCCTCGCACTGAGCATGCCCGGGGAGGCCTCTGCTGTGTCAGGGCCGCGGGGGCCACGGCCAATCAGACTGTGACCTCGCGTCAAGCTGTCCGGGGCAGGGACTCAGGCCCACCCCTGCGGACAGGACAGGCGGGCTAGGCTGCGTCCAAGGGGAGCGGGGCGGGAAGAGGCTGCCAGAGGCCAAGTGGGGCAGGGGCGAAGGAAGTTGCTGACGGGAGTGTGTCCCGAGCCTTGCTCCACAATCCCCAAGTGACTGAAATATTAATTTGCCCCCAGGCGCTACAGCTGACAGAGAGCTGCTTCACAGACAGCAAGTGCCATTTTATTAAAAATAAAGGCAACATCCCCTCCCCTTCCTCTGACCTTTCTTTTTGGGGAAGGAGATTTGTCTAAGGGAAAGAAGTACTTGACAGTCTGGCCGCCGAGCCCAGGTGGCTCTGGAGCAGGTGCTGCCCTCCTGCAGCCCTCAGTGTGGGCCCCAGGCCAGGTCCCCTCCAGCTCCTGGAGCAGACGCTGGGTCCTCCCGACTGCCCCCTGAGGGGACATGAGCGGCCCTCTGGAGGCCGCACTCCAGCAGGTCCTGAAGTCACTGGTCCCTTGTGCCCAGGAAAGTGGGCCCAGCATAGGCAGCCTGGAGAGGCGGGGACCCTCTGTCCCGGCTGCTTCCAAGACAGTCTCTGAGGGAGCCGAGCCTCGGTGTTGACTTTACTGCTTGTAGCTGTGGCCTGGGGACAGAGCGTCCTCCCTGCCCCAGCAGCTCCACAGGGCAGGGCTTCTGTTTGTCCTCTTGCCTGTGTCCCCAGCACAGCTCACTGTTAGCCCTCAGGGAGCACCCAGCAAGTGGCCCTGGACAATTACCAGTGGTTGTTGAATGAATGAATGAAATGAGCCACATCCAAGGCTGAAGTCTTCACAAAGACCAACTAATGCTTATTAGCTAGATGGGGAAGCCAAGGGAGAGGAGGAGGGAAAGGAAGAGCTAAGTCAGACAGATAGCAGGGGGAAGCAGGAAGAAAGTGAGAGGGAGGGTGAGGGAGGGAGAGAGAGGCACCAGGGGAGCTGCCGCACAGGGAGCTGGTGCGAGCCCTGAGGTGCAACTGTGCCCAGCCTCACATGGTACCACTGCCAGGGGGCTACTTCATCACACTAGCCAGTTTCAAACAGCTACAGCTGGTGGCTGCCAATGCTGACAGTGCAGAGCAAAAAGTTCTTAGGCCTAGAAAGTTCTACCAGGGAAGAGCCCAGAGGGGCTCCCTAGGCGAGACAAGCAGCCACCCTGCCACTGGGCCAGACTTGTCCTATTCCGAGTCAGCTGCAGGAGATGGAGGGTGGAGAGAACAGGTCTTTTTGGGACCTATCAGTGATGGGAGGGGTCCCGGGCACCTCTGGAGCTAGGGACTCTTACCCTGCTTCAGGGAAAACAGAGGGAGAACATCTGGTGGCATTTTGGCCAGAGGTAGGCGCACCAAAGAGGAGATAAAAAGGACAGAGGCAGAGACCAGGCAAAGAAGGGGCCTGGCTGGTGGGAGACCAGGGTGCTCGGCCCTGACGGACAACCGTTCCCACACTCCCCTGCTCTGCAGCCTGGGCCCGGGCAGCTACTGGGGTCGACAGGGTGCCTGCTTCCTGGGCAGCGCCCAGCCTGCTCACCTGAGTCAAAGGTGGCAGAGGGCTTGAGGGCGGCCGCAGCCAGTCTGGCCATCATGGGCGAGATGAGGCCTTTGCTTGCAGAGATCCTCTCCATGATGGAGGCAGGGGCCACTGGCACAGAGGTGGCAGCTACCGGGGCCGAATCTCCAGCTCCGGAGGCCACCAGAGCAGGCGTGTCAGGGGCTGCCGAGGCCGCTGCCCCTGATGACATGGCACCCAGGAGGCCGGGGGCACCCACGGGCAGGGAAGTGCTCCCCCTTCCAGGAAGCAGGGGGAAATAGGGCGCGGTGGTGGGCAGCCCAGAGTTGGAGAGGGCCAGGGCCAGTGGGATGGAGCCAGGCAGGCCCTGGGGCAGCAGCCCCGAGACCTTGCTGTTGGGAGGCTTGGTGGCGCTGGGCATGGCCTCGGTGGCGGTGGTGGCGGTGGCGGCGGCGGCGGCGGCGGCAGCCAGGGACGCGGAGGACTGCTGGCTGGTGGGGGAGGCGCTGAGGCTGGAGTTCTTGCTGCTCAGGGCAGAGAAGTCAACCAGGTCGTCGTTGCTGGACTCCTCGTGCTCCGTGTCCTTGGCGCCCAGCAGCGAGGGCGGCAGCCCCAGCACGCCGGAGGAGCGGACGTGGCGGCGCTCGTGCTTGCGCTTGTGGGAGGTCATCTGGCTGGTGGAGGTGAAGGTGAAGCCGCAGCCGGCGCGGATGCAGTGGAAGTGGTTGGTGGCCTTGCTGTACACGCAGCCCTCGTACTTGCACTCCTCGTACTTGTAGAACTTCTTGAAGCCGTCCTTGGCATAGGCGTCGTCCTTGATGTGGTAGCTCTTGTGCTTCTCGATGTCACACTTGTTCTTGAAGGTGAATGTGCAGCCGGGGCGCCTGGAGGGGACGTTGCAAGCTGTCATGGGACCTCACCCCCAGGTGGTCCGCTGGGCCAACGGCCACGGCTGGACTAAGCCAGGGCCTCTGGCCCCAGGTGCCTGCCCCTGCCCTCCCCCAGCAGGAGCCCCGTGCCGCCTGCCTACCTGCAGTGGAAGTGCGTGGTTTTCTGTCCGTAGAACTGGCAGTCAGCCGTGCCGCAGTCCTCGGTGGCTCGGAAGCGCTGGAAGCCATCGTTGATGAGCTGTGTATTTTTCTTGTGGAAGTTCTCGTGCGTCATCACGTCGGACGTGCTTGTGTACACCTTGTTACAGCCCACCTGTGCGGGCCAGACCACAGTCAGGGAGCTGAGGCTCAGTACTGCTGGGTGACGTCAGAGCTCTGGGAGTGGCTGGAGCCGCAGGGTCTCAACTCAGGGATGTGCCACCTCTAACCCTCCACGGCCGCCTGTCCCCTGAGGCCCTGAAGCAGAGCTTCTGAAACAACCCCCAGGCCACCTAGGGAGGGACCAGGACCTGCCCGAACTGAGGGCTGAGTGTTCTCAGACTCCACACTCTTGGGGACCAAGCGAGGGAGCCCCACTTGGCAAGGGTTGAGCTTTGCATCCCAGTCTGTAGCACTATGGCTGAAGCCCTTGGGGGTGGGCAGGGGCTGAACCTTGGAGGTCACCTTTAGCTCAGTGACTTGCTCAGTGGATGGCTCCCGGGCACAGGGCCCTCCCACCCACCGCAGCTGGGCCAGGCAGGCAACGTTGCCATATTGAGTAAAAAGCAGTGGCTTCTAGCACCCTTGACGGCTGGGCTGTGCCAGTGTCTGCACCATCTCAGGCCCAAAGGGTGGCCCCCCTCTCCTCTCGCCCAGGTTGCTCCACAGGGCCATAACAACCCCTGACAAATATGAGGGGGGCGCGGAGGCTGCTATTTGCAACCCAAAGTTGCTCCTCTTGGGTCTGACACCTTGAAAAAGCCCAGACTCTACATGGCATTAAAACAGAGAATTAAACAAAAACCTCCTCAGGAATCATTTGCAATGCTGCTCTTGGTGTTAAAGCCTGAAAAATGTTAGTCTGTATAAACAGCTCACTGAATTTCCCCCATACCAAGTATGGCCACGGGGAAGGCCCCGCCCTGGCCACCAGATGCTGCCCTTGCCTGAGCCCCTGGACTCGCAGCTCTCCCGGCACCTCTGGCCCAGGCCAGGAGAAAGGGAGACTTTTGGTCTACCAGGGCCTTGCCCCAGAGTGAGGGGCTATGGGGAGGGCGTATGCTAGAGTACGCTGCCTGGGCCCTCGGGCGTGGTGCTGGGAGCGGGGCGGTGGCACCTGCATGCAGTGGTAGTGGGTGCTCTTTCCATTGAGGTGGCAGCCGTGGTAGTAGACGCTGCAGTCGTCCAGGGGGCTGAAGCGCATGAAGCCGTGCTGCAGGGAGTTGTCGCGCTTCTTGTGCATGTTGTAGTGCCGGATCACATCCTGCTTACTCGTGAACCTCTGCCAGGAGACAGCGCCCAGTTGGCAGGAGCCCTGGCCCTAAACTCGAGTGCCAAGAGTGCCTGGACCAGGGGCTGGCACCGGGGCCCCTCGGGTCACCCTATAAATAAGCCCTCCTCAGGGCTGAGGCTGCCCAGCTAGTTCTAGGCACGCTGACCCTTGGCTGGCAGAACTTCAAGGGCCAGGGAACCACAGACCCTTCCCTGACCTCTCCCTGGGCTCCCAACAGCCAGATCTGGAGCATCAAGTTGCTGGGTGGGCCCTGATGGCCAGCACTCTGAGGGGAAACAGTGTGTCCTGCCCAGAGCTCCTGTGGGCGATGCCAGGCTGAGCTCCCTGGAGACAGAGGGAGTGGTGTCTGCAAACTGCCCCACACTGCCTCTTGGCTAGCTCTGTACTTTCCACCTGAACCTCAACTTTTCACCATGAAAATGGGGAAAACACAACTTTGGAAGGCTCTGGAGTGCTGGTCAGCTAATGTCCACAGGCTGCCTGGAACAGGCCTTGGTTTACTCTAGACTGCAAGGCAAGGGACCCAGAATGACCATCCCCAGCACGCTGACCACTGCGGACCTGATCGGCTTGCGATGGCTCACCAGGAATCAGCACCCCCACCCCACATCCGACAAGAGGCCCCGTGCTGTGCTGGCGGGGGGAGGGTTGCACCCCTTACCTGGTAGTTGCACTCGGGGTCTAGGCAGTGGTAGTGCTCGCGGTACTGGTAGGCGCAGTGGATGTGGCCGCAGTGCTGACTTCCTGAGAACCTGAAGAGACACAGGTGGGTCAGGCTCCTCACTGGGTGACAGCCCTGGGGATGGCTCTTCCCACACCTCAAATGTGTGCTGCTGAGGTTCGGAGGGTCTGGGTGGGGACATGAGGGGACAGGCAATGTGGCAGAGGCCTGGGGATGCAGGGGCCAGTGACAGCTTTCTGTGTTCCAGCATCTGCTCGGGGGCGAGTGCCAGGTCAGATAAAGGCCTGGCGCCAAGTTGGGAGGAGACCCGCAGCCCCGGGCAGTCCAGTGGCCTTCGTCCAGGTTGTGCCCTGATCAACGCCCCACCTTTCCAGCTGCAGCCGGGGAAGGGACCCAGGCTGGCTCTGCCCAGGGCTCTGTTACTGAGAGGTATTAAAGGGCTCTCTCTGTTCTGGGCTTTTCCTGACACTTGAAACGGTCCAGAGTTATGAATTTTTAAAGCACGGCATCTGTTTGGCTTCCTGTGGTAGGGAGCTCACTCTCCAGCCAAATGCATGACCAAGAGCCCCACGCTGCGGGACCCCAGCGGCCTCCCAAAACAGGGAGGGTCCCTCGCAGCCCAACACTGCTGGGGGTGGATCCCCCACCGGTCTCAGGGAGAGGAAACCGTGCGCGCGTCAGAGAAGGTGCCTCTGGCCCCTCCACAGATGACGCAAGGCAGGAGAGGGGAGGAGCCCAGCGTAAGGGGGGAACCACTGCAAATAGACACTGCAACTGAAGCTGCCAAAAGGGCCATCTGCTGAGGCACTACTACTAATGACAGCAATGATAATAAAGAGCAGAGGGCTGGGGAGGCAGAGAGACTGAGAGGGGCTGCGGACAGGCAGGTGCCCCGGGCACGGGCTCTACGCGCTGCCTGCCACACCCCGACCTCCAGAGGACCCACGTTGGGGATACTGAGAGGGGTAATCCCACTGCTCTCGGGATGGAAATGGGGCTCTCATGTCAGGTACAAGCAGGGCCTTGCTGGGGAGACACCAGGGCACCAAGTCAGAAGGGGCTGCCCCCACCCTTCTCAGTCTTGACACCTGCCCAGGGCTCCACGGGAGGGCTTGGCCCAGGCCCTCGGGCTCCTCACACAGGGCAGCCCCGCCTGGGAACAAGCTGCCGAAGGGCAGTGCGGCCTGGCTCAGTGAAGGGCAGGTCTGCAATGGGCTCTCGGCGTGGTGAGAGCAAGCGGGAGCAGAGAGGGCAGAGCCTTGCCTTCCTGGTGGGCAGCGTGTGTCTGTCCCTCATCCTGGGCATCCCTGGCTCCCCCCACCTTTCCTGCACACAGCCTCCTCCCCAGGGGCCTACCTGGCAATATATTTCTGGTAAATGTTTACATCTTCGGTGACAGCTGGTTTATCTGTGGGCAATCCATTCCTGGTGAGACACACAGGGCACAGCCAATTAGCAGACGGGGGTGGCCTCTGCCCCAGCAGCTTCTGGTGGGCAGCTCTGCCCTGGGCCCTAGCCCTTCTCTCCTTGACTATGCAGGTTTTTTGAGCCCTCGGAGTGGGACTGGCAAAGTCCCCAGGCAGAAGGCCAGCACAGGCTCAGTTAGCCCAACTCTGATGCAGGCTGGAAGGCCAGGCTTAGTGTCCACCAGGGCAGAAGCCTCCAAAGCCAGAGCCCAGTACCTCAGCACTGAGCGGGGAGCAGCAGGCACCCAGGGAAGGAACACAGGAGCAGGAGGGTGGCCCTCAGCAAGACGGAAGCATCTTACCCCCTCGTGCCACCCCCCAGCAGGAGGGTGCAGCCTGCGTCCACCTCAGGGCCCTATGCTTCCACTGCTGCAGTGCAGGAAGGGGTCTGGGCAAAGGTCTCGCTCAGTGGCCCAGGGCCCAGGCCATGGACCTGGGCATCCCTATGGCGGGCTGTCTTTGCCAACCACAGCCTGCACCATTCTTGTGGCAGCACGGCATGGGGGTCAATGGTGGCCCTTGATGTGCATGTTAGCAAAAGAGAGGTCCACACCGATGCCTGGGTGTGTAACAGTGTGTGGGAGAATCTGGGGAGACGAGTTGTGTGCAAGCAGAGGCACGCAAGAAAGTGCAGTTCCCGGTCACTGTGTGTGTGCATGTGCGTGTGTAAGCATGTGCCCAGGAGTCTGGCATGAGTGTCCAGGTGCACAGGGGTGGGGGATGTGCCCACTCCCGTGAACACTACAGGAAAGGAGCAGGCCTCTCAGGAGCACCCAGTCCTGCCCCGGGGCTTGGGTGGCAACAGAAGCGGGGAGCACCTTACTTGACGGTGGAGACGGTCCCCGTGGTGATGGAGTCTGTTTTGGAGAAGGTAGACTTAAGGTACTCGGGAGCGTTGAAGGACAGTGAGGCGGGTGGCTCGGGCCCCGGCCCGGGGGCACTAGGAGCGCTGGGCACACTGGCGAGGGGTGCAGGAGCCAGGCTGGGGGTGGGCGGAACCTTGGCAGGGCCGGGCTTCTGGATGCCCCGGACATCATACTTGGAGGGGCGCCCCACCTTGCCTGTCTTGAAGGCGATGGCCCCGCCCATGTCAGGGCTGCCCTCCCCGGGTTTGAAGAGGTGCAAGTACTTGACGTTCTCCAGGTCATACTTGGATGGCTTCTTGTAGGTGCTCCCGTTCTGGGGCCGCAGGTTCTCGCCCGTCTTCAGCTTTTGGATGAAGAAGTCGTACTTGGAGGCACGGGCTACTAGGTTCTGCATCTGGACGCTGCTGTGTGATGGCAGGGGCAGGATGGTGGCCTTGGTCTCCAGGTGGGTGGTGTTGCTAGGCAACCGCAGGCTGGGCAGGGGACCCACCACCTCCTTGCCCGCCCGCTCCTCCGTCTTGGTGCTGTGGGCTGGCCAGGAGAGCTGCTCCCCGGCCTTGAGCTTGCGGATGTACTCCTCGTACTTGGAGAACCGTGCCCGCTTGCTGAGGGCGTCCTCTGCGGTGGGCAGCATGGAGGAAGTGGCCGCCTCGGGGGTGGAGCCTGCATGCAACTTCTCGAAGCTGATCTTCCTGGCCAGCTCGTCCCTTGTGTTCTGGTCATCATAGCCAAACATGCCAAGGAACTCGGTCATGGTGGAGGCTGCATAGTCCCGCAGTGAGGAGGCCTCTCCTATGGGGGCGGAGAGAGGCGGGTCACCTCTGGGAAGGGACAGAGCCCCCACGCATGGAAGGAGGGGACACACATGGGGAGGGGCAGAGCAGGACATGATCTATGGACATTTGGCTCACTTGTTAGGTTTTACGACTCTTAAATTAATTTGTTTTAAAAAAAAGTAATTAATACTGGGGTAAAATAAAACGAGTTCATCAATGCCAGGAAAATCAATTTCCTAAATGTTCTGGCCGATGGCTTTTCAGTACATTAAACAAAGTTTCATAAATGTCTCCACTCTCTTGCCTTGGCCTAATATGAAAGAGAAGTCATCTCCCTGGAAGTGAGGCCAGATCCCAGCCTGCCTCCGAGGCAGGGGCCGACCCCGGGGCCAGGGAACAGGTAGGGGCGTGGGCGGTGGATGGACAGTCAGGAGGGGGTAGGGGTGAGGAAGATGGGGGGTGGGGGTGGGCCTGCTGGGGAACCTTCTGTGACCCTCACAAATGGGTCTCCAGGGCTTGTCCAAGGCACTCCATCGTCTGGCCTCCTAGTCTCTACCACAGAGCCGGTCAGGGACAGGGACTATGTGGGTGTGGCACCCAGATTTAGGCATGGCCCCTCCAGCCAAGATTCATATTGTGGACAACCTGGGGAGTGGGTGACCCAGGAGCTCAGGACTGGGCTACAGCAAGCCTGGCCCTGGTGGACCCAGCCACCTCCCACAGGCCATAGCCAGGGCCCATGAAGAAGCTGGTGACCTTTGCTGGGGGCACACACATTTCCTCTCACGTACAATGACACATGCACACACTCGTATATGCACGCCCTCAAACACACATTCACACACATGCACTCTCACATGCCACGCGCATATCCAGGTGATCAAAACATACAATGGAAATTTAAGTTTAAAAAACTTATTACAGCAAAAAGCACAGTGCCAAGTGTATTCAGAGTGAGGGGAGAATTTAGAGTGGGATTAAGAGCAATGTGTCTTTCACTGTAATAGTTTTTAAGAAGGTAAAACATTTACCATAATTTCTGATCTGCACATACATACACGCACACTCATGTACAGACACACCCATGCTTAGACTCACAAGGAGGTCTCCTTGGCCGCTTCCTGTCAATTCTGCAGACACACATGGGCACAACCCCCACATGCCGGGGCACAGCAGATGCGTGGTCCCCCACGCTCATGTGCTGGGCACGCTCACTCCTCCACTAAGCCATGCCTCACACTCACTGGGGCTCTACTCCAAATCAGGGTTGGGCGTCCTCAGGCCAGAGATGCCTACACAACCCAGGTGACACCAGGCTTTCTCCTCTCCACAGAGGTCTGTCCTGGTGTCCCAGGCTGGGGGTCCTAACAGCACAACCAAGAGAAGACATGGCACGAGGGGCTCCTCCTGATGTCACCCAGGCTTCAGAGTAGGGGCGAGAAACCCAAAAGGGTGCAGAAGGAGTGACCCTGAGCTTCTGGGGAGGGAGCAGTCCTGGGGGCAATTGGGACCCCACCAGGTGAGGAGAGCACGGCTGAGCAGAGTGACTCCAGGAATGGACAGCCGGCTGTGGTCCTGGCAGAGCGGGCGGGACAGCTCAGCCACTGCCTTGAGCTCCAGCCCCACAGGTTGGGGGCCCAGTCCGGGAGGAGTGGGCTCTGGCTGTTCCATGCAGTGGCTCAGGGACCAGGAAAAGGGGCTAAAAATAGCTGGAGGCAGCTGAGCCCTCACTATATATGGCAGAGAAACCGAAGGCTCTGAAGGGCAGGCAGCTTCGAGCAGGGAGGGGGCTGAATGGGGGTCCCTGAGACAGCCCAGAGTTCTGGAGCCCCAAGGCCAAGGCAAGTGGCCTGGCAGCGGGGCTGGCCACCTGGCTCAAATACTCAGGGTTGAGGGGCAAGGCCTAAGGCCATGGGCCAGGGCCAGCCCTATCCCTGCGCCAGGCAACCCCCATCCCTGCTCCGGAAAGGGAAGGGGCAGGAGGTGAGGCCTGGTCCCCCACCTCACCACGGGAGGAGCTGGGTGTGCGGGAGTATTGAAGGGACAGTGGTCCTTGCCAGGGTCCCCCTCTTCTCCTCGGGCCCAGCACAATCACCTTGTGTCTGGCAACAGCAAGGGCTTTTCCTATCAGAGGAAACTGAAGGTCACACTTTTCCTCATTGATCTTGCAATGTTTGTTAATTACTCTGTCACTGATGTGGCGAAGGATAATTAAACAGCTCTGTTTATATCTTATATGCATAATTATGTGGCTGTGCAGGGCTCCCCGCACAGGGAGGAGATGCGCCCCTTGCTGCAGGGGGAAGGGGACAGGGGAGCAGGCAGGGAGGCACAGGGCTCCAGGCACAAGGCTGGGAAGGAGGCTGGGGGCTGAAGCAAAGGCTCTGGCCCCCAGCTCCAGTCCTGGTGGGGACCCCTGCCCACCAGCCCACCGCCTTGAAGCAGAAAGCTCCAGGCTGCCTCAAGTCCTAAGCACGAGGAAACACTGGAGAAGCCGAGCCTGCGTCTTCTCCTGGGAAAACCAACCAGAGGACCGAGTCCTGTGATTGGGTGGGACAGGATCTGCTGGCTGGGCCAGGCCAGCCTGGTGGCCCAGCAAGGTCCTGCTTGGGAGGGCCTGGAGGCAGGGTCCAGGGGAGCAGCAGAGAAAGACGTGAGAACAAAGCCTCGTAGAACTCCCTAGAGAGAGGATGGGGGCACAGAGTTCCTGGGGTTCACCTGGCCTCTGGCCTCCCTCTGCTCCCACACTCGAGGCCAGGTTCTGTGACTCCACGACTGGCTCATCCCTCTGCAGCTGGAAAATACCCGCCCACCCGCCACCTGTGCAGTCGTTGGTCCATCTGTACTCCCCCCTCCACCGGCTATTTCTTGAACACTCACTGCGGGAAGCTGCTTCTTTGTCACTCTGCGCCCTGCTCCCTGGGAGTCCTCGCGGGTTTGGGCTCAGCAGAGAGACGGGGAGAGTCCCCTGGACACACTGCCCCCACCCACCTCCCAGAGTGCTGCGCCCTTTCCCAGGCAGCAGCCTCTACTGCAAGGCCGAACACCCACCTGAGGCCTGCTTGGCACTGGGGCCACTGTCGTCCTTTGAGGCTGCCCCATCTGAGTCCTTCTCCTCGAGGCCACCCCCCTCTTTGGAGGGCTCTTCTGCATGGTCTTCCTCATCGCTGCAGGCCTGAGGCTGGACCATGTAGACACCCTCAGGTGGCAGCTCCAGGCCCTCTCGGGGGATTCGCCCCAACAGGGGCACGGGTGCTGGCTCCTCGCTGTACTCCCCGTTGACCCACTTTTCGATCACCGCCCGCCTCTTGTCTTCTTCGCTGCGGGGGGCCCGAGCCACCCCCGACTCGGGACCACTGCGCTCCTTGTCTCGGGGCCGCAGGGGGCTGCCCTCGGCCTGGGAGCCGGCCTCTGCGCCCTTCTCCACCACCACCTGGCGGCTCAGCTTGGCACAGATGGCGTTGAGCTTCAGGCCACCTTTGCGCTTGGCCGCCATCGCGGGCTTTCCTGCAGGTGGGTCAGGGCACCGGGTGCCTTCAGCTGCAGGGACGGAAGGGCAGGAGGTGAGAGGCCTGCGGCTGCACACAACTGCCCCAAGCAGACCATGTCCCCAAGCCGCAGGCCGCCCGGATTGACCACAGTTTTAGCAAACTGCCCTGGTGCCGCCTAGCATGTGCTTCTCTCCCCCAGTAGCCTGGGAGTTCAGGGCCAGCTTACAGGGCACTCCATCCACAGAGCCTGGCACACGGCGGCTGGCTCAACGTGAACGAATGGCTTCATACACAGGTTTTCTCCCTAGCAGCTGGTTCTTGGCAGCATTTCCTACATGTCTGATCTCAAAGAGCTTCTTGGAGAGGTGGTTTGCCCTGTGATACATGGGAAACTGAGGCACAGCAGGCAAAGGGGAGGAGGCTGTGCACTGCTGGCGGCCTTCCTGCAGGTGTGAGCACCACAGGCCCAAGGAGGACTGCAGGCGGCCAGCTTCCCGGCTGTGCCAAGCTCCAGCCTTGCTGTGCCAGCAGCACTTGCCTGGCACCTTCCCAGCTCAGCACCTCGGCCCCTGGCAGCCCCTCTGCCAGCCCAGGTGCACGGGCCCGGGCCCCGCCGCCTCTAACCCCAGCTTGCTGGACAGCAGAACTGTTCCCTTGGCTGCCGGCCACTGGGGGCTCTGGAAGGTCTCCTTTCCTCAGTGTCCCACCCCCCAGGGTCTGCCTGGCCCTGACGGCCTTGCTGGGCCCCCGGCCACTTCTATTGCTGTTTGCTTCCCCCAAGCCTCACCAAGAGGCCATCCCGGCTGGGACTCCTGCCGCTGTCCTGCCTCGTCCCCCAGCCCCGCCGAGCCCGGACGGGACAGGCTGGAACTGCCTGGCTTACCAGCGGCAGGCCCAGAAGCCTGCCGATCCCTGCCATGACAGCCCACACGAGCAGCTGGAAATGCTAACAAGGCTACTCGAGTGCTATCCATCCCCCACAGCTGCTCAGTCTGCACTCTGCCCGGCCAGGGCACCGAGGGGCGTGGGGGCCAGCAAGGGTGCACGTACACACGTGTGCTCGCGCGCATGCACACACACACACACACACACACACGCGCGCGCGCGCACACAGTGACCCCACGCATTCATCCATCTGCCTGTCCTACCCTCATCAGGGAGCCCCATTTGTGTGCCACAGCCTGTGGCGTAGCTGGGGACAGGGCAGCAGCCACGGCATGGTGTCAGCTCACACTTACTGTGTATTCCGGCCCCAGGAGAGTACATCTTTCCATGACTCCCACCAGGGAAATGGGTGCACCCCTATTGATCAGAAGGTTAACTGGGGTCTCTGCTCTACTGCTTATGGTAAGAAGGGATTCACGATGCTGGATCAGACACAGAAAACTCACTCTCCTAGGAGCCCACTGAGAGGCTGCCTCATGTCCACCCAGGGGCTACAGCCAGAGGTAACTGCACACACAGACAACTGTGCACACAGATGCACATGATGCCCAGGGGACCCAGACCCTTGCCTCCTCACCAGCTGCGGGTATGCTCAGCTTTGCCTGGCCCAGAGCAGACTGGACGGCAATCCAGCGCACTATCAGAAATGGGTCTGGTCAGCCTGGCCCTGGCCCTAACCAGACCAGGGCCCTGAACCCTTGCCCAAGCTGGATGCCCACTCTGCTGATGTCCCTCAGTGCTGGCACGGGCCTGCTCCTCGCAGCAGCAGGAAGCCCCTCATCCCCCCGTGCCCACTGAACCACCCGGTGGCCAGCAGGCTCTGTGGCACCACTCTTCCTTCAGAGGCCTCTGGGGCAGCAGTCCTCAACTGGTCCCCTCTGTCCCTTTCCCTGGGTGGAGGAGGGAAGGGCAGGCGTGGGGGAGCCTACACTATTTTTACCAGGAGGTAAGCAGCCAAGTGTGTATGGCAGACGGCAAATGAATCTATAAATATTTATCCCAAGGAAGAGGGAAGCAGAAGCTCCCAAGGCTGTACTTGCTGCTGTGACAGCCCCTCCCCGGGTCCCACCCATCCTGGAGCCCCCCCATCTTTAGTCCACGGGGCCCAGCCTCCCCTCTCCTGTGCTCGGCCCAGTGCCGGCTCAGTCCCGTCTGGGGCCCCCACCAGCTGTGATGCAGCTGTGCACCCAGGCCCCCCCCCCCAGCCCCCAGGCTCCTCTGTTTCTGCCAACTCCCTCTGCACCTGCCCTCCAGCTGCTGCTCTTCCCTGGCCCACCTGCCCTCCAGATGTTGCCCTCCCTCTGACTCTACTACTGGTCCCCAGGGTGGAGGTGGAAGAGCCACCCGGGCCTGGGATGCGGGAGCAGGGGCAGCGGCAGGGGCAGAGGCAGAGGCAGGGCTTACAGTTGTGAGTGGCAGCGCGTGCGACCCTGGGGCAGCGGGAAGGCGGGATATGGGAGCTGCGGGCTGCCTGCCTGTCTGCCGCCTTCCGGCCCACCCCGTGGGGCCTTGGACCCTAGGACCTACAGACTCCCCCACCCCCTGGCCTGACCCCCGACTCCTGTCCATGTAAACATTCCTTTGACTTTCTTCCCTAAAATATAAACGCCGTGGCCAGGCCTCAATGGAAGGAAGCCATCCGTCCCGGCCCTGTCACTGCCCCTTTCATCTCCTTCCCGCCACCAGCCTGCCCGCTGTTCTATTTACACTAGACACTTCCTTTGGGAACAATGCTGCCCAGGAGGCAGGCTCGGGGTGGGGATGGGAAGGAGAGGGGACTCCTGTTCTGCTCACCCCGACGGGCAGACTGGGGCAGGAGTGAGCAGCCCCGCTGGGCTGGGCAGGGAGCCCACTCTGCTCCCGGCAGCCTCCAGCCTCCGGCCTCTGGCCCTAGAGGCTCTGGACTGGTCAGAGCAATCCTGGGGAGGTGGTAGACACAGGTATGGCCTGGCCCCTGGGGTCAGAGCCGGGAGCCCGGCTCTCCCTGTGGGCTCTGGGCTGGGCACACATGAAGGGCTGCAGGTGAGGGAGCCCATCTGGGCCAGGTACGGGGCGTGGCAAGCCAGGTGCTGGGGAAAGGTAGCTAGGTACTGGGGGCAGACAGCAGGCAGATGTGGTACCACACCTGGCTCCAGGTCCCAGGACCAGGAACCTTCACTTCGCCTAGAAGAGACAGTGGGGAAGGGAGAAGCAGGAGGCCTGAGGCTGTCCCCCAGCCCTCTCCTCATCCTGGTGCCTCCTCAGCCACCCAGGTTCCAGCGCTTCCCTGCCAGGGCTCCAAACTCAACAAGCCCCTGCAGGCAGCCCTTGTCCCAGTGCTGAGCAGACCCTGCTGGGCTTGGGGAAAGACAGGCACAAAGTGACGGCCCTTACAGCAGTACCACGTCCCCAACTGCTGGCAGCGATGCAGAGGGCAGGTACTATCACTGCCCCACTGCACAGAGGAGGAGGTGGATCCTGAAACTACAGACACCATGCCAGCAGCTCCAGAAGCCAGGGCTTGGGTCTGTCCCCTTCAAGGCTCTGGGAAAGCTCTGGGAGGTTCAGGCCGCCACTCTGGGGCTCCTCTCCCCCTTCCCCATCTCCTCCTCACCCTCACTTCCTGTTCCCATAACAGGGAGCCTCCTAAAGTGTTAACTGCGATGGGTAAAATGGTGCAGCAGATTGCTACAATAAATAATTTACTGATATTTATAAATATTCAAATCAGCCAGCTTCAGAAATCGAATGAAGGGAGGGCCTCAGGAGAAGGGGCCCGTTATGGCACGGAGCTCGTCGCTCCCTCCGAAGCTGGGAAGGCCAGGGCTCCTGCCAGTTCTGGAGAGAAGGGGGGCTCCTGTAGCTGCACCTGGACTCCTTGTCCCCCATCTTCCTGGCTCAGAGGGTAGAGGCAGGGCGGCTGAAGAACTGCGCCTTGCTCACCTGGTCAGGGACAGGCCAGGCTCTCTGCCGCATTCTAGGGGAGGAGAGGCTTGGTGCCCACCGCCTGGGTCTGGGTCTTGGAGAAGCCTGTCCTGCCAGGGTGGGGGAAGTCTCGGGGGGCCGGGCAGGCCTGGCAGCCCCTCCCCACCCATGAGTAATGTGTTTTGGGGCCGGGCTGCCTGTCAGATACCAGGCTCCGGGTGCTTTATGGGCTCTGCTTGGTGGCTCTGAACTCCCTGGTAGGAAATAAAGTTCTCCCTGTGCGTCCCTTCTAAACATTTCACTCAGTGGAAACGGTGTTTAAGAAAAATGAGGACATATTTCTTCCTAAGGATGCAGGATCCCCTTTGGGCGGCCTAATGCCCGCTGTATATCAGGAGTAGGGAAGGCAGGGGCCAGCAGCCAGTCCCTTGGGGTGGTGATGCGGCCTTGACTGCCTGCTGCTTGGCAGCTTGGGGGTTCACGGGCACTGCCTGGATACTGTGGTACTGCCCTAGCCTGGGGCCTCTAGGTTCAGCTGACACTTCCTGAGCACTGTGCTGGGGGCATGCTGGGCACTTATGGTGCCCCTGGTGATGCCCCCGGGATCCCTGCGTGCCGGTGGTCCTGTCCCTGTTTCCAGAGGAGGCACGAGTGGCGAGAATGGTAACTGCCCACGATCACCAGGTCAGTGCTGCAGCCTAACTTTCCCTGGTTGTGAATGTCCAATGTCATGGTCTTAAACACCGCATGCATCTCCCACAGCCTTCCTACTGGCTGTCCTGGAGGCTCAGAGCCAGCAGACTGTTGGAAGTGTCCACCTTTCTGCCTCTTAAGAACTTGCACTTCATGGAGGACGAGCTCCAGTTTGGGGGCACCGCACCTAGGTCCATGCAACAACCCTGAGCATCTTCTGTAGGCCAGGCCCTGGGCTGAAAGCTGTGGCTACAACATGAACAAGACAGGCAGCCCTGGGCCCTGTGTTACCCTGGTTCCTGCAGCGTGGACGGTCCATTCAGACATGGCAGTGCATGTTTAAAAGTCATCACAAGAGCCAGTGCAGTGGTGAAACACACAGAGGCGGGTGGAAGTTTTTGGGCACGGAAGGCTCACCAGGCACCTGCTCCCTTCCCTCTGTCCACCTGAATGGTTCCCCCAGTCAGCACCGCCTCCTGGGAGAAGGCATCTTTCCCTCCTGAGCCCCATCCCATCCCCACTCGGGACAGGAGTGATGGACGGTGAGAGAGAGATTCTGTAGGAAGGAAGAATGGCCGCTGCTCCCCTGGGGTTCCTGGCCAGGTCCCAGGTCCTAGAGAGAACCAAGCTGGGAGTGGGCGGGGCTTGGCAGCTGGGCCCTAGCTTGCCCCCCTTTGTTTATTTATTTATTATGATTTTTTAGTCCAGTTAAAAGGTTTACTATCCAGACGCGTCTAAGTGGCCTCACTTAGCGTAAGTAACTCTATAAATCAGGGGAACTGTTAGCATCCACCGCGCAGGCTGGCTATCAATCTCCCCCAGGTCACAGCCAAACAGGAAGGGGAGAAAAAAGAGTTACCACCCAGGGGAGATTTAAAGCACACACACCGAACGAACACACAGACTGTGTGCATGTTGGCATGTGTGCACGCGCACACACACTCAGCGTCTGCATTTGTATAATCATATTATAGTCACACACACACACACACACACACACACACACACACACACACACGCACGTAGAGGGGCCAGAAGATGGAAATGCTGTGTGGTCACGGTAACAGAACTCACACAGCTCCTGTAGCCAGAGAGGAGACATGGCCCAGGCAGGGGGTGCTTCCAGGGGGAGCACAGGGTCCCCCAGACCAGGCTATGGGTGCCCCAACTGCCCTGCTTCAGCAGAGTGGCCAAGCAGATGCTCCCCTCCCTGTGGTCCCCACCCCTGCAAGCCTACAGGGCCTGGGCTTTTCCCATTTGCACGCCCAAGGCAGGCACTTGGCAGGGAGGCGGAGCCAAAGGGACGGCAAGGAGGCTGTAGGCTGCAGGCCACCGCGCTGGGCCATGTTGTCCCTACACGCGTGTTCGTGAGCCTCTCTTGCTGTGCCGGGCATCAGGTTCCACAAGGGCAGCGCCATCAGAAGAGTGAAGGACTGCCAGGCAAGAGCGGAGGGCGCAAGGCTAAGGCAGAGCCCAGTGACCCTCTGTGGCAGCTGCGGAAATGCCCACCTCACTACTGAACATCTGGGCTCCCAGGCTCCTGCCCCATCCCTGGAAAGGCCCGGCACCTAGAAGGCCCTCCTAGCTGCGCGGAGATCCACAGGAGCAGGGGAGGCCGCTCCTGGCACCTCCTTCTGGTCCCCAGGAGGGCACGGGGGAGGCGGCTGGGGACACCTGGGCTGGGCCGCCCAGACCTCCTGACTGGGCTGCCTGGGAGGCCTCCCTGGCTCACCCGCCCGCCTGCCCGCTGCATCTCCCCATGAACTCTATTTCTCTTTGCTCTCTGAAAACAACTGAGCTGTAAATACTGTTTAACCTTCTCCCCCTCCCCCCAGCCCCCCCTCCCCTCCACACTATAAAAACACAAATATGCCATAACTCAGCCGGCCGGCCGCCCAGCCTCCAACATGCCCCGCGCCCGGGCCTCTCAGGAAGGTCATTACAAACGACTTTCCGATTCACTGCTCCTGAAATAATTTTGTGTATTAAAACCTGAATCTGCACTTTCTGGGGCCGAAAGCCTCGCTTAATTATGGCGGGTGTCCTTGGGACGGACAGTGATCCTTCACTCGCCAGCCCGCGCTCAGCCCTCCGCCCGCCAGCCCGCCCCCTCCCCGGGCCCAATCTGTTTTCAAAGTGTGTCTGTCCTTTATTAAATTGTTTTCTTTTCCACATTATCAGTTGCCATGGAGACCTCATCTCTCGGATTATTTGAATTTCATTATATCTATTGATTTGGGAGCATTTCATCTTTTTTATTGTTTTTCTGTCAATTTTCAAAACGAATAACCATCTAATTTGCGTCAGTGCTGATTATGTTTGTCCCTCAATAGAGGTCGGCAGCTGCGCTGGGGAAACAAATCAATGAAAAACCATCATAAAACTCCCCACTCCAGTCTCCAGGATGTGTGGGTGACATTCCACGCCTGCGAGAGACACACGCAGCAGCTCCAACTTCAGCTACGTGGTGGCGGCAGCTCTGTCCCACGTCCGCCTCCTTTGGCCTTAATATTTAATTTCGCGATTTGGGGCATTATTAGTGGCGTTTTTATTAGTGCGTGTGCATTTGAGTGTTTGGTGGTGGGCTGGCTGTTTCATTAATTTGTGGGTGAGGCAGGGAAACCCCAGGAGGAGGGCAGGGCAGACAGTGGGGGGCGGTGTGTCGGGAAGAGGAGAAAAGAGGGGGTGTGCCCCAAGAGGGGACCAGAGTCTAGGGACAGGGGAGGGGGCTGGAAAAGGGGAGATCTAGCAATGTGGGGGGGAGAGGGAATTCGAATTGCTTACTTTGTTGGTTTTTTTTAAATAATTTATGCAATTTTAAGCATTTATGTATAAATTTTTTAATAAGCCACCCTGGAGCAGGATGGCCATTAACATCCCAACGTCCTTCTGTCCAATGGGCTGGCGGAGAGGATCAATTTCTGAGAGTACTTTCCCTTTTTTATGACATGATAAAATGCTTTTAAAGCAACTTACACAAATATGGAAATTTTTTTCTTTTTTCCGTCCCCCTAACAGCCTTCTTACCCACGGGGGCGGGGGTCGGGGGGGGGGTGGCGGCGGGCGTGTACACACACACACACACACACACACACACACACTGTTCACATTCTCTCTCCTGTGGGGAGGGGGCTGAGAGGCTGGCAGGGAGACAGCCCCAGTTCTAACTGGAACTGGCCGCCTGTCCTTCTAACAAGGGCATAAACTTTCATTACCCATGCACGCAGTCAAAGACAATTTAGGGAAACGCGCTGCTTGGAAAAGGAAAACCTCAGCGATTCATAGCCCACACCACTGCCACCACCATCTGGGGGCTCTCCCTCCAGCTCGAGGGCACCTGGGCCGGACCTCTGGTCCTGGCCGGCGGGAGGTGGGGGAGGGCAGGGCTGGCTTCCCAGGGCTGCCCTCGGTGGCAGGCAGCCAGAGCGGGACAGGAGAGCCAGAGTGCAAGGGTCTGCCTCTGTGGCCAGACTGGACGGTGCTGGCCCTGGGCAGAGGCAGCCCCCTGGGCAGTCTTGCCCTTCCCCGGGGCCACTTCGCTAACACCATCCAGGCAGAGGCCCAGGGAAGGCACAGGGCTCCCTCGTTTCTGCCACCCTGCCACCTGGGATAGAGCAGAAGCTTGGCTCTGTGGATGGGTGGAGAGACAGATGGACCAAAGCAGGGAAACAGGCCCTGAGGCAACCTGAGGGCCCAGCAGAGCCCCGCAGACACCGATGCTGTGGACACAGGACAGTGGCAGAAGTATCTGGGAGGAGAACTGGGGCGTCAGCTGCCATCCCCTCTACACTGGGCCGCAGCCCGACTTCTCAGCGGAGACCAGGCCTTGGAAGGACACAGCAGGCAGTGCCCATGCCCCGGCTTCTGGGGCCTCCTAGTTCCTCCCGATGGGAACAATGAGGGGCCTGAGGGCGACCCCTGCCCAACCCTCCCCGTCCTTTCACGAGCCCTGTCCTGCCTGCCGGTGTGGGGCTGTTGCCCCTCTGCACCCACTACTGTGGGACCGTGACTAGACTTTTGAGGTCACCCTTGGGCTCCTCAGTGTTGGCAACTTCCAAATAAATCAATGCCAGGGGCAGGGCCTCCCCTGAGAGCCTGCTCCTTCAAGCAAGTTTCCTTCACCCGGCCTCAGGGCCGTCATCTGTGACACACAGCATTGAAGGGACGCAGCGACACATCAAACACAGAGCTGTGGAGCACACGGTGCCTGCCACTGCTTGGCGGTGACCGTAGGCAGAGTCCCTTCCCTGGTCACTGTGGGGCAGAGTCCGGATTCACATGGCCCTGTCTGGCTTTGCCCAGGGATCGGAGAACCGCTCGGCGCCTGCTGCTTCTCTGTCCCCCAAAGCCCGACCTCCTCCTGGGCCTCCACCTCCTGGCCAACTGGGGAAGGGGCTCCCACCCAGAACCCCTGGGTCTCCTTCCGGGAGGGCTGCTTGGGGAGGCCCCGGGCTTGCTGGAGCCTCTGGTGTGGTCAGCAGTGAGAAAGCCACCTCGGCGAGGCCAGGCCACTCTAGTCCTCAGCGGGGATGCAGGGGAGCGCCCACCCCTCCTCCTGCTCGGTGCTCAGACCCCCCCAACTGTCATTAAAATAACAAGTTTCTGTTACAATCTAAACATTCCCACATCGCATAAAGGGTTATATTACACCCGAGTCACTCCCGGCCCATGTTTGCACAGAAAAGCTCACGGCAGGTCCCCCCTCCTGACGAAGTGACTTATTAAAGTTTAAACAGTAATTAACAGAACAATAAAAATAAAGGGATGTTTGGGGAGTCATAGCGCACACAGGGTTTTTGGCAGTGCCAGCAGTTTTTCAGTGCCCTGCGCTGGCAGCAAAATGCGACTAGGAAGCCAGAGGGGATGGAGGACAGGCCAGAGTTTGGTCAGGGAGACTTGAGGCCCGAAGGGCAAGAAACCAAGACCAGACCAGAAGGAAGGGGTCCGGCGCAGCAGGAGAGGTCTGGCAGCAGAGAACCCTGCAGATGAGGGCAGTCTTCAAGAGTCCAGTCTGGCCCAGGGCTTCCGGGAGCCCCATGCCTTGGTCACATCCGGCCAACGCCGGCATGGGCCAGGCTGGAGGAGGCGGCAGGTCCCTGGCACTGGGAAGATTTCAAGACCCTGCAGTTAACGATTCCTGAGCGGGACCCCTGCCACTCAGGACTTCCTTCCAGCCAGGCAGGTACCTCCCACCCGCCCTCAGTTCTTGTGGCCAGGATACCCCCAAACTCTCCTGAGCCACTGGCCCTTATTGAGCACGAGTAAGAACTCCAGGGCAAGACCTTCCTTCCCTGCTCTGGGACAGGGAGACCAGCCAGCTAACTCTTGCCAGGCCCCATTTGACAGCAGACATGGCCCAGCCTGCAGGGCCAGGTGGACCCCACTGGGGAAGTCCTTATTCCTCAAGGTTTGTGGGGAGCGAGGCTGGGGTGGGACAGGACCAGTGCACCAGTTTACCTGGGACTCTGTCTTTTCTCCCACCAGGACTTCCGTCCCAGAGGGAAGGCAGAGCCACAAGTCAGCAGGGCTGAGGCTTGGGAAAGGACAGCGTTCCCCCTGGTGCGGGGGTGTGTGGGCGCTCAGTGGTCCTGGCCGCTTCACTGATGTGGGAGCGAGGCAGGGAAAGCCCGGGGAAGGCGGGGCAGCTACCTCGTGTGATCTCGGGAGTGAAGACCGGTCCAGCCCACCAGGTGACGGACATCAAGGCACTGACCCTTGAGTGCCAGGTCCCAAGCTGCTGTTCATGTCTTCCTTCTCCTGGATCACCAGGAACCCTACAGTTGTGGGGCCTACGGGGCAGGGCTGTGTTCCCCAGGCTGTCCTCTGACTTGTAAACCTAGTGCCCATGCCCGTGTTCTCCACGGAGGGCCACTGGAGAACCTAGTTCTCTCCTCCCCACAGAGGCTCAGTTCTAAAAAGTGGGTTTTCAGTGCAGCAGCCCCTGTCCAGGTTCTCCTCGTTAGGGTGGAGAGGGGTGTCAGATACCAGGAGCCCCGAACAGAGACGCCTCCTTCACCGAGGCTCCTCCAGCCTGCTGCGCCTCAGTGCCAGCCTGCCCGGGCCTGCCTCAGAGCCTTCCCAGGAGCCTCCCTGCACACCCACCCACTACCACGCGCCCCGAACTAGAAGCTCAGATCCAGCCCTTTCCCAGGGTCCTAGGGCAGGCCCCAGGCTGGTCCCTTCCTCCCCAGTGGCACAGGCTGGAGTGGGGTGAGAGCTGGGCTGGGGCCTGAGGTTCCCTCCAACCTCTGGTCTCCTGGCATGTGGGCTCCGGGCACCTGGTGGACACACAGGGCAGAAACTCTCTCCTGAAACCCACAATGCCCAACCATGTCACCTGCTCTTGACAAGGCCCCTGTGGGCTCAGGCAGCAGGGGAGGGCAGGGTCCCAAAGACCTCTGTGGCCCTGCGCTTGAGGCACTGTGCCCTGAACACCTGTGGAAGGGAGCATGGGCAGCTTTCCCCGCTTCCCCAGGCAGAGCTCTGCAGGGCTCCATCCCTGCCCACCAGGTAGAGTGACTCATGGCCAGGGGAGAGGAGGGCACAAGAAGAGCACAGGCGATGCTTCCCCAGCCTCCAGCCGCTGCTGTGCTCAGCATCGAGGCTGGAAGCGACGACTCTCCCTCTCCCTGGCTGCTGCGCAGGAGGCAGACTGACTCACCACCCTGCCCCGGAGCCTGTGGAGAAGGGGGGTCCCCTGAGGGCCAGCGAGGAACTGGTAGAAGTGGAGGCAGGGGGCATGGTGGGGGGAACCCTAGCGGGGCAGATGGGGACAGCGGGCTGCTAAGGGACATGTGCTACCGTGGGCTGCTCGCTTTAATCTTGTTTCTAGAACACACAACCTCTCCCCTGTGCCAGGGGCAGTCAAGGAACTAGCTCCCAGAAGCACCACGTACGCAGGAGGCAGCAGTTACAGGGTGCAGGCTGTCCTGGGTCTGCCCAGGGCTTTGGGACTGGACGGGGAGCGTGCCCTGGTGGGGGAGAGATTGGGTGAAAGCCTGGGCCACTCGCAGATCCAGGGACCCACTTCCCACACAGAGCCCTTGAAATCCAACTGCAATACACTGTGGGTTAAAGGGGAACTTTCTATAATCCCAGCACTTGAGAGGCTGAGGCAGGAGGATTATGAGTTTGAGGCTGGCCTGGACAACCCAGCGATTTAGCAAGACCCTGTCTCTAAATAAAAAACAGAAAAGGGCTGGGGATGTAGCTCAGGGCAAAGGCCTTGGGTTCAGTCCTCAGTATCAAAACAAACCAACAAGCCCAAGAGTGTGTGTGTGTGAGACTTTCTGCAGCCTAGGAAACTGACTCCTCCAGGGCTTGTGGGCGCCAAACACCCCAAAGGCTCCTGCCAGGGAGGGCTGAGCCGCACGTTCACCCTCCTGGGAAGGCGACCCCGTCTCCAAACCAGAGGCTCTGGACTGCAGGCTCTCTGGGTACCAAGAACCACTCGAGTGCTTTGCCCGTGGCAATGGGTTGGCCTGCACAGCATAAGGGTGGAGGTGCCCTCCAGTAGGAACCAAGAGCCCCAGGCCCTATGAGTTGCGCTGTGAAGGGGAAGCGGGACAAGCTCCATTCTGGGATTCGGGCGAAAAAGAGACAGAGAGGCCTAGGCTGGCCAGGAGAGTGGGGGCAGGGCAGCAGGTGGCAGAGGGTGCTGGGGCCCGCCCTCCCTCCAGCCCATCTCTTCAATCCCCTGGCAGAGGCCAACCACGAGGACATGAGGGGACTAATTTAGGAGTATTTTTAAAACTGTGGCCCTGGTGAGGGCTTAGCAGTTGTCAGCCATCTGGAATAAGGAATTACAGTCACCTCCCTAATCCTATATTGCCTAAACCCTAAAGCTGGTTACTGTGGGAGGAAGAGGCAGCAGGTGGGTGGGGGTGGGGTTGGTTCCAGAAAGGGGCACAGCCCAAGGAGCTGCCACCCCACCATGGGTTCCCCTGGAGGGTACCAGGGCCAGGGCACGGGCTGCAGCACCCGCCTGCCGTGCTCAGAGCCCACTCGGCTCCCCCACCCGCTCACGCACGCTCACTCCCCAGGCCGCACTGGCTCGCACAGGGGCCGTCAGGTAAATTAGATCTGAAAGCTGACAATTTCTGACCATATTTCCTTGATTATTTCAAACAAATGCACAGCAGCCGCTGTAAGGAGATTAAAGTGACATAAACGTCCCGAGTGGGAGGGGGGAGGGCAGAGGATTCAGGTCACCCCCATCCGTCCCCCGCCTGACAGACGCTATATCGCTATCCAATCCAATAAAAAATCCCCCCTTTTGCTTTAATTAATTTTACAGCTAGCTTGCTTAATTACTTTCAATCAAAATCCTCCTGCCATCGCAAAATTAGAGATGGTTGAGCTCCATTAGCCTAAATTCTTCATTTCCATATAGAAAAGAGGCTGTCTGCAGAGCCAGCCCAGGCCCCTGGCAGGACAGACGCCCGTCTGCCCGCCCGCTGCCAGCCAACCCGCTCCTGGGTGCTGTGCATCGGCCAGCTCTGGCCTACATGTTTCTCCTCGTTCTCCTCCACCATGGCACTCTGGGCTGAGGACAGCTGGGGTCCACTGGGACCCATGCCCCTCTGAGTCCCAAGTCTTGCCCAGGATTCATGCAGAGGTGGCAGGGCTAGGCTGGACTAAAGGGTCAGAGTGGGTGTGGAGTGCTGGAGTGGGGCCAGCTGCTTCTGGCCAAAGGAATGGCAGATCCTGGGGTCCCCCTTGCCTGCTAAGGGCCTGGTGCCTTGGCTGCCAAACCCAGGTGGACAGGTCGCATGAGCTCTCTGCCCTGGTTCTCAGGAAGCAGAGGTCCCAGCAGAGCAGGAATACCCCCAGTCTTGGATTTGGGCCCAGTTAGTATAGACCCTGAAACTAACGTCACCCAGGATTCCCTCTGCTGATTCCTGGTCACTGTCAGAGCAACTCTGGGGCCGGCTGCCCTGATGCTGCTACCAGGCAAGACAGCAGCCCCCACAGACTGCAGAGTTCACTGAGGTCGCGTGTGGGCCCTCCCCCGACAGTCCGGGTTCCAGCCTGCCACAGCTGCTCCTCCACCTCCAGCCCTGGGTCTGTGCGTGGTGGCCTGGGCTCTGTCCACATCCTGTGCCTGCCCTGGCTCCCTTCTCTTCCCCTCCACTTGCCTTATCCTGAAAGCCCCCCAACCCAACTCCGGAAGTTCCACTTCAGGTTTTCCATGCCACAGCCCCAAGTGTCACCACAGGGTCCAGCCCAACCTGGGCTCCAGCTGATTAAGGATCTGCAACAGGATGCAGGGATTACAGTAAAACCTGGCTCCGGATCTACAGGGGCAGCGGGCCAAGCCTTGGCCCTGAGACTGCCCTCCTGCCCCTTGCATCCCACTCCGCCCCCAATGCACACACCGGGCGGCCAATCGAGGCAGGAGGGCTGAGCCTCTCAACCCTTCACGGCACACAGCTGGAAGTGGGTGACAGGGTTGCACTGAGGGGTCCAGGTCAAGTCTGGCAGAAAGGCGAGGCTGGGGCGGATGGGGAAGGGGAGTGATGGAGGTTCCCCTGGTCCCTTTATATTGCTCTCAGGACAGGGAGCCAGGGCCTTGGGGCACCAACGTGGAGGCTGGATGATCCCTGTGCAAGGGCTGAGCAGCGCAGGGAGGGGTGGACAAGGGCTGGGACCCTGCCGACAGTCATGGCTGCCCAGGGCCTACAGCCAAATGGTGCTAGGGCATGAGGCTGGCTGGGGTGGACAGGGGTGTCTTCCTGTGCACCAAGGGCCCGAGGGTCAGTATGCAGGTTCTTCCCTTGGCCTGCTCCAAGGGTTAATGTGACCCTTCTGCTCCTGGCTTGGTGGTTTCTCAGCTATATCTTCAACCTCACTGTGCCCTCTGGCCCAAAGGATGCTGGGATCAGAGTCTGAGGGCTTAAGGAGCTTGGAGTCTATGGAGAGGCACCAAGGTTTCCACTGGGAGTGCAGAGGGGAGGTGACGGGGTGCAGGAAGGGCCTGAGTCCATCCCGGACGAGGCTGGAGGGCAGCAGAGAAGGCAGGTGAAGAGGCAGAGGCACAGACGCAGACTCTCCCACCACCTGCTCTGCCTGCGCTGTCCTCAAGGCCTGAAGCCCAGCATCTCATGAATAAGGCATCAGGGAGGGAACGAGGGGGCTGGAAAGACAGTGCAACCCCTGCCTGTGGCACTTACGGGGTTCCCCCTTTACCCCAACCACACTGAGCTGCTGGGGGTGGAAGAACCAATAGAAGAGGAAGTTTGGGGTCAGCTACCCAGCGATCAAAGCCCACACACAGCCCAGACCGCTCTATGCTGTGGGCAGCACCTGCCTCTCCCTGGCCCTCCAGTACCCGACCCCCAAGGGGGAGTGGCCATCTGCCTCCTAAGCATGCCTCAGGGGTCCAGCTGTGATGTCACTTCCTCTGGGAAACTCTGGGGTCGCCCCCCAGCCCCTGTCCTTGCGCCTGTGGTAGCTCTTCTGTTGTGACTTCTCATCCCTGTGCTTCGCAAGAGCCACTGAGCGGGACCACTGTGCAGCAGTGTCAGGCCCAATAAATATTTACTGCAGGAACATGGAAGACTAAGTGCCTCTCAGGGCACCAGGGCAGGGCTGGGACGGGGCGTGGCCTGACTCTGCCACACTCCTGTAGAGCTCTAGGAAGTTTTTCTGTCTGCCAGGGTGGGGACTCCCTGGGTGGGACTGAGTTGAGCCCTCCCATGGGTCTCCTGCCCTCTTGAGCCCCAGGCTCACCTCCAAATGCCCTTCTTGGGGCTCTGCCAGGAGAACAAAGGAGGCCCCAGTTGTTCCAACATTTTTCTGTGAGAGGGACAACTGTTGCCGGCCGGCCCCTTTCGGAACAAATCCCACAACTGTTTGCACTGAAGCGCAGCTCTCTCCCTCCTCCCCCGCTCACCCTCCTCCTCCTCCTGTCCTTGTCCCAAAAAGGAGAAAGGGGATTGAAAAAAAAAAGATGGGGGAAAATCTCATACCAAGCCCCACGATCGCTCTACACCCGCTCTCATGTCTGTCTTGAAATGTTATGAGCACAAAGAGGGCACGGGGACAGCCACCTGCTGTCCCAGACAACTGGGGCAACCGCAGCCAAGGGAGAGGCTGTGAGATCAGGTCCCAAAAAAAGGAGGTGAGAGAGTGAAGGACGCAGGGGGGGCTAGCTGGAGGGAGCCCGGGAAGATCAAAGAGAGGGAGGTGCAGGGCAGCGGCCAGCAGGTCCTGCAGGTGCGAGGGAGCGAGCACAGGGCCCAGAAAGGCCCCTGGAGGCCAGGCGGGCTATGTCGGGGGACAGTCGGAGGTGAAGGAGGGAGAGAAGTTGACTGGGGAAGAGGGAGCGAGGTCTATTAAAATCCTCTCAGTGCATAACACAAAATGTCAGGGTTTATAGCTTCATTCTTGGCTTTGCCGGGACTGAGAACCCTGAACAGAAATGTCACCGCTTGTCATGTTTAATCACCTGCTGTTTGTTAACACCTTCCCTGCAAGGAGCCTGTCTCAATCTGCCCCTGGGCCCCCAGGGACCCGGAGACAGAAAGCATCTCTGGCTCCTTACCTGGGCACAGGGCCCCGCCCATGGTTCCCAAGGGAGGGGCAACTAAAGCTCTGTCCCAGGGCCTCCAACGGGAGCCTTTCCACGACGGCGGAAGGGGACCTCTGGGGTCCAGTAGGGCGGTGACGTGCCAGCATGGGATTCGATGGGTGGCAGGCTGAGGCGGGTGTTCCTGGGCTGGCTGGCTGTCCACCTCCTGCCCTATCTGCCCCACCCATTCCCCAGCTCCAAGCAGAGGATAGAGAGGAGGGCCTGCTCAGATCCCTGCAGCCTGGAATTCACCGGTTTGTCTGTTTGAACACAACTGCCTCGGACCGTCTGCTGTTCAAAGCCACCCCCCGCCCCGCTGCAGTCTGCAGCACGCCATCTGTGGTGCTGGCTTGGCTCCCTCCCTGAGCACACTTTCCTGGGATGTTTAGGCTCTGTACTCCTTCTTCTGGGCTGGGGGTCAACGCAGGATGGCAGGGTGGACAGCCACATGGCACTGCCAGTCCCCCCACCCCAGAACACCAAGCTGTTCTCCACCCCCACAGTACACCATGGTCACTCCAGGTGAGAAGGTGGTCCTCCCTCAGACTCCACCCAAGCAAAGCCCCAGGCAACTCAGTTCAGCCCCTGTCTGCAAAGCAGAAGCAGCAAGTCGATCCTGCCAGTTCCAAGGTGGTACTGCTACTTTTTTTTTCTTTATGAAACAAGGTCTCACTATGCAGTCCAGGCTGGCCTTGAGCTCAGGTTGTAGCCCAGGCTGGCCTCCTACGGCAGTGATCCTCCTGCCTCAGCCTCTCAACTGTTGAGATCATAGACGTGCACCACCACGCCCGGTTTAGTGCTTCTACTTCTAGTAGTGGCGAGGGAGGTCAGTGGGGATCTCCACTCCTGAGCTAACCAAAGTAACCTCCCAGGAAACCAAGGGGACTGTCCCCAGCTTCCCTTTCTGCAAAGTCTCTGCTTTCACAGAAACACATCGTGTGCACAGGCATTTGCTAGAATGCCTGCTCACGCAGACTTCCTGGAGGGCTTTTCGTCCAGCCTGTTCACTTCTTCTTCACCAGGCACACAAATCAGAGGGTCCCAGCCCCTGCAGACAGGAAGAGCTTCCCTCTCTGGGGAGACAAGGACTTTCCTGCAAAAGGCTCTGATGTGCATGCAAGGCCCAGGGATGTGACCACGGAGGACAGGTGGGATCTACGTGGGGCCCAGGGACGCGCAGAATGTGGTTCGGGCAGGGTGGTACATAGGAAGGGTCAGAAGCCAGGCGTCCTCCACTCAACCCTGCCACGTGGCACAGTCCTTGGGAAGCCTGTTTTCCCTTTGGAAGAAAGCCCCATGCTGCATCTGTCTGCTGGCATTTGGGTACAAACAGGCAGTGTCTCTGGGCCTCCTGCTTCCCCACCTGTGTTTCTGTTGGTTTGTTTGCTTGCTTGCTTGTTTGAGTGCTTTGGCAGAAGGGGGCTATCAGTGAACCAGGGTCTTGTGCCTGCCGGGCAAGCAATCTCCCACTGAGCCGCAACACCTCCAGCCTCCCACCTGTGAAACAGGACAATTCCTGTCTTTCTCCAAAGGGACAGGAGGTGTGCATTAGCTGACATTCACAGAAGGAAAATGCTAGGTAAACTCCAACAAGAGGGGTTGTGTTTTCCCTTCTCTCTGGAAGCCCAGCCTGTGGTGGTGGGGGGAGACGGCTCAGTGTTAAAAGATGGGGTCACAGCTGCCAGCCCTTTCCCAAGCCCATCAGGTCTCCAGGCACTGTGCTACAGTGCAGAGGGGAAGGGGGCCCATACATGACCACACACCTAGGACACAGCACCCAGCTGAACACAGCAGCCCACAGAGAAGCCTTGGTTATCATGAGCAAGGTGGACCCAGGCGGACAGACACATTCCCAAGTGCCTGCACTCTCAGGGCTCAGAGGGAGTGGCCATGACAGACAGCCACTGCCAGGCCTCCGAACAGGGCTAAGCAACCATCCCAGTTTGCCCAGGACAGAGGGGGCCCATAGGATGGTCACCCTACTTCGAGGTCACCAGATGGCTGGCCACGCTGTGGTAACAGGTGGAGGCTACACACAGTCCCTGTTCCTGGAGCCCCTCCCCTTAAGGGAACTGACTGGGGCCTCCTCAGGCCCAGGGGAGCTCAGACCTGAGCCTTTCCCACTGGGGGTTTTGAAAAGCTGTCTCTGTCTGTAGGGGGACTGTGAGCACTGGAGGAAGGTGTCCCTTTATCTGGGCAGCCCCTGGGGTGCCCCAGAGGGACTCAAGTGCGGCCTGGGCCTGCACTAGTCAGGAGCTGGGGGCCTGAGATGCTGTATTTATCAGATGAGCCCGGCATCCCAGCTGCCCCTCTGCTATAATCCTTTCATTAACTTACTATTAGATGGGAAATTACTCCTCACCCAGGAATATAAGTTTTCATCTTATTTTAAGTTGGATTCTTAAAGCAATTACCAAGGCATCTGGCGATGACTTCACCACGAGGCTGGGCCTGGAGGGGAGAAGGGCGGCCCTGAAGCTGCACAGGGCCCGCTCCTGGGGGAACAGGGAGGACAGGGAGCCCCTCCATGCTGCCCTGGGCCAGGGCCCACAGTGGGCACGCAGCAATCTCTGAAAGCTGCTGTTTGTGGGGAAGCTCCCTCCAGCACCACCTGCCCCCTGAACCCGCTGGTGACAGTTGCCGAGAGCCTCAGCAGCTGGTGCCGAGGGAACGTTTTCTATTTTTAATTGTTTGATCGGAATATTAACTCATCTAGGCCTGCTCCCAAGGCACAGTTCCCAGCCAAAGGGTTTCCCCATTTCCCAAACCTTCTCTCTCCCCTCCCAAGTCAGAATCAACTTTGAAATTAATAATCGGAGACACAGGCCTCCACGCATTTGTAGGGGATCTCGGCAGGGGAGAGAACAGGAAAGCAAGCTCCTCACCAGCCCGGAGGAGCCCGAACTCTCTGGCCCTGGCTCCCTCTGCTCTCGGAGCACTGGCCCTGGCGAAGTACCTGCAGGCAGTGCCACTCCAGCCCCACCCCACGTTTCCTGGCACTCCCCACCGGCCGGCACTGGCTGTGCTCACCAGCCAGCCGGAGGGCAGGGCAGAGGGCTGGATGCCCAGGTAGGGCAGGAAGCAACGCTCGGAGGTAGGTGCACCCTGGGCACAGCGGCTGGGCAGGTGGCTGCCTTTCTGCACAGTGTTTGGTGTTCGCTCAGATGGGAGGCAGCCTTAGGAGAAAGGGACAGCTCCACCAAGAGCCCCTGGCTTGCCCGCCTGTGGGCAAGTCACATGACTCAGCCTGAGCTGGTGTCACCTGTGCTTGGGACAGCCCCTCCCTCCCCCACCCCCGGAAGAGCGTACAGGGGGACAAACAGCCCTTTTCACTCCAACCTGGCCCCCAGCAGATACTGAACACGAGTGTCTCCCTCGAGGGCACGGAGCTGCCCCTCCTCTCCCCACACACCCAGGCCCCGGCTGCTATGCTCGTCCCTCTCAAGGTCACCCTGCCGTCCACGCCAGGAATATTTACTCATCAGACTGGCCCTGTTAGCAGCACTTACCACAAATATGCTTTCTGATAAGGTTGGCAAAAAAAAAAAAAAAATTCAAGAGCTCAAAACAATGTCAGAAATCAGTCCCCACCCCCACCCACGGAGGGCGAGGTGGGGCCTGCAAACAGGTCACACGGCCAGCTGAGGACAGTCCTGGGGAGCTTTGGTCACTCTCCCTCTCACTTCTGGCTCCTTCCTGTTTTACCTCAAGTGCAGCCTGTTGCCCAGGGGACGGAGGGCTCGGGACTGGGACTGGGGACTGGGGACTGGGGCCAGCTGGGCCGAGGTTGGGCCTTGGAGAAGTCTTCCCGCGGCCTCTGGAGGACAGGGCCGCGGTCGGTCCCTCGCCTGCTCTGCTCCCTGGCCGTCTCACCTCGCTGCGCCCCTCCCCGCCCTGTCCTCCCTCTGCACACATGGGCTCTAATGTTTTTATTACCTGTTTGACTCGCTGCCTTATTGCTTCTCCCCTTAATGGGGCCGTAACCGTGGAAACGAGGAATAAACGGCCACCAGAAAATGAGATGATTAAACAGGTCACCCTGGCAAAACAAACTCAGCCAAGGAACCTCTGGGGGTGGGGAGGGCAGGCTCCCCTCGCTCGCCCAGGGACAGGAAGCCTGCACCAAGGTGGGACCACAGGTCCCGGTCCCCGGGAGGGTTGGGGCAGATACGGTGGGGCGCCCCCTGCTGGGCAGCGGCGCTCCTCAGCCGTCCTCGGGTGGACCAGGGCCCTGGCTTGCAGCGGCCATGACTCTGGAGCTGCAGGGAGGGAGGCCCTGGTCAGAGGGAGGTCAGGATCACAGCCGGGGAGAAGATGCGCTTCCAGATGGACTTCCGCCAGTTTCTTCCCGCTGGCCTCCTGGCCTCTGCTGCCTTCCCACTGCACAGGGATCCCCCACCTGAAGCTCCACCGGCTCCTCTAGGGTCCTGTCCTCACCCCTCGTGGTCCCTCTTGGTTCAGACAAAGCCCTGTGAGAAACGCTCAACTTGGGTCGGTTCTCTCTGGTACCGCTTGGTCTTTGGGACCAGAAAATGGATCTGTCCTCTCTCTCTCCTCCCTCCCTGTCTCCTGCAAGGCCAGACAATGCCCTCACTTCAGCCCAGGAGGTAACAAGAAAGGACCTCCTTGGCTGCAGGAGGGGATCTCAGTGTCACACAGTCATGGCACTAGCAGAGCCCCAGAGGGCAGAGGGCAGAGGGCAGAGGGCAGGTCCACAGACACCCTAAGGGCAGATCCACAGCCAACTCAGGAGCACCCCAGGCCCGAGGTCCGAGGCCCTGGTAGTCTGGGCTGCGCCTCATGCCCCAGGCCCTCTTCTTGGCTTCCCTGTCTACACTGACAGGGTCTACCAGCTGGAGGGGTCCTGCCTGGAAGGACAGGTATGCTACCGGAGGAGGAGGAGGCCATCAGCCTGGCAGGTGGGGAGACACAGTGGAGGTGGTGATGGGCCAGGGAAGAAGCAGGAGAGAGGCTCGGACCACACTGTCCCCGGTACTGCCCCCCGTACCCCTCCTGTCCATGCTCCACACCCTCCCTGAGGCACGTCATGCTCACAGCAGTAGCTGCTCTGGGGCCCCATCCACGTGATCCTACCTTTGTCCTCAGGTCCCCTTGCCCCTTCACATCGACCCTGACCTCAGTCCCATTTCCTCCTGTAACCAGGCCAAGAAAGGTCTTCAAGAGCTAAGACCCAGGTCCCCAGGGCAGAGCTAGCATTTCCTGCCTCCTCTTCTGCCCCACTCAGAAGCCGGGCGGGCACTTGGGGAAGAGGTACATCCATCAATCAGTCGCACCAGCACTTAGGTGGGAAGGCACGAGCCTCAGCCCTGTACCAGGCACTGGGAGGGGATGTCAGCACAGGGGCTAATGGTCCTAATGGTCACCATTAGGAGCAGCCACGGCAGAAAAAAACAAGGTCTGGGCCCTGGCCTCGGCCTCCTGGGGTCGCAGCACGTGAGTGTGAGCGCTGTCCCGGCAAACCAATGTCACAGGTAGAACCAGACCCTGGGAGCCACAGGCCCGAGCCAGCTACTCTCTCTTATCCCTTCCGTGGCCAACTGGGTGTGAGGCTGGCAAGGTGGGAGGGCAGGAGAGTTGAGCAGGCAGCCTGGTGACAAAGGCAGAAAAAGGTGGCTGCACAACCAGAAGCAGGAGCTGGGCTGCGAGCAGGCGAGGGGCTGGAGGACTGGAGCGGCTCGGTGCGAGGCTGGAGGGTGGGTGGCCGCGGAGATGTGGGTCAGGTCATTCAGCTCATCGCTGCTGGGGAGACCTGCAAACCTGGGTGCTGGGGACCAGGCTGCCATGTTTCAGCACCTCCCTCGCTGGCGCTCCCCAGAGGCTGTGGACACAGGCTGACCAACCCGTGTGGCAGGGGCTCCTGCCCTACAGGCTCTCAGGTCCCGAGAGGCTGAGGTGTGAGGTGCTGGTCACCAGGCCTCCACCTTCCAAAGCCTGGCAGTGAGGCAGTGCCCCTCCCCCACAGGCTGAGGCCCAGCCTGAGGTCCTGAGTTCTATTCCCAGCACAGAAACCAAAAAACCAAAAGACACACAGGCCAACGGCCTTCCTCCCCCTTCACCCCTTCCCGTTCTTGCTGGACCCCCAGTAGCTGCTGCTTGCCTCCGCAGAGCCCACATCATTACAGAGCAACTTCCTTTGCTCTCTGAAGATGAGGACCAGGAGAAGCAAAAGGAGGAGGAAGAGGAGAGGACGGGAGGAAGGAGAGGCAGCACTATGGTGGCAGTGGCGGCGGCAGCCAGAGTGGTCAAGGCTTGAAAGCCAGCCCTGGGAGGGCAGTCAGACGACGATCCTTGGGGCTTGGGGCTGGCAATGACCCGCCTCCAAGCCCCAGGCCAGCCCCAGGCCAGCCCCAGGCTGCTGGGGAGGGTGGGGATGCCCTGGCAGGGTCCAAGGAGAGCAGCACTCAGGGCCAAGAGCCTTCCCGAGCCCCACCCAGTCCCCTGCCTGGGCAGTGGGCAGGGCTTGAGCCAGGGGCAACAGCTTTAATGAGGAGATGCTGCCGTGACTCAGCCCTCCAAAGGTGCCTCCATTTATTTTATTTTTCCATCATAAAAACCCAAGCTGCAACTCAGCCAGATTCCCTGGCTGTGGGGGCAGGGAGGACCGGCAGTGCCGAGGAGCAGCGCTGGGAGAGGACTGGCTGGTCTGGCTTCCAACCCCGGGCCTCTCTTGGGAAGCAGGGTTCTCCTGGCTGGGCCGGGACCGGGGCCGGGTCTGCCTAGGGACTCTTGCAGCCTGCCTTCTGTCCTGCCTCTTGCGGAGAAGGCTCTTCTGGGCCTGCTGTCTTGCATTTTGTCTATCTTATAACAAGTCTCCAAGCTGGTCAGGGCCTGGACCACCCTACAACCCAGAGCTGCCTGTTTCAAACACTTTCATCAAGAAGGTCCAAATGACATGCTTCTCGCCCTGTACACTTAACCGCTTCCCCCAAGTTGGTCTCACGGAACAACACCAAGCCGGGTGCTGGAGAGCCAGAGAGCTGAAAGGTCATCTGATTTCTGGTCCTTCCCGTCATCACTGGCCAGTGAGAGCCAGGCTGTCGGACAGGTACCAGGAAACGTGCTACCCCTGAGACAGCCCATGCAGCGCTTGGCGCTAGAGGCTCCTTCCTGCCAATATGGCACCACAGCACCTACCCCTGTAGCAGACTGGCAAAACCGGTGCCCAACCTGGCTGCAGGGGCTGGCCCGGCTCAGACTGGTTAAGTGGGTGTATCTGGCCAAGTACAGGCTGGAGGAAGGAAGATCGAGGGTAATCTGCTCTGCCCCGAACCCAGCACACAAACACCGCAAGACCGTCCCAGTCACGGCTTTGTGCTGGGTTGGGAGCTGGCAAGGTTGTGAGAGCAAGGTCTCTACTCTCCGTCAGGCCGGGCCATGAACCGGTGGCTCACAGAAGTTCTGTGAACCTGGAGGCCTTTGCTCTCTGGCGCCTGACTCCACCTGAGAGAAGTTTGCAGGCTTGCTTCTCCCACTCCCTGCGAACCAGGTCCCCTTAAAGCCTGGAGCACTAGGAAATTCCACGCTAGGACCCAGGCTGATTGAGCCCACTGGGTTCTGCACTCTCTGGCCCACGATCCAGTGATGGGGACTGGGGGGGGGGATCTATCTACATGCGAGAGGGTCCCAGTCTGGTACCCCAGCAGGAAGAAGAAACAGGCTTTGCCAGAGAGGAACACTGAGTCCACCTTATGACGCATCCGGATGACAAAGGCTTCAGCCACGGTACCGTGTGGGCAGCGCTGCCCGTCGTCAGCTGACCCGGGCTCCACGGTCACCCCTCTAAACTCGCTCTGCTTCCTCTCTGGCCCTCTACTCAGTGGATCCTACCTTGGATCCTCTACTGGACAGTCCCTCCACTTGTCCAGCTCCCACCACCAAGGCCAGAGGAGGAGCACTGCAGGGAGACTCCTGCAGTTTCACAGCCATTTGCACTCTGGCTTCCATTTTTGTTCAGGCCCAGGAATCAGCCTGACAGGGCCCTAATCCTGGGGAGCTTCCCAACTGCGGGATGGATTTACCTGTGTCTGAGAGCGGCCTCCCCTGCTCCCACCCCCTCCCGCTCCCTCCCCCGGGAAATCACTCTAAAAGGGCCTAATGGAACTGTGTCCTCCTCTCTTCCTCTCTCTCCTCCCTCCCTCTCTCCCTCCCTCTCTCTCTTTCCTCTTTTTTTTTTTTATTAGCATTTGTGGAATTTATTCCCAAACTCTCCTAATCTTCCGTACACAACCATTTGATTTGCATAACCCAACCCCCTCTCATAAAAACTGGCTGCTAGTTTAATTAAAAAATGTAAATTTGCTGTCATCTCGGGGCCTGGTGAATTAGGACGACATCGGCATTTTTTATTGCTAAAGACGTCCAGATTGATCCAGCCCTTGGCTGAACTATGGAGGGAAGAAGGGGTCCACATGGCCGCCAAAGGTCTTGAGGTCCTGCTGTCCCCTCCTGAGAAGACTCAACTCTCTTGGCACTGAATTACTTTTGGTCTGAATGCTTCAGTACTAGATGTGTCCAGGCTGGAGGAGGCGGTAACCCCTGATTCAACAGTCTGCTGGCAACTCTGTGGGGCCCAAAGGGGGCATCTTTACCCTCATACTCTGCTAAGAGGCAATCAGCTGAAGCTCCCTCGTTATCCCCAAAGGAAGAGAACCCTGCATCCTGCCAGCAACCAACCCTGGCCAGAGTGGAGCCCTGTGTCCCTTGCACCTTCCAGAGCTGAGAGACAGGCTTGGAAGTGATAGGTCCTTCCTTCCCATGTTTTTGTTTTGTTTCTTTTTGTGAAGTGAAGAAAAAGTCCTTTTCTTCTTAAGTCCTGAGATTAAGTGAAACTTCCAAGTTCAGAGAAAAGACTGAGATGGTATCATCAGATGCCTCCTCCAGGAAACAGAACTTTGACATTCCGGACCTCCCCTCTCTGAGTGGCCAGAGTCCCGGCCTGGATCCCACTGGGAGTGTCTTGCTCCAGCTGACCTCTGGGGGCCATTGTGGCTTCTAGGAAAAGTTTCCAGAGCTTGTCCCTAGGGTGCTGGGAGAAGTCTCTAAGGCTCCAGGAAGTGCCACGGGAGGTTCTGCCATTTGCTTCCCGCCAGGCCATCGGGACGCCCCACAGAAGGCCCGTGCAGTAGTGGCCCCACAGCAGCCCAGGAGGGACTGACAGGGCAGGAGGATGGGTGCCAGCTCCAGTTGGCACCCAGGATGGAAGGAGGAAGCCAGGAGGGCCTGCCTTCCAGCTGAGTAATGCCTGGGTCCTATATGCCCGCCCACGAGCCCAGGCTGGCCTCCACCTGGTAGGGGGTGGTGCACAATGGCTGGCCCATCTCTGAGGGCTGCTCCTTAGCTGGGCTGGGTGGGGGCCCCATTTCCGAAGAAAGGGGGTGAGGCCTGAGAGCTCAGCGATGAGACACCTGATTAGAGGTGGGGGCGGGCTGGTTCCCTGCAGGCCTGGAGGGTGGGGAGGGACAGGGGGCCTCTGGACACCTTCACCATTTTGCCCAGCAGGGGGCGTCCCACCCTTCCTGGGCAAAGAGGTCCTGGGGACCTCTACCTCCCATGAACCAAGATCACACCTGTGGGGGCCACAGTCTAAAAGCTCTGTGAAAGTCTCCCTCTCCTACCACACACGCCCCTTTGCCAAAGCCAGCCACCATGCCACTCAAAGGGCCACCTCCTGCCCTCTCAGCCTACTCCCCTTTGACCTCAGAAGGTCAGGGGTCAACCCTTGGGTCCCAAGGGATCCATGAACTTGAGCCTGCCATGAACTACAGGCTTAACAACCCTTAACAGCCACCAATGCCATCTTCCCTTCCATAAATGGAACAGAAAGGTTCAGAGATCAGTCCCAATGAGTGATTTATCAACATGTTTGTTTCTTGTAAGACTTTTAGGAGGAAGCGAGCTGCTTCAGAAGACCTAGGACGTCAAGGTCCTGAGTAAAACTTGGTTTGGGTAGGAGAGGGCTGGAAGGAGCCAGAAGAGCTGGGGCAAGTCTCCCTCAGCTCAGGCACAGGTTGGGAGCCAGGATGTAAAGAGAACCACTGAACAAACTAGATCAAAACCAGCAAGACACCCGGTTCTCAGGATCGACTCTGCCCAGGGACCAGCAGCTATGTGGAACCTGACCTCTGGGTCCCGGACCAGGGCCCCCAGACCCAGATGCCTAAAGTTAGTCTGGTCCATCAACACCTCCAGGGCGGGGGCTCAAAGGGGGACCGGGAGAGTCCTGGGCCCCTCACTTTGAACTGATAACAGCAGCCTCAGCCCACAGATTCTCAGGTGAAAAACACTCATTAGCCATAATAAGCAGCTTGATCATCCGACACAGCCTTGTCCCAAATAAATTAAATTCCTTTGCCTTGAGACAGTCGCCCCGAAACCAGACTAACCACCTTTCCCAACAGGACGCTGCTTTCAAAAACTAAACCACCCCCCACTAAAAAAATAAAAACACACACCCCATAGCCAGACGCAGAGATCTTTAAGGAGGAGAGGGGAAAAAAATGTATATGCGTATTTTTTAAAAACACAGAAAAAACACGGAGCCACACAAAAACATGGAGCACAAAAAACCCCCACAAAAACCCCCTAAAATCATTTCTCTGGGTGCCCCCCAGCTCCCTGTCCTCTCGGTTCTTTCACAATGACAAGTATTAAATTAGTCACAGTCACTAAGCAAGTAACAAATAATAACAACCAGCTCGCCATCCAGGGAGTCGGGAGCGCAGGGGCGGCGACACCGACCCCTCGGCCCGGCCCGGCACCCTGCTCCACCGCGAGCTCATTGGACTAAAAATAATAACTTCCGTAAAAGAACCGAAAGAAAAGTGAAAGAGCCTCCCGCGGGTTCCCACCAGCCAGTACCTGTTCCGAGATCCATTCTGCGCTCCTTGGTCCCAAACTCTTCGAGGCACGCCAGGCAGGGAGGCACGGGAGAGAAGAGGAGACTCTGTTAGTGTCTCTCCGGGCCCCGATCCCGGCCCCGACCCGGCCCCGACCCGCCTGCCGCCGCCGCCGCCGCCGCCGCGCCCCCTCCCCAGCAACCGGGCCCCGCGCATCGCTGCCGGGCCCGGCACCCGGAGTCCGCCCCGCGCCGCCGCCCGCTCCCACGCTCCGGCCCGCGCGCCCGGCCTCTCCGAGTTTCCGAAACTCGTCCTGGGCCGGAGGAGGGCGCGGGGCCGGGGGCGCGCCCGTCCCGATCCAGCTTGTCCCGGCCCGGCCCGGCCCGTCCAGCCCCGGCCCGGCCTCCGCGCGGGGGTCGCCGCCTCGCGCCCCGGCCCCCGCGCCCTCCCCCGGCCCGCTCCCGGTCCTCACCATAGTCGGAGAGTCGAAAGCCGAATTCACTTAAATAATCAACTTTCATAATACTTAATTAATGCCTAATTGCAACTGATTACTCCCCGAATAACAAGTTGTTTTAAAACCCTGATGTCATTGCTCCTGACGGTAACACTCAGGGTAACAGTTTGGCAGGAGGGAGTGGGGCGGGCGGGAGCGGCCGGGCGCTGCCAGGCGCCGAGGTGATTGGCAGGCCGCTCGCGGCGCCGCCTCCTCCTGGCCGGGCCGCGCGGCTCCGGCAGGTGAAAGAGCAGAGCTCGGCCCGCCCGCCGTCCGCGCGCCCGCCCGCCCGCCCGCGCGCCCGCCGCCGCGCGCCTCGCCTCGCCTCGCCTCGTGCTGAAGTGAATGGGCGAGCGCTCGCCCGCTCAGCGCGCTTTCCTCGGGCGCGCGCCCGCTCCCTTTCCTCACACGCGCGCGCCTCGCTCCTCAGGCGCGCGCCCCCGCGCTCGTGAACTGAAAGGTTCCCTCAGCCTTTGACTTGGCGGGCGAGGGGGAGGAAGGCGGGGACTACGCGCACCGGGCCACGCACCGGGGTGGCGAGTGAGGGGGAAGTGAGGCGCGGGGACGGCGCTCGCGCACACGCGCCAACTCTCGCCGGTCGCCGGCGCGAGCGTTCACACACGCCCTCGCCTCGCGCGCCTCAGGAGGAGAGCCGCCGGCCGCTGCGCGCTCCCGCCAGCTCCCGCGCGGCCCCGCAAACTTTTCGCGCGGGCACGCAGGTGCGAGGCGGCTAAGGGGGGCGCGCCCGCCAGGACGCGCGAGCTAGGAGATGCTTCCGTTGGGCTTTAGGGGGGCTGATCGGGGTTCCCCAACAACCCGGCCGGGTTCCCTCTTTTTGTCCGTGTGGCCCTTTGAGTTTGAAGCAGAAAGCAGTCGGAGCGCGGCTCTGGGTGTGTCGGGGACACTCGCACGTCAGCCTCGCGCCCGCCTGCACCCGCGCGCGCCAGACACGCGCTCCCGGCACGTGCGCCGGGGTTTCTGCCGCTTCTCTTGGGGTTACCCCAGAACTTGGGCCCCCTCCCTGCCAGTCGCGCTTTTCCAGCCAACGCACGCGCCTTGGTCGCCTGACCCCAAACTTCGGTGCAAGTGGGATCCGGCGCCCCCTTGGGTCCGTGCCACCGCCTGGAGCGCAGACCCCAGCCCCCGCCAGGGCGCCACCTGCTCCTACAGCGGTGACCCCGGCTCAGTGCTTGCTCCCCTGGTATCCGACCTCACTTTCTGTCTGTGTCAGATCGCCGAAGGGCCAAGTACTCTGTCCTCTCCTTGGCTCTCCTAGGGCCTGTCTCTGCCAGGGCCCCCCACACCCCACGCTCCCCGCAACCACCATGGATGTTCATGAGCCAGGTTTCCCACTCGGCTTGGAGGGGCTCGGGGAGAGCCAGGCCGGGGTCGGGACAGGACTGCGCCCAGTGCCCCCTGCTCCCTTCTCCTTTCCTGTTTCAGGAGGGCCCGCACTGCCTTCCAAAGAGGGAAAGGTGACAGGCCCAGCCCTCTCCACCTTCCGGGCAGCATGCAGCAAAATGGCGCTGGCCTATTTTTGCAATATTTCTATTTTGCAAAGGGAGGGGCCCCAGGGAGGCCTTGGGGCAAAGACCTCAAGGGAGTTAACAATCCACTCTTTCTCCTACTTTCCCCTTCTTGCCTCCCTCTTTTTTCAGATTGTTCCTTGGTTCTAAATGGCTTCAGTAAGAGTGTGCCATCCCCCTTATCCCACGGCTCTCCTCATGACTTCCTGCCAACCTCCATTCCTGCCTGCCTGTCCACATCCCTGTGAGCAAACAACTGCTGGAGAGACCCAGGGGTTTTAGTGATGTCCCTTGGCCCTAAAGCCCCAAATAGGGGAACAAATCTTAAACCAGCCAAGCCACACTCTTCCCAGAGGCTGCTCCTGGGAATGGGGGTGGGGGTGGTCAGGGAGGAGGGCTCGCTCTGCTCCATGGGTGTTGCAGAGAGGGCATCTCTGTCCAAGACTCTTGTGAGGTACACTCCTGCCCCTAGGACTCCCCAAAGCAAGGATTCGTCCCTTGGAGCTTTGGATTACAAAAAACCAGATGATTGATCCCACACCCCAGTCCTGAGCTTCTGCTTTCTGGGCTGGGCAACAGAGGGTAGAGGGAAGTCTGATGTTGGAGGTTTGGGGGGCGATTTCCAAGTGTGCTTGAAAATGTCTCCATGATCTGTGGCAGCACACGCCTATAATCCCAGCACTCCGGAGGCTGAGGCAGGAGGATCCTTATGAGTTTGAAACCAGCCTGGGTTACAAAGTGAGCTCAAGGCCAGAATTGCATAGGGAGACCTTGTCTCAAAAAGACAAATAGGGCTGGGGATTTAGCTCAATGGCATAAGCGCCTGCCTGGCAAGCGCAAGGTTGTGAGTTCAATCCCTGGTACAAAAAAAAAAAAAAAAGAAAGAAAAGAAAACATCCCCATGGATGAGGAGCTCCATGCAGAGGGGACCTCCTAGCCTCTGGCTGGCCTGAATATTCTGCTGGGCTCCTGCCGATGGGGCCAGGACTGAGATGAAGAGGGTCTGGGTGAACAGGAAAGCATCTCTCTTTCAAGTTACCTGGCAGGGCCAAATGGGTCAGCTTCCTGGTAACTCAGCAGTCCTGGTGTGCAAAGGTGGGGGAGGACCGGCTGATGGGGCTGGCCTGAGAAAGCTGGAAGGAGGCAGCACATATCGGGGCGGCCAGAGGGGCTCCCGTGGCAGAGGGAGGTGACCGGCTGAGACAGCGACCACAGTCAGCTAGCTGCTGCAGGCAGAGCGGGCCCTGCCCAAGAACGAGGACCTTCCCTGGGGAACAGGTCCGAGAAGCCACAAGCTGAGGCCAACCTACTATGTTAGGGTTTGAAAAAGTCCAAGAACAAGGCTGAGTGGTGAGGTTGTGGGTGTGAAGCAGGTGTAAAGGAGGGGTCCCCAGGTTCCTCCTCACCCATCTCTGGGGTGTATTTACATCAAGGAGAAAAGCCCAGAACAAACTCAGGTGACTCTTGAGGCTATGGCTCCCTTTTGCCTTGATGCCCCGGATGCAGTGACACCTCTGTGGCCTGGAGGCCACAGTGAGCAAATCCATGCCCGGACTCGGGGTACAATGCCCAGTGCCACGGTTCCTCCTGATTCCAGGGCCCGGGCCTGGAGCCTCCAGCTGCACCCCAAGAGAAAAGCCAGACAGAAGCTCTGCAGCGGTGATCCCCGCCCCCCAGCAGCCTTGGCCAGCCCGGGGAGAGCCACCTCTGCTCGGGAGTGACCTGCCGAGGCTGGCTGCGGTCCCCTCGCACCCTCAGCGTGTGCCCACTCATCCCTTCTCCCTCCCGAGCCTGGGGCCTTCTCACTCACCGGCCTGTTTACACACCAGGTATCTATCTCATGCTTTATCTGCTCTCATTTTGAATTTGTAACTTTCACATAAACTGGAACAAGGCTTCTTTTGTTCCTGCACCCCACCCCAGGATCCCAATAAACTGGTTCCCTCTCAGGCGACTGGGCCAGGGCACAGATACCTTGGCCAAAGGACCGCGTGTGCATGTGAACAAGCATGTTTGCACCTGTGAGGCGTCGGTGTGTGTGTGTGTGTGTGTGTGCGCGTGCGCACGAGCACACTCCCTGGGCTGATGGAGGGTGGGAACGTCAGGAAGAGTGGGGGGCAAAGCGTGCACGGGGAGCGGGGTGGGGGGCCGAGGTCGCGGGCTCGGGCAGCTTGGTGTCAGGCGGGGAGGCAAACAGGGACGAAGAGCAAACACGGGAGGATGGAGCCGCAGTGGGTGGCAGAGCGCGGGGCCGAGGCCACGCTAAGTGTAAGGCAGACACAGGGATCACATTATGGCAGTCAAGGGGCTGGTACAGCCGCGCGCCCGGCCCCGTAATCCTGTTAGCCAGCAATCTCCATTCCGAAAGAGCTTCATTTCTTTGTGAATATTTGTAAACTAGATATCTAATGGAAAATTATAGGAAAATTATAGTGAAATTCATGACGGAGAAATCCGATTATCCCTAATTCAATTATGCCATCTTAGCCCACACAGCACATTTCCCATTTTTTTCCCATAAATACCGATGCCAGGGGTCCCGGTAATCAAATAAAATTGAAAATCATCTTCCCATTAAATTCAATTAGCCGCAATTTCTAAAGCCTATCAGAGATTTTAATTACTAAATTATAAAATTCTCCAATGCTAAATTGAAACCAAAAAAATTGCACATCCTTATATTTCAGAGGAAAAAAAAAAGGGCCAGCAAAATCCTTGAAAAAAAAAACGCCCTTCTCTGTGTGTCCAGCTGTAAAGCAGTTGCCCCACTTGAGGGCCTCACGGTCACTGCCTCCTGGCAGCTGGGATGGGGCTGGACAGGGAGAGGGTCCAGCTGGGGAGGCCCTGTCGGCAGGGGTAGACCACACCCCGACCCTAGCCAGCTCGGCACACTGGCCCGTGTCACTTTGGCCGTCCTGCTCCTGAGGTGCCCTCAGTTCCGTCGCCTACCCGGACATCTCTAACTCTCAGTGGCACTTTCTTGGCCCATGAACCAGGCTTGAGCTCAGGCCACAGCTTGGCTCACGGTTCTGTGTTGGTTGCAGGACAGCTGACCAGCCAAGCCCCTGCTCTCTGACCACTCTCAGGGCCCCCGGAATGGCCTAGGCCAGGTGGAAGTTGGGAACAAGACGTAGACCCGAGGATGGACAGATACCACGGGATGGTTCCAGGGCCCAGTGTCATCTGGGGTTTCCCAGGGGCCGTGGATCCTGGCCAAGGACCAGCCTCCTGGAACAAGAGTAGGACCACGTTGGCCAAATCAGGCTTCTCCCTGCAATCCCAGCTCGCTCTGTTTCCCTCGCCGTCTCCTGGGAGTCAGCAGCCCTGAGCTGGCCAGGAGGGATACCCATGCCCCTGGGGGGGACTCGCCCTTACCCAGGCCCCCCTGAAGGGACGTGCTGGCCACAGCCTCAAGCAGCAGCCTCTCCTGCCCCACCCAACCCCTTGCACCACTTACCTACCCACCTCTGAGGGGTGCTCCACAAGCCAGGAGAGCCCGGGGCGGTGGCACTGGCGGTGGCATAAAGTGACTTGGGTCTAAAACCCAAGCGAGATGGCTTGGTGGGCAGCAGGTGACCCCGGAATACTTTGGGAAGTTGGCGGCAGACTTGCCAGCACCCTGGCACCCCAGGAGCAGGGAGCAAGGAGCAGGGAGCAGGTTTGATTTGCCAGGCAGTCAGGACTGCCAGCCGGAGAGGCACCCGCAAACAAAACAAAAACAAAAAAGTTAATTATCTTTGGCTTTTTCTTAATAAATATCCAAACTGGCCTGGCCGGATCCTCCACTTTGGAGGGAGAAAGAAGAAGGAGGAAAAATAAAACACCCAACAGATCCATTCTCTCCCTTTGTCTCTGGCGCTTGTATTTATCTCTTATCAGAAGCAGTGACAGTTTCACATGAATTCCCAAATTCTGTAAATGCAACAGCACGGCCACAAGAGCTGTTTTTTTCTTTTTTTCTTTCTTACATTTTGGGGTGGGAAAGCGGGGTGTGAGAGAAGAGAGAGGCAGGTGGGAAGAACAAGGGTGAGAAACAGGAACAGAAGCCAAGGCAGGAGCAGGAGGGACAGACAGACGGAAGCCCAGGGGCCCTGAGGACCGGGCTAGGTGGCCTGGTGGGCAGGGACGGCGCCCCGTTCTGCAGGGTCCCGTTGGTGTTTTAGTCACCTACAGCGCTCTGAGGTGGGGCGGGGCCGGGTGGTTTCTAGTGCTAAAACTCTGGACCTGTCTACGTTGCACTGGCCACCCCGGCTGTCCCATGACGGCCCCTTTCTGTGCCGAGCCTCCCTTCTGGGAATGTGGCCGGGAAGAGAGGATGGGAGCACCCAGGGGAGGGAAGGCAGCTGTCTCTGTGGGCGTGTGGGGGTGAGGCTTTCCTGAGAGGAGAGCGAACCTGGGAGAAGAGGGATGCACGTCACTGCCCGGGCCTACATGTCTGGATGGTGCACGTACATGCCTGAGCCCAAACTGTCAGGAGCATGTGGCAGGGTATGTATGATGACGGGGAGCCGGGACATGGAGCGGGCCCTCCCTCAGGAAGTGCTGGCTCTCTCTGCATCCCTCTGTCTGCATTTGCGTCCCCAGCTCCAACATCCTCAGGCTGTGCAACCTTCGCCGAGTCACTGGCCCTCTCTGAGCCTCCCATTCCTCCACATTGAAAGGGAATAATAGTCAGCGGTTGCCTGTAGCTGTGGGGGGTGCTTCTGAGTATGGGGTTTCTTTCTAGGGGAATCAAAATGCCCTAAAATCAGACAATGGTGATGGCTGCACAACCTTGTGAATCTCTTACTAACCACTGACGTGTACATTTTAGAAGGGAGGATTTTGTCAGGCATGGTGGCGTACACCTGGAATCCCACTTGCCTGGCAGGCTGTGGCAGGAGGGTGGAAAGTTTGAGGCAATCAGTGAGATCTGATCTCAGAAGAAAAAAAGGAAAAGCTAGACATGGCGGAGCACTCTGGGAGGCTGAGGCAGGAGGATCACAAGTTTCAGCCAAGATTGGGCAACTTAACTTTATAGTGAGAACTTAAAATAAAATTTAAAAAATAAAAAGGTCTGGGGATGTAGATTGCTACAAAGTCTTGGGTTCAATCCCCAGCACCAATAAATGAATAAGCAGGCTGGGGACGTGGTAGTTCAGTGTGGTGGGGAACCCCTGTGGTAGGGTTCCATCCCTCGAACCACAAGAAAAGTGTGAATTTTATGGTATATGAATTATGTTTCAATAAAGTGGCTATTAAAAAGTTGGGGGAAAGGGGTGAATCATGACAGTACTGGACTGCAGAGCACAGCACTGGGCCAGACACACAGTAGGTGCTTGGTGAGGATTCTCTGTCCCTAGGAGACTGACAGTGTACACTGCTGGCGCTCACAAACGCCTCCCTCGGTCCCCAGAGTCAGGCCGGTGGGTTGTCAAGCAGCTGAGCTGCCCCGGGCTTGGTGGGGGCTCCTGGGCAGCTGCTCTTTGGCAGGGGTGGGAGCGTGCACGGCCCTCCTCCTGCCTCCCACGGGGTCCCTGGAGAGGCGGCTGCCCACCGTGGCAGGCGGGCTCCGGGGCTGCACACTCGCCCGCTTCACAGACACTGATATTCTCCATGTGCAGCAGACCGTGAATTCACCTTCATACTAGTTACAGGGTTATTTAGCTTCTCCTGACACTGACAATCACAAACTTTAATTCGCTGCTTGGCTTCTCCCTGCTGTGCCCTCTGCCCACCCCCAAAATCCTTGGGAGAGGATGGGAAGGACTGAGGTCCGGCCCTCTCTTGCCAAAGCTTGCCCTTCGCCGTGATGGAGTGAAGGGAGGGGGAGGGGTGGTCAGAAGGAGGCAGTGATGGGCGCAGGGTGGGGAGAGGACAGCGCGCGGAGAGGAAGTACCACGGGGTAATGGGGCTCCCGCCTGCTCCTCCAGCCTGACACTAATGTATGCAGCCTGACATCCCAGCCTGCTGTGAGTGACGACTCAGGGATCAGGCTGCTGGGCTAAGGGTCTGGCTGAGACCGACAGGGGCCGGGGCTCAGGGCTGAGGCTGAGCTCCCGGGACGGGGCAGCTGGCACGGGGCTGGCCCCTCTGCCTGCTGCTGGGCTAGCAGGTGCCCAGTCCTCTGAGGTGAGAGAGCTCCAGTCCAGCAGGCCGGCCAGCCTGCCCCGAGGAGGGTTGTCCCAGCCCCTGCCATCCCTCCTCTGACCAAGGCAGGTGCATCTGCTCAAAGCTACTACCAGACTTCAGACAGGAAATCGAGACCCTGCGACATCACCCACCAAACAAGCGAAGCGCACCAGCCTGAAATGGGCCTGAAACGAGGTGTCCAGGCGCCTGTGTCCTCACCACTGAGAGAAGCCACCGTGCCCTCATCACCGCGGCCAGCCCTGATGCATGCTGCCTCCTTCCTCCTGGGCTCCTGATGATCCCGTCTCCGTCTCCCCTGAGCTTCCACACACTCTCCACGAGTGGCCCCACTTCGGACAGTCCCACAGGTCCCACGGCTCAGACCTTCAGTGCTGGGAACCTGGCTCCTCACCCGCCCATCACCTCCTGCTCCGGTCACCACCATCTTTCTCCAAAGCCTCCTGGGCAAGTGATGGAGGAACACTTGCCCTGACAACCATCCAAGTGGAAGAGGGGACTCCCTCATTCACAAAATCCAAGCAGGCCCCGCCAGCAGCCACTCACAAGGCAGCGTCCCAGAAGCAGAAAGCCTAGCCAGGAGGGCTCACAAAGACCAGAGGCCTGGCAAGGCCCCGGGCCAGGGCGCTCAGAAAGGGGATCCAAGGCTGGAGGGAGGGCGGGGGAGAGGAGAGGAGAGGTGGGGAGATGCATCGGCGGGTCCAAGCCTGTGTCTACTTCCTCCTAGCCCATTCCACTGCCCCACCCCTGCCGGCCAGGGAAGCAGCCAGGGTGGCCTGGGCAAGAGAGATGTCAACGGGGCCGACGGGAGAAGGGGCTTGTTGACTGCAAACTGTCCATTATGGCTCAGATTATAAGCATACTGCACAGGGCTCTCTGCACGATGCCGGGGAAATCCAATACGCTGAAAGGTTAATGCAATCAATTAGGGTGACAAGGAAGTAAAGTAAAGCCTTCCGAGTAGATGAAAAGGAGAGAGAGGGAGAGAAAGAGAAAGAGAGAGAGAGAGACAGAGAGAGAGAGAGAGAGAGCGCCACGAGTTGCAGGGGTGGTGGGGGTGGCTTGGGTGGTGGAAGGCGAGGAGGAGAGAAGCTGGTGGGATGCCGTGCAAAGGCCTGGAGGGAGGCGAGCAGTGTGGAGGCCAGCGGAGGCCGGGAGAGACCGCGGCCCAACAGGAGAGGTGGCCAGGGCAGCTGGGCGGCACAGTTTCTATGCCAGAGCTCCAGCTGCACAAAGCTGCCTTTTCTCCTCGTCCTTCTCTGCCAGCTTTTGCTCTCAGGCTTGGAGCCAGCTGCCAGGTTAGCAGGGCCACGGGGCAGTGCCACAGCATCTTGGTCCCTGATCCAGACAGAGCCTGGGCCTGGCAAACAACCTCCGGGGCCTTCCCAGCCAGAACTGCAGTCCCCAAGTGGCCGGCTGCCTCTCAGCTGCCCACCGCAGCTGCAGCGCTTGCCCCAAGCATCCTGGTCCCTCCCTGCAAGGCAGAGTGCGGTGGTCAGCATCTCCCATCTTCTAGGGCTCAGGTCACTTCCCAGGTCAGCCCACGGACAGCCCAGGGCTCCCAGGCCACTATGCAGGATCCTCTGGACTCAGGGGTCTTGCCTTCCCTAGCGGCCCAGCCCAGAGGACGCCAGGGCAGGGGCCTGTCCAGCGTGACTGCTTTCTCCAATGTGACAGTGGAGACTCAGGCTCTGGGACCCTCCCTGTCCAGTCCCAGGCTGACTGCTTTCAGTCGCAGCTCACTCACTCGTCCCGACAAGATGTCTTCTCACCTTGCAAAAGAGGAAACTGCATCTGACGCTAAAGAGCTTCCTATGGAAGACAGGAGAGGAGCACAGGCCTCCCTGGATGCTAGGAGCGCCGGCTCTGAGGGCCTGGGGAGGAGAGAAGAGCTGGCATTTCCCGAGGGAAAGAACCAAGCAGAGATCAGGCCATAGGACAGGAGGGACAGGGTCTCACCAGCAGACCAGGAGATCAAGCAGCCTCTTAGAAGCCCAGCACAGGGTCCCAGACTAACACCCAGGACCAACAGAGCCACCTCCCGAGGACGAGGGCACAGGATGTGGCACGCGGCAGGGGGTGCACTTCAGCACAGGTACCACGGCAAATTTCAGAGTCTATCTATTTTACAAGAGCAGAGAGGAGAAGGGTGCAGAACCTCCAAGGCTGGGGCCTGCAAACATTCCCCATCAAAAGCCACTTAGTGAATATTTCACACTTTGTAGGCCAGGTCCTGCTGCAGCCATGCAACTCTGCCGTCAGAGTGAAGCGGCCACAGACAACAGGAAAACCAATGGGCACGGCTGTTCAAATAAAACTTTATTTATAAAAACAGGCTGTGGGCTAAGTGGGACCCAGGGGAGGTCCTGTGCCCTGATCCAGAAAATGAAAACACACGGGGCGCTGAGTTTGAGGGCTCGGATGACACCTGCTCCAGCCTGCCCTTGGGGATTGGAGGTGTCCAGCCTGGACCTTCCTGGGCTGAGGTCTAGAGCAGAAGCGAGGCTTCCGGGGAGACTGGAGGGCAGGAGAAAAGGATCGGGGAGAACAAGCCTTGCACGGGAAGCAGATTCCTAGCTCCTGGCATCCTGGGAAACCCTGCCGACGGCCTGAGACTCTGAGTGAGGGTCGGAAGGGCCGGAGGCCCCGAGAGAGGAGTGGAGCTGAGGCTGAGGGCAGGAAAGAGCGGCCAGAGGGAGCCAGAAGGGTCGCAGAAAGGGAGAAAGGCAGAGGGGACCCAGAGTGGTGCTGTAACCAGGGTGGTGCTGGCGGCAAAGCGAGGAATCCACGGGCCCCAGCAAGAGCGCAGGGCGCAGGCCGGGCCTGCCCTACACCGGGCCGCCTCTGATCACGTTTTCAGGGCCACTGCCCGCCAGCGCAGACAATGCTGGGGGAGCCTTTGAAGTCCAAAAGGGATGCCGCGGTGGGAGCCTGGGGGACTCTCCTCCCTTCTCCAGTCCTCCTAGGGGGGAAGGGGCCAGCAGGACAAAACCCAGAGTCGGTCACAACCGCCCCGAAACGTGAGAGACAAAAGGAAAACAAACAGGTTTGGAGCCAGGCGCACGGTGCGTGTCTGTCCCCTGCCCTGCCGTGCAGGGATGATGGATGGCTGCAGCCAGCCGGCTTGCTCGCCAGGGCTGGCCCCGCTATTTACATAACACTGGCGTTCCACCGGTCACCTCTGACACGGCACTGCCTGGGGCCCGAGGCCCCGTGGCCCCTTGGTTCCTCAGTTTCTCCAGCCACTAGGGGACTGTGACAGTCTATGAAAGCACGGCCAGGCCAGGGCAGCCTTGTGTGCCCAGCCTCCAGGGGAGCCCTGGATCTGGAGAAAGGCTGGACAGTAGGCCTCAGCCTCCCTGCTGCAAGCCTGGCAAGGAGGAGGCCACTCAGTGGCCATGGTGGCAACACAGCCACCACGTGGAGAAGGCAGTGAAGGGCTGCTAGGGTTTCCAGCCCACATGGTTCTCCAGGCAGGGCTAGACACAGAGGTTCTGGGGAGCCAGAGCCCGGGATCTCCTGTGCCCCGGAGCTGCATGCTGCCCAGAGCACACCCTTTGACTCAAGTCTGTGACCCACACCCCTGCAGCCATTTCCAGCCTGAGAGCCAGGCAGAAGCTCCCGGTGGGCTCCATTGTTCCCCCGCCAGGGCCCCGTGGGCAGCATGGTGCCCATGCCCTGTCTTCACCTTCCCACCAGTTCAGCCCAGGGTGACAGTGTGTCAGGTGAGGGGTCACCAATACCAGACAAGACAGCAGTCAGAGAAGAGATTTAAGCCTTACCTTGTGGCAGGTCCTACAGGTGCCTCAAACGTAGCGGGGAGGTCACTTCATCCTGGGGAGGGACAGAGAGGAGCTGTTAGCCTTTCCAGGAGGGAACCTGCACCCCTTCCACTCCAGCACGTGCTTTCCTGCCCGTGTGCCCAGCGCCTTCCTGGTGTCCTGTAGGCTGAGGACACAAATGCTCCAGGCAGAGGGGTTGGTGACCCGGACGTGCTGAGCAGGCTCTGATTCTGCCCATGGGAGTATACACCAAGCAAAGTTCGAAAATTCGAAAAGCAGCAGCGGCTGAAGCTGGGGAGCCGCGGCTCTCAGGACACTAACCAAGCAGAGGAAGGTGGCACCAAGCGTTGCACACCCCTCCGTGGAGGCAGACACGGGATGTGGGTTTGGGGGCACTGGTTATAAGGCCTCTAGGCTTCCACAGAGCTGCGGTAGCTGATGCACTCGGGATGCCTGGCCACAGCCTCAACCACCACATTAGTCTTTTTCTTTGATCCCTAAAATAAAAAATGACAGATGCCAGCCGGATATAGTGGCTCATGCCTGTGTCCCAGAACTCTGGGAGGCTGAGGCAGGAGGATCACAAGTTTCAACCGCGCTTGGACAACTTAGTGACTTAGTGAGATCCTGTCTCTAAATAAATCGTTAAGGGGGCAGGGTGGGGGTTGCTGGAGACGTAGCTCACTGTGAAAGCCCCAAGTTTAATCCCTAATATGAGCAGGGGTAGGACAGATGCCAAGGTGTTTGTTGGAGCAAGTAGATGACTGAGAGGTAAGAAGAACCAAAGCTGGGCACCAAGGAGCCTCAGATCCTCAGGAGCAGGCTGTGACAGCACCTTCCATGCCGTGGTGAGACACGGCAGTCCCTGCTGGGAGCCCTCGTGAGGATGGGAAATGGCCTGACCATACAGCTCGTCTTCAGCCAACACACAGCGCAGCCCAGCTGGACGTCCAGAGCAGGAGTTTGGGGAATCAGGCTGACACGGGACAGACTCCGTGCATGGAGGGAAATCCTCGGAGCCCTCTGCCTGCCCACCTGGCCCCACCGGCCTTGCCTGGCCGGGCTGCGTCCTGACCTCAGCATTCACCCCAACTGGGTGGCTTGTTGTTTGTTACCTTTTCTTCTTCTCGCCCCCTCATTTGTGGCTCATCAATGATGCAAGAGGAATAACTAGAATTTCCTTAGGCCTCGTAATCCCCAAATCAGATTGGGGGATTGTGGGAGATGAGGTGACCTTGTACGAGGCTCCCAGAATGCCACCCTGTCCCATCGCTGGCTCTTCTGTTCCCAGGACATATTTAGACAGATAATGCTAATTGCACTTGACACGCCCTCTTAAGGAGGGCTGGGTTCTCTGCCAGCATTTGTCGCCTGAACGGGGCTGTGAGGGCAGAGAGTGTCCCCTGGGGTGGAGCCCAACCTGCAGGATTCAAACTGGGAGGGCTGAGGGTCGGGTAGGCATCAGGTGGTCGGAGAGGGCTGCACTGTGGGCCTCTGTGAGACTCAGAAAGCGAAGCGGGGGTCGGCAGAGAGCTGCGTGGACACTGAGATGCTGTGGGGCAACAGAGAGAAAGGGGGGCGCTGCGCAGAGGCGGCAGAAGTGGGCAGAGGCCTGGAGAGGAGCAGGGCTGGAACTGCAGGGGCCATGCGAGCTGGGAAAGCAGCCCGACCGTGGGCTCGGTGTCCAGGCCACGCTCCGAGACTCCCGGCCTCTGACAGAGCTCACGTCCCGCCCAGTCGGCCCTGGGCCTCACCCGGGGTGTCATCGCCATCCCGTCCATCCTGAGCTCGCCTGCCTGAGATCCCTCAAGGCGCCCCGGCCAGCCTCTCTTGAACCCCCAAAGCCCCCCAACTCCACAAGTCCAGTATCTCTCTTCTACCACCTTTTTCTCCCCTCCCCTCCTCCCCGGCAACTGTGCATTTATTAATTCATGAGGCACTAATTAGTTCTTTGTTTAATTTTGTGTTAAACAGACTGACCGGAATGATAACGACTTGCAGTGCGGTGTTGCCGTCCCCAACCACCCCTGTTTTCTGACAACAAGGGAGCGCGGGAGACCGGAGCGCTGAACCCAAATCCCTCAGCAGTTGCACTTCATTAAGTCAAAATGTGACAAGAAGCTTAGAGAGCAACTTGCAGATCTGATCACACAGAACAATCGGGAGGAAACTTTCCAGGAGTTGGTCGGGGCTGGTGGAGGGCGGAGGAGGAGGGGCAGGGATGTCTATGCACCAGCCAGGACACATGCGGGAGTCCCATCCCTCCTCTGCCTACCCTGGGCAGGTGGCCTGGCTGACAGCAGCGGAGAGGCCGTCTCTCGGTGGACACAGGGACACCGGGCCCCCAGGGGAAGCCCAACAAGTACCCAGGCCTTAGCAGCTGGACTCTCTCCGAACACAGGACCTCGTATCCGCTAGGCAAGGGCTCCAGCGCTGAGTTACACCCCTAGCTCATTGCTGGCCTGGATATCTTTTCTTCGCTTTTTTATTTTTGAGACAGATTCTCTCGAAATTGCTAAGTTGCCCAGCCAGGGTTCCAGTTTTTGATCCTACTGCCTCAGTCTCCCAGAGTGCTGGAAAGACAAGCGTGCCCTCAATGTCCCCAGCTGCCTGGGCGTGCCCTACTCTGTCTGCCCTTCACTGGGCCTGATGCCTGGTGCTGGCCCTTGTGGGCGAGTGGTTAGCACACTAGGGGGCTGGTAGAACGCGGTGCAGGGAAGGAAGGGTTCTAAGAGACGGGGTGAGAAGCTAGCAGCTGGAAAGCCCAGAGAGTGGGCTCCACCCTCAGGCAGGCTGAGATTCAGTGAAACCCTTCCGGCCAGGAATATGCTCAGAGGTCATGGCAGAAAGCACCCACGAGATGCCAGGGTACCCACTGTCCGCCAGCTGTCCACCCTTTCTTTTTCCATCTGTCCATCCACTCCTCCATCCCTCCGCCCTTTGCTCTGTGTGCTTGATCCTAGCTACACAGTCACACAAGTGAGGACGGAGAGGTTGAAGGCTCTGTGCAGAAGTCTGGCAAATCAGACCCAGATCCAGGTCCTGCAGCCTGTGAGCTGGGGCGGCTGGCTCTCGGCAGATGGCAGGGCTCGCGGTGACAACACCCCAAGGCCTCTTATCTGTCTGAAAGACCAGGATCTTGGCCTCAGAGGTGTCCAGCTGCTGACCCCATTGGTTGTGGCACAGACAAGGAAGGCTGGTATGGAAAGCAAGCCCTGCCCCGGGCTGAAGCCCACAGCTCTGGCCCCTGCTGCTGACCCTGAGTGGAGAGAGGATGGAAGGGAGCGGAAGGGAGCACACGGACAGCTGAGGACCGAGCCCCCTGAGTGGGACGTGCCTCTTGTCGCCTTCCTGTTGGCTGCTGCACCTCTGCAGGGGAGTCCTGACCTCCGGGAAGCTGACCCAGCCCCACGGCCAGGTCGGAAGCACAGTGGTCTCCCTCCCGAGCCGGCAGCCCTGGGCTGCCTTCCCTTAATTTGCTGTCAGGCTGCCTAAGCAAACCAATTAAAACTAATCATTAATTATAAAGGAGAGCAAGAAGAGGAAGAGAGAGGAAGAGAGAGGAAGGAGAGAATGACAGGGACGGCAAGGAGGAAGAAGGAAATGGGCCAGAGAGAGGGGACCCTGAGGGCCCCGCAGGTGGCCCAGTGAGGACCTTGGGCCTGGGCGCTGGGAGGGATCAGAGCTGCTGCAGTCGTCAGGGCTGGGAAGGAAGCCAGGGCGGTGGAGTGGGCTGCCGGGGCGAGGGCCAGGCCAGTGAACACGGATGACCAGCACACCAGGACTCAAAGGAGCCTCATCCATCCGCTGTCCCTCTGGCTGGAGCCATGGCTGTCCAGGACCCGCCTTGGAGCCTGTCCCCCAGTGGCTGCCCAGCTCCACATTGCTCCCCAACCCTCTGGGCCATGGGCGGCCAGAACAGCTGCTGGGCTGCCCGGCGACACCCCCATTGCTGTCTCCATTCTCCTGCCCCCAGCCCACCGCCCCATCCTCTGCCCGGCTGGCCGGCCCTTTCACAGGGGCTGGGGCCATGTCAGCCCGGCAGCTTGAGGAGGGGGGCGGCACGGACAACAAGGGGCGGCGTCATGGAAACGGGCACTTTCCCGGAGAAATATTCTGTTTGGCCTCCCTCCTGCATTGAGGAGCTGTCAGGAGCCTGAGTGAGAGCCACACTAGCCCAGGACCAGGCGTGACAAAACCTATTTTCTGCCTCAAATTTGATTGATTAAAAAACTTTTTAGGAAAACCATGTTAAAAGAGTGAAAAAAAAGTGAGAGAGAGAGAGAGAGAGAGAGAGAGAGAGAGAAATAGAGGGAAAGAAAGAGAAGAGACATACTGCAGGGAGTGGAGTTGGGGGAAGAGAGGCTGTGGGGAAGGGGCCTAAAAGTCCCCTCGCTGCAGCGTGGCCTGGGACGCATGTCAGCGAGGCCTCCGCAGCATCTCCAGGCCAAACGCAGAGGTCAGAGGAAGCCCGGAACTTTTACACAGTGCTTAGCAGGACAATGAGGGGCCGCGGGCTCTGCGCGGTCCAGCAGGTGCCGGATCTGGACGGAGGCGGCAGCCAGAGCGGGCAGCCTGTCCCCGCACAGGGACATGGACCTCGAGGCAGGGAGGGGCGGGTGGCAGCAGCTGTCCAGCAAAAGGAGCAGACAGCAGGCCGCTGGACTGGCTCGGTGGTTTTCCCAAATGGAGTCTTGCTGAGGATTTGGCCAGAATCCTGAAAAATCTCTACAGGGTCAGGAGGGAAGACCTTGTAGTTCAGGGGCAGGAAACGGGTTTCCCAACTTGTTCTTTCAAGCCCTGACTCAAGAAATGTTTTAAGGAATAGGCATGAAATAAAAAGGGTGGCACCCAGCCTGGCTCTTGGTCCTGCAGCTGGTGTGGCCTGCTGGTCTCACTCTGTCTTTGACCCTGGAGACCCTTGCCGAATGCTGTGGCTTAGAGGGATTCCCATGTCTGCCTTTGTCTTTGTCTTTCTTTTTTCTTCCTTTTTTTTAGGCAGGGTCTATGTAGTTCAGGTTGGCCTTAGATTCACTATGAAGCCCAGGCTGGCCTCAAACTCACGGTGATCCTCCTCTCTCAGCCTTTGGAGTTCTGGGATTACCATCACACCCAGCTGCCTGCGGACTTTGAGGATATCAGGAGACCCCTGCTCTCTCAGGGTTCCAGAGGAAGAGCTGAACCCCGGGGAACATCATTCCCTCCCAGTGCCCCACCTGACGGGTGCCCAGTTCCACCTGGGCAGGAGCTGATTTTGCCCAGGAAGCAGGGTCCGAGTTGGTGGCCCAGTTTGGGCTTGCCCCCTTTTCTCTAGGTGCCTCCTGGTGTCTGCTACGGAGTCAGCAAGAGGACATTTCTGTGTGTTAGGAGGCGCTCTGCTGTGTCCACCAGACCCTGCCCACTGAGGACACGGTGTGGGGGGAGGCGGGGCCACTGCTGCTCTGACATCTGTCTCCAGACAGATGCCCAGCAAGACGGCCCCTCTCCCCGTCCTTCCATGAGGCGATCCCCGCTCTCTCGAGGCCTACTCCGCAGTGACCGTTGGGTATTTATGGAGTACGTACTGTGTTCAGGGCACTGTGCGAGCATGAGGAGGATACAGCCAGACAGAAGAACGGAGCGGGTAAGAATCAGTTTGGAATCCCACCTCGGCTGCCTCTGCTGCGAGGACCTGCTGCAGTGACCCTTACCATGGTGTCTGGCACAGCAAGCGCTTACTTTCGACTTGTAGAGTCCCTGTCTTGAAAAGCTAGGAGACAGCTAATAATTCCACTCTGTGGTATGGACTCCAAAAATGGAAAACAGTGACTAAGAAAAAAAAAATAACTTGCACATGAATGTTCATGGCCTCACTACTCATGATAACGAAAGGGTGGACATAACCCACGTGTCCATCTATTAAGCAAAGAGTAAGCATGTACATCCACACCATGGAATATTATTCACCGAGGAAGAGGAAGATGCCCTGACCTGGGCAACAACATGGTCTACAGAAAATATTATACTGAGCGACAGAAGACAGGCACAAATGGCCACAGACTGTATGATGGCCTTAATAGGAAATCTCCAAACAGGCGAATCCACAGAGTGCAGGTGAGTGGCTGTCAGGGGCTGGGGTAGGAGTCAGTGAAGGAGACACTGCTAAGGGCCGCGAAGTTTCTGTGGAGCGATTAAGAAGTCCTGGAACTGGATAATGGTGATGGCTGTCCAATTCTGGGGATGTACTTAACGTGACTGATCTATACAAGAGCATTTTACCACAGTAAAAGAAAGTCACACCGCTTTACAATAAAAGCAGCTGGGAAGAGAAGAGCGGCATTAGAGAAGCCAAGCTAGGGGCAGAAGGGGAGACCGTGGCCTCCGTGGTCCTCTTCCCCTCCAGCCCCACGGGAATGTTACACTGGCACTCAAGGTATTCCTAAGTCTCAGCAAGGTACGCTTCACGACAGCCGCAGAATGCACAGTATGGAAGGGCCCCCCCAGTACACCCCACTCGAGTGCCTGGAGCTCCGCGTCCCACATGCACCCCACTGCCACCCAGCAGCTAAGGTTCCTCCTTAGCTGAGACGGAGCCGGCGACCTCCCCACACCGGGGCCCAGGGCTTCCCAAGGTCGGGCAGTTCCCCCCGGAAGGGAAAACCAAGGTAAGCAGGGAGCCAGGTTCTCCGGGTCCCCTCGGCCCTCACCCCACCCTCCTGCTCCCGGATGTGTGTGCGCACAGAAACCCCTGCCTTGGCCCGGGAACTGTCAGGAGATCAACAAACAAAAGCTGCTTCTTGACAGGGAGTCATTTATATTTTAGCTTCGTTCCATTATCCTAACGAATCCTTCATCAGCAGATGCAATATTAACAGCAGAAAATCAGCTCATTACATCCGGGGGGATTTCATCAAGTCGGCAATCATGTGTGCAGCTCCCCAAGCCTTCAAGAGGCCAGTGGGGCTGTTATTTATTTATTTTGTTACTTATTTATTTAATTTTTTGGGCTCTTTCCACATAATTGCACCGCATCTCAGATCTTTAATAAATAATTTGTAGGTCCTGAACTGCAGACAGCTCTGCTCTCTGCCATGAGAGCCTGCATTAGCCAAAATATTTACCAATATTTAAAAGTCATTAGACTCAGGAGGGAAGTGGGGGGGGGTACTTGGTTCTCCTGGAAACGGCCCAGTTTGGGGCTGGGGTGCTTGGCCCTCAGTCTCCTCCGGCCCACTTCTTGGTCTGAGAGTGGCTGTCCTGTCTGGGGACCCTGGCGAGCAGCCTACATCTGCTGTCCTGGGACTCCTTAGTCTGAGTACTGAGCAGTACTGAGAGAAGGCAAAGGCCCAGCACGGTAGATCAGTCTCAGAAGTGGCTCCTCTGAGCCACGCTTCTTTCCAGTGACACAGCCCAGCCTCCCGAAGGGTCTGGCCAGTGGCCACCATGCCGCTGGGCACCCCCGCTGCCACCACAGGCTGGCCGTGCTTTCACAGGTTTTTCCCAGCGGGGGCTGGATTTCTGCCCAGCCAGGAATGTGCTCCCAGATGTCAATTCTAATCTCCCCAGCGCTCTGACAGAATTAAGCTTCAGTTTGTCGGACAACATCCCAAAGTTTCAGAAATCCAGGGCAGACTCTCTAATCAGGCTGCAGGACAAAGGTCTGGCCTGACCCTGTCACTTCCATTTACTCCTCCTGTCTGTCTCCAGGCCTCAGCCTTTCTACAGCTTCCTCCAGCCTCTGTCCTGTCCTGGCCGGTCCCCCCACCCCACCCCAGCCCCCCACCGGGCTCCCCTGTTTCTCCGCCCAGCACTTCCCCTCCCCAGCAGCCAGCTAATCCTGTTGCTCCGCTGTCCAAAGCCCAGGAATCCCTCTGAGCCGGACCTGGCTGGCCCTCGGCCTGCTGGCCCAGGCTTGGTTAACTTCCTGTAGGGAGAGGGAGTGCATGGACTCAGCTCTTCCTGGGCTTCGAGGAGAGGTGCTTGGTCCAGAGCTACTCTTGGACTCTGCTTCCTTTGGCCTCTGGCCTGGGCTCCCCACAGCTGCTCCTAAGCATCCGTGGTGCTTCCCAAACTCCATCCTGTTTGAGGGGAACAGAGTGGGGGCCATGCTTGGAGACACCTAGGTGGGCGGAGACCTCAGCCAACTCTGCCGGCCACTAAGAGTGACCACTGTCAGCAAGTGCAGAAGCAGTGCTGGATCTGAGGTAGGAGGGGCCAGGTCAGGACCAGGCCCCCGGTCTGCTGGGTGGTGGAGCCATTAGGAAGGGAAGGGAGCTCGGGAATTGGCCAGGTTGGCCACAAGTGCCCCTGAGCACCAAAGATGCCTCGCCTTCCCCCACCCACAACATCCAACCCGCTTCCCATCCACAGAACTCTCCTGGGGGCCAAGGCACTAAAACCTGCTGGGTTCCCAGAGGAAGTCACGGGATCACACCTGTTGGAAGCGACGAAACCTCTGGAACCTCTCAAAGAGGCACAGCTGGGGGCACCAGCTTAAACCTGCTTTGCTCCCTTTGGATGCTTCATGGGGGCAGACGGGCAAAGGGTGGAGGAGTGTGGACCATCAAGACGATGCCCAGGACTACAGTCCCTGAGCTGTTAGCTGCCCATGAGCTAAATCAGTGGGAAAACAAATCCAAGGTGGGAAGGAAGGTTCAAGGAGGAAGAATCAAACGCAGATTTCCTTCTGCTCTGTGGCTGACCCTCCGGAGGGCACGGGACATCTACAGTGGACAGGTAGGGCAGAAAATCCTGCAGTGCTGCAAATGGGCAGGGCCAGGCCACAGCCTCCCCGCCTTCCCCGTGCAGCCCGGGCTGAGACCATCCTCCAAACTGCACGGAGTGGGGACCCCCTTTCTCAGAGCTGCAACAGGGGGCAGCTCCTTGAAGTTTCTTGTGCATTCAGCCCATCTTCTCCCCATCCTCGTGCTGGCCTGGCCTCACCAGCTCAGCCTGCAGGTCCCAAGGCCTGCGCCTGCTGGGGCCTGGGCCTTAGGAGTGCCCTGGAGGCTTAGACCCTTAGAGGGTCTGTTAGCAAGTCCTTTCTCTGGAAGAATTAAAATTATCCTAGCATTTTCACTGAATAACAGAAAAATGTGCGGAGGCCTCCAGCGGCGAATGGACAGAGGTGCCTGTCAGCACTTTCCAGAAGGCAGTTGGCTCCCACCGCACCTGCTCTCCACCCCTGCAACTCCCTGATTCCCCCAACATCCGACTGCCCTTGTCTGGTTTCACGGGTCCACTTCTGTTGGTTTTTTTCCTTTCCTTTTTTTTTCTTTCTTTCTTTTCTTTTTTTCCCCTTTCTTTTTCTTTCTTTCTTTCCTTTTTTTTTTTTTTTTTTTTTTGCTATTTATCAGCAGATTGTGTGGAGCTGAGTGGTGTGAACCTCACCCTGCTAAATAAAGCTTTGGTATTTCTGATAAAGCCATCAAATTCCTTATCGCACTGACACAAAGTGCATTTAAAGCGACAGACACCCTGTCCCTCCCTCCCCTCCCGCCCCTCCTCCTCTACTCAGTTCAGATTTCCAGCTGCTCAGACACCAAATACGGCTCCTGAGGATGTGGTGGGGGGCCGGGGAGAGGGGCAGAACCTTTCCAACTCCCACCCACCGAGGTCAGAGCTGCCAGCACCCTAACCGGGGACTCCGTCCCAGGGTGTGGCATGTTGCTTCCTGACCCAACTCTGGATCCAGAACCGGGCTATCAATAGAAATGTCCTGCGCAGAGGGATGTCCTCATAAACAGAACAATCCTGTGACAGGACAACGGCGGCGGAGGAAAAGTCAGCAGGCCTGGCCGCCTCGACCACATTGCCTCCAAGAAACGAGAGGTGGCCTGGGAGGGACCACGGAAGCCTATTCAATCTGAGTGGAAGAGGGCAGTCCCCTCGAGACTGACCGTTTGCCAAGTGCTCAGCAAAGTGTGGGCTCTCAACAGCCCCATGAAGCAGCTGGGACCAGCACCCCATTTGACAGATGAGGATCCTGAGGCTGGCCCAAGCCACAGCGCCAGGGGCAGGCCCCATGGGGACTCCAGCCCATGCCCATGAAAGACACCTCTCTGGGAACTGTTTGCAGAGCTGACCTCTGGCCCTGGCTCCCACCCACCTCCGCATTTATGATTCCACAAAGACAGCCCTTGCTGTGTCCTGGTGCCCCCTCCCACCTGCCCAGCCCTAGCCTAGCTCTGCAGCCCAGGCCCTGCGCCCACACACAGCCTGTTGGTTGAGGAATCAAATTTATTATTTTTAATTATTTTGATTTATCAAAGTAGCAGCTACAATCATATTAAACCAACTTGGCTTCTTGGCATTTAACAGATACAGCTGCTGCAGGACTCCCCCAGACTCCATAAAATACCCTGCCTGTCCACCTGCTCCCTGAGAGGCCACTTCAGGCCCCTACCCCAGGAACCCCAAGTCCAGGGGCTGCTGGATCCCCTCTTCTGTTCCTGCCCTGCCAAAAAATACACATAGCTGAAGTCACTGAGGGTCACAGGGTTGGTGAGGAATCTGCTGGGGCAAAGCTGCCAGGTGCCTCAGGACACAGTCACCTCCACCCTCTGCCTGGAAGACCTTGCTAAAGCCTTGGCCCACAGGAGGTGGGTGGCAGGCTCAGGCGCACACCCCGAGCTGGCATCTGCAGGGCTGTACAGGCACACGGCACAGGGGAGTCATCTTGTTCTGCAGGCACCTGCTCATAAAAAGAACCTCTGCGCCTCTCCTACAAGGGAAGAAACTGAGGCAGAGAGAGGTGGTGATTTGCCTGAGCTGTCCAGCTCATAAAATCAGCAAGGCCTGAATTCACACGGACTCAGTTTGCGTTAAAAGCCCTTGTTTTTCTGAGTGTACCTCACACCATCCCTTTAGACTTCAGAGCCATGGCCTGCTCGTGTGCCACGGCTACTGGAAATAGGTGGCGGGTTCACAGCGACAACCTCAGAGTTTATACACCGCACATTCGGGATCTGGGTGGTGAGGAGGTGGGGACACCTGGGGACTGTAGGGTTACCCAGAGCCTGGAGGAGGCTGGTCTGCCTGTGGGGCACAGAGGTAAAGGCTGGCTAATTCATGGCTCAACCAGGGAGCTGAGCCATGGGAGCCCTCGGGTACTGCCCGAGCCAGGAGCCTGACCCAGTGAGGGAGGACACAGCAGAACAGAGCAGAAGATCCAGCACTTCAAAATTCTAAGCAGCCAGGTGTGGTGGCGCAGGCCTGCAATCCCAGCACTCGGGAGGCTGAAGCAGGAGGATCACCGTGTGTTCAAGGCCAGCCTGAGCTACATAGTGAGACCCTGTCTCAAAAAAAATTTAAAAATCTAAACGAAACTGCATACCAAGGGCATGAGTGGAGGAGGCAGGCAACATTGGGGTTAAAGTCGCCACCCAAGGTCACTCTCAGTCCCTGAGGGAAAGGCAGATCTTGTCTTTTCAGTGGAGCAAAGAGGTCTGCAGTGCAGAGACATCTTAACGCAGGGTGCTACAATATGCTCCAAATAACAGTCGGCTGGGATCAAACCGAAAGCCAGAGCGCACAGGTCCCCGTGGCCTCGTGCAGGGACCCTCGGCAAGGAGAGGGAGACTCTGGCTGCAAGCTCTGAACCCTGACAGGCACCCATGGCATGCTGTCTGGTCTCTCTGAGGTCGGGTTTCCTTATCTATCAAGTGGGTGCAATGGTATTAGAGAGTGTGGGAAGGATTTGGGGTGCCGAGGAGTGCCGAGCTCTCAGCAAAGTGTCTACACATTTCCTGTGCGTATAAAGTGGTGACAGTCATCACTGTGCTCAGCACTATCACCTAAGTACCTTCCTACCCGGGACACAGCACCAGAGAGCACGGCTTTAGGGACACGGATGGCACAGCACCCCAGATGTGGCCTGGCAAGTCCTGGAAATGTCTCCGGGAGGCCGCTTCTGCTGTGTGCCTGACCCTGGCTAAGGCAGCTGACAAGGACCTAGCACACAGGCAGGAGGGGGAAACGGGGATGCCTTGGGCAGTCACATTTGCCTATCGAAAACTGTACATTCACTCAGCTTTCCGTGGGGACTCATGCCCTAATATGGGCCCCGCAGCTTTCTGGGTTATTTCGAGTGCATGTGATAATGACTCTGGGCTTTGCTTCTGCTGCCCCCAGAAAACTTTCCATCTGGAGAGAGGACGGATGGCAAAGAATGAGAAGGGCACAGGGAAGTCCAAGGTCACAGAGTACGGAGGATGTGGCACAGGCAGGGAAAGAAAGCAGAGGCTGGAGGAACGGGCTGACCAAGGCGTCAGGGAGAGGAGGACGTGGAGAGCTGGGCGAGAAGAGTGGAGATCTCCAAGATGCAAGATGGGCGGGCACCTGACCACACCCTCTCCTGCTGCCCACTGCCCAGGGAAATGCCCCAGGGCAGCACAGCTCCCGGCTCCTCAGGGAGGGACCCGAGAGCAAGTGTGAGCGGCCCACAGCCAGCCTCCTTGTCCGTGAACTCTAGCAAGGTTCCTTTCTGAGTAGCAGCCAGCCAGGCCCAAGGGCTCTCCTTGGCTCCTTGAGTTATTTACGTATTAATTATCTCTCTACCCAGCCTTGGCCCATCGACTCCAGACCACAGAGGGTTAACACCAGGCAGAGGGCCTGGCTGGCTTTGCCTTCCCTACCTCCATTCCACTGCTCCTATCACCTACCTCCCCCACCCCCTGATCTTAGGGAAAAAAACCCATCAAAATAACTATTTTATGTCTCCAAATATGCAGATCATTTTCTTTAATGAAAGATGCTTGACGTCTCCGATCCAATTAATATGCAAATGCAGGAGAGGATTTATTTGTGACATTCTGTCTGGGTGAGAGAAAACAAAAAAGGCCTGTTAACCAAAACACTAATTGCTGTGACTGATTGTCACATATCATCATTTTCATAGGATCTCCTCCATTCCCGGCTCGCAGGGAGCTCGAAACCAAGACTCACTCCGCGCAGGCATCAAGGAGAAACAGGGCACCTGGCTACCTGCCAGCATGGCGCCCTCGGGATCGGCCCCGGTGCTGGGCTCAACAAGGTGGAGGGTCCACCTGGCCCTGGCCCCACAGTGTCCGTCTCTGACCTTCTACGGTACTGGGCTGGTCACCTCTCTTCCCTGGCTGCATCTCACCACCTGGGTGCCGCCCCAAAAGCCAGGAAGAGGGAGGCTGTGGTCTCTGTGGGACCTGGCAGGCCTAGAGGGTCAGTTTAGCAGAACTTCCAGCCTTGTGGAAGCCAGCTGCCCTCTGCGGCCTGCTCGAGCCTTGAGGAAGCAGTGCAGGGCCCTTGACAGAGAGAGGAGAGGCCCCAGCGGGCCTCTGTGGGGCTTCTGTTTCTCTTTATGCCCTGCCTTTTCCCTCAGGGTCCTCGCAGTGTGTGCTGGGAAACTGAGGTTGGCACAGTGTGACATCCTCTAACCCGGAAGGCAGAGGGAGCCATGGAAGTTTCTGGAGACTTCCGGGGCTTCCCAGGCTGAGCAGATGCCTGCGCCTTCACCCTGCCTTTCTGTGACCAACACTGAGGTCGGTGGCTCAGTGGTGACCACGCCAGCTTCCTGAACAGCTCAGTAGAGCCATGGGGACCCTCGGGAAGGACCACGGGCCTTCCCTTTCCACCTGTGCCTGGGCCGGGCGGCACCAGCACTGACAGAACCAGGGAAGCAAAGGCACGTGGTGCTCCAGATACTTAGTCGTGAAGGACTAGGGTTCCGGGTGCCATGCAGTGCCAGACCCGGGGCCGCAGTGCAGAGGTTCTCTAAGGGAGCCTCTCTTACTACAGAGGGCTTACATGTCACAGAACGCCCCTTCCTGCCACTTCCCTAGACCCCTGTGGGTTTCCAAGGACCCTGAAGATGGCTTGGGGAGCCCGGCCCCGCGAGCAGGAGTGGCCACAAAGATCCATGAGCCCCGCCACGGATGCTGGACCCCAGCTGAGGGCGCGGAGAGGGGCTCTGTGTCTTTTAAGAAGTCATGGGAGAAGCCGTGGATCGCTAAGCAACTGGCACAGTATGGGCACAGACGGGCCCAGGGCTCGGCGCCTGCCATGGCGGGACAGAAGATGGCTGCACGCTGCCTGACTCTGAGATGTCCCCATCGCCTGCTCCAGCCCAGATGCCTCCCTCGGGCGACTCCACCACGGGCCTCCAGGAAGAGCTGGCGCCAGGGCAGCATGGGGCAGACACTCTCCCCCCAAAAAGGCCTGCCCCCGCACCCCGAGAACAGGCTCAACAGGATGCCGTGCGGGGGAGCTTGGAAGCCTTCCGGGAAGAGCGCAACCCTGGCACCCATCCCGCCGGGAAGAAGGTGAGCTGGTCTGCCCCTCCGTCTGCCGCTCACCTGACTCGCACCCACGGCGCCTCAGCACCAATGGGGTGTGCGTGGGTGCAGACGGGAGGCGCATCGTGGCGCCAGGAGCCAAGGGAGCAAGGGCAGGCGGCGGGGAGTGGCGGCAGGTCGGCCGGTCAGCTGATCAGGTCCCTGGCTGTGCCCCACCTACCCAGGCAGACGGCGGGTGGGTAAGGGGCTGCGGAGATCGGGGAATGGTCTGCATCATGAACCTGGGCCCGTCTTTGCTGAGAGAGGCCCACCTCTGCTTCTTCTGTTTTTAAATCATTTTTTTGAGACAGGGTCTCACTCTGCAGTTCAGACCGGTCTTGAACTCGCTCTGTAGCCCAGGCCGGCCTCAAACTCGCAGTGATCCTCCTGCCTCAGCCTCCCAAGTGCTGGGATTACAGGTGTGTACTGTCACGTCCAGCCTTTTTTTCTTTTAGTACTAGGGACAGAACCCAGGGCCTCACACCTGTGAGGCAAATGCTCTACCGCTGAATCACATTCTCAGCCCTTTATTTTTTTTGTTCTGAGGCAGAGTCTCACCAAGTCACCCAGGCTGGGCTTGGATTCAGGATTTTCCTGCTTCGGTCTCCCGCGTAGCTGGGATGACAGGGGTGGCAGCCAGTGAGAGGCCCACCTTCTCAGGCTCTGCCCACCATCCTTAGCTGAGTGAAAAAGACAGACCTCACGCCTACTCTGCCTGTGCCCACCCCACAGGGGTCGCTGCATCACCTATAGGACACATGGGCACAATGCTTCGGTCTCACTGTGCCATGATTTAGAGCCCCTTTAAAACCAACCCATCTGTACATTAAAACCACCCATAAAACAGATGAGTGAGTGGCCACGGCTCTGAGCAGTCTATTAAAGTCTGCGTCCACCCCACTACGTGGCCCATCCCTGCCCCATGCCCAGCCTGGGACGTATCGCAGTGAAGTGGTTCTGGCTAGACCAGCTCCCGGCAGTGGGCAGAAAGGCCCCGTCACAGCCCGGAGGGAACCTGGGACCTGGGCCGGAGCGCCCTCCCTCTGTCCTCTCCTTCCTTGCCCCCGTCTCCCATTCCTCCCCGGGCGGGCCCCCTGGGGCTGGATCAGAACACTCCTCCACTAGCTGCATTCCCCCTGGCTCTGGACCTCTTCTTTCCCTGCCCCATGGGGTCCCTCCCGTGTCCCAGCCATGATGCTGGGTGGTCCCACCAGCATCTGCCCAAACCTCCCAGTTCCCTTCCGGTTCCTGGTGGGGAAAGTCTAGTTTCCCAAACGCCAGACCTCAGAGCACCTTCACCACAGGACACTTCCGGGGAAGGTGGAAGAGTCCTTCCCATCTTTGCCGAAACGGGTATAAAGCTAATGCCACTCCGGCTTTAAAAATACCCCAGCATACAATCCCCAGGGTCAGCGTGAGGGCCACGTGGCCAGAGCGGGGCTATTAATAGCCAGCAAATCGTTTCCCTGAGCCTGGGTCCCTCCCCAGCACCAAGAACCTTTCCGAGGAAATCAAAGCGAACACAACTGTTACCAAGTCACTACTAAAATATTTACCAGCCTGGCCGAGTGCCGAGGGTGCTTGGCACCAAGTGTTTGCTTATTTACAAGGCTGTTTTAAAGGGTCGAAAACAAAAATAAGATACACTGAGCTATTACGCTGAGGGGCCAGGTGGTATCCACCAGCTGCCGGCTGTCCCAGGGACATCGGAAACTGGAGGGGTGCTGTGCAGATCCCCCCGAAATGGGTCAGGAGAGTGAACAGATAAGTCTGGAACCCAGGAAGGAGACCCTGGCAGGGGCACAGCTTAGGGAAGGGGAGCAGAGAGAGTGCCAGGAGTTAGAGGAACTTCTCTGCCAAGCCAGTGGGGTCCCCAGCATGAACCCCAAAGTTCACCCTGAGTTGCACATGCTCACAAAGAAGACAGCTGGGCACAACCTATCCAGAGGCAGCAGAGAGGGTCCCAGGATGGGCTGCGGTGAAGAGTGGACCAAGAAAGGGGAGGCCCAGAGGGAGGCGGGCACTGGGAGACCTGGTGTGGAGGGGCTCGGGGTGGGGGTGGATAAGGGGACCCGAAAAAGAGGAGGAACTCGGGTTTTTTCTTCTTTTTCTTTTCTTTGAAGTTTCCTTGTGGTTTGAATTTAATTTTGATTTTCTCAACTTTAGCAGATTGAAGTTGAAATAACCTACAAATTACTTAATGTGTTGTAAATCTGGGGGAATTCAGGAGTAATAGGGACCACATGTTGGCCTGGAGGAAGCCCACAGAGGACTGGGGGGAGGTGGCCCTCGCAGACATGCAGGTGGCTGTCCTGGGCAGGGAAGCTAGATGCCCGTCCGGCTCCCCTGGGCACCCCGGGGAGGGTGGCACCTGGGCTCTCCCAGGGGTGGGGGTGAAATTCCCAAGCTGGCTAGGGTGCCCTGGGCAGACACAATGAGAAAGTGTTAAGACCACGGACCACGGCTCAGTCCACAGCCGCCTGGTGACCATGGACACGGGGCAGCCAAGTAGGCTGTGTGCCAGGCATCCGGCAGGCCCCTGCTCGGTGCCAGTGCCAACGCCGCGGCCAGCCCGCCGCGTGGTGCCGTGGTGCGTGTGGCTGTCAGCTGAGCGCCGCCTGCCCTCCCCCTCACGCCCGCCCTCCCTCTTCTGCAGAGTTCTCTCAAGTACTGAGCCATATGGTTCCAGTTAAGCTCCATATTTTTCCTTGTCGATTGAAGAGACACACTTTCCTCTTTGCCAGACAGTTTGCAGATTGCTCTGTTGGCTCAATTTCTTATTGGATTTCTCAAAAAACCTGACATTTTAAATTAATTTACAGCCACAACAAAAAGAGTTCAGAATTTTAATGGTGTTGTAAGTAATTTTTAGGTAATCCACTCCAGATTTTGATATTAACCTTTGAAACTGGAGTTCATTCAGCTACTATGTTACAATACACAGTCAGAATCCAGGCCTGGGGGAGGCCAGCCTGGGGGAGGAGGCGGAAGCTGGCTGGGAAGCCCTTTCTGCTAGGAAACCCCGGAGAGGATGGTGTCCGGGGAATCCCAGACAGGTGAGTGATAGGGGGCCATAGTGGTAAGCAAGGAGGGAGGGCAGTGGGCCTTAAGACCTCAGGCCAGGTGTCCGCGAGCCATTGCGGGGCGCAGGAGCCCCTGAATGTTTTCAAGGACCGGCCGCACTCAGTAGGTGCAGCTGGTTCAAGGTTCAAGTTCCCAAGGAGGAAAAGCAGGGTGAGGTCCACCTCCGTGCTCCAGGAAGGAAAGGGTAATCATAATAGCAGTAATAACCGTGACGGCCAGCACCAGGCATTCTCTAGCAGGTGCTGTGCTAAGTGATTGCGTGGGTTAGCGCGGTGACACCCCAAACCACCCAAGGGGCACGCGCTGCCTCCCCACCGCTTCCTCCATCACCCGCTCCTGTGTAGTGCAGTCCTGGGGAGAAGCCATTCTCAGATCCTACATCCTTAAACGGCAACCGGACCCCACAAGAGAGATGCACCCTCCTTCACCTGTCAGGGTTCCCAGCTTCGGGGCTCCTGACCCAGGCTGAACTCTGGACGCTGTGTCCCTCACCCTACTCGATTTCTCCTTTCATAGACTGCTACGGGATCCTGGCGGCCATCATGGTCCCTGTCCTGCAGCTGGCAGAGGTGTGGCCCACCGGGCAGGCCGGGCTGGGGCCGACCCAGGAGGCCACTTCGTCCTTGAGCTGTCTCGGGCCGAGCTAGAGGCTGCATGCCAACCAGGCCGGAGGAAACTCCGGGCATGGGGAAGGCGGCCCTCGCCAGCGTCTTTACTAGGCTCTGGCACAGCACAGCGGCCCTGCCCGGGTGCGGTGCCAGTTTACTACACCAGCAGATTGCTAGCATTCCTTTCCTGCGGGAGCTTCCCAGGGCACCCAGGAGAGGAGATACAACCATGGCACCCCACCAACGCTGCTTGGGTCCCGGGAGGGTGCTGTTCCCGTGTCACACAGAGCTCCCGAGGGAGACCATGGAGGGGTTGCACAGGCTGCTCAGAAGCCCAAGGCCCTTTTCTGGTCAGCACCTTGTATCACAGGAAAGGGTCAGGGAGTGAGTCAGCTCCTGCCATCCACGGCGATGGCATACAAGTGGCGCTACGTGGGGTTCCTGGTCACCTCCCCCACTGCAAAAGCTGGGGTGAAGGGGAGCGGTTTGGGAAGAGGTGATGGGCAGGATTTTACTGGATCTGCCTTAGAACACTCAGGAAGGAAACGGAGCACGTGAGTGAAGACCGAGGATGACAGAGAGAGGAGACCTGGGAGGCTGGGTCGAGGCCTGGAGACAGCAAGCAAGGGTGGAGGGGGCAGGAGGGGGACAGAGGCAGTGGTTCCCAGCCGGACTCAGGGAAGCAGGATGACCAGGCATGCAGGGGCTGCAGAGCCAGGAGTCCCACCCTCCGCCGCCACCTCCCGGAGGCAGCCCCGAAACCCTGGCGCTCTGGCCTGGCCACCCAGGTCCACTTGTGAGAAAACCTTTCCCCGAGGTGCCAGGAGCCGTGACAGAGACTCCTGTCTTCTCATGACTTCGAGGGAGAACAAAGTGTCTATGCGCTGGATTTTCTGAGTGCTGAGCACCGAAGCTGGGCTCAGCCCTTACTTCTTTCCCAATCAGAGGCATCAGAAGGGCCAGGCAGCAGCTGCCAGGGCTGCCCACGGCCCGTGCCCAGACTGTGCAGACCTGGGAACCTGTGGAGCCCCTGGCCAGCTGCCAGACAGCGTGTATGAGTGTCAGGGGGCGAGGTGGGGGGAGAACTCAGGCTTGCCATGCCCTGGCACCATACCAACAGAGGAAGGTTGAACTCACCCTGGGCATGATGCCACGTGCCCAGGAACAGGGCATCTGCTGGCACAGGCAGCATGTAAAGAACGAAGAGACCTGCTACCGCCTAACCACCCCAAGCTCCCTCTCAGCATGACATGGCACCGAGGCTGGGGGCCCTCAAGTGCCCCCTGGCACTGTTCCCACCGCAGAGTGTGGGCTATCCCCACTGGCGCGGGGCCGCACATGGACGGACTCGGGCACCCTGGTGAACTTGAGCCAAGCGCCACGCAGCTCTGCCTGCTGGCTGCGGGCCATCGACTTGGGCACCTTGGGTTTGGGCCCATGGCACCATCTCTACTACGATGGCCCAGGGGACAGTCTCCCTGCTCTGCCCAGAGACAGCCATGTTCCATCATTTTGTGGAGCGGGGGGAGGAGGTAGGAAGTGTCAGAAGCCTTCATAAAATCATCGCAGTGTACAAACCCTATGTGAAAATGAAAATGAACGTCCTTCCTCTCCGCTCCCTGAGACAATCCTGTCCAGCTGATTAAATTTTCATGTGTGTTCCAACCGAGGGAGCAAACCCCAGAAACTTTCTGAATTGTTTCTCTCCCCAGTTGTCTACTGGCCTCTCACTCTCTTTCCAACTCTTTCTTTCCTGACTTCTTTTTATTTTATTATTATTATTATTATTATTTTATTTTTTATTTCCCCCTCTTGGGCAGGTTAAAGCGCTCCTGAGGGGTGATTGACGGGGGTTGCTATGGAGACCCCAGCTTGAAAAAAAGCCTCGTTAGTTGCCAACTCTGTGTGTTGTTGTTTTACAACTGTGACGGACCCTCACATGAGAGGGGGGACAGCTGGGGGCCAGGCAGCACAAAGGGGAATGGCTTTTTAATGGAGTGCCTGGCCGGCGCTTGAGGACTCAATAAAGAGTTACTGGTGAGTCCCTCGCTGGGCTAGGCCCAGCACATGGGGGCCGGAGACCCTTTGTTCCGCGGGAGCTGGGATGGGAAAGTTGGGAGAACCAGCCACTGCGAGCTGAAAACAAGAGCTGCCCCCCGCTCACCGGACGGACGCTATTTTCTCTCACTCTCAGGGTGCCCGGATCGAGGGGACAAAACCCAGTGTCTTGGACAGGCTGCGTGCTAGGGAAGGCAGCTGGGGAAGCGGAGGAGGAGGGGTCAGCCTGCCTTGGGCTCTGTGGCCCCCACATGAGGGCAGGTGGCCGATGGGAAATGGGGCCACCGAGGGGCAGGACGGCTGCAGAACGGCTTTGGGAGGAAGAGGAGGCTCCTCGAGCCATGGGTCAGGGCAGCTCTAGTGTCCACTGTGAGTGTTGAGACGCAGACTGCAGAGCGGCCAGGCCCGGGTGGCTCCCTCCCTCTGCTCTCCCAGCTGCCCCACGAGGACCTGCCATCTGCTGCTGTCTCTGCCACTGCGACTTCAGTGGGCAGTGTCCAGGCAGAGGCCCCAGCCTGCAGGAGGGGCTGTGTAGTCTAGAAGTGGGCGGGGAGCACAGCCCGGTCCGATGCCAGGAGCAGGGTCAGACCCCTGAGGAAGGAGACCAGAGTGGCTGCTGGTAGCCATTCTCAGAGTGGTATGAGGTCTCCGGGGTTCCTGAGACCCTTTCGGGGGCTCCCTAAAGCCTCAGCTACTTCCACGATGATCCTAAATGACGACGGGCTTTCCTGTCAGTGTGTGGCGCTGCACGGATGCAGTGGCCTGGTACAGATCACAGCAGGGCACCAGCAGCACAGCGTTCTCCCAGGCCCACGCACTTACAGCTCAGGACACCAACAACCCCACCCCAGTTTGCTTACAAACGCCCCTGATGGGGCCACAGACGCTGTCGATATTTAGGAAAACTTGACGCCTGAGGACATATCTTTTTGAGAGTCCAAGGGGTGAAAGGGAGGCAGACTTGGAGCTCTCCGAGTGAAGATGAGACCCTGACAGCACCCTGACCCTTCAGCTTTCCTGATGCTATCAGCGATCATACTAATGACTCCGGTTTTTAAAAATATCAAGACATGTAATATGCCAACGTTCGGAAGATCTGAATTTCTCAGCGAATCAGTTTTTCTCTGATGAGCCCATGTATAAGGTTATAAACGCTCAGATCAGGGAGTGAGGCAGCCCAAGTGTGAGAGACCAGAGGGTTTTACTGTAACAGGGGACCCAAAGTTCACACTGCAGAGAACATCACTTGTTGAGTTTTGGTGTAGTATTAAAGAACAGAAATACCCACGATGATCTGCAAGGCCGGCGAAATGTTCCCCCTTTCCAGCTGCACGAGCGTATCAAGCTGGGTTTTCTACAATGCCTTCAACTGAAACAACTGACCAGAGAGGACAGAGCACAGAAGCTGACGGAGAATGCAGACTACTGAGTCGGACATTAGGGCTGGGAAAGCGCCATAGCTCGGTGATAGAGGACTTCCCTCCTGTGCACGGGTTCCCAGGATCAGTTCCCGGCACCACACATACTTACATACGTACATGCCAATGTACGTACATAAATTCGGCTACGTCAGACATCAAAGCAACTTGCAGAAATAAAAATGACACCTGTCTTCTCATTAAAATTTTGTCTGGGAAAATAGCTACTTTCAGAAAAAAATAAATAAAATCTTTATGTTAATGTAAGGAATTTACAGTTGGTACTCTAAATTGACAAATCTTTCTTTCTTTCTTTCTTTCTTTCTTTTTTTTTTTGTCTTTTTGAGATGAGGTCTCACTGTGCAGTTCAGGCTGGTCTTGAGCTCACTTTGTAACCAAGGCTGGTCTCAAACTCAAAATGATCCTCCTGCCTCAGCCTCCCCAGTGCTGGGATGACAGGCGTGAGCCACCACGCCCGGCTGACAAATGTTTCTAAAATTTTCAGTTTTAATTTTCTAATGTGATGACTATTGAGAAATAAGATCCATACAATCTAGAACTTTGGGGTCCTCTGTACCTTTAGGAATATAAAAGGGTCCTAAGACCAAGAAGCTTGAGAATTACCATCTTCGGGCTACTGGAACAGAATAATCCCTGTGGGACTCTGTGCACTGGGGCACAGGATGGACAATTCTGTCACCCCACAGTAAGTTTTGGATTTGGGGAAGGGGTATTTATCTACCTCTGCCAAGGTATTTGAGGAAAACTGCCCATCACATCTTATGTAAAAGACGAAGGCTGAGTGGGTATCCCTTATCCCAAATGCCCGGGGCCAGAAGTAATTCTGACTTTTAAAAACATTTTTGGAATATTTGTATGCACTAACAATACTTGCATATAATATACTAATTATGTTTGTGGAGAATCCTGGATACGGAAGCCAAGTCTAAACGTGAAATTCATTTATGTTTGACATGCATGCAGTCAGCCAGAAGGTAATTCACCCAGTGTGTTTAGTATGTCTGCACTTGTGTCCAGTGACACAAAGTCAAGGGTGGTGTTACTGTCTTTGCTCCAAAACTTTGGGTTTTTGGACATTCTGAAGCTTGGGTTTTTGGATGAGATACTCCAGATCTACAACCTGGGGTAGGATGGTAATGCCAGGGAGTGCAAAGGCTTGGGCAGACACTCCCAGCAAATAAGAGTGACCAGGGAAATGGGGACATCACCCCTGGCTTGAGCAGGTCCGGGCCTGTCTATGAGAGGTGGCAGCAGTTTGGGGTACAGGTGAGCCCTACTGCCCTTCATCAGAATATAAGAGGAGGTGGCAGAGAAGGCACCCAAGAATTTAGAGCTGAACAGGGAGTCCCGTCACCCCGGGCCCCTTCCCAGGGACATGCTAATTATCTTCCCCCAGTCCCGGGGCCAGGTTGGAAAGCAGTGGGGTGGCCCAGCACATTGTGCTCCTAGGTGCCAACTGAAGGCCTCAGTCCCTAGCCTGGCTGTAGTGCAGAGATGTGGAATTTTCTAGGAAAACTTCAAAATCATCACTGAGGGGAAATGCCCGGAAAACTGATCCTAAAGAGGAGAAAGAGAAGTGAGAGGTTGGGACAGCTTTCCTGGGACGCCAGCAGCACGAGAGCCTGGGCACAGAAGCTAAGGCTTTCACTTCACACACAGAGTCCCCACGACAGGGCCAAACCTCACCTGGGGGGGCGTCCTGCAGGACTTGGATGCTTAGGGACACAGAGACCCAGTGGCTCCTGGGGACAGCAGCATTTCTGAGGGACATCTACGTCCAGGGGCACCGACACTGCCAAGTGAAGGTCAGGATGCGGCACCTCCTGTGGGCCTGAGGCCTGCTGAGAGCGCTGCCTTGGTACGTGGGACCACGTCAAATGCCAGGGCTCGTCAAGGACGGGCAGAAAGCCCTCCACCCGCCTCTGCTCCCAGAGGCCAACAGAAAAGTCACCGGGCCACTACAGCTGCAGGGACACAGTCTCAAAGCAACCGCAGCTCAGCCCAGAGCAATCTAGGAAGGCTTTGGGGAGGAAGTGGCATTGCTGGCGAGACCCGAAAAGCCTGCGCAGAAGAGCCAATGTGGTACAGTGTGCAGGCGCCTGGGCTCTGGGGCTGCGTCCTGTGCTGCTGCTTCTTAGCTCTGTGACCCGGAGCACTGGCCCCTCCTCTGTGAAATCAGAGTTGATGTTGGTATCTGCCTTGGAGGATTACGGGGACGAAGTGAGATTATTCAGGTAAAAAGCACAGCACAGGGTTTAGCAACTACTAAACACTCAATAAATGTTAACTGCTATATTTATAACCATACAAGGTGCTATTCTCACCGCTACCAGGTCCACCCTGGCAGTCCCCAGACTGACCCAGACCACACCAGCCACAGCCACTGGCTCAAGGGGCCCTGGAGCTTCAGCTGGGCCCATCAGCTTCAGCCCTGACTCTCAATGCAGAGCAGCCTCACGCGGGGCGGAGTGGACAACCCCAGGCCTAATGGAACAGACAGCTGCCCGCCTTCCCGGGCCTGGAGTATGCTCGGCACTGACCTACAAGAGTGTGTGTCTTCCGGCGTGGAAACTCCAACTCACCTGCCTGGGAAGGAGCAGGGAAAAGAAAAAATCCCATGGTCATGCCCTCCCCTGGAAAAAAAATTCTAGGAAACAAAATACAACGACATCTTTTTATTTTGTTTTTTTCGGTAATTATACTAAAGATGAAAAACTCATAATAAACATCTCCCAGTCCCCACCTGCTAACAGTAATTATAATAGACTCAACAATAAATGGTAAAGCAGGGCAGAGCTGCATCTCGGGAATTCTCTAGGGCATGTGGATTAGCTCGGAAAGCCTGAATGATTAAAATACACTAATTAAAATTTTGTGTTCCTTGGTAACTCGTCTGCCTGGGCCCCTGGTGTTGGCAAAATGGGAATTAACGTGACAAAAGCAACACAGAGGGTTTTTGTTTTAAATAAAGAAAAGAGAGAGAGAGAGAGAGAGAGAGAGAGAGAGAGAGAGAGAGAGAAGGGAAGAGCTATATAAACAAGTTCGACACCAGGAGAGAAAAAAGGCAAGGTGGCTTTCTTCCTTCCTACGTGTGGCACCCAAGGTGGAGACTGCAGACTGACTGCGGGGAAGGAAGCGGAAGGCCTTTTGCTGCCCTGAGGTCCTGCGAGGGGAGCAAGTGTCCAGGGGCCACTGTTTAAAAACAATTACCGGAGAGAAGAGGTGGGAGGCAGAGGAGCTGGGGCAGCGGCGCCCACCCAGGCCGGCTCTCCAATGGCATTCCTCCAGGGCGGGAGCGCGTACCCCGAGCTCCCCGCCCCACGGCTAACAGGACCCTGGGAGTACGAGAGGGAGCTTCTACCCCATTGCAGTTGCACAAAAGAAATTGAACACTTTTGAGTTGCCCTTAGCAACCTAATTGCATCAGTACATTGCACACAGGAGCCAAAGTAACTGAATTTTGATGAAAAGACGGCGGTAATTTACGGCATCACAAAATTAGTTGTCATGGCGACGGGTTAATTACATCTCAAATTAACAATGCAAGTGTGGTGAAATTAAATATAAATCATATTTTCTGCATAAATTATAGGGGTTGATTAGACCGGGGCTCTGGGAGAGAGAAAGGTTGAGCCGCCATGGGCCCCAAGCTGCATTCTGAGCTGACAAGAGAGGCGCCTGCAAACTCGGGCACGGACCGGGAGTTCTGGGAGGGGACAGGGGACCTTGGAGTCAGGCGCCAGAGCTGCTGGGCTGCTCCCTGTGCACTGGCTGCCACTCGCAGGCTCAGCCCGCTCCACGCAGCGCCAGGGCTGTCCCTGAAGTTTGCTTCTGTTTGGATCAAACTTTGGCTGGGGAGGGCGGTGGGCTGGCGAGGAGGAGGGATGCCTGGCGCCTCTCTGCTCAGCGTCAGGGACGGAAGTTCTGCCTTCCCCGTCCCTAGCGACTCCCCGATTTCTGCGCCCCAAGCCCTCAGAGATCGCCACAGATGGCTGGCTTTAACCTCAGCCCCTCAGTTAAATGGGGTCAACCGCTTTCTGAGACATGGGCAGCTGCCTAGCAGGGGTTGAGCCCCGGTGCCATCCAGAAGGCTACCAGCACATGGCTTGGGGCTACACCAGGAAGGCAGCGTGCGCTGTAGGTACCCAGGGTACCCCGGCTGCCCACCCGGCCAGCTCTGGTCAAGCCACTACATCATTAATGCCACTGCTCCTATGCAGGTGCCGGCAGGTGGCCCTTGCCCTCTTCTAAGGGAGGAAAGATGCAACGTTAAAGACAGAGGGGACCCCAAAGAGCACCGTGTCCACGCCCTCCTGGGCACTCTTCTGGTGACAGGCCAGCTGGGGCATGGATGATGCCCCAGACGGCCACGCCCAGCCCCACCCACCTGTTGTTGATGGGGAGCCCTGGCAGCATTTCCAGGCCCTGCCGTGGAGCATTCCTGTGCCAATTTCAGCTGGTCTCTGGCAATCCCAAGCCAGGCAGCTTCTCCAGAACGCCTGGTTGCCAGCCACTCTGGATTATCCTCTCCCCTACTTCTGGCTTTGTATCCTGGGGCTGGAGAGCATAGGAGACCTGGACAAAGGCATCGGGAGGCCATAAGCCAGGACTTCAGAACCTTGGTGAGCAGCAGGACACTGAGAGGCTTATTAAGCCCTCAGAGGCTTCGGCTGCTTCCTCTGGAGAGTCTGGTTCAGCCGTCTGCAACTGGCCCAGAACCATGTCATCGACTTGCTCTACTGGGGAGCAGGATTTGGAAAGCCCAGGCCCATACCGGGGACACTGCTCTGATTCCCATTTTTCATACAGGGAAACTGAGTCTGGCAAAGCAGCATGCCTTGCAAGACAGGGCAGCTGAGACTCAAGCCCACCTACCTCTAAGTCTCACTCAGCACATACGATGCCCCTGTCCCAGCAATGTGCCAGGCACCATGCCAGGTCACATGGGGGAAAAGCAGGGACCAATGAACCATGGGTTTGTCCTTGAGGAGCACATGGCCTAGGAGGGTGCACAGGGCCAAGCGAACAGCCATGGCCCCACAGTCTAATCCATCACTGAAGGACAGGAACAGGGAAGCCACGGGGGAGACAAAGGCAAGCCAGGGAGCAGCCTGCGTCAAATCACAGGGCCCAGGGCAGGAGGTGCCCAAGCCTGCAGACGCTTGAAGGGCCATGCGCTGGGCTGAGTGCCCAGTGGGGCCGCGCCGCGCCTCACCTGGCCCAGGTAGGAGGAATTTCCTGAAATGCTACTGCAGAGGAATGGGGTGAGGGAAGGAAGCGAGGCCCTGGCAGTCCCCCTGACCACGGATGTGCATGTGCAGCTCATGAATATTTCAGTGGCCATTTATTTATCCCTGCACCATCCAGCTGCTGGGGCCACAGACCCAAGGTGGATAAATATAGCCACTGGGCGATCAATGAGGCATCCGCTCTGCCCACCAGCCACATCCATTAGGCTCCTCGTTCCCACAACCTGCTGGCTGGGCACCTTGTCCTGCTCAATTGGTTTCCGATTTTCATTAGTGGTGGAGGCACAGCCCCACTCCAGCCCTGGGTGTTCCCCTCACCCTTCTGGGCCCTCCCCCTGCAGGCTGGGCAAGGAGCCGAGGTTGCTGTCAGCCTGGAGGGGCCTTTCAGAAAGCCCTGCCCTCTGGAGGACGGACGTGAGTGTCGGTGCAGACCGTGCTTCCCTGGCTGCCCCCCGGAACAGAAGGTGGTGGGATTTCCTAGGGCTCCACCACCCATAACTCGGGCCAACCAGCAGCACTACTGGAGTACAGAACGCTGGAGCTCTCGGCTGCTCACCCTGAGATCTGGATGATTCTCATTCCTGGAAAAGCAATGCCCAGGGAGAGTTATAAAGCTAACAGGGTAGGAATCTTTGGCTTGCCACAAGGGGACCCTGGCTTTATCAGCCTCAATAAGTCTCCTGAGCTGGATGTGTCCCACAGGTCACCATGCCCTCCCAGTCACCAAGGCCAGGCCCTCATGCCAGGCTGCCACCCAAGGAACAAGAACAGACCTAGACACCCTTGGAGAGCCTCGAATCAGTTCATCCTGGCCAAATGTGGACCCCACTCTTTGGGCCAAACAAGGACATTAAAAAGCTTCTAGGACACTACGGGCACTGTGAACGGGTAGGGAGTAACACTGGGGGCACCAGCTCAGCCTTGTGCTCACTCAACAAACAGTCACTCAACACTCACGATGGACACAGCAACTTCTAAAGCAGTTGGGGACCACGCCTTGAACGAGACCCATGCCAGTTCCTGCTTTTGCAGAGTCTGTCCTTGTCTGGGGAGGGAATAAAGGGGCAACTCATCAGGTGAACAACTAAGGAGTTCAGTGAAGACAAGGAAACAGGGCAGGTGACTGTGACTGAGCGGCCAGGGAGGATGCTCTAGGTAGCCCAAGGAGGTGACATCTGAACCTAAGAGCCAAGTGAGAAAGGCAATGTGGCAGCCTGGGTCTGCCTGGTCAGGAGGACAGAGGAGTTGGGACGCCTCCATCCCAAGATGCTGGTACAGTGGAGAGGTGAAGAGTACTCATCACCCTCCTTTGCTGCCAGGTGGACGCGGGCCCAGGCCTGTGGCCAGCAAGACAGGTGTCCATGGCAGGCTTGCAGAGGAAGGACTCAGGGGCCCAGCCACCAGCCTGTGGGGCACAGACACGGGCCCCTCCTGCAAGCCACAAGCCAGAACCCTACTTAGGGCCCTACCTGCACCAGCGGGCTGCACCTGGCCACCAAGGGCCAGGGATTTCCAGCCCGATGCCGCCCTAAACCAGCTCCCGAGAGGTACAATCCCCACCCTCTGGTCCATTCACAGCTGAGGAAGACACAAAGATGGGGGTTGGAGGTGAGCGGAAAAGATCAAGCCAAATCCCAGAGGGAGAGGGAGAGGGAGGCAGGCCTGTGCCTTTAAAAGAATTTTCATTTAAAGGCTCTTCTCTCTTCTACCATTTCAGTGATCTATATGCAAATATGCTAATGCATGCAAATTAAGACACCACTTTTAGTCCCAATTTAATAGAAAGCATTAAAATACCATTTTTTTTCCAAAAAACTCCATATGCATGAAGGAAGGGTTTTTTTTTCCCTCCTTTTTTTTTTTTTCCTTTTTACTTTTCGTTAAAGTCACATTCCAGCAGCAATTTTATGCTGTCAAAATGTTCTCAGCAAGGGGAGATCTGACTGGTTTCTCTGTGAGCCAGTCATAGGAAGCCTGAGCTCTGCTTTGAGTTCTTCGTCTTCCTCTTCTTTTATTTTTTAATTTTGCGGGGGTTGGTGGGGGAAGAAGGAAGAAAAAAAGACAACAACAGAAAACAAGCCATGCAGGTGTCATTTGGGGGCTGGCCCCTGCGCCCAGGCCAGCGTCCGGTCCCTTGGACACACAAGGTGTGCAGGGCAGAGTCCACCTGGGAGGCAGTCGTGCATGTGCCTGAGGTCTCTCCTGCTCCATCTGGGCTGGTGATGCGTGCGCGTGCCGCTCTGTGTGTCACTATGAGGGGCATCTTCCAAGGGCCAGTGCCACCAACCAAGCTCGGCACAAACAAGCAGGGTCCTTGGCAGGGAGGACACCGGAGCGGTGGAAGAGTGTGGGGTGGGGGTGGCATCACTCTCCCCCCAGCTGCACCGTGGGGCCCACTGCGTTCACCACTCTCAGCTCCGTAATTAACATCGGCAGCAGCTCCTACAAGGGCCCACAGACCTTCTCCAGAGTGCCCTGTGCTGGCCTCCTGGCCAGAGTGCCACCCGACCAGAAAGACCTTTGTCAGAACAACGGAGCTACCGCCCTTGCAGGGCCCTGGCCACTGCACTGCTGGAGGTTGCCCTTTGTCCAGGCACCGCAGTCCACTCTTGCTTCTCCGGACCCTCCCTCTGGGGTTGAACCCTGACCCCAGCACCTGCTTGGGGTCCTCCTGCTTGTCTGTCCTGGCTGATGTTGAGTCTCAGAGGATGCTGGGGAGGCACAAGGTGCTCTGATCCCTCCTTAGAGGGCAGAAGCAGTCCCACAAGGCAGGTGGGGCCCTGGGGACAGTCTTGGTCCAGGCAGCATCACAGTGGTCTGATAAGGTCGGTGTCCTCACATGCCAGTGAAGGAGAAAACTGACCAGCCCTGGGGTGTTAGCACCCCCGGGGGCTTTGTAGCCCTTTAGTTCAGTGGCCAGAGAGTTTATACAGGGTGCAGTGGCACATACTGTATTCCCTTGGGAGGCTGAGGCAGGCAAGTTAAAAGCCAGTATGGGCTAGATAGAGTGTTAGAGCCTGCCCGAACCACATAGCAAGACCCTGTCTCAAAACACAAAAGCCACACCCACACAAGAAGCACTGACTCCACGGCCAGGATCACCCAGAACAGCACGGCTCAGAAAAGTGAGGTCACGCGGTCTGAGAGCTGCTGAGGTCCCAGAGTGAGCCCAGTGCACTCTCTGCTGGCCCCTGCAACCAGCTGGAAGTCGAGGGGTCTTGCTTTTCGGTCAGCTCCACCCCTCCCAGGTAGGAGCTTTACGCCAGCCTGCACCCCACGCCATCTGCCCCACTCGGGACCTCACCTCCACATCCGTATAATGGGAGAGAGAGGTCACAGCCATCAGCGGCACCTTCTGGCTCCATCTGCCCAGGACTGTGAACAGATGGAAGAGAGACGCGGTGGGGGCTGGGGGAGCTCCCCAAGCAGGGAGCGAGGTACTGCCTCCCCAGGGGCTCCAGGCGTGTAGGAGAGGCTGAGAAGGCTATGGACCAGGACAGGGGGGCTGCACAGGGGTCTAGAAGGAGGGGGCATAGAAAGAGCAACTGAAAACTGGGGGCAGGAAGTAGTAAAAAAAGAAAAAAATCAAGCAGAAAAATTCTTAAACTGGGCTTTGAAGGCTAACCAGAGAGGAAGCCCCATGCCAGAAAACTGTTCAAAGGAAAACAGCAAAGTCACCAAATAGGGAACTCACCGGTAATCCCAACACTTGGGAGGCTGAGGCAGGAGGATCACTCTGAGTTTGAGGCCAGCCTGGGCTACAGAGTGAGTTCAAGTCCAGCTTGAACAACATAGTAAGACCCTATGACCAAACCAAAGAAAATAGAAAGCAGCAAATCAGGGAGCCCCTAGCAGCTGTCCGGCATGGGTGTGGGCAGGAGGGGACAGACAGCAGATGCAAGGTGCCGGACATGGGGCCCCAGAGGGCGGGCCCAGGGGGCAGGAGGGTCGGGCCTCGGACACTTCTCCTCAGCAGAACTGAAGAGGTGGGTGAAGAAAGGCGGCTGGCGTGACGGGGCCCGTCTAGCCGAGCTCACGCTGGAAAAAAGAGATTTAGATATTTATGGGAAACACATTTGTGGGTGCCAAACCCCTGGTTTTATTGTCAGGGGGAAAAAAACGAAAGAAAGAAAAGAGAAAACAAAACCCAACTACCGAAACTCATCCTCAACTGAGAATCCGCACCAAGGGAAAAAGATTTCCCCATCAAACCAGTTTTATTGGATATAAATATCTAATTATTCGCACCAGGCCCTGGAATGCCAGACATTTTGCAGCTTTTATAACATGTGTAGGAGTCTTTACAAACGACTTTTGTATTTATTATATATTTATATATTTATGGTTATATATTAACAAACTTGATTTGAATTTCAGCTTGGCCTTTTTTTTTTTTTGCTGACTGGGCTCCCACCCTTTTTAATGAACCCAGAAAAGATCTAGAATGTTCTCCTCGCAGTCCCTTGGGAGGAGGGGCTCTGAGACTGTGGTGAACCCAGAAAGCACAGGGGAGGGGCCCCCTCGCTCTGCGGGGAGGGTGACGCCTGTGCCGTCCCTCCCCACCCCAGCCCCCTGGTGGTCCTGAGATGCACTTTATAACCACAGGGCCCGGGGCGGCGGGTCAATAGCACGCCCATGACACAGGCGTGATGTTCCAAACAGACAAACGGGAGTATTGACGTTTGGAAGGGAGGCTCGAGGACCACGAGCTGGAGGCGGCCAGAGGGGCCTGGAAGGCACAGGGAAGCTGGCTTGCTGGCAGGGGACCTGAGGAGCAAGCTGTCATCTGCAGGCCCATCTTATCTAGAATTAATGCGCTAAACTTCTTTTGTTTTTCCTCTAAATGCTTTTAAAGAGACAGTGAATTCTCAGCCCGGACACAGGGCTGCGGGTACAGCTAGTCCTGGCTGCATGGTGTGAACGGACAGCAGGCTTGAACTAGGCCCAGGCCCAAGATGTCCCCAGACGGGTCCTTGTCCTAATGTCCCGCTTTGCTCCGACTTTAGGTGCATTCTCCAGCTCATCACACACACACACACACAGTCCCAGAGCTCAGTCTTTAACCCAAAGGCTGAAGCCTGGAGCCGAGAGGAGCCTGGGCCAGGTGGGGATGCTGAGGGGCAGGACGGGCACAGCAGGGGGACAGTGACTCTCAGAGGCCTCTGAGCAAGGTGCCAGTCAGCTTCCGGGGTGGCGGCTGAGACAGCTCTGAGGGCAAGAGAGCCCTCAGCACAGAGGGCAGAGTTTGGGGTGGGGGGAGAGGAGTCCAGGCATAAACCAGAGGATCCTGGGGGGCCCTGGGAGAAGCCAATGTCATAGAAGCTGCCCCTTGATGCCCACGGGCTGAGGCGGCCATTCGAGTCTGAGTGATATCTGGGGAGACTCTAGCCAGGGCTGGCTGCGCCCACAGACGGTGAGAAGGAAACCACAGCTCCAAAGGGCTCGCGCTCAGACCGGTCGGTCCCAGGAGAAAGGGCTGGAGGTTAAGGGGAGCCCTGGGCCTCACCGGAGCCCCTCGGAAGAACGCCCCGCATCCTCCTCCTCCGCCTGGAGACCCACACTCAGGGGGATGGGCTGGGGCCAGGGGAGCTGAGAACAAACAGCAGCCACAGGAACAGAGTTGAGCCATTTCAATTATTCATACGCCAGATGGATTCTTTTCCTGCCTTTTTTCTATAAAAATAAGGAGGGAGGGCAATGGGGAGGAGGGGGTGCAGGGGAGACACATACACAGAAAGCCAGCTCCCCATCTGCACCCCTCTTTGGCCTCAGAGACCTCTGGGACGCCCCCCTCCCTGGCCCAGGTGATGGCACAGCAGGCGGGATGGGGTGCTCACCCCCTCTCCCCGGCAGGGACCAGTGACATCTTTCAGGTTCCTGAGGAGATGAGCGGAGAGTGAGAGGGGAAGCTGCTGAGGAGAGGGAGGGTGAGCAGAGTGAAGCCCAGAGCTTGGGGTGGCGGGGGGAGGCAGGCAGAAGAGGGTTCTGACCTTCTGTGAAGGATATAAAAAATCCAGCCGCCTCAGGGGACACCCAACTATCTAGCATATTGCTGTTAAAATGTCTGCAAAATTTAATACACTTGGCGTGCCGTCTAATCAGTCCTTGGAAACTCGGGCACTCGCCCTCCTGTACTCCAACGGCCTCAGACTTCAGGCCGGGGGACTCACACCCCTGCCTTCCCCCCGATTTAGACAAAGTTGTTCCCCCTTTTCAAAAAAAAAAAAGCTGCTGTGGCTTTCAGGACATGTTTCATCCTGAAGCAGGTCCAGAATTGAGGGGGTTTCTAAGGAGATGGCACATTAGAGAGAGCAGAGCCGGGTCCTGGGGCCGGGACTCTGGTACCCAGACTTCCTGGGGATGTACCACCGTAACAGACAAGGGGTGCCTTGGGGAGCTGTGAAAGGACAAGGGGACACGGTCCCAGATGGCCCGGCGAGGGCCACTCACCCAACAGCTCTCACCTAAATAGCCGCCTGGCACAAGAGAGCTGTGTCCCCTCCTGGCACATAAACACACCGGGACACGCACAGATCTGGGCCTGGCTACCTGCTCCGTCCCTCCACCACCATTCGGTCTGAGACCCGGCTACCCAAGGCCTCAGTAAGAGTCTCGGAAGCCTCCAGACCAGACCAGCAACGGGCTGCCTGACCTTCCACCCAAAGCAAAGCAATCAGAGCCTCGTGTGACCCGGATATTTTTGGCAGGTCACCACTTGCTTTGGCTTGACGGAAAAATCATCTCACAGAACTCTTCAGTGGGATCGAGGGACTCCCCAAAGCATCACTCTCTACCCCAGGAAAACAGAGCTCTTAGCAAGCCTTTTTTTTTAAGGGTACTGGAGACTGAACATAGGACCTTCACACTGAGCTACATCCTTGGCTTTTTAATTTTTGTCTTTTTGTACCGAGGATTGAACTCATGACCTTGTGCTTGCCAGGCAGGTGCTTGTGCCTCTGAGCCCTATCCGCAGCTTTTAAAAAAATTTTTTTTTTTAATTTTGAGATAAGTGTCTTAAAAGTTACCCAGGCTAGGCTCCAGTTTGGGATCCTCCTGCCTCAGCATCCCATATTGGGATTTCCAGTGTGCGCCACCAGGCTCTGTCTCTGCCCATTTTTTATTTCCTCATCTCAGACTGATCTAGGATCTCAGGCGGCCTTGAGTGGGAGACCTGGGGAACCCCAAAGAGTATGCACTGTGAATCCTTACAGAACAGAGGCCAGGCGGGCCAGACTCCTCCCCTGGCAGGATAGAGCCCCCCCTTGTCACACAGGTAAGAAGAGAGACAGGAGGAGGCATGGGCAGGGCCAGCTTCCTGGGCGTGTGACCTGCACAGTCACACGGCCCCGTGATCCGACCCCTGCTCCATCCAATGTTCTGCTGTCCTTAGTCCAAAACAAGAGGTTCACACTGTGCTTTTGTACTGCACCCCATGAATTCTGTAGCTGGACTCGGGTGTGGGTTTTGGGAAGATTACAGGGCCTGGGTTTGAACCCCCAAGGCTCTATCCCCTCTAAGTGAAGGGACATCAGAAAAGCCGCTGGTTACCTCTGGCTACAGGGCCCGAGTATAAAAGGACACTGAGTGACCTGCTCACAGTGACCAGGAGAGCTGAGAGGGATCAAATAGGGACAGGGCCTTGGGACGGTGGTGTGTGGTGTGTGCTCCCATTCAGATGTAAGGTAAAGGCGGCTCAACGGGGCCCAGTGGTGGCGGTGGCGCTGGTGGCAGTGGCTTCCACCACCCCACTTTGCCACCTGTGTCCAGAGCACTGGGGAAAGGAGGCCTCCGGCATGCCCAGCCCGCTGGCCCCATTCACAGGTGGAGAAACTGGGACAGGGTCAGCAGGTGACCTGCTGTGGTCACAGGGCAGCCTCGGGGCAGGGTGAGGCTGAGGACAGACGCCTGCTGTCCAGGCCTCTTCCATGGCCAGGGACACTGGAGATGGGGACGGGGAGGAGGAGGCGGGGTCCAGGAAGGGGAGGGGGAGAAGGCCTGGGCACACGTCATCATAACTGCACACATGTACCCTGACACACGTGTACACACACACACACACACACACACACACACACACACACACACACGGCAAAATTAAAGTCGAGAGCTTGGCCAAAAAAAAAAAAAATCCTACCTCTGCTCCATCGAAACTTATTTTAGGGCAGGAGGTAATTGCCAAGGCTCCAAATAAAAAGCCAACCACAGGCTGTAAACGGCTCCAAGTCTTTAATTAGACCCCAAGGAAAAAAAAACAATGGCGAAAAGAAAACAAAAGTCGGAGAAGCTTCCAGAGGAGAGAGCGTGCATGACCCCTCCTGCCTTCCCAATCCTGCGGCCTCCCGTGGTGACTGTCACGCCCGGAGGTGGCATGAGAAAGCACCCTCCACAGGCTGGCACCTCTCCTAGGGCCTCCCTCTCTGTGTCCCAGCCTGGCCAGAGCACCCAAAGCAGGGCTGTTTCTGCCACTCTGGAGGCGAGGGAGGAAAGCGCTTGGGACCTGCGTGGCCGGGGTGCACTCAGAGTCCTGCATCCATTCCTCGGCCACTGAGCTGTCTACCCAAAGCCACTTCCCACTCCCTGGAGTGTCTCCCAGGCTGCAGCCCCTGCTCCTTCTTCTGGGCCATGTGGCGCTGGGGGGACAAACAGCAGACCCCACAGCTCTCCCCACACCGTCTCTCCTAAGTAGGAGCGGATGCTCAAAAGTCCTCAGGGAGACACGTGGTACGCCAGGGACAGCACCAGGTCAGCTTGTTGTCCATGAAAGCAAGTCAAACACTCACAGACCCTGCTCCCAGGAGGCACTGGGATTCCACGCCTGCTGAGCCCCTGCCCTTGGGGAACGCGGGAGGACCCGACTGTGGGAGGACTGGGGAGAAAAGGGAAGCTGCTGTTGGGGAGACTGCAGAGGGACGAGGGGTCCACACACACTCTCTCTCTGAATCCCACAGGTGTGTGTGTGTGTGTGTGTGTGTGTCTCACTAGTGCCCAGGCCAGCACGTGCCATCAATGCCCACAATGCCAGAGGACAACATTCCACCGAGACATCCAGAGAAAAGCCCAGAGCCAAACACGTCTCGACCCTGACCCTTGGCAGGCAAACGAGGGGAAGCCCAATCCCTGTCCGTGGCTCTGCAAACCCAGGGATGGTGAGGTGGCCCAGCCACTGCTGCAGGGCACATGCAGTGCGTGGGCGGGGCCTGGTCCCACCAAAGATGCTTGCAAAGGCAGCAGGACCAGCAGACTGCAGACTGCCAGCCCCTCTCCCATGGCTCACGGCAGCTGCCTGGAGCCAGAGAGGGCGCACGGACGCCTTGCTCTATGCCCGAGTCTGCACCCATCCCTCAGCAAGAAGCCGCCGTGAGCTAGGGGCAGGCCTGCTCATACGGGCACCAGCCACCCATCGTTTGGTACCTAGGGGGTCTGAGGCCTTGTCAGAGGCCTTTGAGTGCCCGCACCTCTGCAGCGAGGGTACAGCTGTGCCTGTTTCATGGCTGTGCCCTGTACAGCGGTGTCCGGATGGCCACTCAGGTCGGCCAGTCCCTCCCTGTCTGCCTCTGCTTCATACTCGGCTCCCCCGACTCTGGACCGCTGGCTGTAGGCTGCCCCTTCCCGGATATGTGCTCCTGTTCCAGGGTCTCTGATCGATGCTTGAACACAAACGCCTTACTCGTTCAAACTGAAATGCAGGTGACAACTGCGACTGGCCGTGCTGCCAGTTCTCAGCACCCACTTTGCTCTGCCGAGATGGCCGAGCCCTGTGTAGCCACAGCAAGCGGGAACTTCCTCCCAGGCAGAGCAGGCGACTGGGCCTTCCCAGGTGGACCTCCCCGCCGGACCCTCCTGCTTGCTTCTCCCCTCGCGGTGGCCGGGCTCAGCTCTCCTGGAATCTCAAGTGGCATTCCCCTCTGATGACAAGCCCTATGGCTGCTGCTTCCCTGCTTCCTGACTTGGGAATAGGTTGGGAGCACCAGTCCTGTCCCCAGGCAGAGGCAGCAGGACTCCTGCTAATTAATGTACTCTCCATCTTCCCTGAGAGCTGACTAGACACCACCAGATGGTCACAGCACCATGCCCTCTACCCGTGTCCTTTCCTTGGGACCATACGGCAGCTTCCTGTCCACCCTGCAGAACTCCAAGACAGCCCCGTCCCTGTTAGCCACGTGTGTCCCATGCAGCCCCAAATGGAGAGGGCTAATGACAAGAATCTCTGGTAGGTTTGCAGTAGGGCTTCTTAGCAAATGTTCAGACAAGGTTCCAATTTCGGTCCTAATTTCACCAATTCACCCAGGGAGCTAGGGCAGGAGAAGACCCAGGGGTCCTGAATTCTTGGAGGTGTTAAGATGTGACTTTACAGCCACAGGCCACAGAACATTAACTTTTTTTTTGTACCAGGGATCGAATTCACGACTGTGCACTTGCAAGACAAGTGCTTATGCCACTGAGCTGAATCCCTGGCCCCAAAAACATTAACTTAAATCCCAAGAACCAAGGCCTGGCTGGCCTCTCCTCCCCAGGAAGGTACAACATAGAAAGTGCTCCAGCTAGAAGTGGAAGGCTCTTTGGAGGTCCCTGATCACAGGAGTCACCGCAGACATCACTGTGGGCACCTCTGCAATCTAGGGGAGGGGGTATCCTGTGGGGTACATGGCTGTGGCCTCCAGATAGTCAGCTTCCATGCAAGCACAGGTGCCTCTGCTGGGGCGTCAAATAACAGCGTTGGGTCCCAAAGGCAGGGAACTCAGGAGAGGCAGAGTCAAGCAAAGACTGGATCCACTGTTCTGAGAAGTCCTGGAAGGAGTGGCCCTGTCCTGTCTTGGGGGAGACTGCATGATGACATGGGTCCAGCAGCCGCCATGTGAGCCCCAGCTGGTGGAGTGGCTTCACTTTCTCTTTCCTAAAATGAGGCAGAGGGGGACACTCCTTGGGGAGTCTGGGAGGCCACAGCCCTGCAAAGGATCAGGGAAGGCCTGTTCACAGTTAGCACCCCGAGCGCGCCAGCTGGGATTAGCACTGTGACTGCCACGATTATCATGATGGGCACTGTGCTTTTCCAGGGCAAATCCTCTATGAAAACCTCTTTGCAGACAGAGCTACAAGGAGATGGGGGCAGATCCGAACTTGTGACTGAGAAGAGCTGCATCTCCTAAACGCTCGATCTACAGATGCAAAACTAGCAATTGGAGGGTGAGGGAGATTTGATTGGAGGCTGTGAGGGCCCTGGATGGGCTGAGTGAGTCGCAGTGACCCAGGACTGGCCTGCCTGGGATCCAAGATACAGGGACCAGACAGTGGCTGGTAGAAGGTGAACATGTGACGGGCCCTCCCTGCCCCGTCTTTCAAGCCGTGATCTTTGGGGTGAAGCTTATTTATCTAGGGCAGCAAGGGTTAATACTGGGGCTGGGAGAGGCCAGGCAGCAAGGAGCACTCCCTGTTTATTAATAAGCTATTTATCACCAGCTTTGCTTTTAATGCCATTTGGGCTTAATGTCGTTAATGAAATATAAATACCCACGCTAACGATGTCGGTCAGAGGCAGCACGGGCAGCAGACGGCTGGAGAAGCAGGGCCAAACCACCGGGCACGCTGGGGAAGAGGCTGAGAGCTCAGGAAGCGGAAGAGGTTCCCACCAGCTTGGCACCCCCGGCCTCTTCTGCTCCCACCACAAGACTCCCCGGCAGGCTGTGCCGGGAAAGGCTGGGAGGAGGCAGCCCGGGTGGGAGGCTGGGGGAGAGGAAGCCTTGTAGGGTGCAGATGCTGTTCACTCGTGGAGTACATGGCCCTGGCGAGAGCGCTCCCATCTCAGGGCAGTGCCCACCTGGCATCGGGCCTCTTGGCTGTGAGGGGCTGGACTTCCACCAGCTGGCAGGAGGCCCATGTCACTACCCTGAGCTTCCTGACTACGGGGAACGGAGCCAGGGCAAGAGGGGTCATGAGCGGGAGCTGTTAGGACCCCATTAAGCTTTCCAATAAAGACCCGCCCTCCCTGGCCCCAGAAGGCCAACTCAGCAAGCTTAGCCCACTGAATGGCATGCCCTGCCCGAGAAGCTACAGGCTGCTCTGTGGCCTTGAGGGTGGGCTTGGAGAGGGCAGCAGATGGATATTTCCATTCTCTGCCCAGAGGGCATGGCCCATAGAGATGGCTCAACATAGCAGAGTGCTGGTCCTGACCTTGTGCCTGGCCCCACCTGGCCCCCTCCGGCCTGTGCACCATCCCTACCCACCTAACCCAACCCAAATTATCTGCCGGGAACTTCAGGCCTTCTCCTCTCAGGAAAGACCCACAGACTGTTACCAGACAGCAGCCTCGCCTGGGAAAGGCAGCCATGGACTCCCTCCAGCCCTGGGACCACAGATGTCCCAGAGGGAACGTGAGAGTCCACACCGCCAAGGGCCATTGGGACCCACATACAGGTTAGGGCTCATCTTTGCCTCCACCCTCGTCTTCCTGCCCTGTGACAGTGGAGGTCACTGTGTCCCCAGCCCCACCCCGCTTACAAAGTCTGCAGCTGCCTTCCCAAGGGGCGGCTCCTCCAGAGGGAGCCCCAGGTGCCCTTAGGAGAGAGCCCCAAAGCTTCCAGCCCTCCTGCTTGGGGTGGCCAGAGGTAACACAGGACTCCTAGTGACGCCTGAATTTCTAACGAGCAATGAATACTTTTTAGCAGAAGTATATCCCAAACATCACATCGAACATCTTGCACTAAAAATTAGGTGTCGTTTAACCGAAATTCAAATTTCACTGCAGTGTGGGCTGTCTTTTCTTGTTAACTCTAGCAACCCTATCCCAGCTACTCAGAAGGGAGCGTCTGGCAGGTGACAGGAGCATCAGGGGCAGCGAGAGAGAGGGAGATCCCTACCCATCTCGGGACAGCGGACTCCTATAAGAAGGTCTTTCCCCCTCCTGTTCCCCTCTCCCATCACCGGTCACTCCTACACTGCCCCATGTCATGGCTCATAAGGGGGTCCCCTCTCCCTGCACCCCCCACCAAAGTCACCTCCACGTCCCCGGAGGAGCACAGGGCTCATTTGCCAGGGATTGGTGGAGCTCAGCTCCGTGGCTAATCCCCTGGGTGGCTCCTGTCAGATCATTAATTAGCTAAAGCGGATCGGTCCTGGAACAACATGGCTTGGACTTCAGATAAAGCAGGCCAGGGGAGCCGGGCAGGGGGCTGCTTAAAGTGACAAGACCCTGTTTGTGAACTGCTCCCTGGGAGGAAGCGATGCCAGGGTGGGGTGCATTCCAGGCAGCCCCTCAGCACCCCTCTTGCCCACCCCCAGATGGCACTGGAAGAGACAGCATTGAAGGCAGATCATCTGATACACAGGGGACCCCTGAGAGGAGGAGCTGGTGACAGTTGGGCCTAGTTTTTTTAATAAAGAATTTGGGCAAAATCAGCTCATGCCACACAGAACTCTGCGAAAAGCCTGCCGTTTCCCTGCGGGTGACAGCCAGATCTCACCATGGCTCCAAGGCCCGCAGATCTGTGGGGGCCCCATCTTGATGTCCATCTTCCTCCCAGGCGGCCGCCCCAGCCTCCTTCCTGACCTCTGGCAGGCCGACAGGCTTGGTCTCTGGGATCTCAGGGCTGCTTCCCACTTGTTCCCCCAGGTGTTAATCACTCCCTCACCTCTGTTCTGTCTTCACCATCGCAGTGTCACCATCGCAGTGACCCTTTCCCTTGAAAGCCACACCTCAAGCTGCAAACCATACACCTACCTCTTCCCCTCCCTGTTCCCTTGTCTAAAGCGGCTTAAGTTTCCTCCTTCACACGCGTTGCCAACATCTCTATTCCTTTATCTTATTTATCATTTGCTTCCCTGTGCCCAGTGTAAATTCTCAAAGGCAGGAGTTCCTGCCTCTTGGGTTCACTGTCCAATTTCCAGTCCCCAAAGCCAGAGGCGCAGGCACGCAGTGTTGCTCAGTGCTGACTGATGAATGAGGGTAGGTCGGGGGTCCGGGCTGGACCACCACCTCTTCTGGTTCTGAGCCCATGCAGCTGAGCTCTGGTCCACCCCATGGATTCTGCGAGCACCCGCTTCCTCTCCCCCCTCCTGTCTGACCCCAACCTTCCCCAGTTCTACCTCCTATACTAGGTGCTATCCATTCCCCTCCTCCTGCTCAAATGCGTTTCCTGTTCTTGTCTTCTGAGCGACACCTTAGGGGACCCACCTCCATGTCACTCAGACCTCCCGTCCCAGCTGAGACAGCTCCTCTCCCTGCCTGGGGGGCTGCACAGGACATAGGACAGTGGTGACGGTGACCGAGAGGGAACTTCGGGACTCACAGCTGCTGCCTGGGCCCAGCTCAGCTGCTGGCAAACTCTTGGGCTTGGATTGTTTTGACTTGAGCCGGTGAAGCTGAAATATTGAGTCACAACGGCCCTAAACTTCGTTACCAGCTCTTAACACAGATTACTAAGGGAAAAGAGTTGCTTTTAATTGCTTTTCCCAATTAGCATTTCTGGAGGAAAAACTCGTGTGTAATTACACCACCTCTCCTCTGCCCGCCCCCCTCAACTTGGCCACAGGGGCTCCTGCCCCAGGCTGCCAGAAAAGGCTTCTGCTCCCCAGGGAGGCCAAGGAACCAAGCCTGGAGAAAACCTGCCCAAGGAGAACCCGGCAGAGGACAAAGCAGGAGGGGCCTGAAGGTCCACACAGGAAGGACTGGACCACCTACAGCTGCTGAGATGCTCATGTGCAAAACCTGACATCTCTCCAGGTGACGCTGGGAGCCCGCGGGGACCGAGGCGGGGACCGAGGCAGGACAGACTGGCTTCTCTCCTAGTCTTAAACCATCAACCCCCGCAGCCCCAGATAAGAACCACCTGGTGACGCCAGTCAGGGCGGGTGCTGCTGGCCCTTCTATCCGTCTTCCCTTAGACCTCTGCTTGGTGGGGATCGGGGGCTCCTCGACCCCAAGAGGGAGAACTGGGGGAGATGCCAGAGGGCGGGACACCTGTGCCATCAGACAGAGCCCCTACCTAGCGTGGAACCAGCTGTCTCCCCAAACCACCTCCCAGCCGAGCACCAGCCCGGCCCATCATACCACCACTGTGCAGAGGCCACGAGTCCCCGCTTCCCTTCAGCCGGCACCTCCCGCTCCTTATCCCACCCGCCTGCATCCCCCACTGCAGCTGCGCACTCCGGAGCTGCCAGCCTTCCGTCAGATCAAAGCCCTGGAGGATGGCGTTAGAACTGTCCAGTCCAGTTAGGAGTGAAGGTCATGGATCTAGTGCAGACGGTGGAGGCTGAAAAGCAGAGAAGCCTCCCGTGCGTGCATGGACGCACATGCCTGCGCCCCAGACGCGCCCTCCCCGAGAGAGACATCCGCTCTGAGCCAAGCTGGGGCACCAGCAGCGGGCCTGGGACGTCCCGGAACCCCACTACCAGGCGCTGCCAGCTTGCCCTGCTGCTGCTCCCTCCTGCCACTCCCTCTGGAGGTCAGGCCTGCAGAGCTTCCTGGAGGGCTGAGCTGCTGTGCCACGGATTGCTTCCCACTTGGGACAGCCCTGACGCCCCCTGCAAGATGTCACCAGTCTGCCCTTCCTGTCACTGCCCCTGGAGGTCCGGCCTCCTGAGCTTTCCTGGAGGGCTGAGCTAGCCCATATGGCTGGGGATACACTGTCAGCCCGGGCAAGTGCTCATGGGGCCCAGCAGCCGGTGGTGACAGCTTTGTGCCCGTGCCAGCCAGGCCTTTGGCTTGCTCCGGACTACGCAGCAGTGCCTGAGGCTGCACTGACCCTGTCGGGGGCAGGGGTGGGGGTGGTTTGGGGATCTCCTGGCTGTGACAGCATCGGGGCTGGGATCATCTGCTTCAGTCTCGCCCTAGAAAAACGGACAGGAGCCCAGGTTCAAGTGTGACAGGGTGATTCACACTTTTCCTTGTGGAAAGACTAATGGGTCCCAGCTGATGAGCTGGGTGCAGGCTAAGCAGGCCCCCAATGTTCAGTGAGGCCTTAGAAAAACTCACCTCTCAGCCCTCAGAGCTGGGCAGCTGAGAGTCTAACTGACCAGGCACACAGGAAAGGGATCTGGGAGCCCAGGCCTGGAAGCCACAGATCCCATCTAAAGCCACAGTGAGAGAAACTCTATGCCAACCCAAGGCCTGGCACAGGAATCAAGGAGCAAAGACCCCCAAACAGGCTTCCACAAAGAGTGTGAGGGCTGAAAGCCCCAGACTGCTCTAAGGCTGATGGCCCAAAACTGGCGGGGCGGTGCCCTCCCACTCCAACGGGCCCTTCCTAGCAACCCGAGAACTCAAAAACCCACACTAACAGTAAAAGCCATGGGTTGTTCTCGATGCTTCGAGGTTTGGGGGGCACGGGAGAGAGACAGCACAGGCCACACCTGACTCCGCCTCATTCCGCCCGCTGGCAGGTCCCGCTTCCTCCCTTCTCAGCACACGCCTGAACTGCCCCTTCACCTCTCCCACCCTCTTCTCAGCCCTCGTCATCCTCCACCCAACGGACCCTCCCCAGGGCACCCTCAGCCATGTTTATAAAATGAAAACCAGATCACCTAATGGCCCCGTTTAAAACCCACCAGAGTCGCCAAGAATAAACCTGTGACTTCTCCCCGGCCTTCAAAGTCCCACACATGCTGGCTCCTTGCTTTTCTTTCTGGCCACTGAATGGAGTGAGCTTCTCTTACTGTAGGCCCTTTAAACTACCCGTTCTCTCTTTCTGGAATATTCTCTCCCCTGTTCCTCCGGTGGCTGTTCATTTCCTGTCCTTCAGTCTCAGTTATGGGTACCTCTTGATGAGTTCTCCTCCAAGCTGACCCCCAAGTGCCACCAGTCGCTTCCCATCCCCTCATGCCATTCTTTTGGGGAGGCCCGGGGTCGCCTCCCTGATTAGACTGCCACTAGGGCAGGGGCTTTTTGTTTTATCCACCAGAGAGCATGTGGCAGACACCAGGCCCTTTGTAAATGCGAAATAATTGCAAGCGAATCTTGAGTAGAACAGCTAAAAATGAGGAGAATCTCGGCTAGACAGGACCAGGCCTGCGGTCCAGACCAAGCGTAGACTTGTCCACTCATCCACCTCGGGTGAGGCAGGAAGCCTCTGAGACGGTGGGTCATCCCTGCCACAGAGGACCCCAATCCCTCCACTGGAAGGGGCTGGGGACACAAAGAGGGCCCGCCGTGACATTCCCATTGGAGCCCTGAGTTCCTCCCAAGCTTCATTATCGAGCCGGAGACAGCCGATGCCAGGATGCGGGAGTCCCACCGGACCCGCTGGGCACATATCCTGCGCCGGGTGCAAATCCCAGCTGGCACAGCCCCTGGGGGTCAAGTGGAAACTTCAGAAAGGGAAAAACTAATGGGCATGTTTTGCCCAGAGAAAGAAGAAAACAAAAAGCCTGCCGTGGAGAACAGAACAGGCCATCAGGCCATCGTGATCCCCTCCACGGGGGCTCTGCAGGCACCCCGGCAGCCTGCTCAGGGGAAGAGCACAGGGTGGGATAGGGACCAGCCTGAGGCACCTGTGTTCCCAGCATTTGGGGCCGTCAGGGCGGCAAGGTCAGGCAAGACGAGTCCCAGAGGCCGTGAAGTGAGGCAGGTGCTAGCACCAAATCCAGGCAAGATTGCGGCACAACCAGAGTCCCCACAAAGCCTTTTGCAGGCAATAGTCAAAACAGCCCTGCAGCTTTTAGGGGACAATGGCAGCGTCCTCTAGGTACAGATGAACCAATTCCTGGACTCCAGGAAGAAGAGTCCTAGCTGCCTGGTTGTTCCACCCCAGCAACCAGAGGCCATATTTGCATGTGATTTGCAAATCCCGGCTCTGTATTCTAGGCTTCTGAGAGTCCCTGAGGAGGCCCGGCCTGGAACGAAGCAGGATCACAGCACCAGGGACCTCCCTCACCGGCGGGCACCGAGGCGCCCATCTCTGCCACTACTTCCTCCCCGCAAGTCCAAAGTCCAGAGTTGCAGAGTCAGGCCACAGAGGGAGTGGCAGGACCCACCTGCCCGCGGTGTCTGTGGGGGCTGAGCACATGCAGGAGAAGCGGCCCCAGCCTTGCCTTCCCTGATGACCGCTCGGCCTCAGACCCTGTCCTTGGGTTTTAGGAACACACAACACCTCTGGGCTGGTTCCCTCAGGATCTCAAGAGAATATTGAGCGATGACCAATATAGAGTGAGTCACCTACTGAGTGCCAACCCCCCACACCCCAAGGACTGCCAAGTTTAATATCCCTGTGGGTAAACATCTGACAGGAGGGCCCCATACACCAGCCTTAGGCAAGAGTCTATTCCCAAGTCTGAATCGAAGGTGCATGCAGCTTCAGTCTAAGGGAGGTCCTGCCCAGCTAGGCTGGAGCCTGGAGAGAGCCCCACATCCCCAGGCCAGCTACACCCACATACAGGGTCAGAGCAGGGGCCGACGGGTCCCTGGCAGGAGGGAAGCTGCCTACATCCAGGAGCCTCACCTGAGACAGCTGCCCACTGCTGCCCCTGGGCATGCTGGGAGGACTCTCCTAGGTCAGCCATTCCACCGGATGTTGTTTATTTTACGGATGAGAAAATTGAGATCCAGAGGGGACCAAGCGTGTGTCAAGTCAATGGCAAGGCCAAGGCCAGAATGCAGATGCCTCCTTCCTGATGGACTCTTTTCCCAGGCTGATACATACATACACATTTTCATTTCCACCTTTGGGGTATAAGCTACCCCCGTCCATATCACAGCCCTCTGAGAAACCTGAGTGTAGGGCCTATACGTTCCCTACCCAAAGGAGCACCCCCAAATTGGCCAGCCCACTCTTCCCAGGGGCATCTTAAGAACTGGGAGCAACTACCTTTGCACCCCAAGAAGCCAGGGTCCGAAGTCCATTCCAATGTGTAGCACTGGGGAGTTGCAGGACCCCCTTAGGAAGGAGGGATCGGTGGCTGGGGCAGCTGGAAAGGCAGGTGGGATGGAGGTGGTGGTCTTTGCCTTCCGTCAGTGAGGTCTGTGTGCCTACCAAGAGAAGGAGGGGAAACAGATTAGGCTAAACTGGCGCCCACAAAGCAGCTGCACACAGCAGGGCGAAGGGGTGAGCTCCCGACACCTTGTGCGGTAACAAGCCAGAGAGGCAGAGTTCTGAGCTCCTGCCCACAATCAGCACATGGCCTCCCAAGGCCTGTCGTGTCTGACCCTGCAACCAAGGGGCCCCGTGCACGATGACTAGCCAGTAGTACCTAAGAGAATAACCAAACAGGGCTAGGTCAATCAGGTGCCACCCCCAGTAACAACAAAGGGATCCCAGCCAAGGCTTGGGACCCGGGTGAAAGGTCAGCCCCACAACGGATCAAGCCAGCCCTGGAACACACCAGACCTATGTCACAGAAGCAAGCCTCTGGGCTCCCTCATCCCCGCCCCCTCCAGATCATCCCTGGGCAGCTCCCAGCTGCACCTGTGACCCCCTTGCAGCCCCATGGGAATCTCTAAGATCACAGCCCACAGGTGTCTCCGCATCTACCTAGGACGGTGCGTTTGGTTTCTTCTCTCTTTTTCGCCCCCTGCCCCAAAACTCTGCAATTGTACGATTTCATCTTATAGAAGAAAAGTGGGTGTGGATACAGACCCTGGAAGGAGGTGGCTGAGATTCATTTGCGATAGGTGCCGGGCCAAAAATAAAAAAGTGGCCAAAGAAAGTTGGTGCCCTGCTACCGGCAACCTTTGTGTCAATTCAAGCAAATATTGTGGTGTTTCCATGGTGATTCCTGTTTTGAATATCCACTACACTAACTTTTTAAAGGGCTTTTCCTGTTTGCGTTTCAACCTCAAACCTGTAAATATTTTCAGCCTTTTTAGAATAAGCGAGCCCACGTCCGTGCAGACACCAACACATCACCGATGTCACACACAACCTTGTGGATGTGACAGCAGGGAGCGGGGAGGGGGGCTCTCTGGCTCTTCTCACACCCACCCTGCTGCGTGCGGAGCCGGCACTGCAATTCTGGTCCCTTCCTTTCCTCTTTGCCAGGGGACTGTAGCATCCCTTGCTGGCACTGAGCAGGCTTGGTCCTGACGGCACAAGGTGCCATGGAGTGGGCGGGTGCCTGGCAGGTTCTCCAGCTTGGCTCACCTCAGCCCCTCCAGTCCCCGGGGGCCGTCCCTGGGGTGTGTGAGGCCCTCCTGTCCTGCCTCCCGAGCCAGGCCTGCATGGAAGCCCTGGCTCTGGGAAGGCAAGGCTTCGGCACCAGCTCCTCCCCTCTGCTGGGGCAATGCCACTGAGGCCAGCTCCTCGGGGTGGGCCTAGCGATGGATGGTGACATCGGGCTGGGGTGGATTCGCCTGGCCCCCAGCCGACCCTTCAGCACCACACAGGGTTAACAGCAGGTTTCCTGGTTTCCATGGATTCTCGCCAGGCCCCTAATGTGAGTTTCGTGTGATTTGGGGGAAGTGGATTTCCTTTGTTTTCCAGTTTGGGAGTATTTTTTCTTTAAAAAAGAGGAAAAAACACTTTAATGGGAACTTCAGGGCCACTGAGAGACTCACTCCTCTGGGTTCTGAAACTCCCCTGCCTATTGGAACAGAAGCCCCTGAAGTCCAGGCAGCCCCACACCGACAAAGGGCTCTGGGTCACAGAAAGGTGCCCTGGACATCCGAAAAAATCCCACCTCCCAATGCGCCCTCCTGTGGGGGGCTTTCACCCCAGTATCTCAGCAGAAAGACCTCCCTCTAAAAGCCAGTGTCTTACACAGCAGGGGCTGACACTGCCCCAGAAAAAGGTCAAGAGAAATGCATCCCAACTCCTAAAGGCGCTAGGGGCCGGGCTCTGACCACAAGTCTACCGGGAATGACCCAGTGTCTCATGCCCTGGTGTCCAAGGGACTCCAGGTCCTGGGGGCTCCTGTCTGGCCTCTTCCTGCCAACAGAGGGGCCTGCCCACAGCATGGGAGCTGGCTTCTCAGCACTGGCAGCAACACCAGCTAAACCAAGGGTGTGGCCCGGCCCCCGCAGCTCAGCCTTCCCCATTCTCACCATCCCCCAGCCTGCCAGGGTGTGGCCTCCGTCCAGGACTGTCCTCGACCAAGTGGCCTGACCCATTTACCAAACCAGAGCACAGGCCACAGGGCCTTCCCTGCACCAGGACCCTCCTACGGCCCAGGACCCGGGGCCAAGGCAGCCGTGCAAAGCTCCGTGGGTCCGGAGCCCAGAGAGTGGATCTCTGAGCAGCAGCCCCAGGCTGAAGAGGTGGGAAGCCAAGAGCGGTTACAGAAATAAGCCTGAGTCGAGGAGCAGAAGCCATGGTCTGAGTCCCGGCTCTGCACTTCACTCTCATGGGCCCTCAGCCAGGCCAGCTGATCTCCCAGACCTCCATTTCCTCAACAAGCAATGGAAGAGCGGGCAGAGGAGAGGATGCCTCTTCCCCACCCACCTAGCAGGCCTGTGGAAGGGCAAGGTAGCTGTCTACAGTCCACCCCAAGTGGGCCTGGACATCCCTCTCTGCTGCTCCTGGTACATCCTTCACTGTGGCATTTAAATCCACACTGGGCCAATGTAATTTGTTCACGAGTCTGTCTCCACCACTGAACTTTTAGCTCCTCAAGGACAGCGGCCAGGTCTTAATTATCTTCAGTGCCCAGCACTTAGCACAACAGCTGGCCCACAGCGGGCAGTGTCAGTGTTGGTGGAACCCAACTAGTCCCTGACTTCATGAATCAGTCAGAATCTGATTCTGACCTCAGAATCAGATGAGCCGAGCCAGGCGTGGTGGTGCACGCCTGTAATCCCAACACTTGGGAGGCTGAGACAGGAGGATCGCTGGGAATTCAAGGCCAGCCTAGGCCACAAAGTGAGTGCAAGGTCCCTGAACTGCATAGCGAGACCTTATCTCAAGAAGACCAACAACAACAACAAAAGAAATCAGACGGGCCAGGCTGCTCCCTCTTTTCGTGGGCTATTTTTACATGCTGGTCTGGCTTACTCCCCTAAGCCCCAACCTGCCTGTTGATCTCTCCTTCCCTCCTCCACTGTGAATTCACAACTCTCAGGTGGAAGGGGAGCAAGGATCCTCCTCCAGTGACTGCATGAGGACTCACCCAGCCCTGCTCTGTGCCAGGGCGTAGGCCAGGAGCACAGCGCACCACAGACCAGTGATTTTCCCTCTCTGCCGATGGGCTGATGGAGAGCTAATGATACCAACTAACTAGATGCTTTCTGTTTGCCAGGCGCTGTGCCAATGCTCCACACGCGCAATGCTGCTGAATCTTTAAACACGAGGACAGGAACGGTTATGGTCCCCGTGGAGAGATCAGGGCAGCAGGCGCAGAGGTGGGAAGGGATTTGCCAAAAGTCACAGGTTGCCAGACCTGTAGGAAGGCTCCAAGGCCTACTCACTGTGAGTTCCTCCTTCCTCTCCAAGCGAGCTGGGCACCCACCTCCCCAGATGCTATTTTCTCCCCTTTATGTAACTTCTCCCAGCCACTACCAGGGTCTCCAGCAAATTCCACAGGGTCACCCAAGTGCACTGGGAGGTCACAACCAAAGGTAGTAACTGTGATCAGGTGCTGAAGTCAGGGAACTTGGGGGGGCCGGGCAGAGGAATTCCTGAACTACCTTAGCAACTGGGTCTCACTACCTGACACTTGATGGGATGGGAGCGCAGAAGGCTCCCAGGAGAGAGAAGACTGCTTTTTGTCAAGAGGTCCCCCACGGGGACGGGGCAACTTGAGGAATCTCTGCTGCCTCCCCTGCATCAGGACCCCCCACCATAATGAACATCTGATGCTCCGAGACTGGACTGGGGAGCACAGCCACAGCGACCCTTGCTTTTCATCTGAGCAGATATCTACACTGCCAGGACGGAGAGAAGAGATGGTGGGGAAAGATCCGTATTGGTGAGGAGAGACGTGGAGGATCAGCCGGGGTGGGGAGAGAACAGGGCGCTAAAGAGCAGATTTCACAAACCACCCGGAGTGAACAAAACAAAAACACAGACATGCATGTTGCCCAACTTCAGGGCTGTATGGAAAAGGGAAAAAAAAAAACAATAAAAAAATCCACATCTTAATACAAAAATCCTACATGATGTGTTGTGGCACGAAAGTGTTTTCACTGCATTTTTCACCTGTGATCTCACGCAGCCGAGGAGGGTACGCCCAACACAGCAGGTATTTGGTGGTACACAAACAGAGCAAACACACACACAATTAACCAAAACAAGGGCAGTAAATATTCAAATGGGTCCAGGCTGGCATCCCGTGCCTTCAGGTGGCCCTGGAGACACTCCCATCGGGCCCTGAGAAGGGGCCCTTCAGATTTCTGAAGGAGGTAACTGGGCCAAAAACACAGTCCAAAAGGAAGGAACCAGAAGGCCTTCAGAACAGCTCCCAGCCAGCCGCTGGTTCGGTGGCCTTTCTGCTGATGGGCACGGGGAGGGACCTATAACCCCGAGGCCCTTCCTATGTGTCATCCAGCCCCCCACCCGCCACTCTCGGTCTCTTTTTGGTTCCACCCCTCCCCCTTTTTAATTGTTGGATGAGTTTACAGAGTTGTGTGCCAAAAACAATCAACTCTAGGGAACAGAGTTACACAGCAAAGGGCGTGTCACCAGAGGGAGACAACCACCTTTTCACGACAGCCTAGGTGAAGCAGGGGTGAGGTAGATGGTGTGGGGGTGGGGAGAGTCACTCCACCCAGACCAGGGCCCGGGAAAGGCTGGGGTCACCGTGCACACACACACACTCACACACACACACTGCACACACTACCCCACCAGATCACCAGGCAGCAGGTTACAGGAGGTAAGTGCACAAGCTCTGGAGCCAGGAGGCCACTCCTGGGCTGTGTAACCTAGGTAAATTACTCTAACCCCCGCCCCGTGCCTCAGTTTCCCCAACAGTAAAACAGAGATAACCATAGTTCCTCCTGAGTAGAATCGTGAAGATTAAGTGGTTTATTGCGCGCAACATGCTGAGAAAAATACCCAGTACGTCGTATGTGCTATAAAGCATTTGGCAAATCAAATAAATCAAAAAACCTGACTGAGGCAGGGAAGGGGTTTCTAGACTCTGCCATTGTAAGAGGAGGAAAAGAATAATCATTTATGTTTATTAGGCACTATCTACTCAGGATTTTAATACATAGATACATATAATCATCACGAGAATGCGACAAGGTAGATGATTATGTCTACTGGAGTTGAGAAACCAAGATACAGAGAGAGAAGGGACCCACCCAAGGTCACACACCAGGAAGTGATTTGAACCCAGGACTGTGTGCCACCCCCTCATCATTACACTGCTGGCCCAGAGGAGGAAGAGGCGAGGGGGTGGGCACTGAGCAGGAGGGAGGGGCTTTCAGGTTCTCTTTTGCATTTCCCAAGGTGACAGAGGAAAATGAATATGCCATCTACGCCCGTGGCTGCAGATGGGACAAAGGGCAGGGAAGAGATGACATGGCCATGATCCCTCAGAAGTTCCTATGCCAGTCCTGATCCCAGGAGATAAAGCTGCCCTCTGAACCTTCCCTTTGCCCAGCCAGACATCCCCAGAATCAGTGGGTCCCTGGAGGAAAACTGGCAAAGAGGACCGGGGATTTAGTGGCACAAGTGCCCGCCTGGCAAGTGTGAGGTCCTGAGTTCGATTCTCGGTTCAAAAAACATGGCAGAGCTAGGGGACTATCTCCCAGCAATGGAGCCTCAAAGCCTGGAAAAGGCCCTGCTTCCAAGCCAGAGTTCTATAAACCTTTTTCACTTTCTAGGAACCAAGACACATCCTTAGAGGGGACCACAGCGGAGGACAAGAGGGGACAGCGGGCACATGCCTCCAGATCACCAGGCCAGGCCCAGGGAGCATGAGATGCCCAGAGCTGAGTCCAAGGCTGCCTGCCCTGAGAGTTACTATCCTCTCTCCTTAGAGACCAGGCTTGGTGGCTCAGCCCTTTCGGCCATCGACCACCCAAACTCATTCAGATATTTCCTCTCTCACTTGCTTTTTTAAAAAAATTTAATGTTCTCTATAATTCATCCGTCCCAGAAGATAATCGATAGAGCCCGTAATGAAAATCTGAGCCATATTTTATGATCCGCTGCGAGCAGAAAGGGCCACATCAGCAGGTCCAGCTTTGGCCCTCCCTATCTGTCTTGCCCACTGCCCCGGGGATTGCTTTCCCTGCTGGCCCTGACCACCACCCCACACCCAGAGCTCTGCCCCCAGCCACACGAGAAGAGTCACGACCGCAGCATCACCCCAACGCTCCCGCAGCCAGCCCAGTCGCAGGATGGTCACGGGCCACTGCCAGGTCTTCCTAGAGGGGTCCCCCAACCTGGCAGCCCTATACCGTGACCCTAGAATCCTACAACCCTCTTCAGCTGGGCTCTCCTAGAAGCCCAAAGACCCTCACTAGAACCAGGAGACCTATACAGTCCTCAAGGGAGCAGGCCGGGCCTCCACCATGACATCCCCCACTAACAAAGTCCACCCCCAATCTCTGGGGATGTCAAGGGAGGCTCTAAGGTACTTCTTGGACCCTCTAATCAATGGAAAGGGGAGATTATTACTCAGTTTCACTACCTCAAGCAAGTTTCTTCCTCTCCCTGACCTTCAGCCCCATGAAGTGAAGGGGATGGATAAGGACAGCAGCCCTCCTGCCCCACCAGAACCTATCAAGGGTTAGAGTGCATAGCGCTCTGCCCCTGGCCCTGCCTCTTCCAATGGGAGCCAATCAGCAGGCCACACCTTCTCCTCCCAGAATGCCTCACTGCCCACCACCAATCAGAAAACATCACAGCACAAGTGCCAGGAAGAACCTCCCCAGCAGAGCTAATCAGAGCCCAGAGGGCGCTCAGAAACTCAGGCCAACCAAAGGAGTGCGATCTGTACACATGGTGGACTACTATGCAGCCATTAAGAGACACTTTAGAAGAGCAGAAAATGGTAGCTGTTGTTTGACTGCTGCCTGGGAGAACTTTTAGTACTGTCCAGTACAACAGCCACTGGCCCCAGGTACTGACCACTTTTGGTACTGCCCAGTACAACAGCCACTGGCCCCAGTTACTGACCACTTGGAATGTGCTAGATATGATAGAGGACGTGATTTTTAAATTTTATTTAATTTTAATTAAGTTTAAATAGCCACATGTGGCCAGGGGTGAACTGAATTGGACAGCACAGAGTTAGATAAATAATTTCATCAATGTAAAATTTTTTTTTGAATAAAAAAATTAAAAGTCTTTATCCCAAGGCTGTAGGAAAATAATCATTAACTATAAAAACAGAAATATTTAAGTATGTCATTCTGGGCTCAGTGTTAATTATTTTATGTGGCTCATTGAACTGGATCCTTACCAGTTGATAAGATACATATATGACCATTACCCCCAATTTATAGATGAGGAAATTGAGTTTTTGAATTAGTTTTTTTGTTTGTTTTAGGTTTGAAATATTAAGTAATTTGTCTAAGTTTACACTTCTGGGGCTTACAAGTAGTTCTTTTTTTCTCTCTAACATACTTTTTAAAAAAAAGGTACATTTTTCTTTTCTTTTCTTTTCTTTTTTCTGGTGTGGGGGATCAAACTCATGACCTTGTGCTTGCCAGGCAGGCACTTATGCCACTGAGCTAAATCCCCGGCCCCAAAATAGGTATATGTTTTAAAAATTTTTTTAGATTCTTTTTTATTTCCAATTAGCTGTGAACATTAATTACAATTAGGGAGAAAACATATTTTTTAAAGATCCCAAAAGGGGAAGCAATTCTTTTTTTTCCCCAGGAACAAAGTATATGAAGAGGTTTCTGGGGTCACTGGCCAATGGGGTCCCTTGCCTGGCGAGTGGAAATAGAAGCTGGACTTAGGGTCCCCCGCACCCCGCGGCTCCTGCTACCCGAGTGTCCTGCACACAGGAAGCCCAAAACCCCCAGAAATGCTGCCAGGGGGCCCAGCTTCCCAGCAGCCCCAGCCCGGCCAGCTCCCGCAGGCTCCTCTGAGGTTTTGCCACCCTCCCCCAGTCCACCCAGGTCCACCTGGCCAGGGCAGCAGGCGGCAGGTGGGGAAGTCAGCACACACCTCCCTCTGGGCGGCCCATCCATCCCCCTCTACCTTCCAGAGGGGCATGTGATTTCGGAGTAGTCAGTATGCAGGGCCAGCAGCCAGGCCAGGGCTACACTGCCTGCCTCTTCCCAGAGAGACTGGTGTCACCCCACCCACCCCCTCTTGGGATTGCTTCCACGTTTAGAACAAGAGGGGCCAAAGAAAATCACCCTCAAAGGTCAGAATCCCCCCAAAGTACAGAGCTGGTTAGAAGTGAAGTCAGGGAAGAGTCCCAGTTTTTGTCAGCCTGTGAACTGACTTGGGGGGACAGGGAGGGACAGGCGGTGACCGCCCCCCTCGTCACACTTCTCTCTCAGCTTTACCCTCCTCCCACACGCAGAGATTGCTCTGATTTTGGTGTGTGTGGGGGGAAAGTGGGAGGTATAAGCAGCAGGATAAATGCTCTTACTTCGAAGGTTTATTATTATTATTATGGATTTTTGGTTCCCTGTTGTCTGCTGTCCTCTATCATTCCCAATCTACCTTAGGTTACCCTTGGCTTTATATATTTATTTTTTGGGCTGGTTTCAGGTGCTTATAGTTTATCACACAATCAGCCCTGTGAGGTATACTGGGTGTTTCCAGAAATTACATCACAAAAAATCATGCAATTAAAGTGTAAGGGGAAAAAAAAACAGAGCTGTTGCTTAATTTGGTATTTTAATTAGCGACTTATTGTAAAGGTAGACTTTTAAAATGGAGGCGCCTAGCAAGGCTAGTAAACAAGTTCTGCTAATGAATTAATTTTACCCTCCTCCTTGCCCTCCTCGGTGTCGTCGTCTTGACTGGCCCAGTTCTAGATTTTCTCTAGAATTTGCCTGTCTCCTCCTCTATCTCACTTCTTGAGCACTGTCCAGAACACATATTAGAAAACGAACACGTATTCAAAATAAGAACATTCCAAAATAATACCAAGAGCTCTGGCACCCAGGACTCCCTGGGAGCCCTGGCCTGTAGCTTTGCTGGTGACGGTGCTAGCTGAGAACCCAGAGCCAAGCCGACTGTCACATTCTGTGCACCTGCCAAGGCCCTCACTTAGACCCGTGTTCCCCGAAGCACACTAATAAAAAAAAAGAACACAAAGAAAAGCCTAGAGCAGTGGAAACTTCGAAGGCAATGGGGCAAGGTGGGACCATGTGCCACCTGGAGCCCAGCAAGAACACGGTGAGGGGACCTGAGAGAGAGGGAGGGAGGCTCGGGCAGTTGTGAGACCCAAGAGCCCTGCGGTTGCCTAGAGGGAGGAGGAGAAGGAGCATGGTAGAAGAAAGGCAGTCTGTAGCCAGACTAGAAGGGTCTGCCCAGGTCACATGGCAGATCAGAGAAAGGACACACCCACCAGGGCCAGGCACCCTCGGAGGGGTAGATCCAGGCCACCACCAGCGGTCAGGAATGGGTCCCAGTCCTGTCCCTCCCCTCCTGGGAGGGAACCAATGGGCCTCTCCAAGCCCAGGTTCCAGGAAAGCAGATTAAGGACACGGCAGAGCAGTCTGCCACCCTAGGAAGGGACATGTCCTCGGGTGTCCCACAGAAGGGAAGGCTGCGGGAGCTGCCTCTGCAGCACATCAAGAACAGAGACCCCTGGGTGCCTCAACGTCCCTGGACTCTGGGGAGTACCTGAGCCCTTCTGATACCCAGAGGTGGAGCCAGCTGAAGGAGGACAGGATGTCCACCCTGAGCACCAAACAGCAGCGTGCCTCATCCCTAGTGCTGTGACATCCCAAACCAAGTCAGAGATCGCGTGGAGGACAGGTGTGCTGTAGGAACATCTTCGGACGGGTCAGGGTACTCGGCACCAGGAGTAAACCCCACACTGGCCCCTAGATTGGAGGCCTGGGCAGGGCTGTCATTTAAACTGGATCTCCCTGGCTTCTGGCATGGGACACATACACACTTCCAGTGACAGCAGATGGCCTCGGGACCACACTAGTGAGGGGCTGCTGAGGCTGGAGAAGCCTCTAGAACCCCTGGTGGCAGACTCTTGGCCTCCACCACTGAGCTTCCCAAAGGAAGGAAGGAGGGGAGGAAGGCAGAACCAGGGAGGAAGGGGCCTCGAGCTGTGTCATCGCGCACCGGTGGGAACCCAGACCCAGCCTCGCGACGGATCCTGCGGGGTTCAGCTTCAATCGGAAAGGAAAGCTTCCATCAAACATAGGCCAGGCAGGGATGCGGGCGCTGAGATTAGGGATTTGGAAAACCATCTGAGGAACCCGGCCCTGGGAAGACAGCAACAGGATTTAATACCTGATCCTGGCTGTCTGGTAAACACCCTGAACTGTGCCCACACTCCGTTAGGCAGCCCCGGATCCTCAGGTGTGCCGGCGACGGGCAGGTAGAGACAGCCGTGGGCAGAGACAGGAAGGGAGGGAGTGTGGGCCGGGGGCGGGGGCGGGGGCGAGGCCGGCCTGGGAGGAGAGGATGGGTGGCAGCCAAGCCAGACAGTCAATGAGACAGCTGACAGGTGCAGGAAGGGGGCAGGGAGAAGGGAGAGGCCATGGGGGGGCTTCAGAACACTCCGGGGGTGCTGCCGCCATCACACCCCAGAGGGCCGAGTGAGGAAAGGGGCAGAGCCTTGCAGGCAAAGCCCTTGGCATCCCGGACTCCCTTTGTCCAGGTTAAAGACACCCGGCTCCCCCAAACCTTACACAGGAGAGGCAGCAGGTGCTACTGTGGCCAGACAGGATGGCAGGTGCTGGGGTCTCTTAGGGTCACTCTGACCTCAGCTCATGCACACGCACCCCAGGCCCGAAAGACCATCAAACTGGGCAGAATGGCGCATCACAGGCTGGGAAGGGAACACGAACTGGGTAACACTGCGGCTGCTTAGAGAGGGCTTGATCCCCAGAAACAGTAGGAGCGAGGTGCCAGGGTCCTGGGCATTGCTCAGAGAGGGCCACGGTGGCTCTGACCCAGCTCTGGGTGGAGCTGAGAGAGCTGGCAGGGCCAGTGTTGAATCCGGGTACTCCCTGTGCCACCTGCACCCCCAGGCCCAGCAGGGCACCCCGCTAATCCTCTTTTCCCATTTCCATCCGCTCCTTGAGTAATTACAGTTTTGGGTTGAAAGCCATTTGGAGTGCCACCCCCAGCCTGGTGCCCTCTCTAAATCCTTGGGTACACAGAGGTGCATCCCTCCTCCCAGAGACTTGGAAACCATTTCCAAAGCTCAAGGACCCACCCTCCGTGCTCTTCCAGCAATGTCCTCAGTCCTGGCCTGGTCTTGGTGGCCTTGGTGGCCTCCAACAGCTCAGCACCTCCCTCCCTGCCTGCCCCTCAGCTACCAGCCCAGAGCCACCAGGGCCTCCTGGGCACCCAGCAACGGAAAAAAAAGGAGGATTCTAGCTCGTTTTAAACCCTCACTTTCAGCAGGAGCCCCGTGACCCCAAGAAATCCCATCCACGACCCCCTTGATCCAAAGGACCCTGCAGAGGCCGGGATGGACAATTCGCCTCCTCCAGCACTGACCACATGGAGAGCCACGCGAGGCCATGAGGGGCACGGTGGGCCTGGGAAGGCACCGGGAGAGCCTGGGGCCTGTCTCCCCTTCTCTGCCCCGACACCGACGAGTTCCCTGTGCCCCAGAGTCCTCACACCCACAGCTCACACCATCAGCTGTCAACGACAACCCCAGTTTCTGCGACGGATCCCGCCATCTTGCCAGTATCAATACTTTGCCTTTTCTCCTTACCCGCCTCCTGCCCCATGAGACACCCGGGCACCCATACACCCCACCCAAGGGAAAAAACACACCAGAAAACCCCATGAGACCCGAGTTTGGGGCTGGAAACCAGCAACACAGGCTCACCATTTATTTCCCCCACACCAGGCAGGCAGCCAGCCAGAAAACCCTGGGCAGTACATGCCGCCAACTCCGCCAGACACTACAACACTTGTTGAGCTCCCTACCCTTTGGAAGCAGGTCCCCCATGCATCCCTTTGGGCCATTGCTGCCGATAATTTTTCAGAGATAAACAAACCGGTTTGGATAAAACAAGATCCAACCTGAATCCTTCAACCAAAACTCAAAACGAACCTTTCCTATCACCGTTTTCCTGTCCTCTCTGCCTTCCTCTATCATCCTTGGGTTTCCTAAAATTCAGCCCACTTGGCGGATTTGGTTTGTTTTAAAAAAAGAAAAAACATTCAATCTTCTAGGTTTTGGTTCTCGAAAACCACCACCATCACCAAGCTGGGCTCAACTACCTTGGAAAGACAGTGCGTCTTAAAACCCTGCTCCACTTTCTCAAGTAGTCTGGGCCAGAGGGAAGACGGGGGAAGGTGGACACGTTTGGCCACCTTCCTGGGCTGGTTTTGGGTCCAAGTCCCCGCTTCCCACTCTGGGTTCTGTTTAGGGTCAGGGTCTTTGCTGCAGATTCTGATGCCCGCCCTGTGTGTCCCCCCTTCAAAGGATGCGTGTGTCTAGCTGGTCTAATCGAAGTGAATATCAGGACAGGAAGGAGGAGGCCAAGGTTCAGAGAGGGACAAGACGAAGTCTGAGGTCTGTGGGCACGTGTGTGCCTACTGACCAGCTCCATGGCACTGGTGCCCGACCCTCTCTGACCTACCACCCAGCCCAGGCTCTGGAGTGGCCCCGGCCTCTCAGGCTGGGCTCTCTCCTTCCCGCCCCGAGTTAGTCGGGAACCTCTGCCCTGGCTCCCACCTCCCCAGACCCCGTCAGTGGGGTCTGCTCAGCTCCTGCAGCTAATTTACACCCGTCAGGGTTTAAAATAGCAGAGGCATAAATGAAAAGTCCAATTTCTTCAAATTTGCATTGTAAAACCATCCTTCAACTTCCTTGAAATAAATTTTACTATTTTATTAGTGCAAACAAAATGGTAATAAAACACTAATACAGCGTCTTGTATCCAGGGGAAGAGCTAAAATTAACATAGAGCGAGCAGTGTTTGCTATTACATTCAATTACCTTTTTACTTGAGATTTACATTCTCATCCCCTTAATCTCCATAGTAGTGGCTTCAGAATCATTCCTCCCAGGCTCTGCCCTTCCAGGCCCCCACAGCTGGAAGCCAGGCCTCCCGCCCAGATGGTGCTCACCCTGGGCACGAGCCTGCCCCTGTCTTCACAGCTGCCTCTTGTCATAAGGTACCACTCCTCTCCTCTGCTTGTAATTTTCTCACGTGTCAGCCTCTCGAAACAAGGCAAGTTCAAACCAAAGGGCTCTGGCCCAAGGTTCACGCAGACACGCGGTTATCAATAAGCAGGTGTACGGGGCACAGGCCACGGGCACTGCCCGCCGAGTCTGCAGAGGCTCTGCCTGGTACAAGATAGGGGCGGGAGCTGCTGGGAGCCTCAGGGAAACTGGCATCTCTGGTTTGACAGGTTGTGGGAGAGGGTTTGCTGCATGGCACAGCTGGAGGCTCTGGATGGTGGCAGGAACCTCCAGCTGCCCTGAATTGGGAGACACCGAGGAACCACCGATGCCTTCCTCTGGTTCCAAGGAGATGAAGCCCCGAGCTTGGGAGGCGGGGGCTCATCAGTGGCAGAGGGGGGCTAGAAACCCCTTGTTTGTGTCCCTGTCCGGGGGCTCTTTCCTCCACAGAAAAGTCCCTAGAACCAGCAGATCAGTCACCCCCAGCCACAGCCACAAACCCTGACACCCCACCCCCACCCCAGGAGTGTCCCTTTGCGGAAGGAAGTGTAATGCCGTGTGTAGAACTGGTCAGCCCTGCCCTGTGCCACTGGGTGAGATGACCGGGTTTCCAAGCAGCCTATCCCTGGTTCCAAATCTATCCTGGACTAGCTGGGGACCTTTGACAAATGGCCTCCCCTCTCCTGGCCGCGATTTCTTCATCCGTACAACACGGACAGTAATCCCTGAGCCACCCTCTTCTGGGGAAGGTCACACGGACTCAGAGATCAGGAAGGTGCATAGAAGCCCACAGGAGCCTCAGAAGCCGGACTGTGAATCATCCCTGAGCCCAGAGCAGGAGTTGGGGTCTTTACCAGGGTCACAGACACAGGTGTCTGCTTCCCGGATGAGGACCCCTCTGGTTTCTGTGACTCTGTCTTGAACCCACAGCCTCCTTTCTCCTCCTGGACAAACAACTGCCCAAGAGAAGACCCTGCAGGGTTTCCACAAAAGTGCCCAAGCTAATCTGGAAAAATCACCTGCTATCCCAGGACACCCCATAAGGAGAGCATGTTTGGGGCAGGGAAGCAAGTAATATGTGAAGAAATAGATATAAAGCTCCCCTGAAATTTTATTCTGTTTGGGGGAGCGACTGACAAGAGAGAGACACACGCAGTCTCAGTCACTCACACAGATCTACAATCACACGCAATCATTTGCACATCCACTCACCCACAATCTCACAATCACACGTGCAACTGCTTACACACAACCACAGCGTTCATGTACACACATGGTCTCACACATTCTCACACACACTCCCACAGCTCTCCCCAACTGTCCCGAGGCCCTCACTCCTGAGTCTTAGTCTTAAAATGCCTTCTGTGTGCTGGCGTACACCTGTAACCCCAGCACGCTGAGAGGCAGAGGCAGGATGATTGCACAAGTTGGCGCCCAGCCCAGGCAACTTATGACTCAGCTAGACCCCAAGACCCTGTCTCAAAATAAAAATAAAACAGGGGTAGCTCAGTATGAAGGTCCTGAGTTCGATCCCCAAGACCACCAAACAAAACAAAACAAAACAACCAACTCTTCAGAAGCCACTGGGAGACCAGATCTAGTCTAAACCAACACAGGGCCAAGGCGTCTTTGCCCCTGATCCCCCCGAACTCTGGGGCCACTAGCAGTGGCAGCTTCTTGGACTCTAGGAGGTAAGAATCTTTTTTAGCCCAGCTGGAAGTGAGGGCAAAGGCTGCTGGCAGTTGGGCGACATTGGCCAGAGCGCCAGGCCCGGTCCAGCCCTGGTGCTCCCACCTGGCCTCTGGCTTCAGCCCCTTCCTCCTGGGCCTGTCCCCCACCCCTCGGCCTCCCTGCTGCACAAATAAGAGGCAAAGCCCACTGCAGGGAAACCAGAGGGGCCACGCCACGCACACAGCCCGGGGAGTTTTATTTGGTTCGAACTGGCTTCTGCATTTTTTCCTTCTTATTTTTTTCTCCCCACCCATGAAACAAAAGAAAGTTTGTTGTGGAGGCGCAAACCTTTCTTGGGCCTTGTCCGAGTTCTACCTTGTTTTTCTTTTCCTTTCTTTCCCCCTCTCCAACCCCGCCTTCCCTGCCTCCCCACCTTGAATAAATAAAGCACCCATAGCTGGCACCGGCTGGTAAGGAAAGTACAAACTATCTCATAATTTTATAAATTTTTTTCCACACACTGGCCTAGGGTTTTGGGCAAAGGACAAAAGCTATTGTTGAACAGCACAACACGGAGTTCTGAGTCACCGATACGCCTCGGCTTCCCGAGATCTCATAGGTCTCCAGGGCTGGCAGAGCCAGTGAGCTCAGCGCCCTGCGGGGGCCGTGGGTACAGGCGCCCTCTCGCCCGCCCGGCGCTGCCCCGCCTCCCACCCTTGCCAGGGCTCCCTGCTGGGCCGACACGTTGGCTTTGTTGGTTTTTAATCATAGGGGGGAATTTAAATAAAATGTTGTGAAATAAAAAACAAATCACCCTCGTCCTGCTGCCCTTAACGTTATAATTTTCATTTGCAGGACTACCTTTCAGGCTTTGTCCTTTGAGCGTCTGCATTTTTATAGTTTCCACCGTGGTCTACATGTCACCCGGCAAATGGAGGGGTGGGGGACACATTCTCACCCGATCACACACAGTTTTTCCATGTTTCGAAATCACCTCCGGGATGATTATTCGAGTAGGTGACACAGTATTTAGGCTGCCGTGTTATTCTTGGGCTGGCGCTGCGAAGACAGGCGGGGGACACCTCTCCTTGAATCGGATCATTTATCCACAAGATGCGAGCCGAGGAAGGGGCTCTGCTTGAGTGCTCTGTATCACCTTGGCCTTGGAGTCTGCACCCGGAGGATGGGCAGGGGCAGCCCGCAAAGCCCACCCCTCCCCAGCCAGGCCACGGACTCCCCGGGCCCGAGTCCAGAGGGACGCGGTTCCAGCAACAGCCCCATCCCAGAGCTGACCTTCACCCCCACCAACCTGGCTTCCTCCTTCTACAGTGCCCTGGCAGCCGAAGGCCCACGCCAACACTCTGCTCTCCATTTTTATATCTGAATATCTCAAAGCACTTAGCAAAGACTTTCATTTTCTCATTACCCCAAGGAGAAGAGGTCATCCGGGAAAATGGTACAAATATTCCCATTCGTCAAAAGCAAGAAGGAAGCGAGTTAAAAGGAAAATTCGACCACTTAACTGGGCAAAACCAACCCAGGAGAGCACCCGGGGGTCTGACTCGCCCATCCCTTCACCGACACGACTTCAGGAGTCTCGTGACTGATAAGATGGCTCAGAGCCAAACCCAGGCTTCCCACTTCGCTGACACTGAGTCCTCACGAGTCCTGGCTCAGGAGACCCTGTTGTCTCATCCGGGGACCCAATCAAAACCATACTCTCTTCCCATCCTAAATTATGTAAAATGCACATTACACAAATGCACAAAGCCCCTACAGGGAGAAAATACAAGCAGGAAATTACACTAAATACTAAACAAGGTTGTACCACAATAGTTGTTTCAAGTGATTGTTTTTTTCCTTTTAGCTAGTTTCAAAAACTGTTTAAAATACAGTTCTGTGTTTTCCAAAGCACAGGAGACACTGGTGCATCTCTGAGCCATTGCAAAAGGCAGCCCCCCTTAAATGAACTGGGTGAACCCAGGTAAGTTACTTAACCTATCAGAACCTGATTTCCTGCCGGGGACAATAGGAATCGAACCACCGCCTGCCTCGTGCCCTTCGATCCCACAAGAGTCACGGCACAGGATCTGAAACGCAGTCAGCACTCAGTAAATAGCTGTTTCCTTCCTCTATTAATAAAATGAAAATGTGAGAGAACTCGGCTTGCTTGCTGCCTTCGGGAGATAAAAGCCAGACCCTTCACCCATACCCTGCCACCATCCTCCACATCCTCTCACCGGTCATCTCTCTTCCCCAAAGGTTCCCAGCATACAGATCTCAGGACGCAAGCTTCGGCTCTCCTGTGACTCACCTGGAGGGTGAGGAGGGGACCCTGGGGTGAGAAAAGCGGCCGTTCCTTTGATCTCCTCCTCCAGGACAGACCCAGGCCAGCCCCTGTGGGGAGCACACCGGCCTTGTACTACGGAGGAGGACACACCAAGAGGGCAATTCCTGGGTTTGCACCTTCCTGGCAGCCAACCTCCAGGAACAGGTGCCAGGCTGCAAAGGCCACCTGCTGCTGGGGGAGGGCAAGGGCCACACGCCCGTCTGTCGAAGAAAGGCCAAGGTGAACCAAGATGGCGGCAGGGCCTGGGAGTGGATTCCCCCCTGAGGCCGGCTGGCCAGCCCAGGCTGAGGGCTTCCACATGGGCATTGCAATGCTTTTTCTCTGATCCTCCAAGGCCCCATGCACACTTCAGCAGACTTTGGGTGGCCACAGGCAGTGGACCGGGGCCTGGCCTTGGGCATCCTGAATCACAAGCTCAGGAGCAAACCTGAGTCTATTGCTGTGTACCTTCTTGAGGACGGACAGGGTAATGGCAGTAGCTGGTCGGCTGCCATGTATCAAGTGCCTTTCCAGTGTTATTGCAAGCTCACAGATGAGGCACTGTGATTAGTTCTTTTCCGGTGGGGAAACTGAGGCTCAGAAGAGTTAGTGCTATGTCTAAAGTTACACGCTTGAGCCCAGCCTGGGCAACTTAATGAGACCTTGTCTCAAAAAAAAAAAAAATTTTTTTTTTTTAAAAAGGGCTCTGGGTTCAATCCCAGCTACTGAAACAACAAAAAACTAATAATAATAATAATAATAATAATAATAATAATAATATGTACCCAAAACACGCCTCACAAATGAGTTTGACTCTATGGCCCTAACCACTATTCTCACAGCCCAGCAGTCAGACTCTACAGGCCTTTCCAGAAAGGGGGTGCTGACAGGCATTCGGCCACAGGGTCCCACGTGCACCCCCCTACAGAACAAGCTGTAATTCTGCCAAAAGAAGCACTTCTCCTTGCCGCCTGCCCCCCGGAAATAGGAAAAGCCCTCACCCCTCCAGGGAGTGGGTGTCAAGCTATATGAACACAGGCTAGCGCGGCCACACTGCCCTCCCGGGGGCCCATGGGAATTTTAAGTGGGGAGCTCGAAGGATGTGGCCATCATCGAGGACTTGACGCAGGCCACTATCTGCTGACTGATTTATGGGCACGGACGTGGTCAGCAGGAGCACTTCAGGCAGGGCAGAGCCGTGGCATACACAAACCCTCCAAGTCGCAAGGCTTCTTTGCAAAGAGGGGTGACTCCAGCTCAAAATGTGTGCAGTAAAACAGGTCTCTCACGGGAGGCTGACATGGGGCGGGCACCGGGCAAGGCCCCCTCAGCTTGGGCGACCACCAGCTCCCCGGATTTCCGGCCAGGAGGTCCTGAGACCGGGCAGCAGGTCCCATGGAACCGGTGGAGCCCAGCACGGCGGGGGCCGGTGGGTCACTGGGGCAGACAGTCTCCGATCGTGCTGAGCGCAGCACATCGCCTCATTCAGGAGCCCAGAGTCAAATGCACAGCTGGGTCTAGATGTGATTCAGCCTTAACTCGTTCGGGATCACCGGTGGAGCCACGGAGGCGGCGAGGAGCTGGGAGGTGGGGAGGGGGCTGGCCACGCCTGGGATGGGCGCGGGTCGGTCGGGACACAGCCCCGGCTGCTGCTGTTACCGTCCATACCAAAAGAAATCATAACTCTTTGCCAGATCCCTCTGCAAATCAAACAAGCACTGGGAGTTCAGTAGGGGCCGAGAGAGCATGGGTTAGGTCGGGGTGGAGGCCGCGGGGGGCGGGGGAGCGGGTTTCCTACCCACTGCCAAATTCTCAGTCACTGTCAGCTCCGATCGGTTCGGAACTCACTGGCTCAATTGCCTTTTCACGGGGGAAGGAGCCTGTACAATACAGGGGACTTTACAGCTCCACATTAGCACACAGGGCACTGGGCAATGTCCGGGAATGAACACACGTCCCTGCGGGGCCGCTGGCTCCCACCCCCATCTGTAAAAACCCAGCCAGTCTGTCCAGGGCCACAGCTACACTCCCTAGTTTAATACTTTGGTCTTGCTGTTGTTTTTGTCATCTGGTTCGGCCAGCAGAGGTGTGTGTGTGTGTGTGTGTGTGTGTGTGTGTGTGTGTGTGTGTGTCTGTGTGTCTGTGTGTCTGTGTGTCTGTGTGTGCTGGGAGGTACAGGGGCTCTAACTCTCGAGTAGCAAAGGCTGAGCTAATTTAAGGCAGTTCCAGGTCTTCCTTCTGTCCAGAGAAGAGAAAGATGGCAAGAGGGGTCCAAATGAGGTTTCCAGAAAGCAGACCGAGGCGGTGGCAGGCAGGGGAGCTCATTTAGACTAATCCAGGACAGGGTCCAGGTGGATCGATCAGCATTTCAGGGGAAGAACCCCTAAGAACTGGGTGGTCACCAATACTCTTTAGTACTCATTGTGAAAATAATAATATCAACCGTGGTTAAGAATGGAAGTCCCCATTTTTTTTTATCAGAACCGGGGATCGAACTCACGACCGTGTGCTTGCAAGGCAGGTGCTTATGAGCTAAATCCCCAGCCTGATCCCCATTTCTGATGCACCTTACCAGGTGACTTTCATGAATGACCACAAGACTGTTTACTGTCCGTCAACGCCGTGGGCTCAGAGAGCTAAGACCCTTGTCCCAGGTCACAAAGATGCTAGGCAGGGGCGGCCACTTGGTCCTGCCCCGGGAGAGGAAACCTGTGCTGGGGTGAGGTGACAAGGTGGCCGCATGTCACAGAGGCCTTGGCTCCAGGTGGGGTGTGTCCCCTGCCTAGTGCCTCTCTCCATCACCATCGCTGGCTCCTGGGGCTCAGCTGTCCAGCCCAAGCCCGAGGGGTGGAGCCCAGTAGTATCTTCCGTGATGCTGGGAACCTTCTGCTTCTGTGTCGCCTGATGATAGTGGCACAGCCACGTGTGGTAAGGGAGGGCTCGAACCAAATCTTTAATTTAATTTACATTTTTATGGGGGCTAGTGACACTGGATTGGCCAGAATAGACCTAAACCCGCCGGCTACCCTATTCCTTCCTAGCCCGAGAACTATTTTGGAAATAAAGTAGAAGAGAAGACAAAAAGGACCACGGCTTACCAGCAAGGACCCCGCCTCTGGCACAGGGATGTCAGCCAGCCACCCCTCCCTGCCTTCCTCCCTCTCTCCTTCCCTTCCTTCCCTTCCCTTCCCTCCATCTCTCCCTCCTTCCTTCACTCCTTCCTTCCTTTCTTTCATAGCAAAAAGCATCAGTTTAATTAGATAAATCCTTCGAGCACGTGGCCTGGAGTTCGTCATGGAAATTAACCTGCTCCCAGATCTCAGATAGTGAAACAAAAACCCGAGTGTTTTGGCATAGCACAGTGAAATGGGAGAGGCCGATGGAGTTTCATACACCTCATCTTCCATAAGTGCCCCTCGCCCCTCCGGTGCCCCCTGCCCCACAGCCCGGTGCCCTTCTCCTCCGGTCATTGTGTCCATGTCCCCTCTGCCTCCTCTCCCAGCCCTCCTTATGTTCCCGCCTTCACCCAGGCCTTGGGTGTCCAGGGCAGCCCCCCTGAAGGGCAGGCGGGAAACCTAGACTCCATCCACATCAGGAGACCAGGGACACCGGCTGCTCTCAGCCTGGCTTGGTTCTGCAGCCGGGAACTGAGCCTCCGAAGTCAGCACCGGTCACCAGCAACCGGATGAAGGCGTAGGCCGAGCTGGCCACGTGGCCACGTCATGCGTTACCTTCACTCCAAGACCTACTGTGTGCAGCTTGCTGGGGCCACTTGCAGGCTGGGAACAAGTGCCGCACGATGGGCACCTCTGACCTGATCCCCGCAGCCACCCCTGAGGTAGGAATCCTGGCCCACTTCACAGACAGGGAAACTAAGGATGACCAGAGAATGGGCCTGGACAAGTGAGAGAAACGCAATTCAAGATTCACTTTCAGCTCAGCACAGCTCCAAGCCCCATGCTCTGCCGCCTGGGGCCTTCATGCGCGGGATTTTGGGGTCCCCAGACCTGGAATTCCGTAGGGTCCACAGGTACTTTAGGCCAATTCCCAGCTGTGTCCTCCATTCTGACCCAGCCTCTCTCCCAAGCACTTCCTACGATGGGCCTGCTGCCCCTCTGAGCTCTAGGAACGTCCAATCTGACCACTATGGGAAAGAGAAACCCCTGCAGCCAGGCGTGGTGGTGCACCCCTGTAATCCCAGCGCTTGGGAGGCTGAGGCAGGAGGATGGTTGCAAGTTCGAGACCGGCCTGGGCTACAAAGTGAGCTCAAGGCCAGCCTGAACTGCATAGTGAGACTCTGTATCAAAAAGACAAAAAACAAAAACAAAAAAAACAAAAGGAACCATTTGGTCCTAGCCCCAGTTTGGGACTGATATCACCCATACACAAGCATGGTCCCTTCTTCCTCTCTCCTGACCCATCACCCAAAATACCAGGAAGACCCCCAGGCAGCCACAGAGACTTAGAAAACACAAGAAACACTTTCAAGCAACACTGTATCACACCACACCTAATGGAGTCCTGGTCCCCCAGGTACACAGTGAGCGCTTCCCATTTCACAGATGAGAAAAACTGAGGCACAGTCCAGTAAGTATGTGATGCCAGGTCACCCCCCAGTTCACCAGATCCAGAAGGCATAATGTATAGCTCCTCAGTGAATTTGTGGGTAGCCTCACATGCTCGATAGGGTCGCCTGTTCTGCCTGAAAAGCAATCCTCAGCTCAGCTCCAGACTCTAGAGATAAAGAGAGCCAACCCATAACCTGATATAAAAACAACCCCAGCACCACACACTGTGTCCCAGCCCTGGCTTTCTGGAACAGAATTCACAGGGGTCCCCTTCGAGATGGCTACCGTATCACGTGAGGCGCTACCTGGCCAGCTCACCTGACACTGGGGACACCCTCTTCTTGACCACGATAAATTCTTCGTTACATTTAATTAGTTTCAGAGGATCTGCACAGCTACAAGCCCAGCTGACAGTCAGAACAACCTTAGGAGGGCCACAGGATCGGAGGCCACTGGACAGCAGAGGAAACGGAGGCCCAGCGGGGTCAAACAACTTGCTCAAGACCAGAGTGATTCACAGTAGGGCTAAGGAACGGGGTCCTCTGCTGCCTCCCCGACCCCGGCCACACCTTACAGATACAGAGCACCACAGAGATGGGGAGCGTGGACTGCCAGCGGTGTGGACAGTCGGATCTCAGCAAGCTCCGGACCACCCATGTCTCATCTGGTCCCCAGCCAGATACGCGGGCACGTGACCCCCCAGTCTCCCCAAGGATCAGATTTCCCTGAAATTCCCAAAGGAGCCCCAGGACTAGTGGGCTCGGAAATGGCCCTCACAAAGTGAGCTGCACAGCTGGGCTCCCCGGGGCGAGGGGGTGGGGGCGGGCAGAGCTGGAGACGCTGGCACAGCCCCTGTGGGTACTCTGCCAGCAATTAGTGCTGGGGAAGGGTGCCAGCCCGGCAGCGTGCATTCCCGCACCCCTTCTCCTTTACACACGCACACGCTCACACACACACACACACACACACACACACACACACACACACACACTCGGGCTCACCTACCCAGAGATCAGCAGCAAAGAGGCAGAGCTGCTTCCTTTCGGTAAATCTCGTCAGCAAGGCTCACGCAGGGCATGCAATTTGGCCATTACTGCTCTTAAACGAGAGCAAAGCAGAATCCACTCACCATTAACCCATCTCGCTGTCTCCTGGCCTCACACCCGCCAGCTCGGCTTCCAGCCTTCTCCTCAAACTCCCATATACCCTTCGTGAGCGCCCCAGAAGTTGCTTTCCAAAAGAAATAGTTTTTTTTCCCTTTAAATTTCCACCTAACTTTGGTTCAGTCAAACCGGACCTGTGCCGAGCTCCATGCCCACCTGTCTCCCCAGAGAACATGCCCCATGGTTGGAACACGACGTTGGAGCAAACCCTTCCTCCACCTCTCGGGAATCCCGGGTGCCTCTGACCTGGCCTGGAGCATCTGCCTGAGCAGGTGTGGCTCTGCAGTGGGCAACCCGGGCTGGCCTGCTCATCTCCAGGGTCCCCTGTGTGACAGTGGACAGCAGCTCCTCTCCCACGGGAGTGGCGGCGAGGACCGATCTTGCCTCCTCCCTCCTTCTGCCCATCCCAGAGAACTGGAAGGAAGCCCACCAGAGCAAGGGACCCTGGAGGGTCTTTAGGCTGGGTTTATAAGATCTCAGAGACCCCTCAAAGTATAAGCAATATTTATGCTTATGACAATTTTTTTATTAAGAGGATTCTCAAAGGGAGCACAGAAACTCCAAAGCAGGGAAGCACACAGCTCCGAGTCCCCTCAGGGCTCAGCAGTGCCTCGTGCCCAGGTGGCCGAGGACGGCAGGGCAGAGCACACAGACTGGGTTTTCTTCGTCCATGGTCTCTGCTGTGAGTGTCCCCAGCTGGCTGGCCTCGCCCTCCGAAGCTCTTTCCAGCCTCATGTTCACTTTGCCCGGGAGCTGGTCCCTGGAGGGTCTGCCCGGGAGCCAGGCTGTGCCAGTCCGCCAGGGCTGCCCGCTGAGCCGGCAGAGCAGACGCACCACACCGTGGAGCCCACCAGCGGGGCGGAGAGGAAAGCCCGCAGCTGCTGCTGCTTGAGAACCTCGCAGATCCCCTAAGCCACCTAGTGTCCGGAGCTGAGCTCTGGCCGCCGCTCAGGCCCTTGGGATTCCCAGAGTGGCCATGGCAGGGGAACCAGAGGGGACAGCAAGAGGAGTCCTGAAGCAGGACAAGCGCCCCCCGACCCTCACCTAGGCCTCTTCCAAGAGCCTCAGGCCAAGAGGCTGGGGACACTGTGGCCAGGAGGAAGCAAAGGCTTGTGGCCCCTGCCCACATCTGAGGGGAAGGAATCCCACCATCCCTCCCTGCCATCAGCAGGCCGCCCCACCCGGGCGATCTCCTGTGTGTCAGCAGCCCCCCGTCCCACTTGGGATATCTTGGGGGTTTCCCCACCCCAAGCTCTAAGCCTCCTGGGGAGCCTCCCACCCCTGGGCCTCCACTGCACGCGCTCTGGGCCCCCACCTGCCGCCCCCTCCTCGGCTGCCTCTTTTCTCCATGTCCTCAAGCCTCCTCTCACCTTGAGAAGTGTTAGGATTACCCAGCATTTACACTCAATGCTCCTCTTTATTCCTTAAGACTTATTAAGAATGATAATGAAGGAGCTGTGTCTCCTCTCTCTCTCTCTCTCCTTACCCCCACTCCTTTGCTCTCTTCCACCAAAGACACACAGGACAAATGCAGACCAAAGGGGGGGAATTCCAGCAACGTGGAACACGGGCGCTCGAGGATTTATACTCCATGACTCCATCTCCCCCTGGCCTCTTCCTCGCGGTCCTCAGTGACTGCGATTTCAAAATAAATAAACAAGCTGCCCCTTCCCTGCTTGGAGTGTGGGCCGCCCCTCACTCTGTCGGACTTTGGACAGGGGAACAGAAGGGCCCAGCTTGCCCGCGGAACCTCGTTAACGTGCAGCTCTTAAACGGTTGATTAATTTTTGCAGAATTTACGACAGGCTTTCGCTTTTCTTCCCCAAGCTGTGGCCTCGGAACCACAGCAACTTAACTTGGTGAACTTGAAGCGGGGGACGCAGTGGGGGGGTGCTCCTCCCAGTGGCTTCTCGCTGCTGGAACTGCAGCAGCCGGGTGACAGATGGAAGACACCCAGATGCCACCGCCCAGGCAGGAGACAGACTCAGTCGCACAACAGGGTGGCACTCAGAGGAGGGATCACAGGGCAGCAGCCAGAGCTGAACCTGACTTTTGGTTATCCAGGGCTTTGTCATTTGAAAATCAGGAAGCCAGCAGACAGCCCCCGGAACTGGCGAGGATGCGGGAGGCTCGTGCCCAGCAAACCTACACCACGCAACCCGGGCAGAGGGACTGGCCTTATCGGTCTGCCGGGCTGCCCTTCAGAGAAAGGGAAGAACAGGTCCTAATGAAATTACGGTTTTTAAAATGTCTATAAATTAAATCTATCTCCCTCTCTCTGTGGCTCTCTCCCCCACAGCTCCCTCCTCTCCCAGGCTTGTTTGCCTGTGCACGGTCCCCTCTGCTCACGTCTGCTTTTCTGATATAGACATCAAGAGGTTACGCGCTCAATTACAACTCCGCTGGAGTCTCAGCATCTGACTCGCCTGGCCTTCCCTTCTCCTCTTCAGAAAACAGATACCAAATAAATCTCTCCGCTTTGTATTTTTATTGTCAATGCCAAGAGCCTAAAGATTCATCCCGTCAACTCACGGCCTTTTTTTTTTCTTTTTTACTTAGTTCAGGGAGAAGGAAAATATTCTTTTTAGTTGTGTCTGAGGACAGCAGAAATGCTTTTTCTATCTCATTCCCCTTTTTGAAGGACACACGTAAAACCTTGGCTATAGGTGAAATTCTTAAAAGGGGGGAAGAGGATAAATGTGCTTAATGTACATCTCTAGGGGAAAGTAAAGGGCTGTTGGTGAATGCAGGCAGGAAATCTAGCACATTTCTAAAGTTAAAGGGTGACATCATAAGGATTCTTGCTAGCAAAGGTCCATTTGAAAAGGGCAGAAGATAAAAAGGTGATTTTTCAAAAAAGGAAAAAAAAATATCAGTCTACTTTCCCCATTATTGTGGCAACACACTGAAGGGAGATGTGGCCTCTGGAGGATTTTACATCCTGAGGGGACCCTCTTCTCTCCATAGAAGAAAAGTTAAAAAAAAATCCCAAGTCATGGTCAATCATCACAGCAGCTGATTCCTAAGAAGGAGAAACCAGCTTCAGTCTGGAGATCTAAAGGGGAAGAGGGAACAAGAACAAAAACCCCTACCATAGACATACTAACCAGGAGGCTTCCAAAAGCTACTTTTCCAGGAAAATGCACCCCAGACAAAGGCCAGAGAAAGCTGAAGCTGAAGGTGACTGTCAAAGAAAAACTTTGTCTTCCAATTAACTAGCCGGGAAAAAGCAGGGAGGTTGGGGGTGCACATCACTACCAACTCATTAATTCTTTCCTGTAAACAATTTGATTAAATTCTGCTAAATACAGGAGAAATGCTCATTCTGGACTGCTTCCCCCAACCTGAAAAGCAAATTCCTCCAGGTTCCTCCCGGCCATGCCAACACCTCCCTCGTCCCCACACAGCTGCCTGGCAGAGGGACTGCCAGCCTGCGTGGACTGCTGGAGGTGACACTTGGGTTTCTCGAAGAAATGAAGGAGAAGAAGCTGTTGGTTGCTCGGTTAAAGTATTTTGGTGTTCTAACTCATGTTCTTATGTCACTGGGCTAAAAAAGAGAGAGAGAAAGAGGGGGGGAGAGAGAAAAGAGAGAGGTATAGAGACAGAGAAGAGAAGAGATATGACTTTCCTTGAATGATCTGTTTAACCTAAGCCAGAGGAAAAAAAAGAAAGTCATTAATTACTTATGTGAGCTATTGCTTCAGAAAGACAATAAACCTGCCCGGTCGCCATGGATATGACATATTTGCTCTGAAAACAACACAATAATTAGCAAAGGGGAAAGATACAAGGAGAATATGCAAACTCCTGAGTTTAAAGCCACAGTGCTCTTTTTACTCCTAAGCCTCTGGCTCTGTTTGCAATCCAAATCAAACAAAAATTTAAAATATAGCAAAGAGGGAAATAATAGGAATGGCTCCTCTCTCATCTGAGCTGAAAAGCAACAACCGCTCCACCCCCCCAAAAGTAAAATAATATAAAAGAGAAGCAGAAGGAGGAGGAGAGTCAAGTATTGACTGTTTTATTTCCCATAGCAGGGGTGGAGTCTGGAGGTTGGTTTTTTTTTTTTTAAGTGTGCTCTTATTTAGCACTGGACCTTCTGACCAGATATAAATTTATTTATGAAAGCCAAATGCCCTGTATATGGCTTGCCCCTCCCCAAAGTAAATGGAAAAGTGAAGGGGGGGGTCCTAGGTAAAGAAGCCAAGCAGTCTACTCAAAAGCCCCCGCTCTGTAGAGAGACCTACACTCCCCCTACCTCTGTGAAAATGGAACCTGGGCCTTACTTTATTATTAAAAATGCATTCAATGGTCTTCCCTACAGCTTAGTCCCACAGGGTCATTAGGAAATGCAATGGTTTTGCATCATATCTGTCAGCACGATACATATCTGAGCCAGAGTGGGACCGCAGTTTTTAGGGTGTCACAAACCAAGATCAATGTTTCTCTGCCTTACTGTCTGAAGGCAGTGCACCTCGCTACCTTCACAGAAGTCCCAAGTCTACTGCAAAACACCCACCCAGAAAAGGGGAAAAGGAAGAAAAATGATCTGTCCTCATCCCAGACACCTATAGTCTTCAAATTTATAAACAAGGAAAATAGGACTTTAAAATGTTTGAGTGATTGCCCTCCCCACCCCCCCAAAATTAAAGCACTCCATTAAGTTTGAGTAAAAACTCCTTTTCCCTTCTTCCCAGAGGCTAATTTCCCAAAAACAGATGGTCAGGATCTAAAAGAGAAGCAAATATACCTCAACCCCCACAGGCAGAGAAATCTAACTTTGAACTTCTTTTTAAATTAAAGTGGGGGGGAGGCAAGATAAACTATTAATAAGTATGAAAAAATGAGCTGAGTTTTGTTTTTCTTATTCAAAAATCCTTTCAACACAAGGGGAGCAGATATAAAGGGGCGGTTCATATTTAACTGACTTTCCTATATTTTTAAACAATAGTTGGGGTTTTTTTTAGATTGAATTCTTTGATCTTGAAAGAATTTTGCTCTTCTGTATGGGGGGGAAAGGGGTGGTGGTGAAATGATCTGTTTTAAATAATGATGCAAGTTAGGGATCAAAGCCTGCGCCTTCTGCTAGCCATAATAAGCTGTACTTGCCACCAAACGTCAGTCCTCGGGACTCTTCTACTTCGTAAGAAGGAAATAAAACGCCTGAGACTCAGAATAAGACACCAAGTCTCGGCAAGGTGCAAAGTCTAAAAAACAAAATAAAACAAAGAAAGGGGGAGGGAAAAAAGAGGAAAGCACTGCCCCTTTAAACGTTTTAGTGCATATGGAGTTTGATTTCTAAAAGAGATCAGTTTAACATCTCCATAGAAACCAGCAACAGATTATCATCAACAGACTGAATAACTAGTCTAATAAATTAAACAGGAGGCATAAGATCGCTGGAAACCCGATTACTGAAGTTCAACAATATTCCCCATAAACTCTCGTCAACCGCCTCTAAGGTGGCTAACAGCATGGGGGAGGCGGCTGTCCGATCCGCCGGGTTCCGGGGAGAGAGACCGTGGCCGCCGCTGGGAAGCGGGGAAAGCAGAGGTCCCCACACCGCCACCCGTTCTGGAGAGGGCAGAGCTCCAAGGAGGAGCAGGCCGTAGAAGCCAAAGTTTGGGAAATGAGAAAGCGGCTGGGGGTCGGGGGAGGTGGCAGGGGTCGCTAGAGCTGGCCAGGGTAGCGACGACCGCCCCAGACGCACTTCCTCGCCGCCACCAGGGCGCAAACCCGGCGCTTTGCGCTCAGGCGCCGAACGGCCCAGCGCCCCCTCCGGGCACGTGGAGCGCAGCCCGGCGCAGCCCCGGGGGACCAGATACCCCCTCCTCACGCCCGGCGCAGCTGCTCCTGCTCAGCCCGGACAGCTCCCTTTAGGACGGCAGGGTGTGTGTGTGTGTGTGTGTGTGTGTGCGCGCGCGCGCGTGTGTGCGTGTGCATGTGTGTGCGCGCGGGGGGGGGGGCACCAATATTCCTCTGCAATCTGTTTTCCAGTTCCCTCGCGCGCTCTCATCGCGCGCCTGTACCAGTTCCGAGATTTCCTAAATTTACCAACTTCGCCTGGCTACTACCCGGGGTCTTGCCCCCCACACCCCTGCGAGGGTGCCAGGTCGGCCGGCACGACAACCGCACAGCAGGAGGGCCGCGCCCCCAGACTTGGCTGGAGCGGCGACGCGCACCCCTGCGGCGCCCCGCTGGGCGATCCAGCTGGGTTTGGGCGAGCTCGGAGAAGGGGTGTATTCGCCGCTGCCTCCCGGACAAGCCTTACGCACGGGCACTCGCGCCGCACCCGCCCGGCGGGACTGCAAGCGGCTCCCAGGCCCGCTGCCCGAGCCGAGGCCGGGTCTGCAGAAACTTGTGCGCCGGAGAAGCGGCTCCCCGCCTCGCTTCGCGCTCCACTCCTCCCCGGCTCCGGACCCGGGTCGAGGAGGACTTGGAAGAAGAGTCTGCGCCCACCCCCTAGAGAAAAATCTATTATTATGATCTTAATCTACGCCCCCAAAGTGTCCCTCCCGCTGTGATTGACGGCACATACACCTGTTCCCCTCGCGGAGCGGCTTCCAGCGCTGGGGACAGACCTTCGCCCCTCAGCTCCGAGCGGCCCAGCGCCCGCCCGCGCCCCGCAGCCCCCCGCCCGCCGCCCCGGCAGGGCCCTGCCCGCACCTCGCCAGCCCAGCGGGCGCCCCCTGCCCTCCCCTCCCGGGCCGGGCTCCCCAGCCCTCCGGCTCCCGGCCGCGCTGGCTTCGGAAAGAGAGAAAGAACAGAAAGCAAAACTTCCTGGCGGCCGCCGGTCATCAGCTGCACATTCTGCAAATGCCACCGAGTAAAAATAAACCGGCTGCCGCTCCGCCCGGCCGGCTCACCCCGGGCGCACGACTCGGCCCCTCGCCCCGGGAGCTCCGTGACTGTGGTGCCGGCCCGATCCCTCATTCCCGCGCACCCCCTGACAAGCCCACTTCCCGACACGGCCGGCTACCGTGCGCTCCTTCACCGTGAAGCCCGCCGGGGTGACCCGGCGCCCAGCTATTTCCTCTTTGGTGTCCCCAGCGCCCCTACAAGTCACTCTTCTTTCTGCCCTCCACAAAGTGCCTATTTCGACCCTGCGCCCTTGGGTTCAGGGTTCCGCCCCAAGCACGAAGCCCCCAGGTAGCCCTCAGCCCAGCTGGGACCCCGACCCCGCGCCGGACCGTCTCCCGCAGCTGCACAGCCCCCGGAGCGCAGCGCTCCGCCCGCCCACCGCCCGCCTGCCAGCCCACAGCCCCAAGTTCCCGGCGCAACTTCGCTCCCCGCGCACAGCCACCGCCGAAACTCCCCGGAACTTTTCCTCAGCCCCCGGCGAGCTCCGGCCAGCAGCCGGGCAGCTGTGAGCCGGTGCTCTGACTCGGTGCCCAGGGCTGCCAGCCTGCTCCGGGGAGGCCGGGGGTGGGGGCGCGAGTGAGGAGCACCACTTGCCGCGCCTCGAGCAGCGCACTTGAGATAAACTTCCCAGGCACAGATGAAAAAGGGGGCGCCGCTCCCCCCATCCAAGAAACCTCTCGCCTTCGTTTTTCCCACCAGCGCACCCCTGGGCACCCTGCGCCTAGGCGAACGCCGCCTACCTCTGCCGGCAGCACGCACACCCCGTTGTCGGGGCCCAAGAGCCGGCTGGAAGAGATCCCCACCCACCCCTTCCCCTGGGCAAAGTCTTGCAAAGTCACCCCGGGCGCCCCTCACCCCTGCCTCCTTGTGTGCCCTGGAGAGCGCATGACCCCCCCCCTGCAGTTGGGGGGCGATATGGAAGGACCGATTACCCGGTATTGGCGAGCACCTGCCCTCCCCCCCCCCAGCCCACAGCGCGGGGGGCGCCCCCACCCTATTCGCAAAGTCCTGCACTGGCGCCTGGCACCTCCCCCTCTGTTCCCCTACCCTGCCGCCCCCTCAGTTGGAGTAAGTGACCCCCAGAAGCAGCAGCCTTCCCCTTCCCCGGAGTCGCGCGCCGGGCATTCCCCTGGCCACCGCGGGCGACGCGCCGCCCCGCGCCCGGGTGCCAGTCCTCCGTGCCCCCTGCCTCCCGCGCGGCCGGAGTTGGGTGGCAGCCGCCGCTCGCAGGCTGGCTGGTTCTCTCGCTCGCTCGCTCGCTCGCCCGCTCCGGGTTGCAAGCGGCAGCCCTGGGGGTGGGGGGGCTGCAACGGGACAGGGGGCGAGGCGGGGAGGCGCCCCGGGAGGCCCGCGGAGCCGGGGGCGGTGGGGGGGCCGCGGCGGAGGGAGCGCCGAGTCTCTTACCTGCACTTGGGGCGGCTTTGGGTGACTTTCCAAGTCCGGGGGAAAAATGTGTGTGTGTTTGGGATGGAGCGCCGTGGGCGCGCATGCGCTGCCCAAAGTTGCCGGATCCCGGATTTTTCGCTCCCAGTCTCCGCTCTCGCCGGCTGTGATTATGGAATTCTCCGCGGCCGAGCGGGCGAGTGGGTGGCATGCAAAACCCGGGCCGGATCGTGGGGCCCGGCTCCGCTCCACCCTCACACCCCCAGACCTTCCCTCCCGGATTCTTCCCACCCACCGCCCCGCCGGGCTCGGCGTGCGCGCGCCTCGGATGCGGCCTTCGAGCAGCGTTTGAGCGCGCCGCTCCCTTTTGCCTCTCCGAGATATTTCCATTTCCCTCTACCTAGTGGAGTCCAGGCTTGGGCAGAGGAGAGGAGGGATGGATGGGCGGGCGTTACTTCTCACCTGTTCCGACCCCCGAGAGACCTTGAGCTTGGTTCCCACTTGTCCACGGAAGAACTGACTCTTTTTTGTTTTTTGCAAGTCAGGATGTCAAAATCCTCAAACTCCGGAACGTAATGTTCTCGCTGTTTGCTATCTTCTTTGCATTTGTTCTTTGCAAGTTTTTTTTTTTTTTCATTCAGCCTCTTGTGCAAGAAATCCGTGAGAGAGCAAGAATGACCCTTCCACGGGGTGGGGGTGGAGGGGGTGGGGGGAGTAGCTGATGATGAACATTAAAACGAGTGATATTGCCAAGTGAAACGATCCACAAACAAATGGAACAAGGCAGCAGGAGAAAGAGAGTCCTGGGAGAGGCGATCCCCTGCCCCATCGTGGCCCATAGCATGTTTGAAGGAGGCCTTTGATATTCCACGGGCGAAAACGCCCCATGCCCACCCTGCCCACTTCCCAGCTGACCTGCGATGGCCACACGAGGCTGAGCCCAGTGTCCTGCATCAGCCCTGAGGCCCTGCAGCTCTGACTGTGCCTCTGGAAAAACTACTTTCCAGTTTAAGGCAGGCATGAGATGCATCCTAGAAGATGTGTGTCTGGGGCAGTCATGCGGGGCACCGGGTCCCCCCAGCAGAGCAGCCTGGGGTCCCCAGCCGCACACCGCTGTACCAGCTGGTGGCATTACTTCTTCAGTGCACTGTGTCCGGCTCATCTCCAAACCGTAGCTCTGTGGTGGCCTTCTGGCCCTGAGATGGCAGAGCTTTCCTGTCCCCTGACACTGGGGCAAGGAGGGATCAAGTATTCATTCATGATTGGGAGAGAATCCGGTCAGACAGAAAACAAAACAAACAACAACAAAACCCAGTTCCTTTCTCCTGGGAATAGGCCTGGGGATCAATTCAGGATTTTTCTGTGCAGAGCTGGGAAGTGGGCTTTCATTTCAGGGTCTCCCCTTCTTACGCCAAGCAGTCACGGGAAGTGGCGGTGTATCAATCACTGGCAGCCCCCATGAACCTCATCCTGTAGCTGTCTACTTCTGGCCCACACCAAAGGCCCGCTCAGTCCCCGAGGGCTGTGTCATCCACCACCTGTAAGATCCTTGCCCCTGATGACTCAGCAGAACGTACAGCCCCCGAGGTTCCCAAGCTGGACCCCAACATCCCACAGAGGGAGAAACCGAGGCACCACGGTCTCTAAGGTAGTGAAGTGGATTTTCTGGCTCTTGTTCTGCCGTTCCCGGGGCAGTGTAAAGACGTGATATCGGCTTAGACTCGGGTTCAGATCCCAGCCATCCACCAGCCGGGCGACCTTCAGTGCGGCGTTTGACCCCTCCGTGCCTCAGTCGCCTCAACAGTAAAATGGGATCCTAGTAGCACCTATGGCCTGGGGTTGTTGGAAGTCTAAAATAAGTTAATGCAGGAAAAGGGCCTGGGCCAAGATATTGATCGCTGAGTGCCAGTAAATGTCACCACTCCTGGGGACATCCAGTGTCCCTCCACTTCTCAGTTGTTCCTGTCCTCTCTTTTTCTTTCTTCCTTTCTTGCTTTCTTCCTTCCTCTCTCTCTCTCCTTCCTTCCTTCATTGAGCAGGTGTTTGCCGAGACCAGGGAAGGGCGAACCCCTCCAAGTGGTGGGGTCAGACCCCCGCTGGACAGGACTGGGTCTCCAGAGGCTGGCCAGGAAGCAGGCCCGCCCTTCCCACCCTAAGGCTCAACTTCTCTCCTATCAGGTGCATGCCCTTTCCACAATAACCTCCTCCCGGCCCCCTTCAGGGCCACCAGCTGTCACATCTCACCCCAAACTTGCATGAACTCCTTTCTTTCTCCCTCTGGGTTTTCTCATTGCTTGGCACCCCTCCTCCATGTCTTCCCACCTCTTCTGTAGGTGGCTCCCCTGGTAGGAAGGCTGCCCCCCGCCCCAGCAGCGGCCAACCTAGAGCCTAGAGGACAGAGGAGGACATTGGAGGAGGTGAATGGTAAAAGCTCCTTTTGATTCCAGCCTCTGTGCCCAATTCAAACAGAAGAAAGTAAAGCAAATAGCTGGGAAAGGGTGCCACACCACAAGAACAGCTTCCAGCCTCGCTGGGTGTAGGGGGTGGATTCCTCCTCCACCACTGGGTTCCCATCTTCTCCCCATAAAGGGACTGGGAGCTGCTACTTTCTTCCTGTTTTGACCCATTTAGCATCTCTTGATCTGCCCTCAGGATGAATCCCAAGTCTTTTTGGTCTGCAAGAAGGGGCCACCCCTCAGTCCTGTTGCTCCCAACATGCTGCTGCTTGCGTTCTAGAAAACACCCAACTCATCCCTGCCCCAGGGCCTTTGCACTTGCTGTTCTGGCTGCCTGAAAACACTCTTTTCATCAACTGCTCCTTTCCCACAAAATCACACTGTTCCTCTCTCCCTTCCTCAGGGCCTCTTGCTCCTAGTCTTCGTTACATTGCCCTGTCTCAGCATCTAAAATGAAGGTCCCCTGGCTGCCCCTGGGAGAATGGAAGTGTCTGATGCTCTCAGCCCTCCAACAGTGGCACACAGCAGGCTCTGTGAATCTGGCACTGACCAAGGTAGTAAGTCCCTGCCTGTGCTTGAGGGGATCACTGGAAAGTTCTCAGGATTTGGGAAGGGAGGAGGAGCTGCTGCAACCCAGGAGTCCCAGAGTGTAGTCTCGGGCTGGCCAGGCCTAGGTTCCCTGGCACTCAGTGGGGGTCCATGGTGGCCAAGGGAACTGTCACCCAGCAGTGAGCTGCCCAAGGGGGAGGACCCAGGTGATCACGAGTCTGTCCCATTTCTACGCCTCGAAGGAACACGTGCATGAACACACATACACACGCACTCACACACACATGGCCTTTTCCCGCTCTGAGTGTGGATTTTGCACCTCAGTCCCAGAAGCCGAGAAGCCAAGCACCATGCCTGGCACCCAGGAGGCGCCGGTGATGGACCGTGGAGCAGCAATAGCACCCACATGCCAGTCTCGCTGGGCACCACTGGGGAAACCTGGAAAGGAATCACAGCTCAGCTTTCCTGTCATAATGTTTTTGTTTTTAGTCCTCAGGCGGCGAAGGAAAGCACAACCTGTTTGCATGTCCACAGCCAATAGCCGATATTCATTGAGCAGTTGTCAGGTGGGAGGCACCACGCCGAGCCCTTGTGCCCCACTTAACAGTGGGCGGCAGCTATGCTAGGGAGCATACCCATTCTACAGACGAGGACTGAGGCACAGGGAATCATTCACCCAAGCCTGAGGTGGGCAGTCTCACTCCCCCAGGGCCAGCTGCTTGCACCGGAAGGGAACCAAAGTCACAGTCCCTGACATTTGTACCTCTTCCGGATGTTCCCAAAGAGAAGAAACCTGACTAAGAATTGCATCTAGAGAGCAGGAGGAGGAGGAGGCAGGGTGAATCCGTCCTTCGAGTCTGATTTGGGGCAAGGCACAGGCTCTCGGTCATCACCGAAAAGTGACGGACGGTGCACCTTGCCTGGACTGTGCCCTCCTCGAGGTTCCCCTGGGAGGAGTCTGCTTTGGGGGGACTCCTGGTCCCGGCCTAGCCCTCACTGCCAATGAGTGCTTCGGGGCAGAGTCACTGAACAAGTGCTTGGGATAAGTGATGGTGCTGATTACTGGGCAAGTTGTAATTAAAATTTGTAAAAAAGCTGAGTTCATTCATTTTAGTTCAGAATTTCTCTCTTGGGCACGTCGCGGGGAGCGTCCGATTCTCCAATGCCAGCCAGCCTAAGTTGTTTTACAAAATTCTCATGTTTTTCGCAAAACACATAGTTATTTCTTTCCGGCTCCACACACAATACACATGTGCTGTGGAAAATTCAGAAAACACAGGTAAACGGAAAGAAGCAAATGTAAATCACCCCGAATCCCTCAGTCCCCGTGAATAATCGCTGCTGTTGATTTCATGTATTTACTGCCAGTCTTCCCAGGTAGGTTTCTGTGCTCTCTCCCTCGCTCTCTCCCCGCTCTGTGTTTCTGTGTAAACCAGGATCACACGCAGACACCGGCTCACCTTTCCCTCAGCCTGCCTCGTACACCAAGCGTGCACACATCTCTCCGCTCATGCAATCTACCGTGCGCTTTGTAACGGCTGCATTGGAGAGTTTGATTGTAATTTACTTGAGCAGCCCCTCACTATTGGAAATTTCGGACATCAAACTTGTTTCCAATTCTTTTCATTATTATAAATAACCCTGATGAATTCCCTGGCCCGTAAATAACTGCGCACGCTCCTTGATGTGAAGCTGATAGAGCGGGCTATGCACTCATTTCGGAGTTTTTGAGCCTCGTGGCTTAGATCGCTCCTGCCGGGCTGCGTTCCTTCCCGCGGTGGTGACAGAGCCGACCGTGTCTTTTGTCTTTGCTCTCCAACACTTCGGTTCTCTCTCTCCCTCTCTCTCTCTCTCTGCTAATTTAATGGGTGAAAGAGCCTGCCATTTCAGTAATGAATCCTTATTAGAACCACGCTGGCCACAAGCAGGATCCGTCTCAAGGTTTGAGTGGCCTTGTTGAGACTCAAGCCTCGGCAGGGACAGGGACAAGGACTCAGGGACTGGAGTCCAGAGCAAGCCCCTCACGGTTCCCCGGCTGCCCGTCTCAGGGTCCTGGGCCTGAACCCAGCCCATGGCGGCAAAGCCAAAGCGGGCATCCATCCGCCTGTCTTCCAGCCCAAACAGAGCCTGGCCCCCTCCCCCTGCCCGTCTGCACCTTCTGAAACGTCTCTCAGCATAAAGCCTTGGGGATTTCTATGCCATAAATACTACCTGTTTTCCCCAGACCTGATTTCATTCCCGTCTCATCTCTCAGCTCAGCTCCAAGCAAGGGACACGCTGTTTTTCTCTCCGGTTCAACCTTCCCCTTTTCTACATTGTCCTAATTAATTGACTTTTTTCCCTGGTATTTATGTTTACCCCGCCTGGAAACAAGAGGACTCGCAGGTGACTAATATTTTCCTCGTAGGAGCGACTGCAGTCCCAGGGTCTCTGGTCTCTGCAATGCACCTTCTCGCCTAAAGTCCTCTGAACCACTTCTCTTCAAGCAAAGCAAAACAACAAAAAAGTTTTAGATTTCTGGGGTGAAACAAAGGATAAATATGTTCTTGCAAATAATTCAGGAGACACAAAGCAATACAAATATAAGTAAGAGAGAGAAAATAAAACCACGATCCAGCAGTCAGGTATTTGGGTGTGAATCGGACTTAGAAATGTGAAGAATGAATTGAGTGAACCCACCAGGCCAGTGCTCTGTGCCCCCAGCGCCCCACAGGGAGAGCTGAGGATGCGCGTGCACAGGGTGTTCCCACGACATCTGTACGGGAGCCGGGAATGTGCACTGCACACGCCTGGGTCTCTCTGTCCCTTCAAAGAGGGTTTGGGGCCACGGAGGCTCAGCTGTGCTCTGCACGCTGGCGACAGACACTGAGTACACAGAGGTGCAGCCAGGTGAGGGGCAGGGCCGCCCGCTGACATCACCTCTTACCCAAAGAGCCACGGGCCAACACCTAACCCCTCCCACGCCTGCCAGGGCGGGGCAGGCCTGGCACCAGGACCCTGCTCAACCAGGTAAACCCCGTCATGGAAGAGGCAAAGGACCCGCCTTCCCGCTCTCCACTTGTCCTGGAAACAACAGCCATGCCACGTGGCCTGGTGGGCTCTGCCACGTACCGCACCCACCGGGTGGTGCCAGGCAGCCGGGACCCCTCCAGCCTCCCACCTCGCTGCAGTCTGGCATGGCACAGGCTCTGCCAGCAGCAGCATCGTGGACCCCTGGTGGGTCTGCAGCTGTGTCCCAGGACTCGGATCCTGCCTGAGGTTGGTGTGGCCAGGCCATGGGCATAGGGAAGCTGGCCCCCGGCCCCCGGAAGTGGCCACGCTTCCTCCGGCGACGCCGGGCACCTGGGCAGGCGCCACCTGCAGCCCAGGGCTGCGGCCCAGGGAGGGCGGGGCCGGGCAGGCAGGCAGGCAGGAAGGAGCTGTTTTGCTGATGAGGTGCCTCGTGTCACGGGCAGGAGCGCCAGGTAGCTGCGTGTGGGTGGGGAGGACTGTCCAGTTGTGCCAGGTGGCCCGGATATGCGGATGGCCCTGCCCACCGCCTCTGCAGCTGTGCCTGTCCCCACCCCAGCCCTGCTCTGGTCACAGGGGCTGCCCAGGCCTCCAAATCGTCCCCGCGTCACCTCTCCAAGCCGTTCCTCTTCCCCCTCGCCCACGGAAGGCAAAACTGGCGTGGCTTCCTCCAGGCAGCCCTCCTCCCCGCGCCCCTGCCCGAGGCCGGTTAGACCGCCCGCCTGACGCCCGGCTCCCCGCACCGCGGCTGTGCTCCTCCCGCTCTGGAAATCGGTGTTTAAATCATTGCTGTAGTGGCCTTAGGGTTTCTGGATTCAAAGCCTAGCTCTGCTAGTAACTGAAGTCTGCCCTCCCGCTCCCCCAAGCCTCAGTTTCCCCATCTGTAAAATAGCAACAGAGAATTCCATGAAATAATTCATGCAGCGTGGATTCATGGGTAATAACTTATTACTATTCGTGACATTTACCAGAATGCTTCAAAAAGTGTGTGCAGGCACATGTGTATGTGTGTGCAGGCAAGTGCACACGTGTGTGTGATGTGTCACAGCGTGGAGAAGGAAGGGACTGGAGGGCCAGCGTGGCCAGTGCCGGTCCTGTATGGATGTGCGTGTCCACTCCAAAGGGTAATGGGTTGGTTATTTATGGTCAGGCCTTAAAAAAAAAATAAAAAGACAAACCAGTGTTCAGTAATGACAAAGTAATTACCTTTTTATTATTTTTTCAATAGGATTCAGAGGCAGCGTGGGCCTTGGCGGAGGCCGAAACATCCAGCCCGGCTTCCTGATGCTTCCTGCTACCCCCACTCAGACAACAGTGCAGAGGGGAGACCGAGACCCCGAGAGATGAGGCCTCGCTGTCCCCGAGCCGCTGTCGCAGGTTAGTGGCCGAGTGGAGCTGAGCTGTGTCCTCAGAGCCTGCCCGGTTCTTTTCCACCGCGTGATTTATTGAAAACGGAGATCTCACCTGCTCTCGTCCGGAGACCTCTGCCTAAGTTTCTTCTGGGGGTCGTGCTTTGCTGGAAAGTGATTTTGTTTTCAGGGTGCTTTAAGGGGCGTAGAGGACGTAACATAAACCAATATCCCCCCAGTATGGACAAGGCCACACTGTACTTGGCACCCGGCCGTGCAGAGGTGGCCTTTCCTACCAATCAGGATCAGCCTGCCATCCATTCATCCATCCGTCCATTCATCCACCCAGACTGTCCATTCATCTGTCTGGCCTCTTGTCCATCCATCCACACATTGGTTCAGCATCCGTCTATGGCCCATCCATCCCTATCTCCAGCAAACATTTGGTGAACGCACCCACGTGTCAAGCTCCTTGCTGGGGCCTAAAGGCCTGCCAGTGTTTGTGTACCTCAAAAAAAAATATTGGAAAAATCAGTGAATAAAATCTAGTGGCTTAGGAGGCTTCTCAAAGACACCTAGAGCCAAGCAGAAAAGGCAGAGCTCGCTCTCCTGAGAGCATGACAAACCCACTAAGTCCGTGGCCCCCGCTTGGCAGGGGCTGGTGCTGGCCCCCTTTTATTTCTCTGTGTGGTGATGTCTTCTTCTGTCAGTGAAAAAAGGCTGAAGCATTTCCAATGCAGGCAGGCAAGGTGCTGAGAAGCTTCCGGGGATGGGGAATCACCAGGGGCCAGGGAACAGAACTTCCTTTGGTTTCTAGTCACAGGCTGAAGACCGGAAGACTCTGCACGCACAATGAAGCCGGGTGCATGGTGCGCACCTGTGATCCCAGCACTCTGGGAGGCTGAGGCAGGAGGATCTCAACTTCCAGCTCAGCCTGGGCGATTTAGCTAAGTGTCAAAGAAAAAAATAAAAAGAGGGCGTGAAGCGTGGGAGGCTGTGCCCCTCTGCCCCGCTCTGGGTCCTGGTAGCTGTCACCTGGCTGTCTTACCCGCCTCGTGGTCTTCAGAGCCGGATCGGCACTGACAAGGCCAGGCCCTTTGTCCCCCTGCCTTCCCCCCAGCCCCCGCCTCCCACAGCTGTGTCGCCCACACGCAGCACTCTGCCCTCTGGAATTTATTTTAAGGTCTTGGCTTGTTTATTTATTTTATTTAGAGATTTCTCGGTGCTTTGTGGGGAGGAGAATTCGAATGGGGTGATTATGAAATACTATTTCACCTCGCTGTTCATTCACAACAAACAAAGAGAAATGATTGGTGATTAAAAATGCATTCTCCCTGCTTGTTTTCTTTTGTTTTACCATTATGGAAATATTATAAATACTGAATACTAATCTGGACCTGTGGGGACCTCCCAGCCCTTCCAGAATCCGAGGCACCTCGTCTCTCTTGGGGCAACCTGGTGCTGTCTCTTGGGGCTCGCCGTGTGGCCCACATCCGCCCCAGGACCCTGCCACCCTGGGCACCCCACGCAGGGCCACCCCTGTGTCCTGCTTTCCTGCCTCTGCAGAGCCCCGTCAAGGAGACACGAGCGTGGGTTTGAAGAGCATTTGATTAGACCCAAGGTCACCATCACGGATTTTCCCTCCCAGCGACAGGCAGCCCGAGCTGGTCCCCACCCCACCACCTGCTGGCTGTGTGACCTTGAGCTCCATGCTCACCTCTCGGATCCTCCAGTTCCTTCGTTTATAAAAACGGGGTGAAAATGGTTCCCACCTACAGGTTTGCTTTAAGGATTCCAGGGGATGAGAGTGTCTGTCACAGAGCCTGGCCGAGAGTGCTCAGCAGACGCCCGTTCCCTGGCTCTTTTCCTCTCCTGGGGCCTCAGTTTCTCCTCCCGGAAGGAGAGAGTGCTTTGACGCCCGTAAGTCCCCTGGGCCCCGGATGTCCTGGCCGCCTTGATTCTCAGGAGACCCCGACTCTTTCCCGGGAGCACAGCCTACCACGGCTCTGAGGCCCAGGACCCCCAACCACGTCTGCTGTCCTCTGCCTCTTTTGGAGCCATAAAACTAGCATTTCTCATTTCTTCCCGTTACAAACAAACAAACAAGTGTCCAGGGCCTCATCCGATCCCGAGGCGTTACAGGGAGTCCAGATAAACCCCGCGTCCTGGGGTGTCCTCAATGCTTTTATCTTTCACTTTATTTAACCAAATTAACCGCTCTCCGTGTCCCCTGCGTGCCAGCGCCTCTCTCTGTCATATAAAATACAATCACGCCTGCCTGGTACATGTTTCAGATACTTTATCATTAACATCAATTCCAGCCAAATTAGGAGTTTCTCCCAACATAATTGCCCTTCCCATTATCCAGCACTTTATTTTTTCAAAGCACTTTCGGACCATTAATTAGTTAACCCTTAGGACGCCCCAGAGCTGGCGTTCAATGTCACCCTCCCCGTCTCCCAGCCGAGGAGGGGAGGCGGGAGGGTGAGGTGCTTTGTTGGAAGTCACCCTGGACGGCAGGGCTGGGGTGGGGTGGGGCCTTGGGTCCCCGGCCAAGGCCAGCCTCGCCCGCCACCAACTTGAATCTATCTGAGCAGAAGAGAGGTGCCCAATGGCTTTAATAGGATTGGAGGAGGCAAGGGTCCCCGACACTTTACAGGCTTTCTCTATAGCTCACCCCACAAAGGGGAGAGGGCAGAATAGAAACTCGAAGGGGTGGTGGTACTTGCTGTGCTGGGCCAAGGAAGGACAAAGGGAGAAGCAGGTGCCACCTCTGTGGCCTAAACCATTTATGTGTCCCCACAGTACATGAGCGTCTAACAGGCGCTAAGTAACACGGTGTCCCTCCTCCAGAGCGACACTAAGTGGAGGCCCTTGGCGTGATCAAGGCTGCTGACACCCCGAGGAGCAGGCTCGGCCCCGCCTGGGGAGCTGGATCTCCCGGGCCGCGCTGTGGACAGGAGCCCAGTTCTCTCCTGTCCTGCTGGCCCTTCCTCCTTTCCTGGCCGGGGCAGCCGCGGTCCTGGTGCATCGCCAGCTCCGTAGCCAGGTTCGAACTTTGGAGCTGACATCCTGGGAGCGGGCCTGGGGGATCGGGGAGGACGTGGTGATTAATTTCTTGGACAAGATTCTGGCTCGTCAATGAACTCTGCTAGGACTGCACTGTCAAACGACCAATATTTTACATTTACAGCCTCTCCGTGGTCCTAACTTCTTTAACGATTTTTGTTTCTTAAAATACGTGAGCTGGCACCCCCGGGGACATTGCCAGGAACCTGCATCGAAGCTTTCCAAGATGCTCGGCCCCTCAGAGCCAGGCGGTGTCACAAGTTGCTTTCTTTCTGAGCTCACCCTCCTTCCCGGGGTCTCGGGTGGAGCTGGGCCCGCGGTGAGGCCACCCTGCACGTGGACCAACAGCCACCACAATGGGACGTGGCCAGCCCTGATCCACCATTCCCCCACAGCTGACCTGTGGGAAATCCAGACCTGCCCAGGTGGCGACAGGGTGTGGCTGGCCAGGTGGGCTCCGCACCTCGGGCAGACCTTGGACAGAGTGACCTCTGTAAGCCTCAGTGCAGGCCGAAAGGGTGGCAGGAGACGGAGCACGGGAAGGGTCTAGTGTCCTGCCTCGCCCACAACGAGAGCACGGGGAACCCGAGCAATGGTTCTGGCCGAGGCGCAGGTGAACCCCGTCTCTCTCTTTCGGGCTCCGTAAGTCCAGTGATGCAGTCAGATGACGGCCAGGCCCTCAGAGTCTGCACTTCATACAGGACAATGGGGGACAGAGGGGGACAGGTGAGACAGCTCTGAGTCCCTGGTTTGCTGTCGAGACGAGACTTGTCCTGGCAGACGCCCTCCGGCTCCAAACTGCTCACCAGCTCATCACAGCGCACCTCAGAACAGGACAGCGTCTGGGCCATCCAGGCCAGTGTCCCAGCCCCTGCCCCAGTGCTGGGCAGCCGGGGCCCCGCGATTACCGTCGAACCCTTGAATTATCCGGGGAGCTTCCCACTTCCTTCCGGGATGGATCTTTTTCCCAGTGTCTCTTAAACTTCTAGAATTCTGTGCGGTAATGAGTAATAATGTCTCGAGGTTGCTTAAAAACCAGACGCAAGTGCTTTCCTTGTTCGTGCTCACTCACAGCTTCACTCAGAATTGCCTCGTTTTCCTTTAACCTGTGACATTCTCACAACTGTGCATTCTTCTGTTCATTTATTCATTCGACAAACATTTGCTTGTCAGGGAGAGCTGGCTGACCTAGGCCCTCCTGGGCCCTGCATAAATGGCAAAGCTCAGGGCCAGGGCCGCCGAGGGCACAGGGCAGAGCTGAGTCCCTGCTTGGAAGGTGCAGGGAGTGAAGCTGCTGCAAACGTTTTCCGACCTGTGATTGATGCACAGGGCTCCCAGCAGGAGACCAGAGCTGGGAGAGGCTGGGGCTTCTTCAGGCTGTGGTGCAGCGCCACCTGACCCATCCAAGACCCCCCTGTTTCCAGAACCTCCCTCTGCCTCTGCCACTGCCTTCAGGTCCCCTCTCTGCCTGCCTGCTGGGTGACACCTTTGATTTACTGGGATGCAGGCAGGAGCGTCCTCACCTGTGAGAGGAAGCCCTCTGCCACCCCAACAGGCTTCGATGTCCACCCTGGCGGGGGGAGCTCTGCTGTGACCCGGCCAGCGCAGCATCTTGACGGTGACCATGGAAACCGCCCGGGGGCCTGGCATTTCTGGTGCTCCCTAAGGAGAATGAAAGGGCCCCCCACCTGCACCGTGCCCCTTCCTATGCAGCATTGTCAGGTCCTGACGCTGAGGAGGAGCCCGTCAGAGCACCTGCAGTCAGAGCTGGTGTCACCTACCTGCGTGGCGGGAACCGGGGTCCAGGGCTTTGAGTCTCACCCGTGCACTCAGATAGAGACTGGCACGGTCCGATGGTCCAACTGGGGCTTTGTGAGGCCCCAAGACCGAATCCACACTGCGCCCTGCACCCCGGGCCTGTACCTCACAGGTACATAGCAGCTGCTGCTGCGTGTGAATTGAATATTTTAAACCATGGCGGAGAGTGATGACAGGAAGCACCACAGCTCCTGTGTGCTGGGTCCCCGCCTGTGCAGGGACACCCCACAGGGGGCCTGGGGCACTTTAGCCTCTGCACAATCGCTTGTGTGGGTCCTGTGCCCCTGCCACCGTACATATGAATCAAGACCCGTGGAGATGAGGCAGGGACTCGGGCGCTGGGCCTGGAGAGCTGGCTGCAGAGCCTGCAGCGCTCTGGCCCCCAACACAGCAGAGTCAACGCAAGGCTACAGGACTAGGAGCCTCCAGGGCTGTGCCCGCAAGGGTCCCCTTCTGCCCCAGCAGCAGCTGGCATTCCTAACCCTTATCCAAGCAAGGGACAGATTTCCTCCTGGCAGTGACCACGCTCCCTGGCACATTCCTGCCGTTACCTACACAGGGAATTAAGACTCAAATCCTCGTTTGACACTAGGCAGGAGGATGCTAAGTACTTAAGCGCTAATTAATTAGTGAGCTGTACACGCTGCCACCAGCCGCCAGAGGAACCTTCCGACAGACCCCCAGAGTGCCAGCGCCCTCCAGCCAAGCCAGGGATGCTGAGGAGGAGGCCGGTGGGCAGGCCAGGCCCAGCCTCTGCCCCCACTGCCACCCCGCATCTTCTGGTCCTCAGAAACCTCAGGCAAGGGTCCCAGGACCTGCCCACTGCGTGCCCTGGGTGTCTGCACGGGAACCTCACGATGAGGCCTCAAGGGAAGGCAAGACTCCCCCACCTGTGGCAGGGCCAGTTTGGGGCTCTTGCGACAAAGGAAGCAGCTCATTCCCCACCCCTCACCCCCGAAAAACCAGCTACTGTGCGTTTTCAAGGGCAGGGTCAAGAGTCAGCCAGGCCTCTCTGGGCCCGGCGGAAGGGGTTCCAGAAAGCCAGCTGCACGCGGGGAGGGCGCACAGTCTGGACTGGCTGCTGTCTCCTGCTCTTGACCTCTGTGTTACCGTCTGTGGTTGGCCAAGGCCCGTTCCGAGAGGAGGCAGACGGTACCCGAAACCCAGGGCTTTGCAGTCCGATTGGGTTTGACTCTGGCCCGCTACTTCTTTTTGGCTGCGTGAGCCCATCTGTCAGGCTCTGTTTCCTCCGTCATAAAATGGAGCTAACAAAGCTGGGCTCTTCGGTGCACTGCGCACCTGTAAGCCAACATGTGGAAAGGCTGAGGCGGGAGGTTTGCAAGTTAGAGCCCTGAAGGGACAAGTTACTGATTAGCGAGACACCAACTTAAAACACAGACAGGGCTGGGCTGTAGCGCACACAAAGACCCCGGGTTCGATCCTCTATGTGGGGAGGACACGCAGGGAGGCTAACAGCTCCCCCTAGGCCGTGGTGGGCCTGAAGAAGACACAGACCGTGAAGCCATTCGTGCAGCACCTGGAGCGTAGTAATCACTCAATAAACGGTTGGTTGTAGTAGACGCTGTCATGGCTGTCATGCGGAATCTTCTCACTTGAAACCTCATTAATTCCTCCAGCTCCAGAGAGGACTGAGGCAGGATGGGGAGACCAGGACCATGGGGCAGACTAGGGTTCACCAGAGATTCCCCCAGACCCACGCCTGCGTGTCCCTGCCCAGGGGTGTGTACGCTTGGGCAGGGCCGACCTCGGGATCCAGAGTGCTGGGCAGGACCTGTGGGTGACTGAGCCCTGGTTCCTGCCCCTGGAGCTGTGGCTCTGATAATGTCCTCGGCGTCAGCCGGGGGCCCCGCCTCCTGCAGTATTTGCTTAACAATCAGCCCAGAAACGGCGTTGTTCAGGACAAAAATGAAAAACATTAGTCTGAGACTTGTTTTTACTTTGCTGTCTAAATACCTCCCGGTTCTTAGGAAGGGAAGAGAGACCAGGTTACAGCACCACGGCCACCTCGAGGACAAGCAGAAGCCAGAGTAGTGACGCCCGGGTCAGCTTCCTCACCTCTGCTGTTCCCTAGTAGCTTGGGCCAGAGCCAGCCTCAGTTTCCCCGTTTCAGCCTGGGAGCTGAAGAATGCTTGGTTAGGTCAGCATTGCTCTCACCACAGGTACCATGATTGAAGCATCCCCCATTTGACAGATGGGAAAGTTGAGGCCCAGAACACACAGCTAAGCTAACCCCCAAAGCAAAGCTAACTGGGCAGGCAGCAGAGATGTGTGACATCTCAGGGACCCGGAGTCTTCCCAGGAGGGGACTGTCTCTCTTCTGCTTGCCATGGAGCACCTTCATCAAGGGCAGGGGAAGTGGGCTGGAGGGCCGGTGGGGACTTTATTCACAGCTGACAGCCACCAGGCCCCTGGCCCCCTGAGCAGCTGTGTTCTGGGAGCTGGATTTTGATTTCTTTCTGTTGTGCTGGGCATGGAACTCAGGGCCTCAAGTGTGCCAGGCCCGCCACAGAGCTACGTGTCCATCCCCTCCTGTGTCCACTGGTCCTTGGGCCTGTGTGCTGGGCCAGCAGGGAAAAAACTGAGGCTTGGAGAGGTCACTTAACCGCAGAGCTTGAAGTCGCTGCCAGGCCTGTGTGACTCAGATGAGCCCAGTGGTATGGAGAGGAGACACTGGGATGAGACCTCTCAGACTCCATCCCTGCCTCTCCTTCCCCTCACGGCCAACAGAATGACACTGCCACCCTGTGCCTCTGTTTCTCCATCTGTGAAATAGGCCACGGGTGCCACAGAATAGCAGAGAGACAGGCACAGGGTGGGACAGGGGCTCGACAGAGGGTGGCCGTTGCCGTCGCTGTCTGCAGTCAAAGTGACAACACTATCACTCGGTGACACAGGCAGGCTGCCATGTTTCCTGTGGCTTAATGGGCCCCACCTTTGCAGGGTCGCCACCCTCTCCAGCGCCTCCCCACTGGGCAGCAGCAGCCAGGGTTCTCCCTTAGTTCATTTGCAAACCTGGCAGGGCCCCCTGGCTCTGCACCCCCAAAGCATGTGAGACGTGGAGATGAGGGAGCCCAGACTGTCGTGCTGAGGAAGGAGGGACGGAGAGACTCCCTCTGTCCCCAAGCCTGGACACTGCAGGATCCTGGATGGGGGGCTCTGCCCTGGCCCGGGCTCCCTGTCCCCACCCTCTGTCACAGGCAGGTCTCACACAGGCCGGCAGGCCCCTCCTCTATGCTCCCCTCCCTGCCCTGATGTAAGGACACTACTCCAGTCAGCCAGCTCGCTCTCCGTCCAACAAGTGTTTAGTGAGCACCTACTATGGACCGACCGGCTGTGAGGCTGGGGCTGAGGGTTCCTGCACCCTGAGGACTGGAGCCCGGGCACTTTGAGGTCCAGCTCACTCCCCTAAGACATAATCTTCCCCACAGGCCTGCAGGAGCCTCATGGGGATCTTTCAGGACCAAGTCCAGCTGCTGCCTGGCTATCATCCCCCTGGGCTCCCTAAGTCCAGCTCCGGCTGGGGGCAGCTGCAGGTCACCATTCTCGCCCATGGAAAACCAAAAACTGCAGTCAAAGACCAGGGTGCCCGCTCCCCACTGCCAAGCTGGGGAGCGGCCCCGGGCAGGGCCTGCCCAGGCCTGGCACTCCAGCTGCGCCCTCCACCCTGGGACGTCCTGTACCAGGAGGATCTATTAAAGGGACAAAGGTCCCCGTGGGGTGCAGGCACCCCAGGCTCGGTCCTGGCAGCTGGCCCAGGCTTAGGCCACAGCATGAACCCCCACTGCCAGCTCTGCTGCCTGGGGCCTCGGAGCGCAGAAGGACAGAGCTGGGCCGTGGTTCCCGCCTTGGGGCAGGGCCACCCAAGTGGCACGCCGGTGGGACGCGGCTACTCCACAGGCAGGTGCAGGCAGGCGGTGAGATGCAGGGCGCTTCTGAGTCTGACCCTGGAGCAGCAGTCTGGGGTTCGAGTCCTGTCCCCTACCAGTTCCGTGACCTTGGGAAAGGGAGCTGAGCTCTCTGAGCTTCCATGTCTTCATCTCTGAATAAAACAGGGTTAGATTAGACCCCCTGACATGTGACTCACTAAGAACACGCTCAAAACCACCCCAGAGCCTGACACAAAGTAGGTGCTCAGTTAATAGGAGTTCCTCAGTGTCACTGGGTGAGCAGGCCAGGCAGGTGGGTCGCGGGCCCTTCCACAGGTCCTAGAAAGGGGAGACAGCTGGTAGACACTTGTAGGTGGAGGGGCTGTTTCTGGCCCCCCCCAAGGCTCCCCAAGGTGCAGGCCAGGTGCTGGTGGAAGCCCCGTGGGTGAAGGCTGGCCCGGGGGCGTGCGCAGGCTGGGGGCGGGGTATCGCTGAATCAGGGCGTGGGGGCAATCAGCTGTTAGAAAGTGGACCTGGTTTATTATCGCTGACTGTTATCATCCTTGATAAGAAGCAGATTAAATGGAGGGGGAGGGGGCTGGGCAGGGAGAGAATCAAAGGGCAGCCTGGCTGAGCAAACCCTAGGCTCAGGCTGGCTGCACGGGACCCCAGAGCTGGCCCTTCAGGGGACACTGGGTCAGGGAGGAGCGCGGGGGCTCCCCAAGACAAAGCTCCTGCCTGGGGGACCTCTGCTTCTGCAGGCTGCCAGCTGTGGTCACTGCTGAACTGACCCACCAGCAAGATAGCTCTTACAAGCCGGGCCACCCTAAGCCAACTGGGTTAGCACTGCCAGCCTCAGTCTCCTCGTCTTGGGGTGAGGACCGAGCCGGAGGAAGGGGCAGAATCAGGACACACCTGCCTCCCTTCCCGGCTGTGACCTTTGACAGTCATTAGCTCTGCTGCCGTATGCCACTTTCCTGTGTCCCTTAACTCTGGCTCCCGCCGTCACAGGGCCTGGTAGTGGGTCCTGTGCCTCTCTCCTCTCTCTCTGTCCTCTCAAAGCACCCCCAGAACTTTGCTGCTTTGAGGGGCAACCAAAGCTCAACATTCCCACTTCACAGGTGGGCAAACCGAGAGCCTGGAGGACCTGCGGCTCAGCTGATCAGAGCTGGAACCAGGAATCCAGGCTCTCCGGCCAGCACCCGGCCACCTCCCTGCCTCTTCCACCCTCGGTGGGATTAGAGGCCTGGTCCAGAAGGGCCTCGGCCTGCTGGGGTGTCAGGCTGGTGTGACACAGGGCGCCCAGCCCCCAGAGGTGTCTGCCCGGGACAGGACTCCCTGCACGGGCCGTAGACATTCCCCGGCGTCAGGAGGCTATAAAAAGCAACACTTTTCAGCCCCGGAGTGTGACCTGTGCGACTTCACAGAATCTGGCAAAAACCAGAGATAACCTTGTGTGATCTGACCTTCGGGAGCGGTGAGGACAGGAAGGCGGGACCCTGGGCTGGTGAGAGACGGACCGAGCGTGGGGACCTGGGGTGGCACGGGAGCCGGGCCAGTGGGGACAGTTTGGAATGATAAAATTATAATAATAAACGTAGTGTAACCATCAGCACAGCCACCGAATATTTGGAGCTAGACCCTGTCAGCCCTGTGCATTTACCTCCAGCTCTTCCAAGTCCCAAGAGCTCATGTTTTATCACCCCATTTGACAGGCTAGGGGACTGAGGCTCAGAGAGGGCCAGTCACTAAGAGAGAAGAACAGGGCCAGCTGCCCCTATTTAACAGTCCTTGTTTCAGCTCTTCTGATGCGCCGAGACCTTCCTGCCTCAGGACCTTTGCACATGCCTCCCCTGCTGACTGGAGGGCTGTCTCTTTTCTCTGCTCTCCGAAGGCTTCGTTTTATGGTTTCAAATGGGAGGCCACTTCGTCAGGCCTTCTCAGACCACCTTGTTCATTTGTTCCCCCACATATTCATTCAACACATATCTATTCAGCATCTATAATATGCCAAACCCTGTTTGGGGAGCGACACAACAGTAAACAGAACTAACAAAGCCCCTGTCCCTGAGGACCCTGCTGGACCTTGAACTTTGCTAGCTGGGCAGCTGTCCCCTGCATCTGAGGAAGACACCCCCTCAGGAGGAGGAGATGAGTCCAGAGGATAAATGTCACCCACTTTGTGCATTTCGTTCTGACATTTGGAGGCCCAGAGCACCAGCTTGGGGTAAGGGACACAAGTGCATTGTGGGATCCCACATCCAACCTCCACCAGCTTCCAGAAGAAACCCAAAGGGGATGCTCAGACCCCACCCGGAGCCCGTGAGACGCGGGCCCAGCCTCAGAAAGCCAGGCTTCCGGGATGGGATAGGGGCTCAGTGCGTCCAGGCTGGGGCCAGGTGGGGAAGGCAGGGGCACCTCAGCGGGCAGCCCCAGGCTCCGGGGTGGCCTCCCTCTCCTCCCCCCATGGTCCCCCTAGCTCCACCGCCCCGGCCTGAGCCCCAGCTGGAAGCCGAGACCCCGCCCCACCCGGGCAGGCTCAGCCAGCAGGAGCAGGAGCGGTGGGAGGAAGGTCACGCTGCTCCTTGGCCCGCTGCCGGGCTTTCATCAGGCCTGCTGCCTAATTTTCCTGGGCGGCACTCGCTATCTTGGCTGGTTTCTCCTCTTTCTTAACCATCCGAAGGAGAAAACTGTCACACCCCTGCCCCCCTCATCCTGGTATCGTGGCCTGGAGTCCTTCCTGTGTGTCACCTCTCTGCCTCCTGCTGCCACGCCAGCCCACGTTGCCCCTCATCCCGAAGCCTCTGGGACAGAGAGCAGGAGCGTAGACTTTTCCACCTGATCGATCACAACGCTAATTACAATCACTGTCATTTATTGAGCACTTACTATGTGTGTGGCACATTGAACTTGGTGACTGCCCCCAAGAACCTTAGCAGGGGGCTCCCATTACCAGCTCATTTTACAGAAGAGGACAAAGAATCCAGGGACCCAAAATCAGCTCCTCTAACCTTCCCGCCAGGTGGACTCCCAGAGTCTTAGACGGCGAGGCCTGGTGGGACACATCTATAATGCCAACTCATGAGGCTGAGGCAGGAGGATTGCTGTGCATTCAAGGCCAGCCCAGACTCCACAGCCAGACCCTCAAAAAACAACAAATGGCCTTAGAACGCTCCGCTCCCGTCTCAGCCTCCACACCTCTCCTGGGTCTTTCCCCGGAGTTCCGGGATGGTGTTCACCTGATCCCAGGCTAGGGACCAAGCTCCAGTCATGGTGCCCCAGGGGTGATGAGCCCCGAGTGGGTAGGGCCCCCTCCAGAGTGGGCCCAGAGCCGGGCTGGCAGCGAGTTCGTCCCACTGTGGATGGGACCCTGGGGCAGACGGAGACCCTCAAGAGGAGGGGTAGGACCTGTCCCGGAGGGGTGGGAGCCCCATGTCCCAGGGAGAAGCGGCCAGACCCCACCCCAACACTGGGCTCAGCAGGGACCCAGCCAGTGGGGGGTTGGAGGCTGCCGTGATGAGGGCGAGCGAGAGAGAAGGGGAAGAAAACCCTCCAGTGCCTGACATTCTTTTTAGGATGCCCATAAAAGATAATGTGACCTGTAAAATTGGCAAGCTGCTTCCAGCCCGGGGCGCCGGCCCCCGCCCCACCCCCACCCCACTTCCACTCTCGGGCTGCAGGCCTGGGGCGCTCCCCGGGTGTCCCCAAGGGCCCAGGCCCCCAGAGCACAGGCGCTGGGCCCGAGGACACAGCCTGCCCCGAGGGGGACAGAGGCAAGGTCCTATCTGCCGCCCCGCACCCCTTTCCTCTCTGCACCCCCTTTCTGAGCCCCCAGGTCCGCCCAGCGCCCTTTGCCAGGCTGGGGGGCGGGGATGTGCTGGGGCAGATCCCAGGGCTTGCTGCTCCTGGTGAGTCACTCCGTGGGAGTGTGTTGACGAATCCAAAACCGGGTCCTTTGTTTTCGGCTCCTGGGAACTCACAATCTGGGGGGCAGGCAAATGGGGGTCTGCCGCCAGGTAGCACAGCAAGGTGCGGAGTCAACCGGGGTTTCTCAGCTGGGCTTCAGTTGGGCCCTGGCTTAGGTTCTGAGTGGCGTTGAGGCCTCGTTTGCTCAACCTGTAAAATGGGCATAAATGCCCTGCCTCTGTTCGTTTCATGAGAAAGTGATAAAGCCCAAAAGTACAGTGCTCGAGTCCATGGCACTGAGCACTACTGATTGCAGGCCTACTGTGTGCCTGGCGCCGTGCTAGCAGAGCTATAATTACCCGTCCCAGCCACCTTGTGAAAGCCGTGAGATTATTATCCCTTTTTTTTTAAGGAAGGAAACTGAGGCCCGGAGAGGTTAAGAAACTCGCCCTAGGCTGCATGACTTATGTACCCGACAAGCAGGCTCCCCGGCCTCCCACGGTGCAAATTAAGGACACTCTGTAAATGCCAGGTGCGGTGATCACTGGGCCGGCCTGGCACCACCCCTGCCCTCCAGGTAGAGACCGGGCCCTGGAAGTGAAGTGGGAGTCCCCTCCCTCCTGTCCCGCCACAGGTCAGGGGATCCCCGTGTCCTCCAGCCCAGACCCCCCCCACAAGGACCAGAGAGGCCCCGGCTTCTCCCTGCACCTCCCACACCCACACTGGGGCTGAACTCTGTGTCCCCAAACCCACGGGGAGGCGGCCAGGTCGGTAGATCTGCCCTGGGAAGGGCGTCCGGCTGGGTTTCCCAATTCCCAGACTTCAGGTCCTCGGCCCAGCTTGGGGAGCAGGCGTCTCTAGGGGGACAGAATCCCGGGTCTGCCCCATCTGCTCAGCAGGAGCCCTGCGCCTTGGTAGGCTTTGCGGTTGAGGCTCAGAGTGGACCCCTCTGTAATTTTCTGAATACTCTCATTTACACTTTCGTTCCAAATGGCTTGGTTGTCTGTCTGTCTGTCCTTTTGAATCGAATCCAAGGCCTTTGCACTGATCCACATCCCCAGCCCTTTTTATCTTTTCAAACTTTGAGACAAAGCGTCTCTGAAGTTACTACATTGCCCAGGCTGGACACAAGCTCACAATCCTCCTGCCTCAGCCTTCCAGAGTGCTAGCATGACAGACATTTGACACCAGGACCAGTTTAAGACCCGGATCTCGACCACCACGGTTGTTCCCAGCCCCGCCAGGGCACAGTCTCCTGTTGGTCCCAGAGCTGCCTGGGACCTTCACTCCCAGGCGTGTGACAGGCGCTCACCGAGCAGATGGTCTCAGAAAAGCACCACAGGGTGAGTGGGCGCCTGGGTGAATGAATGCTCTCCCCCAGCAAGCGGCGCCCACAGGCAGCGTCATCTGTGCGCATCAGACGGAAGGAATCGAGGGGCCGGCAGGACAGCCACGTGCTCAGGGGCCCACAGACAGTTGGGGCGCAGGTGGGAACCCCAAGCCCCAGCACAGTGCGAGCCCTCCCGGCCTCCTCCTTCCCGGCGTGCCAGCCACTCGAGTGGCCTGGCTCTGTGTCCCATCCCGAGGGAGGCCGAGGGGACAGCGTCGTCGTCCAAGTTGCCCTTTGAGAGATGACGGCGTGTGCCGAGGAGGGGGTGCGGGCGGGCTGAGATGGGGGTCACCGTGGGGGGTCTCTCCCTGCAAGCACTTACGGCACAATTGATGGGAGAAATGCTCATCAAACGAGGGACAAATCATAAAGTTCGGAGATGGAAATTAGGCACAGACAAACGACCCAGGTGCGGGAGATTTATGGGGGAGGCTGGATTCTAGCTAATGATTTCTGCTAATGATTCTCCGAAGTGTACAGTGGCACGGAGCCCACACTCCGTGGGGTGACATGAACCCTGCGGGCCGAATGAAGGACATTCCCGGGGAGCCAGGGACGGTGCGGGGACGAGGGAGGACTGTGGAGGAGCCATCCCCGTGCAGGGTCCCCCAGCCGCGGGACACCGGGATCTCGGGGTGTGCATTGGCCCAACCAGAGATTTACAGCTTGCCCGACTCTTTGGCCCTCTCCCCGCTCGCCCTGAAAGTGCCTCCCTGCCTGGCAGCCCCAGTGCTGGCCGGGCTGCCCGCTGCTGACCAAGCGCTTTCAAAGCCCACCACCATCTTTCATCCTCCGGCCCCCCTCACACGCGCAGGGTCTGGCTGCACACGGTCCCGCCCTGCCCCCTTCTCCTCCCGCTGCGTGTCCCCTCTGCAAGCGCTGTCCCCTCCTGAAGGCCGCGAGCCACAACTTCTCGACCCTGTGCTGCTACCCTCAAGTCCCGGGGCCCGACCGCCAGGGATGAACACTGTGGTGCCCCTCACACCCGTGATGTGTTTTCTGATTTGTCCACGGTGAGTGTGTGAGTGTGTGTGTGTGTGTGTGTGTGTGTGTGTATGTGTGCGTGTGCGTGTGTGTGTGTGTGTGTGTGATTTTGGAAAGGGCAGGATAAAATGTGAGGGCCAGGGCTGGGGCACAGAGCTCAGGGTTGGCACACTTGTCTAGTGTGTGTGCAGTTCTGATCCGACCTCATCGGGAGAAGGAGACAGACAGAGACAGAGAGTCAGAGAGAATCAGGGAGAGGTGTCAGGTCGCCCCACACTGTCTGCACAAATCCTCCGCCTGGGCTTTGTCACAACTGCAGTGACCTCTAAGAAGTCCACCGAGTCCCCAAGCCCCGGATATAGGAGGCGCACACTGGACCTCGGGCTCCCCACAGCTCTCATCCTCCTCTGGGCACACAGAGGCTCACAGAACCGGGAGAGTGGCCCAGTCCCCGGGCTGGTGCAGAGCTGGGCAGCGGCTGCACTGAGGCCTTGAACTCACAGCCTCCGTCCTTGGCCATCTGACCTGCCGGCCACCCGGACCAGCCCAGGGACCAGCTTAGGGGGATGAGTGCTCAGGCATTCCTGGCAGCAGGGGCTGGGAGAGGGACTCAAAGGGGGTCAGAGTGCCTGGCCAGCAGCAACCGGTTTCAGGGGCCAGACGAGCCATGGGCTCTGGTCAGAGGACGTAAGGAGCCTTGCCGGGAGCAGGCGAGGAAGAGCCTTCAGGACCTCAGGTGGAGATGGGGCCGGGGGAGGCCCACCGGGGTCACGGCGAGGAAGCCCCCACGGTGGGTGCCTGTGCAGGCTTGGTCACCCCTTCCCTGGGGTGTCAGCCACAGGCAGGGACTGGTGACTTTTGCCCTATGTTGTCAGAATCTTGTACAACAAATACACGTGCCTTTGATAACCAAAGGGTGGAAAAGATCGCCAAAGTGCTTTTCCTTTGGAAAACAGAGAAGGAGGCAGAGATGGAGCTCAGGCCGGGCCCTCGGTCCTCAGAGGCCACCCACCGCCTCCCTCATCCTCCTCGGTCCTCTCAGTGTCTCTTCTGGCAGGAGAGGGGTGTCACCTTGGGATCCACTCTCCCCAACACCCCTCACGGCTCCCTGGCCCAACTGCCACCCCCTCCGGGAGTGATCAAAGGCCGATGTGAATGTGAGATCTGAAACTTCAGCCTGGAGAAGAGGATGCTGATGCTGGATAAGGAGGGATCACCGCTCACCAGCTGGGCGCCCCCCCTGCCCGGCGCCACCCCGCCCCCGCCCCGTCCCCACAGCTTCTCCGAGAACATCCCAGCCCCAGCCCGGGAGGACGGCAGCTGCCGTGGGCACGGCCCCCGATCGCCCACCGGGAGCAGATTAAAGGGTCTACTGGACATGTGGCATCTCTGGAAGGTTCCTGGGTCCCCATCAGCATGTGCCAGGACGCCAGGTGTGGCGTATGCACCTCTAAGCCCAGCATCCAGGAGGCTGAGTCAGGAGGATCTCCCCAAGTTCAAGGCCAGCCCGGGCTACAAGTGAATTTCAGGCCAATATGAACTATATGTCAAGATTCTGTCTCAAGAACCCCAAAAGTAATGAAACAGCAAATACCTAGAGAGAAGTAACCTATTAAACTAGCTGGCTTAGGGATTGTTCTAGCCAAGGGTAGGTGGGGATGGGGATAAACCAGTGTCACAGGAGCCAGGAGGAGGCTGCCGGGGCCAGGGTGTCTGAGAGGGAGCTCCCCGGGGGAGTTCAGAGGGAACCAATGGGGACGGAGGCACACAGTATCCTGGAAGGGTCACCAGCTCAGTCGTGGGTGTCCAGCCACACCTAGTTCTAATCCTGGGCCGATGGGTCAACCTCTCTGGGGCTTCCTGTTGCCATCTGTAAAATGGGATAATAATACTAACCATCTACCTAGCAAATAGAGGGCTTCTGTTTAATAGGCAAAGTAGCTGGTAATTGGCCAGTGGTCAGGGAATGGCAGCGATGAACATTGTTGGGGAACTTGGAGAGGAGACCAAGGCCAGAGGGGACCCAGGTCGTGTGGGACAGGAGGGCTTCGCTGAGCAGGTGCCTGCGGCAGGGGTCACAGAGGGAGAGGGGAAGCAGAGCCGGGAGACAGGGAGAGATGAGCAGATGGCCCCACCCAGGGCTGGTCCCGCAGGCTGCGCCTTGGGCCTGCGGGCACAGTGGGCACAAGCAGGGCAGGGCCAGTTGGCAATGCCTGGGGTCACCCGCCTGCTCCAGGCTTGGGACAGCCTGACTCCACACCCTGCTGGACTGAGGACCCGGAGCTGGCAGGCAAGACCCTGAGGCAGGGCCGGCCCAGAGAGGTCAAGGAATGCGTTGGCCAGACAGCAGCTCCTGTGAGGTCCGTCCCTGCCAAGCCCAGAGAGGTCCCGTCACTGTCCGAGGTCACACAGCCCGCGCAGGCTAGAGAAGAAGCCCCAAGTCAGTCTCTGACAGCCGACACCCAGAGGCCCTGGGAGAACCTCACAGAAGCTTCCTTATGGGTCCAGGGGTCCGTGGGGTGCTCAGAGGGAACCAACCAGGGGCTTGTGGGCATTTTCACAGCAGGCTCATCCTCCGGAGTGGGAGATAAGCCCTTGGGGACATCCTCAGCCCTGCACCTCCCTCCCCATAGCCTCCTCTTCCACCTTCCTGTGGAGCCCCCCTTAAAACTCGGGGCTTCAAACTGCTCATTGTGATGCATGCCTGTAATCCCAGTACTTAGGAGGCTGAGGCAGGAGGATTGCTGCAAGTTCAAGGCCAGCCTTGGGGACATAGCGACACCCTATCTCAAAACAAAACCCCCTTTTTCTTCTGGGATGGGAAGGGGTACACTTATGTGTGTATCACCTCATTAGTGTCTTTATTGTTATTCATGTTTGCGATACCTGTTGAGTACGTACATGGTGGTGCTCAGCCTAACAGAAGAATAAATTGAATTATCATTCTTCGTGGGATTTGTCACAGTGCATGCATGTGCATGGTGGCTGTGAGCTTTCCCCCAAAGAGCCGAATTGAGCTCACCCTTCCCCTCCTCTTCCTAGGAGCAGGCTCTGCTCACCGCAGGGGGTCAGAAGGTTCCAGAACTCTTGAGAATCACAGAGAAGAGGGCAGGCATCCCAGCAGCCTTGCTGTAATCGAGATGGACTGTTTTGATTTATAACCTGATATACCAGGGGACTAGTCAATCCACTCCGGGCTAGGGCAGCGTCCTTCAAACAACCAGCTCTCCTAGAATCCAGAAAATGGGTTTGTCCCGGACAGTCAACTTCCTGGTCTGTGGGCAGATTGAGAAATTCATGTCCCGCCTGTGTGGCGTTCAAGGCCTTTTGCACTCGAGCCCCAGCTGCCACACCCAGGGACCAGGCGTGTGATGATAAAGGGCCCAGAGTGACTGATACGCTCCGAGTCCCTGCTGTGTGGGGTCACCTGTGTGCTGACCTGGTCACTGCATTCACTTGACCCTGGAGATGCGTAACAATGGTGACATTCACCGCAGGCAGGGACCAGAATATCTAAAACCTCCCTGAGAGGAGCCGGGATGTGATAGCTCACATTCTCACCTGCAAGGCAAAGCTGTCCCTTTGGGGACAGATGGGCTGTCCTCTCTCAGACCAGCCTTCATGCATGTAGACCTGAATTTATTTACGTTTATTTTGGGGTTTTTTGAGGCAAGGTCTCACTTTGCAGTTCAGACTGTCCCCAAACTCACTATGTAACCCAGGCTGGCCTTGAACTTGCGGTGATCCTCCTGCCTCAGCCTCCCAAGTGCGGCTACTGACTTACATTTTCATACCAAATCTAACTTCTTCCCACCCCATCTCAAAATTCTGACTGCGGTGGCCTTGAGTCCAGGGCTCTGTGTGGCACCAATGCCAAGGCCTCAGGCAGCGGAGGCTCCAGCCAACCAGCAGAGGACGAGGACGGGTGACACAACTGATTCTCCTGTCCCAGCAAATCCTAGGAGGAAACCAAGGGACACTCTGGAGGGTCACACCGCTGTGACTCTGGCTCCCACCAGGGCTGTCCTTCTCAGAACCAGGCTGAGCCAGCTCGGGCCCAAGCACACGTGCATTGCCCACCTGCTCCGTGTCCAGGGAGGCAGGGCCAGGGTGGGAGGGAGCAGGGGGCTTCTGCGCGGCATAGGAGGTTTCTGCTCCCTCTGATCAGTCACGCTCCCTAATTCAATAAGGTGAGAAGGAGCATAATTTGATCATATTTGTTTTGCATCACTGCAAAAACAGAAAATGAAGGGCTGCAGACCCACACCAGTTTACTCCATCCGACCTTGATTAAAAGAAAATTAATTGTCGCATCTCTCAGGATATCACCGGCAGCAGCCAACGGCTCACCAGGATGCCACAAAGACAGGGACACAGAGCAGAAGGCTGCCGGGCCCTTTCTGTAGCCACAGGCAGCAGCCAGGCTGCAGGGGCCTCGTGCCGTGCCGTGCCGCAGGGCCCATGCTGCCTCCACCGCGGTGGCCAGGGACAGGGGCCTCAGCTGGTCCTCTCCTCCCACGTGCTCTGGCCCCATCTCCAGCTCCAAGCCTGCCCAGCTCTGCTGTGAGGGCTGGGGCAGCACCAGAGCCCATCACAGGCCCCCGGGGAGAGCACTGGGCGGATCCCCAAAGAGATGCCCCCAAAGAGGAGTCAGGTCCCCTCTCCCCAACCCCAAACCCACCCACCAGCCCCGAGGGAAGGCGGAAGGAGAGGCCAGGCGAGGCTGGGTGAGCCGGGTGGGGCGTCGCTGGGGAGAGCAGCTCATGAAAAGTTAATGCCCCCTTGCAGGTTGTTGATTTTTGTTTGTTTTTCTCTTTTTGCCAGAAGAGAAGCCTCTTTCATTAGCCCAGACTGTCATTACCCGACATTAAATTTTCATAGAGCGGGCGGGAGCCGGGTAAGGGAGGCAGGCAGCGGGGCGGGCTGGGGGCTCCAGGCTGGGCCTGCAGGGCTGAGTCCAGAGCCCTGGGCCTCTGCTGGGCTGCGGGGTCTGAGGCCTCAGAATGGCCTCCCTCCACCCTCTGTGCTGTCCCTGTGGCCCCTGCCCCCAGCCTTGGATCTTCCGAAGGCTCTTGGTGGTGGTTTTGTGCTTAGTCCCATTTTACAGATCAGAAACTGAGGCCACAGGAGCCTGGGTCTCTTGTCACTTGCAGCCAGTAGGTGGTGGCATCCCTGACTCACCAGGCCTGAGAGCAGAGGAAGAGGGCGAGGAGCTGGAGCGGCCCGTGAGGCATCGGCTCTGAGGCAGCAGCTTGGGTGCTGTTGGGGGCCCTGGGAGGCAAGTGGTGGCTCCTTGTACCCAGGCGAGGGTCCAGTGGGCAGGGCCCGTGACCCGCCAGGCAGGTGCCAGAGCCCGCACAATGGTGCACCTGGCATGGGCGCCCGGCCTGCCCATTCAGCCCCAAACAATCACAGCTCCACAGCCGCTGGCCCAGAGGCCTCCAGGGGCCGGGACGGGGAGGGGACGGAGGGTGAGGGAGCAGATGGGCCGCGGGAGTCAGGTTTCCAGCCTGGGGTTGGGGGTGCAGGACCTGAGGGGAAGGGAAGCAGAAGCAGAAGCGGCCTCCTCCTTGGGCACCTCTGTGCCTCTGGTCCCCACCACCACTGCAGCCACCTAGAGCAGGCGGGAGGGACGAGGCTCCAGGCTGGCACTGGGCTGGGGGTGCCCTGGGGACTCCTGGGAAAGCTGAACTCAGGTCCCAGTGTCCTACAGAGCCGCTCATAGAACCTGCCTGGGCCTTAGTCTCCTCATCTGTGAGATGGGTATCAGTTCCCTAAGGCCTTGCTGCATCCCAGGCGTGGATCTGGGCACCAGAAGAGTAGCAGTGAGAAAGTGGGTGCCAATCCCTGCCCTGGCAGAGCTGAGTCCTGGAGCAGCCTGGGCCAAGGCACTGGGCAGCCAGCAGCTGCTCCTCCAGAAGGAGGGAAGTCAGTGGGACAGTGGGCGGGGGGCTGCAGCTTGAGAGGTCGGTCCTGGGGTGGGGCGGGGAGCAGGCCAGGCAGCTCTGGGGGCAAAGATGCCAGGAAGAGGAGACAGCACAAGACCCTGCGCTGTGGGCCAGGGGTTGCACCCACGGCCTGGGCTGCCTGCACAGGCAGCTGTCACCCCTGGGTCTGTCTGTCTGTCTGTCCACCCCAGAGCATCCTTCTCACACACAAGGAAGCAGAGGCTGGAGAAGGGAGCAGACGAAGCCACACCGTGTGCCGGAGTCTGTGCCCCTGTCCTCTCCCTCAGGAGGGGTACGACAGAGCAGCTGGGATGGTGCTCTGTCCCTCAGTGCTCTGTCCCCTCGGTGTCAGACAGAAACAGGATGGTCACTCTGAGGAAGAAAGGATCCCCCAGAGCTGGCTCGCCCCCAGCCGTCTCTGCAGGGACCTAGGGGGAGGGGACTCTAACGCTGCCATGGAGACCTTCCCGGTCACTCTGAGCTTGGCTCAGAGGCCTGAGGGGTGTGTGGGGATGGAGACAGGGGTAAGAGAGAGGACACGGAGAGTCCGACCCTCTCATTAACGGAAGGAGAACCCCAGGTCCCGGCACCCCAGCCTCGGAGCCATGCCTACGTGATGGGGCCGGGGCTATGACGGTTCCCATCGCCCAGTGCTGCAGGGAGGGAGGACCAGGGAAGAGGCGGCCTCGGCAGTCTGCGGGAGGAGTCTCTGAAGTACCTCAGAAGGCCTGGCTCGGGCGGCTGGCACTCGGGGCAGTCCCTGAAGGTGAGACAGTATCACAGTGTGCAAGGTCACACAGTATGCACGGTCACACAGAGCAGGCCCTGAGGCCCAGCACGGCGCTGCTCCAGGTCAAAGAGAGGCTGGAAAAACTGACACCCACTCTTTGACACCAGTGCCATCGCCCTGCTCCCCGGGGAATGAGATTCCCCATGAGCCCCTCAGGGCTCCAGACCAGGGCAGCAGCCTGCTGGGGAGTGAAGCTCAAGGGCACTGGCAGCACAGACATCTGGGTTCAAATCCAGGTCCAGCCTTTCCCTAGTGCACGAGCCCAGCCATTCCGATGACCATGGGTGCCTCAGTTTCCTCATCTGTAGAATGGGGAGAAGGATGACATTCGGTCCAGCTCCATGGAGTGTTTGGGAGGACTGGATGAGACTGGGACCCACACCTGCCATGTGCCAGAGACCCCTGCAGTGAGCCCCCGTCCCCTGCCAAGTGTTACGGTGTACACACGGTGGGGGTGGGGGGAGAGAGAGAGAGACTAAGAGAAAATGCCAGTGTGGCTGGGATCCAGGAGGACCAGTTGTTCATGAGAAACAAAGGCAACAAGCCAGGCAGAACCTCGGTGCCTCTTGATTGAGGAGGGGCTTATTGGAAGCCTCTGAGGACAGAGCGGTCTTATACTAAGAAGGATGTGACCCCGGGGCGTCTTTAGTTCTGGTCTCAGTCTTAGGAGGTAGGAGAGGATGGTCCACCCCTACCGGGATAGTGGCAAATCTCCGAAGGGTGATACCGATAATCCCCAGCCTCTGTTCCTCCCTGAGGAAGTGTGTAAAAGGAGTCTTAGTGAATTCGTGCTCCCCAACAGGTGTGGGCACACTCAGCGCTCCACAAGCCTCAAAGGCTCCTGGGTAGGCAGCTGCAGCTTGGAAAGCTTAGGGGACTCCCGGAGCTTACACAGATAACCGGTGGAAAGGCAGGATTTGAACCCAGGCCCACTTTGTCTCTGCGCATTGGAGAGGGGAGCCCCAGGGAGCCCGTGAAGTGGCCCAGGTGCACTGAGGCTTCCCCGGGCCGCTCCGAGGCGCAGAGGACCCCCAGGACCTCCTCAGTGGTGGGCTCAAGCGTGAAGGCGCCCGCTCACTTGTGCTGTCAGCAGCCCTGGATGGTGGGGGACCCAGCTCCCCCCAGCTTGACTGGCTTCCTCCCTCGCTTCCCCTTCCCCAGCAGAGGCTCATTCTAGGAACAAAGGCAACCCGGGCACATCCCCACTTCCTGGCAGTGCTGATTATCTAATTCTCTACCCCTCAATTACCACTTCCTGAGAGAGGCATTACCCCGGGAGCGCCTGTCCGCCTATCCCAGGGGCTGTGGGGGCTGTTGGTGGCAGGAGGTCCCCACCCATCGGGGAAGGCCACAGGGGACCCAGACCGCTGGCCCTTTGCATGGCCCCAAGAGGGCTCTGGGCTGGGACCCCTGGACGACTCCACGACCCCCCCCCCCCACAGCTCCTGTATCCAGGCCCCTTGACGGGGATGGACCAAGGTCCACGGGCTCCTCCACAGTCATGGATGAACGTGTACGGGCAGGTCTCATGCATGTGTGTGTGCCTGTGCATGTGTGGGAGCGGGTGTGCAAAAGTGTGAGTGTGCAAATACAGCAGCATGCATGCACATCATGACTGTGTAAGAGGGAGCGTGGGCAAAGCTGAGTGTGTGCGATGACTGTGAGCACACAAGTGGACTGGGAATGCACCGAGTGTGCAGGTGTGGGGGGAGATGTGTACACACTCCTATTTGGAAAGGAGGGTGAGTAGGGTGGCTCTGAGCAAGAAAGCGTGAGTGTGGACAGAGCAGGTGAGACCGGGCAGAGGACGAGGAGCCTCGGTGCCCAGCACACGGGCTGCTGGGGCTGACAGTGCTGGAGGGAGCTGGGGACGTGGCCAGTAGCCATGGCCCGGGTCAGCGTGTGAGGACTCCAGACCTGAGCTGCTTCCTGCTGGACCCAGCTCCCATCCTTCCTGTGAAGGAGGAGAAGTGATCACCTAGGGCAGGTGGTCTGGGCTGGCTGCAGATGCAAAAAGACTCAGTGCTGATTTGCATGTGTCATTTGCATATATTTCCATGGCGCCTACCGATTGGTTATTTGAAAGCCTCCTAACCCCTGTCTGTTTGCCATGGCCCTGCCTGGAAAAAAACATTGTGATTGGTCTCCTGAGGCCAACATGTGGGGAACCAGGGGGGGAATTGGGGGGTGGGAGGGTGGGAGGGGGGGACCGCTTACTGGCCTGGAGCAGGTACCAGCCCCAGGCCCCCCTGTCCCTAGAAGGCTCACTTTGACTGTTCTGTCAGTACATGAGCAAGACATGAAACGGGCCGCAGCAGGTACCCTCTGCCCAGGGTTCTCAGACTTCCAGGCCGGGTCTTAGTGATGGGTCCCCAGCACTTCTGAGAGAAGGTCTGGTCCCCTGGGCCAGTGTGGCCAGCACTGGGGTTGCAAGTGGGGGAACCTAAGGGACTATTAGTCGACTAACACGCTGTCTGGCTCTGCCTCCCTGGGCCCAGCCTTGCCAGTCCCCAGCAGGCACCACTGAAATGTGACCCAGAAGCCTGACTTCCTCTCCCTACATCAGGGCCAGACACTGGTTCTGAAATCCGGCTTCCCAGCTACCCAGAGGGCAAGCGGCAGGAGGCTGGGCAGCTTCTCAGAGAGGACAGCGCCGAGATTCCCAGCAGAGGTCCCCAGAGTGAGTGTGTGCATGTATATGTAGACGTGTCATACATCTTGGGGTGTATCCGGCCCAGGCTCAAGCACGGGGAGGAGACCTGCATCTCAACACAGAATGACCCAGACACAAGTCCCTGTGCACAAGTGTGCATTTGTGTGTCACATGCACACAGCACACACTGGGTCATGCATCAAGAAAAATGTGTCAGTGTAAAAGGCCTACATGTCCACTTTCCATTCTGCCTTGTCCCTAAGTTACCTAGCCTCTCTCTGTGGCGAACAGTGCAGCTTACCACACCAGGCCTTTTACATTTTGCTTTTCTCAGCAGTACGTCGCACATATGCACGTGTCACTATCTCTTCGGGCGTGCATGTGGGCGTGAGCATGCGTCACAAGCGTGTGTGCATGAACACGCATGCGCATGTGGACGCATGCGCGTGCTGACGCCCACTGTGTAAGCCTTGGCGTGTGAATGTATCCGAGTGTACCATTTGTACGTGGTTCTGTGTGCCTGAGAGCAGCTCGCCTCCGTGAACACAGTGTGGCCCCGGGAGGTCACCGGTGTGGCAGGCCGAGGGTCCCCTGGGTCTGCGCGCGCCCGGGTTGTGCTGCACGGGGTGTGCGTGACCGTGTGCAGAAGATGTGCGTACCGTACAGCCGTGTTTGCATATCGGGCGTTGGGGATGTTTAGTAATTAAATCCCTTTTCATCCTGCTGCACCTGTCTCCTTCTGAAAGCTGAGAGAACAGACGTCAAGCAGGACAAGGGCTGGATTGAATACAGCCATTCTGAAATATTTATTAGCTTGCGACTCCGCTCAATGGAGGAGGAGGAATGCCAGCTAATCCACCCAGCAGCGTGCACAGCGGGGACATTTTTCAACAGGGACTTCTTATATTTCAGTGACTGCTCTCTCCACTCTGGCCAAAAATGGGATTTTCTTCTGGGCCCATGCAGAGTTCCCCAGAGTGCTCTGAGCACCCACAGAGCAGAGATCGGACTGGATCCTTTGGTTCCTGGGCTGGGAAGCTGGCTCCTCCTTAGACAAAGGCCAGCGAATGCATAGTGACCGTGCAGTGGCCTCCCTCCGGCCCCTGTGTGTCCAGGCGCCAGGTGCCCATCTTTGGGCTCATTCTGTCTTCTCTTGAGACGTCCCCCGTGCAGCTTATTAGGTCCCCGGAATTTCCGAACCATGGAACAAGTGAGGAGACCGCATCTCAGGGTAATAAAGAAGGCTGCTCACTGAGCCCAGCCCCGAGCCCTGAATCCAGGCTGCTTTGTGGTGGAGCTGGATGTGAACCCCGGAATCCGAAGCTCAGACTCTTCCCTGCTGCACATGAGTGGACCCCAGAGGGCCCCAACAGACACACCCTACGGAGGGGAATTCTGGTCCCATCTAGGACCACGGGAAAAAGTCGGCGAGCGTGGCAGTGTCTGCCACCCCAAACCTGCTCATCTGCCTCTCTTAGAAACCACTCGGTTCCTCTCAATGCCGAGGCCAAAACCTTTGGAGGCTTCTTTTATTTCCTTCTTTCTCCCCCACATCCAAGTTCTTGGCAAATCCTGAAGTCTCTGTTTTCAAAAGGGGCCCTGAGCCAAATGTGGTGGTACACACCTGTAATCCCAGCACTCTGGGAGACAGAGGCAGGAGAATTCTAAGTCTGAGCCCGGCCTGGGCAATATAGAAATTTAGCAAGACACTGTCTCAAAATTTAAAATATGTTAAAAGGGCTGGGAAGGGGCGGGGGATTTGTCTGCGTGGCAAGTGTGAGGTCATGAGTTCTATCCCCAGTACAAAAAAAAAAAAGAACTGGGATATAGTCCAGGGCAGAGTCCTGGGTGTAATTCCTAGTATTGCAAAATTAAAGGAACAGAAAAGAAAGGAAATAAAATAAAATAATAAAAATGCTCAAGGCCAGGTGCAGGGCCACACACCTGTAAACCCAGGTAAGTTAGGAGGCTGAGGCAGGAGCACAGGCCTTCTGCTGGGCCCATCGTACTTTGCCCTTTGTCTTGTCTTATTATTATCTAAAGGTTATTTTATTTTACTTTTTTTCCTTCTGCTGTTCTGGGGTGTAACTCAGAGCCTTGTGTACTAGGCCGGCACCTTAGCTACACCTTAGCCCCTCTCCATAGCTCTTAGTTCAGTCCTAAATGTTTGTTAATCTCACCTGCTTCAATGTTTGTCTTTTTTCTGTGTGTATTACTGAGGATTGGACCCAGGGCCTTTGCACTGAGCTACAACCCCAGCCCTTTTTCCATTTTAAGACAAGGTCTCAAGAAGTCACGAAACTGCCCAGGTGCATGAACTCTCAATCTTCCTGCCTCAGCCTCCCACAGTGCTGGGATTATAGGTGTGCACCGCCACCCCCAGTTTGACAAGTATTTGTTAAATGTTTGTAGCAGGGACTGTTCTTACAGTACTGGTCTTCAGCGAGTTTTTTTTTTTTTTTTCCACCATCGATTTTCAGCAATTTGACCACAATATCCCCAGATATGGTTTTCTTCAGAGCTTTGCTCCTTGAGATGCATTTGAGCTTGTTGGATCTGTGGATTTGTCACTTTCATCAAAACTGGGAACTTTCAGCCACCATTTCTTGAAGTATCTTTTGCAACCCTGCTCTGCCCATCTGGAACTCCACTGAGACCAGACCACATAAGTCAATGAAGTGCAGGCGAAATTTGTTTATTTTCCCTCAAGCTTCCCCTGTATTTTATTTTAAATCATTTCTGCTGCCGTGATTTTCAGATCACTGATATTTTCTTCTGTAGCATCTAACCAACGGTTAATGCCATTTGGTGTATTTTTTCATTTCAAATACTGATTGCTTTTTTGGTGGTACTTTGGATCAAACCCTTAGGTGTCCTGCGCCTAAGCTACATCCTCAGTCCTTTTTTAAATTTTATTTTGTGACAGAGTCTCCCTAAATTGCCCAGGCTGGCCTTGAACTTGAGATCCTCCTGTCTCAGCTTCCCCAGGAAATGGGATCACAGGCAAGCATCATCAAACATGGCTATGTTGGTTGTATATTTTGTCTCTAAAGTTTTAGTTGAGTCTTTTTGGTGTTGCTGTTTCCCTCCTTGCTTTCCTTTACCTTCCTGAATCCGGAGGCACATTAACACCAGTTCTTGGCTTTCCGTTCCACACCTGAAACATTTCTGGGCCGTCTCTACAGATTGGCTTTTCGCCGGTTATGGGCCCCATTTTCCTCCTCCTTTATTTGCAGCTATCTTTACTGGATGGGGGACATTTTTAACGTAACTGTTTATCTCAAATAAATTGACACGATATTTCAGAGGTAGTAAGGGCAGTTTCCACACACCCTCCATCTAGTTTCCGTCATTTTTGATGTGTCTCATTTCTGTGGTTCATTTGTCAAACCTAAAAACTTGACATTGACAAAGTACTGCTAACTAAGCTCCAGATTTTATTTGAGGCCCTGGCAGTTGTCCACCAGTGCCCTCCCTCTGTCCAGACCATCCCGTAGCTGTCTCGTCTGCCCCAGCACCTTCTGACCCGTGACCATGCCCAGGTCTCTTTTTGTCCGCAATGACGGTAGCCATCTGGGGAGCACGGCCAGCTCTCCCGTCACCCCTCCCCAGCCATGGCTTGTAGCTTGTTTTTCTCATCATTAGAGTAGACTTGTGAGGCTGGGGACAGAATGCCAACACAGTGGAACACGCTTGCCATCTCATCACATCAGAGAGGATGTGACGCCGTCACATGGTGCTGCTTGGTCGAGGTGAGGCTTTCCAGGTTCCTCCACCAGTGACAGTGAAGTCACACCTTCTGTTTCCTTCCTCTATTCCTTGGAAGTAAGTTACTAAGCGTCACCCGGACTCAGATGACTGGAAACTACTACTGGAAAGGGTCTACACAGAGCATGGAACACCATTCTGGAACAAAGATCGGTCCCTTCTCCTCCTTATTCAGTGTACCAGTTTCATTTACCTTGAACTTGGGGCTATAACCCAGAAATGCTCTTTAATTGGCTAGCCAGGTTGTCCGCTTTGACCGTCGGAGCTCACGCAGGCCAGTGCTCGTGCCACTTTGACCTGCTCCATCTCATCTTGCAGCTCTTCCTTTTTTCTGGTGCTGAGCAAGGTTCCTGCGCTTCCCAGCCCACACCTGGACTCTGCCTTTCTTCTTTTAGAGGAGCACGGTGTTAGAATCCAAGCTGTGGCTGGAAGAGTTTATTGCTAAGGAGGCAGGCGTCTTTGCTAGCAAGACCTCCCCGTAGACCTAGCCCTGTGTGCACGCAAGCCAGCATCGCGTCTGCATCCACCCCGAGCCCCTATGAAGCTAAAATGGGTTCACTCACGTCCCCGACTCTGATTCACAGAGCTCACTGTCTACTTCCTTTCCTGCTCATCCCTACAATTCTCCAACCACGAGGAATCCAGCCCTCACCATCTCACTCATTTACCTATTTGTTCAATCAACATTTTACATTTTACATTGTTAGATGCTGGGTTGTGTTGTATTCTCTAAAATATTTCTGCCTTGACTTTGGCAGACAGCTCGCTTACTTGGGATTGGTTTGCTAGTGTCAATCTTGCTTTTAAAATTTGTTAACAATAGCCCAGATCGCCTTGGTCGAGGAGGAACTCGGCCGCACTACAAAGGCTGTGCCCTTCTGAGGCTTTGGCCTGCGGCCCTGGGTGGTGCCAAACCTTTCCACCCACGCTTCTCCGGGAGGGAACCCCTCCTCTGATCTCTGTATCTTCCCTGTGCCTCTCTCCCCTTTAATTGTTTAGCCCACAAATTTCTTTGCTGTGCCTCCCTAAACTCTGAGGTTTGTCTCCTCAATTCGGTGACACTAATGGTTTGAGTTTGGCTTTCTGTCTTCCTTCCCTGTGCTCTGGCCCAGTAACGCTCTCCACAGGTGGGGAGCTAGGGGTCAGAGGGCTCACATCCTCGGTTCTTCTGGTGTTCTCTGGTACTTGAAAGGGAGGAGAGTAAATCCAGCCCTGTTATTCTGTCATATCTAGAAGCAAAAGACCAAGCGCTCTGCTAGATGACAAGGGCAGGGCAGTAAATAAATAGACACCAGGTACCTGCCCTGGGAAACTTGCATTCTGATGCAGAGCTGAGCCACTGTCTGGCGCAGGGCTCTGCAGACACCTATAAAAAGCCAGGCAGTAAATGTTTAAGCTTTGTAGACCAAGAGGCAAGTTGAGTTATACCCGTCACACTATGATTTGTAGCGTGCCGAGAAGCAGGCAGTGCAAGACTCCGGGGGTGCTGTGTAAGTCTCAGCCAACAGTGCAAGAGCAGTCACTGATGGGAGGGAAAGGAATGAGCGTGGCTGTGTTCCAATAAAACTTTATTGGCACATATTGACATTTGAACATTGAACCATTTTCATACGTCACAAAACATAATTCTCCTTTGGATTATTTTTAACCATTTAAAAATGCAAAAATCATTCTTAGCTCACCTGCCAAGGACAAATGGGTGGTGGGTCAGAGGTGATGGGCTGCAGTGTGCCCATTTCTCTCCCATCTAGTAGAGGAGACAGCAAATAATCACATTAATTGTGTATGTGGGGGGCTGGAGGTTTAGCCCAGCGGCATAAGCACCTGCCTTACAAGCAGGCAGTCGTGAGTTCGATCCCCGGTACCGATAAAAAGGAAAAAGACACACACACAAAAAATTGTGTATGTGGTGGTTTGGGTCATCATAAGTCCCAAGAAGGGAAATTTGAAAAGCAAGAAAGAGAGATACTTGGAGTCTGGGTGGTGTCCTGCATCGCTGAGATTTTCATCTCTAAATCTTTAGAGAGTATGAGAAGGAGCTCTGTGGTGTTTACAGTAAGCAGGAACTTGTTTGCTGTTGGTTTGGAATCTGCAGCCCTAACCAGACTGACCTCCTTAAGAAAGGGAGTGACAGTATCTGCGTCCTCAGCCCTGAAACCTTGCCAGGCAAGCTGGGTGATCAGTAAGAAATATACAGAGTCTGTGGTAGTTGACTGACCAAACGAGACACCCGAGTCCAGATTCCGGCTCTGCTGCTTTCCTGCTGTGCTGTGCTCCGGGCTCCCCTTATTTCTGATTTTGATGTAGGCTCTCCCTAAGTCACTCAGGCAGAACTCAGGCATGAGATCCTCCTGTCTCAGCCTCCTGCAGTGCTGGGACTACAGCACCATGCCCAGACTCTCAGATTACTAGCATCAGAGACTGGGCCATCTGCAGACAGAGCCCTTGCTCTGGTCTAGTCCCTCAGCTAATGTCCCTTCTGCAACCTTTCCTGGCTCTGTCCTCCATGGAAGCCCTGGTCCCTGCTGCCCATCTGTGCTTACTGCCCTCGAGGTTGTCACCCCCTGGTTTCCCTTATTCCCTATGTCCTGGGGCTGTAACCTCCCCAAAGGCACTGCCAGTTTGGGTCTCCGTTGTCCCACGTCCCTGGAACAGTTAGGCAGGTCAGAGTGACCAGGAGCAGTGTTAAGTGGACAAATCCGCTCGGCAATCGCCCAGTCCAGGGCTCCCCATTAGGGCTGGGGAGCACAGTGGAGTGGATTCCAACTCCGAGCTGTTTCCCTGAGCCTTGGTTTCTACATCCAGACAATGGACGGTGTCCCCACCCATGTGCTGGGCTCTGCTGGGTGGGGCTATTGGACCAAGACTGGGAAGTGGCAGAGATAATCTCTCACCCAGAGAGGGGAAAGCAGGGAAGATTCCAGTCCGACCATGCAACACTGGCGAGGTGCCACCCTCATCGGAGGGCATCCCAGCCTCCTCCGGGGCCCAGGCACCTTCCCTCACCCGTGCCTCGCCTGCAGGCAAAAGCCAGCCCAAGAACCCTAGAACTTGGTTGACTTGGTCAAGGCAGACCCGGGGGAGCCACCAGCCCTGGGGAAGGGACACATCAGGAGCTGACCAGGCTACTAAATTCACAGGGCCCTGGCACTCTCCAGTGCTTCAGACAGACAGCCAGAGCATTAAGAGGCTTTCGGTCTGCAGGAGCCACAGAGCTGTTACACTTCCGGCCCCCAATCCTCCCTCTGCCAGCTCCCAGCTAGCAGCCGAACCAGGGTCACCCACATCCTCATTCTGTCCTCTGCCTTGGGGTTCAGCCTATACCCATACAATGGTTGAATGGGAACTCCAGGGACAGCAAAGGGTCCTGTGTCAGCTAGGAATCCCAACAGATCAATAAATCTGTCATTTCCTGAGCATCCCCAGAGGGACTCCATATCAGCGTTTGTGCCGGGCACCTGGAGGTGGCAGGAAACGTGGATGCTGACCACAGTGGGCTGTCCACAGTGGGCTGTCCACCAGGAGCCTCGTGAGGCGAGGCAGCAGAGTGCCTATCTGCAAGGCCATGTGGCCACCCGGGACACCAGGGCACCTGGAAGAGGGAGGTGACCAACTGAGGTTCAGGGATGCTCTGGGGGAGGTGACCACCGAGCTGGCCAGAGGACAAGCAGAGTTACAAAGTAAGAAGATGAGGTGAAGCAACCTCTTCATGGGTAAAACGAATAATGACCCCCTCTCCAAAGGTTATGGTGAGCACCAATAAAAGGAAGGGGCAAGTGCTTTTCACTGGGCTCATTTCAAGGATTCTTACTTGAGGGTCTGGGGGTTTAGCTCAGCGGCATAAGCACCTGCCTTGCAAGCAGGCGGTCGTGAGTTCAATCCCCGGTACAGATAAAAAAAAAAAAAAGGATTCTTACTTGGGTTCTTGTTCCAGTAGGCTGGAGTCCCCAGTTCCTGGGTTCCCCATTCAGACCCCAGGTACTCCTGGGCTTACACTGCTGTGACCACGTCCTGCCTGAGTCTTCTGGCCACACGTCACCAAGACCTATGCCAGCTACTAGGCAGAGGAAGGACAAGTCCCCGTGGCCAGAGTTGGATGTGACCCCCAGCCCTACCTGGTCCCGTCTTGGTCCAGCACCCAGTCCTCCTGGCCCAGGGACTTTCTGTTTCTTCCCCCATTTCCGTCCTTACCTGGATCTTCACACCGGACATTTAGAACTGACTGTAACCTTGATGGTCCTTTAAGAGTATGATTAGGGTCTCCCACCTTCCTGTCTTGAGCAACGCTGGGGAGACAGTCCTCTTGGATTGATTCTGACAGCCACTGGCAGGACCACAGCTCGTCACCAGAAGAATCATGAGTGCCCCGCTACCAGCAGCACCACTGCAGTTTCCTCCGTGCTACAGTGTGGCCGCCATGATCTCCACCACTGCAATCACGACCATCACAGCTGCCATCACCACCACCCTCCCCACAACCACCACCACCGTCATGGTCGGCACAGCCACTGCTACTGGCCTCACCACCACCATGATCTGCAGCGCCACCCCCACGACCATGACCACCGCCACCATTCTCACCACCGCCCAGGTCGCCACCACTGCCATGGTAGCCGTCATTACATCCCAGCTGCTGTCACCTTACCTCCAAATATTACACCACCGCAACCAAGCCAGGGTCACTATCACTGAGACCGTCGCCACCATTGATAGCCTTACTCCACAGGCGTTAGTACAACCACCACCATGATCACCACCATGCTCACCAACCATCATGATCACCACTAACATGCTCACCACCACCATGATCATCACCATGATCACCACCACCATGTTCACCAACCACTATGTTCACCAACCACCATGATCACCATCACCATGCTCACCAACCACCATGATCACCACCACCATGATCACCACCACCACGATCACCACTAACATGCTCACCACCACCATGATCACCACCATGATCACCACCACCATGTTCACCAACCACTATGTTCACCACCACCATGATCACCACCACCACGCTCACCAACCACAATGATCACCACCACCACGCTCACCAACCACCATGATCACCACCACCATGCTTACCAACCACCATGGTCACCACCACCATGATCACCACCATGCTCACCAACCACCACTGTAATCACCACCTTCACCATTACCACCACCAAGATCACCACCGTGACCACACCTTCATGATAATCACCACTGCTGTTCTCACCAGCATCCGCGCCACCGTCTGCCACTGCCGTGTTTGATCCCCTCATCCCCCCCTCCATCTCAGCCATCACCACCGTCATCATGAGCCTCGGACACCACCGTCCTCTACCACTGCCCCCAAAGGACCTCCTGAAGCCTCTTTTCCCCTGTAGAACACTCGCCACAGGCCTGCTCAGCACTGATTTCTCTGACCCGCACTGCCCAGGGATAGGCGTGTGGACGTGGCCTGTAAAGCCATTGCTGTCCTACCATGCAGGCTGAGGCCCTGAGCTGAGCCAGATCAAACCATCCCTGTCCCCCTAGGCTGTGTCTGCCACTGTGTCCCTGCACGGTCAGTTCCTTCTCCGGGGATGTGTCCCCCTCGTCACCTCCAAGGGGAAACCCATCTCAAGAGCCAGCCCTCTGGGGAAGTGCCCCACCCCCATCTGCACCGAGGCTTTCTCTGCCCTGGGATCCGCTCTGTCCACTTGAGCTTGGCACTCCGCTGTTCGGACGTCTTATGACCCGTCTGTCAGTCTGCTGGATGCTGGGCTCCTTGAGGGCAGGGCTGAGGCTTTCTAGCTTTTTGTCCTTAGCACAGGGCCTGGCTCTGAGAAGCCCTTGCTAAATAAATGCACGCATTTTGAATAAATGAGCATGAAACACGAATCTGAGCGCTTTGGGCCAGGAGGAAGAAGGGAAATGCTCTGTATTTGTTAGGGTGGGACCAAAGGGAGAGAGAATAGGAAGCAGATGGGGCAGGGGGCTCAAGGACTTCCCTTGGGAGGGGATCCCCGTTCAGGTTCACCCCCCAGCCAAGGGGCGGGATCTTAGACTGCAGCCTCTGGGTGGGGGTACTTGGGGAAAATGGGGTCAGGGGTCAGCTGCCCATCGGCCTGGGCCGGTCCTCGGGGACCCCTGACCCAGGGGAGGTAGAGAGGCAGGCCAGCCCCCCCTGCAGCCTCAACGCATCCTGGCTTCCGCTCGACCCCTTTAAGGCGGCCTGGGCGGCTTCCCGTTGCTTGTTGAAACTGTTCAGTTTTCGGACAGGACAGGGGAGGGGGCGGGGGAGGTCACACCTGTTGTGGAACTTGAGAGAAGGCTTATTTATAAATGTTCAGGGCTCGGGATTCTTGCGGAGCTGATGTCCGGAGGGGAAGGTCACCAAAATGCTTGTTTATAAAAGCAACAGCAACTGGGAACACCATAAACGGGCTAAACGATGAAATTAACAAGCCGTCCAAGGCGGGGCATGGCGGGCACGCTGGGCCTCTGCTGGCCCGGGCGCCGCTACCACTGGGCAGAGCCCCAGGCCTGCCTCCAAGCCAGGTCCCTCCCGGCCCTCGCCGCCCTGCCTGTCCCCCAGCCCCAGCACCAGCCCCAGCCCCAGCCCCAGGCCTGTGTCACCTCAGCCCTCACCCGTCCTCACCCCACACGCACCCAGAGACATATGGCTCATATGCCAGCTCCCTCCAGACATGACCATAGTATGCCCACCTGGCAGGGGCAGTTTCTTCATCTCCGCTAAGCCAGGCATTCCTGTGCCCCCTAACCCCCCACCTGCACTAGATCGGGAGTGGGGAGGTTAGATTTGGCTTGGCTTGCTTTTGCTTTGTGCTCTCTGATGCCTGCCTCCAGCCTCCAGCCCGCCCAGGGTGGGCCCGGTGACCCCTTGGAGGAGGCAGAGGCAGGCCTGCGCCTGTGCTCACCCCCCTCCCGGGACTCTCTGTCCAATTCCCAGTTTCAGGAAAGCTGTGTTCTTCTTGGGTGACTGATGGCTGAACAGGTGGCTTTGGGGCAGAGAGTGTCAAGTGAACGGCAGTGAGAAGTGGCCCTTTTACGGCTCACTTTCCCTGCCTGCCCCGCCCGGCCGGCTGCTGACAGCTCGGGGCTGCCCCCTGGCGCGGGCGTGTGACGGGCTGCCCACCCCTAGACCCCTCTTGGCCCCAGAAGGGAAGCCCAGCACCGAGGCAGGCCGCACACCTCCTAGGGGACGTGGGGACGGACAGCTGAGGGGGAAATGGAGCCCTGTCGTCCTCCGCACACAGGCGCACGCACAACTGCACACGTCCCAGGCACACAGGGACAGTCACACGAGGACGGCCCTCGGGCTCCTGGACACCAAAGGGTCCCCTCTTCCTTCTGATTCAGCAAGTGTTGGCCCAGCTCCCCGGGCCTGAGCCGAGGCACAGCTGCACGGGGACCCACGCTTGCTGTCCCTCCTGTCTGCGGCACATGGCACGTCTGCCCATGGCTGCGTCCCTTCTCCGAGAGATCGCTTTCCTCTCTCTCCTCGTTACCGCTGCTCTCTTACTCCCTTGGGCTCTGCCTGTCACAGGTCACCCACCCCGGCACACGGCCTCCCTGCACTGGCTGTTGGCCTCCCGCGTCAGTGTCCTCGTCAGATCTATTTTCTCTCTCAGCCTCACCACTCCCGAGCTTCTGGAGGAGCTGGCTTCACCCCGGCTCCCGAGCTGTGGCTTTGCGAGTGGCGTAGGCTGCTCTCCAGGGTCACTAGTGCCCGCACCCCCTGCCTTGCCTGGGGCCACAGCCTGGCCTGGCTCAGCGGCAAGGAGCAGGGTGCAGTGCCTCGCTTGGCTTTGGCATCAGAGGTCCGAGTGGCCTGGCACGGAGGGGACACAGCGGTGAGAGGGGGGGCTGTGGGGAGGGCACTGCCAAAGGTGCCCCCCACCATCTTGGGCTGCAGTAATTCACGTCCTGGAAGTGATGGCACCCTTGAAGTCTACTTAAAATACTGAGTTCTGGTTCTGCATTCAAGGGAGGGGACAGGAAAGCAGGGTCCCAGTTACACCCAAGGAAGGACAGCTGGGCAGCTTTAGAGTGCAGAGCAGAGGATGAGGAGCTCTGGGGACTCAGGATGGCAATTCGGGGTCACCTGGCTGCTAGAAAGCGCCAGAACACACCTCCACTCCACCGCCGTGCCCAGAGGGATCCTGTGCTCCCCTTCGGCCCCTCTCACCAGCCCCCAATCCGCAGCAAGACAGGAAGGTCCATCCCAGTGGCCAAATGGGGACAGCGCAGGGCAGCCATCGTGAGTGACAGCAGTGGGGTCCTGAGGTCCGAGCCGATGCAAGGCAGGTCAGGGGACAGCTTCCCCGTGAGCCGTCAGTGCTCAGCCCCCTTCCTCTCTACACGGGGATCATCCGACCATCACTCACAGGGTGCCAGCACCACGCAGGTACCCCAAAACCCACAACCTAGAGCAAGGAGCCACAACAAGCAGGAAAATCACACTGCTTTTCCAGCTGTAATTGGTGACCGTGGCCATGCGTGGGTAGACGGGGGCATCTTCAGAGGGACTCTGAAGGAGGGACACTTGTACCTTCAAGGCCCTCTCCATCCTGTGAGCACCTCTCTTCCTGGTCAGAAACTGGAGGCTCTCCCATCTCAGACAGCGGGCAGACCCACGACAAAGGCAGAGCTACAGAGCCTGTAGAGATCACATAACCTGTCCAGGATCTACCTGTGCCCAGCACCCCAAAACTCACCTATGTGTATGACTCCTTAATAGCTAGAATAACCTAGCGGCAAGTACCAGTAAAATAAGACATGTATTTATTTGTTCATTCATTTAGCGTTTTTTTGAGACAAGGTCTCAAAAAAAAAAAAAAAAGCTTGAGGCTGGCCTTGAACTTGCAGCAACCCTCCTGCCTCAGCCTGCCAAGTGCTGGCATTACGGGTGTGTGTTACCACACCCAGCAGTAAAACCAGATGTTTAAAGATGAGAAAGCTGTGGTTGAGACAGGGTAAGCGGCTTGGTTAACGCCATCCTGTTTGTTGAGGCAGGACCAGGATGTGCGTGCCGTTCCCCGTCCCTGTACCCAAGTTCCCAGTTTCTCCTTCGGCTTGGGGTCCTTCTCTGGTCCCACAAAAGAGATGCAGCCTGCACCCTGGGCGTGGGGGAGGAAGCCCTGAAAGAAAACGTTTTGCCTCCCTTCCGAGGGCTTCTGTCCCCAGGCCTTCTGCCTCGGACCACAGATTGCCTGGTCCCCAAATGCTCCAGCTGGCGTGACCCCAGGGCCCGACCCAGCCCGATCCTCTCTGCAGGCCCGGCCAGGCCTCCACTGCCATTGTCCCCTGCAGACTCCAGCAGCACTCCTGTGGTGCAATTACCCTTCAGCTCCTCTGCCCGGGGCTGTCGCCGAGGTCCCCAGCCCCAGCCCGGTGATTTGGGGGAAGGGGGTTATTACAACAACAAACCTTAAATTAAGGATGAAGAAGCAGCGTCGCACGCCACTTCTGAAAGGCTGCCAGCCCCGGCTGGGGTGGGAGGCGGGTGAATTACCCTCTGCGTTGTCGACAGAGGAACTGATGGATGAGCAGACGGGGCCAAGACAGAAGTGCTGGCTGGTACCTGTCCTGGCACGGGCCTGGGGTGTGCCCAGCGCCTTGGATAGCGAGACCCTAAAAACCCCTTACTGCCGTAGGTCTGTGACACAGACTTGAGTGAGGACACGGCTGGGGACAGGGATCTCCCTGAGAGTGGAAGAGGGGTTAGGAGGGAAGGCGTGCCAAGGGTGGGGCCTTGAAAGAAGGAACAGGTTGTGCCAGTGTCCTGGGGTAGAGAATCACAGCCAGTGGCAGGTAAAGGGCAGGAAATAGAGCTCAGAGGGGCGAGGGAAGGGCGGCCTTGGGGAAGATGGCCGAGGCCTCTCTCCCATGAACTCCTCGGCTGCGGTTTGGACCTAGCAGAGTCGGAGGAAGAGCGTGTTTTCCTTTGCAGCGCTGGGGCTGGAGCCAGGGAGGTGCACACTTGAGGCAGGCGCCCACTACTGAGCTCCAGCCTGCTCTCACTTGCTGGCCTCTGGCCCCAGCAGGCTGCAGGACCCTCCCCCCTGGGGGGACGATAAGCGGAGGGGACAGATGGACAGAGCTGATTTCTGGGGTTCAATCAGCCACGGTGATGGCGGGGATGGAAGAAGGGGTGATGCGGGGAAGAAAGATTTGAGACCCAGGCAGCCAGGGGGACGCTGGAGCCACTTGCCTAGACAGGAAAATGGGGAGGGGGCAGATCTGGGGATGGCAGAGGGGGAACAGCTCAAGCAGGACACAAACACCCTACTTCCTGAGCCCCGGTTTCCGGGGACAGAGCTGCTCCCCAGCTGCGTCAGGGGCCTGTCCTTCGACTGCTGCAAGCTTCGGCTTCCCTGGGGAGCAGAGCCTGCGTCTGAGCCCCGAGAACAAGCAGGCACTTGGGCTCCGTGCGAACCATTAAACACAAGAGGGCACCGTGCCACCTCCCTGAACAGCCCTCTCCGCCTCTCCAGGCCTCCGTTTCCCTGTCTGGGTCTGGAATCCCAGGCTGGCTCAAGAGGGCCCCCATCCCTGATGCCCTCAGAAAGGGGCAGAGCCCAGGGGTCAGGCCCACCGCCACGCTTAGGACAAGGACATCCTGACCCAGGCTTGGGAGTCACGAGAAGGCCAGGTCTGGGATGTTACTCTTGCGAAGCGGGAAGCGGCTCCCTCTCATCACCAGCAGAACCTGGGGCTAAGGTGGTAGCAGGCCTTTCTCCTGCCAAAGGCCACCGTCCTGACCTTCACTCCGGGCCCAGCACTTCCCACAGCCCTGGGGAACGGCTGGCGGGTTAGGCCTGGGTGCCAGGCCCGAGCTCCCGTGCAGTCCTGGCTTCCTCTCCACTCAAGCATCTCTCAGGCCTGCATCTCAGCCGGGGCTGCAAGGGCAGCAGCTTCAAGGTCAGCGGAGATGAGATCACAGGCAGGAGAAAGATGGGATGGAGACACCCACCGACCCTCAGGGACAGGACAAGGGAGGCCCTCCAAAGCCCCAGGACCCTGGGCTGCAGGAGACGGGGAAGGAGGGAGAGAGCAGGCCCCTTCCCCCAGCCGGGAGCCCTGGGCCGCGGCTCGTATATCTGTCCCTGGATAATGTATATCCAGCTTATGGAAAATATTCATAATGCTCCTTACACCAAACTGGCCCCCTTCCATAGTGCGTGATCTAAAATTAAATCCATTTCAAATATACAGTAGATCGAGTCAAGCTAATATAAATGAAACATGATTAATAGGCAGAACACTGTCCTCCTCCGCAGGCAGCAGGGCGCAGGGCTGGGGCCACCTTACCTCTCCTTCCTCAACACCCCCGGGCCCCCCAACGCTTCCAAGCTCTGGCTTCTTCTCAAACCCCCCTCCCTCTGGGCCCAAGGAATGAACCAGGCCTGAAATTTGTCCTAATTGTGAAGGGCAAGTGGCAGCCATCACAGCGGGGCAGCTAAACGGAAAAACTGCACTCTGGGCAGAGCCCCACTCACCCCCGTGCCTCAGTTTGCTCATCCATACTATGGGTGCTAACCACCTCGTGCAGGGTGCTGCGGGTGCTGGGAACTAGGAGCGCGGGCAATGCACCTGGTAAGGCAGGCCGCAATGCTGTGTTTGCTCCTGGAGGTCGCCTTCCTCGCCCCCTCTCTGACCCCCCGAGGAGTGGGACTCTTCCCCCCTCAGCGACAGAACAAGGGCCAGCCAGAATTCCTGCCATTGCAGGGGTATGCTTGGTGGGTTATTTTTAGTGCCTTGGCAAGTGCCTCTGTTACTGACCAAATGTTCCCACATTGGGAACAGACTCTGCTAAGAGGGCACTTGTGGGCTGAATGCGAGGTGGGAGGGGCGTCTGCGGCTGCCTGCAGGGGCTCCACGCGCGCGTGCTCTCGGCACACGCATCCCAATCCGGGCCAGAGGCCGCGGAGGGAAAGGCCCGGGCACTGGACTGCCTTGTCCGCAGGAAGCTCCTGGGCATGAGATAAGCAACAGCCTCACCCTCAGACAGCTCACCGCGTCGCCCACTTCTGGAGACACCCAGGCTTCCGCTGGCCGAGCCTGTGCGCGCGCATACGTGAGCACGCGCATGTCCATACGTGAGCGCGCGCGCATGTCCATACGTGAGCGCGCACGCATGTCCACGCATTGCCTTTGCAGCAACGTCGTGCTCCAGAGGTGGGCGCCCTTTATCCCTGCGTGGGTCCCTCTGGCTCAGGCTTCTTGCAAGTACCCCTGTAATGTCCACACAGCATCCGAAACCCTCGACCTTCTCCAAGCTGGGAACTCCACCTTTTTGTGCAAGTCCACGCCAGTCAAGAGGTGTCTCCCTCCGTCCATCCACCCATCCATCCGCTCGGCCCTTGGCTGGTCTTTCTTCCCCCAGGGGTTGGAAGAAGGAGAGCCCCCTGGGGCAGGAAGGAGCGAGTTCTGGTGGCTTTTTCCTTGTCGTTGGCCATTTGCTGCCTGCTTCGCCAGGCGTGTTTGGAGCATGTTTGCATAAAGTGGATGCAGGCTGCAATTCCGTGATGAATTCTATGAATACTAATCTGCTGCTACCCTTGACCTTGGGGTCACCGAAAGATCAAAACCAAACCATTTAATATTTTCCTTTTGCAGATCAATAGAAGCATAAATTCCCCCTCAATGACAAGTATAATTTCAAACAGATCTATAGAAAGCGCACATGCATTTCAGCCGGGGACCCTCAACTGCTCGCCTAGCCTTTTGGGGAGCAGACGAGGAGTTTTTTGCCTTTTCTCCCATTGAATTTCGTTCTGCCTTTTTTTTTTTTATGGCTCTGAAATGCTATTTTCAGCAGCTGCTGTCATATAAATATCTCTTGTTTTCTTCTCATCTTTCCCTCCTGGTGAAAAGAGCAGGGGACCTATTGAAAATTCTGCTTTATCTCTTTCAGTCGGGTTCAAGTACAGGTCGAATAATCGATCCCTCCTCCTTTTCTTTTTTTAAGTTTCCTGCCGTTCTTTTGGCCAGATCAGCAGCGGAGAGGAATCAGGAGGACAGCTGGCTTTCTCTAGATCTCCGAGCGCCTCTATCGCTGTGTTTGTGTGCGTGTTTGGGCGAGCTGGCGTGTGATGTGTGAGTGCGCGTGTGCGTGTGTGCGTGCGTGCGTGCGTGTGTGTGTGTGTGTGTGTGTGTCTGTAGCTTTGTGCATCTGGAACTCAGTGCTCCTACCCTTCAAACTCTTGCCCAGAACTTGAAGAGGAAGGAAACAAAAAAACCACCAAAGAGGAAAATAAAAGTCAAGGGGCTGAAGGCGGACGCTGTGACCCCACACGGGCTCCAGGCAGCGGGGTAAGGTTAGGGGCAGCTCCCGGAGGACCTGCTACCCTTTCTAGGGACCACCGTGCAGGTCTGCTCCGTGTCACCTTTTGCTGCAAGCCTTTTTTTTTTTTAAATACAACTCCAAAAGGTGAAAAAAGATGCACAAAGGGGAAAGGGGGGAAACCCAACAACAGGAAGCAGACGATGGGGCGGGGAGGGGGGGGAGCTAAAGAAAAAAGAGAATTAAACCGTTAATCTGCTTGGATTTTCCACTTCGCAGAGTAATCAGTTTGGAAGTGACTGAAATAAAGTGGAATGCACGAGTGTCACCACTTCCTCACTCCAGTCCGCATTTCTTATTTACAGAAAAACTGGGAGCCCGGAGGCATCCTCCCCAGTCCACACAAAGCCCCCCCCACCACCACCATGTCAGCTCCAAGAGGGACGAGGACCCCAACCTCAGCCTTGGCTGGCCACAGCCTCGACACCCAGGTGGCACCCGCCCTGAACGGGAGGTGCAAAGCCAAGATGATTTAATTTATAGAAAGGACAAGGATGTCGTGTAGCAGATTTAATCATCGGAGAGTTTAAAAAAAAAATAAGGACCGGGCTAATGTCGTAATTTACATTTCAGGATAATAAAGGAGAAAGACAGAGAAGGAAGGGGCCTGGACCCTGCGAGAGGGCCGAGAAGGGGAGGCCGGCCAGGGGCTTCAGGAGCCCAGTAGATTTGCCTGAAACACTAATAAATTTCCAAACAAACCCAGAAAGCCAAAGACAGCCCCTGGAAAGTGCTGAGAAAATACACCATCGATTTTAGACTTGATCTGCATTTTGTATTTTAATAATGCTCTCCTTGTCTTTCCTTTTCTCCCTCTCTCCCTCTCTCCCTCTCTTCCTCTCTCTCTCTTTTGCAAAATATAAAAGCTGATCTGATAAATATTAATTTGAACCATCATAATGTATTTGAAAATTCCAGCTAAAATGTCACCACATGGAACATTAATGTAATATTTCAAGGCCCTGAGAGCAATACTCATATTGATTGCATTTATTTCACTCTAGGGAGGAGAGATAATTCTTCAATGTGGGACACATCTGGGAGCCAAGGAGGCAGAGGCTGAGGGGAGAAATGCGAAATTATATATGGTCATAAAAAATACAAAACAGAAAATCCTCCCCAAAACGCTCTCCTCCTCGGTGGCATCCCGCACCCCAAACTCGCCATTCCCAATCCCTGGCAGAGCGGGAAGGGTGGTCACCCGCCTGTGTGCGCCCGTGGGTGGGGGTGGCAGGGGGGTGGGACTCAGCTGCAGCCCTCCCTGGGGGTTGTCGCTCTTCTCAGGGGACAGCATTCCGGCCCAACTGTGCTGGATGGACAGACAGACTGACACCTGGCCTAGCTACTGGGTGAAAGTTTGTGGACAACCAAGAGCTATGGAGTCCAGGGAGGGGGAGAGAGAGAGGGATCGAGGGAGGCAGGCAGGGAGGGAGGGAGAGAGGGAGAGAGGAGGCAGGGCAGAGGGAGAGAGAACAGAGAGGAGGAAGGAAGACATCAAGACTCCAGGGCAGGAGGCAAGGGAACAGCCAGCAGGAGCAGAAGGAAGGGACAGGGGAGAGGAAGGAGAGGCCAGAGAGAGGGGACAGGAATCAGGGAGCAGAGGAGGAGAGCGCCAGGAGGGAGGCGGAGGCGGAGGCGGTGGGGGGCAGCCGGCTGCAGTCCCAGCTCCTCACTGTCATTAAGGATATTGATGTGCTTAGGCGTCAACGAGTCTTTGTACAAGTCAAAGAAACCCGATGCTGGGGGTGACCCTGAGCCCACGCCTCCTGTGCCCCTCACCAGCCCTGGAGTTCGGGCTGGGCGGTGGGGGCTGTCCAGGGTGAGATGCCCAGCCTCCACCGTGCAAGTTCTCAGCCCAGCGCCCTTGTAAGGCCGGGATGTGTGTGCGTGTGTGCGTGTGTGCGTGTGCGTGTGCGTGTGTGTGAGACAGAACCGGATCATTTCCATGGCCTGCGCCCAGGGCTCCTGCTCCGGCCCAGTACCTGCACCTAGAGGGTGGCCGGGCAGGGGGACCCCATCCAGAGGCCTCAGCCCACATGCTGGGGGGCCTCCCCCAGACGCTCCTCCTGGCTTCTTGGGGCGTGCGCAGGGTGGGGGCAGCTGAGCCTTACAGCGCCCCCAGGAGGCCGGAGGGTGAGACCCCAGAACTGGTCAAGGTCAGGCTCCTCCGCGTCATTCAGGCGGCTACAAATGTCACCTTCTCACGGCTCCGTCCCCGACCATTAATTCACACGGCGCTCGGCGCTCTTACCCAGGTCTGTCTTAATTAGCTGTGTAGACGCTTTTTAAAATCTGTCTTTCTCCCCACTTGGAGATTAAGTTTGGACAAGATAGGGACCACGCAGATCTGAATGGCCACTGTCTCCTCCACCTGACCCCCACCCCCGTCAATGCTCTCCACGGGTTGGTTGCTGGACAGACGGACGGATGGATAGGCAGAGGGACGCACACACGCGCGGACGGATGCTCAAGCCTCTGCCCTTGCACTGAACCAGCTCCCTCGCCCCCCCCCCCGCGTGAGCGCCCCCCGTTCGGGCTCTGTGACCCAGCATCGCCCCCACCGGGACGGCTCCCCGCCCCCGCCGCCGCCGCCCGAGGCTGCATCCCCCGCCCGCCCGCCCGCTCCCCGCAGCCGTCACTCCCGGAGCTGCCACAATATTGTGAAGGCTCCGCGCTCCCGCTCCGCGGCGCAGCCTGCAGCCGCGCGGGGGCCGCGAGGGAGGCGGCGGGCTCGGCGATGAATAATGCATGACCAAGGCGCCCCCTACCGGCGGCCGCGGGCGGCGCGCCACGGGACTCGGCCGCGCGGGACCGGCCGGACCTGCGACCTGCGGTGCTCAGGACGGCCACACCCGCCGCCGCCCTCGTCCGTCGTGCTTCTCCCCCTCCTGCTCCCCGAGGGCTCACCGGGCCCGAGGTCAGGACGGGGCGTCCACTCCTCTGCAGCGCTCTGCATTCAGGGTGGGCTGGGCCAGATGGGACCCACGCAGCTGGGGTGGGGGGTGGGGGAACTGGCGTCCACACAGGAGTGCAAGCGATTTCACAAGTGCTTCCAGGTTTCAAGTGAACATTTATAACACTGAGATAGTTCTATTGAAGTTAAGATGTGATACAGTACAGGAAAGCCCACTGTCCACACTCGGGTTTCTGTCATTGGAAAGGGGTGTTGGAGGCTTCCTGGGGCTCTTTTGGACCTGACCAGCCACCTCCACCTGAGAGATGACAGGTGGTGGAGCACCCGATGCAGAGGGGGTCAGGAGCAGACCCCCAACAGACCGGGAGGGTCCCTCAACATGCCTGGGATCCCTGGGGTCTGTGGCTGTGTCCCCCTGGCCTCCTGGCCAGCCACACAGCCTCCTAATGAGGACGGGACAGATGTCCTGGCCAGCTTGCTGCTGTAGAGCCCAATCATCATGGCCCGGGGTGCTGGGTCAGCTTCCAGCCACTGCTCTCTGAGAATAGATTCTAGTGACCCCCTTTCTCACATCGTGTTCTTACCATCGCCTGACCACTGCCCAATCTTCATAAAGCCAGAAGGAAGGGACAGCATCTCAGAGGCCAGGGACCACAGGCCCCTGGAAGCACCTCCAGGCCATTGAACGCTCCAGTCCCAGCAATTATGCAAATTAGGGGACTGTGAGCTGGAGGTGCAGACAGACAAGGACAGAGAGATGCAGTCACCAGCCGAAGGTCACACAGCTCAGCGTCCAGCTGAGGTATATCCCCTCCAGAGTCAGAGACCACGATTAGTCAAGAGACCCACAGCAGGGAGGAGGGAGTCTGTCCTTCCATCCAGACCTCCCTGGGCCCGGGATGCTTCCCAGGGGTTCAGACCTGGCCTTGAGCTGCGCCACAAGCCCCGCCCCTGGGAACGGCATTGGTCTGGGTCACTGAACATAGCTTGCAAACTCCATTGCCTGGGAGCCCCTCCACCACCACGAGGCAAATACTCGAAGTGGGCCACACACGGAAAATTCAAGGTTGTCAGTTATTCCCTGAATAGTTGGGTCCCTTCAGGTCCTGAAACCTGATAACCACTTAGCTACCTCAGCCTGGGAATCTCGATCCTTCAAACCAGGCCCAGATCCCGGTGTCTGACTCTCTCAAGAGAGTCCTTGCAGCCTCTCTTTCCTCTTCTGCAAACCCAAAATGAAAATAGTGTCTCCTGGTCGACGGGAGGGTAAGGGAACAGGGGAAGGGGTTATTTTTAAGAATTAAATAAATTAAACACAAGAGTCCTTCCTTACTAAGGCTGCACAGACAGGGTGAGATGTGGGCAGGGGGCCTGGGGGGAACCCATGAGCCCTTGTGCACAAGAGTGGGTCCCTGCTTTTCCTGGGAAATGGGGGCTTTTTGATCTGAGTTTCCTCCAAAGCGGCCTAAGGACCTGGATGTGTGTTTATGGGCAGGGAGTGGAGGGGGGCGCTAAGGAAAACAGTGGGGAAGAGACGGGCCAGGCCAACTCCCGAGGGTCCTGCAGGCACCACAGAACACGCTCCAGACTGTCCCCTGGAGGCCTGAGGTGGGTGTTTATCCACCAATTCCCGTCCATCCGTCCATCCGTCATTGGCTGAAGGTCACAGGGGCTGAGCTCATACCTTTGGCCAGAGAGGTGTCCTGGGGGAGCTCACTGGACCCATGGGGACACAACAGAACTGAAGGTGGCCCTTGGGGCAGAACAAAAGACATGACCAGGGCTCCATGCCTCCTCCGGTTCCCCCTCTGCCAGCTACCTGGTCATCCTCGAAGCCAGACTTGGTCAGCTCACTTTTCCTTTGGGGCCTTTAGATCTAGGACTTGAGGGGCCGAGGCTACCCAGCCATGCCAGGGGAGCTCGTTTACAGTATGGGCCCCAGTCTCCCTGAAACCCCTGGACTTGAGAGTATCCAGGCGGGGACTTGAGCTGCTGAATTTTTAAAAAGCAGCCAGCAACCATGCCCCTAATCACAGCTGTTGGGAGGCTGATGCAGGAGGATCACTGCAAGTTGGAAGTCAGCCTGAACTACATAACCATATAGCAGCAAGACCTTGTCCCAAAAGAAAAAAAAAAAGCAGTGAGTGGCTCTTCATGTGGTCAGTGGATTGGGGGCCCACCTGGGCCAAGGGAGGGGTCGTTTCCCTCCACCTTATGAAAGTTGCTGCAGAGACCTCCCTTGGGACCTGCAGAGCTAGGGCCAGCCAGCCACACAGAGAGGGCTGGGAAGTGGAGACAGCGCCGGGGTGGGCCCTGGGAGCTGCACCCGGAGACCTGCCACCTCTGTTCCCAGAGCCCCCAGGGCTCCCCTAGGGACATGTCTCTGACCTCCCTTTCATTCACGTGCACGGATCAAATTTTGGAAATGCAATTAATTACCTGTTGTCGCGTCTGCCTTGATTATTATAATGTTTCCACTTTATACAACTGAATAAACAATTCAGGGCACAAGATGGAGGTGGGCACCAGGGCTCAGGAGGTGCTGGGCTCTGGCCCCAGCCCAGGGAAGCAGCCCCTCCACCTAGCATGCCTACCACGCCCACCCATCCGTTCTTCCCCTGTGGATTCGTTCATTCATCCGTCCGTCCATCCATCCGTCCGGTGAGTCTGTCCCTGACTCAGTCCTTCATTCATCCAGGTTTCATTCACCCCCACACTCCCCCAGGGAATACTTATTAGCATACCAAAGTGACAGGCTCCAGGACAGGTGCCAGGAATCAGCAGTAAACAAAACAGCCAGGTCCCTGCCTTAGAAGGGAGGACAGTCAGACAAACACACAGCAACAAAACGCACAGCATGGTGGCTAGGAAAGGAGATGGACGGCTGAGGAGGACTTCATGGAGGAGGCGGCGTTGAAACCCACTCCCCACAGTGTCCACGTGTTTAGTGTCCTGGAAAGGGCAGGAGGTGGAAGCCCCAGCAAGGAGGAGCGGAGACCTGGGGCAGAGACCCCAGCAGGCTGATGATCGCAGGGGAACGGGAATCCTGGGAATCCCCAGGATGAGAGATTGGGGGAGACGAGAGGAGGCACGAGGGATGGCAGCCCCCAGGGACAGCCTCGGGGGCTCTACCCAGCTTCTCTGAGGGGACCACAAGTCTAATATACGCGTGGGACTCAGTGGCTGTGGGAAGAGACGGAGGCCCAGTGATTAAGACCTCCTAATCTCAGACCCCCAAGGGCAACTCCAGAGCTTCCTCGGTGTCAGAGGGCGCCTGGGGAGGCCGAGCAGATGTTTGCACACATGTTCGGGGGCCAAGGGGACTCCCAAGCTGTGGCTTCAGCTCATGCCAACCCAGTGACTCCAGGAGGCAGACAGAAAGGGCCCAGGGCCAGACGGGTGGCAGGGGTCATCAGGGTCAGCGCCCCAGGTGCCCAGGCCAGGGTGCCCAGTGCGTGTCAGGCCTCCGCTCCCCACAAGGGCCTCCCATTCATCACCCCACTAATAATCACAGTAGTGAGAGCAGCCACCGCCTAACACTAGCACTTATTTTGTGCCAGCTCCTTCTTGTTCTGGGTGCTCTTAGCTGCATTAATTGCTGTCATTGTCACGACAGCCCTGAGAGCTGGAGGGGATTAGTATTATCCCCATTTAGCAGAGAGAGACATGGAGGCTCAGAAACGGAGCAGCTTCTCCAGGGAATTCGAGGCTGAAGCAGATATATTCATATCAGGCCTTCCCAATTCCCAGTTTATCACACCCTGAACCTCACCAAAAGACAGGCTGGGGCCAGGTATGGCAAGGTCAGGTGTGCTGTCATTCCTGCAGTCTGGGAGGCTGAGGCCGGAGGATCCCAAGTTTGAACGCTGCAAACTCTTCTGATGAGCCCTGCATCAGAAAAAAAAAAAAAAGGACTGCATGTACCTCAATGTGAAGGCTCTGGGTTCAATCTCCAGAGTACCAAGAGAGACAGAGACAGAGGGCAGAGAGAGATGGGGGGACCAGGGAAGATGGCACGGCTGGGCACAGGGCCCTGGGACAGGTGGCACCCCTGTGTGACCCCGGCCCAGGACCCCCTTCAGGCAGCCTCGGCCTGCGGCATTCTCCTTCTGCTGGCGGAGGCTGGTGTTTTATGAACCCAGAACCGCAGCAAGATTCTCCTATTAATTTATTGGTATTGCTAATTAAACATCATATTCACAAATGTAAATTTCCTAATGGCCTCCCTTCCATTTCCGAAGTTCCCTGGAAGAGCCTCCTCATTATGGTTGTCAATTACATCTCAGGGTGCGTGGGCTGTGGCTGCTGCAGGGGCACCAGAGCCGGGCGAGGGGGAACTGGGGCTCTGCCCAGGGCCCCTTTGACCTCGGGGTGACAGGGGCCGCAGGGACGGGGGGAGCAGGTGGGCGCTGCGGTGGCCGCCTGCGAAGCTGCAGGAGACCGGGCCCAGCACGGGAGGGGCCGGCGGACAGAAGCCAAGGAAGACCCAGGATGAGTGGGTGGCAGCGATTGGCACGGCCGTGGGACGTCCCCAGCCCACCCTTAACTGGACAAATGGAGAAACTGAGGCACGGGGAGGAAGAGCCTTCCCCAGGGTTATGGCTTGTCATCTGCTGTGTCAAGGCTTAAAGGTCTGCCCCTGGGCCCTCAGAAACTCTCCCGAGCTGTGTCCCTCACCAGAGGCCAACGTGTAATTGCAAGGACCCTGGGCTATACCACAGGACCTGTCCCCAGCTTCAGATACTGCGTGGTAGTCATAGCAACAGCTCTTGGATCAGGATGTCCCACCTTTGACCTTCACAGCCAGCAAGGTCTCTTCCTCTCTGGACCTCAGTCTCCTCATCCATAAAATGGGAGATGCAACATGTCCTTCCCAGGGCCGAGACAGAGGAGTGTGTGGCATGGGGTCAGCGAGAGGGTTCTGTACTCGTGAAGGATCCCAGGCCTGGCCTCCTCGAGGGAGAGCCCAGCCCAGCCCTAACTGTCCCGGGCCAGCCTGCCCAGTGGACACAGGGAGGCTGGGAGAGGAGGAGGTCACAGCCGAGGGCTCAGTGGCCGTGATCTTGGTCACTGTGTTCTCAGCACATCTTGTATATCCACGAACCTTCCCAGCCATCACTGACCTTTCACAGATGAGGAAACGGAGGCCTCCAGGCCAGGCCAGGCCAGTGGCTGACCCCAGGCGAAGGTCTCTTGAGCACGGCCCCTGTGCAGTCAGGACCCACGCCCAGTCTGAGACACATCAAAGAGGACCTGTCCAAGTCAGAGCACGCGCTAAGTTCACCACTGCCTGTGTCACTCGGACAGCTGCTGTTCCCGCCCTGTACCCCGCGTGCAGCTCCTGGAGACACAGGCAGGAGAGGGAACCCGTGAGGGAAACTGAGTCAAAGGCCACGGCATAGCCTGGCACGATGGTACATGCTGTAATCCCAGCACTCAGGAGGCTGAGGCAGGAGGATCTCAAGTTGAAAGCCAGTTAGGGCTACACAGCAACACCCAGTCTGGAGAAATCAACTGAAATAAGAGAGACCAAGGATTTGTGGCACCCAGAGGACCCTTCGTGCTCTCTGTCCCTGGCACCTCTGGGAAAAGCTGAGGCCCTGAGAAAGAGGGGTGTCGCCAAGGAGCCCTTGCAGCACTCCTACCCGCGCTCATTAAGAAACGAGCGGGTGATCGCGTGTTCGGTGGCTACGTGGGAATCTCCACTGGGGAGATTTTAAACATTCACTCTGTTGTGTTTTTTATTCATGGTAAGGACGCCAGCGCTGACGCTGTGGCCCATCTCCTTCCAGAAGGCTTTTATCTCCCTGAAAGGCAGCCCTGCGCCCCTAAGCAATCGCTCCTCCTCTTCCGCCCCCCGCCCCCCCCCCCGTGGATCCGGCCTGCGCCCCCCGTTTCTTACACACAGCCTCTCGCCGGGCGGTGTTTGCAAAGCTCTCACCATCGCTGCGTGCACCATTTGGCATTTACGCCTACGTGGCACAAACCACAAGCCGCTCATCCAGCCCGCCGCTGAGGGACATCGGGTGTCCCCACCTTTGGGTGACTGGGACTGGCAGTGCTACGACCCGAAGCATACGCCTGGGCACATACCGGTCGGGATTCGCCTCCATTTCGGTGCACGGGCAGCAAACAGCAGGCACGAGGATGCCCCTGCTTGTGCTGGGTGCCAGGCCTCCAGACGCCACCCCCTCACAGTTTAGGGCCTGGTGACCACCGCGGGGGACACAGCTTAGCTAAGTGGCTCCCGAGGGCCCAGGCCTGAGAGCCTGGGGAAGCCTAGGGTGTGGGGGTGCTGGGGAGCACCCCTCAGACAGACCTCTGCTCAGAGCCGGGGAGGGAGATGGGGTGACACTTACTCTAGGCCACCGCAGAGGTGCGCGGCAGGACCCACGCGGCCCCACCCTGGAAGCAGCCTCTACCTCCATCACTGCAAAAAAGGAACAGAAGAGATATTTATGCACTGCGGAGTACTACTCAGCCCCAAAGAGAGACAAACGTGTGCAGGGAAAGGAATGTACTTTGAGACTTTATGTGAAGTGAAATAAATCAGACACACAAGATGAAATCTCTCGTGGTTTCTTTTGCGTGAGGCAGCCAAGGTAGAAATAAGTTAAAGAGCAAAGTGGAGATAGATACGGGGAACAGGGAGACAGAGCTTCTACAAAAGAGGACCAAGCGATGGAGGGGGAGGGATGGAGCATGGAACTGAGACACGTTACATCTGCGCCAGCGCCCCGCGGTGAGTGGGATCTTTATGCACTGCAAATCACATCAATAAAAATGACACTCTTTTAAAATCAAAGGAAGGAACATTCGTGCGTGGGTGAGAGACGTCAGAGAGGCCCGGGCCTTGCTGCCCACCTCGCTGAAGTGCCCGCTTCAGGGCCTTTGAGAGCTAGGGAGACTGAGGCCAGGGGCGTGTCACCGTCACTAAGCCTGCCTACGTGTGGCTGACCAGAATCTCCCGTGAGCCCAGCAGGGCTTGGCCTGAGGGGCCTGAGCCGCCCCAGCAGCGAGGGGGCCTGCGGTCACCCCCATCTGCAGGGGGATAGCAGGAGGCCTAGAGGGGAGCCCGCTGGGTAAGGCGCAGGAGAGGGACAGTCCTCAGGCGTCCCCAGAGGGAACCAGAGGGACTTTCTGCTTGGTTGTGTTATGTGATTTGGTTTAGCTCGGCCTGCACCTCTGTGACCAATGACAACTGTGACCTGGAAATCAACGTCGAGCTGTCCTTCCTGGCAGGTTGGGTTGGGGGGTGCATTCCTGCACCCCTGTTCAATCTTGCTGGACTCTCCAGGCCCCCATCCACCTCCAAGCCCGAGGCCAGACTTCCTGAGGAGGCGGCATAGTGATCTAAGTGCACGGACTTGGGTACAAATCCACCCCCGCTTCCTGTTAACTTTATACCACTGAGCCTCAGTGGCACTGTCTGTAAAATGGGGAGCCCTCTCGACACCCACACCAGGGCACCCAGAGAGTTTAAATAATTCTGTACAGCTACAAAGCAGGTGTGTGTCCAGAGAGGGCTCAGAACCCAAGCCAGAGTACACACTCACACTCACACACACTCACACACCCTCTTCCAGGTGGGAAGAGCCAGGACTTGCTCTGGCCAGGGATGAGGGAGCCAGTGTTGCCCCTAGGATCCGGGCTGAGGAGGGGGGTGCTCACACCCAGCTCCTGGGATGACGGGGACACCTCCGCCAGACAACGTGACCCTTTCACCTCATCAATATTCAAGAGCTTAACAAAAAAAGCCGTAACTGGGGAAGTCAGAAATAATGGAATGCAGTATTGATCATTTTATGTGCGATTAGGGGTAATTACATCTCTCAAATTTTATTTTAATGTTACTTTCTACTACTTTTAGCCTTTTAAAATCACCCCCAAACACCCCCATTTAATGGAACACACATGCCTTCAATTTCAATATGAAATACTTTTTTTCTGTTAAAGTGTGACCTCAATATATTTGAAAACATAAATTACGCTATGTATAAACCATAAAAAATGAATGATGAATTTAATTCTGGTGAAGCGTGAGAGAACGGGGAGGCAGGCAGGCAGGCGGAGGCGCTGTTTATCCAGGGCGGATGGGACAGTGGGCCGGAAAGAAGACCTGACCTTCAAGGGCCCTGGGGACGGGGCTGAACGCTGGAGGACACGCCATCGCTCTGTCCCCTCGCCGAGCGTGAGGCCCACGTCCCTGTCTACGGGTGACACACGCAGCACAGTCTGGTTTGCACCCTCACGCTTAGCTCTGCGCTGGCAATTGTGTGCTGTGGGCGCTAATGTGCTGTCGCTCTGATTCACTGGCTCCATTTTACAGATAAGCAAACTAAGGCCAAAGAAACCACCTACTATCACTTGGCCACTAAGCATAACCCTAACCCTAAGCATACAGAGCCAGGAGCTGACTGCAAACCCAAGACAAGGTCCAAGACAGTCTGTCACAGAGAAAAGCCCCTGGGGACAGCCCCGTCCCCGTACACATCTCTCAGGCCAGGAAGCCATGGGTTCGAATCCCAGACACCTCTGGCAGGGTGATGGGTTCCCCAGCCCTGTGCAGCCCACAGAGTGCTCACTCTGTTTCTCTTTTGTCTGCTGCACCCGTGTCCTGGGTCTACACCAGGGCTGGGGCAGGTTTTCAAAACACAGGTGGAAGCCGGGTACGGTGGCACACGCCCGCCATCCCAGCACTCGGGAGCCTGAGGCGGGAGGATCATTGTGAGTTTGAGAGCAGCCTGGGCTACAAAGTGAGCTCAAGGCCAGCCTGAGCTGCATAGTGAGACCCTGTCTCAAAGTAATATAATAATAATAATAATGATGATGATGATGATGATAGAAGCACGGGTGGGTTATTGTCCTGCGTCCCCAGGGCTGTCTCCATACATCACCACCCAGCTCTCCTTGTTTCTCCATCCTCCTCTTTCCCTTTTTCCTCTGGGTGACTGGCAGCTCATTCTTAGGGACTCTTCCCCCAATACCCACAAACCCGGGTGGGCAGATGTGCCCTCCCCTCACTCACTGCTGCCCCCAAGCACCAGCTCTAGGCGCGGGAGGGCCCCATCTGAATCCAGCCCCCCTTCCCTGGCACTTTAGAATCCCTCATTTCAACGGTCTTTCCTCCGCCCCTGCCCTCTCCACTCAGAAGGGCCCCCCCAGGACAGCCTTGACTGCCCAGCCCACCGCTGCCTGACGCGAACAGGGTGCAAGCCACTTGGGCAATTAAAATGGCTTTCACTGCCACAATGTGAAACAGAGAAATTAACTCAGATCCTCCCTTTGATCTAGCCGGAGGTTTCCCGCGGATTATCATTTCAACTTGTAATCAGTATAAAAAGTCGTTCCCAAGCCACTGTGCTTGGGGTTTTTATCCCAAGCCTTGAAATCTGAGGTGTGCCTTGCACTTAGGGACCCATCTCACTCAAGCCAGCTGTGAAAGATTTCAGGTGTCCGCGGCAGCCGCTGTGAACGAAGGGCCTGACGGTGACCGTTTCCGGAGCCCAGGTCCGCCTGCCCAGGCCTGGGCCAGGGGTGTGCGCTTCACCTGCACCCACTTTTTTCAGGTCAACTGTGCCTCTCAAACCCCCAACACCACCCTGAGCTCCTGCTGGGTCTCCTCCTCCGCCTGTGTAGTGCCGCATTTGGGAGGCTGAGGCAGGAGGATCATCATGAGCTCAAGGCCACCCCGGGCTACACAGTGAGTTCAAGACCAGCCTGGGCTACACAGCAGGATCCTGTCTCACCAAACAGAAGTCAAAAAATCTGGGAGGCAGTGACTCCCGCCTCCTGGGCTGCTGACCCAAAGCCCTGCTCGACAGACAGCGGGCTGCCAGGGTTCCCCAGCCCTGCTCTGCCTCCCGTCCCTGTGATCTGTGTTCCTGTGCTCCGCCCAGAGTCCAGAGGACTCTGTCACACCTGCTCACAAACGCACTCCGCCCCCACCCTGGCCTGTGCCTTGGGGTCAAAGTTCAAGTTCATCTGAGCCCCTCCCTTTTTAATTCTGACCAACCACTTTCATTTATGATGTGGCTGTACAACAGGAAGCCCCGCCCAGCTCTGGGGAAGGGTTGGTCCACGCTTTGAGCCCATCCTCAGGAGGACACCTGCTTCTCCATCTGTCCCTGGGGGGAATCAGGACACAGGCGGTGGCTCAGCACAGCACTGAGTCATGACAAAAGCTCCTAAGGGTCCAGCATGTGCTGAAAGCCTGGGCCTGGCCACTGAGTTCTGGGTGCTGTCTGTGCCTGGGTCCAGATGGACCTCACACCTGCAAGATGGGCTCCATCACTTCCTGCTGCTGGTACTGCGGCCCTGAGGAGGTGGCTTCTGGATGAAAGGAGAGTCCCCCGCTGGGTCACAGCCCACAGGGGAGCCGCTGCCTGGACAGCTCTGGTAGACATCTACCAGGCAACTGCCCCTAGTAGCTCAGATCCACCCTGAACTCACTATGTAGCCCAGGCTGGTCTCAAATTTATATCCGTCCTCCTGCCTCGCTCGGCCTCCCAAGTGCTGGGATAACAGGTGTGCGCCTGTAATCATAACTTTCTCACATGCTATATCATTTACCTGTTTGGCTGATTTGGTAGAAGACTGCGTGGTACCTGACTTGTGTCAGGTGAATATTTGATGGAGAAATATTTTCTCCCTCCCAAATGGATAGCCGTTTGAAGCAACACCTTTCATTGAATTCTGATTTGCTGAAGTGCTATCTTTAGCATAAGCTAAACTTTCATATAAACATGGACCTGTTCTGCACACACATGAATTTATCAAACCTCAACCCTATATTGTACTGTTTTAATGATTGTGGCTCTGCAATATGTTTTGCCAACCACTAGAGCTCATTTTTTTGAAGACAGGACTTTGCAAAAAAGGAACCCTTTTACACTGTTGGTGAGAATGTAAACTAGTACAACCACTATGAAAATTAGCGTGGAGATTCCTCACAAAATTAAAACTGACAATTTCATACCACCCAGCTGTTCCCCTTGTAAGTGTCTTCCTAAAGAGTTAAAGACATCATACTACCGTGATCCGTGCACTCCCATGTTTATAGAGCACAAGGCATAACAGCTAAATCTTGGAAGCGACCTATGTGTCCATCACAGATGAATGGGTACAGAAAATGTGGTGTTTACACACTGTGGAGAATTACGCTGCCATAAATAAAAAAATAAATGAGGGGACTGGGGGGTGGTGCAGCATCTGCCTGGCAAGTGTGAGGTCCTGAATCCCACAGCAATGTCTCACATGAGTCCAGATGAAGACCCAGAGCTCAGGACAGTGCCTCCCACGAGTGCAACTGGAGGTCCAGAGCCCACAAGAAGGACTCATGCCAGTCCCTTTTACAGATCCATGCTGGGAAGGCCCAAGGTTAGCAATGGAAGCCAGACAGTCCACGCCAGCGGGGTGAAGGAGCTGTGCTAGTGGGATGAGGGTTCTACACTGGAGCCGAGAAGTCACACTCACAACAAAGACCAGGGCTGTCCTGAAAGGCACCACAGCTGTCCTCAGTGACACGGAAGCCCCAGCTCCTCCGACGACAAGCACAGTCGGGTACGTGCCAGGAAGCAGCGTGACGAGTTCATCCTGGAGACCAAGCGGCACACATCTCCCCACCGGAGCCAGGAAGCAGTGCTCCATGTGAGGACCAGAGCTCCTCCAGGAGAACCAGCGGCTCAAACAGCAGCTCCTAGGAGAACCCACAGTGCCCCAACACAACAATACAACAACGCATCAATGCCCGCCTTCTCCTTCTCCACCTCTTTATTTATGCTGGTAACTTCCCTCAGAAGGAGCATCTTCGCTCAGTGCCATGCTGATGTAATCCAGCTGGCGTTAAGTTGACCACCAGTTCTTAATCCATAACAGAGCTCAAATGGGAACGGGCTCAGGAGATGGAGAAGAGGGGACAGGGCAGGGACAGAAGATGGAAAAGGAATAAAAATGTGTTGTCCCCTCTCACACGGAATGTAAGCGATATGTGCTGCAAACAAAGACAAAAAAACCAGAAACAAACAAAACACACAGGGTCCTGCTGAGCCACTATGAGCCCAAACTGGGCTCAAACCTGCAGCCCTCCTGCCTCAGCCTCCCGAGTGCAGGGATGGCTGGGGTGCACTGCCCCACCCAGCAGGCTGTCACATTTGAGAGGCGTTTATATTGGGAGCTTCACAGAAGCTGTATTCAATTTACTATTAAGTTACAAATAATTAATTTTATCTCCCTATCGTCATCCCAGCCAAAGCATAGTTGTTTCTCTCTCTCTCTCTTTTTAACCTAAAGGTATTAGAGGAAGGGCTGAGGGTGTAGAACATTTGCCAGGATGCCCAGGACCCTGGGTTAATTTCCTAGTACTGAAAAAAAATTAAAGAAAACATCTTTTACAACATTCAACAGGAATAAGACACAACCCAGGAGTCCAAGAAGTTTTTTATTCCTTTGGTACCAGGAATCGAACCCAGGACCTCACACTTGCCAGGCAGGTACTGTGCCACTGAGCTACCTCCCCAGCCCCTTAGGGTGTCAGGGAAAAAAAGAGTATTACTTTCCTTTTATGATATATCAACATTTGCAGAGGCTACGGGTGTGCTCAGGGGTAAGGCCTTGCATTCAATCCTTAGAGCCAAAGCTAAAAGGTTAAAACAAATTAACATTTCTATGTGACCAAAAAAAAGTGATAGGCTGTCAAAACATTACTGTCTAGAATACATAAAATGTTAGAAAAATGTATGAAAGATACATATAATCATTTCACAAAAGATGAACTTGAAATGGTCAATAATCAGATAAAAAAAAAATTGCAGGCCAGGGCCAGGGCTGGGGATTGAGCTCAGCGTGTAAGCACTTGCCTGGCAAGTATGAGGTCATGAATTCGATTCCCGCTACCAAAATAAATAAGTTACATTTAGTAACCAGGTGAATGAATGACTTAAGCGAAAATGTTAAAATGTCATTCTTTAGCTGAGAAAGCGAAAAACAAGAAAATATCTAGTATTGATAAAGATGTAATTAAATGGGCATCTTCCACAGTGTGGGTGAATGTACACATGAGTTAAATCTTTGGAGATAAATTGTCAGTATCTATTGAAATTAAATATTTGACACAAATTCTGCTTCTAAGGCGCTCTCTTCCAAAAAGATTCATTTGAGTGAGCAAAGATGTGCACAAGGAATTTGCTTGTTGGTGTGTTTGGGACAGGGTCTCTGCTATGTGGTCCAGGCTGCCCTTGAACTCTATGTAGCCCAGGCTGGCCTCAAACTTGAGGCAGAATCCTCCTGCCTCAGCCTTTATATTGGGAGCTTAGTTACAATTGCTGGGATTATAAGCTCATTAGGTTGTTTACTTACTACCTTGACCTTTTGTAATAGAAAACAAGAGTTTTTTTGAAAAGTGCAAATTTCCATCAGTCAGAGCTTGGATACTTTCAATCCAGCACAATGAGAACTTTGATCAGCTACTTAAAAATAGTGAGAGAGGGCTATCAGGGCCGCAGGAAGCTCCCTGAAGCAGAGAGAGCCCGAAGAGTGCAGAGAAGCAAGTTAGAACATTAACCTGGTGGAACACCGCTTCCATGAAGATGATCAGGATGCGTGGAAAGTGCACGCGGGATTTGCACGGCCATTTCTCCAAAAAAGAATACAGATACCCCATAAGCACACGGAAAAATGCTCCACATCATTCGTCAGCCTTGGGGGAGACGCAGATCCACGCAGACCACAGACAGCCCGGCCTCCCACCCTCCCGGCTCACCGCCCTGCGCGGCACTCACACGGGTGGGGCTGTGGGGAGAAGGGAGCGGATGCTGCACGCAGGAGAACACTTGGGAAAACCGGCCAGCAGCCCCCGAGAGGGGGAAGCGTGCGGTTGCACGTGACCCAGCAAGCCGCTCCTAGAATGCACTCCACGGACGGGAAGACTCCCACCCACAAACCTGCACCCGCGCGTGCAGAGCGGGGTCCGCTGCAGAGCACAGCTGACGCATGCGCAGAGAGACGGTACGGCTGCACACCCAACTACGGCCCGCGAAAGCGGGGACGCCGGGGAGCCCGAAAACACCACGCTGCAGTGCGAGACTTGTTACACAGGAGAAGTGTGTGAATCCGCTGACACGAAATGTCCTTGTGTTCTAAAATTGGTGTGGTTCCCCCTCCCCCCGCCATACAAATAAAACACATTTGGTGCGGTGATGACTTTCGGTGAATTGTAGGAGGAATAAATTAGATTCTGATAAAGTTGGGGTTGGCTTTTTGTTTTGTTGTTGCTAGAAGGTAACTAAGCCTAAACCTGGAAGGACGGTGCACATCTGTAATCCCAGCTACTCTGGAGGCTGAGGCAGGGGAATGGCACATTTCAGGCCAGCCTGGACACTTCAGAAAATCTCTGTCTCAGAATAAAAAGGGCAAGACCAGGGACAGAGCTCAGCAGCGCAGTGCGGGCCTGGCGAGCAGAGGTCGTGAGATCGATCCCAGTACCAATAATAATAATAATGATAATAATGATAATGCAAAGGCTGGGGATGTAGCTCAGTAGTACAGCACCCGCCTACCAGCACAGCCCCAGTCCAAGCCCTAAGTGGCCTTTGCTGTGTCCTCCTGGTGACTCCTCCTCCAGGAAGTGCAAACAGATTCATAGTCTAGGGGACAAACACCCCTGTGTCCGACTCCTTTAAAGTCCCTGGTGAACAATCCAGGAAGCATAAAATATCGAAAATGTGAACAAGCCAGGATCCCCTTCCTGACTTTTCTCTGCCCCGGGCCCCACTGGACTCAGCTGAGAGGGTACCGCTGCCCTTATTTGAAGTTTTGGTGCCCGGCACGGTGGGGCACACCTGCAGTCCCAGAGCTGCAGCAGGAGGGCTGCAGGGAGCTGGAGCGGGCCTGAACTCCAAAGCAAGACCTTAAAAAACAAAATATAAAATAAAATGGTGGCTTTTTAAAACTAGTTCTGCTCCTTAAACGCATGCCCAGAAGCACTGGCAGGTGCCTGTGACTCCAGCACTACGAGAGGCTGAAGCAGGAGGATAAAAACTCAATCCTAGCCTGAACAATTTAGGGACCTAGCAAAACCTTTCCTCCAAATAAAAACATTTTCTGGCAGAGCTAATGCAAAGACCGTGGGTTCAACATGATGGGCACTTAGGGATCCAGTGAAGGAAAAAATAATATTATTTATGTTGATTGCCTAGGGGTTTTGTTTTTGCTTATTTTGTTACGTTTAGCCTCCTGGTGTTGCATGCCTAAAGTTCCAGCACTCAGAAGGCCGAGGCAGGAGGATGGCCATGAGTTCCAGACCAGCCTGGCCTGCATGGTGAGTTCAAGGTCAGCCTGAACCACAGGCTGGGAGCCCCCGGATCAAAACACAAACTAACACAGCAAAACCCCCTGAATATAACTGCCCTCCCCCCGGTGCTTCCCTGGCCCCCTCCCAGGTCCCGGCTTGGACGCCACATCCAGTGACCACGGCCTTGGCCAGCTGTCCTCCAGGCCGCCCACGCCCGGGATGCCGGCTGGCCGAGGCTGCAGGCGGGCGGGCGGGGACCTCGGGGGCCGGCGGGGGCTCCGGGCCGCCGCCTGCTGGATCGATCGCTCCCGGGGCGGCGCGGAGGGCAGCGGCGACCGCACATTAGCGCGTGCCGGGCGCGCCCTCCCGGAGCGCAGCCGCGGCCCATTAATCGCCGGGGCCGGGGACCCCCGAGCGGACCGGGCTGGCTCCAGCGAGGCGGCCAGGCCGGGTGGGGTGGGGTGGGGAGCCCGGGGCGAGGCGCAGCCTGTCCCCTCCGGGCTGGCTCTCAGCCCCAAATCCACTCCCTGACCTCTGCCCCGACGGGGCGGGGCAGGTGGATGCCGCCTTGGCGTGTCCCCAGCCGAACCCCAAGAAAACGCCAGGCCTCTTGCCTGGTGGTGGGGCCCGCTGATCTCCCCGGTGGCCGGGGAGCCCTGGGGGGCTGCATCCCCAGGGACCTTGAGCCAGAGCTCGGCCTCTTCCTTGCAGGTGGCAGGAGGGCCTTGGACAGCGTGAAAGCGTCTGTCTGTCCGGGCTGTGCGCCCTCGGGCACGCTGCCTGACCTCTCTGGGCCTCAGTTTCACTCACCTGCAGCTCCGTGGAGGCCTCTGGACAGGCCGACATGCATCCCGATTTCTGACACCCTCAGAGATCAGACCTAGAGCTGGGCAGCAGGGGCCTGGACTGGCCAGTGGGGCCTGCCACAGAAGGCGACCCTCAGGTGATGGGAGACCCGTGTCTCCTGCCATCAGAGGCCAGCCCAGCACCCACACCAGACCCTCGGCCCAGCTCCCTGCCTGAGCTCCCTCTGCAGCAACCCATCTGCCCTCCAGCTCAGCCAAGGACGCCCCTGGCTCTCTATCCTCTCTGGAGCCCCAAGCTCCCAGACAGCTGTCAACTAAATCCTCCAGGAAGTGGGCAGGGCCTCCTGTAATCCCAGCACCCTGGAGGCTGAGGCAGGAGGATCATTGTGATTTCCAAACGAGCCTGGGCTACAAAGTGAGCTCAAGGCCAGCTTGAACTGCATAGCGAGATCTTGCCTCAAAAAGACAAAGACAAAAAACAATGCAGTATCATTGTTGGAATGTCCACTCTACAAGCTTTAATTTTGTGACTTGAACAATTATTTCTAAGATGGCAATATGTAATCCATTAACTAGTGATTTCCTACTGCGCATTTTTTTATTCTGTAAACCTGTATAACTTGTACCCCTTCACTGTTTTTTTTCCTTTCTTTTCTTTTCTCCTTAAATAAAAATTAAAAACAAAAAAACAATGAATAAATAAAAGCAAGAGGGGTGCGGCTAGCTGGGTGTGAAAGCCCCAGGACCCACCACCAGCAGCAGCCCCGTGGTACTACACATTACTCTGTTCAGGCGGGCTGCCCGGAAAGAAGGTGCCCGGCCACTGTAGGCCGAATCAGGCAGCCCCGGATTGGGGTCAGGACGGACTCCAAGGCCATCCATAGCATCCGGCTGACCCGGCCACTCCAAGAAGCTGCATCCAGAATCCGCACTCATGCAGACAGGAAGCACTGGGCTGCCGGACCCTGCCCTGTCCCTGACCCTCAGCGTGGCCCTGCCAGGAGGAACTTTCCTGGGGTGCAGCCCTGCCAGGCTCACACTCAGACCCCCATTCTTCCTCACTTGCACCTGGGCTCTAAGGCAAGAGTCAGGCTCTGAACAACCCCCTCCCCAGCGCCCCCTCCTTGGGAAGTGCTGTGTGTGACAGGTTAGGTGGGAGGGTACAGCTCAGCAGCATAAGTGCAAGGTCCTGAGTTCAATTCCGGGAACCAAAAGAAAAGAAAAGAAAAGATTGGGTGGGAGTGGAAACCAGGCTTCCAAAAGAAGATGGAAGAAATGAAGAGCCACTTCAGGGCACGACTGCCACAGCTGAAGACATGTGGGCGGCGTCTACAAGTTAGGTGGTTGTGTGTCGGAATGAATCACAGATTGCCCTTGTAGAGTACACAGCCTGTACAGCCGTACATGGAAGTCCTGCTAACGGTACCCATATTTGTCAAGACAGGATTAACCACGCTGTGGTAGCAAACAATACAATCTTCAGTGCCACAGAACAAGGAAACTGTTTCTTCCTGATGAGGGACAGTGCATCCGGGGCAGAGGGCGGGGCTTCTCCTCAGGAGTTACTGGGTGCCCCTCTGATGGAAGATCGCCCCTGGCCAGTGTAATCTAAACTGTGCTTGAGTCTGGGATCCTCCTGCCTCAGCCTCCCAGAGGGCTGGAATCACAGGCAGGGGCCTGGATTTGCCCGTTTTAAATTGTACACTGCGCCTGCCTCTTTGTGCTGCTTTGTTGGGTGGTCACCTCTTAAGGATCCCAAGACCTCTTTTCCTGTGTTTGCAGCCCCTGCTGGCCGAAGCCGTCCCTCCTGTCACCTCCCGGGCAGGTAAGGCAGACATGTTTTTAAATGTGGTTCTCTGCCATGCACCTGCCCGCCACGGCTGCACCTGGTCCTGGATGGGTGCTCAGGAAATCCTGCTGAGCAGTGAACCAGCCAAAGCCCGGCGTGGTGGGCTCTGAAGACCAGGAGTGTGCAGAGTTCTGTTTTGCACTTAGGATGTGATTTGGGGGAATTTGCATCCTCAGTTTGCTCATCCGTACAATGGGAATAAGAGTTTAGACATTCATTTCCACAAGTGGCTGCACTCTAAGCCCTCTCTGTAATGCCCAGCAAAATGAGGCACGGCATATACTATTACTACCTTAAAACTTTGAGCTGGATGTGGTGACACACACCCATGATCCCAGCTCTCAAGAGGCTGAGGCAGGAGGATTGAGATGAGTTCAAGGCCCGTCTGGGCTACATGGTGAGGTCAAGGCTGAACTACACAGCAAGACCCTGTCTCAAAGACTGCACACCTTTGACTCTGTAAGCCTACTTGTAACCACTTTAATGAACTGGTAGTCAGAGATTGTTCTGATTCTGGGCAAAGATTTGCATATAACAATGTTCTTCACTGTGTCCTTTTTATAGAAAAAAGTTGGAAGTAATCTAAATTTCTAAGAAGATAGGATTCGTTAAATAAAATATAGTCCACCCTTTGAAGGAATACCAGACAGCCATTAAAATTCATTCAAGTTCTCAGAGAATATTTAATGGCATAGAAAAATGACCAGAGCATAATACAAGGTGAAAAAGTGGAAAATAATTCTTAAAGTGAGTACAGATACCTGGCTGTTTGTCTTAGGATTAGTCTTTACACTGAATATTCTTCTGTGTGTATTAATTTATAAAAATGCAGAAAAAAAGCACAATACAAAAACTACCTGATCCCAATTCAGGTTTAATTTTTTTCTTTCCCTGCAGCACTGGGGTTGAATTCAGAGTCTTTGTACTGAACTACAGCCCCCATTCTTTGTTATTTTTATTTTTGTCTGTTTGAGACAGGGTCTCACTCTATGGTTCAGGCTGGTGTTGAGCTCAGTTTGTAGCCCAGGCTGGTCTCCAACTCGCAACAATCCTCCTGCCTCAGCCTCCCGAGTGCTGGGATTAAATTTGTGCTACCACACCTGCCTGGATCCCCCAGTTCTTTTATTTTTTTGTCTTTTTCTTTTTTATCGGTACCAGGGATCGAACTCAAGACCACACACTTGCAAGGCAGGCGCTTATGCCGCTGAGCTAAATCCCCAGCCCCACCCAGTTCTTTTTTATAGACAAGGTCTCACTCAATTGCCGAGGCTGGGCTTAAATTTGCAATCCTCCTGCCTCAGTCTCCCAAATGCTGCGATTACAGGCAGGTGCCACCATGCCTGGCTCAGATTTATGTATTTTTTTTACACCTTCCTTTTTCCCCTACACATTCAGAAAAAAGACTGGGGGCCAGGCGTGCAGCTCCACGCTGGAGCACTCTGCCAGTGGGTGAAAGGCCCTGACTCTGATCCCCAGGACTGATAAAAGGAGACCAAAATCTCAACAGTGGCTCTTCCTAGGCAATGAGACACTGAAAACATAAACATTCTCTTTTGTTCCCTGTTATATTTCCCGGTTCTTTTACCAGGGACCGAAAACAGTAAGGCTTTAATGATCAGGAAGAGCGGGATTTCTGAGGATTGAGGTCAGCATTTTCCAACCCTGGCTCCACAGTGCGTTCCACAGGCGATGAAACCAAGCAGCCAGGTAAGTTTGATGAGAGTTGAGTGAAATACTATAAGCCAAGCCAGATGTGACGCTCTGTCCTCCAGTTACCTGGGAGGCTGAGGCAGGAGGATCTCAAGGTTGAGCCCAGCCTGGGAACTTAGTGAGACTGTTTTACAGTAAATAGGAAAAAAAAAATGGGGTGGGGTGCAGCTGGGTGCAGAGCCCTCACCTAGTGTGTGTGGACCTGGGGTCACTCTCCTCACAGCCAGGCCATGGGACACTTCCTTCTGCTCTTTGAGTGCAGCTGAAACTGTATGGAAAGGGAACCTGGGCTTCCAGAAAATTCTAGGAAAAGTGTGGCAAGGAACAGTGTGGCTGTTGGATTGGGCTCTAAAAAGATGGGTGGAGAGACTGGACCAGTTGGTGACAAGTTAGACACAAAGCTGTCAAAATACAGAGGAGCAGAGTCACTCGAGATGCCCAAGAGTATTTGCTATTTAGAGTTGAGGATATTCTTGGAAAGTTTGTAGATTGAAAAAAAAAAAAATCACCATTGAAAGGACACCATGGGAAGTTGCCATTCCACTGAAGTTCTGGAACCTCAGAGGAGGACAGAGTCCCAGCAGCGTCTGCCACAGCACCCACGGTGACTGTCAGGCCCTGCTGCTGAGGAGCCTGAAGAGGATTCTGGGTACCAAGCTTCCAGGGGATGCTTGGGTATCATCCTCCCCTGGGCATGGCTGCCTTGGTCTCCCCGGACTGCTCTTTCTGGGTTGGATTAGGGGATGATCCCACACCCCCTCCTCCAGGGAGTCCCCCCTGAGTAGCTGCAGGCTGAAGCCATCCCTTCTCAGGCACTGCTGCCGCCAGCACCCTCCCACCCACAGGCGCCCAAGAGCACAGGGGGACCAAAGGAGACGCTGCGGCCTGCTTTTCCCGAGTGTCCCAAATCCAAACGGCCTCACAGCCCCCCACCTGCAACCTGCCCAGGGGCAGAATGAGTCCCTGGGCTGTTTCCGGCCACTGTGTCCCCAGGGAAACCACCGTGTCCCCAAGGGAGTCACCCGGAACTCCCAGGCTGCCAAACCCCCGCAGGCCCTGGACTCACCCGAAGGGCCCTCCTCCTCATGCCCCGCAGCCCAGCCGGGGAACACCTCGCACCGTACCCAGGGGGCCCTAGCCTTGACTCAGAGCCACAGGCAAATGGAGGAGGATCCCCTGGCGCCCCGGCTCCCCACCCCCACCCTCGGGGCTGCTCTTCCCGAAAGATCAATCATTCTGCCACTGGGTTTGCGGGAAATGGGGGGGCGGGCAGAGGGCTCGCAGGGCGCACGCTCCCTCCTAGGGTGGCAGCCCGTGTGGCTGGTGTGGGTGGGCACCTGTCAGGGCACCCCCAGGGGACCCCAGGCCGGATCTTTGACCCATTCACCGCCCGGGCAGGAGGGGTGGGGGCCCCCCCGGGGCCGGCACTGTCGGGGGGCTGCAGGACAGTCAGGGCCCTGCGCGCGGCAGAGCCCTGGGGAGGGCCGGGCGCACCCGGTTAAGCTGTGTCAAGCGGCCCCCAAGCAGGAGGCTGGGCGCGGCCGTCATTCATCTGCTGGTTCGCTGTGCTGGAGCCTCCCCCACCCCCGGAAGGCACGGGAGGGTGGCGTGGAAGCCGTCCAGTCCTTGGGCAGCGGGAGCGTGATGACCCTCCGCGTGTGGGGTGGGAGGGGTGATGAGAAAGCTCCTGCCTGCAGCCCCGGATGCGCCCAGGGCCTTAGCATGGACTATTCGCCCTGTGACAGCATCGGCTTTGTTATCTTTACCTCTGTTTGACAGACACAGAAACTGAGGCTCTGAGAAGCCTGCCTGTTTGGGTTAAGGAGTCCGTGGTGACCGGCTGGGGCAGTGAGGTGCAGGAGGAGGAGGGTTCCGGGACCTTCCTCTGCAGGGGAAGAGCACGGGCCTGGGTCCTGCAGCCTGGCTAGCCCCGGCTAGCTGAGCCAGCAGAGTCTTCTCCTCGGGCCTCTACTTAGCCCTCTGTGAAATGGAGCTGCTGACCCCGCCCTGCCCCGCAGGGATGTGGCGGGAGGAACCGGTAGCACCGGATGGGAAAGGTTGGGAGACTGGAGGGAGCCACCAGCCCGGGGGCCGGCGTCACCGGCCCACGGCTGTCTTCAGCGTGGTATCGCTGTGCCAGGGTTCGGTGAGGGGGCCAGCCTAGGAGCGGCCTCCTCTGCAGGCCATGAGCCCGTGCGACCAGGGGACAGCAGAGTCCAACAACCCGAGATCCGCCCGGGACCTGGGAAGGGGTGTGGCGTGGAGGGGCAGCCCAGGCCGCCGACGCCAATATTAGCTGGTGTGAACTAATTTGACGGTGCTGATAAAAGCCTGGGCCGCCCGGGGCCCGCCCTGCCCTCCGCCCCCCCGCCCCCCCGCACCCCCGCACCCCTGCCCCCCTCGGCCCGCAGATAACATCGCGCGCTGCGTGCGCTCGCAGGTGCTGACGTCCCGCTGGCTCCGGCAGCCTGGCTAGCGCCGCGTTACCAAATCGCAGTAATTGAGATTAATTTGGGGGCCAATTGGGTCAGCCCTCGCAGACACCCATTAATTAGTGGGGGAGGCAGAAGAGGGGCGCAGACAGAGCCCAGGCTGGGTTGTGTCCCCGGGGAAGGGACACACGGACAGGGCCCCCCCTGCTCCGCCCCGCCCCCCGTGCTGAGCGCCTCCCCCACCCAGCACGGAGGGGGGACCCTGGATCTGGGGTTAAAGGGCTCATTACGGGGTGGGGGAGGGGAAGGGTGCCAGGCTCCTTGGACATCAAACAGCCCTTGCGAAACTTCCAGATGAGTTAAGCGCAAATGAATCTGGGGGAGACAATGCGGTTCCCTTTGGAGACACCTGGGCAGAAAAAAGGAAGGGAAAAGGGCCCCGGGGAGAGCTCATTTGGGTGGTTTTTTTTTCACTCCTCCTGAACCCAAAACACGCAGGGAAAAACAAACCCACCCGTCTCTCCCGGGTGCCAGAGGCGGGCAGGCGCGCCCTGACTCGGGGCGGCGCTGGCTGCGGGCGGGGCGCACACGTGAGTCCCGGGCACGGCCGGGAGCGCAGGGCAGCCACCAGCCCGGGAGTGCGCAGAGGCGGAAGTGCCGGGCACACATTGCGGGGGTGGGGGGCGGCCCCAGATGGCCCTGGGATGCAGCGGGGGGTGGGGTGGGGGAGGGGGGAGGCCCGAGGGCTGTCCCCTGGCGCCTCGAGGTCACTCACGTGCTCCTGGCCCCCGGGCTGCGGCCCTTGCATTGGCCAAGCAGGGGAGGTGTTCGTGGGGGGCTGGGCACCTGCCTGTCCCTCCCGGGTCACCCAACTTGCTCCGCCTAATTGCCCAGGTGTGGTATTTTGCCCCGGAATCTCACAAAGGGACAAAAGCAGGTTGAGTCACCGGGAACCGGCCCGGCTTCCTCCCACTCTGGAGCCCTGCCCCACCCTGTCCCCGGGATCCCAGAACACAGAGGTGCAGGTGGTTGAGGCCTGGCCCAGGGTGACTTCAGGGAGCCAGGGACACTCCTGTGCCTTCCAGGTGTCCCCACAGACGGCCAGCACCCGGGGCCCAGGGCGTGTGACCTCCTGGGGCCCTAATGGAGCAGCCTCCTCTCTGCGGTGCATTTGCAATTCATGGCTCCAGCCGAGATTGCATTAGGGCCTGGCTGTCACTTGTGATGAATGTCGCTTGTTTTCCAGAAAAAAACGGGCCCTGGATGCAGAGTGACAGAACCTCAGGAGATAGCTGTCCCTACCCCGGCCTGAAGACAGGGTGTGCCCGGTGGTCTCCAGATTGGCTTCTCCCATGGCTCTCTGCAGCCCTTTGCAGGTCATCAGTGCGCTCCGTATTCCCTGTACCACGGGGTTTCCCCTGCAGGGGGCCTGCCTGAGAGGTCCCACTGGACAGAAGGGCAGACTGAGTCCACAGGAAAGGAGAAGGCAGGAAAAAGCATATGAACTGCAGGTGACCTGAGGCGAGGACCCAGCGTCAGGAGGCACCTAGAAGTCCTGACAGGAGTTCTGGACGCTGCAGGAGAGGAACCCCTTGTCTGCCCCAGGGCTCCAGAGCTGCTTCTGCCTATGGCTTACCTGGGCTCCGCCCTTTCTCCCTGCCATGTGTGACAGGCTGGCTCTGACGGCAGCTGGGGGAGCGAGGTTCGGTCTATCCCACATATCACCGGGCCAGGGGACAGGCAGCTGGTGCAGGAATTAGCTGGCGGCCCTCTTTCGAGTCCTCTGCTCTCTGCTCCTTGGAGCTAGTGTTCCTCAGGCCTTTTGCACCTGAGAAGCCCGGACCATCCTCCTCAGTCTCCTCTGGCTCGAGAACTCACACTGGCTCCCGCTTTCCCGCCAGATTTTATTCCATTTTAATTTTTATTTATTTATTCATTTATTTTGTCTTTTCGTTTTTATCGGTACTAGGGATTGAACTCACGACTGCCTGCTTGCAAGGCAGGCGCTTATGCCACTGAGCTAAACCCCCAGCCCCTTATTCCATTTTTAATGCCCGTCCTTCACACTGGGAGGCATGGTCTGGCTGAGCCACAGCCAGACAAAAGTGATTCCACCGAGGTGGCTTCTGAGCCCATTCACCAGGAAGAGAACAGCTCACCTGGGAGCAGCTTTCACCTGGGGCCTCTTATCTCTGGGACTTCACACAGTTTAGGCACAAGTAGGTGACCAGGTCATGCTAATTCCCTTGTCACAGATGAGAAAACTTAGGCTGGGGCTCCGGGCTAGAGGTAGGGACCTTGTGTTCTCTCCTGTCCAGAACAGAGTGAATTAAGGAATGAGGTCAGCACCCTCAGCAGGAGACAGCGGCACCTACGGGCTGCTGGAGGGCTGACCACCTCTCCTGGCCCTTGGCCCGAGAACAGGCAACCTGTGGGGCATCCCCACTGCAAGGACAGCTGATAGGAACAATGCCTGGCTCTAGGCCCGGCAGGGCCTGGCTCCATGGCACCAGCTCTGCAAGGGACCCACGCAGTGCAGACCGGGAGGGGAAGGCCTGAGCCTCAGGCTGCAGACACCTGTGTGCCAGGCACTTGGGATGGGGCACTGTGTTCTCTCCTCTTGGGGACAGCCCGCTGATGTGGGCACGGCTATCCCTTGGTGCACAGTAGGAAGGAACAAGGAGGTGCAGTGCAAGCTGGCCTGACCTCGATTTTGGGGCTCATGGAGCAGCCAGTGGGCACTGCTCTAGTGGCTCCCTTCTACAGAGTGAGGGCTCCCATCCTGGCATTTTTGTCCCATGTGAGAAGTCAGGTGTCCAGCCCCCATGGCTGCCCACCTGTCTGGTGGCCCTGGACATCTGTCACTGTCAGTCCCACACTCGGGCCAGAGACCAGTTTCAGACCCACTCTCATGGACCCCAGCCCCAGCGCCCAGTGTCCATGTCCCTCCCCAATATGAGCAGATGTCGGTCTGTGTCCCTAGCGTGGGAGCCGCTGAGCCACATTCGGGAGCATTCGGAGGCCAAGGTAACCCGCCTCCCCCCAACCGCACTTTGCAGCCAATCAAGAAGGACTGGGGGATCTGGGCTCAGACCCCAGGCCAGCCCTTCCTGCCGGTGCGACCTCAGACCACTACTTCCCTTTTCTGAGCTTCAGCTTTCTCATCTCTAAAATGGGCATGACTCCGGCTGGCGTCACAGTAGGCCTGAGGCCAGGCACCTGGGGTGCTTGATAAGCAGGGCAAGGACCCCATCCCTTCTCTCCCGCTCCAGACGGGGGACACAGCCTGGTGTTGTAAGCCAGTGGGCACCGTCCCTGCAAGTCCCCAGTGCCCACCCCCTCCTGCCATCTGTCAGCACCAGCTGCCACCTGCTGCCACCAATGCGCCATGCAAGACCCCAGATACCCCAGGCCTTGCCACACCCTGCCCTCCCTGTGGACGCTCCAGTCCCAACGGGGCCCTGGCACCACCCTTACCCAGCCACGAGCACCCTCTAGCCTCACCCAGGGTCTCCTGCACGCCAGGGACTCTTCAGGAAGCTTTGGGGCCCGCTGGGGGAGCAGACTGGAGGCCCCCCTTGCTGCCGGTGCGCACCCGCCCCCACCGCCCTCCACAGGGACCCTACCACATCCTGCCTCTATTTCATCAAGCGGAGGATTGCTTTTTAAATAAATCTAAAAAACTCGACTTCCTCCTTGGCAAGTTCATTTTAAGTCATTTTATCTCTTTCCCCCCTATATTTTTCCCAAATAATGTGATTAAATGACTCAGCGCCGGCTGCCTCTGGCAGGCCTGGCCTCTAATTCACTTTGAGGACGGTCGCCTTTGACCTGCTCCACTCCGGCTAAGAGGACACTTAAGCCACGTCCCAGGGCTTCCTACCGAGAGGCGATGGGGGGCCGCGAGAGGTGGGGGCGGCGGGGGCGGGGCGGGGGGGCCGAGCGAAACAAACTTTCACATAAAATTATGGTATATGGGTAATTGAGAAGTTTAAAAACATGAATCTAATTGTCCAGTCCCCGGAGAAGCCATATCGAGCCACCCCTATAAGAGGCCTGGAATCTCCAGATGATGATTTATTGCTAAATCCTAGTATTTTTCAATACATTATAGTTTTTAAATTGTGTTTAAATTGAGTGTAGAAGAGCAGAGGCCATTAGGAGATGCAGAAATGATGATTATATTTAAATATTCATGCACGCAGTACCTTATTATTGAATCTGAACACTAACAAAATCAATATTAAGTGCGGTTTGACATGAATTTATTTATGAATTTCGACTTTCTAAGTACTGTATTTTTTCACTCAAAAATTGTGAGTATAATGTAGTAATGATATCAAAACACAGTGTCAGGGAGCATTAGCTGGGGAGGTTATAAACCTCGGGATTAGGGGGCCCTAGATTGCCCTCAAAAGTGCTTAGTATACAAAACCCAATTCTTTTTTTTCCCCCCTCCCTGTTTCTGAATCGCGCAAATCCACATACACTCGGAAAGGGCGGGTGGCGGGCGTGGGGGAGGCAGGCAGGCTTGGCGCAGTGGTGGTTGGGGCTGTGGACACACAGCTCCACCGGGGTGCAGGGAACCGGGGTTCTAGGGCAGGTTCCCCCTGAGCGCCTCTGCTGGCCAGGGATGCTGACGCCTCTGGGGACTCCAGGGGCGACCTTACTGGGGTGGGGGAGTCTGAAGATATCTTGGCTTGCTTGCTAGACCTGGGATTCTGGGGCACAGGGGACACCCAGGAAACCAAGGCAGAAAAAATGAAAGAGTCTTTGCCCCAGGTTCCAGGGGTGCCGTCAAGTGTGTACCCCAGTAAGGGAGTTTAGGTCACCCCCTCTTGCTTGGCTGCCAGGCCCCGACGCCTAACCTGGGCCTGGCATTGGTGACAGTGAGCTGGCTGGCCTTTGTCACGATGCTGGGCCCCCGGGGCCTTGGCCCTTCCGGGGACACTTTTTCTGTGCTTCTGTATCAGGACCCTTCCTGCTGCTGCTCAGATCACTTCTGCCCCAGAGGCCACCTGTGAGCCCAGCAGGACCACAGAGACACGAGGTGACCCCCACACAGGAGCAATCATCTTGCTGAGCCCTTCCTGTTCACTTATACACAAACCTCAGGCGTGCACACACACACATGCTCACACTCAGCAGGAAATGGAACCAGGGACCTGCCGGGGGTGACCCCATTTTCCAGATGGGAAGCTCTCCCAGAGAATGTTGTCTTTGGATACTGATGCCTACCTTCCGGCCCGTGAACAGAGACCTGTTACTGCCCTGTGCCACGAACCTGGCCCTGTCCCCATGGGTGCAGACGGACTCCTGAACCCCACGTCTGTAAGGCCATGGACAGCCCAGTGCACAGGGCTCACCTCCCCGCCCGGGAGCCCTCCGAGCAGCGGTGCACTCAGGCCCAGGCCTCCGCCAACAACCCAAACCAAATAATTACAGAGACTGTACCCGCAAACCCCAGCTCAGCCCCACAACTGTCTGTGCACACAGACCCCCGCCTCAGCACACGGACACCCTGAGAACACCCAGATGCCCAACATACGACAGGGGCCCCGATATACACATGGACACGCCTGCGTATACACAGCGACACCCCACTTACACAGAGGCACCCCCACACCTCTCAACACCCCAAGTCCTCGCTGCCGCAGCCACAGCAGCCGCAGCTGGTACACCGTGGGGTCGTGGGTCAAACATCACTTAGAGGATGATTCGGAATATTCATCAGCCTTTGGGGGGGAAGCAGTGGCCCCCGCAGGGGGCGGGGGAGAAAAACCCAACCCGACCCTAAACTCTTTTCCAGTAAATCGATGTATTTTGCTATAATTTTATTAGGAATATAAAAGGAGCCTTTTCAAAAGTGCTTAGGACGCAAAAAAAAGAGGCGGGCGATGGGAACATTAGTCTGTCTGTGTTAGCAATCCTATAGTCACATTTTATTGTTACTGTCAGGATGCAAAAGCTGTGCTTAAAACAAAATAATACATAATGTATTACTGAGGCATAAACATCAGCGGGCCGCGAGCGGCCGGCGTTTTTATTTTAAAAAGAAGATGCAAAAAAAAAAAAAAAAAATGGAGGGACGGGCGGTGGGGGAGGGGAGGGGCTGGGACCCCAGCTCCGAACTGCGGTGCCAGAGCATCGGGGTGGGGAGAAGGGAGCCTCACCCCCGAACCCCAGAAAACTGGACCCCCGAAGTAACCCCCGGGATCTGAGTTCAGCTTCCTCCTGGGTCCCTGACGGTTTAGGAAGCTCTGGTGGTTTTGTGACACCCCAACTCTGACCCCCCCCCCCCGTGCCTTCCCGGACGCAGGGCCAGCCAGCTGCTCTTGACCCCATTTTGCCAAAATCAGAGAGGGACGGGTCAGCACCTCCAGGTGACAAAGCTGGAACCCAGGCCCGGTGCTGGCTGGGTGCCTCTTCTAGACAGAGCTGCCCAGGGCCGGCCGTCTGCGGGCCCAAAGCTGGCATCCCGTTCTTCCACATCAACAGGTGCGGCCTTCCACCGCCACCCTGCTTTCTCCAGGGCTAGCACCCGCACGGGCGCCCAGCACCCCTCGCCTGGCTCTGCCTTCCTCCTCCTCCCGCCCCTAAGCTCGCTTCTGCAGCAGGACCAGGGCTCCTGCCAGCCCGCTGCTGCCTACGAAGCTGCCTCTGACTCTACCACAAACACCACCTCCCCTCCGAAGGCCTCCCGGGTCACCCAAGCTAAACTAGACCTTTGCCACTTTTTGTCTGTTTTCACGTGCCTGTTCTTTGCCTGTGTGTTCTGAGCTAGGGAACAGGGAGCCCGCCGGTCTTGTTCACTATGGTGTTGCTTGGCACCTGGCATGTGTGTAGTACGTGTGTCCGGCGAGAGGACGAGTGGACGGACAGAAAGCTCTGGTGCTTGGCTGTCATTACTGGCAGCCGCTGCAGGAGCGCAACTGACCCCCAGGGACCGCTGGCTAGGGCATGTCCTGGGCCCCCAGGCACTCAGGACCAGCCCTTCCTCCTATGTTTGGGGACTCTATACCCCACTGGAGCCAGGGCCCCCAATCAGGGCTGGCACATGGAAGCCTGTGAGCTGAGCCCTGCCTGAACACCTGGGTGAGTGACCCCTCCCCCTCGGTGCCGTCTTCCTCTCTCTTTCCTTACCTGGCACCCCCATCAGGCAGCTTCTCTGAGAACTTTCAGCGCACAGCTGTTAGTGGTAGAGTCCTGACTCAGTTTCCTATTAGCTTTGTGACTTTGGATATTGTGCCTTAACTTCTGCGGGCCTCAGTTTCCTCATCTATAAAATGGGGACAGGAATGGTGTCTACTGCTCAGCCTTTGTGCAGCTCTGGAAGGATGTTAGTTAGGAAGCAGAACTCTTCAGGGCTGCTCTGTGGTTCAAGGAGGGGGATAGGGCCAGAATGGAGGTGCTGCCCCCACTCCCAGCCCAGCTTCCTGGGCAGCTTCCCTGCCGTCGGAGGGCACTTGGCGCCACCTAGCGGTGGGCATGGGCATGGGAGGACCTGACCTGGCAGAGTGGGGGCCTGGGGCCAGATAAGGAGGTGAGAGGGGCAGGAGCAAGTTACCACCTGTCCCTCTGGGCGCTGCCGGGGGTCAGTGTGCACCCAAGAGGTCCTCTGCCTCCAGGTAGCCATCCCGAGGACACCCTGAAGCCAGCTAGACTCCCCGGCCACCCCCACTGGCCACAGCACAGACACCAGCTCCCCGCCAGAGTGGGCTGGGCAGGAGGAGAGGTGGGAAAGGAGAGGAAGGGACAGAAAAACAAATCACTGACATTCACAGCATGTTTAAATGGGTGCGGGTGGCCACAGTGCCCAGGAACCCCAAGTTTGGGACAGGTGGGGGAGGGGAGGTTTGTGCCACCCCCTCCCCAGCTGGAGAGTCACCCGCCTGCTGAGGCCTCTGGCTCTGAGCTGCTGTGCTGCCTGCCAGTCATGGGGCTGTGTGACTTCAGACCGGCCACTTAACCTCTCTGTGCACCTGTTTTACTGTTGCCAACATGAGGACTAAGAACCCCTCTCTCCTGGGCTTGTCCCCAGGACTGAAGGAGGCTCAGAAATAGGGGATCGGTGGTGCTTACAGCAGTAGCCTCAGCTCTGAGACCCTCTGCAGCCTGGCAGGGACCCACCCAGCTTTGCACTGTACACGCACACACATGCACATGCACAAAGCACACAGCTATATAGACCTGCCCGGGTGGTCTTGGGCTGGGCAGAGGCTGGCCAGGTGCACAGGGCCATGCCATCTGCTGTGCACAGAGCCCGGGGGCAGGGCTGTGTACCCAGGAGAAGGTGCAGGTTGTCAGGAGCAGGCCATGTGCCTGCAGCTGAGGGTGGGCATGCGGGGCCCTGCAGGGCTGCCATTGCCACCACCTGTACAGGGACATCATTGTAGGGGAACGCCACCCACCCACTCTTCTCAGCCCGGCAGGGTTACCCTAGCTTCTGCCCTTCAGACCCAAGGTTGGGGGGCTGGCCCAGGGTCCCCTTGTGCGGTGTGAACAGCAGAACCCCAGGAAGTTGCACCCTTCCCTTTGGTTCTCAGACCACGGAGGGCTGTGATGGTCCCCTGTGCCGTGGCACCAGCTGTCACGTCCAGGCCTGTCCCCCACGGAGGACCCAGGAGGGAGGCTGGAAGGCCCCCGGGGTGGGTGGCACAGTGCTGGGTTTTGCTTGTCAGCCCTGCTTCTTCATGGCCCGGTAGCCTTGGACAAGGCACACGACCACTGCCCCTCTGTAGGGTGCTGGTGACTGGTGGTCAACTTACACACCGGCTGGACTGGACCAGCTGGTGCTGAGGTGGACGGCCCGCCTGAGGACTGCTACCAGCATAAACGGGAGAGCTGGAGGGGAGCAGTGGCGTTGTGGGTTCTCCTAAGTGTTGTTGTTTGGAGCCATGGCTTCTCCTGGAGGAGCTCGTCACCCTGGCTTCCCTGGTATGAATTCAGCCATCCTCTTCAGAGAAGCTCAGGACCTTGTCACTGACAGTGGCTGTGGCTCACTTTGGGAGCTCTGATTCTTTGAGCATAGCTTGCTGGCTCTGGAGGGGCAGATGTGTGCCGTTCAAGCTCCAGGAGAAGCTGTCACACTGGCTTCCTGATATGAACACGGCTGTTCTTATCGGAGGAGCTCAGGACCTCACTGTCGCTGAGGACGGCTGTGGTGCTTTTCGGGGGAGCCCAGGTCCTCATGCTGAGTGCAGAACCTCAACCTGCTGGCACAGCTCCTTCACCCCACTGGCACAGACTTTCTGGCTTCCACCATTGACCTTTGGGCCTTCTCAGGGCAGATCCGTGAAACAGACTGGCGTGAGTCATTGTCACGGGCTCTAGGTTTTTATCTGGACACACGCAGGACACTGCTGTGGGACCCAGGCCCTTGGCTGAATATTCTGGGTCTTTAGTGTTGTGGGCAGATTCCGTATTTAACTCTGGGTGACCATCATAATCATCATCATGTTATAAATCCTGTGTCCTGTGTGCAACTGTTCTCCTTGTAACCCCTGACCACAGCAGCCTCCTCCCCTGCCCCCTGGCACGTAACAAAGATGCGCACCCCTTTGGGGTTTCCAATGGGAACCGACATCTTCGGCCCCTTGGAGTGTCCATCATGCATGGCAGGTCCTTGGCGACGGTGGCTCTGCAGTGCCGATGGCTGCCTTCGAGGAGTGCAGGCCCCTCTCTGGTCCTCTGCAGAACCCTCTGCACATGCTGCCCTGAGACCTGGTGTAGGGGACATACACAGATGGGGAAACTGAGGCCTGACCCCAGGTTGGTCAGGGTCCAGATCAGGCCTGGTGTCCACTTGGATCTCTTGCTGATCGTTCGTTTCTCTGGCAGAGGGGTGGTGACCGAGCTCAAGGGATGCCCCAGCCCCCGCTTTCCTGGGTGCCCAGCTGCCAGGCCAAAGGCAAAGGCCCTGGAGGAAGAGGTCGTAGACCAGATCACAATAAATAAACCAGCAGGAATCACTGATGTGTACCTGCGGCCAGGGACTAGGGGGCACCCAAGATGCCCAGGAGGTCAGGGTGGGCTTCCCGGAGGGGGAGGTGAAGGTTTCGTGCTCCTTCTCTACCTGAGAAGGTCTTGAAGTGTAAGTGGGGCCTTTCCCAGAAGGATGAAGAAGGGCGGTGCGCTGCTGAAGACAGGGGTGGAGGAATCACCACATCAGGTTGAAAACTTCAAACATGGGGTGTGGGGTGCCCAGGCACCCTTCCCTGAGGTTTGCCAACTGCTGGGAGCAACCTTCAGCAACCACGGGTGCGTGACACAGTGGCCCAAAACTCAGGGGTGTAAAACCACAATTTTATTACTTGCTGCTTGTAATCCCTGCATGTGGGAGGCTGAGGCAGGAAGATCCCAAGTTCAAGGCCAGCCTGAGCTACAGAGTAAGACCCTGTCTCAAAAAAACCCAAAACAATTCATCTTGACTCTCAACTTGATTGCCGAGGTCAGTAAGGAGGTCAGGAAGGCACGCGTCTGGGTGTGTCGTGGGGCTGTGACTCGGGGCCTGGGTCTGGTCCCTGACACCTCCTCTCTGGTGAACACGTCGCTCTCCGCTTCCTGGCTGTCTTGGGGTGAGCGGTTTTCCTCTGCCGTGATGTTTGTGCCCTGGAGTCGGCTGGCCGCGGACTGACGCCTTGGAAACCGGGAGCCTTTGCATCTCGGGTGTCAGGAGTCTTGGCCCAGCCACGGGAAGGCTGACTGGGACCCTCAGACACAGCCTGGATCCACGGTTTAGATGGGGAATGGTGGAGTAGCTCGTCTCCACCATCCCAGGCCTAAATAAACAATCGTGAATTTCTTGTAGGCAACAGGGGGCATGTCTAAGCCTCCCCTACGTTTTCTTTTTTTCTTTCAGTACTAGAATTGAACCTAGGGCCACACACACGCTAGGCAAATGCTCTCCACTGAGCCACATCCTGGCCCTTCTTGTTTTGAGACAGGATCTCCCTAAGTTGTCTAAACTGACCTTGAACTTGCAATCCTCCTGCCTCAGCTTCCTGAGTAGATGGGATCTACAGGTGTGCACCCGGCACCTGCCTCAGCTGCCTGCACTCTGTCTCCTCCTCCCTGCCTCTGAAGCGGGCCCAGGGTGCCTCCTAGCAGCAGGCAACCTTACAGAGGGACCAGCTCTCCTCTCTGGGGTTGGGGCAAGGGTGGCCTATCAACTGCAGGGTCAGGACCGGTGACAGTGTGTGGCAGCCAGGAGGGTCTTGAGGTCCCTCTTGTGGTGTAGCAACCTCCATTTGCAAGGGAGAAACGGAGGCAGGGTTTGACTTCCAGCCCGATGGGCCACGTCCCTCGCTGCCTGCCTGGAAGCCTGTCTCCCTGGCTTCATCCGTATCCCGCACTGAGGCTGGCTGTAATTTGGTTCCCGTGTTGCATGAATCTCTCACATCCCTCTGTTTTCAGTAAAACAGTGATCAATAAGCATTTTTTCGGTGAGTGCCTGCAGAGCTTAGGCTTTTCCTCTGGATCCCTGATGTCCCCCAATTCCCCCAGCACAGAGATGCTGAGGATTCATTGAACTGAAATGACAGAAACAAACCCGGTGAGGTCCCGTCTGCTCCAAAGAGGATGTGACCGCTGTGGCGGAAATGACCTGGAGGACGCTGGGATCCTGGCCTTGCTGGGGGACCCTGCTCCCGACCCCTGGTGCCCTGTGTGAGTCGTGGGGGGAGTAGAGGCGGAGACGCGATTCCTCCTGGCAGTTTAAAGGGTTTTGGCATTTTCACGAAGGCACATGTAATATTTAAATGACTTCACTCGGCACGCCCGCGTGCCTGCTTCGGCTTCCCAGGTGAATTTGTAGGCGCTGAAATGGTCTAATTTCCCACACAAGCCATGTCAAATATAATTTGGGTGCAAAGTTGGTAATTATACGTAACATCAGTCTGATGTTAAAAACACTGAAAAATTTAGCACGGAGAGACATAAGTCTGAGGCCTCGCCAGAAAAAAGGCAGGCCCGAGCCCCGCTGAAGCCAAAGTCTTTAATTAATAATAGCATGTTTTCAGGGACTCAAAGGACGCAGGTCCCCAACTGTCTGAAATTCCTTTGTCTACCAATTACCAGCATCTGGGGGGAGAGAAGCGCAAGGAAGTGGGCGGGGGCACCCTGATCCTGCCTGAGAAGCTCCGGGGTTTAGGCTGGGGCTGCCTGAGCCCACCTGGGGCCGGGTCCCACTGCCGGTGACCTCACCAGGCCTCTCCGTCACTAGAGAGCCATCGTGAGCACTGGGCCAGGGAGTCCAGGCTCATCCCCACTAAGTCTGAGGATGTATTTGAGGGAGGGGTGGAGTCTGGCTTTAGGCCAGAAAGTCCTGGAAGGCTGCAGGGGTCCTCAAGTTGAGCTCATGACCCTCTTCGCTTGCGTGGGGCTTTTTTCTTCTCTTTGCAAATAGTTTAATGTACTCTTTCTGCAAGAATAGGGTCTTGCATCTGCCTTACATACCTTGCATATGGCACATAGTAAGTGCTCAATAAACATTTGTTAAATGAGCCGGGCATGATGGCACATGCCTGTAATCCCAGCCCTTGGGAGACTGAGGCAAGAGGATTGACAGGCATTCAAGGCCAGCCTGGGCTACGTAATGAGTTCAAAACCAACCTGAAGTACATGGTGAGACTCTGCCTGGAAAAAACAAACGGCAAACAAAAATGAGTATTTGTTAAACAAATGTACCTTGTAAACTAAGCTCTTTTGACTCCTCATTGGGACCTTGGTGGAGGGAATGAAACTCACCCACAGCTCTGCAGAACAACACAGAGGACCGATTAAGGAGACAGGCCCCAGGCTTGGACTAGAACTGCAATTCCATGCTTACAAGCACTATGGCTAGGAACAGTGACCAAAACTCTGCCTCAGTTTCCTCATCTGTAAAATGGACTCACCTCCCAAGGGAGACTCTGCATATGCCAAGCTCTTCCAGCATAGTCTGGCCAGCAGGCTGCTGTGGTTTTGCTCAGGAGAGGGAGGAGGTATGGCTTTGCAGAATTGCTCCTTACATGGAGTTTCCAGAGACTGTGTAAGGAGAGAGAGGCAGCCAACAGGAGAAAAGAACCTGAGTTCAGACATAAATTTCCAGGCTGGAGATTTAGGTCAGTGGCACAAGTGCCTGCCTGACAAGTGAGAGGCTGTGAGTTCGATTCCCAGTACCAAAAGAAGAAGAAAAGAAATAGGTTTCCAGTCACGTACCTGTCATCCTTACTACTTGGGAGGCTGAGGCAGGAGGATCACATGTTCAAGACCAATCTGGGCAATTCAGGATGGACCCTGCCTCAAAATAAAAACAAGTTTTTAAAGAACATGGAGACCACTTGAAATTGGGGTATCCGCGGTCCTAAATGAAGGTCCCAGATGTGTCCAGGGTGCAGGACATAGGCAGAGGGCTTGACCAGGCCTAGGATGAGATACTTGGGCTCCAGTGTGGGGGTGCCACTGTGGTTACAGTGTAGGAGCAACGTTTTCCAGGCTCAGATAGCTGCCCAGGAGAATCGCCTGGGGTGCCTTAGAGAAACCCCAATACTCAAGCCCCCGGTATCCACAGCAATCAAATCAGTGTCTCTGGGTATTTTTTAAAGTAGCCTGAGTGACTCTAACGGGCAGCCAGGCTGAACATGCAGGGTCTCACATGGTCCCTGATGTAAACACACCTCATAACACCCAAGCTTGCTGCTCCGCCCGGGTCTGGGGAGGAGCCTGGGAAGAGGCACCCCTCACGCTCCTCCTGAGCCTCCAGCCTCCTGGTGCTCAGCCCCTCTGAGCCTGCAGCAGCCCCTGGTCGGTGGGCACTGTTCCCTGGGTGGCAGGACCCTGCAGGCGGGTAACGGAGGCTAGAGACAGAGCTGCCCAGGGACTGGCCAGGCCACTGCCCTGTGCCACCGCCCCTGGCGCTCAGCAGGGCTCATAGGCCTGCTTTGCCCTGGGACAGGCAGGGATGTGGGACTCCTGGTTTCTAAGAAAGGCAGGTGGCCGGCGACTGGAGATCCAGGTGAGAGGCCAGCTCCTCCAGCCGCCCACCTGTGCAAACCAGGGCAGCATCTCCGCCTTGTGCCTCTGTTTCCTTACTCCTGAAAACAGAGAATAACCTCGCCCCACCTCACCTAGTATCTGGGACTGTGCGCGTGTTTTATTTTTAGATTAAAGTAACTGCTCAAGGCAAGGAATTCAAACAGATCAGAAGCATGTTAGTGAAAGGTCTCTTTTGGAGATACCACGGATAATTGTTTCTTGTGTGTGGCTCTAGACACGCTCTTTGCGTGTACGAACAAATGTCTGGATAGACCTTTTAAAAATAGGATTGCCGGTGTGGTTGCAATTTCTCTTTTACATATAGCCATTTATCATGCACAGGTATGGAAATTCGCGAAGGTCTGTCTCTTTCTGTTTGAAGTTTGTGTGATATTTCACAAACATGAGCCAGGCATGGGGATGCACGCCCGTGATCCTGGCACTCTGGGAGGAGAGGAATAAAAATTCAAGGCCAGCCTGGGCAGTTTAGTCACTTAGTGAAACTGTGTTTTAAAATTTAAAAATAAATTGGGCATGGTGGGGCATGCCCGTCATCCCAGCACTGGGGAGGCTGAGGCAGGAGGATCGTTGCACTCTGAGACCAGCTTGGGCTACAGAGTGAGCTCAGTCAGCCTGAACTGCACAGTGTGACCCTGTCTCAAAAAGACCAAAAAAAAAAAAAAAAGAAAGAAAGAACTATAGCTCAGTGTAAAAGCCCTGAGTTCAACCCTCAGTACTGAAAAATTAAGAAGAAAAAGGAGAGAGAGGACAAGGAAGGAAAAACAGCACAGTAAGGACAGACCACCGTTCATTTCGCCGTCCTCCTGACCACTCTTCAGGCTGTCCTGAGAGAGAGGAGCAGCCGGAACTTCTCCAAGTGCACCCCGCCTCACCCCAGGAGAGGGCATGCATCTCAGCCCCAACTTCCCTCTCATTTTAGGGGGATTTTTGCCACCTGGATCTGCCTTGTGCATGGATCTTAAAGAGAAGGCACAAGTCGGTGACAAACACAGCCGCGTCCCTTTAGCATGGAGGCCACCGTCCTGTGCCCTGCAGCCTCACCCCTGGCATCAGTGCAGACCGTTGCCATGGCGTCCATGGCAGTGACCGAGAGCCCTCACAGGGGGCAGGGACGGCTACGGCGGAAGGGCGCTGGGCTCGCGCCTGAATCTAGATTCTAAAAAGCCTAACAAACATGCAGGAGAAATTTCCTCGAAACCTTGGGTGAGGCAAAGGTTCCTTAGGACCCAAAGCCGCAGGCCATACAAGAAAAAATCTGATGTCTTTAACATCGACCAAATGAAAGGCCTGTTCTACAAAGAAGTGGGAAATACAAGCCACTGATCGGGAGAAAATCCTGGGCTGCATAGTGAGATACTGTCTGAAAAAATAAAAACAAAACAAAACCCCTGACGATATCAAAGATGCTGATCGGATGTTGCTGGTGGAAATACAAAACGGTGTGGCCACCTTGGAAACCATTTGGAAGGGTTTTCTTTTTTTTCTGGTACCAGGAATTGAACTCAGGGCCTTGCACTTGCCGGGCAAGTGCTTATGCTGCTGAACTATTTACCCCCTTTTTTTAAAAAAAATAAAGTTAAGCAAATACTTAACATACTATTCACCGAGCTAGGTGCGGTGGTGCAGGCCTGTCATCCCAGCACTCAGGAGGCTGAAGCAGGAGGATCGCTGCGAGCCCGAGGTCAACCTGGGCTACGTAATGAGTTCAAGTCTAGCCTGGACCACATAACGAGACCTTCTCAAAGATAAAAAGCAAAGCAGAAAAATAATTCACTCCTCCTAGGTAGTTACAGAAGCAAAATGAAGGCATAGGGTCCTTGCAGACATCTGTATGGGCATATTTTATACAACCTTTGTTCCTTGTCACCAAAAATTGGAAACCTTCCGAATGTCCATGAGCAGGTGAAGAATCATTTGGGTTTCTCCGTGCAGCGGAATACCGCTCACCCCCAGAGGTACACTGCCGATCTGTGCAGTATTGCGGGTGAGTCTTGAATGTACAATGCTAACTTAAAGGAACCAGAAAAGCTTGACTGAAATTCCAGAAAAGACAAAATTAGAGGGACAGAAATCAGATGAGCAGCCACCTGGGGAGGCCGAGGAAAAGGCTCCGCAGCACCAGCAGTGTTTAACACCCACTTGTTGGAGTTGGGGTGTGTGTGGGTGTGTGTATGTGAAAGGCACGTGTCTGTGCACAGATCTGCATGTGTGCTGTAGATCTCACTGATATAAAACATGCGAAGCACCTCTATTGAGGTGAAATTCACAGAGCAGGAAACTGAGCATTTTGAGTGTGCGGCATGTGGTCGGAGAGGGGCCCCGGGAGGCGGTGGGAGTTGAGCTCTCTCCCCTCGTGACTGCCTTTTCCACGGCTGGATGCAGCCAGCTGGGCTGTGGGGTAACCCGGAAACCTTAGGAGGAGGGACCTTAGGAACAGGTGGCAAACGGGTATTTTGCACCTGGTTGCTTCTGTCTCTCTGTCTCTGTCTCTGTCTCTGTCTCTGTCTCTGTCTGTGTCTCTGTCTGTGTCTCTGTCTCTGTGTCTCTGTCTCTGTCTGTGTCTCTGTCTCTGTCTCTGTCTCTGTCTGTGTCTGTGTCTCTGTCTCTGTCTCTGGCTCTGTCTCTGTCTGTCTGTGTCTCTGTCTCTGTCTCTGTCTGTGTCTCTGTCTGTGTCTCTGTCTCTGTGTCTCTGTCTCTGTCTGTGTCGCTGTCTCTGTGTCTCTGTCTCTGTCTGTATCTCTGTCTCTGTCTCTGTCTCTGTCTGTGTCTGTGTCTCTGTCTCTGTCTCTGGCTCTGTCTCTGTCTGTCTGTGTCTCTGTCTCTGTCTCTGTCTGTGTCTCTGTCTGTGTCTCTGTCTCTGTGTCTCTGTCTCTGTCTGTGTCTCTGTCTCTGTCTCTGTCTGTGTCTCTGTCTCTGTCTCTGTCTGTGTCTCTGGCTCTCCCTGCATCCCGGGAGCTATAAAACGCACTGTTTTGCTCATCACTCCCTACTAGGAGCGTCCCGTCTCGGGCCCATAAACAGCAGAGCCAAGCGACCATGGACCGAAGCCTCTGACACCCTAAGCTGCCACCAACCACTTCACCTTCACACTGATTTGCGCAGGCATGCGGTCACAGCCCTGAGCGACCATCGCGGCTCCGGTTTCCCAGCATTCTCTCTGCGCTGGGAGAAAGCCCCAAGTCCACCACATCTGGACGCTGTCCTCCTCCCGCAGCCCGTCCCCTCAGGCTGCTATTTTCAAGGACTCCGTGGATTTGCCTATTCTGAAGATTTCGCTTCAGTGGAATTCTAATGACACGTAACCTTGGGTGTCTGGGTTTTTTTTTTTTTTTTTTCTTTCACTTAGCATAATGTTTTCAAGGTTGGCCCAAGTTGTAGCATCTTTGTTCCTGTCTATGACTGAGCAATGTTCCATCATATGACTATCCCACAATTTGTTTATCCGTTCACCTATTGATAGACATTTGGGTTGTTGCCAGCCAACGAATAACCCTTCCATAAACGTTCACCCGCAAGTTTCTGGGTGGACACATTTTCACTTTTATTTTTCTAAGAACATTCTAGTGGGTATGAAGGGATTTCACACTGTGGCTCTGATGCATTTTTACCTTTAATGACCGTTGCCGGACACTGACTGGCTTTTCACGTGCTTGTCAGCCATTTGCACATCTTTGGAGAAATGCCCATTCAACTCTTCTCCCACTGTAAATTGGATCCTGTCTTTTTGTTGTTGTGCTATGGAATTCTTTAGGTATGCTGAACATTTAACCCTTAGTACCTAAATGTTTCGCAAATATTCTGATCCATTCTGGGTTTTGCAGAGACAGAGTCATGCTACACGGTCAGACTCTTGGACTCACTTTTAGCCCAGGCTGGCCTCCAACTTGCCAAAATCCTCCTGCCTCAGCCTTGCGACTACCGGAATTATAGGTGTGTGCCACCACATCCAGCTCCGTTTCATTCTGCAGATTCTTTTTCACATTCTTATTTTTTCTTGTGGTGATACCACTGAGGCTCAAACCCAGCGGTGCTCCTCCACCAAGCCCCATCCTCAGCCTTTTAAAATATTTTTACTCTGACACAGGATCTCACTAAGCTGCCTAAGACTGGCTTCAGACTGTGTGACCCTCCTAACTCAGTCTCCCTAGGAGCTGAGGTTACAGACGTGGGCCACCATGCCTGGCTACCTTTCTTGAAAATGTTCTTCCGTACACAAACAGTTTTAATTCGATGGAGTATAAATTACCTGGTTTTTAAAATCACTTGTGTTTTGGTGTCATTGCCAAAGTTGAGGTTATGAAAATACCCTTATTGTAGGATTTTCTGACTGTGATTTCATAGCTGACTCCTAATGTTGAGGTCACTGGTCCACGTTCAGCTCCGTTCTGCGTGTGGCTGAGGGATGGACCCACGTCCACTCTCTCCTGTGTGTGGTTGCACAGCTGCCCCCGCTCCGCTGGCTGGAGAGACCACTGGACCCTTGGAGCGATCGGACACTCGAGGAAACTCGATCGGTCGTGTTTGTTTGGGTTTATTTCTGGATCTCAATTCTGCCCATTGGATTTTATGTCTCTCCTTGTACTAGCACTACAAAGTTTTAATTACGGTTTCCTGATGTACATTTTGAATTCAAGAGGCATAAGTCCTTGTCATGGGCTGACCTGGACCCCTCTTCAGAATTCACGTGTAAACGCACAGTAATCAGGACTAACTGGGGGCAAAACCTCTGGAGGGGTAGTTCAGTTACAACGAGTCGTGACGATGGGTTCTAATCCAGCACGGCTGGGATTCTTACAAGCCGGGACACAGATGTGCAGAGAACCCAGCAGGAGAAGGCGCCCTGTCGCCCAGCCCAGAGGGAGGTCCCGAAGAAACCAAGCTTGGCCGGCACACTGACCTCGGACTTGCGATTTCTAGGATCATGAGCAAACAAGTTTCTCTTGGGTAAGCCACTTAGACCGTGGTGTTTTGCTTTGGCAACCAAGCCACCCTTCCAAGTTTGTTTCTCTTTTCCGGTATCATTATGGTTACTTGGGGTCCTTACCATTCCATTTAATTTCACAGTTTCCTTTTTTATTTCTGACTCCTCAAACTAAAAAGGCATCACATATGTATGTTTGCTAAATACACGCTCTACCACGGTGCCACTTCCTGGCCCTGGCCCAGGCCCGTGGGATTTTGATGGTGATGACATTGAATCTGAACACTACCTCGGCGCGCAGAGCCATCTTAACAAGGTAATGTGAGTCTCCCGGCCTGTGAACTCGGGATGGCCTTCCACTAAGTAATGTTTTACACCCATATTTTTGGCGTGCCAATCTTTAACCTCCCAGGGCAACTGGGTGTTTGGATGCCATTGTAAATGGAATTGTTCTCTTTATTTCTTTGCAGATGGTTTGTTGCTGACGTATAAAACCATAACTCTGTGTGTGTGTGTGTGTGTGTGTGTGTGGGTGGGTGTCTGCGTTTGGTGAAATTTTACTGAGTTTACAACACACAATCTACAATAAAAAAATCACAAATTTCATATAGTCAATTGAATGTTTCAGTTAATCATGCCAAATGCTTTTGTATTGGGAGCCAACTCATGGCTGCAATCAACAAACAAGTGCAGACCCATCATGAATGCTGGTGACTGAGGACTTGGACCTTCACACACCTCTTAGCTCTAGACACTGAAACTATCTCCCTCTGCACAAGCCACTGTCTGCATGAACAAGACTCTGCTATTCCACTTGCCATCCCAGAATACTCCTTCCTAAGTAAACCACAGCATTGTTTACCATAAGAACTTTTCAGAAGGCCCATCAAGTCTTCTAGGGGAGGAAGCAATGAACGGCTTGCACTCTAAGCTTCTTACATTGGTCTGCCTCAAAAATCCACGAGCTCTGAAATTTCACTGAGGTTCTAATCCCCCTTATCTACCTTTTTCCCATTCCTCCCTGATGTCTAGAAAGTCAGCAAAACAAACCGTCAGACCCTGACGGGTTAGCATCACCAACTGCTCTAGGGTAAATACCCCTACCGCGGCTGACCTCACCTGCAACGCCAGCTTACTGGGCTCGGATTTGGAGGAGCTGCCTGGCTGCACATCACCGTGCAGCATCTCTGCAGATGGCTGATCTCAGGAGCATGCAGAAGCAGCAAAACATAGCAGAATAATTTGGAAGTTACTACTTTTACTTTTAATATAATTCATTTGTTAGCTTACGTCATTTAAGGTTTCAAGATGGCTATGTGTAAGAAGCAGCTTGCAAAGTTCCTCAAAAGTTAACAACTCGCTCTCACAAGCTCACCCCAGCCACGTCCAGCACATCGCTGGGGCTGAGCACAGACTGAGACTTGGTGGCAGTGCGGGGGTGGGGGGAACAGAAATATTCTGTGTCTTGATCTTTGTGGTAGCTACGTGACTCTGGTAGTCAGTTTTCTGTTGCTCTGACAAAATACCTGAAGAAATTAACTTAAAGGAGGAAAGGTTCATGGTTTCGGAGGTGTTGATCATGGCTGGCTGACTCCATCCTTTCTGGGCTGTGAAGGGGAGACCATGCATCCTGATGGGCAGCCTGTGTTGAAGCAAAGCTGCTTACCTCCTGGTAGCCAAGAAGCAGAGAAATCAAACAAGGAACTGGGACAAAATATGCCCTTCAAAGCCACATTCCCCAGTGATCTTCATCCAGTTAGGCCCCATTGAGCCATACACTGGGTCTCCAGTGCAGCAGTGTTCAGAGGTGTTTTTGTCACTAGCAGAAGAAGCAAGATGCCTCAAGTTACCAAAGCTGGCAGGGATGCCCCTGCCAGGACCCCACCACAGCTGCTTCTGGCCATCCCTCTACTAGCTCAGGTAGGCTCACCAGCACCCAGCCTGCCCAGCACCTCTTCCAGGTTGACATCCTGTGTCTGCACCTAATTGGCCGAGGCTGGGTCACATGGCACACTCTAGCTGCAAGGGAGTCTGGGAAAGTGAATTTCTAATTTCTACCTTGGGAAAGCAGCGGATGTCTCAAATCTAGAAGAGGTTCTTACAGCACACCACCAACTGCCATCACCAGCTCAACACTGTGGGCTTGGGGCGTTAGCAGCTCTGTGACTCAGGTGTGATCAGGAAGTGTGACCCTGGCCATTCTGTGGCAGGTGCGGCATTAGGGACTCACATGGGACAGGTTCAGGATGGGTCCCCTTAGAGAAGAGAACTGCAGGCCTGGTCACCCACCTTCAGGGTCATGGATGGTCACCTATGATTGGAATTTTGAGGACAGAAAGTGCTGGGGGGGGGGTTCTGGGGACTCAAGAGAAGGGGGTGTTTGAGCAGAAGAGTGGCCACAGAAGGGGCCACCTGCGTGGGAAGACATGGGAGCAAGGGCCAGGGACAGCGGTGTGCCGGCCACCCGGGGGATCTGGCTGGTACCGAATGCAAGGGTGTTTCTTAGACTCTTTAACCACGACTTCCGAGTATGAAATATATTTTATGTTGTAACGGAAGTGGGTTCATTAACAATATAGGAGTCCAAGCAGCCAAACTGATAAATTGGGAATTTTATTAGCTGAGCTCAGCGACCACCTGTGGACCCCTGTTTCAGAGTCCGAACGAGTGTCCTTGACCCGGAAAGTTACAAGCTACAACAGCAACCTGGGGCTCGCACATGCCTATGTCAATGAAATAGAACTTCCTAACACCTGCCCCGCTCTGTGTAACGCAGGGCTTTCTGTTCTGACTTTTCCTTTCTCCTTATCTTTCCTCAAATGCGAGGCATCACACGTTAGACTGTTTTCATGACCAGCCTGCACTCAGGGAGCTGGGCCAGGGGGACAGATGAGCAGGCTCTCGAGAGGACAGCAGGGCGGAGCGCACACTCACTGCCTGCAGGGGGAGTGGACTCGCTGCCACCGAACTGCACACAAAAACGGTCAGGGTGGACATTTTTATGTCATGTCTATTTAACTTATTTATTTATTTAAAGACTGGGTCATGCTATGTAGCTTAGGCTGGACTCGAACGCATGATTTTCCTGCCTCTGGGTCCCCAGTGCTGGGATTCCAGGCAGGCACCCCCATACCAGCTATTGCTATCTATAATCTATCTATCTATCTACCTACCTATCATCTATCTGTTTATCACATACTGGTATTAAGCCAAAAGCCTCATACCAAGCCACATTATTTTTTTTATTTTAAGACAGAGTCTTGGGGCTGGGGACCCAGCAGCACTGTGGCTGCCTGGCAAGCATGAAGTCCTGAGTTCAATTCCCGGCACAAAAAACAAACAAAAAACAAAACCAGACAGGTCTTGCTGAACTGATGAATTGCCCATGATGGGCTCACTCTTGTACTCCTCAGCCCGGGCCATCATACCTGGTATGTTACATCTGTTTTAACACACAAGATTTGGAAAACTTACACCAAACTCACAGAATCGCCATGAGCAGGGAAGGAGGGGCCCGTGGGGGTGTCTGTGAGGGCAGCGGAGAGGGTGGACAAAACCTGGCAGCTCTGGAAGCCAGAGAAAGTACCTGACCTGATCCGAGAATCCAAGAGAGCTTCCTGGAGGAAGCAGCTAGAACTTGGGACCGTGATCCCCCAAGAGCTACAGGCTGGCAGGAGAAGGGGTGGCTTGGGCTAGGGACTGCCCCCCCACCTGGCACCCAGGTGGCTCCTCCCTAGTCCCCTGCCTAGTCTATTAGGCTAATCACCTCCCTGGGGGGACTCTGGTATCTTTCGGGGACTGAGGGCCACAAACCCCCTGTTGCTGCACTCAGCCAGAGGTGGAGGTGGGGAAGGCTCCTCACCACGGCTCGCAGGGAAAGGGAAGTGTCTCCCCCTGTGAGGGCCCCACCCTAACCCCATCTGGTTCCCATCGGCGCTGTTTGGTTTTAATCATCCACTTCCTGCTACCATCTCTGGGCGCTCCCCCCACCCCCAGCTTGGAAGCAGCTCCTGCCACCTCCCCCTGCCTTCAGCAGGTCTGACCCAGGAGGACCCAAGGGGCTTGGCTCGCCCGGAGTGTGCTGAGCATCTTGCTGGCCCCCCAGGTGAGTTACAGTCCTGCACTGACTGGCAGGAGCTTGGGGTGCAGAACCCAGGGTTTCTCTATGCTCTGCCACTGAGCCACACTCGGCCCCGGGGTAATCTCCTCCAAGAAGGTCCCAAAGCCCTGTCTAGGGGCCAAAGGCCTCAAGGGCAGAGCTGGGCAGGGAGGGAGCCTGGCACAAAGAGCAGGTAAGACGGGAGGGAAGCGGACGGGTAGAGGCCAGAGGGCAGCAGCCCGGGCACCTGGCCGGTGGCCCCAGCTCCTTCTGTTCCCGTCACGGGGCCCCTGGGTGCAGTGACCCCGATCAGCTGTGAGGGGAGTTCCCCCGTGCAGGACACTGGCTTCCTGGGCTGGGTGACACAGGCTCTAGAGCACCTGTCCCACAAAGTCACCAGCTGTCAGCAGGCCGTACTTACCCAGGAGCTAACCACCCTTCCATCCTCAGACCTGTGAAGGAGCTGCCTTAATGTCAGTCACCATCACCACTTTCATTTTACAGATGAGAACACTGAGGCAGGAAGAGACTAAGTCACAGACCCACAGTCACACAACTGGTAAGTAACGAAACCCAGACCTGGGGTCAGCACCCTCCGCCTCTGCTGTTCCGAAGCCTGGGTCTCCCAGGAGGCTGGCGCCTCTGAGGCGGCCATGGGTGGTCCCAGGGTAGCAGGAACCCAGACATGGTTCTTGGGGTCTCCCCAGCAGCCGACACCAGGAGATCTGTTCCCTCAATCCCTCATTCCGAAGATTTTCACTGAGCACCCCTGGTGCCAGGTACTAACACCCCTGAGCTTCAGGCTGCTCATCCGCAAAACAGAAATGTCATGTGGGACAGAGTGACCAACAGATCCCAAGTTAGCTGGGTGTGTCACTTTAAATGTCCTTGTAAACTGAGTTGGTGGCACATGCCTATAATCCCAGCTTTCAGTAGGCTGAGGCAGGAGGATTTCTGAGTTCAAGGCCAGACTACACTACATAGCAAGACCCTACCTTAAAAACCAAAAACAAATAAAGCAAAACAAATGTCCTTGTGTCTAAATTTGAGAGAGTAGAAAGGGCCATATCAAATTAATTTTATTAGCAGACTTTTTCATCCAATAGCACAAAAATGCTATCATTTCAGCCTGTAATTCATGCAAAGTGACAAATGAACTGTCGTATGTTCTTTTGTTCCCACCGCTACCCACAGGGGACGGGTCCGCTCAGAGCAGCCTGCACTCAGCACTCAGTGGCCGCAGGCGTGGAAGCCCCCGGCCCCCGCTGACCCAGGCGGGGCATGAACCTGAAAGGTCTCAGCCCCTGTGCCCTGCGTGGCAGCCAGCCTTCCCTTTTCCTGCCTCCTCGTGAGTGCCCCGGGCCCTGCTCAGAGTCACCTGCATGGCCAGGAGTCAGGTCCTCGGGTGCCAGGGCTCAGGTCCAGGACAAGGTGCTGCTGGACTTCCAGGCAGCAGGAGAAGGGGGCTCGAAGGCTGAAGCCACGAGGAGGGAGCTGCCGCCACCTGGCCCGGGGACGGGGTCTGTTTGCGCCTCTTTGAAGGGGGAGATAAAAGCAGCCCGCGTGGCCTGCCTGTGACTGTCTGCTCCCTGGGCCCTGAGCAGCCGCAGCCAGCCAGCACCCGCTCCTCGCTGCCCTGGGGCAGAAGGCCCGGGCCGGCAGGTCTCCCCCAGGAGGCTGGAGGTCAGTGGAGCAACTGTGACCTGGAGTCTGCCCTTCCCGAGGGCCACCCGTGGGCGGGGCAGGTGTGATGCGCAGAATCCAAAGAGCTGCTGCCCGGCGGCTCCCCGTCTGCCACGGTGGCGCCTTACCCGGACAGTGGGATCGCAGGGGGCCAGTGGGCTGCTGTAATCGGTCGGAGCACCCACTACACATGGGCAGCAGCCTGAATGCCCTCCTGCCTGCGGCATGGCGCAGATGAAAAGGAATAGTGGGTGTAAGGTGCTCAGTGCTGTGCCTGGAACTTAAGGCTCGGTCCTGCAAGCCAGCATCATCACCAGCACCACCATCACCACCATCACCATCATCATCACCACTATTTGGGTCTCCTAAGCACACCCAGGATCCCAAGGAAAGGAACCAACTTTTGGAATAGTGCCCACCCTGGCACCTGTCCCCCTGGGCTCTGGCCTGACATCGCTGAGGGCAGGAGGCAAAGCCACTGATCTCTATGGCTCAGAGCGGTACTCTGGTGACCCTGGCCATCGGCCAGTGGAAGCCACAGAGGCAGCGCAGAGTGGGGGCAGCAGGGTGAGGACTGTGCCTTACCAGACGTGCGGGCTCTGAACCCCAACCCTCCACAACCCAGCTGCAGGGTGCTGGTGGCCTGGGCCCTCAGCACGGGGCACGGGGTCTGTGACCCCTCTGGGACAGGCTCCTCACCCCAGACCCTCCCTCTGCAGACCACTTGCTGTCTCCCACGGAGGAGGGAGCTCAGGTGCCAGGGCCCTGGCAGGAGGGTCAGATGCATCAGAACCAGGGCCAGGGCTCCCCGCGACGGGTGGCAGATGCAGGCTCTTCCCGGCCGCTCTCTGGCTCCCTCATCCCTGCCTCCAGGCCAGCACCATGGGCTCATTCCACAGCAGGGGGACTGAGGCTCCCAGCACAGCTTGGCGAAACCTCACCGAGGTCCTGCACTCAGGGCAGCACCGCCAGGTGCTGGACCAGGTCTGACTGAGGCCACCGCCAAGGAACGTGGTCCCTGTCCTCTCGGGCAGTGGGAGGACAGTGGCCTTTCAGACAAACCCGCGGGCAGGGATCTCACCAGCCCCGTGACCATCCCGGTGACCTTCCTCTCCTGGTTTTTCCCTAACACTGGGCTGTATCCCCTGTGCCTTTTATTTGTTTAACCTTAAGACAGGATCTTGCTAATTTACCCAGGCTGGGCTCAAACTTGCAATCCTCCTGTCTCAGCCTCCTAGAATTCTAGGCTCATAGGCATGCACCGCCACATCTAGCTAAGGGCGGAGGATGCATCAATGTAGTGTTATAGGAAGGATGATTCTAGTTGGGTTTTCCCGCAATTATAGATTTTTACTGTACATGAAATCAGGTCGGTGTAGCTAGTATATGAGACCCACAGTATTGTAGATATTTTTGCTTAGGCACTGTCTCTGTAAGGGGAAAAGTGGTCAGACAAAGGATACGGCCCAGGTCTAAAGCGGGGGCAGTGGCCTGCTGGTATCTGGGCAGAGACCAGCTCCCCAGGGAGAGCCCAGGCATGAAGGGGCCTGGACTCGGGGTGCCCTGGCCCCACAGCGGTGGTGCATTCCGAGGGTGAGGGTCCCAGCAGCCAGGGAGAGAGGCCAAGTGGATGCATCCGCTCCCACACCGCGGCCCGCTGCCGCCGTGCCTGGAGGCCACATTGCCTGTCCCCTCCCCGGGCTGCGAGGCCTGCAGCTGGTTGATGTAAAACACACATGTTTTGACTGAAGCCGCTCTCCCCCCGCCTCCTGCAAACGCCAACATTAAAAGGAGCGTCACTTTGTAAAAATGAAACTGTAAAACGCTTCTGAAACCCAGCCGGCGGATTAAAGAAACCACATGAAAAGAGCCTCGGACGACCTGGACGCTGACTTCCTGTTCAGAAGTTCGCACAGCATATGCCTCCCACCCGGGGGGGGGGGGGGGGGCGAGGAGGAGGAGGAGGAGGAGGAGGAGGAGGAGGAGGAGGAGGAGGAGTGGCAGGAGGAAGGCCAGGCCTGGGCCTCGGGGCCTCCGGATGCCCGCAGTGTGGCTAACGTGCCTGGCCTGACAACCCGGTGTCCACGCCCCTGCCCTGCCTCGGAGCCCTGGAGGCCGGTACTGACCTTGCCTTTAGGACCCTGCCCAGGATCACGGACAGGTCCACAGCCACCCGATGCGACGTCCTCACCCCGCCTCTGCCAGCCTTTCCTGAGGTTCCTACGTGGTCCTCACCGACCCTGGACAGTTGGCATGGAGGGAAGTGTGGGAGCCTCTGTTCAGCTTCCGGGCCATGGTGACTCAGAGCCTTCCTCGATACCCACAGGAGCGGCTGTGGGTTCGAATCCCAGGCCTGCCACCTGGGTCCTTCTCACCCAAGGGTCCCGGAACACTCACCCAGCAAGATGCCCAACATGCAGTCAGGGCGAAGCCTCTGCCATGTTAGCGGGCAGCGTGAGGCTCGCATGGCAGGGCCCGCTGCAAGGACGCAGGGCCCCTGGGCTGGGAGAAGGGGCAGGAGAAAGGTGGCTCTTCCTCTGCTCCGGAGCCAGGAGCTGGGCTGTCCCTCAGCTGCCCGCTTCCTGCATGGTCTTGGTCAAATCCCAGGGACAAGCTGGGTGGAGGTGCCAGGGCTCAGACGTCCACTTTGGAACCAGAGAAAGAAAGAGGGGAGATGCCTGCCCTTCCTGCCTCTCTCCCTCCCAGCTGCCAGACCCAGCCAGAGGTGTCAAACGGCTCCCTGTTGGTGAGCATGTGCACAGTCCCGCGTGGACACACACTCACACCCCCACGTCACACAGACACCCCGTCCGCCTCTCGGTGGCTGCCCCCACCCCGGCTTCATTGCCACCTCCCTCTGTTATATAAACTCCCCATGCCCTCCAGTGTCCCCCGCAATCACTTACCTAATATTAGGATATTAAAAAATATGGCAAGATTTTAAGAGACTTATTAAAATGCAATTAGCAGCGTGTACGACTTAAGCAGGGAGATTATTTTTAAAAATCACTTGATTGTGCAGACTACCACGCACCTTCCCGAGGCCGTAAACCTGCCAATCACGTGCACCCTCAAACCGGAGGGCCCCCGGGTTCCCTTTGTCCTTCAGCTTTTCTTCTGCCCCCAGTGACCACGCACGCCACCACCTCTCACCCTGCAAGGCCCCCACCCACACGCGCGCACGGAGAGCGCCCGAATGGCCTCAGAAGGGTGCCGAGGGGTGCACAAGGTCCAGAGCAAAGCTGCAGCTTGGGCAAATCCTCCGAGGGAGGGCAAGGGGTGCAGAAGGCCCCACCCCAGGCGCACCCCAGTGTGACCTGGATGGGTCAGCAGATGACCCTGCTGTGAAGGGGCTGGAGTGGACGAACTAAGCGAGGGGAAGAGGTCCTGGGAAGGGGTCGCTGCGGCTTCCTGTGAGCGAGGTGCCTCAGAGACCCCCGCGCCCCCACGGCGCCCTCCGCGGGGCCGGAACGGTCTCTGGGGTGCTCTGCTGCCCCCTGCTGCCCGCGCTCTGCTCTGCGGCTCCGCTCCGGGCACCTGCCGACCGGGCTCGGCTGGCGAGGCCCCACCTCCGGGTCTTCAGGGCTCCAACCTGCAGGCGCGTCCGCCTCTGGAAACGGGGGGCTGCTGCCTCCCGTGCGGCCCCAGCCCGGCTGGAGGAGTTTGTCAAATGCACTTGCCACTTCCTGGCATGGGGCTCCCCCTGGCACTTTTATTCCGGCCATAAAAAGGCTATTTCATTGAGAAATAAAGTCCCACCTCCCTGATGTGTAACTCCTTTCAGAGCTCTTACTCAAATGCCGGGCAAAATTTATGTTTCCTGGATACTCTGCTGTGATTGCAACTGGAAATTGGGGAGAGAAAGCTGGAAGGGAGAATTTTGTCTCTGGCCAGAGGATGTGCATGTATCCCAGTGGTCTAAGAAGGCCCAGAACCCCCAGGTGTCCAGCAGAGCAGAAAGCCCTTGCTGTGTGCAATCTTAGCCAGAGCCCAAGCCTCAGTCTCCTCATCTGTAAAATGGGCAGAACGATCCCTTTCTTCCTCAAAGACATGGTACTAAGGGTGATGCAGTGGACGCGGAAAGTCCTTGGGAGATGAATAGTAAGGTCAAGTATGGTCCTTACTAAGGAGGCAGAGGAGTCCTACTTCGGGGCTGCCTGGTCCCACCCTCCCAGTTGATGGTTCTCAACACATACAGTGGGGCATCACTTGTTAAAATGCACATTCCTAGGCTCCACTCTACTAAATTATTGGGTCTAGCGTGAATTTGCATTTCTTTGGCAGCGGCCTCAGAGGGGCTAGGCAGGCGCTCTACCACTGAGCTACCTCCCCAGCTCAAGAATGGGCATTTTGCTGTGTGTGGGGTACACACCTTTAATCCTACCGTCAGGGAGGCTGAAGCAGGAGGGTCACTGCAAATTCAAGGCCAACCTGAACTACATAATGAGAACCTGTCCACAAACAAAAGACGCAATGCATTTTTAACAAGCTCCCAGGGAAGCGGACGATGTTGGGAGGAACCCCCCGTGAAAAGCACTGTGCCGAGGGCTTTGAGATCTGGGGTGTGGAGTGTGGGCCCGGCTTCAGGAGAACAAGGAAGCGAACAAGGGAGGATGGGAGACAGGGTGGGCTGTGGGCTGCTCCGTGAGAACCAGCTGTGTCCATGTGGTCCACGTTGTCCCTGCCTGCAACCTGAGGGCCGAGGTTCCCAAGCTCCCACTCCCTGGTAGCCCAGCGCTGGATCCAGAAAGCGAACGGATGTATTCAAGATCGTGCGGCACCCGTGGGGCAAATTTGGCCTCCTGATGCCCAGAACCCAGCTCTTCCCCCACGCTGCCTCTCTGGTTACACAGTAATTTGGAGAATTACTGAGTTGATCACTACCATTCCAGGGTAAGTAATATTCAAATACCCAACAGAGACTTGCAGCTGTGGCTAAAAAAGCATGTTGTGATGCGAACTCCATTGTGGACGGTCACAGCTTGGGGAGGTGGGGTGGGGTGAGAATCCAAGCCACTGAGGCGCGGGAGGGCTGGCGATGTCCACCCATCCCCACACTGTCCGAGTCCAAGAAGAGCCACCCCTGCCAACACGTCACCATTCACGGAGCCATTGGTCATAAAAAAACAACAGCAAGACCTGGGACATCTCAACAGGGAAAGCTAGACGGCCCCCAAACCAGGACAGAACCCATGCACAGTCGTGCACGGCCCCAGGGTCAGGCACAGGTGCCACCCAGGCCCTGGGGGATCTGGAGCCAGGACACTGCTTTCGGGAGGATTTAGTAGAAAGTAACCAGGTCTGAGCCCGCTGCCTGAGGGGCAGGGCTGGGAACAGCGCCCGAGCGGTTCATGCTTGGACCCTCCCAGTCCTGCAATTGCCACCCGCCTGCCTGCCTGCCTGCCTGCGGGGCCAGGGGCCGTTTCTGCCAGGCAGAGCCTGGTGGTTCTGTTAACCCTGTACCCTTTGCTCATCTCCAAGGGCAGGCAATGGTTAAATGGGGGGGGGGGGCTTGGTAAAGGTGTGTGTGTGTGTGTGTGTGTGTGTGTGTGGATGCTGAGAAGCGGGGTGGGTGGCCCCTGTAGGGTGAAGAAGACGAGGGACGAATTCAGGAGCAGACGTTCAGAGGGACACAGAGAGCAATTCCTGCCAGGGACGCTACGGCCAGGGCCGAGACAGAAGCTGCAGCTGGAGGACAGTGGTGCAGCCTGCAAAGAGGGGACCTCGATGGTCACCTTTCCTTCCAGTGGGGCCGATGGGCCCTGAACCAGCCACAGCTCCAGCCCTGGCCACTGGATCCCTGCAGCCTCAGCCAGCTGTGTGATGCCCCTCCGCCTTCAGGCTCGTGTTCCCCACACCACCCTGCCCACACGCGCCACGCTGCTGGCCTTCTTTCTGTCCCTCCAGCTCCTCGAGGCCCTTGAGCTTCCGTGACCTTCCCTCCCCACTGTGCTCTGAGTCCCTCTCTGGGTCACCCGAACCTTCCCACCAGAAGCAGCTGCAACCCACCCCTTTCCTGAGCCCCTAACTTGGTTCTCTTCAGAGTGAGTCTGGTTATCTGAATTGTCCACGTTTGTGACAGGGGTCCAGCTCCCTACACACACGTGCGTGCACACACACACACAGTTCCTTCCACACAGAGGATTTTCTCCATCCTCACGGCCTCCCCAGAGCTGGAACAACACCTGGCCCCCAGGAAGCACCCCATAAACATCTCTCAAGGGCCAGGGTCCTGGGGAGCCAACAAGAGCCCACTGCACTGGGCGGGGCTCTAACATTGCACCCACCAGCATTTGAAGGGCTTCTAGCCCTGGACCCCTGGGCTCAGGGGAGGACACAGCTTCAGGAGAGGCCAAGACACCCCGCCAGATGTCTGGGGGGGTCACCCAGAGGCCCGTCTTCCCCTCTAGGTGTCAGGCTTTCCCTGGTGAGGGCTGCTATCCCTGGGCAGCGGCTGCCCACAGGGGACCCGCCCAGGGGGAGGTGGGGATGGGGGTGGCTCGGAGTCACGGCTCGGATTCAAGAAAGGAAATCATCTGAGCTTTTAAAAAATTAAATGGAGTCAGTAATTTGATTTCAGAGAGAAGCTGAAAACCTCGTAATGGCAGGGGCAGCTCAATTCCGTGGTGAAAAGGCAAAGCCTTAAATGGGGCTATTAAGCTTTTCCTGGGACGGATCTGCCCGGAGAAGGAGGAGGAGGGGCGCAGGGGAGAAGTCCTCTTGGAGGTAGGGACCGTTTATCAGCCGCGACAAGCCTGATTATTTATTTATTTATTTAGCCCCGTCCAGCGGGCGTTGCCCACGGCCTCCGCTCTCTCTCCTTGGCTGTGTTTCAAATCCCACTCACAGCCTTGGCTGAGCCGGAGCGGGCGGGGGGGTGCCGCCCCTTCAGGGAAGCTCCCAGCGAGCTGGGTGACCCAGCCACAGCTGGGCTTCTGGGCTGGGGGCTTGTGAGCACTGGTTCACCGGAGGATGTCACAGTGCTGTCCAAGCCATCAGGGTACCAGCTGCTGCCGTGGAAACAGGGGGAAGTGTGGGTCAGGAAAGGGAGTGGTGATCTGCACACACCCCAGTCTCTCCCCCTCCCCCCGGGGTCGGCTAGAGACCTGGGATCTGGGCCCCCTGAAGTGCCAGGGAGTAGACCACACACTAGGGAGTTGCCCCCGCCCTGCTGAACCCCATCCTGGAGATGGCCGATGCCCCCCTCTAGCTCTGCAGTGGCTGTGACTGCATCACCGAGTGGCAGCAGTAACCCCAGCATGGTCCTGAGCCTGCGCTGGGTCAGGGCTCCGCACTGAAGACCTCAGATCCCGTCCTCTCCCTCTGCAGCCCACCCCACAGCACTGCTCCTCCCTGGGCACTCCCAGGGCTCACCCCGGTGTCTCCACAGAGGACAGCACAGAGGCCTCTCAGAGAGCCCCCTCCACAGAGGGCGGAAGCTCAGGAGTCCCGGGATTCTCAGGGCTGGCGGCCAACATGGCCTCTGGGGGGTCCTGTGGTGGCAAGGCCCTGTGACCAGTTGGGAAGGGGTTTCTAAGCTTGGCCGGGCTCAGGCTCCTCAGGGGTAGAGGGCCAGGTGTGGGTGTCCCCCAGCCGTGCCAGCCCACAGTCCCCTCAGGAGCTGACCCTAGATCTGGGGCACTGTCTGAGGCTCCCACAGACTGGGTTTCAGGTCTCTTGGAGGTGGAGGCCATGGAATTCTCTGGAAGACCTGTCAGGGCGGCTGAAGGGCCCACCCTGGGCCCCCCAGGCTGCTCAGGGCCTGAGGTCCCCAGGCGGCTGCTGGTGTCTGGCTGCCACTTCCCTTCAGTGGTCACTACGGCATCTGTCCCTGGCAAGATGGTGGGTCTCGGCCCCGCCACCCCCTGACTCAATTTGGAGGATGACCCTTCCAGTCTGGACACCCCTCCAGACAAGTCACGGTCACTCTCGGGTGGCCCCTCGGACTCTCTCATGGAAGATGTCTCCTGGGGTGTTCTATGAGGGTGATGGGACCCCAATGCCTCATCAGTCAGCCTGGTCACCCAGGGCCTCGTCAATGGCTGGAACTCCTTGCCGGCCTGTGTGGGCTCGATGACAGCCACATCCACCCCTGCTGGGAGGGGAGGACTTCCTGGAGAGTGGACAGGGTCCTGCTGGGGACCTTCAGTTAGTGTGACAAGTGATTCTGAGCCCAGGGACACTTCGGATGGGTCAGACTTCCAGAAGGGTGCCAGAGGAGAGGCGGCCTCCAAGAAGGGATGTGTGGCTGGGGCAGTGGAAGCTGGCGAGACGGGCTGTGAAGGCTCTGGGCCAGCCTGGGCAGCTCCCGGCAGCCCTGAGGACAGTGTGCGAGGTGGCCCCGTTTCCCCCGGGGGAGCCTGGGGGCAACATCCATCCTGAGAGGCTCTGGTGGGAAGGCCAGCAGCAGACACCCAGCTTCCTCCTGCAGGCTTGGCCGTGTGCAGGACCGGCCTGGGCTCCGGCTGCAGGTACGGAGCAGCAATATAGAAAATCACATCAGAAATAAAGGCACGGGCTCTGGCTGCCTGCCTAAGATCTCCAGGTCTTATCCAGCGGGAGCTGCCACCTCAGCTCGTGCTCTCGCCCCGAGCTTTTGGGGTGTGCCTCAGTTTCCCTCCCCCACAGCTGCTGCTCTTTTTCTGTCTCAAGCCCCAGGAGGGCAGTGAGCTTGCCCTCAGCGGAGCCCTGGGTGGGGCTGGCTTTCTCCGGGGAGCATTGTGAATTTGAGAAAGTGACCTGGCTGGAGATAAGGGCAGGGCTCCCCTTGGGAGAAGGCTTCGCGCCCGCTGGGCCCACCCAGGCCCACAGCACTCGACCCTTGGGGAGGACACCGGGCAGAGGGCCCAGTGTGCACTTGCCTGGGCCCCGGTGGCCGGGTCTGCGTCCGGGGACTGTGAAGAGGCAGAGGATGGTGACCCAGCTGGAGGAGTCCCCAGGTCTAGGGGCGCCCGGAAGGGAGTGGTCCTCGGAGAGGCTGTTGAGGCAGCTGACTCTGTTCCGGAACCTTCCAGGAAGGAGGCGGAGGTCAGCCTTCCTCCTAAGGAAGCACAATCCTGCCCAAGCCCGATGGAAGGACCAGGGGCAGCCAGTCCTACATGGGGTGAGGGGGAGTGTACACGCCCAGAGAGGCCGCACTGCAGTGTGCGTTGGACGTGGTCATCTCCGCTGCCTCTCCTGGACCTGCAGAGACTGAGGGGACAGCAGGGTACTTTTGGGTGTCCTGCCATTCTTTTTGTTTTTTGAGACAAGGTCTCCCTGTGTAGGTCAGGTTGGCTTTGAACTATGCAGCCGAGGCTGGTCTTGAACTCAGGGCAACCCTCCTGCCTCAGCCTCCGGAGTGCTGAGATTACAGGCCTTCATCACCACACCTGGTTAACCTTTTTCAAAAAATGAAATCTCAGAAATGTAGGTTTCTGCCAAACCACCTGGCCCGACTCCCCATCCCAGTCTGAACGCCACCACTGGTCTCATCTTTCAGTCAGTTCCTAGTTTGAGGTTCCGTACCTCAGAACCAAACAGAACTGGGCAGTAACTCCTCTCTGGCCACGCCTTAGGGCAGACCCTGCCCAGGCTCCCCCAACATTTCGGGGCCAGGTCAGTTTGTTGGGGAGCAGCGTCGTGTGTGTCGTAAGATACTTGGAGCAGCCCAGCTCCCACACAGCAGATGCCAGGATCGTCCTCCAACCATGTGTGGACATTGCTAAGTGTGCCCTGAGGGACACTATTCACTCCTGACTGAGAACCTCTGGGTTAGAGCTCACGTATTCCAGTCCCTTTGACATGTTGGATGCAGCCTGCGAGGAGTGTAAATATTTTAAAAAATTAACTCAGAAAACTTTTAGCACTGCCTTTATGTAAGCGGCTTCTGATGGAAAGTCAGCTTTGGCCACTCTGGTCCGGCTTCCTACGAGGCAGGGACAGGCTGTTCCTCACACACACACACACACGCACACACACACCCGGGAAGGCTGCTCTTCTCTGGACACTGCATTTCCTCTCCTCCTCTTAGCCACCACCATCTGAAATCATTAGGATGCGTCCCTCGGTAGCAACCGCTTTTTTGGCGGGCTTAGAAGAAGAAGATTAAAAACCCTCCCGACCGCAGAGTGCTCGGGCACCCCATTCATCCTGCTGCAACTCATTAGCCGCGTATTTACAAAAGGAAAAATGCGCTCCGTGGAAAACATTTTGTAAAAATTCCTAGTGAAAATCCAGACCAACAAGCACTTAGCAAGAGCTCAGCAGGGCAAGGCAGTCTGATAAGGGCCTCAAGAATAAAAACCACCAGCAAGGCAGGCAGGCGGGTGGCCTGCAGGGAGAGAGCCGCTCGCCCGGAGCTATAATAGGAACCACAGCGCGGGGAAACCGCTCCAGGAGCCGGGCAGGCAGAGGTTCATTCCTGCTGCTGAGATTCAGTTAATAAAATGAGAAAGAGAACATTCTTTGCCATGTAAATCTTTCCAGGGAAGCCCCCAAAAATCTTCTTTAAAAAAATGTTTTACTGCTGTTGCTATTTCTGTGTGTCATTCCCAGCTCCCCGGGAAGGACCCCACACTCTTCAAAGCCCAGGGCAAAGATCACCTCATCGCTGGCATCGCCCCCCAAGCCATCTGATGCTCGGGGCATTTCTCATCGACCCTTCCAGACTGGACACAGCTGGAAAGCACCGGTCCAGTGTGGACTCCGTTCCCGCCTGAGCTCCACACCGCAAATGCTCTGCGAATGTTTGCTGGGTGAAGTTCCAGCCCTCCCTTCCTAAAACCAATGTCATCGCTGCAGGAAACTGTTCAAATAAAAGCGGCCAAAATGTGTTAAAAAAAAAAAAAAAAAAAAAAAAACTTTCAAGAAATATCTCCATTCTTAGCATACTGTCAAAGTTCATCCTCCAACCATCCTGCCTGTTTCTTTGTTTCTAATTCCAAATTTGGGGCTAGATGTGGTAGGCAGACCCCCTTTTAATCTTTAAATATAGTTCTGAATACAATTACATTTCTATGCAGCACCGAAACATCACATCCTGGTAACGGGGCATTCTTGCGCTATTAACATCTGAGTTAAATCTCCTTCCCGTCTGTCTTCTATTGCGGACAGTTAGGAAGTAGAAGATGAAAGTGATCAACATCATTTGTGAATTATGTGTATTTCCTTGTGCTGTACTGGAATGGGTTTTGCTCCTGGTGGTTTTGCACGTGTGAATACCAGGTTGTCTGGTAGCCCGGCTTTCACCAAAAACCCCTTTCAAGGCACGGTCCCAGCACAGAGCACAGGCCCCGTGTGGACAGCGAGGCTGTCTGGGGGATCAGAAATGAGTTCATTGTCTGGGGCTCCTGCTGAGGAGGCTGACCTGTCTCTTAAGCGACCTGAGGAGCAGAAGCCAGCAGAGAGAGAGCTGGACAGGTCCAAACAAACAATTTGCTTGGTGTTAGGCTCCCTCCAAGCCACCAACTCTGACACCACTGAATTTGTACTTTCCAGGCGTCAGCCCTGCAACCGAACATGAGAAAGCATCCCCGCCCCTACCGCCTCACGAGGTCCTGCAGCTGCCTAGGAGGACGACGTACATTGTCCCCTAGCCCGGAACTTTGACTCCAGAGTCAGGGACTGTGTCCCTGTGTCACTCTTGTCTTTATGCCCAAGCCAGCCAGTGTGGTTCGGCTGTAACCTCCCCGGTTGGATGTGGGGCCTCTCCAACCCAGGAACTCGGCATCATCCCAGAATAAAGGACTCCAAGGCCAGCGGAAGAGGACCTGGGCCCGTGTGACAGTCACACAGGGCGCCTCACTTACCCACGCACCGGAAGTAGTTCTCCACCGTCCAGAGCACTGCGGTAGCAGACTCAGCAAACTCCAGGCTCAGGTCCACGCTGTAGAAAGCCTGCTTTCCCGGGGCTCCTCCCGGCTCTTGGCACGGCTGTAAGTGCGTGGGATTAACTGCGAGTGTATTCCGTGTATTCGGTGCCTTGCAGCTGCCCTCCGTGGCACCAGTGCAGCCCTCTGCACTGCATAAGTGACCCAGACCCTTCCCAGCCACCCTTACGGAGCTGCTCTCCATAGCTCTGATTCCCCAAAGAAAAGGGCTCCGAAAGGGCAGGAAGCAATGTCACCCAGCATGCTGACCTGGACCTGGAGCAGTGCGGCCCCCGGTATGCGGACCACCAAGAAATCCCTGCTCTCCGTCACTGCGAAGGTGCCAACCTGGTGAACTCGGAGGGATTTGAGGCTCAGGGCTTCCTCAAAGTGGAAACCTCTTTTGACCAGGCCCAGGCTCTTCCTTGGGATGTGGACTAAGACCTCCGAGCCTGGCTGGGATGACACTGGAACAGGAAGCACATTCAATGCACACAAAGATACACTACAGCATGGCGAGGGGTGAGGAGGTGGCAGGGCACTGACCAAGGGCCTGTGGCCACCACTGTATACCACTGGGGTTGGAGACAGTGGATTCCTTGCTGTTTGGGGATCACTGCTGGGGCTTGAATTTAGCAGTGTGGATGAAGAAGGGAAGAAAAATAACCATCCAGAAGCACCTGGGAGATGCTGCTGTTCTAGAAGGCCCGTGAAAAGCAGATGCAGGAGCAGCTGCCCCTAGGGACCCACAGGAATGTCTCTGTAAGACTTCAGTTTCGGGGCCTAACTCAGCGTCCCGTCCGTTACCAAAGCTGCTCTTAGGAAACACGGCTCCTATCAGCTGTTTACACTGTAGCAAGAATTCCATTGTGTCAGCCCTCTCACGGGGACATTTTAAGGCAGCTCTGCAGTTGCTAAGGGAAAGCATTTGCCTCCAAATAAAGCAACTTCAAATGTCACGTACAGGGAAGGAGACGTCCGTGAACTCAGCAAGGCCATCCCTGTTGCCGAAAACTCCCCAGAGCCCCGGTGCTGAAGCTTGGTCTGTGATAAAATTCTACACAAATGTGAAGGGTTGGTCATCTCCAATCTACCCACACCGGGTGAAGACTTTGATCCACCTAACTTTGCATACTGAATTCTTTAGAATCTCAAATCCCTGAGGGAAGAAGTGGGCTTCTGGATTTCTGGCTTTTTTGTGTTCCACAAGGTGCATGGTAATGGGGTCACCCCAAGGTGAAGGAGATCAGCATCACATATGTGATCTGAAGCAAGGGGTCTCGCTGCCACCAGTACCCTGAGGCCCGCAGGGGCTCTGATGGAGGCTGCAGACCCTCTCTGGCTTTGTCCTCAGAGCCCGTGGGGCCTCCCACCCAAGAATCCCCCCGGCCCCACATCCCTCAGGAGATAACTGTTTCTCAAGCACCCCCGGCACACGGCACAGCCCAGGCACACGCACACACTCCTGAACTTTCTCTTTGTCTCAAATATTTCAGGAGTTCAAAGCCAAGGGTGGGCTAACAAGAGGAGAGAGGGGGATAAGATGTCTAGGGAAGAGAGGGAACCAGAGGGGACAGAGCGACAGAGTCAGAGAGGCAGGTGTCGGGGCGCTCCTGGGCCTTACCCGGTGGGCACACAGCCTCTAGGGAATAGGCACAGTGACTGCTCACCAGCCAGAGCGGCAGGAGCTGCACAGAGTTGTTCAGCACCTGGGGAGACAGGAGGGTCCCCGTGACTGCTTGCCTTCCCCCCAACCTCCTACCTAGTCTCTGGGCCAAACCCCCAAATGTTATGGAGCCCAGGTCAGGTTGATCGCTCCAGTGCAACCAGGAAATATTATTTAGCTGGATATTTTTAGCAAGAAGTGAGCTGGGAGCAAATGTCATGTGAGCCGTCTTCTCTTACACGGCAACTTTGGGCTATTTAAAGAGACGGTAATTACGCTCCTGCCACCATGATCAGGACGCGTTGAATACATGATTGCGGGAGCCCCTCAGCTGCCGAGCGGAGCGCTTTACGCTAATGGGGCCCAATTTTCAAGGCTGTTGCCTAAATCTGTCCAGTGCCACAGGTGGACATTTGAATTGGCACCGGAGGGGTGGCAGAGCGCTCATCTAGGGGCCAGGCTGCAGAGCCCCCTCTCCGCCCAGCCCGGCAGGGGCTGCTGCTTCCTACTGACCTGCTGTCCCTGAAGAAGGTCTTGTCTTGGGCTTTGGATGGTGACCATGGTGGCACTGATGTCCACATACAACCCCATCAGACTGGCATCCTCCAGAGAGGCCACCAGCTCCCCTTGAAGGGACAGCAGCCAGGGAGTCTGGAGAAACAGGACAGATGCACCAACCACATGGCCCAGGGCACACTGATGCCAGGAGTCAAGGAAAATGGAGACTTGGCGGGGCGGCGGGGGGACACCCAGGAAGATGACAAGGCCATGGAGAGTCCGGGCCGGCCCAGGGGCCAGCGCAGCAGCCACTCAGGAATCCCTGCAGACTGTACCCCGCTCCCTGGTGCTAGGGGAGCAGGTGCCTCTGTACCCTGACAGGAATCTCCGCCAGTCAGCTGTGGCCTGGTGCTGGTCACCACTCTTTAGTGGGACATTAGCCAGCAGGGCCTTTAATGAAGGTGACAGTGATGTGGCAAAGGGACAGGGAGGGACCTGGCCCCCCATCCCAGGACTGCAGCCCAGCTCCTCCCAGAGGCTGGGAAACACCTAGGACCAGAAAAAAGACGGGCTGACACCGTGCCAGGCAGAAGCAGGTGGCCTTGCAAAGGAAGGGCTCCTGCCACCGCAGACTTTGCCTAGAGAACCTCCACTCGGGAGGACTCCAGAGGCTTCCAGCCCAGCCTCTGCCCTGGCTGGACCCCGTGCTCGGTGACCTCAGGTGTCCTCAGGCACTGCCTGGAGGCCACCACGGGAAGCTTCCAATATCAGCCGCCGAGATCCAGAAAGGTTGGCGCTGCCCACAGCAAGACAGGGGAATCAAAACCTCCCCCACAGAGCATCCCCGAGCGCTGAGCCAGACAGAACCTTCCGGAAGGTTGCCCCGGCCCCACCTACCTGTGTACCGTCGCACATCGGGGGCAGAGGCCGGGAGACCTGCAGAACAGAGGGGCCAAGGTGGCAGGCACGCGTTTGTGCTGAGAACACCAGTGCTGGCAATCACCCCAGCAGGAGGCTGGCCAAAGCCAGGCAGCTGGGTGTTTGCTCATTAAGACAAGAAAATCATTTATGTTCTGGGACTCAAGTGTCAACAGAGCTGGGGCAATGTGGCCGCCGCCTCAGCTGCTGCCCTGGGCTGGGCCAAGGGGGCAACTGGGACATCAGGCACAGCTGGCACAGCCAAGGGTGGGTGTGAATGGCACAGATGGAGGGAGGGGTCCCCAGGCTTCCTCCAGGGCCTCCCATCTCCTCCCGTTCTGGGTTCACCCACTTCTTCCCGCCTTTTTCTTTCTACGAGATCCAGAAACAAAGGCCAGAAAGGGTGTCTGTGCCCACCCAGGGCATCGCACTTAGGTGCCCACCATGCTGGACTTCTGGGATTGAGTCCCCGTGTGGACTCACAGTGCTGAGCCCAGGACAGTCCAGGTCACATCAGGGCAGCCGCCCTGTCGGGTGACACCGTGTTCTGTCTCCCCGGCCCCCGCCGTGGCCAGTGCTCCTCCTGGCTCTCCACGCTCACCCCCAGGTGCCTTTGCTGCAGCCCTGGGCTGGGCGGGGAGGCTGAGGCACAGGACAGCGTCGCAGAGGAAGTCCCAGGTCACCCAGCCCTCTCCGGGCTCCGGGGCCGCTGTTCCCTGGCCCCGCAGAGCCCCCCGCCTACTGCCAGGCTTGAGACAACTTAGGGAAGCCCTGCAGCTGCCTTGTTCTCGAGGATGCCACCTTCACCTGGTGGGCAGAGGAGGTGCCTCAGGAGAGGGTAAGAGGGCTTGGTATTTCTGGGGTCCCCCAGGAAAGCACTCCTCTTGGCCCTCACCCCCAGGCCACAGCGGCAGGAAAGCAGGGCAGCCCCGGAGCTAGACTCTAAGAAAGGGGGCAGTGATTGTGCCAAGAGAAAGGAGAGATGGCCAGGTGCCCCTTCAGCCCCCACACAAGGCTATATTTAGGGCCTGCGGAGGAGCGCAGGACCTGGGCGGCCTTGGCCGGGAGCACACGCTCATCACCGCACCGAGTTTACGGGTGCCCCTGGGCACACTTAACCCAGGGCAATGAATAGTTATTGCTCGGCCTCCCGCTCGGGGCCTGTGGGCACACTTAAGCGAGCTGGCGGATCGCTGAGAGCAGGGTACACCCTTGGGCACCCTGCGCCATCGGCGGGGAAAGGCAGAGTATTAAATATCTCTGTGCCCTGTGCCCACAGCTGCGTTTAGCCAAGGGCAAGGCCGGCGAAACAGCTTTAATTAAAACTTAATGCAAGTTCAAGTTGCAGCAACGCAGACGGGGCTGCGGAAGTCACTGGGAATGAATCAGGACGAGGGTCCCCGAGCAGGGCAGCGGTGCAGGGAGGTGGGGTGGGCGGCAAGACCCTGTCCTCTACGCTGCCCACTTCTCTGTGACTGTCCCCGGAGCCCCGCGGATTCCCACACCTCGGCTGGGGGAGGACGGTGCTCATTAGGGTTCCCGGTGGCAAAGGCAGGTGGACAGCGACAGAGCAGCTGCCTGGCCCGATTCTGCCCAGCAAGCGTTCGGACCTCGGCCGCGCTGGCCCCCTAGCGACAGCTCTCAGAATTACAGGCCCGCTGCGGAGGGCCGGCGGCTGGCCAGCCCGGGAGGGGCACACAGATGGCCCCTCAGAGGTAACGCTCGAGGATCAGCGGCCTCTATACACGCAGGTGGGCAGAGATGGCGCCTCGGCCTCAGCCCCTGCTCCTGCAGTTCGAGAGCAACCTGGGCTCAAGGGGAGACAGCACCGGTCTCGATGTGGTCATTCCAGGGGACACATCACCTTTGAATATCTAGACCGGACTGAGAAAATAAATCTACACGCCTTTCTGGAGGCAAGGGTCTCTATTCTTGTCAAGTCTGTCCCTGTAGCAGCACCCTGATTGCAGCACATAGTGGGTCCATAAGTGTTTGTTGAATGACTGGTGGTTGTCACCAGCAGCCTTTTCACGGCAACCGCCGCTCATTTCTCCTTTCCTCTCCTCTTCCTTCTTCCTTCCTTTCTTGTACCGTCAGACTAAAACACCACGTTCTGAATTTTGTTTGCTCCTTTTTTTAAGTGCTTGCGGTCCAACCCAGAGTCCTGCACATGCTAGGCAAGTGGTTTACCCTGAGTCAACCTTTTAAAATGAGGAAATTTCATGTGTAACTACAGATCTCCTGTTTCTTTTTTATTTTTTTCCTCCAAGGCTGAGAGACATCCCTGGGCCTTATTTATTTACTGTTGTTCATTTATTTATTTTTATTATAAGATAGGATACCCCCGAGTCCCTAAATTGCCCAGGCTAGGCCTGATGCTTCTATTCCTTTACTTTTTTCCTGTCTTTTTACCTTTTTTGGGACAGGGTCTTGCTACGCAGTTCGGGCTGGCCTTGAGCTCATTTTGTAGCCAAGCCTGGTCTCAAATTTGCAATGATTCCCCTGCCTCAGCCTCCCGAGTGCTGGGGTTACAGCCATATCCAACCCCACATCTAAATTCCTGTGTCTCTTAAAAAGCTGGCGACGCAGGCACGGGGCAGAAGCCGAGCGGCACTGCTCCTTGTGGGACCACGGTTCGAGGCTGAGGCTGCCCCGGCCTCGCCGCAGGCCCCGCCATGCTGGTGGGTTCACAGCCCAGCTCGGCCGCCTGACCGCCGCAGACCCAGGCAGACCTCATCTCCTCTTGGCTCCTTCTGCAGCCGGATGGCGGCACCACCACCGCCTCCTCCCCGGACAGCCTGCCATCATGTCTCAGTCCTCTTTGCTCCACAGAAGCCTGGTGGACTTTGGCATGCAGCCAGCGCCCGTGGACATCTGCACCTCCAGCTGCCACCTCTGCGCTGCCACATCCCGAGGCTCAGGAGCCACAGCCACACCCTGGGCCTTTGGGGAGGAGCCCAGCCCGGACACCCTCTGAGCCCGTTACCCGGATGGATGTGGGGCCACACTGCACGCGCTGTCGGCCCAGCCTGGGCACGGTCGCTGGACACTTCATTATGTGGCCTTCGCTCCGCTGCAGCCCCTTCACCCCTCTGCGAAGTATTCTGATTTCCAACCTGTAATTTTCTTTCTGCAAATAAAGCACAAGTCATCCAGGCCAATGAAAGAAGGAAGCAGCTAATGGGGCTGCGACTATAGGTCAGGGACGGTGGCGGCAGTGTGATGGGCCTGGACGGGCTGGGGCTCATGGAACAGGGATGAGAAGAGAGACCTGGCCGGGCAGGATGAGGAGCCTGGTCCGGCCTCTGGGATCCGGCAACTCGGCCCCCATCAGGGAAGCCCTCCCTGTCCAGGGAGGACAGTGGAGGACTCAGGAAGGTCACCCTGAACTTCCAAGTCCCTTAACATTAGCAAACACTGGCTCAGCCCCCCTGTCCTTCGGCCCTCATGAAGGACCCAGGAGAGGGCCTCTGACTCCCATTTGACAGATGGGGCTGTGGAGGCTCAGCGGAAGTCAGTGACTGAAACAAGGCAGGCGGTCACTCCGAGTCCGGACACAGCGCCTGTGTGCTCCTCCCTGAGCTCTGCGTGCTTTGCAGACATCAAGCCGAGGAGTCCTCCCAGGTGCCCACGCTGGCCTCCTCCGGCCCCGGGAAAGCCAGGCGTGAACTCTGTGGGCACTGACATGGGTATGGACTGGGGTGGGGGGCCGGAGGGGGACGAGGACAAGAGGAGGAGGAGAAAGGGGGGCTGTCAGGCCCCCCAGGAGGGGCCTCAGCCCTTCGGGGAAAACAGGGCTCGGCCTAGCAGAAGACAAAGTGGTGACCCACAGTGGAAACAGAGGAGAGACAGAACAGGGGTGCGGGGCCTTTGTAAGGTGGAGCAACATGGTTCCGAATGTGGAACCATGTTGCTCCTGCAAAGGTGACCGAATCCTGGGGTCCTGCGAGGAGACGAGGGACCCGTGCAGGTGGGGGGTGCTGCAACCCCTCCGCACCGTCTGGCCCTTCCTGATGGCCAGCTGAGCGCCTGCTGGGTGCAGGCTCCCTGGCAGGAGACGGTGTGCCCTGGCACGGAAGATGCTTCTCTAGAGCCACCGCTGAGTCCCCCGAAGGCCAGGGCACCACTTGTGGGGCTGCGGGAGGCTCTGGGGTCCAGCCCAGTTAAGTGTCCCAGACGCACCTCTTTCCGCATGAAGCAGGCCGAGTATCGAGCTCGGAAAATGAAGTCACCGGCCGGCGTGGGATGCAAGAAGTAGCCACATTGGGCAAGAAGAGGATTCAGGTGACTGGGGACCCTCCAGGTGCCTGAGGTAAGAAAAAGACAGGCCCGAGGTGGAGCAGGGGAGGCTACATTCAACCTCCGGGGTCCCCACCGGTTCCCCACCTTTCTGATCTTCTCTCCCACTTCTCTGAACTTCCTTCCTTTGTTCCTGTCTGCTGTGTCCCAAACATCCCAGGCCCATTGCTGCCTCAGGGCCTTTGCACTGCCTATGCCCACTACCTGAATTTCTTTCATTCACTTTTCCTTCCTTCAAGGAAGGAATCAAACAAATTAGGGATCAAACACAAGACTCTGCACGTATCAGGCAAGCCCTCTACCACAGAGCTACATCCCAACCCTCTATTTTTAGTTTATTTTGCAACACAGTATGGGCCTGGGATAGAACTCAGCACCCAAGTGCCTGCCTGCCAAGCACAAGGTCCTGAGTTCAATTCCCAGTGCAAAAAAAAATAATAATAAAGTAAAATAAACCACAATCTGGCTACATTGCCCGGGCTGACTCCTACCTCAGCTCCAGAGTGGCTGGGATTACAGGTGTGTGCCACCATGCCAGGCTCGCCTGGATATCTGCACGGTTCACTCAACCTTTACAAAAGTCGCCTGCCTGAAGTTGGCATGCTGACCCACATCTGTAATCTTAGCACTCAGGAGGCTGAGGCAGGACAATCACCGTGAATTCAAGTCCAAGTTGAACTACATAATGTCTCAAAAAAAGAAGAAGTCACCTCCAGGAAGCCCACCCCGGCCACCTTCTTGTCCCCGTCACTTATTACCTGCCCAGTCTCCCATCTAAATGACTTCAGATTATAACGATCTTTTTTTTTTCCTTCTTCCCCAGCGTCCGCTCTGGGCGCCAGGAGTATTTGTCTGTTTTGTTCCCTCTGCATCCTACGACTAAGCCATGTCTGGCATATTTGTTGGATGAATGAAATATAAAAAGGGATCTCACTGAGAGAGCGATTGCGGGCAGTTTTATCATCTTCTTTGGATTTCCTCTGGTTCCCGTAATTATCTTGTAGTGCTTTTGTCATGGTTTTGTACAAAGCCCTTTCTTTCAAAGCCACAGTTTCATTTCCAAACCCTGCACCGAGTGGCGAGGGGAGATGAATTTGCTGCCGCAGACAGCGGCCGGGGCGGCCGTGGAGGACTCTCTGGTGACAGCTTCCCCTTTCCAGGCGCTGCCGTGCAGCTATCTTTAGCAGGAGATCAAGGCCGTGCCTGGGGCAGAGGCGCCCGGAAAGGAGCTCGCTGGGGAAATACAGCTGAGGCTGGATGTGCAAATTGACCCGGATCAGTTTAGTTTTGCGCTCACGTTTGCACTTTGTAAATATTTGCCTGGCTTCCCGCTGCTCACACCTGCTCGCTGTCCCTTCCAGTCTGTGGAAGGCGGCAGCACCGACCGTCACTCCTCCATCCCCACCTGGTGCCACCAGCTCCAGAGCCACAGGTGTCCCTGACAGCGCCTAAAACTAATGGCCCGTGGCTGGCTGCTGTGACTAATTCTCTGATTATTGACTTTATGATTTTACGCTTAAAACTTCTTGATAATAACACAGAAATGCTTAATGGGCTCTATCCAAAGCCATAAAAATTACTTATTGAACACGCGTTTTAAAACTATTAATCTATTGTTTTCCATTAATAATGGCTCTCCAAAGAACAGGGACAGTTTAATGTCTCCTCACCATTTCTCCTGGAAAAGGGGCCTTTTAGTACACAAATGCCACTCCAAGGTGTCGAGACTGGCTGGCCGGTTGAGCGGCCACTGACCCTCCCAAGATAGATTCAGGCCACACCAGACCCAAACGGTGCCATAAGAATTTCCAGACCGTGCTGGGCATAGTGGCCCTCACCTGTAATCCCAGCCCTCAAGAGGCTGAGGCAGGAGGGTTACCTCGGGTTCAAGGCCACCCTGGGCTATGTAGTGAGTTCAAGTCCAGCCCAAACTACATAGCAAGAACCCATCTTAAAACATCAAAACTCCAGAATGAACACAGTCCCTGGGTGGTTTTGCTAGACTTTGGGAGAAACAGGAAAGTCTCTCTCCTCAATTTCTCTCCTGCTGCACAAAGGAGAAGAAAAATTCTGAGAATTCACTTTTCAGCCTCCCAGATGGAAAACAGGAAGTGGGCCAGTGGTTCCAGAAGTTTCCAGAAGGTTCTGGGTAATCTCCTCATGAGGTCTGCCCTCTTTTCCTGTAGGCAAACTCTTGACTGAGGGTTTCAGAAAGTAACACTGGGCCCTTGGCTATTTTAGGGGTGCCATTCTCCCCTTTCTTCCCATCCATTTCTTTCCCTGGGAGGTTGAGGTTTTAGAGCATATCGCCCCAGATGGGAGCTTCTCTCCAGGCCTTAGCCGTCTGTTCCTGCAGGCCTGTGTATCACACGTGTCCTAAACATCAGCGGTGTCCCCGCTACACCAGCTGGAGACGAGGAATGCGTGGGCTGCCAGCTCCTTCTGGTGGCAGGGGCCCAGGTGACAGTGTGTGACCCACGAGGCTGCCCATGTGGAGAGCTGGAAAGCCCCGGGGAGGGGGCCTGAGCGGATCTGAGGCAGGAAGAGCCCCGCAGAGGAGGTGTGGGAGGAGCATCCGGGCATGCAGAGGCAACGCCAAGGGCCTGGGGCAGGCACGGGCGGCTCTTCCCGGACAATGGCTGTCCCTTACCTGGCAGCTGCAAGGTTCTGCCCAGCCACCGCCTCAAACCTTCCACGTGGCTCCTGGGGATCGGCAGGGTCATGTAGTCTGAGAAGCACTCCACCTTGGCTGTCGGACAGGAAGGCACTCTCAGCACTGTGTTTACAGGGGACGCTGGGACCGGGGGATGGAACCGTAAGGGTGGACACTGAGGGAGCACCTGGGCTGAGTCCCCTGTGTTGTGTGTGTGTGTGTGTGTGTGTGTGTGTGTGTGTGTGTGTGTGAGTGTGCGCACACTTTTCTTACATTATGAGGATGGTGGTGGTGGCGATGGCGATGGCGGTGATCTGACACTGATGATGGTCGTGCCTGTGATAGTGACACTTTACAGCATGATACGAAGCCTGAATGAGCTCCTGTGTCTAAAAGCCTTCACAGGTGCTCAGCACAGAGCTTGTGCCTCAGGATGACAGCTCTTGTCATGATGCTAGCTAACTTCACACAGAGAGAGAGAAGACTTGTCCTGGTCACAGAGCAGCAGGACCGAGGCCCTAAACGCTGCCTCGCCTGCCAGCTCATCACATAACCAGATAGATTAGAAACAGGGAAACTGAGTGATGACGCAGTGCCTATGACCCGAGTTGGTACTAACCCTGATACCACGGTCTGCTGCCAATCTGCACATTCCACACCCAATATCGTTCTGGAGTGGGGGCGTGCGGGTTGAGACAAAGTCTTGTTTTATAGTTCAGGCTGGCCGTGAACTCATTGTGTAGCCCAAGCAGGCCTCAAATTCACAGCAATCCTCCTGCCTCAGCCTCCCAAGTGCTGCATGATTACAGGCATGTACCACCCCCTCAGTTACCCAGTGCAATTTAAAAGATGTGAATAGCTGGGCATGCTGGCACAGCGCTTGGAGGCTGCTGTGCAGGAGGGTTGCTGTGAGTTCGAAGCCAGCCTGGGCTACAAAGTGAGTTCAAGGCCAGCCTGAACTGTGTAGTGAAACCCTGCCTCTAAAAGACAAGCAAACAAAGGAAAGGTCTGGACTTGACCCTTAAAAGCGGGGTGAGGTGGACAGCTCATCCTCGAAGCTCTGCAGCTGAGCTGAAGACTCCAGGCCAAGGTGGAGGCTCCACCCCCGGCCCTGCCAGGCCCCAGTCCATTCTCAACACACAGGGAGCTTCAGATGGCAACAACAGTGTGGCAGCCCCTCCTCAGAACCTTCAGTGGTTCCCCACCGTCCGTGCAGCCCCCCACCCCGTGGCTCTGTCCTCTGCCACCTCCACACTTCAGCTAAAGCGTTCTTTCCCACCTCACGGCCTCTGCATATGCTGTTCCAATTTCCTGAAACACCATTCCCAATGTGGGGGGGCTGCTCAGGGAGGTGGATACTCAGGGCTCAGATGTGGGGTGCAGCCATGTGACCAGGGTGAGTCCTCTCCCCTCTCCAAGGCCCCCACTACTCCCTCTTCTGCAAGATGGAACCCTTTGGCCCTGCCAGCCACGAAGACCATGGTAACCCCTGGGATGTTCTGCCAGTAAGAGTGACTTTGTTTACCCCGGGCGGCAGCATCATGATGCAGGCAGGAGGCCCCTGCACCTTGGGGCTCGGCTCAGCCCTGCGGTGCTCAGCCACTCCTAACCCAGACACCGAGGCTTAACGAGCGCCAGTCTATGTGAACCTCACACGTCAAGCTGGGCGAAGTCTGCCCTGTCCTCTGGAGGGGCTCAGGCCGGCCCCCTAGCAGCTGCCCCCGGGCACGCATTTCCTGTAGTGATTTTAATCTGTAGCCTTCCACTGGATGAACCATAAGCCTGAGCGTAACCCTTTTCAGAGGCCCGTGAGTCTCAGGTGAATTAATAAACCTGAGGGTAGCCAGGCGCACACCTGTGATCCCCGTTCCCCAGGAGACTGAGAAGATGCATATAATACCTGTATTTTATGTACATATTATTTCTTTTAGCATCGCACGCTAGGGAGACGGTAGGATGCTTTGCCATGTGCGCCTGATTTATTTCACTTCTGAGTACACTCTCAAGTTACATCCACGAACCTACAAAAGCCTCGAGTTTACCCTTCCAGATAGCTGAGTACCACTCCGTTGTATAAAAATACCACGTCTGTGTAATCCACTCCTCAGTTATGGGCATCTGGGTTGTTTCCAAGATCTGGCTGTTCCATGCCGGGAGGCTGCACACGGGCGCATACGCCGCCTGGCACCTCTCCTGGCGGGGATGTGAGCTGTGGAGGGAAGCTTCATGGCGGGCAGGCACCTGTCACTCCTCAGTGTCGCTGCAGGGTGGCTCTGAAGACACCGGGCCTCAACTGCCTCGGCAGAAGCCTACTCTGCTGCTGCAGGGCTGCAGGCTCCTCACTCACCCCGCAGGACCCCGGCCACAAATCCCCTGGACCTGACCTGGCCGGACACATGGCACGCCGGGTCTGCCCTGTTCTTGTGTGGCTCGGGTTTGAGCTTCACCTCCGCCTCTTATTTTATTTATTCTGAGTCAGGGTCTCCCTGAATCGCTAAATTGTCAAGCTGAGCTCAGGTTTGCCACCCTCCTGCCTCAGCCTCCAGAGTGCTGGACGCATAGCCCTGCACCACCACACCCAGCCCAACCCTATTCTGCCGCGGCCACCCACGTGCGCACAGCCTCTGAGCCCCAGAAACCCATCTCCTCGCTGGGAGGAGGACAGCCGACAGCAGGCTAGTGTTCCGGCTTGGTAACACTCCTCACTGCCGAGGTCACCGTGTCACCCAGCAGGTTGGTTACAGGTCCACACGGCCGGGAACGCCCAAGGCCTGACACCAGTGCCAAAGCGTGAGTTACCTGTCGAAACTCCAGGCGCAGGGCGTGGTCTGTCCCCACCTGCCCTGAGGAGGAGGATGTGTGGGCACACCAGGTGCTGAATGCAGGCGACACAGATGGCCCTGCAGGGGAGAGGGGCGGGGCGTGCATAGCTCAGCGGCTGCCCGGTCTACCTTCATACAGTCAATCGGTTGTAATTCATTCCATCAAATATCTGTATTTCCCCCCAGACTGAACAGTACGCATGCTAGGCAGGTGCTGCACCTCTGAGCCATATCTCCTGCCCCAATTTAGACATTTTTTAGCACTTTCCATAATGTGTAGTGCCCGAGGCACAGAAACAGCAACCACAAACCGGTAAGGAAATAAATGTGTGCCCGGGTTGGTGGTGCACAGCTGTCAGCCCAGCGCTCGGGAGGCTGAGGCAGGAGGATCATCGGGGGTTCAAGGCCAGCCTGTGCTGCACAGCGAGACATTATCAAGAAAGATGAAAGAAAGAAAGGAAGGAAGGAAGGAGGGAGGAAGGGAGGGAGGGAGGGAGGGAAGGAAAAGGAGGGCAGAGCAGCGTATCTGGAGATGAGAGGCGCTGGGAAAAGGAAACCCAGTGAGGTGCAGAGTCTGAGCCGGAGAGGAGGGCGAGACTGATGCTAAAAGACAATTTTCAAAAAAAGCTAACATCGTGTTTCTCATACAGATTTTTTTCTTTTTAAAAAAATGAGCCTCTGTTAAAGGTTTTATTAACTCATTATTAATGAGGAGCAGGCAGATGGCACGAGCAGTTCAGAGGAGAAAGAGCAGATACTTTTCCGCAGCGGCAATGTTGGAATGAATTTGCAAATAGACTTGGAACCGGCTTCCTCCCAGTGGAGCGGCCCGCGTGCCCGCCCCACGCGGTTTGTCTTCCTGTCCCCAGCAGGTGCCTTCTCCCTTGCCCCAGCACTGCAGACTGGCCCCAGGGCAGAGACGAGAGCTGGACCGCAAGACAGCAGCTGGTTGCCATCACAGGGAGCGAGGGCCTGACTTACTTCAGCCTTCTTAGGGGCGGTGAACCATCGCTGAGAGGTGATATGGGGCCACAGTAGGACGTCGAGGAGTTTCCTTCCCAGATCTGGGGAGGCGCATGCCACACAGTGGGACCCCCAAGTGCGGGGATAGTTCCATGAATTTAAGGAGCAGCAGCAGCCACAACAAAGATCAGTGGAGCCACAGTCGGTGGAAAAGGACAAGTAGTGGACATGGGGTAAGAGAGTGGAGACGGGCATGTGCCAGAATCAGGAGGGGCATGGAGCCCTGGTGCAGCTGGGGTTTTACCACAAAAATGATGAGAAATCTAAGCCCCGAAGGGGCGGGATCTCATATTTAAGTAGGGTCCTTCTGTCACTAGGGTTTGCAGCTACTTAGAAATAACTACAGAAGCCTGGTGTGGCGGCGCACACCCGCAATCCCAGCATATGGGAGGCTGAGGCAGGAGGATCAAGTTCAAGACCAAATTTAGCTCAGTGGTATAAGTGCCTGCCTTGCAAGCGCGTGGTCAGGTGTTTGGTCCCCAGTACCGATTAAAAAAAAAAAGTTCAAGACCAACCTGGGCTACAAAGTGTGCTCAAAGCCAGCCTGAACTGCACAGGGAGACTGTCTCAAAAGGACAAAAAACAAACAAACAAACAAACAAACGACACAGAGCTGCAGCACAGCGTGCAGCACAGCACTGACGCAGGTGACACCACAGGCCTAGCTCCAGCTCTGCAAGAGGATAGAACCAAGTGGCAGGCGGTGTGGCTCAGTGCAGCGTCTGCTCAGCACACGGGGGAGCTGGGGTTCCAGCCACAGGACCAAAGCAACAGACAAAGGAGCCGGGTGTGTGTGGCCGTGCACACCTGTAACCCCAGCACTCTGGGCGGCCGAGGCAGCGGGATGGCGGTTTGAGCACAGCCTGAGTGACCGAGTGACTTAGGGAGATCTCATCTCAAAAATTAAGATAATAATAATCTCCTGGAGACCAAACTGTTACATGACACAAAGCAGACACAGAAGTTGAAGTTTTTTTTTTGTTTTTTGTTTTTTTTTTTGTCTTTTTCCTTTTTATCGGTACCGGGGTTCGAACTCACGACTGCCTGCTTGCAAGGCAGGCGCTTATGCCACTGAGCTAAATCCCCAGCCCCAGAAGTTGAAGTATTGCGTGACTTCCCTTCCATGAGAAACCCAAAGTATAAATAAATTAAGGAACGAAATAAAAGATAAATAAGAAGCAGGGAAGTAGGTCTTTTGCAAATGGGAAGGGGACTGAGAGATGGAGGGAGGGAGGGGAGGAAGGAGAGGAATTAAGATGTGATGTGATAAGTGCCTGCCTTGCAAGCAGGCGGTCATGAGTTCGATCCCCGGTACAGGGGGCGGGAGAAGCTGGCCGGGAGCATTTGGGAATCTGGGAAGTGGGTCTAAATTTAGGGGAGGAAGACAATAACAAGCACTGATCGGGAAGACGCATCTGCAGTACTCACGGGGGGCGGGGTGCTTTGGAACGAGGATGAGCCTTAAAGCCAGGTGTGGTGGCAGATGCTCATCACCCCAGCACTTGGGAGGCTGAGGCGGGAGGTTGTCAGGGATTCAAGGCCAGCCTGCACAGTGAGTTCCAGGCCAGCCTGGGCTGCACAGAGAGACTGTCTCAGATGACAAACAAAAAATGATGTCTCTTGCACATGAGTCGATGGAGGAAGATGTGAAACCCTTTAAAGTGGCCCCAAATGACTAGGTTTCTTCAGTGAAAACCTGGATATGGTCTAGTGGGCTCTTAGGTTTATCTGATTCAATGTATCGCTGAGCAGCTATTTTGTAACTGTAGAACACTGTCCTGATAATAATGCCAACAATTCTACCCAGAAAGACATTAAACAAATGAACTCTCTGACGCACCTTCAGGGTTTGTTGGTTTAGTGTGGGGTTTTTGTGGCACTTCGGGGGCTGAATCAGGGCCTTACGTGGGATAACTCTCGTGCTAACCTGCATCTTCAGCCCGAGAATGCAACCTTTTTTAAAGTTATATTTCACAAAGTGGGAGAGCACGACATTCCCACCAAAGGCTGCGGTCACCGAGCCCTCAGCTCCTGGCTCGCCCTAAGGCTGAGCCTGGGGAAGGTCACTTGCCAAGGCCCACGGCTGCCCCATAATGGGTTTGGCTAAGAGGGACAGAGCCATTTCATCCGCCTGGAATCTGAGCCGAGCCCACAGCCTTAGTGCCGAGAGGAGCCGGGGGCCGCGTGGCACCTGTGCTGTGTCCACTGCCTCTGGACGGCAGGCTGGGGACCTTCTCCCAGGACACAGCCTGGTCTCCAATCCCTGCTCCTCCTGGCTCTGCTGCTGGAGGCTGCACCTCAGTCCCTGCCAATAATTAGTCAATTTGCAATACACAGCTGTGGCTGGGGCAACTGGTTTGCAGGAAGGCTCTCCAAGGGCGAATAAACCTGGGACCACGGCAGGGACAGACAGCGGGACACTCAGCACCATCCCTGGGCAGCTCTATAAAGAAAGTGCTCTGCCTCAGCCTCGCTAGGCACCAGGAGGCTCCCCCTCCTCCCGCATCTGCTCCTGAATCCTCCTCCAGCCTCTATTAGGAGCAACCCATCCTTCCCAGCCCTGGGGTAGACACTGTGTCCCCAAGGACGGCACCTGGGAGAAGTTAAGCAAGTCCTTGGCACAGGACCGGGCCTCCTCCTTCTCTGTCCCCTGACCCACTCAGCTCCTCCGTGGGTTCCTTGTGCACAGATGTGCAGAGTTCATAAAACAGAGACAGAGGTCCTCAGTGAATGTCCCCAGGGCAACAGCTGACCTTCAAGCTGGCTTCCGCCCCCAGGAGCTTGTCAAAGGCTTTCTTTCCTTCTCTCTTATTGGGGTTTGAACCCAGGGCCTTCACACTGAGCTACAGCCCCAGCCCTTTCAGGATCTCACAAGTTGCCTAGGCTGGGCTCCAATTTAGGATCCTCCTGCCTCAGCCTCCCACGGTGCTGGGATTACTCAGTGTATTCCTCCTGTTGGACCTGAGCTGGGGAAGGGAGCCTGCTGTTCCAAGGCTGAGGACAGTGAAGTTTCCTCCTTATCTTTCCCATTCACTGGACTCTTGTCACCTGAAAACTCCTTCAAATCATCACCTCCTGTTTACTTGAACCCTAACCTCCTTGAAGGACTCTGTTGGGACAGACAAAGACTCTTCTGTTTTCTCCCAGCCTTCTGGGAAGCTTCACAAGATGTCACACAAGCGTCACAACACCTATTCTAGAACAATGGCCCTGGAGAAGGTGGCAGTGACCCTGGCTAGTCCTCCCCAAGGAGGTCAGTGCTTGGCAAAGCCCTACAGGCCTGACCAGGCTCACCCATCAGCTCCTCTTCCCTCCAAGACAGAGGTTCCTGGGTGCTGATGGGAAATACCTGGTTTCTGCTCTGAGCACGTGGGAAGCGATGGTCAGCTCTTGCCCAGGTTCCCAAGGCCCAGAGTGACCTGGCTAAGAGCCACTCACCAGATGACTGCGGGGGACGCCTGCATCCTCAGGCTTGCTGGCTCTCTCCTGCGGTGCCAAACGCATCAATGAACGGTTGGTTTGTCCCCTGCCCCTCCAACTGCAGGAGTCTCACTCAGGTGGCAGAAAGCCCAGGGAGCTCAACTCCTCCCCGCCCTTCCATGAGGTTAATTGCTTTACCCTTAGGAGCTCAGGACCAGAAGGCTGATCAAAGGGGATGCACCATGGGGTGCAATGAGCCGCCCCACCTTGGGGTCAAAGGGAGTCTGGGAGGGGCCTCAGCCTGGGCAGGAGAAGGCTGCCTCTTTGGGGACCAGGAAAGACACAGAGATGCCGGGCTTAACTGGGAGGGACAGTCGGCTGCTGACCAGGCTTTCCAGATGCCTCCAGCAGAAGTCGAATTTTGCTGGCTGGACTTAGTGACACGCCCCTGCGATCCTAACATTCTGGGAAGCTGAGGCAGGAGGATCACAAAGTCAAACCCCAGCATAGGCAACTGCATGACTTCTTAGAAAGACCTGTCTCAAAATTTAAAAATAAAATAAAATAATAAAAAAGGGCCAAGGATGAAGCTCAGTGTAAAAGACCCAGATTCAATCCTTAGTGCCAAAAATAAAAAATAAAAAAGCTAGTTGACACTCAAAGCAAAGCTGCACGATACAGGTAAGAAGAAACCAACCAGATAGAGGTCAGGAAGAGGCCGGCCCGGGTCCTCCTCTACCAGCTCACACAAACCCTTCGCCTTCTGTGACCCCTGTTATGAGCCGAGTTGTGGCCCCCAAATTCCTATGTGGAGGTCCCGGCCTCAGCACGCCAGGGCACAGCTGGATTTGGATTGAAGGGCGGTGGGGAGTAACTAAATTAGAAACCGGCTGCTGGGGGGCGCCAACCCTGGTGTCCTCGTGAGAAGACAGGGGTACCCAGGGAGCATGGTCTCGTGGGGACCCCGGGAGAAGACGCCCTTGGAAAGCCAGGAGAGGGGTCTTGGGGGCCACCAGCCTGGGGACTTTGATCTTGGGCTTCCAGGTTCAGCACAGAGACAATACCTGGTGCCAAAGCCACTCCGCCACTGCCACTGCCACCTCGGGATCTTGTTAAAGCAAAACACCCCGCAAATGAACGGGAAGTTGGGAGCAGCTGGCTCCGAACAGCCCTTGAGAGAGAAAAAACTTTTTCTTTTCTCCCGCAGCTGCAACTTGGGTCCCCGTGTGGTGTGGGAAGCTGTTTCTCCGTGTCATTCACACACTCACAGGAGGTCTTTGTCACACCAACCTGCAACAAACACAAGCAGAACACACAGCTGGTTAAACCCACTTCGGGGGTCTCACACAGGGACGCAAGGCCAGGACAAAGGTCCTCAGTCCAGCGAGCCTGCAGGACCCCCGAGACCACTTGTAAAGCCTCAAAAACAGAGGAGGAGACAGATCAAAAAGCAGATTTTTCAGGGCTGGGGATTTAGCAAGCGCGTGGTCATGAGTTTGATCCCTGGTAACGATAAAAAAAAAAAAAAAAAAAAGCAGATTTTCTCCCCTAGTTTGGCAACTTTTTTCCCAGGCACTGAGCTACATACCAGCTCGTTTCTAATTTTTTTAATTTTGAAGCAGGGTCTCGCTGGGCTCTCATTTGCCATTCTCCTGCCTCAGCCTCCTACAGTGCCGGATTAAAGTGTGTGCTATCACACTCAGCTTCTATTTTGGCAATTTAAACCCCATTACACACACACACACACAGTAGGGCCTCCTGTCTTTATTGTTAGGAAAGCACTTTTTTCCAGGTGGTTTCAGTCAAGTTCAAATTTCACTTCTCCATTTGGGAACGCTGCTCCTTCCCAGACTGCTTTTACTCAACAGCTTTGAGCGTTGGCCAAGTCACAGCCCCACACGGCTTTCACCACAGCTTTATTTATTAACGCCCTCCCTCTCTGCAAATGACAAATGGTGAAATCCTTGCTAAACCAAATACTCTGCTTCCCACGGAGCTGGTTTTTCAAAAGCAGAAACCACTGACCCACTCACTGGCCTCCTTCGATACTTTGAGGTCAAGGATTCATCAATGAATTTTCAAAAAAAGATTCATTCTAGTCGCCAAGCTTGCCAGGCATTTGGAATTCCTCCACCTCTGAGGGACTCGGCACTATCTGCGCCACCACAGGGACCGACCCGAGCCTTTGCCTGCTGGGTCCGGCTCCTGTTGCTACACACAGCAGGCAGCTAAATGCGTCTTGGCCTGAGAAGCAGGAAATGAAGGTGACACAGAAACAAGGCTTCTTGCCTGCTCCGTGAGCTCAGTTTCCCCCAGGCCAGCGAGGGAGGTGCACCCCCGGAGCAGACAGCAAACCTGGCCGGTGTTTCTGCTGCTGAGAGCTGCATTTGTTGACAATGCCCCAAGTCACGCAGGGCTCTGAGCGCTTGACCGAGAGTCTCAGAGTTTTTCCTGAGGTCCACCCTCCAGGGCACAGGAGAATTCAGGGGCTTCCGGATCTTAGATGGGGAAAAAAAAAATCATATCTTTATTTTCACTAATTTTCTAACTGAAATTCAGCATTTGGTTCCGTTCTGAATATAATCAGTATGCCACAGGGCTACTGTGATTGTCCCCAGTAGAAACCACGGGTCGTTCCGTGTCCCGTGACTGTTGCTACAGAGATCTCAGATATCTTCTACATTCCTCATAATTTTGTTTTGCAGTACTGGAGATTGAACCCAGGACCTTCACACTGAACTACATCTTCAATATTCCCCCTTTTTTGGGAGGAGCTGTTTTGGTTTGGTTTGATTTGATTTGGTTTTTGGATTTTTTAAGACAGAGTCTCACTGTGTGGTACAGACCAGCCTTGAACTTACTTACGTAGGCCAGGCTGGCCTCAAACTCACAGCGATCCTCCTGTCTCAGCTTCTCAAGGGCTGAGATTATGGTCCTTCACCACCACACCAAGTGACCCCCCAATTTGAAACAGAGTCTCATTGTGTTGTTCAGGTGGCCTTGAATTCGCTGTAAACCCAGGCTGGCTTCAAACTCACTGAGATCCTCCTGCCTCGGCCTCCCAAGTGCTGGGATTACTGCATGTGCCACCATGCCCAGCTACAATTAGCTGGTCTTATTGCTCTCTACTCTTGGGGAAGAAGGCTCATGAAAAGGGAAAAGGGATACAAGAGGATGCTGTCAGAGAGCTGTAGTATGTCCCAGAGTCTCCTGTGACACCAGGTCTCAGAACTCAGCTTTTCCAGAGGGAAATTTTGCTCCATGAAGGCAAGCCCAGGACCCCCACGCTGGTGACACATGCAGCTGCACAGTAACTTTGCCCAGGACCTGGAGGTCACTGCCCTCTTGCTGCTATTGAAAACTGAGGGGAAGCCGAGTCCATTCAGGTGTGGGGTGTAGCCTGGAGGCCTCACTCCTGCTGTCTCAGGGGCGCTGTAGCAGGCAGGGGACCAGGGAGTCCTCCTGCCGCCCTCTCACACCTGGGGGTCCCCTTGGCTCTCACGGTTGTCTCCCTAGAGCACCCGGTGGATGCTGCCTGGGGAAGGGTGTGGAGTCAGGCCTGGTCCTTCCTATACACACTGACCCTGCCTGTGATTCTAGTACTGTACCTGGGAGGCAGAGGCAGGAGCGTCGCTGTGAATTTGAGACCAGCCTGGGTCTGAGGCGAGATTGAGTTACATGGCAAGACTCTGTCTTTAAACAAATAGACAAACAAAACAGAGTAGCTAATTCTGATGAGAATCTTGGTGCTGGCCCCTGTAGTTCTCCCAGAATCCTCCAGCCAGGGGCTGTTATTGGAGGAGAAAGCCCAGCTCCAAGTCGGAGTGATGGACCGGGAGGCCTGTGGGGGGCGAGGCGCCTAAACTTCACCTCAGGAGGTCTGGGCGAGGCTCCCCATGCCAAGATCTGCCTGACCCCCACTTCTAGAACACAGGCCCGGAGCTGGCTGTGGGAGGGTATCAACTGTGTCAGCAACAGGGCTTCTTTCGCCTTGTTTAGGAAAAAAAAAAAAAAAAACACCACTAGATTGATTTCAAGAAGCAAATTAACAGGTAGGAGCCTGGATCCTAGAAAGATTCAAACCTAGCCGACACCAGAGAGATGCAAATCAAAATGACATTAAGGGTGCATTTTACACTCATCAGAAGGGCAGAAATCAGAGCCGTGCAAATGAGGGAGGCGGGGTGCTGGCAGAGGGCACTGCAAGGTGGGAGAAACTGAGGGGAGGGTGCGGGCCCCCGGTGCAGGTGTCCTGAGCTCCCTGAGGGGAGGACTGTGGCCCCTTGGCTGAGCCCTGGTCTCTAGGCTGATGGAGCCCAAGGACCCGGGGGCACGTGAGGGACACCGTTGTGCAGCAGTGAGAAGCTACAGCCTGCCAGCCACGGTGGAGCACTCCTGTGATCCCAGCTCTCTAGGAGGCTGAGGCACGAGGGTTATAAGTTTAAGCCTCGCCTGGGCAATTTAGTGACTTAGTAAGACTCAGTCTCAAAATATAAAATAAAAAAGTGTTAGCAATGTAGCGCAGTGCAAATTCCTGGGTTCAAGCCCCAAAACACATGCACAAAAGAGAAGAAAGTCAGCCTAGGCAGGGGTTGGCCAAGTTTTCCGTAAAAAAACAGACAGTGGAACTGGGGTTATAGCTCAGTGACAAAAGCACCTGCCTGGCAAGCATGAGGTCATGAGTTCGATCCCCGGTACCAAAAAACCCCAAACCAGACGGTACATCTTTCAGGCTTTGCAGACTACAGTGTGAGGGTCGCCCTCAATGATACGCAAATGAGTGAAAGTAGCTGTGTTGGGGCTGGGGATTTAGCTCAGCGGCATAAGCGCCTGCCTTGCAAGCAGGCAGTCGTGAGTTCGATCCCCGGTACCGATAAAAAAAAAAAAAAAGAAAGAAAGAAAGAAAGTAGCTGTGTTGTGATAAAGCTCTCTCCCCCGCTTCCCTTCTTTCTTTCAACAGAGTCTCCCTAGAGAGCCCAGGCTGGCCTTGAACTCAGGGAAATCCTTCTGCCTCAGCCTCCCAAGTGCTGGGATCCCAGGCTTGGGCTACCATGCCTGGCTAAGCTTTATTTATAGACACACACACACACACACACACACACACCCCAATTTGGTTTTGGTGACACTGAGGATGGAAACCAGAGCTTCACACATGTGAGCACACGCTCTCCTGCTGAGCTACACTCCCAGCCCCAAATCTCTTCATCAGTTCATAACAATTGTGGATATTTATGGGACACGGTGTGATAATCTGATGCATGTATACAATGTGTAATAATCAGGTCAGGCGATCAGCATTTCCATCCTCAGTTACCAGTTACCTCAGTTACCAGCTCGGTATTGGGAGCCTTTGCAATCTTCTTTCCTTTTGTTTTTTATTTTGAAGGTAGTAAAAAAACAACGGAACAAAGCCCAGGTGACACTGGTACAGGACTTCAGAGCAGGTTACTGGGATCACAGTAATAGATGCCATGGCGTATCTCGTTATCTTCACGATAGTTGTCCTTTCAATCAGGTATAGCAAAAATCAAACCCAAAAGAGAACATTATAAAACCATCAAAACAGAATATTGAATAGAGCAAAACAATTGATCAGAACAAAGCAAACAGTGAAAACAATATTTGTCTTCAAAGAGAAGGTGAAAGGGATCCCCCACGTCTGCTATGTTGCATACGGTCACCCTCCCAAGAGGTGCTCCGACATCTGGCCCCGGGGGGAGGGACGGGATGTTGGATTCTCAGCCAGCGCATTGGTAGGCTCATGGCTGCTCACCAGGAAGGAAAGCACGTTTTTTTCTTGCTCAGCACCCTAAGTTCCTGTACTCTTTTCTAGTTCTTTATAAAATAAAAAATATAGCCAACTGGGTCTCATAGTGTAGCCCTATAATTCCCCGAACTCAGGAGGCTGATGCAGGACGTTTGCCGAGAGTTCAAGGGTAACCCGGAACACACAGTGAGATCCTGTCTCAAAACACTAAAAAAAAAATAACACAGTGTACTGTTGTAGACGGTGGTTACCGCGTGCTGTTATAGAACACCGTATTTTGGTTCCTGTCCTCCAGTCTCCCTGTTCCTCCTCCCCTTTCCAACCTGTAGTAATCACTATGTAAGTGAGACCCTGTCTCAGGCCTCCCTTCTCCCCCCCAAAAAAGAGGAAGAGACAAGGGAGAGTTTGGGGCGGCCTAGGCTACATAGTGAGATTTTGATCAGAAAACGAGACAAAAAAATTTATGCTACTAACACGGAAGGAAGTGATGGGGTGGGTTGGTAACCAGTAAGGTTGGTTCCAAGACTTAAGAGTTCATAATAAGGAACCACAGGATATTACCAAAATCTCAGTGTGTGGGCTCCGCCTTCCTGTTTGAAAATTGTGATGCATGATAAAAGCGTCCTCTTTCCTGAAAGGTTCTGTCTTGAGAGGATGGGTCTGGAGTCCAACATATGTCTTACTGTGGGTATTTTGCATCATGTTTGTTCCAAGGTAGCAAGTCACCGGGCATGGTAGCACACACCTGGTACCCTAGTCCTTGGGAGGCTGAGGCAGGTGGATTGCCACGAGTTCTAGGCTGACTTGGGCTCCATAACTAGACCTTCAAAAAACTCAATATGATTGAGTCTCAAAAAACAAATAAAATTAAACAATAGCAAAAACATAAATGTAGCAAGTAGTACGTTATAGATTAAAATTTCCACAAGTTTTAATAAAAGAAAAAAAAACCTCCTGAAGTCCAATTTGGGCCCTCAAATTATAGTTTGCTGAGCTCTAGACAAATTTTAAAAATACACAGAGTGCAGGGAAGGGAGGCTGAGGCAGAAGGATCCCCAAAATCTGAGGCCGATTTGGGCTCTGCAGTGATTTCAGGGCCACCTGAGCCCCATAGTGAAACCCTGACTCAAAAACTAAAAAAAAAATTTTAAAAGACAACTTGATAATTAAAAATGCTAATGCTTGTAGCCTAATGGAAAGTATTCGATAAAAATCCAGAAGTTCTTTTTCTGGGTGGGGAGGGGTGTGGGTAGGCCAGCTCAAGACCTCACAGGAGGCAGGTGCTGCCCCATGGAGCTAAGTCCCTGGCCCAGGACTTCAATGAGTTTGTTTGTTGCAGTACTGGAGACTTCCCACTGAGCTATCTTCACAGCTCTTTTTGTGTTTGTTTTAATTTTGAGCCTGGGACTTGCTAACTAGGCTCACACTTGCAATCCTCCTGCCTCAGGCCCTCAGAGTCCTGGGGCTATAGGAGTGTACAGGTACACCTGGCTTCTCTTGACTATTTTATTTATAATGAAAAAATTCATTTGTCACCCTTGGAGGTGATACGACCTCAGCCTATGCTGAAAATTGTCAAAAGATTAGGCGTATAGGGCTGAGTATGGTGCTGCTGACTGTAAACCCAGTGCTCAGGAAGCTGAGGCAGGAGGATTGCCAGAAGTTCAAGGCCAGCCTGGGCTGTCTAATGAGACCTGACTCAAAAACCCAATGAATAAACAAAAAAATAAATAAAACAAAAACGTTTAGGCATTTAAGAGTGCGTGCAATTCATCTCCAGTAGATGAGAGTAAATTTACAAAAGAATGTTGAACAAGAACATTGTTAAAATTCACCTTCTTATAACCCCCAGGGAAGACAGTAAAATACAGACCACCAAGAGATGCTAAAGCCATCAGGTGAAAGATAAACATAGATCTTTAGATCTAACTTCTGGTTATATGTGGGAAAAGGGTGGACAGAGAAACATACTAATACCCCAGAGGACAATCAGGTGAGCAACATTCTGTAAACTACCCCACCCTCTTCAGAAACTCCGGATCTGTAGAGCATGTTGCCACGCACCTATAATTCCACCTATAACTGGGAGGCTGAGGCAGAAGGATCTTGAACTTGAGGCCAGCCTGGGCTACAAGGCAAATTCAAGGCCAGCCTGGATTACAGGTCAACACCCTGTTTAAAAAAAAAAAAAAAAGAAAGAAATCTTGGAAAGATTATTCAGATTTAAAAAGACTTACAAGACATAATAAGCAAATACAATGCATGAGATTTAATTGGATCCTGGTTCGATGAAACAGCTATAAAGAAAACATTTTGGGGAACAATTATAGAAATCTGAATGCAGACCAGAGAGTAGATGATAATAAGAAATAACCTCATTTCCCCTTAGGTACCCTGGTGGTGGTGTGAGAGAGGAAGCCTCTGTTCTTGGCCCTTAGAACATACGCCTGGGTTCAGCAGGCCCATCCCTTACTTTGCTACTGTAAATTTGTACTTCAGCATAATATACCCAGTTGTGCATCTTAGTACCTTTCCCTGAGGGACACAGGAAGGGGTCCAGGGGCTGGGGATTTAGCTCAGCGGCATAAGTGCCTGCCTTGTAAGCAGGCAGTCATGAGTTCGATCCCCTGGTACCGATAAAAAGGAAAAAGACAAAAAAAAAAAAAAAAAAAAAAAAACAGGAAGGGGTCCAGGTGTTTACCTGTTGGGAGCCGCAGCCCCGAGCCCGGTCGCCTTACTTGGCGGACGTGAGGCCTGTAGGAAAGAGCAAAGCCTGAGTTAGATTACCCCTCCCATCGAGCACGTTAGTTTCCTGCTTACCGTAAACAACCCGCTCAATAATATGTTAGCCAATCAGCTTGCCTTGCTTACTTTAACATGATTGGACACTGTATCCGTATATATACTGGTGCCACCCCTGGGGGGAAGTAGAAGCCCGGAAGGAGCCGCGGAGAGCGGACCGGTAGAGGCTTCGGAGCGAAGCACGGAAGGAGCCGCGGGGAGCGGACCAGAGGAGGCTTCGGCTGGGAGCGATCCCAGGGCAGGCTGTACGGAGAGAAAATAAAAGGTTGTCCACTGCCAGACTTTGTCGTGTGTCCTTCCTGCCGGCCGGGAACGACATCGACATTTACCCACTTGGTGTGATGAATGGCAAGGAGGGCACATGTGCAAAAGTGTCAAAACAGGATTTGGACTCACCTTTGTGCTCCCGCTAGTTGGTTTTGTGAATGTTTACCTGAGCATCACAGAGGGTCCACTAGACCCACACCACTCCAGGATTTATTATTTTAAAAAAAGAGGCTTTCTTCAATTTTTTCTGGTAGAAGTATCCCAGTTCATTACAATGGCATGGAAAAAACCAGCTTTAGAAGTTTTGGAGGAAGTCAAAAGTGAATCATCAGATTACTCATGCATGGATAACGAAGATGGTCCAGTAGGTAAAACATGTGCTTCCGTAACAGAGACCGAGTGGGTGGAGGAGGAGGAGGAGGAGGACAATGGATTTGATGCTGGCCACGTGAGCCAAAGTCTCCGTGACAGCGAACAGGAGGAGGGACTCACTGATACATACACAGGGAATGCAGGCCTCCTTGGTTCAGATGACAAAGGAAGCAGCTTGGTGAGCGTATACTTGGCTAAGCAGAATGTTGCAAAATGGCCATGCAACCAAATGGAATGACCCAATGTTAGAGCAGGTCTGAGCTCTTGGCAGGGGTGGAACCTACTGGACAGAAGACCAGCGCTGCCGTTCAGTGCTGGACATTGTGACAAATGAGCTTGTGCTATGAAATACACAACGGCTGAAAGGCAAGGACAATGGTCAGTATGCACCAATAGCCATAATCGAAAATGTGTTTCTCATGACACCTCACTGGCTGAATTGCAAGCGTTCGTAGGTCTGCTGTACTTAGCAGATTTCTCAGGGTGATCTCAGGGAAGTAAAAGACTTATGGAAAAGCGATAGGTCAAAATACAGCATAAAAATTTATGCCCCTGTGGATACGAAGACTTATTATGCTTTCAATTCAGACATTTATCTTGGAACTCGGCCATCAAGTCCCTTAAGACGAATGATGTTGTGAGCAGATTGGGGATCCCCTCTCCCAAACTAAGTGGAGTGTGCCACTGGTTACCAGGTCCCAACCGAGGTTACATTTGCCGGCAGAGCAGGACTTGGCCAGCACAGGAGCTGTATAGAGCGACAAAGCAGAAATCCCAAACAAAATGTTGCAATTTCAAAACACAGAATCATACAGAAAAACGTTCGGATTTCTTGGCCTTGTATATGGCCAGGAAAAATAAACTGGTGATGCTGATGCCAACACTGCACCACGATGGAAATATTGATAAAGAAACCTGCAAGAAAGGGATGCCTGAGATGGAAAGTTACAACAACAACACAGGTGGAGCCGATGCTGTTGATGAGTTATGCAGTGACTGTGACGTCACTTGAAACACAAAGCGCTGGCCAATGATTGCGTTTTACCAATCTTCCATACGTGTGCTATAAAGAGTTGATAATATACAGAAACAAATAACGTGCAAAATATTACGGAGAAATTCTCTTAGAGGATTGGGACTGCAGCTCATAAGAGATCGTTTATAGGAGAAGAAAAACAAAATGCTTCTGCCCAGGGAACCACGCAAAAAAAAATTGGGGAGCACATTGGTGAGCTGACAGGTGAACGGGCAGGGGCAGCACCACAGAGACCTCCATGACAAGAGGAAAACCGCTCACAAGAAAGCTCAGGAAAGCAAAACACACGAGTTCTCAGTGGAAGAGACGCTTTCCATCTGGAGCACGAATTTGTCATGTGTGATGCCTGCCTCAGGTGTGATGGGTGAAGCAGAGCTTATTTCTGTGGGAGGGCTCTATTGGTATTTTCATTGTAGTTAATATAGTTTATACCTGATTATTTTTCAGGTTTTATAAGCAAGTACACAGCTAATGTGAAAATGATGTCAATCCTACTTGCGAAACACACATTAAGAATTTTATAATTTGATATTGTTCATATTACACACCACAAAAAGTAATAAGAATCTCCTGAAAAAATGCTAAGACTGCTAACGTGTCAAGTATGTGCTACAAAGAGACCAGGAAAGCAAAACACACGCGCTGTCGTGTAAGCAATGAGTGTCTATGGAAAGTGTTGTGTCGTCTGTAAACTACCTGAGGTGTGATAATTGAAGTAAAGGGCTTTTATTTTTTTTTTTTTGCAGAGTGCTATTGGTATTTTCATTGTAGCTCGTATGGGAATTCATTTCTGATGTTTTTTTTCAGATTTGCACACCAAAAACTCGTTGATGATGAAAATTTTGATGTTTTTGTAAACACTAAATATTAAAAATTCAATACTTGGGGCTGGGGATTTAGCTCAGCGGCGTAAGCACCTGCCTGGCAAGTGCAAGGTCGTGAGTTTGATCCCCAGTACCAAAAATTTAAATTTTAAAAAAACTGGGAATGTAGTTCAGTGAAAAAGCTCTAGAGTTCAGTACCAAAAGGAAAAAGTCATCATTGTATCTAAGTGGTGGCTATGATGATGTTCATTAAACTTTTGCTTTGACTTTTTTTCCCACATTTGAAATTTAAAAATTAAAAAAGATGGTGCCGGGGATTTAGCTCAGTGGCACAAGCACCTGCCTGGCAAGCATGAGGTCATGAATTTGATCCCCGGTACCAAAAACTAAAAACAAAAAGCTGAGCTCAGTGGCCCATGTCTGTCATTCTCGTTGCTTGGGAGGCCGAGGCAGGAAAATCACTTGAGCCAGGAGTTTGAGACTGCCTGGGCCACATAACGGGATTCCGTGCTGAAAAACAGGGCAAGAAAAGGAAGTTAAAATAGGAAGAAAATGTTCAGCTGCACCTCGTGGTGCCTGCCGATAACAGGAGCACTCGGGGCACTGAGGCAGGAGAGTCTCTCGGAGTTCAAGGCCAGCCTGAACCACGCAGTGAGGTCACGGCCAGCTTAGAATATGCAGAAAGAAAGAAAGAAAGAAAGAAAGAAAGAAAGAAAGAGGTGTTCAAATGGGAAGGAGAACAAGGAGGGAGGTGGGGAAAGGGAATAAATTTTAAAAAAAGGAAAAAATGGAAACAAAGCTTTCCTAAATAGGAAGGGGAGAGGGATTGAAGGGGAGATAATGGGGAAAAAGAAGAAGCAAAGTATACTATACACAAGTACGAATTCCCTATGATGAATGTGACCATTGTGTACATGAAAAGTGTATCATTATGTTAATTGTGCAAAGGAAAAGTAAAAAGTGTTGAAGTCATTATGGAATTAGCCACACAGGGTGGCACATGCCTGTAATCCCGGCACGAGGTAGGCTGATGCAGGAGGATCACCATAAATTCAAGGCCAGCTACACAGTGAGACTCTGTCTCAAAAAGAAAGGAAGGAAAAAAAGAAGAAGAAAAAAAAAAAAAAAAAGAAACAGAAAGCGAGAAAGAAAATTATGACACTAAAAAATTGCTGTTTTGCAACCATTAAAAAGTAATAATTAAGTGGCTCACGCCTGTAATCCCCGCACTCAGGAGGCTGAGGCAGGAGGATCGTTGTGAGTTCGAGACCAGCCTGGGCTACAAAGTGAGCTCAAGGCCAGCCTGAATTGCATAGCAAGACCCCGTCTCAAAAACAGACAAAAAAAAAAGTAATAATTAGGCAAGACTCATTATCAGAGCCTAAGGCTACTGGGTAAATTTCTGAAGATAATGAAAATATTTACAATCTCAGTGTGTCTACCCAGAGATAGTCAGTTCCAAAAGGCTACCATGGAGATTTTACTGTGAAGAACCCCAGCAGACCCCCAGGAGATCGGGGTTAACATCTCTGTGTATGCACAGGGACCCAGTGTGGCTTCATTGGTCTTCTGTTCAAGTGTTTATAACGTGAATCAATTCTCTGGCAACATCAGGTGAGCCAAATTAAGGGACATTCCACAATGCAGGCCAGAGACCCTCAAAAATGGCAGTGTAACCGGGCATGTTGGTGTACACCTGTAATGTCAGCTTCTCAGGAGGCTGAGGCGGGAGCCCAGGCAAGTGGAGCCCAGGCCAGGTAATAATTTAGGAAGATCTGCCTCAACCCCCCACTTCCCAAAACCCAAAAACCAGGAGAGCAGGAAGAGGGAAGGGTGTCTTTAGCACAGATCCTGTGTATCTTTAGCACAGCACCAGGTAAGGTGTAAAAGCTCAGCCAACTTTTTTTGTTTAATAAATGCTTAGAAGAGGGGAGATGGGGCTGACTAGATGCTTTCTGATCTTCTGACAATCCTCAGGCTAGATGTGTAAGGGATACAAATAACTTCTGGCAATCAGAGCTGTGATTTCAAGCCAAAATCCGGAGATAAACTAAGACCGGACCTGGAGGTTCTGCGGTCCAGCCTCCCTCCGGCCTCATTCTCCTCCTGATTGAGTTATTTGCCTTCAGGAAGGCATTTTCTGGGCTTCCCAACTTGCCTGGAAGTGTGTGTGTGTGTGTGTGTGTTTTATTGGGAATTGAACCCTTGTTCATGTCAGGGAAGTGCTCTAATCAGTGAACTACATCTCCAGCTCTCTTTAAAATGTTGAGTCAAGGTCTCACTAAATTGCCCTGGTCTGGCCTGGAACTTGGAATCTACCTGCCTCAGCCTCCCGAGTGGCTGGAATTAAAGGCATGTGTCACTACACCTGACTTGTCTGAGAATGTCCAGGGGGGGAAGGAGAGGCTTCAGGAACTGCCCTCAGGTGACCTCTCCCCAGCTTCTACACGCCCGGCTCTGCTCAGGTGCCCTAAATGTCCCAGGCTGGAGCTTGTCACAGAAAGTGGCCAGGGAGTTGGGCAGACTGCAAGTAGGGTCTGATAGGCCTGGGACAGCATGTTATGGACTGGCTGACACTTTTGATCAAGTGTCTGACTTCAAGCCAGTTCCACCGGTGGCTCTGGATCTCAATCTCTTCTTCTACAAAATATAAACCAGGTGTGGTGACCCATGCCTGTAATCCTAGCAGCCTGTAATCCCAGCACTCCTAAGGCTGAGATAAGAGGTTCACCCTAAGCCTGGGCTATGTAATGAAATCAAGGCTAGCCTGAACTACATAGGGAGACCCTGTCCCCGCCACCAAAAAAAAAAAAAAAAAACCTAAAAAAGTGGATAAAACTGACTCCTACGACCAGGAAGCCCTGGTTTCCAATCCTGCTCCACTATTTACTATCTTGAGAGCTTCAAACTGTTGCTTGGTCTCTGTGCCTAACAAGAGCTTACAGGTTTGCTGGGTGGATGAGTTAATTCAGAAACGTTGAGTACTTAGTCTATGTGACCCTTAGCTACGTAAATACATTCATGGATTGTTATTACTAGAGGGCTGGCCTGGAATATGCTAGTATTCTGCGCTTTAGGATTTGCTATTTAACTTCGTGCCTCAGTTTCTTCACCCGTAGCATGAGGATAGGTTCAGTAGTAACAGCCACACAGACTGTGGAGCCACCGAATACGTGAGCACTTCGAAAGCACCTGACACGTGGTAGTGCTACTACTGCTGCTATTCAAAATAGTTTTGCTTCCAGGTGTGGAGGTGGGATTGAGGAAGAAAGAGACGCATCCGGAGGAGTTTTTCAGTTAGAGACCCTGGCTTCCCGCTCGCGCCCAATCAGCGGGCTCGGGGAGAGCCCCGCCCCCGCATCGCCCCGCCCCTTCCCGCCCCCGCTGACCTGCCCTAATCTCGCGTATTTTCAAAATGCGCGAGCTCGGCCGGGAGCCGGGGCCGGCCGTTGGTTGGGTGAAACTATCTGTTACATTGGGTAGGGGGAGTTAAGAGCCTACGCATCCTCATTTTTCGCATCTTTAGCTTGCAAGTCCCACGTTCTGGTCTTCATGTAGCCTTACAGTTCTCTCTATATGTTCAGACTCCCAGAAGGGAGCTTCACAGATTGAGGAGACGGTCCCTGTTCCTCTGCGCGGCGGCCTCCCCCTCTGGATGGGAAACCAGTGGTAGGGGACGACGGCAGGCGGGGGGAAGAGGCGGCCCTAGCGCCATTTTGTGGGAACGAAGTGGCACCAGGGCTGTTCTGAGATCCCTCAGTGCTACCGTTTCCCTGTCGCGCTTTTTAGCAGCAGCCTAGAGGGTGAGTCGCGGGCGCTCCTCACTGAGACGCCCTAGGTGCGTCGGTTCTCGCACTGGGGACAGCCTAAGGCAGACGGAGCGGCTTCGGCCTCCGCCCGGGTAAGGGAGCCTTGGAGTCCGGCCTGGCTCGCGCGGCGGCGTTGCTGGGGCTAGGCGCGGGGCGGCGGCCGGCGCTGGAGCGGGGGCGCGGGGTCGTGGAGGCTCGGGGCCCGGCCGCGCTTCTGCCTTGCGGACTTCGCATCCCAAGCAGAGCGCGCCCAGTCGGGCCCTGGCCCCTCGGCGCTGCCCCGGGCCGCCCTGAGAACTCCTCCCTCGGCGGTCGCGCACGGGCTGCTGGGAGGTGGCGGTCCCCTTCGCGGGGACCTGTGGCCGCTGTCCGGCGGCCCCAAATGAGGAAGTGCCCCTCTTCTCTTGGCTCCCTGTTCCTCTTTCTACTCGTGTACTTTTTATATTACTAGTGCATGTTTGCAGATGCAATTTGCACTCGTTTTGGGGAGTGGTTTCATGTACATACCACAACTTCTTTTTTTTTTCTTTTTTTTACGGCCCCTTCCCATCCTCCTCCAATTCCCCAATGCCAGTTTTCATTCCTGTTCATACGATTAACCTAAAGGCGTGGCGTATAATGTTTACATTAATTTAACCGAGTTTATTCCCTGCTCTTCCTTAAAGAGATCTAGATAGACCCAGTCACAGTCTGTGACCAGGTTAGGGTTTCCCTGCTGCTCGGGATTATTTACTTTTGTGGTTGGAATTAAAGGGTTGCTTGTTTGCTATGGTTTTTTTGGACGTGGTAACCAGAGTGCCCAGGGAGATTTGGTTACGGTTGACAGCATTAAAGCCCTCAGTAAATACGTGTTGAATGAGTGAACTTAGTGAGACGTCACTTTTGATTAAGAAATCAGTATCCTTTGCCTTGGACTCTTCCTTTTTCAGAGACCAAAAAATGTAAGAATTCAGATGGCAAGAATTTTTTTTCTGATCTTGGATGAGGAGAGGGAAGAATGAGTGAAGAAAGGGAAGTAAAAATGGTCAGGATGTGATACATACCAGCTCCCCAAGACTGTAATTATTATGTATTGTAACCAGTGCAAAACATTTACATTTTTTCTCTGAAATTATCAGGTGACTTAAAGGAGACAGTTACTTTGACATGCCTGTTAATTATTCATCACTTTCTCTTCAGGAGAAGATAAAAGATGTCTGAATATATTCGGGTAACAGAAGATGAGAATGATGAACCCATTGAAATACCATCAGAAGATGATGGAACAGTGCTGCTGTCCACAGTTACAGCCCAGTTTCCAGGGGCATGTGGGCTGCGCTACAGGAATCCAGTGTCTCAGTGCATGAGGGGCGTCCGCCTAGTGGAAGGAATTCTACATGCCCCAGATGCCGGCTGGGGAAATCTGGTATATGTTGTCAACTATCCCAAAGGTTTGTTATTATTTGGCTTTGTGGTAAAGGTGTGTATGGTTGGGTTTGTGTCATAGTTCATGGCCTCGTTTCAAGGCAGAATAGCTCCTACTACCCAAGTAATTCCGTGAACTTTAATGTTAGACTGTTCACAAGACAACCTAGTGGTTCCCAGTTGATGGAAGTTGAAAGTTTTAAAGAGAAATGTATGTATTGAATAAATTATCTCAACAAACATTGCCAAATTAATATCAAATTTAGGAAATCACTAAGAATGCCTTGTGCTTATATCAGTCTGTAAATAGATTGTTTTGGAGTGTCCCACTATATTGATTTCCTTGCAGTGTCCTTGCAGTCTTAGTCACTAATTAACAACTTTTTTCTCTTAAAATGAACACGATGGTACCCCAAGTCCTCAGTAGTGTAGAAGGCTGGGAATGTGGCTCAGTGGTAGAGCATTTGCGTAGCATGTGTGACGCACTGTCAAAAAAAATCTTCAGTAGTATAATTCTTGTTAAAATTTTAATGTTTTGCTCTTTTTGTGCTGCCTCTTTTTTTTTTTTTTAAGACAGTAGGAAATCTGTAGTAGTTATTTTATTGTATATTGTTGTCCTTTAAATAGTTGCTCAACCTTAGGTTTGTAAAGTCAATTGAATAATACAGTTCCTTGCAATCAGTTGATTGCTGGGTGGGGCTAGGGGCTGTGCTACTTAGTTTCCTTCCTTGTTCTCCTCCATCTGTGCCTCGGCTGGCTCACAGGTGAGCTTGCCTTTTTTTTTTGTCTTTTTTGAGACAGGGTCTCTATGCAGTTCAGGCTGGCCTTGAGTTCACTTTGTAGCCCAGGCTGGTCTTGAACTCGCAACAATTCTCCTGCCTCAGCCTCCTGAGTGCTGGGATTACAGGCTGAGCCACCACGCCCAGCCTTAGTTTGCTTCTTTATTCTCCCCAATCTATGATCCATCTGGCTCATAGGAAGGGGCATAACTTTCTTTCTAATTTTCCCCGATCTGTGCTGCAGCTGGCTTTCAGTAAGTGGCTGAGCGTCCTTCCTTGTTCTGCCCCATCCAATCTTTGCTTCTGTGCTGCCTGTTACTGTTGACATGCTAAGTCTAAGAAAAGACCATGAAGGTTTAATTTTGTCTGTTTTTCAAGACAGCATCTCCCTATTACCAGTTTTCCTGGGATGGGCTTATATTGTTTTATTTTTGCTTTGCTTGCTTGCTTGCTTGTTTTTGAGACAGTCTAGCTGTGTAGTTCAGGCTGGCCTTGAACTATGTAGCCTAAGCTGACCTTCAACTAGAAGGTCCTATCTTAATCTTCCTCCTCACAGTTTATTGATGTGCACCTCCCTCTGCCTGGCTTCCATGTGCTATTTCTTAAACCATTGGCTATAGATTAATATTTATCCCTATGAGGTGACTCTGGCTGGAGAAGTAGTTAGTTGATCTGATTGCAGAGAGGAAGAGACTCCCTAGGGCCACAGCACACAGTTCCTGAAATGCATGGCTAAAGTTTACAGCTGGCCTGCGGGGCAGCGGCCGGGCAGGGTCAGAAACGGGCTCTCCTTAGATCCGCTCGCTCCAGCCCCTGTTCTCTGCTGTCCAGATGGCTCGCTCAGATTAGGTCAAAATGCGTCACATAGCACACTGCCCGTCCCCTGACATGAGTGCCTGTACAGATGTGTTTCCTCTTACACCTTGAGTTAAGAATAAAAGACCAGGGGTTCCTCAGCTGTGGGCTGCTTCCTGAGGCTTTCTCGCCCTGAGGAGCCTTGGCAGGACAGCCCCTCTGGGCCTCTTGGAGTTTGGACTGGACTTCGATTCCGAGTAATCTCTCATTCCCTGTGCTGCCACAGTCCTGTACAGCAACAAGTTGGTGCCCCCTGGTAGGTCTTTAGTGAAGCTCAGCATAGAGGACTGACCTCCTAAAGCCTGGAAAAGGAACAAGGGTGTCTGACTCTTCATCCTGGTAAGGGGACCTGGCCACGGAAGAGCCTGGCAGTCCGCGGCAAGGTCAGAGGCCAGGTTTTTTCAACTCAGGCTGCAGCCGTCCAGTGGCTGAGTGGGGTAGTGTCTCTCTGTACTCTTTTTTTCTTTTTTTCCTTAACTTTTGGCTTTGTTGTCTAACTTGTGTTACTATCATGGGCCAAATTCCAAAGAAGAAAAGGCAGTGCTGTTACCTCCTTTGCCCCCTTTGGGAGCCTCATTTGCTCTTCCACTTCCTCCTGTCATGGGGGCCCTCCTTTTTCATTTTAGATCCTCTATGGAGAAATTCCTAAAAGAGACCTAATGCTGATGGGGAGGAAGGAGCATAACCACTGTTAGGGGCTAGGGATCCTCACCATGAGCATCACCCCTACCTATTGTTTGAGGAGTTTAGAAACAGTATTGCTGTGAATGGCTTGCAGAGCCCTTTTACAAAGTGGATCCCAGAATCAGTTGACCACAGCTATGAAATGACCTTGAGATTGGAGATTTCTGATGAATTTTGCTCACTATCACTCAGTTCAGCATTTGGTTACAGGAATGCAGGGATATGGCACATACCTTGTCTATTGATAATTTATTTATTTTTTTTTTTTTTTTTCTATTGATAATTTAAACACCAGTGTACCCATCGGAGTTCAAATTCCCCGCTCAAGGGCGGGCACCTGTGCCGACCTTCAGGCTCAGTCACAAATGAATGCTTAGATCTTTCCTCGGGTTGTGTTGCCCTTAAGGCATGAGCAGAAGGCCCAGATTTAATCCCCCACAAGATTCTTGGTGCTATTAGATAAGGACCCATTGGAGTTTATATGGATTCTATAAATCATTTATAGAACACCATTGTGCGAAAGGTTGATAATCCTCAAGCCACAGATGTGCTTCCTCTCCAGTTAGCTATGCAGATTGTCAAAAGGTTTTGGCTTCTCTTAAAGGGAAAATGTTTAAATATTGTGGAAATGGTTAGGGCTTGTCAGAATGTAGGGATGGAATCCTATAAAGCCCAAGTTCTTGCCATTACTTTGCAGCCCCAGAAATGTTGTAACTTTGGCAACAAGGGTCACTTTCAAAAGCATTGTAGAAAGGAAAAAAAAACTACAAAAGCATTGTAGAAACAGAGAAGCAAAGCCAAAATGAAGTCCAGAATGTAGAAAAGGAAATCATTTGGCTAATCAGTGTCCCTCTAAATGTAACATAGATGGATAACCCTTCTTAAGAAATGGGGAAAAGGGCACACTTTCAGCACCCCTATGCAAGCAGGAAGCCAGTCATAGAGTGTTTACACCTGGAGATGGAAGCTGACCCAAAGCCACCACAGCCCCGTTAAAAGACACGTCACAAAGCCAAAAGTGAGTAGCACTGGTAGTGCCAGGCTTGCTCTCACCCTAGTGGAGGATGTGATGTTAAATGAGGCTGGCAGAGTCAGTCTTAGCCAGTGACATTTAAGGGCCTTTGTCATCAGGCCTGTGGGTCTGATCATGGCAGATCCAGTTATTATAGCAAGCGAGTCCAAGTTATTTCTGGTTTAATTGATTCAGAGTGTATGGACAAATGAAACTGAAGCAAGTTTAGGATATCACATTCTCCCCAAAGGAACCCAGCTTGTTCAACAACTTCTTTTTCTTCTGATTTTCACAGTACAGAACTAGGAAAATATGGATTGGGTGGTATAGAAGTCTTTTGAGCTACTAAACCATCTTCCGGAGCTGATGGTCCTATCTTTGCAAGCAGACTGGCCAAAAGCCTGGCCAATGGTTTCATTTTGGGGCTTGGCATTCAAAAACACTATACCAGCGCGTGTTTGCCTTTAATTTGCATCAGCCTGAAGAGACAAAATGCAATTATAGACCCTTTCATTCTTGATTTGCCTATAACCCTTTGGGGAAGGGATCTGCTTTCCCAGTGAAATATATACATCAGTATCTCTAAACCAAATTTACCTTAACAGCCAGTGCCATACTCCTACCTGTCAAGCTCCAGCGGGTTCCAGGGTCATCTGTTTGGGTGAGGCAGTGGCCTCTAAAAGAGGAGAAATTTAAGCTTGTATATTAGTGAAAACACAGCTACATGCTGACCATATTGAGCCCTTCTGTATCCCTTGGAACATGCCAGTTTTTTACATACCAAAAATATCAAACATAGAGGTTTGTGCATGACCTCTGTCAAGTGAATGCCCACATAATCCCTGTGGGAGCCCTACAACCTGGAATCGCTAACCCTGCTCTTATCTCTCAAACTTAACCATAATTGTAGATTGTAAAGATTATTTCTCTCCATAACGAAGATAGAAAAATGTACCTTCTGTCTCCCTATTATTCAAGAGCCCTTCTCCAAAATAGCAATGAAAAATTCTACCCCAAAACATGATATATATCCCTAGGATATGTCAGGATTTCATAGATTGTGTTCTAAACCCTCATGATATTCCCGGATGGTCTTACATCATTGCCTAGATGATATTTTGCTTGCACAAACCAGACTCAACTGTTCTTTCTTAACTTTTTACTCATACTCAGGCTGCAGGGTTACAAGTAGCCCCCGAAAAGCTTTTTAAAAAACTATCCCTTAGAAATACCTTGATTATCTTACAAACCAAAGAACTATTTGGCCTTTATGATTATCCTTTAACATGTCTTCTAAACTTTAATTCCAACCCCTACCCCCTTTTTTTGGAGACAGGGTCTCACTCTAAATTCTTTACAGGAGCTCCTAGCTTTGCCCCTCTGTGGGGACTCCCACTTACAGCTTACAGAACTTGTTTGACACCTCAAAGGAGAACCCTGATCTTCTCCAGTACACTGCTACCTCAAGCTAAACATTCAAAAACTGGCACAAATTGAGGCTTGGCTTCACCTTGGACAGCTTAATTCAGATAGACCTGAATAAAACTGTTCATCTGAAACCTCATAGTCCTGTTGTGCTCAGACCAATTCTGCCCATCTTTCAGAATTTTGGAGTGGGTTTTTCAACCTCACCATCCTAAAAAGAAACCTTGTACACAATTTGAATATAAAGAGTTCTTTGCCTTACAAGAGGAGACACTGATCTACACATTGATCAAACCACTTTGATAATGGTTGTTAGGTTTCACTGAAACATGTTTTTATGCTGTCCTTCAGTAATCTGAAATCATGTGGGTCATTTTGGCAGCAGAGCTTCTCAGAATTGTCTTTTCCTCACAATAAAGTCACTACCTTCTGCCCTATCCTCCACGCTGATGCTGCAGGCACTCATGGTCATCTTGGGTAGCGTGGGTCAGTCCAGCAGGGGTGAGTTTGTATGGAAAGGACACTGTTCTGGGAGACATTTCCTTACTGTCCCAGCATTCCTCCACAACAGAGTGGGAACTTGCCACTGCCCTGCTGCTTTCCGGTACTCCCACATTGTCCTGATATCATTGCTGACTCCCTTCTGTTGTAGGGAGCTTGCAGGTTATTGAAGCTGCCCTTTTTCATAATGCTAATGGTGAAATCCTCTTCACATGTTCAGATACTGTGCAACACCCTCTTAGGTCATTCACATGCTTGCACTGTAACCTCCCTGCAGGGCAGCACTCATGCTGGCACTGGTGGTTTCCCACCTCTTTAGAGGAGGCTCTTGCTTCACACCAATTTTTTTCTTACCAAAGGGCTAAAGTGCGTATTTGTTCCTTTAATCTTGTACATAAACAGGCCCAAGAAATTAATGTCACCTTCCTACTGTCAGAAATGATCTGCTCCTCAAGTAGATGTGATCCCTGTGGTTTAAAAACCAATGAAATTTGGCAAATGGGTATAATTCAACTATGGTATTTTTGGCATACGTACTCCAGTGCATGAACTTGATTTGTTTTACAGTTTTGGAGAAGATGGTCAGTATGTGTTTGTCACCTGATGTGGAGTTTGTGAATGGTAGCAAAATTTTGTCAAATACTTTTGTTTGTGAACAGAACCATTCATGACCTGAGGAATACATTGATGCTTCTTTACAGTTGGGTGAAGCACGTTAAATGCCAATGACTTTTACGCTTTTCTAACATGGGATCACCCTCACAAAGTAAAACGTAGTGGCCTTCTAACTGTTGAGACTTTCAACTCTGGCATAGTAAACATGGCATAGTAAACATGTCGGATATGCCTCATAGTCCTTCAGGTCAGACAGTGACAGGATAGCCTAATGAGTTCCTTAAGATTCGATTATTAAGACAAAAGGGAGAATATGATGGAGAAACTTCCCTCACAAAAACAAGTATGTAAATCACTGTTTACTTTAAATGTTTTAAATAGTGATTCCAACAACACCACAGTAATGAAAAACGTTTCATACTCAGTAAAGACAGCAAAGCAATTGGTCCTTTACCCTGCCCCATTGTTGGGAGCACAGTGGCTGGGCCCAGCAGAATTATGGACCCGGGGGAGGGGATATGCATCTGTTTTGTCACCCACAGGCCCTTCCCAGGTTCCCGAAAAGACTGTTCCTCTGTATTATGTGGGACCGGCTGGCAAGCAGCCTCATCCCCAAGCTGCAGAAGATGGCGCCTCCACTCTGGGAACAGGCAACAAGAGAAGGAAAAACAGTGTGCTACCATCCACCACACGAGCATCAGGACCCACCTGGGGAGAGATTAAACAGCTCACTGCTCAAGCTGAACAAATCCTGCAGAGCACTGGCGCACCTCACACGCTAGAAAACTTCTTTCTGGCAATGATAGCACAAGTCACCTATAACTCTAAGTTGGCAAAGGTAAAAGGGGTCCTTTTTATTCTGATTCTGCTTAGCTGTACACTGAAAGGCAGTGGCATGGTGTGTCAGGCACATATGCCTACACCTCCTGTGCTTGATGTCACTGGAGAAGACCCAAGGCTCCCCTGATTTCTGAGAGTACCACATCCTCCTGGCCCTCTAAGGGATTTTGGTAGGGATTGTGGCCAGTCTGCAGACTCTAAGTGACCTGCATTTACTACCACGTGAATGGTACTTTTTTGGATGAAGGTTTCCCCCTCTGTCTGTTCTTTGATGTCACTATTAGTTCTTACTGTGTGCCCTCTTGTCCCACGTGGTATATGAATCATATTTTTATTGTGCTGAGCCACACTAAGAGGGTCTTTATGAGTACCCCCTAAGTCCTCTGTCTGGTAGACACCTTCCAGCGTCCCTGTGTATTCTCGTCTGTGGGTGCCAGTAAGAGATGGCCTAGACGGAGTAGACTAAACATTGACATGGATTTCTCCATTATTTGTCTTGCTTCTAACTAGAAAATTGGGGACCTTATAATTTGATGGCATTGGAGTCTAATTCAGCCTGGAATTATGCTTTGCCTTTTATTTATGGTGGCAGCCACCTTCCTCTAGTGTTGGGCTTACTGGACTCCTACCATACCTCTCATCGGGTGCCCTACCTTTTCCCTGTGAAATCCTAGCATGCCTAGCCATTCTCATCTTGCCTCGAACTGTCCAAATTAGCCACTATTAGCAAGTGAGTAGCACTCACATGGATTGCTCATGGTGCCTCTGAGCGTGTCCTCTCTGTACTTCATGTCCATGCATTTTAGCTCTTGCCAATCGGAGACCCAGGATAATTGAATATAGCTGCTTTAACCACCAAAACAGTCCCTGAATCCCCTCCCCCCCACATGCCACCTGGTTGATTCCTCGTTACAAATACTTCTCAACTGAATGTTACACATATTGTGGTATTCAAGACAGCGAGACAGAGCGTGGCTCCCTGCCAGTCACTCAAGTGAGAAATTCCACTCTCAAACAAATCACCTTAACACTTGAATGTGCTGGATAAAAATACTTTCTGAGTATTTTGATTGCAGCTCTCATAGTGGCTACTGCATTGGCCCCAGAACATTACCTCAGAATTACTGACCCAAACTAACATTGAGAAGAGATCCTGTGAAGACTTGGCACCTTTGAGGCAGCTGTCAACAGCCCAGTGGGCACAGTAGTTGTGATACCAGGTGTTGCTCAGTGAGCGTTGGTCTATTCGTTTCAGTCATTCTAAACCTTGGGAGGAGGTCCAGAGCCTTCTCCTTCTCCATGGTGCTTTTCATACAAATCTAGATGGGGAAATGCTCTTGGTCTCAACCTTTGCAATTGAATTCTTTTGGATTTTTAGGGTCTTAACTGTAGTTCAGGCCGGCCTTGAAATCCTGTATAGTCCAGGTTGGCCTCAAGTTCGTGGCAGTCCTCCTGGTTCAGCCTCCTGCGTACTAAGATGGCAGACCTGTGCTACTATACAAGTACATTTAGATTCTGACACTTAGTGGAATGATTTTTTTTCTGCTCTTTCTTGCAGCCCTGAGAGTGTGCTCTGTAAGCTGTTCAATGGACCTTCCATGCAGAAGCCATGATGATCTTCCTATACCCAGCTCAATATCCCTCACCCTGTACTCTGCTTTCTGTTCAGTCTGGACAAAAACAAAAACGGGAAATTATGGGACGACTCTGGCTGGAGAAGTAGTTAGTTGATCTGATTGCAGAGAGGAAGAGACTCCCTAGGGCCACAGCACACAGTTCCTGAGATGCACGGCTAAAGTTTACAGCTGGCCTGCGGGGCAGCGGCCGGGCAGGGTCAGAAACGGGCTCTCCTTAGATCCGCTCGCTCCAGCCCCTGTTCTCTGCTGTCCAGATGGCTCGCTCAGATTAGGTCAAAATGCGTCACATAGCACACTGCCCATCCCCTGACATGAGTGCCTGTACAGATGTGTTTCCTCTTACACCTTGAGTTAAGAATAAAAGACCAGGGGTTCCTCAGCTGTGGGCTGCTTCCTGAGGCTTTCTCGCCCTGAGGAGCCTTGGCAGGACAGCCCCTCTGGGCCTCTTGGAGTTTGGACTGGACTTTGATTCCGAGTAATCTCTCATCCTCTGCGCCACTATGATTGGATACAGCGACATACTCCAATTTTTAAGATTTTTTTTTCTGGTCCTATGGTAATATGGAACCTAGAGCATTGGGAACACTAAGCAAGTATTCTTACAAAAATAATGTGTTTATTATTGAAAATTTGGGGAAAAAATTTGTATCACCCTTAAATCCGTGTGTCACAAATAAAAATTGTGGGTAGTCTTTAAGTTATACAAGAGCATTCCAATAATTAAGCAGTTATGTTTAATGGCTACTGTACTAAAATGTCGTTTTTGTGAGATGGGTAACGAGGGCAAACCCGAGGGTACTCTACCACTGAGCTACGTCCTAAGCCTGCATTTTTTCAGATGTCTAAGTTACTAGTTTGATGTCAAGTGTGGCAGTGCTCCTGCCTTCACCTCTTAAGTAACAGACTGCAAGCGTGTGCCACCATGCCCAGATGAAAAATTTCTTCTCCTCTGGAGAAGGGACACAGTTGACTATAATGTCAGAGGTTACAGAGCCGGAATTGGAAATCCAAAACTGCACCAGAAAATACGTGGGGCACTCAGGCCTTCGTTGTGTTCTTGTGAGGTATCGTGGCTCCTTGCCAAGTTAGTGCCTGTTCTCAAGAGTCTCCGCTTCTCGTTTCTAAATGTAGGGAATAATGTTTTTAAAGGAGTAATAAATGAAGATATTAAAAGACTCGTGCTCATTTTGTTTAGATAACAAAAGGAAAATGGATGAGACAGATGCTTCATCAGCGGTTAAAGTGAAAAGAGCAGTCCAGAAAACATCAGATTTGATAGTGTTGGGTCTTCCATGGAAAACTACTGAGCAAGATCTAAAAGAATATTTTAGTACCTTCGGAGAAGTCCTTATGGTGCAGGTAAATTTTACGTCATAGCAGTTGTGCCTGCCCGTGAGTAAGCACCGAGCCTTCCATGACTTCATTGAGCCTGTCCTCCGTGTTCAGGAGAGGAGTTGGAATGGTTGTTGCACAGTATTTGGAGAGAATACTGGAAAGTCGGTTTGACTGCATAAACACTGAGGTTGAAAGATAAGATTATCGCATGCAGGCTTAAGAGAAGGCGTCACCTTTTATAAGTCGGCTTAATATATCACTACTGTAAATGTGATCTAGATTTCCACTGGGTGCTTTTTTTTGTCAGGGTCTTACAGTGGCTCGGGTGGTGTAAGACTGGGTGTAGGAAGTGCTGTGATTACCACTCTGGGTGCCTCCTGTTGTTTTTCCTTGAATACTAAAGTTCTATTCAGTTGCTGTATGCAGTTGAAGCCTTTCCAATTCTATGTCAGGAAATTGATTTGTGATGTGTGTAGTGTTAGTAGAGTAATTTTATTCATGTCTTACAGGTCAAGAAAGATCTTAAAACCGGTCATTCAAAAGGGTTTGGCTTTGTTCGTTTTACGGAATATGAAACCCAGGTGAAAGTCATGTCACAACGACATATGATAGATGGGCGATGGTGTGACTGTAAACTTCCTAATTCTAAGGTACGTTGTTCCTTTTTATACTGTGGAAATTTTGCTGACAAACTTCTTAGGAGATACTAAAATAAAACATAACACTTAGGAAGCACAGTGGCATAATGTATTTGTGAAGCCTTTGATTTGTTTTTCTAGGGCCTTACTGCGTGCTGAATATTTTATGTTGATTTGAAATATTTAGTTTCTTACTCTCCCAAACTAAAACTCGGGTGTTTTGTTTCTTGCAGTGCTTGTGGTTGAACTTTTGCACACTATCTAGTGCACTACCACTTCAGCCACCGCCACCCACCCAAACTTCCTTGCATTCCTTTATTTCTGTTCACAGTTTGTTCCACAGTTATCTGTTAGAACAAAAAGGTGATCACAATCCGTTAATTCCAACCAGGCACGGTGGCACATGCCTATAATCTCAGCCCACTAGGAGACTGAAGAAAATCACAGTTCAGGGGGCTGGGGATTTAGCTCAGCGGCATAAGCACCTGCCTGGCAAGCAGGCCGTTGTGAGTTTGATCCCCGGTACCAATAAAAAAGAAAGAAAGAAAGAAAATCACAGTTCAAACCCAGCCTGGGCTACATGGTGACTGATTTAGCAAGACTCTGTTACAAAATAAGTTTTTAAACAGGAATGAGGGTTTAGCTTAGCATACCTTGGTTTTAACCTCTTAATACGCACTCACCAAAAAGGCCTGTTGTAAATAAAGGCCTAACTTGTTCCAAGGAGGCAGATAAGACTTGCTTAGTTGGAGCCTCACCGTGCTTGAATCTGGAGAACTTTTTAGTCTTTTTGATCTAAAGAAAGTGTACACCCTGTACTAGGGATTGAACCTGGGAGCGCTAAGCTACATCCCTCGTGGTGCCACCCCACACACAAACATGTCATAGTACCTCAGTGAGTTTGTCTGCTGGATCCTCCTGCCGTGGCCTCCTGAGTAAGGATTACAGGGATGTGTCACCGTGCCCTTCTTTAGAATGCTTCTGAAATTTAAAACTTCTTTATTAAAGGCCTACAAGATAGAGAAGTACAGATAAGAGTATGCGTGCTTCTTAGTGATTCACCCACTGTACGTGATAGATTCAGGGACTCCCTCCCGTGATGCTGTTTGTGTTGTTCATAATTTCCGATGTTTCTCCTTCCTTTTGGCGTGATCAGCAAAGCCCCGATGAGCCTTTGAGGAGCAGAAAGGTGTTCGTTGGGCGTTGTACGGACGACATGACTGCTGATGAGCTGCGGCAGTTCTTCAGTCAGTACGGAGAGGTGGTGGATGTCTTCATCCCCAAGCCGTTCAGGGCTTTTGCCTTTGTTACCTTTGCAGACGATCAGGTATTTTTCTTAGTCATTTGTCTCAGCTAATTAGGCAGTTTCTCTTGAACTTTTCCCATCCAGCTTTTCAAACCTTGTCATTTTGGCTAAGTATTCTTTCCTTTTTTGGCTAAGTTTTCTGACCTTGTAAGGTACAGGGTATGTGGGCCCGTATTTGTGGGGTACTCTTGATACATGTTTTTCAGGATGAGGCTTTTGGAGTGTCACGGATCTTTAGAAAAGGAACAGAAGTTTTACTGTTAATGTTACCAAAGCTAACGGTCATGTTGGAAGTTTAAATGAAATGAGCATTCACTGCTTTATTTTTCCTCCAAATTATGCTTAAACGCTAGGTCTTGTTGCTATTTTAGTACATCAATCAGTGGTTTAACCTTTTGTTTACACCCTTATTTCTTGCAGGTTGCCCAATCTCTTTGTGGAGAGGACTTGATCATTAAAGGAATCAGCGTGCACATATCCAATGCTGAACCTAAGCACAGTAGCAATAGACAGTTAGAAAGAAGTGGAAGATTTGGTGGTAATCCAGGTGGCTTTGGGAATCAGGGTGGGTTTGGAAACAGAGGGGGTGGAGCTGGCCTGGGAAACAATCAGGGTAGCAACATGGGTGGAGGGATGAATTTCGGGGCTTTCAGCATTAACCCAGCCATGATGGCTGCAGCCCAGGCGGCGCTGCAGAGCAGTTGGGGTATGATGGGCATGCTGGCCAGTCAGCAGAACCAGTCAGGCCCGTCGGGTAATAACCAAAGTCAAGGCAACATGCAGAGGGAGCCAAATCAGGCTTTCGGGTCCGGGAATAACTCTTACAGTGGTTCTAATTCTGGTGCTGCAATTGGCTGGGGGTCAGCATCGAATGCAGGCTCAGGCAGTGGTTTTAATGGAGGCTTTGGCTCAAGCATGGATTCCAAGTCTTCGGGCTGGGGAATGTAGACGGTGGGTTATGGGGAGTTGGTACAGAAAGGTGGGGATTTTTCTAAACTCATGGTAAGTATATTGTAAAATACATATGTACTAAGACTTTTCAGAATTGGTTTGTTCAGTGTGGAGTATATTCAGCAGTATTTTTGACATTTTTCTTTAGAGAAAAGAAAAGCTAAAGGAATTTTATAAGTTTTGTTACATAAAGGGTTGAAATATTGAGTGGTGGCTGAAAGTGAACTGCTGTTTGCCTGATTGGTAAACCAAGACACTACAATTGGTATCAAAAGGTTTCTCCTGTAATATTTTATCCCTGAACTTGTTATGTGAATTCTTTGCATGTTCAAAGTGTTAGCCATTGATTAGAAATACATTCTTTCTCCTTTTTAATTTGAGCCCCACCATATAGATTTTTTCCTTAGGAAATCTCCTTTTGGGAGATCATGCTGTCACCGTGTTTGGTTCTTTTGGTTTTGTTTTAGCACTTGTCTCCCCTCACATACAAAAGTACAATATGAAGCCTTCATTTAATCTCTGCAGTTCATCTCATTTCAAATGTTTATGGAAGAAGCACTTCATTGAAAGTAGTGCTGTAAATATTCCGCCATAGGATTACTTCTGTCTACATGCTTTCTCATTCAAGAACTCGTCATCACACTGCACGGGCCGCGTCTTTGACGGTGGGTGTCCCATTTTTATCCGCTACTCTTTATTTCATGGAGTCGTATCAACGCTGTGAACGCAAGGCTGTGATATGGAACCAGAAGGCTGTTTGAACTTTTGAAACCTTGTGTGGATTGATGGTGGTGCCGAGGCATGAAAGGCTAGTATGAGCGAGGAAAGGAGAGCGCGTGCAGAGACTTGGTGGTGCATAATGGATATTTTTTAACTGGCAAGCTGTGTCTCTCAATCCTGTGGCTTTGGTGAGAGTGTGCAGAGAGCAATGATAGCAAATAATGTACGAATGTTTTTGCATTCAAGGGACATCCACATCTGTTGGAAGACTTTGAGTTATGTTCTTAGATACCCACATTAGTTGAATGTGTTAAGTGAAATGATACTTGTACTTCCCTCCCCTTTGTCAACTGCTGTGAATGTGTATGGTGTGTGTTCTCCTCTGTTACTGACTTGTAAGTGTGGTAACGTGAACTGAAGCTGATGGGTTGAGAACATGGACTGAGCTTGTGATGTGCTTTGCAGGAGTACTTGGAAGCAGAGTTCACCAGTGAGCTCAGGTGTCTCAAAGAAGGGTGGAAGTTCTCATGTCTGTTAGCTCCCCATAAGAATGCTGTTTGCTGCAGTTCTGTGTCCTGTGCTTGGATGCTTTTATAAGAGTTGTCAATGTTGGAAATTCTTAAATAAAACTGATTTAAATAATATGTGTCTTTGTTTTGCAGCCCTGAATGCAAAGAATTCATAGCAGTTAATTCCCCTTTTTTGACCCTTTTGAGATGGAACTTTCATAAAGTTTCTTGGCAGTAGTTTATTTTGCTTCAAATAAACTTATTTGAAAAGTTGTCTCAAGTCAAATGGATTCATCACCTGTCATGCATTGACACCTGATACCCAGACTTAATTGCTATTTGTTCTTGCATTGTCCAAAGTGAAGTTTTTTCCTTTTTCTTTTTTTAAATCTAGTTTTGAATAAGTCTGGGTGACCACACGTAAAATGGTAAGCAGTACCCTCTAGCGTTTTCTTAGTGCCTCTGTGCATTTGGGTGATGTTCTGTTTACATGGCCTGTGTGAATCTCCATTGGGAAATCATGCCTTCTAAAAATATTCTCATTTGGAAGAGTGGGCAAACAGTGTTGATCATTTTCAAATGCTTTGTAGCAAAGCATATCAATAAAAAAGGGACCATAAGTATCTTTCTGCTGGGATCTGAAAAGTGGAATTAATTGCAATAGGGATAAAGTAGAAGAAACCACAAATTACCTTGTGCCTGAAGTCCATTAAGAAGCCCGATAGCTTTAAGAACGAGAAGGGTGGGTCGTCTGTCTGCAGAAGTGTTAAGTGGGCTTTGCCTTCCAAGGGGGAGGTATAGTAATGTTGGATAAACTCGCTTGCAGGACTCAGATCAGACTCATGATGCGTTGTTAAGATGTAAAAGCAATAAATTGGTTCTCTGTTGTACTGTATATATATATGTGTGTAACCACTGTGAGAACTGAGGAGTTTGTTTTCTAACTGGAAGGCTGTGCCTGCTCTTGTGTTGGTAGTTTATCTGATGCCCTTACCTACTTAAATTATGGTAAATAGGTTTGTCATTTTGCAAGTTGCGTGTTTTAAACATTTATAAACAAAGTCATTCTTTTGACCTGTGATTGCCACATTGTTTTGCTATTCAGTTTCTTCTGTAAAAGGATCTTGAGTTGTTCTAATATTTTTTTTTTTCCTGCATCTAAATCTGCATGATTTCCAAACCCTGTACCATCTGAATTTTGCATTTTAGCACTTGCACTGTTACTCAGCAGCAGTAACATGGTAACACTTAAAATGGTATTCGGGGACCTCCAAAGACTAAACTGACAAGCCGTCAAGGAGCCCAGGGGTAAGTTAACTCGTCAATGGCATGGTTTTAATCCCTTATTTACACTTGTTAAAAGTAGTTATTGGTCACACAAGGCTTTGATGAACATGTTGTGGTACTACATACCCATGGCTACTTATTCTGCCCTTAAAAAATTTTGGAGTTTAGAAGTATTTAAACTATTGGGCAAAGATTTGTTTTTGAAAGTCTTATTTGGTCATCTAAATGAATTCATTCTAAAAAAAATTTTTTTTTGAACCACAGTTGAATAAAAAGTTATGTTGCCACCACAGTTTAGTGTCTGGAGTCTTACTGGAAAAAACTTTCTTTTTCATGTGTGACAGTTACCTTTAAAAAGTTAATCTCAAGCAATTGTACTTTATATACACAAGAGAAATTAGACCTAAAACTTAGATTGAATTTTTATATATAATTACACTGTTTAGACTGAAACTCTATGAAAGGTTTACTGTTGAAACTCTTTAGGGACTAATAACCAACTAAAATCAAGTGAGATTCTAATGAATAGTATTAGGAAGAAGTAGGATGTTAGCTCCTGAGTAGCTGATTGGTGTGTGGTGCTTAGAACTGTCCTGCTGTTGCACGCTGGGGAGGTGGCTCTGCGCTGGGCGGGAGCTCTGCGCATCCTGTGGCTGTGGGTGGGCGTGTCCGCTGTTGGGCTTACCTTTGCCCTAGTACTTCATGCTCACTAAGCAGAAGGAAATCTCCAGATTGTTTCTAATAGTACCAGGTGGTTTTGGTTTTGCTGTGGGGCTTACTGGGAATCAAGCCATTTGTTTTAGTATATTTTATCATGTAAAAATAGTAGATTTCAGTCTGAAACACCAGTTTTTAGGCTGTGTCCAGTTCCCAGAAACATCTTTCCAGCTAAGTTAAATTCTTAGCACTGGGCTTAGTAAATCAAAGATTATGGGTGCTTTTAAGCTTTTTGAAATACGTTACCAAGTTGTCATTTATTAAGTTTGTATTGTCTTTGACAGTGTCCATGTTCTTTTGTCTGTTTGACAAGTGAAAAATGCTTTGCTTTTACTTTATTTTTTATTTGTCGGCAGTCTGAGGATTACACCAGGAGTCGCCCTCCTTTTTTGTTTTTGTTTTGGAGACAGGGTCTCACCATGGAATCTAGACTGGCCTGGGCTCCCTTACGTAGCTCAGGCTGGCCTTTAACTCATTGTGATCCTCCTGTCTCAGCCTCAGTGCTGGGATTACGGGTAGGCACCACCGTGCCCAGCATTCTTTCCTGACATTTTTTTGAGACAGGGTCTTGATAGGTTGTCCAAGGTAGAACTCAAACTTGGACTCCTGCCTCTTCAGTGCTAGGATTACAGGTTTGTGCCACTTTGCCCAGGTGTGGCATTTGTTTGTTTTTGTTGTTTGGTACCAGGAATTGAGGGACCTTGTGCTTGTCAGGCTGGCACTAATGCCGCTGAGCCCTGTGGCAGTGTTGGTTTTTGACATGGAAATTGGTGTGCTAATTCCTGAGCTAAGGAATTAATGTTTGCAATCCCACCACCTCAGAGTAAATTCTCAGATATTCCTGCACGTAGTACTGCTGTAATGTGTAAAGCGCTCTTAGAGATCGGTGAAGAACAGAAAGTGGAGCGTGGGTGTGCGGAAATGCCAGCGGTCACTCGGCGATGCAGCCTCGCGAGTGAGGCTGCACTGGCGAGGAGAGACAAGGATCACGGTGGTGATCGTGCGCCCCGGAGAGCAGCGCGGGTACGTGGGGGCGGAGAGCAGTGTTGATAGTTCTTGGGTTACACTGCCGCTGAACCTTTCACAGGTTCTTCTAAAATTCAGGAATCACTTACTGATTCAGACATGTAAACTAGAAGTTACTAATTATGTCTTTGATCCAGGGAATATAGTTAATGACTTTGGTGTATACCCCATACTGATCTGCTGCCCCGCATGTATTGGAGCCCCAGGACACAATCCCGCCCACAAACCATCTCTGTGTCTCATTGTCTAGAAACACTAATGCCCCTCCACTGTCGCCTCCACAGCTGTCCTTGCCCCCGGCTTCTAAGCCAGCGCACAGCATGTTGGCGGTCACTGTTCCCCCTGGGTGCTGCCGCTTGTCGTACACAGCAGTACATTTTTGGTGATCCACAATGGGCAGGTCCACAAACATTAGGTTTCTAGCAGGAAAACCTCTTTGGGTTAATCCCCATCCAGATGCAGTTCCAATGTCATTTGTCTTCATCAGGGATTCCGCTTCTTTTCTTGGCAGACAAATTGGCATGATGTTGCTGTTGATTACAACTTTATTCTTCAGTTTAATCAGTGCTATGTCATTGTCGAAACCAGCGTTGTGAATGTAACCTTCGTGGATAAACACAGCCTCGGCCCAGGCCCGTGTGTAATGAGGTGATAGTCTCTGCAGGGTGCCCATTCGAATGTCCAGGGAGGGTGCGTCATCTTTTTGCCCATAGACAGCATGAGCAGCTGTTAGGATCCAGTCATCAAATAAAAGTGCACCTGCTGCTGTAGTTTGGCCTAGTAGCAGGACTTGCCACGGAAAGTCACCAGGTTTTGCATTCTGCCCTCCAAATATACGTCCTCTGGTAGTAAGGTTCGATAGTCCACAGACTGGGAAAAGAAAAGATCACAGCTCAGTGATTTTTTTTTTTTTTTTTTTTTTTTTTTTTTTTTTTTTTTTTTCTTTTTGAGACAGGGGCTCACTGTTCAGTTTGGGCTGGGCTTGAGTTCACTTTGTAACCCTTCTCGAACTCGAAAGGATCCTCCTTCCTCAACCTCCTGGGATTACAAGTGTGCACCACCATGCCCAGCACTCAATGATTTTTTTTCTCACAAGTATTCTGCTCTGGCGGTGTGGGTATTTAGTCAACCAAAAATTACACCCCTTAAATTGGGTGGCCTCCATCCAGATAAGTGTGTCATCATTCAAGATCACATAAATGCATTTGGTATTTCTTACTCTTTAGAAAATGAATGAAAATTATCTCACAAAAATTACTTTGGCCCAAAACAGTTTTGAGTGCCCAGCTTGAGGTTAATACATAGAGCAGATGGGCATGCTCATGCTCAGGGCGGTGCGCTTACGGAGGCAAATGGACAGCACCCACCGCCACCACTTTTCTTCTGGACACTGGGTTATTTACATGAAGGTCTGGGAAAGTAGCAACTACAACGACGGTCCCTGAGGATTTGCAGAGTTACTTTCACGTTTGATCATACACACACAGAAATGAGAATGTTGCAGTTGTAGCCAGGACCCTTCAGGTTAAGGAATTCGTAATTTTGGACTGGTTTTGGTTCTTTGTGTATTTTGGTGATAGGTTCTCACTACATAGTTCAGGCTGACTTTAAATTCACAATGTAGGCTGGGCTTGAACTTGCATCAATCCTTCTGCCTCAGTCTCCTGAGTGCAGGGATTATCAGCATGTCCCACCATGCCTGGTTTTTGGTTCAAACACTGAAATGTCACTGTGTCCTTATTGCAAACTTAATTACACTCATTAATGGAGCATGTGTGTTTCCTGTTGTGGCAGTATACGTGCATTAAAACTTACAAACTTCAGCCAAGTATAGGTTTAAAAAAACTAAGCCAAATAGCACAGGAGTAATGAATATATTATTACTTTTAGTTTTTTTTTTTTAATCATTCTCAGCTGTTATTGTTGGAGCCAATTTGGGTAGAAAAAAATTTAAGTACTATTAAAAGGCATATTGCATTAATGTTTAAAAACCTAGATGTCATTGAAAACAATTGCTTAGGGAAATAATGAAGTTATTAGCTTTGGGTTTTAATAATAGCATTTTTACAGAGAAGAAAAGTAACTCAACAGAAGAACTGTTTATAAATGTATACATGGTTCGAGATAATTTTAAAAATCATTTAATTTTTTATGCTTGCCTAGTTACAAGGTCAGAAATAATCAAATGACTAAGGGCAGTCAGCACCTCCCAGCCTCTCCACACGGAAGGGGGTAATGAGAACGTGATCTCCGGGAATAATAACTTGGCCTGAGAGCCGAGCGCGCGAGGTAGGGGCCTGCCTCCCTGCCGCAGCGAAAGCTCCGCCTGTCGCCTCCCCCCCCCCCCCCCCCCCCCGTCAGTGCCGAATCTGTTGTGTGAATGTGTCCATTACCAGGCTCACAGACGGGCAGCGATTTTCCTCCTTGGGAGCTTGTCCAGAATCCGTCAGCCTCACACACATACTCACCTGCAAACCGTCGGATAAGCAAAACTGTAACTGCGTGTGCGGGTGCTGTCATGCGCGCGAATCCCCCTGGAAAAATGTTGATTCTCGGGCACCGGTGGGAGGTGAAGGTGCGTGGGAACCGTTTTACATGATTTCATAAATAGGAAGTCTGCATTACCATGTTTGCTTGCGAAGTGGAAACCTTTTAGATGTGTAACTTGAATATGTATCAAGATCTCAAGTGCTTAATGATAAGGTTTTGACTTGTTAAATTAAACCATTTGGAATATATTGTGTGTTTGTAGTAGTCATTTACTAGATAAGATCTGTTTTCAATTCTCACAAATTAACACCGAAGTCACTGTAGCTATAACATTCACTCAGTGGATGGGAGGAGCGCCTGTTAATCCTTTGTCCGTGTAGGCAGAAGTGTTTATTTTCAGGCCCCAAAGGCTCAGTGTGCAGGCGTCACCGGCCCCGTGTTAAAGCCCTGCTCACTTGCTCACCGTCACTGCCTCTCAGGGTGTAGAAGGGGGCTCTGCAGCCGTACTGGATCACCGCCGTGTAGGTGGTCACGTCGGGGCCTGTGATGTACTCCACTTGGCCGTTGGGTAGATCGTCAGGAGGGCCACAGTCAACAACTAGACAGGAAAGGGGGGGCGAGGGAGGGTCGCTTCGTCCCTGTGGGGCTCACCCTGGGCTGCCAGCATGCACGAGGCCCCGGCCCCCACCCCGCACTGCAGAGCAGCGAGCAGCGACCGAGCGGCACAGCCGAGCCTCATCCTGGTTCTCCTGCACACCGGACGTTCATTTCACCTCTAGGCAGGAGGTGGCGATCATTTTGGTGTGATTAAAGGGCCTTGCCCATCCTCATTCCACTAGATGGCTGGTGACAAGTGGGCGTCCCCCGAGGAAAAGGGTAGGATGTTCTCCCGAAGGAGGGGGCAGAATTTGAAAGATAGGGTGCTTAAGTCCCAGCACACTGGGAGGCTGAGGCAGGAGTACGGCCTGTTCTCAAAAGAACTAGCTGGAGATGCAGCAAGTGTGAAGGCCTCGAGGTCAGCTCTGGGAGCCAGAGGACCCCGTGCAGTTCTTAGCGCTCACGGAGCTAAAAGGGTCCAGGCCGCTACACACTGCAGGCTGCCGTTCTTTGCTACTGATAGGAAAAGGGGAACCCTCGAAGGCTGTGCAGTGGAGCCGCCACGCAGAAGAAAGCAGGTCTGGCTCCACGGGAGCTGGGCTGGAGGACTCTGTTCCTGAAGTCCTTTTCCTGAGTGGGGCCTTCAGAGAGCCGAAGCAGAGGGAGTGTGTTGATTGCACCTCCCTAGCAGGGGTCTGGACTGGAACTCGGCTCGCGTGAAATAGTTCCTGGCAGGAAAGCGGTCTTCAACACAGGCAAGCACGGGCTGGCTGGCTGGCTGGGTTTTGAGAGGGATCTTGCTGTGTAACCCAAGCTGGCCCTGCGTTCATTGCAGCGAGCCTCCTGCCCCAGCCTCCTGAGTGCTGGAATGCAAGCGTGCACCACCAAGCCCGACTGCTGTGGGTTTTCCTTAGGTGGTCTCAGAAACCCGGTGCAGTGCCTGGCCCTGGGGGAGCTCGCCTCCCCCAGCCTGCCTTCTTGCCAGAACTGCCAGACAATGCAGGAGGGGTGTCTGTCACAGGTGCACAGCTGAAACTGGAGAATTGGGGTTCCCCGTCACAGGTCCTGCACTGTGTGGGCGCCCGCTCCTGCTTACAGTAAGTCCCTGACAGGAATGTTACCGAGTTGCGAGCTTCCACAGAGATGAACGGGCCTCGCGTTACGAACACACATAGAAGCAAACAAGTTGCAGAAATAGCTCACGTGTCTGCTGGCCACTGTCAGCAGTGTGCGGCTGTGCACTCGGCAGCAGCGATGTGGGGGAGACGCTCGCTGTCGGGGTTACAAACCAAGCTGACTTACGACTGTTCTCCAGGAACAGAACTTGTTCAAAGTCAGAGACTCACTGTACTCTTGCTTTTCTAGTGCTGGGACTTGGGCCCGGGGAGCCCTAACCTACATCCACAAGTGGGCCTTTTTATCTTTAGACAATAACTTGCCCAGGGTGACAATGAACTTGGGATCCTCTTGCTTCAGCCTCCCAGGTAGCCAGGATTACCAGCATGCTCCATCACCAGCCTTTACTGTTCCATGACTAAAGGAATTAGTCTCATCGGCGGAGTGAAAACTTACAAAGCCTAAGCAAAGAAAATTCCACTAGGAACTTGCCAGGGAAAAGCCCTGCACAGCCTGTGCATCATGAAGTCAGGCGAGCATGCATAGCCACAGGCTGCCACGGCTGGGGGTGGGGCCGGGCAAGCAGGGTGTAACCCGTCCGCTTGCTTGTGGTACTAGGGATGGAACCCCGGGCTGCTTTACCACTGAGCTACCCCGCAGCCCCTTTTTAAAAAAAAAAAAAGTGTCCTGTAAAGTTTGAGATAAGGTCTACCAGGTCGGCAAGGCCCGGCTTGATTCTTTAAATAATGCACACGATCCTTAGTTCACAACGTGGTCGTTCCTGCCACTAACCTGGTTCGTGCAGAGGTGTATGTGTGTGGCGCTTACACACTCAGCACAAGCCACCCTCGCAACGTGGCACATGCCCACGCTCGCACACACAGTGTCTCACGGAGGGATACACACCAAAGCAGTGGTGGTGACTGCACTCTCCTAGGGTGGCGAGGTGACAATTAAAATGTATGTTTGCCTTTTTTTTTTTTTTTTTTTTTTGAGACAGGGTCCTGTTCGTTCTGACCTCGAGCTCAGGGCTATTTTCCTGCCTCAGCCTCCTGAGGGCTGGCATCAGAGTCGTGCCATCACACCAAGCCCTGTTTTCCATCTTTTCCAAGGAGACTACTTGTGTGGGTGGAAAAGATTTCCAGCGCACACTCCTGCTTTCCCGGGGAGCTTGGCTCTACTCTGCCCCGAGGACGCTGAGATGTGGAGGAAGAGAGCACATGGGACTTCCAGCCCTGGTAAATGGAGCCGCTTGGGGGCAGGGGCAGAGGGGGGCCAGGCAGCGACAGAAGCGCCAGGGTGGCAGCAGCGAGGGAGTGGTCACCGCGGGCCGGCCGTACTGCTGCACTCCGGCACTGGTCGGTCCCAGGAGCCGTCCTTTTGGCAGACCGCAGCAAAGGATTTCAGGGGCCGGGAGCCCTAAACGGATTCAGAAAGTTAACTCGTTCCATCAAGTCCCTCTCCAGAACCGGGCTCCCACCGCGCTTCCCGTGGCACTGCTACACGTGGGTCCCAAAGAGGGTGACGGCCACCAACTAGCCTCTGTGTCTGCGGGCACTCAGGAAGCCAGGACCTGGACACGCCCCAGCCAGCCCGGTGCAGAGCGATATCGGCCCGTTTGCTGCCCGAAGCCCAGCTGGTTTGGGCCACCCGTTACGTAGGTCAGCTGGCAAAGCGCCCTGGCACTTTCGGGATCAAAACTGCTCTTGGCAGCAATTTTGCTGCTTTTCACCGTGACCCAGGAACATGTCAGGTTTCAGGGTTCCTGCCTGTGCCCCGCTCGTTCTTTATAGAGTGCAGAGGGTGCGGGGTAGGTTTGGTAGAAGCCGTGCTGCATCAGCCTGCTTCTCTGTGGCCAGGGCCCTGAGCCAGAGGAAGCCACCAAAAATGCTCCGTGAGCATTTCCCATGTCTTCATCAGTTTTTTTGCTAATAGTGATTTATAGGAAAATTTTTTCTGATCCTGGTGGTAAGACCTTAGTACTATTATTATTACTATTTTGAGACAGGGTCTTGCTCAGTCACTGACTTGCCCAAGCTGGACTTGAACTCAAGATCCTCTTGTTTCAGCCCCCCAGAGTGCTGGGACTGGATGCATGCACTGCCATGCCCTGCTACAGAGAAACTATTCTCACTTCCTGAAAGTGTTTCTTTTTCTAAATTCAAACATTAAAAAATGAAAGAATATGATGGCGGCATTAGATTTATGCTTTAAAAGGAATCAAGATTTTTTTTTTTTAACTTGAGAATCTGAGCACATTTGCAATGGAAGGAGTTACGGTCGAGAGCCTGGCCAAAAAGTTTGCAAGGTGGGAAATTATTTTCCTGTTCTTGACCCTCCACAGGTCTGCGGACTGCATAGCCAGCTATCACTTCAATGTTATTACTTTTTACCTCTGGGATTCAGTGACAATTTTGAACAACATAAAGAGGACACGTTAATCTCTTACCTGTGCCCCCGAAGCAACGTGCTAAGCATTTTTAAAATTATCCTCCCTCTCCCTCAACAGCGATCACTATTTATAACTTTGCAGAACACACTCTTTCCCAAGGCCATCTCAGTTTTTGTGAGCCCAGGAGCTGTTTGGGGGAAGGGCACCAGGTGACCAGGGGGAGGCCTGTAATTGAACCCAAGGTGCTCTCCAAGCTCGCTGAAGAGGGTACTGTGCTGGAACCTGCCTTTCTGTTTCAGCTGCTGGAACGCGTGAACAGACGGAAAAGTTGCCCGTTTTAATCATACCGACTTCTACAACACGACGACAAGAAATAAAAAGGGCCCGGGGCCTGCGCTGGAGCGCGCTGGTACCGAGCATGCCTACACTAGTGCACCGAGGTCCTGGGCTCTGGAACCAGCATCAGAGTCTTGCTTTACAATTTTTTTAAAACAGAACCGATCTTTCCTTATTTCTTTGCTTTTTACCATTGAAAGTCTGGCGAGAAGCACCGTGCCTCCCCCCACCCCGTCCAGCAGAAACTCTGCACAGGAACACGACTCTGCGCCATTTGTTCCGTGGTCACTCACGTGTAGAAGCTCGTAGCCGACCTCGCAGACCACGGAGAAGCTGTCCCGGAAGACGTACTCGTCTTGCACGGGCGAAATGCGGCCGTTAGGTGGCGCCATCGGGTTGGGACACGGCTGCGCTGCGGAGAGCAAAGCAGGCCTTTTGGTTTGGACGTAGCCCGGGGCAGCCAGGGCTGGGCTGGCAAATCTGAAGTTCTTGGTTTGTGAATGAAACACTAGGAGAAGAGACCCTTGCACAAGTGCAGTGGCGTTGCTAACCCGGAAGGCAGGTTAACCTCAGCTGCTTCGGCTGGGACTCAGATGCGGGCAGCTGCAAAAGGCAGGTTTGCTGGAAGGTACAAGGCCTGAAAGCCAGAGCGAGGCTTCAAGGGAAAGAGGGAGACGCGGGAGAGGCACAGGTCTTGCAGTCAGAGGGCGTAGCTGCGTGGCTGAGTGGCAGAGCTCGAGGCCCTGGGTTCGATCCCCAGCATGAGAAAAAGAAGCCCCAGGCCGTGCTGGGCTGAGGACGGAGTGAGGGACGGCAGTGACGCTTCCCAGCGCCTTGCCGGACACCGCGTGGCACAGGGAGATGCCCAGGTCCAGACGCAGGAAACTGAAGATCCAGACAGACCCTGGGAGCCTGCAGCTTCCCCTCACCAGCGCCCCCACAGTGTGCAGGCCTCTGGGGAGACACTTCTGCTCTGGCCCCTTCCCGTGAGTCACCCCACATCTTTCTCCCCTGGGGTGGGGAAGCAACTTGCAGGCACAGCCTTGGTGGGAGTTTTGTGGGGGCCCCAGAGGACGGAACCAAGGCCAGGGTGGGGAGCAGCCTGAGAGGGAATTTGTGAGTCCCACACAGAGCCCCTGACCTGCTGTACCAGCCCCCTGCACCTGGACTCCCCGAACAGTGACGCCTCTGAGCTCATGCAGGGCTCTTCCCTCAGTCTGGAACACCCTTCCCTGCTCCACACCTGCTCGTCCTCTAGATCCAGCTTCGGGGCACCAGCTCCCCACAGGCTGTGCTTGCCACAGAGGTGGCTGTGGTGTGGTAACTCCCCCCCCCCGCTGGACTGGGGGCACAGGCCGTGGGGACGGTGGCTTCAGTGTTTCACATCCCTGTTACGCCTCCATGGGAAGGGAAGATGGGCGGTGGATGGATGGATGGACGGATGGACGGATGGGTGGAGGGATGAGCTGACGGAGAAGGGGTGCGTGGACCGGTGGGTGGTGGTGGATGGATGTCTCCATCTCCTGGGCACTGCGGGAGAGGCAGAGGCTCCTTCCCGCGTCTGTGCTCACCTGTGCTAGTGTAGTGGATCTTCCAGCCTGTGTTGTCCCCTGAGTCATCCGTGACAAAAGTGACATTCACCGTGTTGCTCTTTGTTTCGATCCTGCGGGGTGCCGTCTCCCCACACAGTGGGCCAGACTTCCCTGTGCCTGTTTGGATCTGAACCCCGAGGGCCCAAAGCTCTAGCACGCGCTGCCAGGCCCGGGCTGGGTGAGAGGGAGCCCCTCGGCGGCCCCTGTCTCCATGTGGAACCTGGTGGGGACCTCGCAGAGAGGCTGAGGGGCCCCGTAGGGTGCTGCGAGACGAGAGGACAGAGCCAGCGCCATACCTGGAGGGAGTCATAGGGACACTGGGTTTCGGGGTGCCACTCTACATCGAAGGGTCCCACGAAGTCCAGGACGACACTGAACCCCTCCTCCAGGCGGATGTGGTAAGTGCAGCTGGAGAGCTTGGGGTAGGGTCCTGGGTATTCGGGGCTGCTGAACTCCCCCGACCGCGCAGTGAAGACCTGGTCCGAGCACAGGGCTGGCGGGAGGAGGACAGGATGGTGGGGCTCACTCCCACCTGTCACCTTCTCTGTAAGCAGCAGGGGGCTGCTGCTGGGGACCGGGGCTTGTGGGCAGGACATCCTGGGGGTACCTGTGTCCTGACCTGCCATGCAGTCAGCCCCCGAGCCTTTGATACAGCCCCACTGCCCACCAAGGGCTGAGGGACTGAGAGGGTCGGGTCCTCTTGCTTGGGGGCTTTGGCTAAAGGGAGGGAGGCGCTGGACATAAAGGTTTCTGGCCGGGGACACAGCTCAGAGGTGGAGCTCATGCTTTACATGCACAAGGCTGGGGCTTGATTCTCAGCGTCACAATAAAGGAAAAAAAAATAGCTCCCCAGGGTCTCTGCCACCAGCAGAGTGGAGGACAGGGACACCCTGCGTCTGTGGCAGTCCAGAGGTGAAGGGAGGTGGGAGGGAGGGCCTGCCAGGTGAACTCACACAGGAGGAGGAGCAGGGTCCCCATGACCCCCGGGGGTTTGGGAAAGGGAGGAGGTGGCTCCTGGGGCCCAGGGTCCTTTCTGCTCCAGCCCGCCCCAGTGATTCCTGTTGCTGCATGGATAAGGGGTGTCCTTGGGTTCCTGGGGTGCTGTCTACCAGGGCCTCTGGGGCTCTTCCTGGGGATGGGCTTGGCACAGCAGTAGGAAGCTGGGTTCCACCCGCAAGGTGAGGGGGTGAGTGTGGCAGCCGAGGCCTGCAGGCTGCGAGGTCCTGCGGTGCCCAGGGAGTGGCCCCTGTGCAGTGGGGAGCCCAGAGTCCATCAGGGTGACACCTGCCAGGTCTCTCGGCCCCAGCCAGCTCTGAACCGAGCTGCTCCAAGAGTGCGCAGAGCTCAGTCTTTGGGGACCAGCAGGGCGCAGGAGCACTAGGTCCCATGTGAGCCCCATCTCAAGGGGGGCGGGGGACCCTCAGGCTGCTGAGAGAAGGAGCTGGGGTCCTCTGAGTCTTCCCCGACCTCCCATAGAGACAACAGGCGTGGTGCCGGGCCAGGTTTATTGGTGGGTGGAGGCAGGACAGTGGGGGGACCCCATGGGCAGCCAGGGTCTCTCCTGACTCAGTTGCAGCCCGCGGTGGCCCTGGCTTCTGACCCTTGGGCCAGGGCAAGCTGGAGTCAGGCAGATCAGGGGCTCTGCTCTGGAAGAGATAGGGGTCAGGGGACACCAAGCAGGGACACAGGTCAGGGCCAGTTCCCTGGGACACGGGCAGTCCAGGCGCCTGGTGGGGCTGCAGTGAGGGGCCAGTGTCCTGAGGCCGGGGCAGGTGGCTCCGAGCACAGCCTCCCCCTGTGTTCCCTGGGTGGGGGCAGGTGGGTCCCCCTCACCTGAGCAGGTGCGCTTATTCTGGTGTAGGACGTAGCCTGCCCGGCAGGAGCAGTAGAAGCCACCCAGGTAGTTGTGACAGTAGTGGTCGCAGGGCGGTGACTCCTCTGGGGACACCTGGCATTCGTCGATGTCTGGGAGAGAAGTGGGCAGGGAGTCAGGAGGAAGGGGCTGGACAGAAGCTGGCCTGGCCTGGGACTCTGGGGCCCTATGGTCTCAGTGGTGCTGGGCCGAGCCCCCTGGTCCTGGGATCCAGAGACAGAAGCACTCCTCTGTTTGCCTTTGTTTTTTAGGCATGGTCTCCCTGTGTAGGGAACACCGGCCTAGAATTTAAAATCCTCCTGCCGCAGCCTCCTGCGTGCTGGAATTACAGGCGTGCACCGCCACACCTGGTACAAGCACCTTTTTTAAACCAATGAGAGACCGACTGCCCTTCCTGAAACCACCAGCCGGTGAAGGAGCCGAGCAAGGTGCTGCGTGGCTCTTAGCCCACCACTCGGGAGGCTGAGGCAGGAGGGTCTTGAACTGAGGCTCTCCAGGGCTGCAGAGCAGGACTTTGCAGAGCAGGATAAGCAACAGAAAGAGAGCCTGCTGCCCCGGTCAGGCCTGGGCAGAGCTCAGGCTGGGGACCTCGCCTTGTCCCATGGTGCCGGGCCGTGGCCTTAGGCCTGAATCTCCAGAGGTGGGGGACCGAGCATGTGGTGGCCAGGGAGCCACCCAGCTGCAGACGGTGCGGCTCACCTTCGGCTGCATAGAAGGCTTCGAAGCCCTTGAACGGCTTCTCGTTGGAGTAGTCGGAGCGGAAGGTGATGTCCAGGCTGGGGCCCGGTGAGTAGAAGGTGTCATTGCCGGGTGCCCGCTCGGTGTCCGTGCTCTGGTGCCCACACAGTGTGGCCAGCACCTTGGTCCCCGAGCTCAGCTGTGGGGTCGGAGGTCACGGGGGGAAGGCAGGGCCCAGGCCCGTCCGGATGGGATGTCCCCAGCCCAGGAGGATTGGGAGGACCCCCCACCCCTCCCCGGCCCCTAGAGTCCGGCAGAGGTGGCACCTGGACGTAGTCGTACTCGCACAGGTAGGACAGCTCCAGATCGAAGTGGGTAAAGTAGAGGCGCAGGCGGTAGCCGGGGGGCGCGGCCAGGGCCCAGTGGCGCTCCTGGTGGTCTGCGTACTCACCCGGGAAGCCAGGGGACGCCAGGCGCCCAAACAGGGGCTCAGGCCACTTGGGGCCCATGGAGGCAGCCGCTGCCGAGCCCCACAGCAGCCCCAGGGGGACGAGCAGCCCGAGGGGTGACACGGTGGGCGCTGCCACCTGCCCCATGGCGAGCCGTCCAGAGGGCCTTGTGACTCTGAAGTGGCTCCTCACCTTTGCTCTGTTTGTCCAGCCCTGGCCCTGCCCCCTGGTTCTGGGAACGGACCCCGTGACTTCCTCCTGGCCCACTTCCGGGCAGGGCCAGGTCACTCCAGGACCAGGAGTGGCAGCAGCGTGGGGACAGTCTGGGGACGCGCCTGGATGTGCCTGTGCTGCCCTGCTCTTCGAGCTTCCTCCCCTAAAGTGGCCTGCGAGGTCAGAGGGAGCTGGGTCCCTCGGTGAGGTGGACAGCAAGGGCTCCTGGCGGAGATGTAGCCAGTACCAGTCGGGGTCTCCTCTCCATCACCCCAACTCCCCAGGGCCTAGGAAGAGAACGCAGGCGGCTGTGAGGATGGACGGCAGCGAGAGCGACTGTCCGTTGCCTGGAGAGAGGATCTTGCTATGTAGTCCAGGCTGGTCTTGAAGTTGAGGTGATCCTCCTGCCTCAGCCTCCCGAATGCTGGGATGGATGGGAAGGACGGATGGGTAGGTGGGAATAACGATCCCCTGGCCAGCAGTTCCCTTCCCTTCCTGGAAGGGAACCAGGCACTGGTGGCACTAGGTCCTTCTGGAAGTGGTTAAGGAACAGACCACCCCTCCTTCCTGCAGCTTGGAGATGTCTTCCTTGGAGATGTCTTATATAAAACATAAAACAGAGGCTCCCAGGCCCTGCTGGGGACAGGGGCGTTGCTGAGAGCCCAGCTGCCTCCCTGCCCGGCTCCTGGCACCCACCCGCCAGCTCTGCGGCTTTAGCTCAGTTTTGGGTGCTGGCTGAATCCAGGGCCTCATACTGAGCCACCTCTGGGCTTCACTAAGTCATCACGCTGCGTAACACACTGCCTGGCGCATCCAAGGCCTTGGGTTCCGGCCCCAGCAGCCCCTTTCTCCCGAGAGAGTGTCCAAAGTCAAACTGAAAAGTCACTCATGCCTTCCGAGGAAAGTGTGGTGCAGAGCCGGGCACTGCCTCCACCCCCAAGAGCGCTCTGCCCTGGAGGCTGAGGCAGGCAGAGCGTCCCAGGTCTGAGTTCAACCTGCAGAAGGGAGCAACTCTGTGTCAAAAAACATTGGGGGGAGGGTAAGTTGCTGGGGTTTGAACCCAGAGCTTTGCACTGAGCCTCATCCCAAACCATTCTTTTGGCCCTGGGTATTGAACTCAGGACCTCACAGGCAGGTACCAGGCAGGCACTGTGCCACTGAGCTAAATTCCTGACCACAAACCCTTTTATTGATTGATTGACTGATTTGTTCCTTTTGGCGCTAGGGATTGAACTCATGACCCGTGCGCTTGCCAGGCAGGTGCTGGCCAAATCCCCACCCTGATTATACTTTTTTTTTGAGACAGGGTCTTGCTATGGAGTTCAGGCAGGCTTTGAACTCACTAGGTAGTCCAGGTTGGCCACAAACGCATGCAGTTCCTTCACTTCAATCTCCCAAGTGGGATTATGGGCAGGTGGCACCACACCCAGCTTGACTGATTTTTGAGACAAGGTATCACTAAGTCACTGCATTGCCTGGGTTGGGTTTAAACTTGTTACCCTCCTGCATCGGCCTCCCACAGTGTTGGGACTGCAGCAATGCACCCTGAGTCCAGCCTCAAAAGACATTTTTTTCTGTAATCCCAGCACTCAGGAGGCTGAGGCAGGAGGATTGCCATGAGTTTGAAGGCAGCCTGCACTATATAGCCAGCCAGATCCTATTTCAAAAAACTACAATAAATAAACAGCATTTAAAGGGGTTTGGGATGCAGTGTAGTAATAGAGAGCTTGCATAAAGCCCTGGGTGTAATCCTTAGCACAAAAACAAGAAGAGCAGGGTATTATTATTATTATTATTATTTATTGTCTTTTTGAGACATAGTTTTGCTTTTGCAGTACAGGCTGGCCTTGAACTCACTTTGTAGCCCAGGCTGGTCTTGAACTTGTAATGATCCTCCTGTCTCAGCCTCCCAAGTGCTGGGATTACAGGTGTGAGCCACCACGCCTGGCCAGGATATTATTATTATTATTATTATTATTTTTGTCTTTTTCGTTTTTATCGGTACCGGGGATCGAACTCATGACTGCCTGCTTGCAAGGCAGGCAGCTTATGCTGCTGAGGGATTTAGCTCACCGGTATAAGCACCTGCCTTGCAAGCAGGCAGTCGTGAGTTCGATCCCTGGTACCGATAAAAACAAAACAGACAAAAAAAAAAAAAAAAAAAAACTATTCAAACTGAGGATTTTGATGCTCTCCTGTCTCTCAGCACTTTGGGAGGCTGAGGCAGGGAGATCACAAGTTCAAACTCATACCAAGACCTTGACGGGGGTGGGGGTGGGGGTGGGGAAGCACTTAGAGAACAGCAAAAAAGTCTCAAAAACTGAATATGTTAAACATGAAGTCTAAAAAATGTTTGAGAGGTACAACTGAAGAAATTTTCCAGAAGACAGATAACAAGAGAAAAGGACACGTGAACCTAAATAAAGACAGGCCTTCAGGGGTGGCAGTGCGGCTCAGTGGCGAGCGCCCAACTTGCACACCCGAGGGCCTGGGTTCCATCCCCAGCACTGGGAAAAAATCAGAGCGTGTTCAAGGGTTGGTCCAGCAAACACTGGATGCCTCTGAGGAAGCCTGACAAGTGGAAGTTTTAGAGACAATAGTGAGGACAGTTACGTCAGATCCTCGGAAACAGCAATCCCCGGCCACAGTGATTAATAAGCATGGCGTCAGCGTGAGCTGGAGAGTTGGCTTCTGGCCGGATATCCTGCGCTGAGTGCTTTCTGTGTAAACTTGCGGTGGCCCCATATTCGACTTGTGGTTTTGGCAGAGGGTTTGTGACAGTCGCTGTTAGGCAATCGTGTGTAAGAACCCTTCTTTGGTTTTGAGACAGGGTCTTGCTACGGAGCCCAGCTGGCCTAGAATTCTTGGGGACCCTCCTGCCTCAGCTTCCTGAGTCCCGGGATTATAGGCATGCACCACCATGCCTGGCACACATGACAGATTTTAGAAACCTTACTTTTGCTAGGTGTGGTTGTTAAAGACAGCTAAATTAGGAAAAGATATTACAGGCAGTCAGACAGGGGTGGGCCCTCAAGGGAGTCAGTGCAGAAGATGAGAACACAGCACATTGCAACGATGGCTGGAGGCTCAGCTATTGAGGGCCAGGCCTCAAGACCAGGGCGGGACGACCAGGCCTCCCTGCCTCCTCAGGGACAGGCAATATACTGCAATTGTCATCAGCTGGCCTAATAAATCTAGCCGGACATCAGTCACCCAGGTTGCGTGACCAGGACCTCCTGGCACATCTCTTCCAAAAACGGTCCTGGTTCTTTCTCTGCACACTTGCAACATGACCTAAGCACTGCTGGTCTTACTGGCTGGTCACAGCTTTGCCCTGCCTTGTACCCACTCGTGATTTTGTACCCACCTTGTGGTTTTGCTCTGTAGAACTTCTAAGTGGGGACCATGGCAACCACTGGATTCCCTCCCGTCTCTCAGGGTCTTTCTCTATAAAGTTTCCTGTCTGGACCACCGCTGTTCCTTACGGTTCATTTTTCAATCATGGGGAACACAGATTTGGTGTCTGGGACACGTAGCAGGTTAGGAGCCCCACTGTGTCCCTTACATCATGGAGAGGTCCTGTGGCAGGGTAAACTGCACAGCGAGGCTGCCCCACTCCAGAAAATTAAACACACAAAAGCTACCTCCCTGTCTTAGAGCAGCTGTTGTGGTCCTCACTACACCCAGAGAAGGGAAGCAAGAAGGGAAGACCTGGCTCCCGCTCAGCCGGGCAGCACAGCGTCCTGGACAGGTCACCCGCTTGCTGAGCAGAGGTTCACGGAGAAGCATCAGGCCAGGTGAAGCCTGTGATCCCAGCGCTCAGGAGACTGAGGCGGGAGGCTCAGAGTTGGAGGCCACCCTGGGCTGCAGTGACATCCTGCCTCAAAATAGTAAAGTTAAATAAAATAGGCTTCAGAGAGCTGGTGAAGAGTTCGGGTATAATCTGTGATTAATTTATTGAAAGCTAGGAAGATGAAACGACGAACACTCCAAGCCAGGACTGAATCCTGGAAGGCGGCCGCTGGGCAGCGGACACAAGTGGCCGTGGCCATGCAGCATGACAGTGTGAACCAAGTCACCAGCAGAGCCGGACTTGCTCACGGGTGGGCGAGGGGTGCAGGATGGGGGTGGAGCTAAACCCTCACTTTCTGGCAGAAAGGGCACAATAGGGACAGATGCAGCCCCTCAGGATGTGTGACCTCAGCGCAGGTGGCTGGAGCGGGCAGACACCAGCAGAGCAACTGCCGACCAAATCCTGAACCCTCTGCCCGGGAGGCAGGTCAGACTCCACAGCTGGCCCGAGTCATGTGGCTGAGAGGCAAGCGCCACAATGCCCCCTCCGCTCATTTTTGCCAGGGTGGTGGCGGTGGTGTTGAACCTGGGGCCTCTGCACTGAGCAGTTCCCAGAGCTTCTCAACATTCTGACAGTGTCGGCGAATACTCAGGCTGGGTTTGAGCTTGTGATCCTCCTGCTGCCTCAGCCTCCCAAGGAACTGGGATTGCAGAGTCAGCTCCCTCCCACAGGCTGCAAACCAGGACTTCCTGTCCCCTCCTGGGGCCTGAGCGCTCGCTAGGACAGCTCACGGGACCCTGGGAAACATGTTTACGGGCAGAGAAGGGCACAGGACAGGCACAGGATGCAGAGGCTGAGCCTCAGCGGCCGGGCCGGAGATCTCTGTGCAAAAGTACTCAGCAAGGTGAGGCAAAGGATGGGTATTTTTTGTGTGCTGGGGACGGAACTCACACCTGCACACTTACCACGCAGGTGCTTATGCCACTGAGCTAAGCCCCCAGCCTTTTTTTTCTTGAGGATAGACATTTCAAGGCCAGCAGTTCAGGGTGGCCTTAAGCTCACTTCGTAGCCAGCTTGCAATGATGCTCCTGCCTCAGCATCCCGGAGTGCTAGGATGCCCAGCTGGCTCAGCCTGGGGATTTACCAAGACGCCACCTTGAGGTGGAAATGCAGCAGGGCTGGACAGAGCTGTGCAGAAGCCCCGAGTTTTGCTATGGTGCGCACACACTCCCACGCACAAAGCTGCTTCTGTGTCAGTGGACCAGGTCACATCTGCACCATGGCCATCAGGACAGGGGCCCAGGACCACGCTCCCACGATGACCTTGCCATGTCTCTAGCCAAAGCTTTCTGGGAAGGCTCACTGTTCCTGCCTGGAAGATGGGCTGCTGGGCAGAGCCGAGTGGCCCAGGTCAGAGTGAGTGGGGGGCAGAGCCAGCCCAAGGCCCCCAGGCTGCCTCTACCTTCTGAGGTGACCCCTGACTGGGAACCCACTGTGCACCCTTCTGCTGGCTGTGCCCAGGGTGATGCCAGGACTGGGAGCCGTGGCAGCCCCGGGGTGGGGACCCTAGAAGGGCAGCCTCAGAAGGGTTGCATGGCTGGGCAGGCAGGCATCACCTACACGGTGATAACAGCACCTTCCTCAGTGGCTGGGGAGACGGAACCAAGGTTCACACCTGCAGCACATGGCACTGTTGGACTGAGACAAGGGGCATCCCGAGACTCCCTGTGCGCAGGGGCCAGGCCCTGCAGCCAGGCAGCTTTAGGACCTGCTGAAGTGCAGATCCCAGCCTGCCACCTACTGCCAAGGCTGCCCTCAGAGGGACTGGCCGAGCTCTTTGTCCCTGTGGCCAGGGACAAAGGGCTGAGGTACCTGGGCAGCAATGAGCAGAGGGCCAGCAGCTGCACCTGGCCTCCCCTCTCACTGCTCCTGGAGGCCCAGAACCAGCCCAAGTCTGAGAGTTCGAGGGGCTTCCTGTGGTCCTGAGCCAGGCGTAGCTGGAGCCCTTCCCTCCCATCTGCGCTGGGCCAGGGTACAACACTGAGCCAGTGTGCAAGGTCCAGGGACAGGGCGGGAGACACCTGGGAGACACCTGGAGTGGTGAGGCTGCAGGTTCAGCACCTTGGAGAGGGAACAGCCCTGAGCCCGGAGCACAGAGCTGGCTGCAGGCCTGAGCTCTCAGCAACTCCAGGGGACATGATGCGCGTGCGTGCGTGCCTCTGTCTGGACTCAGCAGAGCCCACTGCCTCCCAAGCTCCAGCCACACTCCAGCAGGCCCCAGGGACAGGGCTCTGGCCACACCATGGCCCCCCGGATGCTGTGTAAGGGCTCACTTCTCAGCCTCAATGGGCCCTGCAACACTGCCCTGGCCTGAGGGCACCAGGGGTGAGTGGCCACTTGGTTCTCAGGACAGATTAAGGTGACTGCTGTGTCCCTCTGGGCCCAAGGTCCAGGGCTGGCCCAGTGGGGCAGGAGGGGGGGCCATGCAGACCCTCACACCCTACACCCTGGTGATGGCTCAGGTGGCTCCTGCTGGGACCAGCGAAGGCCAGAGGACACGATGGTGAGCTTTGTTATAAATACGTGTTTGCTGAGGGGTGAGGGGCAGACGGTGCTGTACAGAGCTGGTACGGTTGGGTGTGGGGCACACGCAGAGCCGCCCAGCAGGGCTGGCAGGCGGCATCCTGGGGCCTGTCACACACGGCCGGCGGTGAGAGCTGAAGGGGTCGGTCCTGGCTGGGGGCCCGCCATCCCCTGAGGCTCCCCGGTCCAGCCCGAGGTCTCGGACAGTGGCACGGTGCGGCACCAGGGCTCAGCTTGCATCGTTCAGGGCCTGGCGGGACAGGAGGGCGGTGAGGAGGACGCTCCGGCCCCTGGGGGCCGAGCTGGCAGGGGAGCCCCGGGGCCGCCACACACCTTGCGGGCGAACTCGGGCAGCACGAAGGCGGCGCGGTGCACCTCGGCGTTGTAGTACCTCAGCTGCCGCTGCTCCACCTGCGCCTGCGTCAGCTGCTGGACGGGCTCCCGGAAGTTGGTGTTCTGGGGACCCGGGACGGGGTGGCATCAGGCAGGGCCGTCCGTGCCCGCCGTGCCCTGCCCCCTGGCAGCACCCAGCTCACCGGGTTCTTGCTGCACAGCATGAAGCCGATCTGGCCGCTGGGGTAGGTGGGGATGGTGCAGTAGGCGTAGCTCACCACGGGGAACAAGGACCGGCAGAACTGCCGCATCGACTTGATGAGGTCCAGGTGCAGCCACTGGCACTCACCTGGGGGCGGGCGGGCGGGCGGTGGCAGCACATGAGCCTCAGCTTCGGGCCGGTCACCTGCCCGCCCGCCCGCCCGCCCGGTGCTCACCCTGGCAGCAGAGGACGCCGTCCTCCTTCAGCGCCGTCTTCATGAGCTGGTAATAGGACTCCTTGAAGAGGCTCTCGGCAGGGCCTGCAGGGAGGGGATGATGAACGCGTCCCGGCGGGGACCTCAGGGACCAGCATCGCCCCTACACGGACACACGGCTGCCAAGCCCCGGCCATCCCCACCCCACCCCGCTGCATGCCCATGCTGGCTGGTGGGAGCAGAGCACACAGGGAGAGAAGGCAAACAGGCTCCAAAGGCCACGACCGCACCATGCTCCTGGGCACCCACGCTGATTTTCTTTTTCCCCTCTGCTGTTTTTGAGACAGGGTCTAGTTCTGTAGCCCAGACTGGCCTCCAACTCACAGCGACATGCCTGCCTCAGCCTCCCGAGCAGAGGGACACAGGTGTCCACCACCACACCACACTCCCATCTGTGGACTCGGGGCTGTGGCCTGGTATGGACCCTTCTGTCCCGAGTCTTGCTGGAGGCGGGGGCGCAGCTCTGGGTTGGGGGCCCCCTTCCTCTGCCCCGGAGAGCAGGCCCAGGGAGGCAGGCAGCCCCCGCTCACCCACGGGGTCCGAGGAGTCCGTGATGATGATGTCGAAGGCGTCCCGGTTCTGTTTCATGAACTCGAAGCCGTCGCCCACATGCAAGGTCAGCTTCGGGCTGGAGTAGCCGACGGCCATGCTTGGCAGGAACTTCTTAGAGACTTGGATGACGTCCTGGGGAGGGCACGGAGGACGAGGCTGGACCATGAGGGTCAGGGTCTCTCCTGGGGCCTGTGCCCCTTCCCTCCACTCTTCCCGGGGTGGCGGGAATGGAAGCCAGGGCCTTGCGCAGGACAGGCGAGCAGTCTGCGTCCTGTGCCGCCTGCCTCGTCCTTGAAAGTCTGCTGCTCCTCTCAAGCCTTCCTGAGTCACCTTGTGATTATGTCCTCAAATTTGGATCATCTCCTCCAAGGGCAGATGGATCTGTCTGCCCCCGTAACCCCCAGTCCCTTGACCAACACCTGCCACAGTAAACACGCCCTAAAAATGCTTAGGTGAGATAGGTGTGGGGCCAACGCCTGCAATTCCAGGTCCCTTGGAGGATGAGGCAGCAGCACAAGTTTGAGCTCAGCCCAGATAACTAAGTGATTTGGTGAGATCTTGTCTCAAAAAGTAAACTCAGGGCTTCCCCCTGAACTGCATCCTTGGGCCTTAACTCCCACTTACTGGGGAGAAAACTATCTTAGTGTAAAGGTAGATATTTTAGCAGTTGGAAATGTCCCTAAACCCTCCCTGGAGCTTAAAGCTAGTCGCTTTTTCTTACCAGGACCAGTGCCCACCTGCATTACATGCATGCTGGGCCTTCCACCATCCTGCTGTCCTGCTGGACTCTCCCAACGCTGTTTTTTCTTTGGAAAACTGCAGACTGCACCCAGAGCCTTTGTACACCTCCCTGGCCACTCCTCTATCCCCCCCTTTTTTTAAGTTTTCAGGTAATACCTTAATAAAACCAGACTGGGCTTGAATTTTTGATCTTCCTGCCTCAGCCTCCCAGAGTGCTGAGATTATAGGCCTGTACCACCTCACTGGGCTTCAGCACTGGTTTTTCAGATGAGCAGACAGACACCCAGGAGAGTCAAGCAGCTTGCCTCAGGTGCACGGGACAGGCAGGACAGGGCAGGATAGGGCAGGGCAGGGCAGGGCAGGGCTGGGCTGGGCTGTGCCCAGCCCTTGGCAGCAGGGCCACAGGCCTGGCACTCACCTCATCAATTTCGCACTGGACCACAGACTCCACCGAGGGGTGCTTCACCACCTCACGCAAGACACCCCCGTCTCCACCGCCGATGATCAGCACCTGAGGTGGGGACAGTCAGGTGCAGGTCCTGCCTGCCGCGAGCAGATCCCTCCCTAGGAGCCACCTGGGGCGATGCTGTCTCCCATCCCCAGCTTCCGGCCTGCTTACTTCGTTCTCGTCTCTCAGAGTAAAGACCTAGCCTGGGTTCCCTCTTCCTGGGAGCCCCTCCCCGGGCTGCTGGGCTTCCGGCCTGGCCGAGGAGAGGCTGTCAGGCCTCCCCTGGTTGGGACGGCTCCGCCAGGGTCGACCCTCGCCCCAAGTCCCTGCCAGCTCTGGCAGTCACCTGGCTGAGCCTGGCGGGTGCGCGGTACCTTGCGGGGATTGGGGTGGCTGCACAGCGGCAGGTTGGCGATCATCTCTTGGTAGGAGAACTCGTCCCGCTCCGTGCACTGGATGACGCCATCTAGCACCAGCACGTTGCCGTAGGTCTTGCTGCGGAGTGACAGTAGGGGACCTGGGTCCTTCGGAGTGGGGGGGACACACCGTGCCCCGCCCGGGATGGGGAGACGGGGTGACACGTGGCGGGAACCGGGGTGGGGCCCGGGGTCTCCGGCTGACGTGTCCAGGACTGACACGTGGAGCGCGGCGCACACTGCGGCCCAGCCCACGGCGCGGGGTGCAGGCGGCTCGGCCCCAATGTTTGCCGGGCCTGGTTCGCGGGAACCGGTGACAGCTGTGCCGCGGAAGCGTGCGGAGAGCGGCGTGCGGGGTCCAGCCGGGGAGGGCGCGGCCCGCGGGGTCAGGGGGCGCGGGCCGGGCGGTACCTGCGGAAGACGAGGATGTCCTGGTACCGAGAGCGCTGGTGGTGGAGCAGCTGCTCCACCTGCAGCGACAGGGCCTGGCCGGGCCACAGGCTGCATGTCTCGCGGAACCAGCCCTCGCGGATGGCGGCGGGACCGGGCGCAGTGGGGCCGTCGAGACCGGACTCCATGGCGGGCGGGCGGGCGGGCGGCGCGGGGTGCAGACCCGGGACTGCAGGCCGCGCGGAGCCGCAGCACAACGGGACCTGCTCCGCCAGCCGCCCGCGCCGCAACCTAACTAGGCCGGCGGGGCGGGACATGAAGGAGGGGCGGAGCCTCGGCTCTCCAATAGCGGCCAGGGAGCGCGCTTGCGTCGACTCGGCGGCGCGGCTTTTCCGGACGCTCATTGGCCACCGGACGGCAGCGAGGCGTCGATTGGCTGGGGCGTGCCGTCTGTCGGCGGCAGCAGGGTAGTGCGGACCGCGCGTGGGGCCACGTGGGGGCCCCCGGCGGCCGGGTTCCGGAGCGTATCGCGACGTCGGAAGGGGCCGCAGTGCCCACCTCCGGCGGTCGCACACCGGGTTCTGCTCCCTAGCTGGGATCCGAGGCGTGGAGAGCAGCCGTTGTGACCCGGCGAGGGGCTGCGGGTGGCTGCAGAGGAAGCGTGGTGACGTTGCGTCGGGCGCTGGCACGCGTTGGCCGGGCTGCAGAAGCGGGCCGCGGGCAGAACGTATCCCGCGCCGGCCTCGGACCGGGCTCCTCTGTGACCTGAACAAATTGCGTGGTTGGTCGGGGCGCGACGAGGACTTTTATTTCCCCGAGCGGGCGGCTGTGGAATAAGAAAGTTTTTTTGTAAACGAGTTCCTAAGTTTACCGGCAGCCGCTAGGAAGAGGCCCGCACATGCCCGTTCAGCACCAGAAAGACCGATTTTTTTCTTTTGACAGACTGCGCCTTGAGGAGTGGGCGGGAAATGTGCGGTTATGAAAATGTCAAGGAACTTTTCCGAGCCCCATTACGCAGTGCTAATTACAGAATGTGAAATATTAATTGCTAATCGCGCTACATGCAGTTGGAATGCCAAGGAAGGTGAAGCTGCGGAAGCTATTGGCGACAGTGGCAGGGAGGTTTCTGACGGTTCACAGCCTCACCTGGAGCAGAGGCTGCAGTGTGAGTGATTGGCAGGTGCAGCTGCCAGCCGGCTTGTAGGTGTCCTGGCTGATGGGAAGCTTTACTTATTTATTTATTTATTGAGACAGGGTCTCGCTATGCAATTCAGGCTGGCCTTGAGCTCACTTTGTAGCCCAGGCTGGTCTTGAATTCGCAATGAGAGTGCTGAGATTACAGGCGTGAGCCATCACGCTTGGTAAGCACCATTTAAAGAGTTGAGGTGGCTAGAGTATTGCTAGAAAATAGCTCCCTTGGAGTTGGGTCGCTGGGACCAGGGATGGTTCTCTAAAGGACCGCGGAGCGGCCAACTTGAGGGGCGTTGCGCAGTCCGGTTCGTACAGCTGGACCCGTCCAGGCCCTTAGGTCAAGGTGTTTGCCTCGTGCTCTAAACCGGACTGGAAGCCCCTTCCAGGGCTGGGGATGGCAACAGGGCAGGCCATTGTGATGGCTGAGGCCAGTGCCTTGTGGATCAGCTGTCTTGGCTTGCCTTCACCTTAGCGCCTGGCTACGTGGCGTCCTTTGGAGAAGCCCGGCCTTGGCTTACAGTGACAACGTGGCAGGCGTCACAGTACCTTTTCAGGTTCAGGAAAACAGCCCCAACAAAGACCAGCAAAAACATCCTGGGATGTACACTAACACAAGCCCAGAAATGCCAACCCAGCTTCAGATCATGAGAGGAAAAGTTGATTTTGCTGTAAGAAGCCTCCTAGCACTGCAAGATCAAAAGTCAGGAGGGCAGGAGCCTGGGTGCAGCATGAAAGGCTCCCCTGGATTTGAAGCGGTGCAGCTGGGGCCTCCATTGATGAAGCCCTGCAGGATGGGGCAGATGCCCAAGAGCAGTTTCCGTAAAGTGGAGGAGCAGAGGGTGATGGACTCAGCCAAGGTGAAGGTTTCAGTGGGACTGCCAGGTGTGGCTGTGTCCCTGGAGAGACCTGCTAGGCCCTCCTGTGAGCCCAGCAGGCAGGGGCGGAGTGGGAGCAGACCTGGTTGAAAGCCCTCACTGGCTGGGTGCTGCACTGATAGCAGCGAGCTGCCTCCCACCACCCACCCGGGAGCCCTGCGGGCTGCGGGTCCCGTGCAGCCTGGGCCTCCCCGGCTTAGCCCGTGAGCGGCTCTGAGTGGTGCAGGCACAGCTGGCCTCCCCGCACTGCTGGTCCTGGGTCAGGTGCTCCCAGCAACCCCTCTATGCTTCCATCTCCTGGGTGCCTGCCATGGGCCAGGGACACGGGACTGAGGTCTTCAGGTTGCCAACTTGATGTTGCAGAAAGGAGCGTTTATAAGACCTCATCTGAGCTGAGAATAGTAGCACACTCCTGTGATCCCAGCACTCTGGGAAGCTGGGGCAAGAGGCTCACAGATCCCAACCCAGCTTAGGCAACTGAGCAACTTAGTGAGACCCCGTTCTGAAATGTAATAAAAACAAAAGGTAACCGTGAAGGCCCTGGGTTCAATCCCCAGCACCACAGAAACAAAACCCCAAACCCAAATGCTCACAAAAATCAAACCCCAAGACAGCTTTTAAATAAAGCACAAGGATTTGCTTTAGTTCTGAGAAGCTTCACTCCTGGTCAGTGAGGCTCTGTGCGTGGTCCAGCTCTGCGGCTACTCCTGCCTGGCTGTTCAGGGTGGGGCAAGGCCAGTTTGACCAGACCTAGCGACCTCAGCAGCCAGGGTCATACACAGCTGGCCCTCCCGGGTGTGGTGCTGGTTTCCTCTGTGCTAACGGTACCTCCCTGGGGCAGGACTGCCGTGTCTCTGTGTGCACGCCGTGTAACCACTGTTCTCTCTCCTGCAGTCCTAAGGATGTGTGGCCGCATGTGTCCACCAGCGAGCCGCAGCCTAGGGCCAGTGTTTCGTGTTTTCTAATCAGCAAAGAACAGTTTGCCTTTTACAGGACGAGATAGGGAGCAGGGCCAGAACAAGCTGTGCACAGCCGCCGCGCCTGGTGCTGGCTCCTCCCCGCCGCTACAAGCTAGCTGAGGTCAGGGAGCCTGGAGCCCTAGATGCAGGCCGCGCACCTCTCCTGCAGTCCTCTAGAAAGCACAGGGGGCCCTCATCGAAGACCGTTACCTGACTGGGCGGGGGCCTGTCCTCCCCGACACAGCTGTGGTGGTGGCGAAAGACAAGCCCAGACCAGCTTTCTTCAGGAGGGGTTCGTTTTAATGATTTAAAAATCCGTCCGTACAAAACCAGCAGCACACGGGCGCCTCCAGGCCCGGTCGGTCCCGAGGTCCTACGGCACTATCTCTTCGGCCAGTTGTGCCTGAAGCCTCTGTGGGAACAGCACAAGATGAGTTATTCCCTGCCTGTGGCGGCGGCTTGCTCAGGGTCTGGAGGACCAAGCTGGACACTGGGGGTCAGGCCAGCGGCAGGGCCCGGCCAGGGGGTGGCGCAGTGCAGTGGCCTGCGGCGGTGCACAGCAGAGCAGCGTCTCCTGCGTGCCTGGGGCAGGCTCCACCTGGCTGCCCAGGTGTGAGCCTTTCATGCCTTCTGCTGCAACCTTCTTTAGCAACAATGACAACCCACACTGTTTGTTTTCTCATTCCTAAGGAACCGGCAGGCCTTCCAGGGAAACTGCACACCTGTGTGCTGTGAGGGACCCAGGAAACTACAGCATGAGGAAAGAGCTCGGGGATTTGATCTGCGACACAGTGCGTGGCCATGTGGTACATGGCTCAGAGCAAATCTGGTCCCCTCCCGAGGTTTCAGAATAAGAGGGTCTCTTCTGTGCTGCTGTACCCTGACGTGAGGGCGGCCCGCTGAGACCACGCACCTGTCCGACTTCCCGGTCGGGAAGGACACGCTTTTGGCCCCCGCTGACTGTTTGGGTTTTTTGGCTGCAGCGCATTTCTGAAACGAGAAGCCCCACGAAGCCGCTGAGAACCAGGCGGAAAGCCCCTGGGCTTCAGCTGCAGGGCCAGGAAGGGAACCCTGGAGTCACCCTGCAGAGGGAGTCACACAGGAGCAAGGCAGGCCTCGGCGGGGCTGGGAGCAGAGCGAGGCGCAGCTGCCCTCCGGCCCCAGCTGCATCTCCTACCTTGCCAGCTGCCGTCTGCTTGTTCGGGTCAAACTGGGAGGAAGGTCTGGATTTGCCATCTCCTGAAAGGTAAGCACAGGCCCGGAGGCCAGGGCCCTTGAGGTGACGCACAGCTGGCTCACAGTGTGACAGGAGCCCCACCCTGTGCCGTGACCCGCATTTCCGTTCGTCCTAGCCTCTCTGAGTAGCCGAGGCCAGGTCATCTCGCACAGGTGGCTGCTGAGGGCAGGTGACCACTTTCACATCAAGCAGCTCCACCGCCAGTGTGAGAGACCCGGCCCGACGCGCTGCCCGGGATGAGGGCCCCCGTGTGGACTGTCCTGACTGGCACCCTCAGGTCTCCACAGGCTGTGCCACTCTGCGGGCTGAGCCAGGGGTACCACGTGTGCCTGCAGGGCAGCCGGGCTCCCTGGCTGCAGCCCCAGGACTGGCCTCCAGGTGTTTGGCGATTTCAACACACAAGATCTTTGTGCTGGGGGTGCAGCACGGACGTTTCTAGGCAGTGACAAGGAAGGGGCCGAACCCACTGGCCATACAGCGGCCAGGGCCCTGTCCGTTCATCGGTGGGTGCCCGTGCTCTCCTGGCCCGTGGCCCCTCGGACAGTTCCTCACCAGTGAAAGCCTTGAAGTCCGACTGGCTGTAGTCATAAGGCGTGAACTCTTTCTCGGGTGGAGCCGGGGCCTTTGGCTTCCTGGCAGTCTTGAGTCGTTTCTCCTGCTTCTGCTCTGTGGCCCTCGGGTCACTTGTGGTTCGCTCCCTTTTCTTGGCGGCGTTTTCCAGCTGCAGGGAGTGTGGCCAGGGAGGGAAGCGCAGGGGCGCGTGAGAGGACGAGGCCCTGCTGCCTCCAGCACAGACAGAACTTGGTCTGAAAGGCTTGGGGTAACTGGGGCTGGATTGTGGGGGTTTGCGGATACTGTGTAACTGGAGGAATGCAGGGAGGGGCCGCGGCCTGGAGGCGGACATTCCGTTCTGCCTGCCCCCGTGGACCGCACACAGCAGCCGCAGGGCTGTACAAGCCTGTCCAGTGCTTCTGTGCGTGGCCGATGGTGCCGCCCTCCACCTGCAGGGCCGTGTTCAGATTCGGGGCATCACATGAGGGAGGCCTGTGTCACCTGAGCGTCATAAACTACAGTGTACAGAGGGGCTGGGGCCCAGCAAGCTGCAATTCAGGACAATCATGTGGCCGGTACCAGCTGGCCCAGTTCCTAACTGGATAGAGACAGCAGCCACTTAAAACAGCAGGGTTAGCAGGGTGCCCTCGTGTGGCCTGGCACTCCAGAGACAGAGGCAGGATGATTACTGGGCGAGTAAGGTCAGCTTGGGCTTCAGTGAGTCCCTGCCCCAGAAAACCCTGGGAACTCCTAAGCCTTCTGGCGAGGTGAGGATAAAGTGACCCCAGGGCACAGTGGCACAGGAAACGGGGGCTCTGCCTGGTGCTGCCATGCCAGTTAACAAACAGCAGAAGATAGTGTCAGGGAGAGACCCTCGAGGGCAGGGCAGGGTCAGCGAGGGCAGGGGAGGGGCAGAGGCTGGGTGGGGACAGTGAACTGGAGCCTGTGGGTGAGCTCTCCGCTAGGACAGTCCAGGAGTCCCGGACGTGGATGGAAGGAAACCAGCACGCACCACGGCCTGCTGTCGCACGGAGATGGCCTGCCCTGCGGTGGCTTTGTACTCTTCCTTTGCCTGCTCCCGGGCGGCTGCAAGGCAGAAGTGTCCATGGAACAGGCGCCGGCGCCCGGCACCTCTACCTCGACTTGGGCTCCTGCCCCACTCATCCTCTGCCGCAGGCTGTCTGGGTTCAGGACCGCCTGCACAAGGCTGACCTTGACTGTCACCTGTGGCTGCTCAGGACCCAACCCTCTGGCCGGGCCCCCTCCCCTCTCATCTGCGACACCCAGCTCCGTGCGGCTCCCGCTTCGGGAGGGGCTCTGCTCAACGTCATGCTGACCAGCCGCTTCCTCAGCACCACCTGGGGACAGTGGTCACAGCCCGCCCAGGCGCTCCGCACCCCTCTGCCGGCACCCCTCCCTTGGCTTCACGGCACAGGGCACAGTCCACCGCGCCCAGCAGGGGCCGAGCCCCACCGCCAGGGCGGCTCCTGCTGACTCTTGCCCGCAGTCCAGCGGCGCCGTCAGCAAGCGCTGCCCTGTATCAAGCACGCTGCCTTCGCAGGGAAGTCACGGCCACCTGTCTGCTCCGCCGCCTTCTTCTTGGCAGTTTCTTTAGCTTCTTTCTGTACTTGTACCTGGCTGGCCAGCTTCCAACGGTTGCTGATCTGCAATGCAAACAGAACAAAAACCTCCAGAGCTCTGCCACCCAGCCGCTCCTGAACGTGACCGGGCAGCAGAGGGCTCGAGGGCCACCTGCTCCAGACCTAAGGACACAAGAGCAAATCTGCTGGCTTCGTTTCTAAGACCCTCCGAGGAGAGCAAAGTACAGCGGTATTCTGGGCCCTGGGCCGGAGGCTCCCCCTGCCACTCCAGCCCCTCTGGAAACGGGGGACCCCGGCGCCACTGGCCCCTTCCTTTAGGAGACGGGGAGGCTGGGTGTGGTGACAGCGGCCTGGAGCAGGAAGCACGCAAGCAAGAAGCCTGGAGGTTGGGGCCCAGCCCAGGCAATTCAGCTGCCCGGTGAGACCTGCTCAGGGCAAAAAAAAGTAATAAAAGGGAGCGGCTCAGCCCCCACCAGCACTGCCAACTAAGAATAAAACCCAGAGGAGGGGATGGGCCCGGCTGGGGACTGCCCAGGGCACAGGGTCAGTGACAGCAGCCGGGGCTCCAGGCAGGACCTGCCCAGGCGGTGCGCTTCTCTGGCACCCACGCAGAACCGAGGCAGTGGAGGACACGGGCGACCCGCAAGGAGCGGGGAAGGACCAACAGCTGCCAGGTGCCTCCGGAGTGGCGGGGGGAGGCAGACCCTCAGCAACAGGGCCCGGGCCTGCCACGGTGTCGCTGAGTGACACCATACTTGCCACACTTGTCACCACCCTTCCTACGGAGAGGAGGGAGGCTTCCTGTCGCCATGCTGGCTCCCAGAACCAGGCAGAGACCAGGGTGAGGGCATTCGCATTCCCAGAGCTGCTGAAGGATGGAAGACCAGGTTCCAAACCTGGGCTGTCGGGGCCGGGTGTGATGTGCCTGCCCTAACCCCTGTGTTTGGAGGCCAGCCTGGGATACACAGTTCAAAAGCCAGCCTCAACTACATAGCAGGACCCTGCCTCAAAAAAACAAAATGAGGGGGCTGGGGGTTTAGCTCAGTGGCATAAGCGCCTGCCTTGCAAGTGTGTGGTCATGAGTTCAATCCCTGGTACCGATAAAAAGGAAAAAGACCAAAAAAAAAAAAAAAAAACCCCAAACAAAACGATATAAAACAAAACACTCAAACTGGTGGCTCGAGTTGCTCTGAGGTGACACACAGCAGAAACATATCAAGTCATGCATGTAGGGTTTGTGTACTGTATCACATAGAAACAAACCTCAATTAAAAACACAGAACAAACCTTTCTCTCCCGCATGCTGGGGATGGACCCCACATAGCCAGGCCCCAAACCTGTCTCCTGCGAGGCTTCCCAGCGCTCCTGGGAGCCTGGCCCAGGCCCTGCCCTTCCCTTAGTGTTGAAGGGGCCTTCTTTTGTGGTCAGGGGCCAGAGGGTCCCCACATGCAGCCTGGCTAAGGCAGGCACCTGGCTCAAAGAAGCAGGACGCCCCCCAGCACGTCACTCGTAGACAGGGTGTGGCGCCCACTTACCTCGTAGATTTTCGAGGAGGGATCGAACTTCGCTGCCTGGGAGATGTGGGCCCGGTGCTCTAGCGAAGGCAGGAACTGCACAAGGGACGCCAGGAAACAGCTGAGAGGTGCGCTGGGACCCTCGGTCGGGGCCCTCAGATGGCTGACCTGAGTCCCCCCTGGATGCCAGAGATGGGGGACCCACAGGACCCGCGCTAGCCCTCTGTAGAGCCCCATGGCCCCGCTGCAGCTACTCACCATCCTGAATGGGTTCTCAAAGGACTCCATGATGTTCCGGGCCCTTTTCTGTGCGGCTGTTAATGGAGTGTTTCCATTTTCCTCGGCACTGGGTTCCTGCAGGGACAGTCACGATCATGTGGTGACATCAGCATGCAGGCCAGGCCAGGAAGAGTAATGCTGACAGCAGTGGCTACGCTCTCTTAAACTCTGCTGGGGACAAGGTCCCTGCCTGTGAGCACACAGAGGGGTGCAGTGTGCACCTGCCAGTGCCGCCGCGCCGCGCCCTCGCCCTCTGACAGCCGCTCACGAGGCTTGCACAGGCCGTGCAGGTCTTTCACAGCCTTTTGGTTAATGTGGCAGCACAGGGATTTAAATGAGGTCTGCTTGAGGTCTTAACTGATGCCGGAAATTTAACAGTATAAATCTTTCTGGGGAATGAATGGAATTATGTAATGAATGTCCTTCCCTAAAATCTGCAAGGTGCTTTGCTTAACCTGTAGTGTCACTTTGTAACAGCCCAGACAGAGCACAGTCCCTCAGACGGAACACAGCACGGTTTATGCCTCTAGTCTGTACTAAGGCCCTCAGCCGCTACACCTCCTGAAGGCTCTGTTAACCCTGCGCTCACGAGGCTGAGGCAAGAAGACTGCAAGTTAGAGTTCAGCCTGGGCAACTCGGCATCTTGGTAAGACCCGGTCTCACAGTAAATAAAAAGGGCTGGGGTGTAGCCCAGCGCTAAGGCTCTGGGTTCAATCCCCAGTACCAGCAATAGGGAAACAAACCCTCACACCCTAAAGCTCCTACATGCTGCTGCTGCTGGTGACTGACCCCAGGGCTGCCCACGTTCTGGGCAGGCGCTCAGCCACTGACTGTCCCAGCCCGGGGTATCTGTTTCTGCAGTGCTGGGGACTGAGGCCAGGGCTAGGCATGTTGCAGCACTGAGCTAGCTCCCCATCTTTTCTCACGAACTGCTGCAACAAGACCCCATCTAAATTTAAGTGATTAAGTCGGAAGAGAGCATGAAGGGAGCAAGCAGGTGCATCCTGCAGGCGGCATCCCATGCCCCTGGCCTTACCACAACGTGGAATATACGGCTGTGATTGTAATCCTATTAACTTCTGTACTGCTGCTTTTGAAGACCACATGCTTCTGGCGTTGGGGTTTGACCTCACATTTTTATTTTTACCTTGAGACAAGGACTAAGGTACCCAGGCTGGCCTCGAACTTGTAATCTTCCTGCCTCAGCCTCCTAAATAGTGGGATTATTAGCCTGGCATCATGCAGCTCTATCATCTGGGCACTGAGCGCACTGGACACCGCTCCTCTCTCAGATGGGTAACACTCTTGTTTCTCCGCTCTTTCTGAGAATCACCTCCCCGCTCCCTGGCTGTCCGGAGTCCTTGGACCTTCATCTGTGCGCTCTCCCTTCATCTGCTTGCTTCAGCACGAAGCCATCCCGCCCAGGGTGCACTCAGGCCTTCTTTTGGCAAGGAGTCGAGAGGTTCGATCCCTGGTAGCCCAAGGGGGACCGACGGGAAGGCGGCCCCGTGCACATCCCAGGAGCCTGGCCCAGCCCGAGTGAACCATGCAGGTTCTCTGGGAAGGGCACAGTCACTAACAGTCGTGACTGCTGTCACCTCTTCTGGGGACAGGCAACAAGGCTCTGCCCACTCCCCACTGCCAGCACTGGCAGGCTACTTCCTAAGTGGTTCAAGCACAGAAAGGCATCCTAGTGTCCCCTTTCCCAGGCACCTGGAGGGGCGCTGGCTGCAGGCAGCAGACAGAGACGCGCTGCTCCTGCTGAGCCCCACGAAGGACCAACCCGCTGCTGCAGCTACCGCCTCACCCTGCACGCTCCTCCCTCCAAGCGACATCCCTGGAAGACTCCTCCACACACAGGGCTCAGCAGAGGAGCCTCCCGAGTGCTCGCTTCTCCACACCACTCCCCATGCTGTCAAGGTGTGTGCAACCCTCCAGCCAGAGGCCTTGTCCCGCTGTGGTCTGGGGCCAGCAAGCACGCCACTGAGCTGCAGTCCAGGCCTCGGCCTGCTGGCTAACCCGACAGACAGGGCCCAGGGTCTGTCTCTGCACTCCAGTGGGCTTCCCCACACTCACATCAAACACGGTGATGACAGCTGTGGCGAGAAGGCACTGGGTGTCCAGCAGAGTCTCCTCTCTCAGGTCAGCAAAGAGGCTTGCCTGCTTCCACGCTGGCACCGGCCCTGGGGGTGCGGGGATCAGCGAACTCAGGGCTGCAAGTTGTCAGCACAGGCAGGGGCCTGCCTTCTTGTGTGTCCATAGGGAGGCCCCCATCTTACCGGCAGTTGGGGTGACTGGGTAGCTGTCCGGAGGGGCATGGGAACAGTCGTGAGGTCCAAAGAGAACATTCTCCAACCTCTGTATTAGAGAGGAGCCAGTGGGCCACATGTGAAACTTGCATGCAGGCCACGAGTGCTCGGCCAGTGAGGCCAGCCTGGCTGGCAGGTCTGTCTGTGCCAGCTCTGACCCCCCACCCCTCAAGGGGACAGCAGGTGACACTGTACCTCAATATCCGGCAGCGGTCCGCTCTTCTTCACCCCGGCTGCAGTCTCAGACTAAGGAAAAAGGAGGCGGCAGAGGGAGTCTGTGCCAATTCGGTGACACACTGTTCCCCTGCAGACTGCATCTCGCCATGGGGAGCACCTCAGGGGCCCGAGACACCCTTTCCTCCCATCCTGGTCTCACTTCCGCAGCTGGCACGATATCTGTGCTCAGTCAGACACGCGCCGTGAGTGACAACCCGGAGGACTGCAGAGCCAGGGCCCACAGCTGCGGACTCTACCTGAACAATCCGCATGGCTACGGAGGGCCGGGCCTTGCTTTGCCGGGAGGGGAAGGGACTCCTCACTTCCTTGTACCAGAGCTGCCCCTCAGCCCCGGAAGTCCTGCCAGCACTGCTGTCTGTCTGACAGACGACAGATGTCTTTATGATCACACGACTCTCTAAGACACCCAGGCTTAAACTTACAGGGATCCGCCTGCTGTGGGCCCCCTGCTGTGGTGCTGGAGTTACAAGCATGCCCCACAATGCCTGGTTCTCACAGCACTCTTTGATTTTGGTTTCTGGGTCAATAACCTTTCAAAAAATTGTTAGCATGCCTTACCACCTACTAATACGGCTACTGAGCCGAACTACCTGGACTATTCATGAGCTCTGTGCATGAGGGGAGGTATTTAAAACTGTTGTAACAAGGGCTAAAGACATAACTCAGAGGCACAGCACCTACCTAGCAAGTGCAAGGTCCTGGGTTCAATCCCCGGCAGAACCTGCCCTGCAAAAGAACTGCCCTACTACAACACAAACCACGTAAACATTTATTTTATGGAATAAAAATGTTGCCTAATTGCATAATGGGGAAGTGAAGCCAACTAAGATATTTAAACAAAACAAAAAGATCTCAATGAAAGCACGCACACCTAGCACTAACGGCTGCACTGCCCACGCAGGTACCCACTTGTGGCCTCCCCATGCGTTACCCAGACACACATCTGCGTTTTCAGGGACCTGCCCCACTTTCACCTCAACTTGCCCAGACGTCGGCATCTCCTTCGCAAAGCCAGCCCTTTCTGAATTCCTGTCTCTGTCTGTGGTTCTCACAGCTTCCCTTTCCCCTAGGCCTTAAATTTGGAATGAGCTGGTGGGGCACGCTGGCACACGCCTGTAATCCCAGCAGCCCAGGGGAACTGTGAATTCAAGCCCTGCCCGGGCAAGCTAGCCAGACTCTGTCTTACAAACCAGGCTGGGGAAACTGTTTGGTGTTCAACGCTCAGCACCACAACACTAAGCCAAACCAAGTACGCCAAGTGGTCCTGGCCCCGCCTTCATCCCCCAAACTGGTCCGCTGCTGGGTGATGCCTCAGCAGCACTTAGTGCGCAGAGCCAGATGGCAGCCCTTGCCACCATCCGCGTCCAAGGCCCGCTTCTGATGCTCGCGGTACCGTCCCTTCCATTCTGTGACCACCATGTGCCCCGGCCACTTGCTTCCCTCGTGGACTGCCGACAGGCTCGGAGGCAGCCTCGCTGCATCTCACTCTGTCACGTGAACTGCTCTGTGGCAACAGCTCACTGGCCCAGTTACCAGATGTTCACACTTGCTGCCGGACCATCAACGACAAGGTCATAAAATAGGAAGGGTACGTTTTCGCCCCTGCCCACCATAAAGAAAATGAAGGCCCTTGGTCTAACCCCGGGACCACAGGCGCACACAAAGCTGATGGAGACCCACTCACTGGATTCCCCAATTCCTGCCTTCTCTGGGTTGTTTAGGTTGGACAGCAGCTCACGGACACAGGACACCATGAGTACTAGGCTGCTGGTCAGGGCCTTGGAGCGGGAGGGCTTACCTTGAGCAGGGGCATCTCTCGAGCCTGCTGGATTAGAAGGTGCATTTCATTGATCTGCTGCCGCACAAGAGGTGGAACCGGGTTGCAGCAAGCGATGATGCCCTGAGGTTCCCTGAGGACAAGCACACACCCACCTCACCACAGAAGCACGGCCCACAGGACTGAGCTCCTGAGAGGCTCAAGTACCATCGCAAGTGTGAGCTCAACCCAGGAATGTAGTGACTTGGTGAGATTCTGTTTCAAAACATGTAACAAAACAAAGAGGGCTGGGGATGCAGCTCAGTGTGAAGGCCTGCGTTCAGACCCAGAGGCGGGAGGCAGACAAGGAGTACGGCCCGGACAGTCAGAGCCCCACGGCCAAGCTGCAGGCCCGGGGCGCCACTGCGCGTGAGCTCTCGCTGCCCGGCTCTCAGCCTGACTCCAGCAGGCGGCCCCGGGGCCCGAAGACTGCAGATGCGCTTCCTGCCTATGCTTCAACTCACGTCCTAAAATGCTGACAACCCCAGGGCTCCGCTTGGAAGAAAGCACAGATGACAGGGTCGGGAGACTGACACTGAACTCGACTGATTAAGGCAGTCACTAGGACCTGCCCTTTGAAGGTGTCACTGCTCACACAGCAGTCCTCAGGCTACCATCTGGGACTCTTTGGGCTCCCACCTTCTGAGCCCGGAGGGCTGACACAGCCTGAGCAGGTCTGCAGGATGGGAGAGCTAGGATGGAGGTCGGACTCACTTGGGCAGCTCCTCAGCTATCTTGAGCATCATGTGGTTTGGCAGAACATATCTGGAACCAAACACAACAGCATCACGTGACGCTCAGCCAGCAAGTTCCATTCCGTGTCCCATTCCATTGTGGGGACAGCAGGCTTCGCGTCCACAGGGAAAGCGTCCCTTTCCCATTAGTCCCTTACCCGTAGCTCTCGTCCTCCCTGCGCGCTGTTTTGTCCCTCCAGGCAAACAGCAGCTGGAAAGCTGTCAGCTGCTGTGAGTTGAGATGCTTCTTTTGCTTCCGGTACAGTTCAAGATAGGACTCGTCTGTGAAGATAGGCTTGACAAATTTCTGCAGAACGCAAAGAACATCTGAGATCAGTGGAATCAAAATTGTGCCCGGGTTCTTGAGAACATTTGGCTCTCGTCACAGACCTAAGGAGTGAAGTGAGAGCCAGTGCCTAGTCAGACATGGCGAGCCTGCGTGCCAGCCTGCGTGCCCGCCTGCGGTGGCCCTGAGGCTGTACCTTGAGGCAGATGTCCCTGCTCCGCTGCCACACCACCTGCAGCTGGACAGGCTGCTCGTTGCCGCGCTCCCACAGGTCCAGCCTCATCTTGTCATAGATGTACAGCAGGTAGTGGGTGTCGTCCCGGGCGTAGCTGAGCATTTCCTCTGGCAGCGGCCTAAAATCCCAGGCCGGGACACGGTTTCAGTGACTGTCCCCCAGACAGCAGTTGCACTTGTGTACCTGTAGTCGCTAGGACCTTCTGGAGCCCTCTGACCTCAGTAATTCTTTCCCAGTTAGTGCTGTGGCTGCAGGAGCATTTATATACTACACCACTACTGCAGTGGCTGGCGGAGGGGGAGGCAGGATGACGATGTGGTTAGAATAAGACCATTGCAGTCGGGGCTGGGGATTTAGCTCAGCAGCGTAAGCGCCTGCCTTGCAAGTACCTGGTCATGACCCCTACCTAAAAAAAAAAAAAAAAAAAAAAAAAAAAAAAAAAAGACCACTGCAGTCCCGGGAGTGACTCTTAGATCCGTTCATCTATTCCTGGGTAGGTTCCTAACCTAAGTGTTACTGGCTTCCCCTGACACCGTGACAGGCACTTCACTGGCTGTTGTGAGGATGACACAGGAAACACCCCTGAAGAACCCAGTCCAAGAGAAGGGCTTGCTAGCTGGGACTGATTTTCAGGTAAGTAATACATTGTCGTCTTGTAGTTGGCCTCCCTCTACGTCCCCAGTTCTAGAGGTTAAACCTAGAACATGCTGAGTGATGTCCCCATCCCTTTAAAATTTTTAAAATTTTGAGACAAGGTCTCTCTAAGTTGACCAGAATGGGATAGAATTGTGATCTTCCTGCCTCAGCCTCCCAAGCAGCTGGGATTTCAAGTGCATCTGGCTATATTATACAGTTCCTCTTATTTTTATTATCATTAGCAGTTCTGAGCACTGAAGCTAGGCTTTTCACATTCAGCTACATCTCCAACCCCTTCAAAATGTTTTTATTTTATTTTTTTTGATACCGGGGATCAAACTCATGACCTAGCATTTGCCAGGCAGGCGCTTACACCACTAAGCTAAATCCCCGGCCCTAATGTTTTATTTTAATACAGGGTCTCACTAAGTCACAAAATTGCCCAGGCTGGGCTTGAACTCATGAACCTACGGCTGCAACCTCCTACAATGCTGGGATTACAGGCGTGTGCCACCCCATCTAGCTTGCTTATATTTCTATTTAGAAACCCTGGCTCGAAGAGATGGAGAAAAGCCCGTGTTCACACGACACCGCAGCCCAGGGAGGAAGCCAGGCCCTGAAGGTGCTCAGAGGGCAAGGCCTCCTGAGAATGTGACCAGCCTGTGCGACAGCAGACATGAATGCCACACTCAAGTCCCAGTGCACCCTCGGTTTCCCCCACAGGCGAGGACCCTGCCAGAGCTGGGTGGCCCACACACTGGACATGGCGCACCTTCCCAGAAGGCCGAGTACAACCATCAGCCCCACGTGAGCTCCGCACGACCATCCTAAAATTTCCTACCACTTCTGAGCCGCAGAGAGCACTAGCGCCACTCGTGCCCGTGCCCGGGTCTCCATGCTGGGAGATTACAGGACTGCCGGGCTTTCTTCTGCAACCCACACTCCCACATCGAGTGCAACTGACCGGACCCTCCAGTCTGCCAGCTGGTACTGCTTGTTGGACTCCACCCCGCAGTAGAGCCTCAGCAGGTGGTCGAGCGAGTGCCTGCCTAGGTTGAGAAGGCGTGCGGCCTGGTGGGTGTCAAACATGTTCACCACGTACAGCCCGAAGTCCTTCTGCAGCCACTCGATGTCAGAATCGGCACCGTGGAAGACCTGAAAGGACACCAGAGCCAGGTGGTACTGCGCAGGAGAAGGCGCCCGCCTCTGAGCTAACTCTGCCCCAGCTCACCCGAGCACTAGAAATGGAGGCGTGAGAGTGAGAAGTACACGGTCTTAAATGTTTCTTTTAATCTGGACCATAGCCTTCATCTGACCTCCTAAGTGCATATTGTTAAGGCCTCATGTCTGGGGAGGCAGTGCCATCCGCCCGAGGAGTGGCCACAAGCCCAAGCAACCCTCACGGCGGCAGTGGTCAGTGTGGTGACTTAACAGGTTTCCGGCGGTAAGGGTTAGGGTAAGGGCTGTACCGTGGCTGTTCCTACAGCGTTTAGAGACCAGCCCTAGTGTGTGGAACTTAGGGTAGATGGTAAGATCCTCCCGGCTCTACAGGTCTGGGTGAGAAGCAGGAGCCGTGTACTGCTGGGTTTGTGGCCCTGCCTCACGAGCAGGGGCTGGGAAGGGCTGGCTGACCTTCACGATGGCGGGGTTGGTGAGGCTCTCGTTGAGAATGTACATCTCGCTGCGGAGCTCCAGGGTGTCCACAAGGAAGTCTTCTGTGCGGGTGGAAATCTGCATCAGGCAGGTCAGGCCCAGGAAGCTTCTGTAGGAGTGGTGCTAGCGCGGGTACAGGAGGGGGTGGGAAAGGACATCACTAGGCTTTCCGTGACTGACCCGGAGGAGTCAGCCAGAGACCGGCTACACGGGGAACTACTAACAGAAACAGGTTAGTCACCCTTTTACACTTCTCAGGTAGGGAACTCAGAGCAAAGGCACAATTTCCAGGTCAACTGCGAGATACCTCCAAGTCCACAGCAAACTCTTCACAGCGCAGCAGCTTCTCGTTGAGTTCCACGAGTTCATCCAGGGAGGACACAAAGTGGCAGGGAGTTTCTTCTACAGGTCTGTACAGCTGCAGCACCAAAGTACATCACAGTGAGAGAAAGGCGACATTCACCCCCCCCCCCCCAAGTACACGGTGAGTCCCAGGCCGTTCTACTTTAAAGACACTCCACAAGTGTGTCCAAAGTCACAGCGAGTAAGCTACCGATTTCCTTCTTCAGGCTCCCTGGATAACCTCCAACCCCGGCCGGGGTGCTAACCTGGGGCTGCGGCTTCTGAAGCACTGACTCAGATGGAGTAAAGTGATCCAGTTCATACTGGTAAGGATGTGCAAACCTGATCGAAGAAATAAACAGACATCTTAATTGCATGATTCACAGGAAAAACAATTACCTGATCCAGTTTGTAAAAATAAGTGAGGAAAAACGGCTATTCTGCAAATCTCTTTATAGTATAAAGCATCACTACTGCAATGTTTATTTGAATGTGTCAAATAAATCAGCTGAAATCTGACTACGCCTGCAGTATAATAATTAGTCTATTCATCTAGAGACACTGAACACCCAGACAGCATTTTAAAGTTCTTTTTTAGATTTTTGTACCGGGGATTGAATTCACGACCTGGTGCTTGCCCGGCAGGTGCTTACATTGCTGAGCTAAATCCCAGGCCTTTTTTTTTTAGTTCTGAGACAGTGTTGTTCTATAGTTCACTGTGACCTTGAACTCACTATGCAGCCAGGCTGGCCTCAGACTTGCAGCAGTCCTTCTGCCTCAGCCTCCCGAGTGCTGGGATCATAAGCAAGTGCCACCACGGCTGGCCTGTGTTTGGTTTTTTTGAGAGAGGGTCTCCCTGAGATTCCGACTGGCCTGGAACTCTGGGGCCCTCCTGCTCAGCCTCCCGAGTGCTGGGATTCTTCACCAGTCTCTGAGTACCGGTGTGCTTCACCAGGCCTGCAGCTTTATAAACACTGGAATGGTTATTTGCAAAACTCCATGGCTGGTGCTGTGACTAACATAAAAATGATAAAGTAAGCCAGGCGTGGTGGTGCCCATCTACAATCCTAACACTCAGGAGGCTGAAGCAGGAGAACTGCCATGAGTTCAAGGCCAGCGCAGACTACAAAGTGAGTTCAAGGCCAGCTTGAACCATATAGTGAAACCCTACCTCAAAGAAGACCAAACAACAAACAAACAAAAAAAAGATACAGTGAGTTGGGCACAGAGTGCTCACCTGTAATGCCAGCACTTGGAAGGATCATTGTGAGGTAAAGGCCAGCCTGAACTACATAGCAAAACTCTGTCTTAAAAAAAAAAAAGATAAAAATGTCTAATGCTTGTGGTTTAGCGTATCAAATTTGTTAGGTTAGCAACACTAGTACAAATAATTCAGTTGGTCAGGAGCTACATGCTTTTTTTCTGTCCCTCTCTCCTTTATTTTCATAAAACCCTGTCTGAACCGGGTGCACTGGGGCATGCCTATTGCCCAGCACTCTAGGAGGCCGAGCCAGGAGAATTACAAGCTGGGGCGTGAGCAACTTGAGACCCTCTCTCAAAAAATGAAAATGTGCTTGGGATGTCAGAATAACGCAGAAGTCCTGAGTTCAATCTCCAGCACCACTAAAAGAGGAAAAACAACACACAAGCCCAATCCTGCCTCTTCAGTGAGTTCCAGGAGGGCGGCCCCTCTTCCACTGCCTTTCCTTTCCTAGCACTTGGCTGGCGGCATTTCGAGCTGAGCCAGGCTGAAGGAATGGATGCGCACACGGACGGACCAAGTGGGGAAACAGCCCCTCCGAGCAGTTCTCATCCGCCTGCACTGCTACTGAAGCCCCCTTTACTTTACCCGTGGTTCTGGGTGGCAAACCCAGGGCCCTGCACATGCTAAGCATACGTCCTGCCCACCCCAGTCTGCGTGTCTGTTTTAAGCAGTTTTTCCAGGATGCTTATGCTGCAGTGGAAAACCCTCTTCCTGTTGAATTTGTTAGTGAGCACCTCCTCCTGCCTGAGTTCCCACCTGAGCAGAAAGGCAGAGAAGCAGCATCAGAAGGTGGGTTTCGGAGAACTGGGGTCACACTTCTAGTGCTGTGGGAAGCGAGCACCTCTAACTGTGTTCTCACAGCGACAGAACGGGGACAGGCCGCCTGCCACCTCTGGGAACCGCTGTGAGGGTCACTCGAGATAGTGCTGTGTGGGCCGCCTGAGAGCCCCGCAGGAGGCTCAACCAGACCCAGGTGAGGAGGAGGTGAAATCCGCTGCTCCCCAGCTCCGTTGTGCACACGTGAGTGCAGATGGGATTGGAAAGGGGGAGAAAGCTGAGACACAGGCAGACACTCACATATCCTGCTCGATCTGCTGAGTCCGCTGCTGATGGATGAAATCCGCCAGGGCAGGGGGCACATCCAAGTCCTCAGGCCGGTCCTGGGGGCGTTCCCGCCTCTCCTTGGAGAGAACTGGAGACCCAAGCAAGGGGTGGAAATACATGGAGAAAGGACCGCACACCTTCCTGCCTTTTCTCCTCTAAGACAGGAAGTGGCAGAGACCTCCCCCGTTCAGGCTGGCGGCAGGACTCAAACTCAAACACAAGCAAGGTAGCACTGCTTACCCTGAGGGAGGGGCTTCTGGGCGTTGGGCTTGATGAAGATTTTAGGAAGAAATGGCGTGTTGGAATTGTCAATCTTCTCTCGGAACTTGAGCTGAGGCCGGATGATATTTTTTGCATGAAGCAGCCGGAAAGTTTCGGATTTGGCTTTTTTGCCATATTCGCCTGCCTAGGATCAATGTATACAAACACTCTTTAACACAGTAACCTGATGAATTAGAAAAGCAAACTGAATTTGTTTTCCAAGGAGACAACAGCCTCATTGCTAAGCTGCTCCCTGACTTGGAGAGCGCTGTGTTTATGAGAAGAGGTCAGAGCAGGCAGTGGCCAGTTGTGTCCAGGAGGTGAAAAAAGAAATGCAAATCACAACGGGCCGAAGCTCTGCTGCGGCGCTCACAACAGGGCTCTCGTGAGCCTGAAAGCCCCTCACCTTCCGGTTCCAGCTGGACACTATCGTTTTGGGGACCTGGAGGCCTGCGGGGAGGACAGGCTGCTGGTGCTTATTCAGCCCTGCGGCTTCGTCCAGTAAAATACCCTAAAAGGAGAGGAACCATTAGGAATGCGGCTCCGTGATAGAGCTCCTGGCCAGCAACACACAAGACCCCAGGATCCACTCCCGGCACTGGGGAAACCAAAGCGGTACAGTATCTGTAACGGAAGGGAGGTGTCCTGATGAGTCTACAGAGTATCAGTTTGGGCACTGCCTAGGGAAGTGCCCACAGGTGACAGATGGCAGCCCAGTGGGACTTGAAATCAGATGACAGGAGAGACCACTGAAAGAACATGCTGGGCATCAGACTAGGGCGAGGTGACTCCGTGAGACAGAAGGGCACAATCTCCCCACCTCCAGGACTGTCCCTGGGGGAAGGTGATTTATTCTGCAGGACTGCTGTGTAACTGTCACCGAGGCTTGGCTCTGGAGTCAGGAGTAAGCTGGCCATAAGTCAGGCAGGGTAATATACTACTCCTTCCGCCCTTAGGGCGGGGCCGGCAGCCTGCGTGTGAGTAACAGGAAGGATACACACAGAGCTGGCAGCTCAGGAAGTTGGTGTGTGAGCACAACCCTTAGGCTGGCTTCACCAGGAAGTAATTTTTTCTTCTTTTTTTGAAACAGCATCTTGTTATGTAGTTCAGGCTGGTCCTGATTCACTATGTAGCTAGGCTGGCCTTGAACTTGCAGCAATTCTCCTGCCTCAGCCTCCTGAGTGCTAGGATTACAGACGTGTGCCACAACACCCAGCTTTTGTTTTTAAGAACACTGAATTTTTTAACTATCTGAAGTGTAACTATACCCATATACACGTGTGTGTATATATATGGCTTAAGAGCAGGGATATTTTGAAGACAACTGTAGTTACTTTTAAGCAAAAAGATGCAGCCTTCAGTAGGGAATGTTATGACTGGTAAGAAATGTTAATAAACTAATTTCCTTTTTATTTTCTAAACTGCTTGATGATGCTCCAGTGACACAACCTGTTAGCGTGTGGAAACTGCCAGGGTTTCTCTGTACATTTTAATATAAAAAGATCTTTCCTCATCTGTTCATGTAAGTGTAGGTGAAATACTCACCACTCTCTCCAGAATCACATCATTGGTATCGACCAGTAAATCGAACTTGTCCTCCAACTCCGTCACTTTACTTCGGTCCTTAATGTTACTGCGACACCCGTGATACTGCATGACCCTACTCATGCTGGGAAAGGGAAACCAAGGTCAGTCTGGGCACCTTTATTACATTTGTTGACAGTATGGGAGAAAACGCAAACGGCTGGCTCAGGCCACTCCCGATATTTTTTGACCAAACTAATGAAACCTGTTTGCTTATAGCAACCTTTAGAAACCAATGTGCTTAGCACACCCAAGGCCCCAGCTCCATGCCCAGCACCAAAACCGAATGCTGCCTCCGTGGCCACGGCAGGGATGACTGTGAACAACAACAGACATGATTTGCGATTTTAAGTTTTTAAAAATAAGTAAGTAGGCAGGGTATGATGGTACACAGTGGTTCCAGCACTCGGGAGGCTGAGGCAGGAGGACTGTTGGGAGTTTGAGGCCAGCCTGGGCTACATAAGTGAGTTCAAGACCAGCCTGCGCTACACACTGAGACTCTGTCTCAAAAAAACCAAACCAAAACAAAAAAAAAGTAATCCCGCTGTGTGACCTTGTGCAATTCACATTTTACTAAGACTTGACTCATCTGTTAACTGAAGGGTGAAATTACCTCAAAGCTTCTTTAAATTCTAAAAATATGACACCATGTAAAAAATGGACTCTGCACTTCCCCCTAGTACCAGGGACTGAACCCACAGCTCTGTACTGAGCTACATCTGAGACCTTTTTTATTCTGAGGGAAGATTTCATTAAATGTCCACACTGAGCTCAAACTCTGGGTCTTCCTGCCTTAGCCTCCAGGAGGGCTGGGATTACAGGGCGCAGCACCATGCCCAGCTGCATTCCTCATGTAAGAGCTTCTCTAACTCTGTCATGTAACAGTTAAACAATCAATGTCTATGTATTTTCTGTCCAAATACTTTTATTTTCCTTTGTTTTGGCTTTTTGAGATAGGATCTTGCTATACAGTTCAGACCGGTCTTGAACTCATAGCAATCCTCCTGTCTCAGCCTCCTGAGTACTGCAGGAATACATCACCCCGAGACCACCTTTCCTCCCTCTCTCCCTTCCTTCCTTCCTTCCTTCCTTCCTTCCTTCCTTCCTTCCCTTTTTTGGTACTGGGTATTGAACTCACAATCTCATGCTTACCAGGTTTCAAAATAAAGTAAGAAAAGGGATGGGCTATACTTCAGTGGTAGAACCACTGCCTAGCATGTTTGAGGCCTTGGGTTCAATTCCACATGGCAAAAAAGGATTTTTTGCTGATAAATGCAAACACCAATGTATTTTTTAAAAAATTAAAAATTTGGGCTGGGGATTTAGCTCAGCGGCATAAGCGCCTGCCTTGCAAGCAGGCAGTCGATCCCCAGTACTGGTTAAAAAGGAAAAAGACAAAAAAAAAAAAAAAAAATTAAAAATTTACCAAGTAATATTTTCCTAACAATAATCTACTGCTTCATTTTCACATTTTCTTGTTCTTTTTTTTTTTTTTTTTTTTTTTTTTCTTTTTCATTTTTACCGGTACTGGGGATCGAACTCACGACCGCCTGCTTGCAAGGCAGGTGCTTATGTCGCTGAGCTAAATCCCCAGCCCCACATTTTCTTGTTCTTTATGGCACAGAAAATTACGACTGTGGAAAAACAAATTTCAGGAAAAATTATTCACCTCCATTTTTATTTCTTTCACTAACACAAGAAAAGGATCCGTAATACTTACCACTGCAGCAACCTGTCTCCTTGGGTTTCACAAAATGCCTGGAAGCCAGGAAAACTTCGGTAAAAGTCATACTCGTCACCAAACTGTGGCAGGCCCCCAGACGCTTTGGTGACTGCCACCACTGACCCAAGAGCAAACTGTTAAAACCAAGAAAAGATGGCATGTTTCAAACATGGGTCTTCATTCAGTAAATCACTGTCTTGAAGCCCATTATGCTGAGCATACAGCATATGTAATGCTGGATAATAAGGAACTCTATTCATCTGTCCAATGTCTTTCAATTCTCATCCGCAAGCTCTTTCTGGTCCTGAGGATTCAATGCTGAGTGCAAACCCAAGTTTGGGGCTTACATTCTTGGTAGAGTGGGGAAAGAGAAAACAAGCACAGACTACAATCCTGTGTCCCTTAGCAACCAGCACATGTTCTGAGAAATGCATCCTTAAGTGATTTGAAATCAGGTGAACACAGACGGTACATGTACCAAAATGGTTATGACATCATTGGCCATATGATCTTGTGGGACCAGCAACCTCTATGTGGTCTCTCGTTAACCAAAAACATCACTATGCAGTGCCTGACTACACAATACGACCAACATTTAAAGTGACCTGAATTCAAATCTGGGCTCTACCTAAGAACTCAAGACTCCATAGTGCTGAGAATTAAGTCCGGGGCCTCATGCATGCTAGGCAAAGTAATCCACCACTTGAGCTACATCTTCAGTTTTGAACTGATATTTTCAGTAAGCTGTTTAATTTCTTAGGACTTTAGTTTTTGCCTCTGAAAAAAGGGTGTAATATAAACTGCATAACACTGTGGCATTTCAATAAGGAAGCTGAATCACTTAGAAAGGTGCCTGTGACAGGAATGCTACTACTGTAACTCAAGTTCAGATCTTTGAGCTCTCTACAGAAATCTATTGTACCTTTGTGATTTTTTAAAAGTATTTTTTAAATTAAGAAAAACTTTTTTTGGGTACCGGGGATCAAAACCTTTGTGATTTTCGTGCACTTTTTTTTTTTTTTTTTTTTTGGTGAATTGGCTTGCACTTGCCAGGCAGGTGCTTATGCTGCTGAGCTAAATCCCTAGCCCCTGATTTTCATCTTAACACACATCTAAAAAGAATATGAGCATACTCTAAATACTTCAGATGACCAATTTATAATAGTGGACTCAGCTAATACCAAGTAGTTCTCTATTTAAACTGTGAGGCCACGAGAAAAACCAGAAGTAGCCTTCATTATAAAAGATGGCCGTTCACCCACAGGCCAAGTGACAGCATAGTCAGTTTTGTGAATGTTTCCCAAGAGCTGGGCATGGTGGTCCACACCTATAATTCCAACACTTGGGAGGCTGAGACAGGAGGATCTCTGAGAGTTTAAGGCCAGCCTGAACTGCATAGTGAAATCGTGTCACACCCCCCCCCAAAAAAAACCCAAACATTCCTCAGTTAAATGTTTCCCAAGGTGGGGGAACATGAAAAGAGAGGTAGGCAATTAAGTCATGTACAGTAACGTGGTGGCACAAAAGCATGAATATCTCTGCAATCACGGGTGACAGCTTGTTCACAAACTACTCAAAGTCAACTGAATACTACAACTGAGATACAATGTGAGTGGAGTTTTCAGAAATTTCTCACCGCTATTTATTTTTTGGGCTGGGTCTCCCTATGCAGTTCAGGCTGGCCTTGAACTTAAACCATGTAAAGGCTGGCCTTGAACTCACAGTAATGCTCCGGCCTCTGTCTTCCTAGTGCTGGGATTACAAGTCTGTGCCACCACGCCAGACTAAAGCTCGATTTACATTTGTTCATAATCTACGTCTTGCAAATAATTTAAATGCACCCTTAGAGTTTCAGCGAGGTAGTGATAAATGTGCTTTGACGCCTGGAGGGCAGGCACTCGGTGGCAGTGGTGGCAGGTGATGTTTAACCCAGAGGCCCAGAGGACCGGACTCCAGAGAGAAGCAGAGCTATTTTAGCGGGAAGGGCGCCGGCCAGACCCGGAGAGCATGAAGCAGCCGATCCCTGTTGACAGTTGGCAGGCACGCTCGTCGGAGATGAGGATGCTACAGCTGGGCACAAGCGGCGCCAAGGAAGCCCACCCCAGGACGCGGAGCGGCGGTCTTCACTGGAGGCTGCGCTGTCCTCGCCGGCGGCGGGGGTCCCCGAGCGCCAGTTCCGCGCGGTGGCCACCCTCGCCCTCGGCCGGGCCCAAGCTTTTGGGGTGAGCGGCGGCCGCCGAAGCCCCGATGCTCCCGGCCAGGCGGGGCCCTGGTGTCCCCGAGAACGAACTTACCTTCACGAAGCTGTCTGCGTCGGGGAAGCCCGGCAGTACCATCTCGCCGTCCGGTTTGGTGGCGCTGGGCACCGCCTGGCTCTTAAGCTCCTGGGGACTGGGGGCCGCCATCTTTCCGGCCCGCGCGGCTCTTCTCGCGAGAGTCTGAGGATCGCGCATGTGCGAGCCGCCGGGGCAGGAAGTGTAGTGAGCTGCGCAGCGGCTGCCTTACGTCTTCGTAGCCAGGTGTGGCGGCACACGCCTGTAATCCCAGCATTTGGGTGGCTAAGGCCGGAGGATCGCCGCGAGTGCCACGTCAGCTTGCGATCCAAAGTGAGTTCAAGACAAGCCTGAACAGGGGCTGGGGATTTAGCTCAGCGGCATAAGCACCTGCCTTGCAAGCAGGCGGTCGTGAGTTCGATCCCCGGTACCGATAAAAACGAAAAAGACAAAAAAAAAAAAAAAAAAAAAAGACAAAAAAAAAAAAAAAAAGACAAGCCTGAACTACATAGCAAGACCGTCTCAAGAAAACCTTTAAAAAAAAATCTGCAGCAATCTTGTGCGTCATCCTCCAATCCCGTGGGCAGGGATGGGAGGGCTCCTGTTTCCAAAAAGTCAAAACAAACGGAAATATTTGTTAGCAAGTAGGCGTGGCCCACAAGAATATTGAAAAATTACTTAAATAACTGAGAGGCATTTCCTTTGGAAGGATATGTTAGGCACGCCTTCTCTTTTGAAGGAACCCGCGGGTGGTAGAGCCCAACGTGTGTGAAGCCCTGGGTTCCATCCTCTGCATTGTGAAACACAAACTTCATGTTTAACCAATCAGCTATTCTCTACCTACCCCTTGGGGTTGACCCTACGGGGTGCTTACTCCCAGCTCCTCTGTTTCTTCTGCCTAAGTTTTTTTTCACTTGACACCAGTTGTTTTTCTTTCTTTCCTTTTTTTTTTTTTTTTTTTTTGGTACCAGGGATCGAACTCCTGCCTGCCAGGGAGGTGCTGTGTCCCTGAGCTGTACACCAGTTGTTTCCAAACACATGACTGTGTCAGAGCTTTGTGGTCATGGAACTGTGCAGGCCCTGCTGGACTTTTGAGCCTTCTGTTCCTGTTCTGTTCCCACTATTTCTTTTACTCCCCACTGGCCACTGAAACAGACATGCTGAATTGCAAAGTGTGGCCACAGGACACTGCCTGTGAGTCTGGGTAGGTGGGGACACCGCTGCCATAGACACCACGATGCTAACCTCAGTGCTGGGGCTTTCTTTGCTGCAGAGAATGTCCCTACCAGCTGCAGCTGACACCCCACCCTCCCACCCTGGGACCCTAAGTCCAGCCCATTGGTGGGTGCCCACCAGGGCAGCTCTTCTCCTCACTCCACAGGGCGGGGCTCAGCTCACTCTCCTGCTGGGCAGGCTCCGCTCTGCCTGGCTCAGGACCCCCAAAAAGGACTGTGACCCACACTGAGCATCTTTATGCCCTTCAGTCCCTAGTACCAAGTACTTAATAATCTTAAAGGAATAAATGCTCCCGTTACTATTTTTTACACTGCTGAGAATCAAGTCCATGGCCCTGTGCATTCAAGCCAAGTCTTGCTGAGCTGCACCCCTGGCCCAGGAGTTCCTTTTTGAGCTAATAATAATTATTATTATTATTTTGTCTTTTTTGAGAGGGGGTCTCACTATGCAGTTCAGGCTGGCCTTGAGCTCACTTTGCAGCCCAGGCTGGTCTCGAACTCGCAATGATCCTCCCACCTCAGCCTCCTGAGTGCTGGGATTACAGGCGTGAGCCACCAGGCCCGGCCAGAACTAATAATTATTAATAAAAAGGCACTCATATAAGTTTTTAAAATTCTGATGTCATTTATTGGCACAAAAATTGTTCAGGTACAACGTGTTGTCTACGTGTGGCTACACGGTATACTTTGTGCATTTAGCCAGATACTCTTTGCTCGATACCCAACGTGCCTAACCTGTCGCTCTGTGTTCAGCACCTCCGGGAGGGCGGCTGTGTGTGGAGCCCCTGCTCTCGGCACACATGCTCAGCCCTCACCGGGACACTGCCATGTCCCCTTAGTTCCTGTGTTGGCCAGGGCAGTTCAGGGCTCGGGCTGAAGTGTGAGCCACGGCATCACTGGGTCAGGTAATGACAGAGCGTGGCCACTGTCTTGGTCCACCCTGCGAATGCTGCCACTGCCGCAGTGGAGACCAGTGAGGTAACAGCGTGGACGGGTGGTGACATCAGCTCCTTCAGCCTCTTTCCGGCCAGGATCCTGAGGGACACATCCCCTTCCAGCCTACCTGACATGCCGTCTGCTGCTGCCACACTGACACTGAGAGGGGCGACCTGGTCATTTTTCCACCAGCAGACGCTCACCTCGAGGTCTGTGAGCAAAGTCAAAACCCGTATGTGTGGTTGTGGCTCTCCTGTTCCCAAAGTCAGCGGCTTGATCTGTGGGACGACTGTGTTTCTCTGGGGATCAAATCAAGCCTGTGTTTCTGACAAAATCTTCTTCAACAGCAGCTAGAAGGTTGGTTCAAGTCAACTGTCAAATACAGTAGTTCTTTTCCTTTACATCTCAAGATATGTGACAAAGTTGAACTCTCTGTCCATGGTTTCATTTCAGTGGAAGCATAGACCAAAATAGAAAGGCCGTGGAGAGACCCCTCAGCACGCCGGGGCTGCTGTTACCAGAAGGGACACCTAGGAAGGCGGACAGCAAAGAAACACTTAGTCGTCTGAGACTCTTGTGAGAACGGAGACCAAGGTCTGACCTCCCTGGGCACTTCCCGAGCTCTTCTCCAACAAATGCCTAATCTTGTGGAACACACAAGAGCTCCCGTCTGGGGTGATGCCACCCTGTCCCCAGGGATGCGTCCCTGCACCATTGCTCAGGCTGGTGCCTCTACGCATGCATCGGACAATCTATCTCGGCTACTTCTGCACTCACTCCCAGATCACGCATCTAAGGCTTTCATCTTCTCTGTCACTGCCCTGGCTTCTTTCTCCCTGCCCTTCCTGTATCTCTGCAGTGACGGCAAAAATCCAGCAGAAATCAGGGGTGGTGGCGCACACCTGTAATCCTGCACTCTGAGGCCGAGGCAGGAGGATCGCTGTGAGTTTAAGGCCAGCCTTGGTTACATTGTGAATTCAAGGCCGGCCTGAATTATATAGTGAGGCTCTGTCTCAAACAAAACAAACAGAAACAAAACAAAAAACCCCAGAAAACCAAAGCACCAGCAGAACCCTTCATGAGCAAATAGCCTGGACTCTTCTAAACACTGCTCTAAACGGAATCTGAACTTACCTCCAAACAGAAACCCCAAGAGAATGTGCAGTGAATATAAACTTCTCAAGAGGTTTGAACCTGCGAACCCTGAACTGCCCGTTATGGCTACTTGTTTCAATTTTTCTCGTGTTCTCTTGTGTTTAGAGCCTTGGGTGGGGTGCTCAATGATTTATTTTGCGGTGGGATTACATGTAGGGGTGCTTTACCACTGAGCCACATTCTAACCCTTTTAATTTACTTTTATTATTTTATTTTTGGTACCAGGAATCAAACTCAGGACCCTTGCGCTTGCCAGGCAGGTCTGTGCCACTGAGCTAAGTCCCCGGCCCTTTTAATTTATTTTGCGACAGAGCCTCAGTTGCCCATACTGGCCTTGAACTGTCAGTCTCCTGCCTCAGCCTCAGAGCTGCTGGGGTTGCAGGTGGCTCCCAGCGCTCACTGCGGTTCTAACCGTTTCTTTGTGATGCCCACTCACCAGCCGATGTAACACTGGCAGAGGTTCTCATGGGATGTGGCTTGTTTGATGAGCAGCTCCACTTGTGTTGGGACGTCCAAGGTATCGTCATGTGAGAAGTCCCGGCCTGGGGGGAGAACAGGAACACGGACTGTCAGCTGAGCCGGCACACGGCCACGGCCACGGCTCGGAGCTGAGGGGGGCTCTGGCTTCCCTGCCCAACCCCGTCCTCCCTCCTGACGAAGGCAGTCAGGGTGGGGTGCTCCTTCTTGCACCTTTTTCCCTCTCTCCGCCCTGTGGCATCTGAAGACAAGCGACAGTGTCCGGTCAGACGTGCTCTGCCATTGTGCCAAGAGGACAGAAGGCAGATGGACTTGGCTGGCACTGGAACCCATCAGCTCACCCACGAGTGCAGAAGGATTCAGTTAACTCTGGGTGGTGCCAGTGCCTTCAGCAAGAGGAGGCGGAGGTGCCCCGGTGCTGGCTCCAGGGGGCTCGGCAGCCGCAGGGCGCGGCTCAGGACTGAGCCTGCCGTGGACAGGACTGCTCTAAGCTCTGGGTCCCTTCCCACACACAGCACACTCACCGGTGAGCTTGTCTCGAACCCTGTTGATGATCTGAATAGCCTTCTTATTTAGGGCTTCTGGTTTCACCAAGCCGTCTCCAACTGTAACACGCACAGGAGCAAAAGTCATGGTAAGAACTGGATCACCACGGTGGGCTCAGTGCCACTACTGTCCACGCTGAGCAGCTCTTCCCTGGTGGTCATCTGTGTCCTCGGAGTATAACCAGGGATTCAGAGACCTCCCCTCTGAAAGGTGGTTCTGGGCTGGGTGTGGTGGCTCACACCTGTAATCCCAGCACTTGGGAGGCTGAGGCAGGAGGATTGCTGTAAGTTCAAGGCCAGCTTATGCTACAAAGTGAATTCAAGGCCAGCCTGAATGGCATAGTGAAACCCTGCCTCAAAAGACAAAAAAATAAAATCAAAGGTGGTCCTGTGGCCTCAGCTTGTCACCCTCTCATGGGGCCACACCACTGCTGTCTTCTTAGCGAGCAGGTCCCTTGCAGTTCCCCTGAGGGTGAACTTACTGAACGAGTGAATAGATTCTGGCACCGTGGTCCCCGTTTTCTTATGAGCTGGTTCCCCAAGTTCCACACCATCCAAAATTTCTAGGGGGAAAATTATCATTTAGGAGAAGTTCAAACGCCAAGACGCCGTTGCTGGCATGAGAGTCTGACTGCCCCAGTCCTGCTCCCTTAGCACCTGCACTGTCTGCCACTGAAGGGAAGGAAAGCGAAACTTTTTTTTGGTACCTGGAATCAAACTCAGGACCTTGTGCTTGCCAGGCAGGCACTGTGCTGCTGAGCTATATCCCTAGCCCAAAAGCAAACTTTCATGCTGCAGATAATGTATTTGCAAGTTTTTAAATCTGCAAAGCCATTTTCAAACAGGAGTCACTCTTATCAAAGACTACGGTGCCTAGCAGAATCAAAGTGGATTTTTCAGTGAGTAAAGAATGTTCTGGTGTAAAAGCCTGGCGGTTAAACCTGCATCTCCAGCTATTCAGAGGCGGAGGCGGGATGAATGAGTCCAGGACTCTGGGGGCAGCCCGGGCAACCCCAAGATCTCTCACCACTTTTTATTTATTTATTTTTTTGGCCATGTGAGGATGAACCAGGGCCTCAAGCACGTTAGGCAGGTGCTTACCACGGAGCTGCACCTCTAGCCCCAAGATTCGGTGTCTGTCTTAAAGAAGTTCTGACACAAAGAAAAGGCCTGTGACAAGTATACTTGGTTGAACATAGAGTGATGGTTGTATAAAGAAAATCCGCCTCACAGTGGGGCACACGTGATTGGGCGCCCCCCTCTGGAGAGTCTGTGTGCTGACTCAGGTAGAGTAGGTCCTCCACTGCTTACGGCTTCCGACAGAGGCGCACCGGGAGCCAGATCCTGGGGTCCGCTCAACACTGACCCGTGGCCACAGACCTCCCAAGCAAGGGTTGTGAACGGTGCTTTCGTTAGTGGCCCAGGCACTTCACTTTTAGGTTACGTGAAAACCACCAAGGGGTGCCCCCAGCAACCCTGACTCCCGGCACGCTGCCAGCAGCGATAGGGCTCGCCCAGTGATGGCCTTAGGAGGTGGACAGTGCACAAAGACCAGCCAGCAGCGGAGGGCTCAGTGGCCTGGGGACCCAGGGCACAGTGCTGTGGGCTTCTGCCACTGTGTCCTGGGCTGGGCCCGTGGGCGCACTGTGCAGTAGGCATGACCCTGAGTTCAATCCTGGGATGAGGGTGGAGATGACGACCTTGCATAGCCTGTCACAGTGTCCCACAGTCCCTGCCTGTGCCCGTGTGGCCCTGGAACCCAGGAAGCAGCCTCCGGATGCCTCATCCAGACAGGTACGGTGATGCTAAGAGACAGTAAACGTCCAGTCCAAGTGCCCCTTAATTGCCGTTTGGCATAAAAGCGCTTCCTGAGTTCTGAGTCGGTGCTCTTCTCCCACACCGCAGCACACACAGGTGCCTGACCCTGCGGTTGGGCTGTTCTTCCTGTTATCCTCAGCCAGGGGCTGAACCCTGGGCTGCCTGCGTGCTGGGCAAGCACGCGGCCCAGCCCAGGTCTCTTTCTGCGATCAGGTCAGTTCTAAAGGGAATTCTGTACTTCTGCAGGGTGACCTCTGTGCCTTACACACTGTTTCTTGGCTTTGAGTCAGCATCTGGCTTAGTTCAGTAACTGGACGCACATATTCTGTAAACATCTGTAGAGAACATTTACCGTCTTCTACCCAGCAGCATTTCCTCTGTGAGCTGTGTAGGATGTCGGAGGTTAGGGGGAGGAGGGCGACACTTCTGAGAGCTTTAATTAACAACGAGATGTCACTCCCGGGGAACAATGTCTCCCCGGGTGCTGCCCTGTGAAGGATGCTCCTCAAGATAACATTTTATGTGGTCTCAGGGCTCCTTCCAGCAAGATATCCTCTTTTGCCACTTCCCCTTTCCTGTTTCTGAGCTATTTGAAAGGCAGAGGGGTGGGATGCGGCTCCGTGGGGCAGTGTTTGCCGCTGTGTGCCAGGGCCAGGCTTCAATCCCCAGGACCCCAGAACAGTGAAATGCTCGAGGACAGAGGCAAAGTCTGCCCAGACAACGAAAGGGCAGGCTAGACATGGCTGATACTCAGACATACCCTGCACTGTCTTTTTGTAGACAGGTTTATGGTCAGATGGTTTGATAAAACTTTTGGAGCTTGAAGTATCCACTCCATCCTGCCAGACTGTGAATAAAAGCGTATTTTGGTACGTAGGCCTCAGTGTTTCGGGCCATGTTCTGAAGTTCAGCGTAGCCTCTCTGCCAGGCTGTTACCACCAAGAACCCGGAGGAAAACACGGGTATGGTGCTTCCTTCCTGCCCGGCAGCCAGAGCACTTCCCTTGGCTCCCGAGCACTCAAGGCTCCTACGCCTGCGTCCGTCCTAAGTGCACTCTAGCCCGGCTGTCTCCCTGGGATGCAGCACCCACCTACTGACTGGCCTGCAGAGTAGGAGTCTGTCCTTGTCCGGGATCTCTTGTTGCCTTTGGTATTTGCTAGGGAAAAAAAGAAATGCTATTAAAAAGTACTTCAGCTTTTCACTCGAAAGAAACCTGGTAGATAATGATACTTCACTGCAAGCATGAAATGTAATTTTTCCAAAAGCTGTACCCCTGAAGAGCGAAAAAAGCCATGCTGCTCAGGAGTACTCAGGTCTGCTCTGCGGACCCAGGGTTTAGACCAGTGATGGTGAACCTTTCAGAGCTTTCAACATGGTTGAAAAGAGCCCTCTGGGGCTGGGGATTTAGCTCAGCGGCATAAGCACCTGCCTTGCAAGCAGGCAGTCAGGAGTTTGATCCCTGGTACCGATAAAAAGGAAAAAGACAAAAAAAAAAAAAAAAAGCAAAGAGCCCTGTGTGGCATGCGTGCCACAGGTTCGCCACCGCTGATTTAGGCAATGTAATGAATAACATAGGATAGAAGTCTAATTTAACTGTGGTGGAGCAGAAGCTGCTTGTTTACAAACAGTAGATGAAGACATTGCTGTCTCAAACTTAAACTGTGTGTATTCTTGTTAAAATTCCAGTTTAGGTCCACCTATTTGGGACCCCTCCTAGAAATCCAGAAACTATTCTCTTCTTATTTCCAATAAAACTCTCTAACAAAAAAAAAAAAAAAAAAAAAAAAAAAAAATCCAGTTTAGTATTTATTATGAACCACAGACAAATAGTTACTAGGGTAGTTTATCCTGAAAGCTATCTTAATTAAGTCAACGGTGGGAGTTTATGTCCTACCTAATAAAAATACCTGAGATTCCTCTCCAGCCGCGGTGCTGCTGTGGGAATGCAAAGCGGCAGCGGGCAGGCGTCTCGGGCCCTGCTGCGAGGCAGCGGGCTGCTGGAACCTGGTGCTGACCTCTGTAGGGAAGGGCGCAAGCACGGCCCCGCACCACAGGGGATACTCACTGTCCATCAGCCTCCAGTTTAGCAAGGGGTCATAGACAAAGGCTTCCAGCACAGCCATGACGCTGTCCTTGTGTTCCCGAAGCACTTCCATCACGGTGTGGCAGGTGATTCTGTAGTTCCCATCCAGACCTGTTACCTGGGGAAGGCACAGAGCCACACGCCCTGGGATTTACCAACTGTGGTGCCTCGGCTCCTTGTGACCAGCAGCAAGAGAGAACCTGAAATCTGCACTCAGCTGGGACCCTCGTGGCAGGAGGCAGAGCAGGGCCTGAGACCTGGTCTGCTGTGAGGAGTAAGGTTTCTAAAACACTCCTGGAACAGTGGGAAAACCGGGGAGCTGCCACAGACACTGCATAGGGATTCTGGGGAACAACCAATTCTATCAGGCAAGCCTGTCCTCAGGGAAGCTAGCTGCTGTGTTGGCCCCGTGTCAAAGCAGCTTGTCTCCAATGCCCGCTCACCTCCATAGCATTGGTCAACATTCTTGTCAGTCTAAAGGGAATCTTCTCTGGAAACTTTTCTCTGGTCATAGCAACCTGCAGAGTAAGCAAGGGCAGACCAAACCTGTGGTTAAGTGTCTCCTTTAGCTAAAGCGAGCTGAAGACAGGCGGCTGCCCCCGTACCTCTCACAGTGATTCACACAACAGCACAGAAAGAAGTGCTTCAGTTCAGGAGAGGACTTGCAATTTGAAAAATGATTTTAAGAAACAAAAGAAATGAGAGAAGAAACAAGAACAAGCGTGCATGGCCTAGGCCCTGGGCTCGAATGCAGCGTGGAGCATGGGAATTCATCAGAGCATGGGAATTCATCGGCTCGGGTAGGTTATGTGCAGAGCAGGCCTTGCTGGGGAGTCAGGGTCCAACTACAAGCGCGGGCTTCATGGAGAGACTGACTGTCCATCTTGCAGGCAGGAAAGGTGGGGAGGGGAGGGCCTTTGGGCTCATGTTTGCCTAAACTATCAGAGGAGAGTGTGCTTTTGGTGGGTTCCTGGAATGTGTGCTCCCTGCAGAGCAGCCCCGGAGATCTGCAGCGCGTGCTCACCTCAAAGCAGTCCCCGAAGTCGATGTGCAGGATCTTCCCACTGAGCCGGTCGAGCATCAGGTTGGACGGGTGCCTGAGAAGAGGCAGACAGCCAGGGTTACCAGGGCAGCACTGGGGAATGAATCTGGGCTTGGACACTGGGCAAATGATAGCCCAGAGGTCAGCTTGCCCCACTCACAGTTGTGAATTGAAGTTGTTTTTAATTTTTTGGCACTGGGAATCAAACTCAGGCCTTCGCCCTTGCCAGGCAGGCGCCACTGCTGAGTTATATTCCCAGCCACCTGTGGGATGGAATCTCACATGCTGCAAAGGCCAGTCATGAACTCATATCAAGCAACACTCCTGCCTCAGCCTCTGGAGTGCAGGGACTACAGCCTCATGATGCCACCCAAGACCCTCAGCTGTTACTTGTGGTGACGGTCTTGTCCCGGCCTTCTGGTTGCTGGCATTACAGGTACGTGCTACCACGGGTGGCTGCTGAAATGAGGGTTTACCTGTGGGAGTCACAGGTCACCCCACCATCCAAGAGCTGGCTTTGCCTAGGACCTGGGTCACATGATAGCTTTTGGGGGTTACAAGGCTCTGTCACTGCTGTGGAGCAACTGTCACGGAGTCGCCTCTTTGAATCCCTGACCGATCGAGCAGCAGCGTCTGGCTTCTGTCATCAGGGATCCCACATGCCATCTGTCCTGAGACAGGCTCGGTTCAGTCACCAAGTTGCCCAGGCTGGGCTTGGGCTTGTGATGCATCTGCCTCAGGCCCCCAGAGTGCTGGGAGTACAAATAGGCACCCCCTCACCTGGCTAGGCTTTTGTTTATAAAGCAAAAATTTACTATTTTTAGAGAGTGAAGTTATTAAATTATTTTTACTCTCAGTCGCATGAGATAATTTCAAAAGAAAAACTGTGAATATCAGAGGACCAGTTTTCTGTATTTTATTTATTATTATTATTTTTTGGGTACTAGGGATTGAACTCATGACCTCCTGCTTGTCAAGCAGCTGCTAAGCTATATCCCCCGCCCTTTTTTTTCTTTTTTTTGGGGGGGGACAGGGTCTCACTATGTAGTTCAGGCCGGTCTTGAACACACAATGGAGTGCACACCAGACTTGAACTGATCATGGTCCTCCTGCCTCCACTTCCCAAGTGTGGGGATTATAGCCACGCACAATCATGACTGTTTTCTTTATGTTCTTGTGAGTCAATTTCTGAATATTTCTAAATTATTTTTTTAGCCAGGGTGCAGGGGCACACATCTGTAATTACAGCACTCAGGAGGCTGAGGCAAGAGGATTGCCATGAGTTCCAGGCTAGCCTGGGCTACAAAGTGAGTTCAAGATCAGCCTGAACCATATAGTGAAACCCTGCTTTAAAAAAGATGACAACAAAACCAAAACCAAAAATCTAAATTTTTTTTCACTCACCATACTTGGGTAAAATTATGCAAGAGTGCCATAAGGATCTATTTTGGTTGGTTTCAATTGAAGAAATAAAATTAATCTTTTTATCTTTGCACAGTGGGGACTGCAAAGTTGTTTGTGTTAGTTTGTTTTGTTGAGACAGGGTCTTGACAGGCCGTTCGTTCATGCTGGCCTTGACCTTACTCACATAGGCCAGGCTGGCCTCAGACTCTTGGCTCCTCCTGCCTTAACCTCTCCAGTGCCAGGATTACAGGAGTGGGGCACCACACCCATCTAAAAAATGCTTTTTAAATCAATAAAGTCAATCTGTTTCAACATGATTTTCAAAACACTGAATTGACTTATGAAGAAAGCACTGCCCTTAAACTAGGGTTTTTATCCCCTAAGAAAAGGTCCTCTGTATCGTCCAGGCTGGCTTCACACTTGTGACCCTTCTGCCTCAGCTTTCTGAGTGCTGGGTTACAAGTATGTGCCACTGTGCCCCGCTTAGGTACATGTTTTATTAGTGTGTATCAATTTTGTAAAATAAGGGGCTTCAATATGGTATTTCCCTTCACGCATGTAACACAGTTTGATCATCTCTTCCCTGCTCTCATCCCCCCATTTACTCCCTAAACTACAGCTTTGTTGCCTTCTATTATTCTGCCAGCACCGATAATAAAAGCCTAAGGTTGAGGCCGTGAAAGAGGCTTAGAGCACAAAACACAATATACAGTCCTGGGCATGGTAGTGCATACCTAAAATCCCAGCACTTGGGAGGCTGAGGCAGAAGGATCACCAAGTGTTTGAGGTCAGCCTGAACTATATATAGTGAGACCCTATCTCAAAAAAGAAAACAAAACAACCAACTACAAAAAACAAATAAACAAACAAACAATATATATATTTATCAGAGGTCATGAACTTCACTGGAAAACAAAGTGAAACCATTAAAAGAAACTACAAAGAAAAAAAAAAGACTAAAACAAATAGATTCACTCACCTATCTCCCAGGCCCAAAATATATCCAACCATGGACATGACTGCTAACGAACGAGTATAATTGGTTCTTCGGTCAAACCATACCTACAACACAGGCACACGCGTGAGCCAGGCTCTGGCCACCCAGCTGTCCCCTAGGCCATTGTTATGTTCCATGAACCACCAGCTAGGATGTGTAATGGGACAAACGCCCCTTTCATAATTATACTCCCAGCACTCGGGAGGCTGAGGCAGGAGGATCGTTGCAAGTTGAAGACCAACCTGGGCTACAAAGTGGCCCAAGGCCAGCCTGAACTGCATAGGGAGAGCCTGTCTCAAAACAACAACAAAAAGAATCCATGTAATTTGAATGTGCTGGGTTTAGATGATCAAAAAACTTTTCTCAGCAGTGTAAAGACTTGAGTAAAGGAAAATATGTATTCAGAACCAGGCATGCCTGTAATCAGCACTGGGAGGCTGAGGCAGGAGGATCACTGCGAGTTCAAGACCAGCCTGAACCACATAGTGAGACCCTCAAAAAAGAAAGAAAGGAAGAAAATATCTGTTTCAGAATATCCACTTGATTTTGAAGATGTAATATCCTCCCAAATTACCTGACAGTCTTACTGCAGTGCCAATAAAAGCCCAGTGGCTCTGTTTTAGGGATCCTAATGTGGAAGGAAACACGCAGGCACAGAGCCCCGTGCGAAGGCTCGCACTGCTGCCTGCTGCCTGAGGGGAAATGGCACAGAGAGCAGCGACAGAACAGAAGCCCCAGAAACACCCGAGGGCGCAGAAGGATTTAGTGCACAACGAAAATGCAATCTTTTCAGTGCTGGGGAAAGGGTAAGTCACTTGGTAAATAGTGTGGTGATAACGATTTATATTTAAAAAATTTACTTATGTCTGAGTCTTAAATTCTAATTTGGGTTAGGATTAAATGTTTAAGAAGTCTTATAATTATGTTTAAAAAATATACATAAAGGTACATAAGCTTGAGGTGGAAGGGCCTTTCTGAATGCAAACCAAAGGCAGAAACTTGAAAATTTGGTGTTTTCTTTTAGTTCAGTTGTTTTTTGGAGACGAGGTCTTGCTTGCAGTCCGGCCTGACTTTGACTTGCAGTGCTCCTGCCTCAACCTCTTGCACACTGTGATTACAGGTGTGCACCGCCACCCCTGCTGGGACCTTCTTTTTGAAAAATCTATTCTGCTGGGTGCGGTGGGACACACCTGTAATCCTAGCACTTGGGAGACTGGGACACAGGATTGGTGCAAATTTGAGGCAAGACCACATCTCAAAAAGAAAAAGTCTATTTCAAAAACATTAACATAATTAAAAAACCCCAAGTGAACATGAAATATACATCACATACAAAAAAAAAAACTATCAGTAATATACAAAGGATGTAAGTATTATCACAAACAGGAGGACATGGAACTGCTCACTCTCACGTGCCAAACCACAAAGCCACTCCTTGTTTTGTCATGAAGGAGCCTACCCACAAGGTCATCGCCCCATCAGTCACCCTACCTCCGAGCTGGGGCTCTTCAGCCACAGCAGCTTGGCCAGGTCATCACCCGCTGTGTTGTTGACAGCATGCTCGAACACCTCCACCTTCTGCATCAGCGTCAGGTGGTCATAGTCCGGAGCCATCTGCGTCACAACACAACCACGCAGTCAGAGCAGCTACAATCTAGGAGGAAACAGGCTCGGGGACAGGGAGAGCTGGGTTCTAACTTTGCCAAAGGACACAGCCGAAAGGACAAGAGAAATAAGAACACCGTGGTGGCCACGCTAACTGATGACCACGGGCACTCCCGGAGCACAGGGGAGTGGCTCCAGGACGCGCCTCCTGGTGTGGGGAATGCAAGGTTTGGGGTAACACACAGTTTTCTTTCCTGCCTCTTACAGGTCTCCCAGCAAGGTTCCCTAATTCGTCGTGCACATCAGGCTGATGTATCTCTGCAGGCTCCTCTGAGGTGACGGGACTTAATTTCTGGGCTTTACCGCCCTGCAGCGCCTTAGCGAAGGTCATCTGCTTTAGGGTTCACTCACTACGCCTTCTTCAACAGCAATCCCCTCACAGGTTTGTCAGCGATGCACACACATGGGTAGACGGGAAAAGCAGCCCTGTGCGGGTCCCTGCTGGTGCGTGGCCTCCGGGCCACTGCGGGGTTGGGACTGGCGGCTGGTCACGTACTCGCAGCATGATGCGATGCTCGATGTTGAGGAGGATCTTCTTCTTCTCGCGGTAGTCCCGGATGAGTGCGTGCAGCGTGTCACAGTGCGGCACCCAGCCGATGAGGCCCGAGTTAGTCGACAAAGGGATGACGGCGTACCTCTGGATGCTGGGTCACGGGACAGCAGCGGGAAAGGGAGAGCACACCTGTGGTCAGCTTGGGACACAGCAGACTGGCCCTGGCTGCAGCGAGGCGTGCAGTGTGTTAGTCTTGGGGACAATGAAGCTCCTCAGAGGGAAGGTGCCTGGGCCACGTGGAAGCCAGGACTTTCCAGCTTGCCTGACGTGCCCAGCTCAGGGGAAGCCCTGAGTGACTACCTCCGAGGCTAAGATAACCTCTCAGTGTGATGCCCACGGTCTCTCATTGTGTGTGTGTGTGGGGCGGGTACTGTGGATGAACTCATGACCTTGCTTGCCAGGCAGGCACTGTCCTACTGAGCTAAATCCCAGCCCTATGCATGGCCTTAATGTGAAGAGGTTCAGTGGTGCCGAGCACAGGAAAAGTTCGTCTGGGCCTCCATCCCACAAGGGGTAAAACACACCAAATCTGCACACTCTCCAGTCTAATTTCAAACCGCGCCCTTTCAGAGTCTTTGGAGATTACTAAAGGAATTTCCCATTGTGGCCACCCTAAAAATTCTGGAGAATTTTTTCTGTGTTAGGTACCTGGGTACTGAGAGCTTCCTGCCAGGTACCTACTTTTCTAACTGATTTGCTAAAGGCATGATTACACAGACAGCTATAGGCAAAACAAGACAGCCGACTCCTTGAAGCTTCACCACCTGCACAGCCTTTGAATACCTGAGGTTTTTGCGGAGGGACGTTGGGTCGTTGGCCAGGAGGGTGTTGACCAGGCCAAACAACTGCATCACTCGCTCATCCTGCCGCAGGTCTTCATGGCCTTTCAGGAGGAAGACAAACTCATGGCCGTTGCTGCCTGCAAGGAATTGTGGGAGCGGTGAGAGCAGAGCAGAGATTCTCCCACTGTTGGCTGGGGCTGCCTGTGCATGTCAAGGGTCCCGGGGCCTAGGAACAGCACACCTAACAAGTGTCCCACAGATAGAAAAACCTTTACCTAGAACTGAGGGAAAAGAGTAGCTCTGCCTTTCATGGTCCCTCATGACCAAAACTGTTCAAATAAAAATAAAGAAGCTATTTCTGAGGACCAGGAACAGTCATGCGCAGAGGTTCTCGCAGTCTCCCCTCCCCGATACTCTGTCTTGTCTCCAGAACCCTAACCCAGCAGCCACACCACTGCGGCCCAGCCGGACGGACCATGAGGGCCGGGCAGCAGGTCCGAGGCAGGAAGAAGGGGAGGTCAGGATATCTGTGCCCCACTTGCCCTGGCCACAGTTATAGCAGCGCCATGTCCCTCCTCTCTACCTGGACGGCCTCCTTCCAGGGGCCCCCTTGCCCTTGAAGGCCAGGGGAAACTTGCCAACGGGCTCGTTCCTGGGAGCTCCTGCCAGTTCTCCTAACTCTGCTCACTACTTCATTAAACTTCTTTAATTAGCCACCCTGCCAGCGGGGTGTAGGACAGCACGCCTGGGATCCCAGCACTCTGGTAGGCTGAGGCTGGAGGACTGAAAGTCTGAGCCTGTTCTGGGCATCTTAGTGAGACCTGTGTCAAAATAAAAAATAGGGGGCTGGGGATTTAGCTCAGCGGCGTAAGTGCCTGCCTTGCAAGCAGGCAGTCGTGAATTCGATCCCCGGTACTGACAAAAAAATAAAAAATAAAAAAAAAATAAATAAAATAAACAGGCTGCAGTAGCTCAGCCCCTGGGTTCCAACCCCAGTAATGGAAAACAACAAAACACCTGAGAACCTGAGAGACCAGGTTTGTGTGTTGGAAGACGTTGACGCCGGGGGACTATTACCTGGGCACCACAATTAATTGGCACTGGTGAGCAACTACTATGCTTAAGGAACAGCATTATTAAGGGCACGAAACCACAAGATGTCACCAGAGCACCCTGGTCTCCCTCAACCATCCCATGGAAGTAACAACGACCCTTAAGACAAATCCCCGAGGTAGTTTTTAACAACTCCCATTGGAGAATTCATTTCTATTTTAATTTTTTCATTTCATATAATCAGTTCCCACAAGGAGAGACTGCAGTGGTACAGGACTGTGTGAGAGCCCCGAAGCTCACGCATCACAGCAGCCTTTCACCCCCACATCTGTGCACCCCCACCGCTCATCACACAGCCACCGCTTCTCTTCCCCAACACAGCTCCGAGCAAACTAGGGGAGACTGCTCAGCCAGCATGGGAGGGAGAAGCAGGCGGCAGGTGCATGGTGCCCTTACCCATGAGAGTCAACTTCCGGGGTCTCTGCTTGGACGTGATGACTTGCAAAGATGGGGCGATGGACTGAATGCGAATGATTGGCTGGTTGGGGTCGTATGTTCCTGGTACAGCCAATTCAAGGTCCCGGCACATCAGAAGTTTGGGGGAAACATACTGCAGCTCTAAGGAAGTGAGCTGTGAATAATTACCAAATGATTACATTTCCTGCCTCCAGGGAGGAATTTCAATGCAGTTTAACTATTTTTTTTTTTTTTTTTTTTGTCTTTTTGAGACGGGGTCTTGCTATGCAGTTCAGGCTGGCCTTGAGCTCACTTTGTAGCCCAGGCTGGACTCGAACTCGCAAAGATCCTCCTGCCTCAGCCTCCTGAGTGTTGGGATTACAGGTGTGAGCCACCATGCCCGGCCACTTTAACTATTTTTCCTTTTTTTTAATCGGTACCGGGGATCGAACTCACGACCATGCACTTGCAAAGCAGGCACTTATGCCGCTGAGCTAAATCCCCAGACCCAGTTTAACTATTTTTCAATGGATTGCTCTAAGTGGTTACTTGTCCCAAAACCTGTGGGGAGGAATGGAACCGGATTCTTAGAAGGAAAGGCAGGAAGTCCACAGGCAGTAACAGAAAGGACTATGCTGACACTGAAGACCCTACCTGGGGCAGCTGCTTCGAGATCCGTCTGAACACGTGGTAGTAGAGGTCCCAGGCTTGAGTGAGGTCCTTGACATTCCCTGATTTCATGTACTTCCGGCACCACTCCTGAGCCTCCATCAAATCTCGGCCATATGCCTAAGAGTGAAAGCAGGGCAAATGTGCAAGTCGTCAAACACGGCCACCAAGGCAGGAGGCTAAATCCCTGGGGAGGCCCCGGCAGGAAACCTGGTGAGCAGGAGCAGCCATGCAGCCACCAGTCCTGGGGCTCCCAGACCACGGGGCTGCCTCGTTAGGCCAGGGGAAGCGGGAGGGAAGACGAGATGAACGCCTGAGGAAGCCTTGATTTTCTAGTACAATTTCAGGAGGTAGCTGAGTGGTAAAGCTTTGCCTGGTGCATGCAAGGCCCTGGGTTCAATCTTTAGCACGGTACAAGGAGACACCAAAAAAACCAGTTACAAAACCAAACCAAAATAAAAAGCAATTCAGGAGGGTTCCTTTTTGTGTGTATACCGGGGATCAAACTCAAAACAACCTCATGTTTGCCAAGCGGCACTTATGCTTCTTATAATTAATGAAAAGTACATTTCTAGTGTTTTTAATTCTATGATCTCCGTTGGGGGGTGTTTCACCAAAGATGGGAGAAAGATTAGAGGAAAGCAGGCTGATGAAGGCCCTGGTGGTACCCCTGGGTCCACCCGCCCCCTACCTGATTAAAGGACGTTTCCTTCAGCGTCTGGGGGCCCCGTTCCATCATCGCATGCAGGGGCTCCAGCACCTCAAACATGCCTTTCACATTCCTCTCCCCGAAGTACAAACGAGACGCCTCTTCCAGGCCTTCGTGCCACATCTCGTGCCAGAGGATGGCCACGCGGATCAGCTCCTCACTCACCTGGATCAGAGGGGCAGGAGGAGGAGAACTAGTGTGTGAGTTACACTCGGGGGACTCCTTGGCGGCCAGTGGGAGTGCGAGGAGTGCCGTGAGGAAGGGACGTCTCCCCAGAGCCTCGGGCGAGGCCACGCTGGCCCCACACTCACCATCATGGCCTGCTGGACCAGGGTGTTACTGTGCTCACACATGTTCTTCAGAATCTTGTTGGCCGCATTGTGACGGGCTGTCGTGGTAGACTTAGAAGCCACCGTCAAGGGGTAGATGAGGGCCTGAAGAAACAGCAATGTTCCAAAGGGCCGTGTGTTTCAAAGGGCCGTGTGAAAGAAGCCCACCCTGAGTTCCTGGAAGGACGGCAAAAGGGGTGGCGGGACCACATGAGTTCCCTGGGCAGGAAACACTGTCTTGGAGGGGACTCTTTGCAGGAGACCCCTCCTGGGCCGCTGGGACCGTGTCCTGGGCTGGGGTGGAGTGCCCGGCTCCCCATTCCTGCACTGTGTGTCTCAAAGGCTGCCCATCAAATCAAAGGTTAAGTGGCTCCAGATAAAGGCACCAGGCTTACCACGTACCTGGGGGTGGTACCGACCAATGTCAGTCAGAAGCTGGTGGATGAGCCGTCCGACCAAGGGCCTGGGTGTATCTATTCTTGCGATGAGCTGAGGAATAACCTAGTATTTAAAAAGATACAGTAAGCAGCATGCAAACAACTCTAGTTATTCTTCGAAAGATCAATCTGTGCAACTGGTTTGGGCCCTGAAACGATGCATTCCCTCCAGATTGCTAAAGGAACTGAGGAGAACACGGAGCCTGAGCTCTGCTTCCCTACCACTGTGAAACGTACACTGCCTTGGTGCGTGGCCCACAGCTTGATTCCTGGGGCACACTGACCCCACCAGGGAGGGGAACAAGCGGCCTCACCTGTAACCACGTATCAATCTGGATGGCTTTCACCCCTTCCACCAAGGCTTCATTGACATCCGGCCAGTGACCATAATCAAACCACAAGGTAAGGACTCTGGACAGAAAATGAGAAAGTCAGAAAGAAAATTCAGTTTCCCAGCTTTTGTCTGTTTTCATCTTTAAGGTTCTGGAGAAGAGAAACAGCAGCTGTCATGCATGGCAGAGGTCCTGACCGATCCATTAGGACCGCTACCAACGAGTGAGTGCTCCTTCCCAGTTCAGACAAGCCCCTGCCACCAAAGGGCACAGCAATCTGCACACCGGGACTAGTTGCCTGCAGAGCAGGGGCACTGAGCCGGTCAGAGACCAGAAAGGAGGGGCCGTCCTGATCACCTCCGGCCTCCTGGCTAGGGGGCTTGGGCTGTTGAGACCTCTCAAAGCTGCAGAGCGACTTTAGAAACACTACGACAGGGCCAGGATGTAGCTCACTGGCCTGGCGCCTACATGGCAAGTGTAAGGCCCCAGGTTTGATTCCCGGTACCAAAAACAAAAAACAAAGCAAAACAAAAAACCTCACTGTGACAAGCAGATGATAGTTATTCCTGACAAGACAGACCACACACGGAGAGCTCAGGCTCCGCCTTACGCTGTGGGTCTCTCGTGGCGGAGCGGAGTGGGGGTCTGGCCCGCAATCACCCCTCCAGGCAGGCTGAGAAAGGCCTGCAGGCTGAGCTCGGGGTGCTGACGGGGTGGGAAGGGGAAGAGCCGCATGCGCAGCTTCTGGGTCCTGCCCTGACGTGGCCCCCAGGGTTTCCTCTTCCTCTTCCCTCATACCTGAGAGTGTCCTGGAGGTTGTTGCCCCGAGACAAGGAGATAGAACGGAAGAAGCCTTGGACGGCGGGGACGGTGTAGAGCAAGAGGGTTTTGGACAAGTCCTGTTGGAACAGAGGTGTTAGCCGACATTCGTGCCTCGGCCTTCTTTATCTTCCCTGCTTTATTTTCTGTGGGGACTGAGCCAGGAACCTTACGCACGCGAGGCAGCCACTCCATCCCCCAGGCCTCTGCCTCACCGTTCTTACTTGTGGAATGGGAAGTGGGCACAGTTACAGACTAAGAGCACCTGCTTCAAAGGGCAGGGTTGGTTTTTTTTGAGACAGGGTCTTGCAGTTTTCCAGGCTGGCCTCAAACTCACAATGATTCCTTGACTCAGCCTCCTGAGTGCTGGGACTGCAGATGGTGCCACCATGCCCGGCTCCAAGGGGCAGTTCTGAGTGTTACACCACATATGTACTAAAAGCACTCAATAAATGGCAACTGAGTCACAACTGCCACTGTCCTGGGACGAGGGTGGCTTCCTGGAAGGGTGGCAGGAGGAGGGGGTTACTCTCTGGGCCGCTGCTTGCCAGGTGCACTCTGCACTGACAGCTTATGGGGAGCAGGAAGGGAAGAGAACAATGCAAGGCCCAGAGGACCCCCGAGGCTCCTGCCGGGGAGTGGCCTGGCCGACAGGGGGGCCGCCCACACCCTGCTACAACGCATTAGGAGGATGTGCTCATCAAGTGGGAAGCCGAGGCGCCTGCTTAGCCTAGCTGGCAACTCCTGGTTACAGGGAGCCAGCTCTGCAGCCCTGGACCCCGCAGTGGCAAACGGTATGCATCTGCACTGCAGAGTGAAGGGTCACCAGTATTGCACTGCTCTGCACGGGCCGTTCTTCCTGAGGCAGAGGGCACGTACCTCAGTGACCTTCTTCTGCAGAGGGGATGGGGTGGGGCTGTTCTCTGTGCTCTCGGCTTCACTCTCACTGTTGCTGCCCTCGGTGCTGGCGGTGGCAGTGGCAGTGGCAGCAGTGGTGGCAGCAGTGGTGGCGCTGGTGATGTTGGCGCCGCTGGCATGCCGCAGTTTCTTCTTCTCATCGCGGGCTTGGTTCTGATGTTTGTAGTGGAGCACAGCTTCGAAATTCATCACTGCCCATGCATGCCAGGCCTGGGAGGGACAGAGCCAAGGGCAGACACCAGGGCTGTGACCACGGCAGCTCAGAGGGGAGCGACGCTGTGCTGAGGAAGAGCCGGGACTGGCCCTGCTCTGCGGTCAGCAGGGTGAGACTTTCTAGAGGGAAGAACGGGAAGAGACCAGAATGGAAAGCGCCGAGCACCAGGCCACACCAGAGAAGGGATCCGCTCACGGCCTAGGCACACTCCAGAGCGGGTGGGGGAAGGACAGCAGAGAGCTGGGACAGATGACAGAGGCGCAGGCGTGCCTGGCAGGGGGCCCCACTTTATCTGTAGGAAAGCAGCCTTCCTGGGATTTAAAGTGTGTGGCACAGATTATCTAGAAAGCAGAAGTTATGGGCACATAGCCAGCTGTCATGGCGTGTCGGCAGAGTGATGGCAAGTCCTAACAGGTGAGAGTGGGCGACAGAAGGCAGAGACAACAAGGACAGTGAGGGAGGGTGAGCGGGTGGCCTGGCAGAGAACCAGCAACCAGTGGCCGCTCGAGGGGAGAAGGCCTGCCTGGCGCGTACCTGGACACAGGGGGACTGCCCACACCTCTGAGGTTTGGAGTGGCGGTGACTCACTGTGCACACTGTGTGCAGAGTTTGATTTGGGGCATGGGAACTTTGCACTGAGAGCAGGACATCAGGTAATTGACTAATGGCTGGACTTTCTGCGTAACTAGGAAATCCCCTTGTATGCCTTGCTAAAGACCAGCTACACGATGTGTCCAGTGTCACCTTCCCATCTAAGCAGCACAGATTGTCATAACTGCCCTTTACTGGATAAGTAAGAACCGTGGGACAGCCCAGTGCCATCTTCCCTACCTTCAGCTACCCAGCGAGAGCCCCTCACACGAGCACCAGGCGCTGGGTACGAGCTGGGATCGAGGAACCGAGACCAGCTGCGTTCGGAAGCCCTCAGTGCTGAGACTGCCGGCAGCAGACGGCATCCAGCCCAAGGCACCCGTGCTGGGAAAGGCTTTGACCAGCGAAAACGGAAGTCCCTGAAAGCAGGTTTTTTTTTTGGTGCTCTGCTTCTTTTGCAAAAGCTAAGTGAAGAAAAGTAACTCTGGTCTGGCAGGAGTGCCTGCCAATCAAGGGTTTGCTGGGCTCGTTTTCCAGTTTTGGAAGGGGAACGGTCTCTGACTATGCCCTTGTCACAAAATGGGTGTACTTCAGATTAACACCAAGCAGGCTGAAATGAGTAAGCTTTTTATTGTAAAGGCTCCTGTGGTTTTCAGATGCAAGTTTCATGCCAGAGGGATGAATTAATCAAGTATTAGCAAGATAAGCGGACTCTGGAAAGGTATCACTGATGTCTGCTATGCTGAGCGGCTGTTACTGGGAGGCCCCTCAGCAGAGACAGGAGGATGTGTGCTCTCTCTGATGACCCCTGCCGGCCAGTCCCACCTTTTGTGTATTTTCTATATTTCTTTTTGAAAAATTTCCTGTACTGTAACAGGATGTTACCTAGATCTTTCCAATAAAAACAAAGGAAGTTAACTTCTGAGCCAAGGAGGCACCAGAGACGGAGATCTGAAAGGAGCTGGGAAGACACAGATGCCCAAGGGAAGGTAAAGATCCAGACATCAACTCTGAGTCCAGACGCTCTGAGGAAAACAAGCAGCGCACAGGCTGCAGAATAATGGGAAGCAGTGTTTCTCCAACGAGAGGGCCAACTGCCCCGCATCAGTGAAGCAGAAGGAAAAGCGAGGGCCCCAGGACCGCAGGCGCAGGGCTGCAGCAGCAGAAAGGCCGCGGCGTCGCCCGACTCACCTTGTACCAGCTGCGGTCGTGCTCGGTGGCGGCGCTGTAGTACTGCAGCACCTTGGGGATGGTGCTCTCGTTGATGCCCTGCAGGTTCAGCTGCCACTCCCCAAGCTTCAGGAAACACCTGAGCAAAGGACAGAGCCCATGTTACTCCTTCCTCGAAGGGCCGCCGAAGCTGGACAGTGTGTGTGTCGGGGTGCTAAGGCTGTCTGTGCAGCGTGGGGAACCCGCAGGCTGCAGGAGGAAGGCAGGGCCTGGGGAAACATTTCTAAGGTATTGTCTTTCCTTTCTTTCTGGGAGTTACTTTTCGTAGTGGATGCGGTCTGGCTCCTCCCTTACCCTTCTCCCCTCCACCATGTACAGGGATAACATTAACAGCTAACACCCACCAGCCTCGGCTGGACTCCAGGAGCTGCTACGAACACCTGGTGCTCTGGAGCTTCCTGCTATCTCACACCACCTTCTATCTGATGAGGAAACTGAGGCACACAGGTGAAGCAACTTGTCTAAATCAGACTTATTTACACATCAGCTTGGCAGTGTATTTGGCACTGGAAAATGAGCTGAACCGCAAACCAGACACCAGGAGGAAGAGAGCACAGGGGTGCTTCTGAACTGCTAACCCCTGGCAAGACCAAAGGCGGGGATGGTGGAGCGGACAGCCCAGTGGCTGCCTGGAACACGGTGAGGGACATCATAATTAATCCCCTGCCCCTGCCCTAGAGCCCTGGGCTTCCTCTGCCATGGAAGCTGGCGCAGCCTCACCGGGCCATGAGCTTGTGCAGTTCTTGCTTGTGCTGCTGGTCCTCTGTGGCGACGGCGTGCTGGGCCTGCTGCTGCACCGTCTGCACGAAGTGCTGCATGTGCTGGAAAGCGTCGATCTGGAGCAGGGCAGAGGCACAGAGTCACCGTGGGTGTGACTGCCTGTCTAGCTAAGTCATGGAGAAGTCACAAGCGTGGCTACCTGACATGATTCATGAGAAGCGATGTGAAGAAGGGCTTTACAATTTTTTTTTTTTTATCAGTACCGGGGATCGAACTCACAACCGCATGCTTGCAAGGCAGGCATTTATGCCACTGAGCTAAATCCCTGGCCCAAGAAGGGCTTATTTCACTGCCTGTGTACTGCTGCAAGGAAATCAGGGCTATGGGGAACTGCTTCCAACCAGTAAAACTTTAGTATATGTTGGCAACACGATGGCACCATGGACATTCCAGCATAGCAAAAACAAATGTTTAAAATCAGATAGTTGGTTGTGGTGTCATACATCTGTAATCCCAGCACCTGAGAGGCTGAGGCAGGAGGATAGCAAGTTTGAGCCCAGCTCGCGTAACTTAGGAGACCATATCTCAAAAACACAAACAAACCCAAAGCCCTAACAACAGGACTGGCCGGGGATGTGGCTCAGTGATGAACAGCTTAGATGCAACAACTTCAGAGCACCCCAGCAGCTAGATCTCCGACCCGGTGCAGTCTGGTACAAGGTGAGCAGTGGTCATCTGTGTTAGGAGCAGATGGTTACACTCAGGAAGCGCACACAGTGTCATGGAGGGAAGCCCTGGGCCAGCCTGCCACATCCCCGGTACTCGGGGCCCACAGGGCTTTTAGAGGACTTTCAGGAAGGAGACTGAGTACACAAACACCTAAAGCTCAAGGGGAAAAATGGCAAAAAACCTAAATCCTCTAACACAGGGAAGGGAATCTTCACATGAGAAGACATGGAAAAAGGGCGATGTGCTCTCTGCTGCAGAAAGAGAGGGGAAGAAGTCAGCACTCCAACTAATTAACAGGTCTCTATGGTCAACTGCAGAAGACTTTTAAAAAATAGAAACCTGCTGTGAAGACCCTGAAGGAAAATGAAACTCCTTAGCTTGCAGGACAAAACCAACCTCAGATACTTTTCTTTCTTTTTATTTTTTGATATTTTGACACACCAGTTAAGCTGCTCAGGCTGGTCTCAAACTTGCAATCGACCTGCCTCGGTCTCCTGCGTACTAGGATACAAGTGTGCGCTACCACACCCAGCATGTAAGCATTTAACTGGCATCAAGAGATAGGGCTTGACTCAGAGCTGGGATGGCATAATAAACTCTCCTCAGGCCACTAATCCATGCGTGAGGATGGCGCAGACACGCCACGTCCCACAGCAAACACAGCATCTGTCTCCTACAGGCGTCTGTCCTCACAGCTCCATAGCTCACCAGCAGCTCTGACAACTCCAAGTATGGGGTGCTGGGTATTCATGGAGCGTGAAGCCGCCTTCGGTTGCCCCACACGGAAGAACTCTGTCTTTCTACTCTGGCATGAGGCAACTCATGTTCAAGGAATTGAAAATACTCTATTTGAAACTTTTCTCCATTCCCAACAAGAGAAAAGGAAGAAAGTGAATCTTCTTGCCAACGAAGGACTCATCATTTGGAAAAAAGGACTTCTCTCTCCCAGGCCCACAGAGCTGGGGATGGGGCCCTGCACTCTGGCTGTGAGTACTGTGCTGGGTACATGGGCAGCGATGACCTGCCTGCCAGGGCGCTCTCACGGAAGGCCCAGCCTGTCTCTAGATTCCATGGCTCCCACCTCTGAAAAGACCCTAAGAACATCCACGGCTGAGGCCTTCCTGCAGGATGTGCTCTGCGTTCCCCCACTTTCCTTTGTCTCAGATGAGGCAGGGAACATGGTCCTTGCTTATAGTGCAGAAGACACAGCTCAGACAGTGACTGCTCAGCAGCACACTTAGTACGGTATTTTCTCTGAGACGTTCCCAAACAAGGAAGATGTGGCGCCTCTAGCTCTGGGCTTGAGGTCCAAGCACCTACTGTTAAAGGCTCCCAAAGTTTTCAATCCCACCAGCATCTCGGCTCCTAAGAAAAAGAGCCCATTCTGCAGAGGTGCTGGGCTGTGGTCCTGGGCTGAGATACCACCCAGGAGGCTCCCTCTGCAGGCTCCACACAGAAGGAACCAGACAACACTGGCGTTCAGGGCCTTCAGCCGGGCTTTGGCTCAGAAACGCCCTGACCTGGGAGCTCACAGGGACTGAAAAACAAAACAATAAAAACAAACAGAATCCCTGATGCGCACCTGGGTCATCAGTGATGAGGTAAACCCCAGTCACAGGCCAAGCGCCTGGGGCAGGGCTGCTGATCCACTTTGGGTGGTACTGAAAGCCACCCTGTGTCGACCACCTACAAAACAAGTCCCAAGTCCCTATCCAAGGACTTTCAAGGATGCCCTTCCAGACAGAACTTCTATTTCAATGCCCGTCTTTTTTCTTTTCTTAGTCTTTTTTCCCCCATTAAAGAATTGAACCTAGGGCTGGGGATTTAGCTCAGCCACGTAAGCACCTGACTGGCAAGTGCGAGGTTTAAGTTCAATCCCTGGTACCAAAAAAAAGAGAACCGAACCTAGGGGTGCTCAATCACTGCGCCACACACTCAGCCCTTTAAAAGCTTTTTTGAAACAGGGTCCAAATTGCTTACTAAATTGGATTTGAATGTGTAACCCCTGCCTCAGCCTCCCAAGTACAGTGCCTGGTTTTCACTCTCACAGCTTGCACACCACCGTGGGGACCACAGCCACAGCTGGGACTCATGGGGAGCCAAAGCAGGCAGGAGTTTACCTTCAGGGCCTACGTTTTGATAATTACTACAATCACCCAGAGAGACTGTTTAAAAAAGCGAAACAAAACCAGAGAGCCACATCTGTTTCTCAAGGGCTTGTTTGTAAATAAAGAGGAATTCTACTTCGGCAGGAATTCTCTCCTTATTTCACCCTGCACAACGCTCTTGCTTTTGAATCTAAACTGTTGATAGGAAAGGAGACCAGAAGGCTGAGAAAACCAAATTGCTCTTGTAAAAGTTTTAGTCTGTTTTTACAAATATGTTCTTTTCTTTTTCTTATTTTTTCCGGCACTGGGGATGGAGCCCAGGCCCATCTCATCTGCCCACTGAGCTACATCCCCAGCCTGCTTATTTTGAATTTTGACACCACGTTCTGCTAAGTTTCCTCGACTAGGCTTGAATTTGAGATTCTTCAGCCTCAGTTTTTCAGAGTACTGAGATTATAGTACTGCGGCCCACGCCTGGCTGTGTATATGCTATCTTTGTGAACGCTCTGTTTTAAGGGGTGGTAACTGAACCTTTTCCAGATCCCAGCACTGTCTAGAAACCAATAAATCTAAGCACAATCATGCTCATTGGTTTGATCATGCGTGCATGTGCCTCTCCTTGACTGAGTCACCCTGCCGTGGTGGGCAGACAGTTTGGGGACCGTCTTCCTTCTGCAGTGCAAGCAGGTTAGGTGAGCACTCTGGAAAGGTGGTCTCTGCTGGACGGACATGGGTACAGACCTTCCGTGCACTCTTCCACATGTTTTTCATGTAGGCATAGGTCACCTGAGGGTGAACTGTGGGCAGAGGATGGTCAAGTTGCCGAGATGGATCAACACCCAGGAGCAACACCAAGGTTTTGTGAGCAAGAGCCTTAAAAACAAGAGCAGGCAGGTTATCGACAGGGCTGGACAGGAACCCCACCCTGCCACGAGCGGGGTCACTCGGCTACTCACCAGCCTGCCGCTCTTGCCACACAGGCTTGCGTACTTGAGCCACGTCCTCATGTCCTCATGAGGGTTGACCACAAGGGACCGCACCATTAGGATTTTCTGCCAGTCCTCCACGATCCGTTGGCAGCCCTGGAACAGTCAAAGGAGGGTTAGACAGGTCGTCTGCTCTATGTGAATTCCCCACAGAGAAATCCACTGCAGTAAAAGGCCATTCACCAACACAGCCGCCAAGGGTCTCTCAGGGGCTCTGAGGGAAACACCTCCTAGGGACTTCTCAGCAGCCCTCTGAGAAGCAGAGGTCAGGGGGCCTAGAGGTTACGTTCAGCTCTGCCACTTAGGATGTGACTTTGGGCAAATTACTTAATGTCTCTGCGACTGATCTATAAAGCAGAATAAAATAGTAACTTCTCAGGGCTATGCGGGGGATTCAGTGAGTGTAGTTACGCCAGATTCTTAGACTCATTCATCTTCATTTCTATTTGTCTCAAGTCAAAACTACATAGAGTAGGGAAAGTGCTTCATTAATTTATACACATGAACTCTTTGCAACTGGAGAAACTAGAGTGAATTAACTAGCAAAGGGGCAGGCTAGTTTTATATCACAATTCCTAAAAGGAAAGTGCACATCCTTTTCTTCCTTGCTCATACGAAGCTGGACTTGGTTTCCGAGATGTCCCCTTGTGGGGGAAGTTTATGGAGCTGTCCTCCAGAGAAGTCAAAGTGTAGTACCCGGCACCTCAGGCTTGCAGATGTGTGAGGTGAGTCTGAGCCAGGCACAGGAGCCCTAGGCAAGGCCGAGCGCGGCTCAGGCTGGCCTCCCACATGGCCCTGGGCAGACGCGGGCTGGGGATTTTAATTTAAATGACTCGGCCGCAGGGTGGCAGCCTTCCAGCCCAGGTGGCATTGGCCTTTTCCCATCAAGCCGCCCATGAGTGCCAACTTTCCACAGGAGCATAATGTTTTATTTTCAGCCTCAAATAACAGTTTTCTGACCCATGAAGTGTGACAACAATGATTTGGAGAATTAGAAAAACAGAAAAAAGTACATTGAGTGACTGTTTTGGTCTCACCAACGGTTCATTTCTCCCAGATGCTCAAACAATTTGGCTTCTTGTAAGCCCAAAAGCATCTTAACTGGCTTAACACAGAAAACTCACAAAAAGTTTAAGGTGGTGACAGTGTCTTGAACTCAGTTAGGTTCAGGTATGAGCCTCCTTCCCAGGACTCATGCAGCCCGCCCCTTCCAGCTCTATTTATAAGGCTTGCTGGTCAGAATGTCCAAAGACTCATTGGGTCTCCAATTTGGAAACCCTTTACCCCATTACCGGCACTTAAAAAAACCAGGGTGTGTACCAGTCTAATGGGAAATGCTTGCCTTGTGGAACCCTTTCTGGTGCCCAGTAGACAATTTCCATCAAAACATTCTCTGGGCACTTTCCAGTCCCTAATAAAACATGCAGAGGACTGTATGTGCTCAGTGCAGAGCCATGAGTGACTGTATCTGCTCCCTGTGTCCTCCTGGCCAGCGGAATGTTCCTGAGCTGCTGAGCCCGGAACGCGGCCTCCTGAAAAGCCTGGCAGGGCACACCTCCGGCGTCCGGGAGATGGGATTTAGAGCTGGATGGGGATTTAGCCAAGAGGAAATGGCTTATAACAGAGAGGTGACTGAGAAGCAGAAAGACCAGTGGCTTTCTTTTTACTTGGGGAACTTTAGCTTGGGGGCTAAACCCAGGGTCTTATACCTGCTAGACAAAGTATTTGCCCCCTAGCTCCACCCCTAGGCGGCTTTCTCCCTTTGCACATCGATCTCCTTCTCCTACTCAAGGGTGGTGAGGACTTCTGTCCTTTCTCAGACTGCTCTGACTACAGACCCAGATTTGCAGTTGACAGCTCCTCATGCTTTGGTGATCACAATGTGACACAGAACGTCTGACAGGGTCTTAAAAAGTTTCTCTACCAGGGGACTCCACAGAGGGAAATACCTAAATAGAGGTGCTGTCTGTCACCTGCAAAACTGGTAAATGACATCAGCCAACCCTGTTTAACAAGCTGAGTGCTGGGGGCCCATGAGCGTGTTCAGAGCAGTATTCCCAGCTTTGGTGGTACCCTGGAGTCTTCAAAGGGGCTGAAGACCCCAATCTGGGTCCACCTGTAGAAATGGCTGCAGATTTAACTGGCTACAGAGTGGCCTGGGCATCAGGATTTTTAAAAGCTCGCTAGGCCATTTTATTGCATAGCTGAGGGTGAGAACTACCAGTTGTGAGGTTCAGATTTCCAACTGCCTGGTGACAAGTGTCACTTATTAAACACATTATGTTGTTCCTAGAGAAGAGATGCAGTGACCGGACAGTTGGTGATTCTCTCGCATCTGAAGCTGAGGTGCCTGGTGTGCAGAGGAGGTATGAAAGTGACGAGTGGGAGCTCAAAGGTGGGGGCAAGGCACACAGCGCCCGGCAAGGCAGGGAGAACGGGGCTGTCTCCTAGGCTCACCTGCAGTCTCTCCCACCAGATCTGGCGGATGATCTCTCGTCGCTCGGGGACAAGTTTGTACTGGATAACCTCCTCCAGCTCGGACAGCATATGGCAAGAAACCATGGCCTGGTGAAGTAAATCACATTCCAACCTAATTACGAACACTCCAAAAGACAGAGCGGATTCAAAGCCTCCCTTTGTGTTATCTGCTGTGCCAAGGAAACAGGCACGTTTCCAGCAGCCCTAAACTCACAAAGGTCACCATGCGGAATACCGGGCACTCACCCCATACGCCCGACTGTAGCTCTCTCCTGCCATGGCAGTCAACTCAGCATCTAGCAGGTCCCTGGCCTTGTCGATGCACTAGGAGAGAAACAAAGGATCTGGCACAGGGCTCCGGGTTCTGGAGCCCAAGGTCCTTTTAGGGCTTCGCAACAAGCCAACTCGCTGCAGAACTTCATCTTACTAAATCCCAGTAATGCACAAAAACTCACCAAAGAGGGAAAGAAACCTTTTCCAAGTCTAAATGACTCAAGAGAGTACTATTCAGTTTCTCATCAAAGAAACGTATGGTATTTAAAAGCTTAAACTCAGCCAGGCACAGAGGTGCACGCCTGTAATCCCAGCACTCGGGAAGCTGATGCAGGAGAACTGCTGCAAATTTGAGACCAGCGTGGACTACAAAGTGAGCTCAAGGCCAGCCTGAACTGCACAGTGAGACCCTGTCTCAAAAAATAAAAACACCCCCAAAAACCAACCAAACAAAAACCAACAATGCTTAAACCCATCGTGGGCGATGAGGGAGAAGACAGCCCTGGGCCCTGCCTTCACTTAGCATGGCGCTAAGGGAGTGCCGTGATGACCCAAGAAGCTACTCCCAGGGCCATCACAGTTTTCCTGCTCAGCACGCAGCACATGGATGTGCTGGCACCCTCCTAGCATGTTCTGCACACCAAGGCCATTCTAATAAGCTCACAGAGCCCGGCGGACAGAGCTTCTGTGACAGGTATCACGTGCTCGGCGTCAGTAGCCCATGCACAATGCCTCACCTTTGCCGGAAGGTCTGGGTCTATGCAGACTTTACCTGCTGTGCCAAGGAGAAGAGGTCCTGATGTAACGCCAGAACGGCTCTGTAAAACGCCCCATCGTGGGTGTCCCGAGGTATCATACAGGTGTACTCTTCCATACTGTCCCACTGACCTAGGCACACACACGAGAGAGCAGAGCAGGCACTTTCATCAGCCTGGGGCACAGACAAGCCGAATGCCCCAGAGCCTCACGTACCCAGATCCGGCAGGGACCTCTCTAGCCTGTGGGAGTCGACTAGCCACATCTCCACTTACACAGGACTCACTGGCGCCTGTGGAGCACCACAAGGAGGAGAAAATGCAGGCAAAGCTGCATACCAGATGCTTTTAACCCAGGGAACTCACGCAGGCTCTCTTGATGAGAGGCAATCTGTCCTTCCCTATCAGTGCCGTGCCTCGCAGCTGAGTGGTGCACTGGGTGGGACATTACTTTTCCTCTCCACATGGCCTTGACACAGACAGGGGACAGGACTGGACAAACAGTTTGCCCAGTTCACTCTGACAGCATCTTTGCATCAGGAGGGAGGAGGTAAATTTTTTTTTTTGGTCTTTTTCCTTTTTATCGGTACCGGGGATCGAATTCACGACTGCCTGCTTGCAAGGCAGGCACTTATGCCACTGAGCTAAATCCCCAGCCCCAAGGAGGTAAATTTTAAGAGGCTCTTTTGTAACAGAAGGTGGGCTGGGTTACAGCACTGGGAGAACGGCTGTGAGGGAGACGAGGCCTTCCTTTCCCCTGGTGTGGTGAGCACGTGTGACCGTGAGGACTCCAAGGCCGTGTGCAGTAGAGGCATCGGCCTCATTAGCTACAAACCACAAGGCTGTTGATTTTACAAGGCATTTCCCTTCCTTTCTCTCCGGCCCAGTGCTCATCCATTCTCGGTGCCTCTGGGCAAAAGCAAATAGCAAAGCATGACTCTCAGGAAGCAATTTGTTTTGAAAGATGTTTGGGATTCGGCCCAGAGCTGATGACAGGAAAGGCTGTAAGCTCTGTGACTCAGGAGGGAGAGCTGGAGGTGGGAGCTTGGCTCATGTCCCTCTGGCCTCTGCAGGTGCAGCTTTCACCTGGCGCATCCCACATACCCTTTCTGCTCTTATCTGAGTGACCCCAGCACTCAGGAGGCTGAGGCAAGAGAACTGTGCCTTCAAGGACTACACAGTGAGATCGGTCTCAAAAAAAAAAAAAAAAGGATTACCTCTGAGACTCTGACTGAGATAGAAAAGTACCGCCAAGCCTCTCCTCTAGGCCTGGTGCCAGAACGCTACACATCTCAGGGACTGAGGGGAGGTCTCTGGGATGTGAGGGCGGTGAGTGAGGGCCAGACAGCAAGGCGAGCAGGAAAACGGTCACGGTGTTTGTAACTGTGAAGGGCAAGGAAAGGGGAAGGGCAGATGGGGCTTGCTGGACTCTCTTCATTTCTTTATGTATTGGGAAAGCCGCATTATAAACATTCAGAAAGACAAGAAGCCGGCAGTGGAGGCACAGGCTTGTAATCCCAGCCTGCTGGGAGGCAGGAGAATTGCTTAGAGAATTCAGTGACTTAGCAGTCGCTAACACCTTGTCTCAAAATTAAAAACTAAATAAAAAGGGTTGGGGATGTAGCTTAGTGTGAAGGCCCCGAGTTCAGGCCCCAGCACCTAAAAGAAAGGAGAAGGGAAGGGTCAAGGGAGGAGGGAAGGAGGGAAGGGGGGGAGGAGAGGGGGAGAATGTCTTCTCTCTACTCCCGTGTGGATAAAGGCATGATGGGTGGAGCCGACCGTGAGCTGGACTCAAAGCACACAAAGCAGAGCTACTGCCTGACAGTGGGGTCAAAATACCAGCCTGGGAAGGCCCACCTCTAGAGAAAATGTGACCAGTATTTTATTGATGACAGAAACAAACTCTGCTGTGGTATAGGAGGGCCCTGATCCCATGAAACTCACAGGGCAGGTGAATGCACCCACATCCTGGGGAGTGTGTGACAGTGCACCCCAACTCCTGTTTATCTGGCTCTTCCCCTGTACTCTTCCTACTTAGGCAGTGAACATAAGGGAAATGCTTCCCTGAGTTCCAAGAGGCTGCAGAACTGCCCAGGATGTCCACAGTGTCTCCCCACTGTGAGTGTGCGGGAACGGAGTTTCTCACCACAACTCAGGCTTGATGCTTGCTCACTATTTTCCCTGCCTCCCCACAAGCATCCACCTCCATGCAGGTCCAAAAAATAGGTTAGTACCATCATGCAGAAAGGATGGAAGGCGGGGAAGCTGGTGATTCACAGTTCTGCAGACTCACATCGCCCCCTAGCTCCTGGGAGGCAAGCCCCGACCTGGCTCTCCCCTCGAGGACTGGGGCACCCCAGGCAAGCCTCACCTAAGCCCCATGCAGCTGCAGCAGCCATCCGGGCCATCTTGGCTTGGGTCTCGTCATTCACCAGCGTCCATTTTTCACAGCACTGCTGGTGGAGCTGCCCCCTGGAGGAGAATGATCTGGTCAGGTTAACTGAAATTACCACCAGTCTTCTGCTCCGGCCCCTCGGCTCAGCTGCGGGCTGTAGAGGGGCTGGGAGGCTTTAAATAAAATTCCCAGTCTCCTGGGTCATAAAACAGTGAAGTGAATGGGCTAGTTCATGTCCTGGAGCTCCTAATTTGCCTAGAGTGAGTTGAGCAGCGGTAGGGACAGTGCCTAACTCCGTGTGATATGCAACATCCTGAACATCTGGTCCTTTCATGAATATTAAATAACTTCTCTCCCAGGCCAATGAACCCTTTGGCAGGTCCACAGAAAAAGCTGCAGAGACACAGCTGGACATTCTGGGCTCAAAGCTATAGGAAGAACGTGCTCTTTAAAGCACTGCATGAACTGTTTTAGACTCAGATAAAACTCAAATGAAATCTGTTTGTAGAGAAGAAATGCTCTACGATGGTCACATGTACCAGAAATCTAGAAAATGCTGCTTATTCTCAGAATTTTGTACAATTACCCACAGTGTGACAGGTAAGGGGTATATCTGGATGTAGGTGTCCAGAGACCACAACACACAAAACAAGTAGAACAGATACTTGCTTTTGATGTCAAAACTGCTGCTCTCCTTAAGACCTGAGGGTGTAGTTCAGTATAGAGAGCTTGCCTGCCAAGTGTGAGGGCCTGGGTTTGACCACTAGTTCTGCCAAAAAATAATAAGAAAAAAAAAGCAGGCAAGCAAGCAAAACACTGTTGTCCATCTATATCCTACTCATGAATTAAAGGAAATATTCCCTGCTACTCTGCAAAAGAAAAGCCCTGACTTCACAAGAACTTCAAAACGCAGCTGGGTAGGTGGGTGAGGTAGCACACACCTCCAGTTACCTAGTGGTTGAGACAGGATTACAAATTCAAGGCTCGCCTGGGCAATTTAGCAAGTTCCCTGTCTCTTAAAAAAGAGCCAAGCATGGTGACACACATTTGTACTCCCAGCATTCTGAGGCAGGAGGATCACAAATTCATGCCTAGCCTGGACAATTTAGTGATGCAGCAAAACCCGATGAGAAAGAAAAGATAAGAAGGAAGGAAGGAAGGAAGGAAGGAAGGAAGGAAGGAAGGAAGGAAGAAAGAAAGAAAGAAAGAAAAAGAGAAAGAAAGAAAGAAAGAAAGAAAGAAAGAAAGAAAGAAAGAAAGAAAGAAAGAAAAAAAGAAAGAAAGAAAGGGCTGGAGAGTAACTCAGCCCTCGCTGGGTTCCATCCTCAGTAGAGGAGGGGTAGGGGAAGCAGCTAGGGGAGTCCCTAATGTTCCTGCTTTTGCAAAGACAGGCTGCATGGTGTTTTAACTTGGCACCGGAAATGGAGTCAAGAGAAACAGCCTGAGTTCCAGGGGGCCTAGGCTGGAACTTCATGGGGCATGAAATGCACAGTATGCAATGACATGAGCAGAATGAGGACTGAAGTCAATCACTGCTGAAGGGATCACGGCTGAGCCCACCGAGAAGCGCACTGGGGACCACGTCCATGTGCTCAGGCCACCTGAGCATCCGGACCCGGCAGACAGTAACTCATCACCTCCTGCACTTGCTCAGGACAGCAGGGACAGAGTCTTCGGTTTGCACACGGCAGAGAACAAAAGGAGGCAGCGGGCAGCTCCTGTGCTCTGTGCACTTACTGAGGCCCAGTAACTTCCTTAGAAAGACTCATCCTGGGCCCTGCCAGGGACTGGTTCAGCGCACAGCTCTCCAGCTACCAATGCGTCAGAAGCCCCTGGGGCAGAGCAGAGTGGCTCCATCAGATGGCATGGTTGAATCCTGAGGTTTCTGGGTTTTGTTACTGAGACAGGGTCTCCCTATGCAATTCAGGCTGGCTTTGCATTCACTTTGTAGTCCAGGGTGGCCTCAAACTCATAGTGATCCTCCTGCCTCAGCCTAAGTGCTGGGAATACACAGGTTCACCACTATACCTGGCTAAGAATGCACATTTCTACTAAGTTTCTATGTGACATCAAAGCTGCTGGTCAAGAGGCCACAGTGTAAGAACCTCAGGCTCATCTGTCAGGTTTTTGTTGGGAGAGTCTTGCCTACAAACTCTGGGGGTCTCCTGGAAACAGGAGAGAAAGTGATGTGGTATCCAAGTGGTCCTTTGAAGTCTGCAGTTCAAATTTTCATGGCTGGTGTCACAAGCAAAGTCAGCTCCCTCTACTCGTTGGTCAGGACCACTTATTTCTATGCCTTGGGGGCCAGGAATTTAGCTCAGTAGCATAAGCCCCTGCCTGAATTCCATCCCTGATGCCAAAAAAAAAAAAAAAAAAAAAAAAAAGAAAGAAAGAAAGAAAGAAAGAAAGAAAAGAAAAGAAAATAAAAGAATCTATGTCTTGGATCTTGAGATGTAGCTTTTCCTCATCACGTGACAGGAAGCAAGCTGAGTGATTAAATTCTATGCTCAATTACCCAAGTGATAGGGCAGGGAACAGTGCAGGAGCAGTACTTCAGAAAGGTGAGCCCTGACAGTGCCAGACACTACACTCACCACGGCTGTGAACGGCTGTCAGAGCCCAGGGAGACACAGAGGCTCCCGTCTCCCACAAACATGTGGTACAATAAAGAATTCAGCTGTCTTGATTCTAACATGGGGAGGGGGATGTTGCAAATAATTGAGGATGGGATTGTGGGGCAACAGCTAGGCTACGGGTTCTCAGTCTCCTGCTGATGCTTGCTGACCGGGAAGACCGTGCTAAGGCCTCTGGACCAGGAGCAGCGGCAGGAAGCTCAGCGAAGTCTTTGTTTGGAATGCTTTCCTGGCTGGCTGCCTCTGCTCGCAGCACTGCGGAATCTGCTCTCAAAGGTCCAGAGGTGCTGCTGGAGTGGGCTAGGATGGGGTTCACCTGAGTTCACCTTGGCTGGGGTGCAGCTGCACGGGCCACGGGCTGGGGGCCGTAGCTGCTAGCAGGCAGATGAGCATGGGGCAAGGAGAGGCTCAACTCACTGGGAACCCCAGTGCCACCTCCAGTGAACACGTGTTGGGGGGGGGAAGCTCAAGATATATGCGCAAAGCAAAAGAAATTTAGAAATTGCACTCTATACAGAACTGAGTGAATAAACCATACTAAACCCGCACGTGACTGGGAGAGGAATTCTGCTTCTTTCATCTCTTTTCTCTTTCAGTCTCACGTTCTTAAAGCCCTTGGTCAGCATCACTAGCCACTTACACTTTATAGGTAATTATCAAGCTGGAACAAACCCAGAGCTCAGAGGTATCCGGGCTAAGAACGGCACAGCTGCGAGACGGGTGTCCCTGGGCTCTTGGGAGCCCTCAGGCAAGCTGCGTCAACCCTGTGAGCCTCAGTTTCCTCAACTGCAACACAAGCGCACCAGAGGAAATCACATCTCGAGTCTATTCCACCCACCCAAGCCATCCCAGGCAGGGAAAGCGGTCATCTTTCATTCAAAAAGGGAGAGTGAACCGAAGGAGAGGGCCAGGAGCGGTAGTAAGGAGAAGAAGCGGTGGGGAGGATGTAAAAACTTAGGAAAGGGCAGAAGAGGAGGAAGACAATCCAGGGACCTGAACAAACGCGTGCAGGGCTCGGAAATGGTGAATAATTAATTTGACTGAATCTCAGACAGAGATCAAGTCTGCCCACCAGAAATGGGCAGAGGAGTGGGCTGCAGTCACAGCGTGAAAGGTTCTGAAGCCAGGCCACGACACTTACACAAACCCAGGGTCACGGGGAAGCCCTGAGGCACTGCAGGGCGGGTTGCGGCTGCCTTTTACGAGGCACCTTGTCTCACCTTTCTCTTTAACAAGACATGGCCGCAAACTCTATGTTTTATCTTTTAACGTGACAGCACATTTTAGAGTAGGAAAATTGTTTTTAAAAAATGTGCTCCTTGCTTTGAGCGGGGCTGTCCAGCCACCTTCCCATGGGGTCAGAAATGCTGTGTGCTGTCTAAGGCCACAGCCACTGTCCACGTGTGGTTCCAGCACTTGTGTGCCCAGTGTGATAAGGAAGCAAATTTTTACTTCTATTTAATTTTAAAATATATATGCAGCGTGGCGCTACCTACTGGACAGTGCAGTGTTTGACACTCGCTGGACTCGGAATGAAGCAGGCTTGCTAGGACAGCCTCCCTCAGTTTATTGACAAGAATGAATGTGGGATGCTGATGTTTGCAATAAGCAAACATAACACTTTTGAATCTTCTTAATGGTTAAACTGGACAATTAGGTTGGTTTCAAATAGTTTTACACTATCTGCATCAAAGTCTGTTTGTGCCTCTGTGTTTGTGTGACTCAACGTCCATTACAGCTTCCTCTTTGCCAATTCCAGGAATCACACTTTGTGGGTAAGCACTGGATTGCCGACCTGTGTTCCTAGGCCTTAACTTGAGTTCTTTTTTCTTTTCTTCCTAGCCCTTTTTTCTTTTGTTACGATGCTCAGGATTGAACTCAGCCTCGCACATGGCAGTGCTCTCTAAATCACACTGCAGCCCCCTTTAATTTTGGGAATTAGTAGTAATTCCATATTGAGAAATAAAAGCAACAGTCAATTTACCAAAAGAATGTCTAATTTGAGACAAAAACAATGTGTACTGAAAGATCATTCTTTTAGATACCCTACTTTTTGTTCAATAATATTCTTTTTTTTCCTTTTTTGGTACCAGGGATTGAACTCACAACTGTGCGCCTGCAAGGCAGGTGCTTATGCTGCCGAGCTCAATCCCCAGCCCTATTCTTTAAACTTCTCTAGCTATAGAATTTCTAAACAAATGTTTGCCTCTATTAAAGCTATAGACTGGCCTATCCTATTTTAACTATTCAAAAAAAAAAAAAAAAAAAAGCCATCGCAGCTGGGGACCAGGCTGGGGCCACCCTTTCCTCCGGGCCCCCTAACAGCCTCCAGAGCCAGGCCTGCGGGCAGGCAGGCAGTACGACGCTGCTCCTTCCTGAAATGTCCGTTTCCCCTCCTTCTCCTCTGCCCACCTTCAAGCTTCCCCCCAGGAAGCACCTCGAGGCCACTCTGCCCCACTCGGGCTCGCGGCACGGGGTGCTCCCCGTCTGCAGGCCTCTCAGCCTTCACAGCCCCCTGCTCCTGTGTCCGGCCCGTGAGCCTCAGCCTGTCTACCCTTGATCGTGGCACAGTGCTGTGCAAGTAGAAAGGAGACTCTGAAAAAGGTGAGGCAACCTGCAGAGGGCAGTCACTGTTCCTCTTTCCCAAAAGCACTAGCAACGGCTGGGGACTTAGCTCAGTGGCACAGTGCTCGCCTGGCAAGCACGAGGTCCTGCGTTCGATTCCTGGTGCCTAAATAAATAAATGCACTAGCAAGAGCTAATTTAAAGAAAGTCAAGGTTTCAGAGTAAGCATATGAGACCTTCACTAGGTCAGTCAAGAGCAGATGGAAGGTATAGGCGCAGCTCCAAAGAGTACGTCCGTGAGTGGCCTGTCCCAAGCACTATGAAGTTTAAGTTAAAAAAAAATGCCTCGCTGTTTAACAGCGGAGACAGGGCAGGGCTAAAAAGAACCAAAGTGAGACATGATTCCTGCTAAAACATCCAGTGAAGCACAGGAGAGCCGCCTCTCAGCACTCACCACTCCCCCAAGGCTTCCAGGCAGCGCATGCGGCCCAGCATCAGCTCCGGGTCATCCTTGTTGGTGTCCATCTTCTTGTCATAGGCCACAAGAGCGTCCTCCCACTCATGCAGTTTCTCATACCACGTGGCCTGGATCTCCTGCCAAGTGGAAAAGAAAGGGGACTGCTGTGTGGCACAGAGAACCCGGGCCATGCTGCAAATCCACACAGCTTTGCTCAGGTGCTCAGCTGGTGACGTGACACCTCACCTGTCATAATACACCTGAGGCTGGGACTGAAGTAAAAAGAACTTCAGGGCTGGGATGCAGCTTGGTGATACAGTACCTGCCTGGCATGGACAAAAGCCCTGGGTTCTATTCCGACCAGAGCAAACAAACCAAAACAAAATCCCAAAAAGCAAAGAATTTTGGACATCTGGAGGTGAACTGGTTGGTGGAGGTGGAAACGCTGATTCCTGAGTGTGCTGATGGAACACCAGATCCTGGGATATTCTGAGGACAAGTGCCAGCCATGCTCCACCCCCATCACTGTCTACCTAGATACAAGGGTCACCAGAACCTCGGCATGTGCAGACACAAGGACAGGGAAATCACTAAGGGACAAAGGGCCTGAGCAGAGCTCCTCCACGAGTGCAAGGCCCCTGCTGCTCGGCTACGTGGCAGAGATGGCAGCTGCTTTCCTGATGGGGCCAGGCCACAGCTGCACATTGGCTGGAGGCAAACAGCTCTTCTGAAAGCTTCTGATTCTCAGGATTCTTAATGCATTTTTTTAAGGAAATAATAATTTAAAGTATGATAGAACATTACGACTTCAAATTCTCTGGTAAACCTTTCCTTCCTCCTAGTCTCCTGTCCAGTGTTCTCTCCTGTGTAGCACTTGGCAGCTTTAGCACTGCTGGGGCCAAACGAGAGATTCCATTGCCCTGGCAGACACAGTGCCACGCTGATGGCGAGTGTCGTCCATGTGAGGAAGAGGTGCCAGTCTGGGAGCTAAGAGAGCGGGGCTCTCCACACTGACCTGGAGACTAGGTTATGTGCTTCTGTCTGGGCTTCTTTATCCGCTCAGTAAGTGCCTACTTCTCTACCAGGCAGGGAAGTGGCTCTCCAAGGGGTTCTTTTTATTAAACAACAGAGTAATTCCCAGGTGGAATTCGTGTGACATTGCGAGGGCCTGCATTAGTTTCTGCATGACCCTCCTCCCTCCCTAAATCAAACTGATGTTTGTGTGGCACATTTGCTAGTGACGGCGCTGCTGTACCTGGAAGAACCTTCCCTTCCGAACCCTGGTGAGGAGTCACAGGCAGCCTGCACCTCCTCCTCGTTTGTTTTGGTAGTGCCAATGCCCCTTGCTGCCCCTGCTCTAACGGGCCACAGCAGCCTTTCTCCAGCGCCATAGGGTAGGCTCAAGAGCTCTGTCTGGCTCTATGCAAGGCAAAGGGTTGCGGCTTCCTTTTCTAAGCCTCTCTCTTAAGCTGAAACAAGAAAGAGCAAACTGGGGCCCGGGGTTTAGCTTAGCGACGTAAGAAAGAGAAAACAAAGAAGGCACCACAGAAGGCTGTTAGATGAAAAGTAGCACCGGGAAACTGCCCACGCCGGAATTGGATGCGAGCAGCCAGAGCCCAATGCGCGCACAGCCCGTGGACCAGCAGAAGGTTGCGGGAGCCGCATATACAGCAGGTCAAGCAGGGGGCAGGATATTCTGAATTGCAATGGATTGCAGAAACTGTAAGGTTTAAGCAATGAATCACACAAAATTCTAATGAGATTGCTGTTACATAAATTGTGCTGAGAAAGCACAGGCTCAGCCAAGAAAAAGCAAACCATTGTCAAGCTTAATATGATTCAGCTACCTAAATATAACAGAAAATCCACCATGGGTTAGCAATAATCCCGGAGCTAATGGCCACCTCTGGACGCTGAAGGTGGAGGAACTTCCATGTGGGCCTGGCATGCTAAGTACTGGGGTATAAGCCATCTGCTGGCAGATCACCTGCCACCAGATGTGTGTGGGGCCTTGTGCCAATCAGCACTCGCTGCAGGCTGAGCTCTAAGGACATCGAAGCAGAGTACAGCCTGGTCCACGTGGATGCCTCTCAATGCTCCCTCCGCCTGCTCTCTGTGCTCTGCAAGCAAGGACTGTGGTAAAGACGGAGAAGACGTAGCGCCATTCTTTTATCATCTAGAGTGCTGTCATGATCCCGTTACAGGCAGCATGTGTGAAAATGCACAAGGTTGTCTCGGAAGTTTCAGTTCAGTTTACTCGTCACTGTATGAGGCAGCATGCTGGCGGACATGTGAAAACCCGTGAGGTCTGCACAGTTTTCTTAATTCCAGTTCTCTGGCTCTTAATTAAGGCAAGTCAACAAAAGCGACTGGCTCTTCACCACACAGAGAGCAGAGTCTTGACCTTCCAGGAACTGAATGATAAACTGATTAAGTTGATCTCTTATATTTGGAGGTGAAGTACCCTCTCATCTCGAAGGGAATGGGAATGTTTTCCTACTTGTAGGGTAAAGATGACACCAAAGAACAGCTATGTAAGCAATAATGAAGTAGAAGCCCCTTCACTACCAGGCAGAAATGAGTACACCCTTTCTCTGGGGAACTGGCCATGGTTTGCTCCACAGTGCACACTCAGTGCGAGCCACGAGCCAGATCCCACACCACCTGCCACAGGAGACAGGACGATAACACAGGTCAGGTTAAATGATGGGCTTTGACACCAGACTGTCCTGGGCCACGTCTTGGTGCCACCACTTATTTGCCCTGTCAGCTTAGACAGGTTCGTAACCTTCTGGAACGACCGCTGCCGCCTCTGTAAAATGGGTCACAATGGCACGGTCACCACTGCATCGTGTCGCCGAGAGGACTGCATGAGACCAAGCGCACAGGCACTTAGCAGAGGGCCAGGCACATGCTGAGAGCTCGACACACGGCAGCAATTACTGGTTATTAGATTCCGCCCTCCCGCCTGTGAGCTCAGGGCATGCACACTCCCTACGGTCACTATCTTCTTCCATCTTAAGATACAGGCAAGTCAGCGCTGGTTTTTTTTTGTCTTTTTCCTTTTTATCGCTACCGGGGATGGAACTCACGACTGCCTGCTTGCAAGGCAGGCGCTTATGCCGCTGAGCTAAACCTCCAGCCCCTCAGCGCTGGTTTGTTACCAGCTGGGAAAGATAGGCAAGTAACCTTCTCAGGGTCTTGGCTGAGGGTCTGTTTGGCCAGGTCCCTCTTCTGAAAGGAAAAGGAGGCACTTACCAGCTCTCCAAAGTGTTTCATGGCATATTCTAACACCCCGGCGGCGGCCTCGGGCTGCTGCAGCTTATTATTAATGCTGAGGGAACAAAAGGGAGAAGAGGTTACACTCAAGGTGCCCGAGGGTGGGCAGTGTGGCGGTCATGTGCGGTCAGCGGCCAGCAGTGCACTGGGATGAGACGCAGGCACGGTATCAATCAGCTCTCAGCATGCAGAGAGCTGCGTGTGAATGATTTCATTTGCAAAAAGAGTTTTGACCCCCTCCCCTGTTTTGGGGACAGTAAAATCAATGTAGTATTTGGTGCTCTGAAGTCCTTCGCCACCAAGTACAGACCTGTTTCTTCTCAGACACTGCCACCTGTCTGTCCATCCGTTCTTCCTTCCTTTTTTCCTTGACACATGCTAGGCAAGTGCTCTACCACCAGGCTGCATCCCCAGCCCCCTTTTAAAACTGTAAACACTGGATCCAAAACCTTTCCTGCTGCAGTATGACGCAAGATCCAAATGAACTTATAACCCGTGATTCTCCTCATGAGCTGCCTTCAGCTAAGCAGATGACTGTAACCTCACAGCAGTAACACAGCAGTGGACCACGCACGTCAGAGATGAATCTGCGGCCGACTGCTCTCCTGGCAGAGCCTGTTCCTTCAAATCCAGCTGACCCCCTGGTCCCTCTATGGGGACGGACCACTTACTTCTGCGGCAGGAAGCTCTGTCCTCAGACCAGCCTCTGGGACAGAGGTGCTCTTCACGAGGACACTCTTGCTGTGCTGACGCCATGTGCAGGCTGCATGGGGCCTACGGGGTGGGGGACTATGACCACTCAGGAGGAGCTGTGCAGTGTCACTGCAGGCCTGGTGCCTGGGGGTGGTTAATAGAGAGGTGACAGGAGGCCCAGAAAGGGGAGAGCTATGGGGCTTAGACCTTTCCTTGTTCTAAGAGGACCTTGTGCAGTTAAAACCAACACTAAATACAGCCCGAGTTACGGAAGGCAGGGAAAGGGGGAGCGTGAAGGAGCAGGCTTGAGTCACCTCACAACAGGGCCTGCAACTGCTCACTGGGAGGGGGCTCGCCAAAAATGTGACACACAGCTTGGGAAGCTGGGCTGAGTCAACGAGCAGGGATCCAGTGTGCTGCCCTGAGGACCAGCGGTCTACTTGAAGTAATTTCTAAGTAGTTTTGGGAAATTCCAAGATTTGGGTTCAGTGTGGTAATATGGAAAAAGATTGCTGTAACAAATATTATTTTTTAAAATCCAATTCTATCACATTTTTCCTAATAAAATTGAGAAGAAATGGCCCAGAAGTCTGACGAATGAGGGATGTTACCACTGTGGAAGTGATGACCCGATGCCTCACGCCTACGAAGTGCATGTCAGGCTTCCCGAGTCGTTACTCCTCTGGCCTCGCTCGTCCTTGCAAGTGACGAGGAAAAGACCCTCCTTACTAATGGGGAAACTGAGGCCAGAGGTGGCCGTGACTTTTCCCAAGGCCACAGCTCAACAGGGATGGTCCCCAAGGAATCCAGCTCTGATGTGTCTGTTAAGAAGTGGCAGGTGACTTGGCTTTGGGTCTGGAGTCAAAGGCCTGAGCTTGCATCTCCAGGGGCTGAATTTTGCCATTTATAAACCAGTCACCTTTTTTGAATTTTAAATTCCTCATCTATAAAGTGTGGCTAACACAACCTCCTTCAGGGAACTAAATGGAACACCAGCTATGCACATGGTCAGTAGGTCCCTGAAAATACTAAGCAGGTCCTTCATCTCCTTGTCCAAGGGGAAGGAAATACATACACCTATGGCTGAATCTGAAGCCCACCCCAGGATTCAAATCTTCCTGAATAGGCTGTTAAAGCGTCAGGCGCAGGCTCTGCAGTCAGAGGTGAAGGTCTCTGTACAACATTCCCTTTCTTTGCTTACAAGGGTTAGATAGGAGACCTCTAGGGGGGGAACTGACTGAGTGGACCCATCAATGCTTCTTATACTGGTCCTAAGCAAAACAATAAACAGGAGTGTTCTCCATCAGTTGGTCTGTCATAGAACTCAAATATTTGAAATCTCAAAGGGAAATCATAGCATTCCAGTTTTCTTGAAGAAGTTTCTCTAAGCTGAGACTGAAAAGCAAATTTAAAGTCACGGACTCCACCACATGCTCACTGTGAAGTTGGTGCTAATGTCCCCTAGCCCCATCAGCCCTGTTCTGGACTCCAGACTGCTCACAAAGGTGAACTGTATTGATAATTGACATTACTAGATATGGATTTGTCATTAGCTAGTCCCTTGAATTCAGATAAAGACTTTGTAAGCGTAAGAAAATAGGAAAAAAGAAAGTCAGCGCAGTCCATGTACATGTAGTCGTGTGCTCTGTATCATGTTCAGTGGGCTCCTGGGAGGGCCTTCCGAGGACTGTATTCTTGGCAGGAAAGTAAAACTGTTCTGATGACGAAGATACAGTGCTCTCTGCCTGGCCAGAATAAAGGAACGCTAAGAAACAGACATACAAACCAGTTCTCACAACTATCTTCCAACCTTGTGTTTTGGAACACATTCTATTTCCAAGAACAGAATATAAACATTACCAAATATAAACATTACCCAAGCTTGACTCATTTTGAGGATAAACAACATAAAACTAAAACCAGATAAGAGATTCTACCTAATCTACTATCATGAATTATGCATAAAAAAGAATTTAACAACAACTGATCAAAATTAGGAAATAGTGATTCAAGATCAAAGGAGAACTCCAAATACTTCCATGGCTTTGATATATTTCTCTACAGACAGACCAGCATAGCACTGCAAATTAAGAATGAAACCTCAGCTGGGCTTGGGGGGACCTGCCTGTAATCCCAGGCAAGGCTGGAGGATCACAAGTTTGCTGGCAGCCTGGGCTACAGTGAGTTCCAGGGCACCCTGACTACACAGTGAGACCCTGTCTCAAAGTACAGAACCTTCCTAATATATTTTGAGTCCTTTGAGAGAAGGAATACATCATCCTTATCATGCCCCCTTCGGAGTGTGTACAGCCAAAGGGGCTGCGGCAGAGCTCAGCATGAACAGAAGGGAGCAGCAGGCTGCCACAGTGACGGGGCTGCTGACCGGGGTTCTGGTGACTGCCGCAGGCCTGGAGGTCCTCTTGAGACCCATGAGCAGCTCCTGTCTAGCAGTAACAATGGTCACTAAAAAACTGCAACTCCGACTGCACAGACTAAAACATCCCAGAGAACGGGTGAGCTCAGTGTGAGAATTAAATTCTTGGCCTGGCTTTGAGGGCCTTAAGAAAAGAAATAATTCTCACCTATCAAGTCTGGTTTGGGACCTTGATATTCACTTTTGGCTCTCCATCGTGGGAGGCAATGAATGGAGATACAAGGCCAAGAGCTGTTCACGCTGTATGTGGCCAGCCCTGTGTCCACTGCTCCTAACTAGAATCTCAACACCGGAACTGGACAGGTACTGATATCCTACCTTACGTGGCAAGACACTAGGCCCTAAGGCTACTGGATGTCACTAAAACCTTACCACTTAAACAGTATGTGAGGTAATAGCAAAGGGCACACTGCAAGCTCTCAGTGTTCTACTCTGGACGCAGCCGGGCACCCAACGGAGCTGTGAACAGTCCTGGCGGGAGAGAGACCTTCCAAATAGCCACCTCCATAACTTGCTGTGCAGGAGAAAGGCGTCCTCCTGGCCTTCGGACGCTGTGGCTAACCTTCCTTCCCAGGCCCAGCTCCCACACCACACTTGCTGTTTCCTTCCCAAGGCCCTTACGGCCTCCCTCACCAGCTGGCCTGCCACCCTGCTGCCAGGCTGAGCTGGTGCAGGATGCGCACGGCTCTGCGGAAGTGCAGGGTGCCTGCTGTTAGGGTCCCGCTTGTATGCGAGTGACAAGCTGAGCCTTTGAAATACTCCCCCTTTACACTCAGTCGTGGTTTTACGAGACCGAAGGGAGACTGCATGTTCAACGTGTGTGAAGAAGTCACCTTTGCTCACAGACCCCAAGTCTCATTTTTTACAGGGCAGCTGGGAGTTGTGGAAACACTCCCTGTGCGTCCCTCTGCCTTTCTGTTAACAGTGGGGGCTTACAGAGGACAAGCTGCTCAGAGCGCCAGCCCAGCAATGCAGGAGCACACAGGCCCCAGGTCACAGGTCGGGTGCAAAAGACCTGGCAGGAAACAGGTTTACAGAGACCGGGAGTGGGCAGCTACAGGCGTCCGATGACAGTGTGCAGAAATGACAGGTGTCACCCAGAGTTCCTGTCTCCATTCCCCCTGGGCGGTGCCCAGAAGGAGAAGGGGCTGCAGTGCACGACCTAATCCAGGTAATGTTACGTGATTATGAGTCTACAGGGCAAACACGAACTGCCCAAAGAGGAGAGACGAAGAGACAGGAGGGTGAAACAGGAAATCCGCAGGGAAGCGGCACGCTCATTTGCCCCAAAATGACGGCGATTTGCTGTAGTAGGGACTAAACCCAGGGCCACTGTGATAACTAAAGCCCCTCCCCTATTTTGAGGCAGGATCTCCCTAAGTTCCTAAACTGCCCAGACTGGGCTCCACCTTTTCAGCCTCCCGGGTACTGGATTATAGGTGCTTAGCACCACGCCTGGCTCCAGAATTGTATTTTTACCAAAGTAGGCTGAGTTGAAGAGTTGAAAGTTGGGAAAATTCTCGGTAACTGACGAAGATACTTTTCCAAGTTGGTCAGGATGAATAGTAAGGAGCTGCCTCAGCTCCCCCAAAGACAGCAGATTACAGTGAGCAGCTTTCTCCTCCCTGCTCAGAAGTCTGCTCTCGGCGGCGGGAGAGGGCGCAGGCCGTGTGAGTGGCTCAGGTGTGTGGGGGGCTGGACGCCCTGTTGATGGCAGCTAAGAAGCAGAGCTGGGAGCCAGACGTGTTGGCTTCTGTGATCCCCCTGCCCCTCCAAGCTGTCCCTAAGTGCTTTTCATGGGCACCTAGAGAAACAAGGGACTGACTGACTGGGAACGCTGGTCACCAGCTGCTTGAGGCCTCAGTGCTGACCCACAGCACTGCAGTCCCAATGCCATTCCTGCCACCTGGAGGACACCACAGTCCCCTGAAGGGGGTCTTCGTTGCTCACCGCTCCCCAAGCTCTGGACTGCAGGCAATACCATGGTCATTGGCTGGGTGGCTCCTCCGGCATGGCCTGTTAGGTTGCTGTCCTCATCCTAGCCTTGGTGACACGAGGTCTGTCACCCTGAACTCCAGTCGGGTGCAAGGTCCCCAGGCCATCAGTCCAGGGAGCAGCCGGCCACCTCTAGGGAGGGCCCACGCCTTCCCAGTGCTGCCTCCCATCAGGAACTGATGAAAACGTCCCGGCCAGCCTCTGGCCTCCTGCATGGCACCGGGCCCCCTTCCTCGGGGCTATTCCTAGTGCGGCCACCGTCTGCGCTCCTCTGGCTCCCTGGCCAGAAGAATTCTTTGCATTCTCTTGGTGCTTGGCTGGTGATGCCTGCACCGCAGTTGGCAGGGACTGTGGTAGTCCTGTGTGAGGCACCCTGGTCAGCCATGACGACACCTCACAGGACACTGCTGGGTCCCCACCGCCATCTCAGGCACAGCAGGGACTGCTTTCCCGGCGCTGAAGCTTAGCTCCGTGTCCAAAGCAAGACTGAAAACAGAAGCACCTGATGCCTGCACAGAAAACCAGGATGAGCTGGGCTCGACGGGGCCCTGATGTCTTCATCAGGCAGCTCGTGTGGAAGTCTGGGAACGCCAGCATATGGCGGCCTCTTTCTGAACAGGGGAATTTAGCAGCAGCAAAGCAGAAGGCAAAGTGAAAACATCTAAAATGTGAAGGGGACAGGAAGGAAGGTGTAAGAGGGAGGCGAAAGGCCAGAGTAAGGGGGCTGAGGGCAGCACCCCAGATCTGGCAGCAGCAAAAGTTGGGGAAAGTGGCTTTAGGCCTTTTCTATACTCTAAGAAAGAGAAGGCTGGTCCCACTGAGGGGTTTAAAACTGGGCCGCTTGCAGCTCTTGGGATCTAAGTCACCAAGATTAAAAAAAGGCATTTGGTGCCCGAGAGGTGGCTGCCTTTAACTCCTAACAGGTTCCTAATGTCTCAGACCCAGTGTGGCCTTAGGAAAAAAGAGCTCCTACTCTGTCCTCTTCCTTCCCTTTGGGGACAGTTTCAATAGCGTTTATGATAGTACCTACAGGACACCCTACATCTGCACTGGACAAGGTGTGGGCCCTTAAAGAATAAAAAAAGTACGGTACACCTAACTTAAGAGGGGGCAAAAAAATATGCTGCCTTTTCAAGATTGGTAAGGAAAAGTATGTCATCTTCCTTTTTTAATTAAGAAAAATCTGGGGCCTGGCATGCCAGTGAATGCCTGTAATCCCAGTTACTTGGAAAGCTAAAGCAGGAGAATTACAAATTCAAAGTCAGACTGGGCAACTTAGTAAGACCTTGCCTCGAAATACAAAGGGTTGGAGACACAGCTTAGTGGTAGAAAGCTTACACGGCATGTGTGATACAGTGGTTTGACCCCCAGTGGCATCAAAAGAAAAACAAGAAAAGAGGAATTCACTATAACATAACCATAATCTCCGAATCATTCTACCTGTTCATACTCTGTAATTAAACACATATTTTATACTTAGTGATGAACACAAATATATTTTGAATTTTATGTTCTGCTCTTTCACTGGCTGTGAGCGGCGCCTGCAGGATCCCAGGCCACACGGGTGCTGCTCCCGAGCTCCCACCCGGCACTCTGTCTGTTCCATGGGTGATCTGTCCCGTGCAAGCTTAGAGTGGGCCCAGAGTAAGTGTTTTCCGCCCCACCTCCAGGAACGCTGGCTGGACACAGGCTCCAGGCGCCCACGGCAGGACCCAGCAGGAAGCAGCGAGGTGCAGGCCCCAGTGTCAAAGCACACGGTCTGCGCTGGCCTGCCTTCTGACTGAGGGACCTGTCAGGGGTGCTGTAGAAATGATGACTGGCTGTCACATTTCCAAGGCTCTGGCTGATTTAGGGAGCCATCGGCAGGCGCATCGCTCCCAGCGTGTCAGCTAGTTAATTACTTCCAACTTTATCTTTCTTGTCAACACTTCTTGACAAATTGGCCATTATCTTTTTATTCTACAACACTGAGCACTGCTGCTTTGCTGGTGCTGCCTGGAGGATTTTCTCCCTTTTCTGCTTCCCCCCATCCAGAGCGGGATGAAGAGCTCTGGGAGGGACTATCAGAAAGAAGAAGCTGTCAGGAAAATGAGCAAAGGGGCGAAGGCTGGCAGACAGCACAGAGCTAATTTTCACCTACCTTGACTCACAGCAGAATGGGTAATTTGGGGGAGAAATGCTCATTTCTTGGATCCTGAATTTTTAAGAGCTCCTACTCAGTCTATTATGTGGATGAAGTTGAGAAACAAAAATGAAATGAGCTGGCACCTCAGGACCTGGCAGCTTCTAGCTCTCCAACTAACTGTATAAGCAGATGTGAGCTGGCCCGCCCCTGCAGTAAGGAGTCGGGCCGCGACGTAGGAATGCTGATGCCCACTATGGAACGGAAGAGAGAAAAATTATGCCTCCCTCCTCGGTAAGGAAAAACCTTACGGAAGAGCAGCATGACACACTCTAATTAGATTACCAGGATTCATAGGCAATGAGAGTCCAGAAGAAGGTGGAGGGACCAGTGGTGTCACCACTGACACACTGCCTTGTCACGGGGATGAATGTCAGAGGAAGCCGGGAGGCAGAGCCCGGCACTTGCTGTATTTCACTGATTCTAAGGTGCACACTCTTCATTCTTTAGCACCTCTAAAATTAGGATGCAGCATACAGCGGGAGGCTGCAACACTCTCCAACAGTTTCACTGCCAGCTGATCTCCTCCCTACCCTGAGCTTCATAAAAAGCAAAGCAGTTCCTCTAACTCACTGTAAGAGCAGCCAGTGAATCTCTAGGCATTCCTGAGGGTTGCTAGATGTGGAAGAAAAGCGAAGGTTTACTACTGACAGCAGAAGCTTCTTCTCCCTTTGCATGGCCCTGCACTGCATAGAGCACCCGTCCCTCTGGGTCCTTACGGACAGCCAGCTTTCTGTCTGGAAAAGCTGCACTGGGTGTCTAAGATGCGCTCCAAAGGCCCACAGTATACTGTGAGACCCTGGGGTGTCTCTAGAAAGTCAGAAGTGAGGTTATGGTCTCCTGATGCCTCAGCCTCATGTAAGGGGCTGAATCTAAAAGGGCACAGAAGAGACAGCCCATAGCCCGTGCTTCTGCTCCACAGGTGTCCTCTGTTCCCCAACTCCTGGCTGTGTGGGTCGCTGGTTCCGATGCTGGGGAAGGAAGCATGGTACACACACACACACTCTAACCCAGAGCTCCAGTCCAACCTTTCACGGGTTTTTTTCCCCACAAGGACACAGGCTCCCCGAGGCTCTATGGCACCTTGCAGTCAGCATGACTCTCTGAAGAGCACATCCCCACCTTTCTCATGGAGTGGTTTTTCTTCCAGCACAGGTGTGGAACCTCTTCCACACCTGCCTTTTCTGGAAGCCAGGAGACAACTATATTTCTGGCAGCACACACGACCGCCTTGGAGGCCCATGATCACAATGAAGACGTCTGTAGAGGGGGCTCTGTCCGCCCAGCCTGCCCCTCGGCTGCAGACTGGGAAGCGCAGCCACCCTGGCTGGCAACTTGTTGCTCAGCATGACTGGCACGCAGCTTCTGACATTCTTAAAGAATGACAGACCTGTTTTCCAGTTGCAGTGTCTCAGTCAGAGCGGCAGTGCAGCCCCAAGAGAAGCCCTGCAGGTCACGAACTGGTAATCTCGTCCCGCAACCCCTGACAGAATTCTCGTCTCTGGCTAAGAGTGATTTACTGAAACTGCAGTGTAATGGGATCGGGTTCCCCTTTGGGCCAGACAAGATGTCTTAGGTTCCTGGGTAAATTATGGGCAGTACAGCTGCCCAGGGAGAAGGCTGCTTTATGGGGAAATGTCACTTTCTTTGTCCTTTCCTCAGCGTTAGCAGCTGCGTGTGGACCCCAGGCTGACGCGGGCTGCAGTAGTCAGATGAGGCACATACATACGCCTCTAGAATGCGCAGGAGCGGCCGACCCTGCCTGAAAAGCTCTGCAGTCTCCCGTCAGTCTCCGCAATCTCCGAGAGGATAGAGGAGTGAGGCCAGGCTGGGGCTAACCAATGGTCTCAGCTCTTCTGTTCCCACTTTCTTTGATTCTATGACTAACACCAAAAGATTAACAACAGAGTTAAAGCAGGAAAGAACATGGTGACTGCACCATGACAAAACACTGGAAGTTACCACGGAGACAGGCTCTGAGTTTCTGGAGTAGGTAGAAGAAGACTTTCCACGTGGAGTTCCCCTTTCACTCGACCAGTTCCAGGGAAGTATCTGGAGTGGGCTTTGTCCTGAGTGCCAGGCAGAGCGGTGCTGCAAGCAGACGGGACCTGTGTTTTCAGTCTCGTTATTAGTTCAGGCTGGACTCGAACTCACTATGTAGCCAACCTGGCCTCAAACTCATTTAATCGTCCCCCTCAGCCTCCTGAGCGCTGGGTTGCAGGCGCGTGCCACCATGCCCACTAATTAATCCCCATTTTTATGGGCACTCTGCTCACTGAAAGGCAGAGGGAGGGATTAGAAGCTCTGAAGAAGGAAACCACTGGAGACTCCGGTATACTTCATGACATCGTCTGTGACCTCAGCTGTGCCCAAAGTAAGAGCTAATTTTTCCTTTAAGACATTCACAATCAGGGGTTAGGGCTATAGCTCAGTGGCATAAATGCGTACCTGGCAAGCACAAGGTCATGAGTTCCATTCTGAGTACCCAAAAAAGAAATTCAGATCAGAGAGTTGTGGATGTTTTAGAAATCAGGTAATCATCTAGCATGGGAAATACCCTTTAGTTATTTTTCTCAGAACTTGAGGAGATTTATTGCTACTTAAGAAACTTAAACCATTAAAGAAAATCTTCAAATAGGAAAAGCTTCTGTCTCCAAATTATCCCTTATGTTAGAAATAAATTTCCAGAAAATAAATGTCAAAGACCAGACCCTCATGCTGAGATGGATGCTTCTGATCCAAACTCACAAACTCTCTCCCACTTTTCCTAAAAAATGATGTGACATCGGTTGCAAATATGAATGATTCATTTTCTTCCAAATACGAAAACATTCCTTTTTGGGTTAGCAAAACAGCAACAGGGAGGAACAAATAAAAGCTGGCTGGGACCCCACGGTGCTGCAGGAGCCCCAGGGTCGTGTGGGTTATTTACGCATCTGCACGGTGTGTGGCATTTCCATGACCTGCAGTTTAAGCACAGTGCAGATCCCCACAGGGTCCAGCGGGCTCTGCAGGATGCTAACCAGCAGGACTAGGTTCTCCTCACAGAATCAACACCATGAAGCTAATGACGACTCGGCACTCAGCTGGGCTAGACATTTACAAAGAGAGAGCAGGGACCCAGAGACCACGCAACTCAACAGTCTCCGAGCAGAACAACAAGCTGCTGTTGAGTGCTAGCAATATCCCTACCCGAGGACACAAAGGAAACGAGCGATGCTAAGGAGACAAACCCCAGTCCACCTGAGCCCCTCCTGCTTTTCCACTGAAAAACAAAACTTGTTTGGTAATTCCAGATGTCTGCACAGCAATCACTAACCCAGGAGCCAGAGGCCCTGACTGGAAAAGGGCTCTGGGGGATTAAGGCCGGGAAGCTCTGCTGGACGCCAGGCTTGCGTGGGCAGGGACCATGCTGGGTATCAACAGACACGCACCTGCCCTGATGGTTTCTGACATGGAAATGGCCACCATGTTCCAGAGACAGAGCCTCTGTTTTAAGGACTCAGAGACCTCTGTGCACAGTCTTAGTAAGGAGCTCATCTTTAGGATATCTGTGGAAATTCCATGTTTTTGCTTTTTTTTGTCTTTTTGAGACAGGGTCTCGCTCGCTATGCAGTTCAGGCTGGCCTTGAGCTCACTTTGTAGCCCAGGCTGGTCTTGAACTCACAACGATCCTCCTGCCTCAGCCTCCCGAGTCTGGGATTACAGGCACGAGCCACCATGCCCAGCTTTGCATTTGTTTTTAAAATAGCAGTGTCCTCAGAGTATATGACAAATTGTGACATCCCTGTTTTTTAGATACAAAGTCATACTAGGTGGAAGGACACTAATTTCATATTGCACAGAAAGAGGCAATGAAACTCCGATCTGTCAGGTAACAGGGTCTTCCCCTCACACTTCAGTGTGTATATATTTCAAGTCTGGCCCACGGGCCGAGGGTGGGCTGCTCTCCACTCTGCATAGACACTGACGAATGTGGGTGACCGATCCTAGCTCCACTTCAGCAAGCTGAATTTTCATCTCTTCTGTAATTTTCTGACACTTTGTTGTCGAATATCAAGTGTGAAGCTCATGCTGGCCTGCTCTTTGTGCAAGGAGAAACTATGTGAAAGAAAGATGGGGACACAGCGCCTGGGCATCCCCTTCTGGCTCCCTGAGAGACTTGCTCTACCTGCCTATTTCTAGCACTTTTCTACGCTGGAAAATTCAAGTATGAGACCGTGTTATGCCCAGGTTGAATAAGGACTTTGTAAAACACTGAATGAGGCCCTCACAAAGGACCATCCAGCTAGTTAGAAGTATATTCAGCAGGATGCCAGATTGAACCCGGGGCTCGTATAAACTGCATGGACTACATTAACAGGTCTCTGTCAATCTCCGTGTTCCCATTTCCCTTTCTCCCGCCTCACCTTCATCCCACGGTTATATAACCTGGAGTCTGGAAATTCCTGTGATCCTGCCTGCTTGATGATACAGCTGAGCCAGTGGCTGGCAGGGGCATAATCTAATAGGCGAAACGGGAACACAAATTCAGTGCTCTTGTCTCAGCTCAGAGACGGAACAGACAAGGAAAGAAAGCCGCCCTGTCTCCCTCCTCCCCTCCTCTGGCCAAAGTTTATGCTGACTTCACCCAACAGGCACCTGACCCTCCCAGATGAGGTGGGAGGGGCGAAAGCCATGTGCAGGGCCATGGCAGGGGCGGAGGTGCCGGCACAGACAATATTTAAGATGCTGTCTTTGGAGAGCACTCAGGCTTGAGAAGCAAATCAACAGGGCATCCATTAAGCTCAACTTTCAGAAACTCAAGCTTTGAGGAAGGCTAAGGAAGAGCAAGGAAAGCAAGAAGTCAGAGGCGTGAGGCCACCCAGAGTGGGCAGAGGCTTGCCACAGCTCCACAGACCTCTGCCAGGCACAGCCAGACTCTCCTGAAGGACGATCGCCCTGACCCAGGCCCACAGAAGATGCTGACAAAGACCCTCTCCACTGTGACCTGGCTCAGTGTTTTCACCTTGGCCTTTGTCAGTCACCCAGTGTGGCTGCAAAAGCTCCCTAAGCGCAAGGCACCTGCACAGGCCAAAGTGGCCACCTGCTGCGAGGAGGTGAATGAGCTCAAGGCCCAGGTGGCTAACCTTAGTGGTCTACTGAGCGAACTGAGCCAGAAGCAGGAGAAGGACTGGGTCAGCGTGGTCATGCAGGTGATGGAGCTGGAGAGCACCAGCAAGCGCCTGGAGTCGCGGCTCACAGATGCCGAGAGCAAGTACTCAGAGATGAACAACCAGCTGGACATCATGCAGCTGCAAGCCGCGCAGACGCTCACGCAGACCTCGGCAGGTAAGGGCGCACGCGTCTGCACACCAATCATCAGTCCTGATGGATGCCAAAGGCACCGCAGCACTGCTTCAGATTCCCTGCCCCCCAGAATGGTTTTGGGGGCTCCTCCAGGCGTCCAGGCCTCTTACCAAAGGCTTTCCTTTCTAATGTTCTGTAAATCTGCCCACTACCTCCACAGTCCCTCATTCAAACAGTTTCACCAAACTGGGAAGGGACTAATTCCCCCCGTGGGCCCTGGGCCATATGGGCATGGCCAAAGTCATGAGCAAGTCACAGAGGTGGGTGGGGTTCCCATCTTTCTTCATACTTCTTACTGAACCCCTAACTAGAAGCAGGAATGGACACAAAACCATGATACCTGTTGCTCTGCTCACAAAGTTTTGTCCAAAAATAGTTCTTGGTGTCCCTAAAATGTGGCAGGAAAAGGCACTATGGGATTGTGTGTCCTGTCTCTGAAAACCAAACTCTGCTGCCTGGTGAGAATTAAGTGTGGAGACACTGCCCAGGGCCATCTGAAGAAGCCCTTTGCGCCAGCAAAGGATGGGCTCCTCAAGTCTGATATTTCCATTTGCCCCATGGTGTCAAGTGAAATTCTCCCAAGAAACCTAAGAAATAAGCAAGTGTAGAGCTGAAATATGGATTTTTAATGGCCAAAAATAACGTACATTTAATGTTTTCTTTTGCAAAATAACTTTGAGTTGCTGGTTAGCTTGGCACAGATGGGCCAACATGCATTTGGTTTAGAGATAAATTTGGTCTTCTGAAATGATCAAGGAATTAGTTGAAAAAGCATATCCTACAGATATGTCATTTCTTGCTAATATTAAAAACTATTGGCTGTGTTATAAAACAAATCAAGAGCAAAGCCATGAGCAGCTTCTAATCAGTGTCAGTGGGTGCTCCCTTTCAATCGAAGTAGAAAGGTATTCTTGGGCCTGTTTCCAGACAAATGAGCCCGGATTTGGCCTGGGAGATGAAACCAGACACGGGAAAGGCTGGGCCAGCTGGAGAAATCTGACTGTGCCACTGCCAGCGCCTCTGAGCAGGGCAGCTCCGAATGGCCCCCACAGGAGTCTCCTGGGGAGGACGCAGCCTCCTGCCCAGCCTGTCGCTCTTCCTGCCCAGGGTATTGTGCCTTGTTTTTCTCCCGTGCCCAGGGCTGTGTCGCCTCTGTACTCTCCAAGTCGGCAGCCTGATGGAGTAAACAGTGTGAGACTCACCTGCAGAGTGCAGAGGCTCAAGCGAGTGTGCCCCACTCCCCTAGCCCCTGATCGCTCTGCAAGGGAATCAAGGCACTTTGGACGATTTTCACGGTGGCACTGTTACCCTCTGCCATCTTTGTGCTTTTCTGTAAGACCCCAGATTAGTGGGGCCCAAGGAAAAAAATTCTAACGCAGGTAGGGCATAAGGCATCTCCTAGACTGGAAGCATTTTCTGATTCCTCCTGGAAAAGGCTCTTTTTTACAACCTGGTTTGCTGTTTAGTGCAGGAAGAAAACCCAACATAAAGCAGTAGCCCCAACAGCAGCAAAGGAAGCGTTTAAATTAATTCCAGAGGGGAAACGGGAAAATCTCCTTTCCTTATCTCGGGGGAAGACCTCAAAGGGTTCTTCCCATTTTTGGTTTGAGGATCTAGCACTGTCAGGTTAGGGCAGGGGGAAGGTAAGATCGCAGTGTCCATCTCCCTTCAGTAGGGCGCCAGTTGCAGTAGCCACTACTTCTGAGAGACAACAGAAACCAAGGAACAACAAACAGGCCCCTGAGATCCTCAGACATGTCCTGTAAGAGGCACCTGTCCAAGAAGTCCCAAGCTGCTCACATGGGCATGTGGCACGTGGCTCTCACACGCCAGACATTTCTAGAACTCACAGCCCCAAACTAGAGCAGGCTAATTGATTTTGACTCAACTACCGGTTTGTCCCATGTCCGGGGGGGGGGGGCGGGGGGGGCCCTCTCCTACTCTCTGCACGCCCACCCCCCAGAGAAGCCAAACATGTCCTCATTTATCTCCTTATGACCATTTCTCCAAATCCCAAGACAGCCTGGACAGACTGCCTGGGGCCGGGGTAGAGAGGAAGCCTCAGTCTTCAGTCGTTCAGCTCGGACGCAGTCTCTGCTCACCCCGCGCATGCTCTGTTTGCAGATGCCATCTATGACTGCTCTTCCCTCTACCAGAAGAACTACCACATCTCTGGGGTGTACAAGCTTCCTCCAGACGAGTTCCTGGGTAGTCCCGAGCTGGAGGTGAGCTCACTGCAGCCCACTCACTGCTGATGTTCTGCGGCCAGCACTCCATCCCTTAAGACATGAGGACCAGTCATGGGGCCAGTCATGGTCTACAGAGAGGAAACTCAGAGGAGCTGTGCAAACACTCGGTTTATGGGTTCCTACTCCCCAAAGCTGTGCATCTGTGTGGTCCCTTCACATCATTACCAATCAAACACCAGACCCTCTAACACAGATCAGATAATTCTTACAACACCACATCACTAGTTTAAAGCTTTGGCACTGTTCTAGAGTAGCTATTCTCTGGGAAGGGGGGCGGAATGTGAAGTGGGCATACTGGAAATACCCGGGCTGCCCCTCCAAGCTACATTATATGTATTTCCCCAACTCCAATTGGGCCAGTTCTCCTAAGCAAACCCACAGGCGCTGGCTCTCCAGTGACCCAGAGTGACTACAGGAGTACACACACGGCTGCCCTGTGGGGACAGGAGGAACCTGTCCTCCAGCCCTTGCCATCTGCCCTGACCGGAGACCTCTTTCTGCTGCAGGTGTTCTGTGACATGGAGACTTCGGGTGGAGGCTGGACCATCATCCAGAGACGGAGGAGTGGCCTTGTCCCCTTCTACCAAGACTGGAAGCAGTACAAGCAAGGCTTTGGCAGCATCCGTGGGGACTTCTGGCTGGGTAACGAGCACATCCACAGGCTCACCAGACAGCCCACCCGGCTCCGTGTGGAACTGGAGGTGAGCTCGGGGCCTGGGCCTGGAATTGATGCAGGTCTGCTACATGTGACAGCGCAGGCCTCTGTGGCTGACACCCCAATCTATACATTATAGATCTGCCTGTAGAGTCACTCTGGGGCTCTTAGTGAATTTGAGGTTGTAGCACAGATTAGAAAGAGGTTTTTGGATTTCTCTGCAGGAGGAGGTGCAGGACGAGGCAAACCCTGGCTGGGCCAACGCAAACCCAACAGGCAGCTGTCTCTGCTCAGGCCTGGGGCATAAGGGCTTTACACGCAAATCTCAGGGATACTCGTCAGCACCCTCCAGGGGGCGTTAGCATCCTCATGTTGCAAGTCCGATATTTCTGAGGGGGATTAGCAAATGGCGGTACCTACCCCTCAGCCAGGGCAGTGAGCAACACAGAAAGGTGAATCGCGCTACATGGCTAATACGGCAGAAGTCTGAGCAGGACCCCTGTGTGCTGCTCCCCAGCTAATATGGTAAACTACAGGCGACGAGCAATAGCAGCCTGCCACCTCCCTCCCGCCTGTAAACAGGTGTTTGGCTGAGGGCGGGGGAGGAGGGCCGGTGTGTGAAAGGGAGCCCTCTGCGGCCCCCACGGCTCCGTTTCTCTGCCAGGACTGGGAGGGCGAGGTGCGCTACGCTGAGTACAGCCGCTTCGCCGTGGCCAACGAGATGAACAGCTACCGCCTCTCCCTGGGGAACTACAGCGGGGACATGGGGAACAATGCCCTCCTCTATCACAACAACACGGCCTTCAGCACCAAGGACAAGGACAACGACAACTGCTTGGACAAGTGTGCACAGCTGCGCAAAGGTGAGATCCAGAGGGTGGGCAATGGGAGGTGTAACGAGCCCGTGACCTCAGTCAGGGCCACGCAGCTGTGTCCTTCCTGCTGTGGGCTCCAGCTGCTTCGCTGCGGCTATGGAGGGCAGGGCGCCCTCTCAGCTTACCAGCCGTGTTCTCTGTTTCTGACGCCAGGTGGGTACTGGTACAACTGCTGCACGGACTCCAACCTCAATGGGGTGTACTACCGCCAGGGCAACCACAAGGAGCACCTGGATGGCATCACCTGGTACGGCTGGCACGGTGCCAGCTACTCCCTCAAGCGGGTGGAGATGAAAATCCGCCCGGAAGGCTTCAGGCCCTGAAAGGAGGCTGCTGCAGGGCAGGGCTGCTGCAAGGGGGCGCCCGGTGTGGGGCAGGGAGAGGCAGGAGGAAGGCCTGCACGCTCCAAGGAGAGGGGAGCCCTCTGAGAAGCATAAAATATTTTAGCACGTGGGCTGCCGAAGCCAGCACATGCGCACAGTAACACCAAGGACGTCCCATAAACGGGATGAAGTACCTAAAGCCAGCGGTTCCTGCCACACCTGCTCCGGGGCTGAGCTGAGCGGGGCCACTCTGCCCCTCACCCCTGACGAAGCACCTGTTTATTCATCTTCTCTAAGCTATGTGAGGGTGGACAGCAAACACCTTTGCTAAAGAGGACTACACTATCTTGATTCCCAAAAGTGAGGCCTTGAGTGTTACAGAAAGGAGCCAAAAAGTGGGTGGAAGTGGAGAGGAAATTTTGCTTTTAAATCAAATGAAATCACATTTAGCCTACATGTTTTTTAAAAACACAAAAACTGTCAGGCTGGAGATGAGCTGCTGGAGTCTGCTGGGGAGACTCCAGGCCCTGGGCCTGGAGATCAGACCCGGGGAGCATCATGGGGCCACGTGGCCAGGAAACAGCACCCAGAGGTGCAGCAGGGACCATTGGGGGCAGCGGGGCGGAGGGCAGAGCGCTTGGAGCTCACGGGCCGAACCCAGGCAGCAGGGTTATTCACTTTGTAAGAAAGGAGCCCGGTGGCTTCCCTTTTATCTTGTCTATAAGAGATGGCCGAAAACTGAAGACAGGCAGTGCCAGGGTTAACAATTCCCTCTGTAAGTAAGCATCTTGCTTTGTACAAATAGAATGTTGCAGTGTGAGACCGAAATGTTAAAGGTCTCCTACCGGCACCATCCTACGTAAGACTTGAGTATTTTCTTTAATTCTTCTCATTACCACTTATAGTGTTGTAAAAAGTTCAAACAAACCAGAGTCTGTGGTGACAAGGAGACTCGGAGCTTGTTTCAGGCTTCAGAGACACCAAGCAGGAGCAAAAAGCCAAGAAAAGAAGAGCGCCAACAGGCAGCTGCCCCGGCGAGGTCCGAGCCAGGCCGCTCACTAACCCCACGCAGGCCAGTCACCGCGTCGCTTTAAAATGCTTTGCAAATGTTGCCCTGTTTTCTACTTAAAAACAAAGTAAAGATTATCTTTAACACAAGAGATGTCAAGTGGTTCTGACCTCTGGAAGCCCATGGGCGCACGCGCACACACACACACGCTCGTCAGTGTAAGGCACGCCACTCCTCTCCCAGCTCGGCCTGTTGTGCCCACAGCCCTCTGGTTATCGGGAGCCTACTTCAGCGTACAAACAAGGACCTCAAAGGCTTCAAAGCCATAAAGTGACTAAGAAAAACCTCACTGGACTAGGGCTTCCCCGAGAAAGACACTCGAGCAGGGGCTTCCTCAAGCAGGCGGGAGGATCGGGGCGCTCACCCCACACTGCTGGGAGAAATGGTCACAAGTGGGGAGCAAGAGGCCCATGGCAGAAACAGCAAATGTGTCCCATCTCCCGGAGGGCTTTAGGTTCCACCCAGCCCTGGTGGTCTCCTTCACCCTGAACCCAGGGACTGCTGCACGTGAGCCCGGCCTTTTGTTTTGTTCTGAGGTGGTCTCACAATGTAGAGCAGGCTGACTTTGAACTCATGGCAATCCCCCTGCCTCAGCCTGAGTGCTGGGATTACAGGCGCGTGCCATCACGCCTGGCACTCGGCCCTTTTTATTTTTCATTTTGAGATAGGATCTTGTTCAACTGCCCAGGCAGGCCTCAAACCCATGATCCTCCTGCCTCTGCCTCCCATACATTTGAAATTACAGACAACAGTTTATTTGAACAGTATTTTGGGAGAAACTTCTCAGAGAAAAGGGCAGAAGGAAAAGAGAAAGCGGTTGCACAGAACGTCCAGCCGCTCTCCCTGCGGAGGTGTGCATGCCGTGGCACCGTATTTCCCAAGCGCCTGTTCTGGCGCAGGCTGACAGTGGGTACTAATGATCTGGCCCACAGACTCTGAGCTGCGAGAGGACATCACCAGGAATCAACAGCACAGCTCGGTATCCCCTGGAGGCAAAGACCTCTGTTCTGACCAGGCCTTTAAGATCCTCCTCGTGAGAAGGAGGCACACAAAGGAACAGATATGTCCACCTGCGGGAGCACCAGCCTACTTTTTATTTTTAGTTTTGCAGTCTGCGTCAGAAACATTTTTTAAAGGGGGACTACAATCAGGGTTTGGGCAGTGAGATATCCACCTCTAATCAGACCCTGTGGTCTACTTGGGGTGGAAGAAGAGGGCCCAGCGGGCCTCTGGCTGACCAGGCAAAGGCCGCACAGTTTTGCAGGTGTGTACATTTCCTAATAATCCAGCCTCTCAATCCACTATCCCCCTAGGATGAACTGTGCTTCCGATGCCTGTGAGCTCTGAGGACAGCGGCGGCACTGTTTCTACTGTCTCAGTGTTGGGATTTCATACGTCCCGGAGCAGGCAGGAAGACAAGCGGACTGAGCCAGAAGCCAGGGAACAATACTGTCAGCAGAGCACAATTTTAAAGATCAAAAACAAAAAGCAAGAAATGGCTACACAAAGACATTTTTCTGTAGGGAGTACTCAACTGTTTCAAGAAGAAATGAAGGTAGCTGCCTTAAGTATAGCAACCTTTAAAAGAGTAAGCGGTAAAGGGAACATCAGAGGAGGAAAAATAAAACAGCGCAGCGGGGAGGTGGGGCTTAGCAATCACAGCGGGCACCTGTCTGCAGCCTCCTGGCGAGGGCAGGACTGCAGCTCTGAGCTCTCCAGAGCTTCCGTGAGGAGCACAATCCAATCTGTGACTGAAAAGCCACACTCCCAACACCAGACCAAAGCAGAGGCTCTCAGCTGGTCATACAGCCCCTTCTGGGGCTGGGCCTCACACTGAGATGAACCAGCTCAGTGAGCCTCGGGTGCTTAGAGCAAGCATGAAGTTAAAAAAAAAAAAAAAAAAAAAAAAAGTGGCCGAGCGTGGTAGCTCACGCCTGTAATCCCAGCACTCGGGAGGCTGAGGTGGGAGGATCGTTGCAAGTTCCAGACTAACCTGGACTACAAAGTGAGCTCAAGGCCAGCCTAAACTGCATAGCGAGACCCTGTCTCAAAAACACACACACAAAAAAGCCACAATTACATTTGTAGAGAGTTTTGTTTTTCTGAGACAGGGTTTCACTAGGTAGTTCAAACTGGTCTTGAATTCACTACGGAGCCCACAGTGGCCTTAAACTCACAGTAATCCTCCAGTCTCAGCCTGCCGAGTGCTGAGATTATAGGTGTGCAGCACTATGCCTGGGCTTGCAGAGAATTTTGATGACTTATGATCAGTTATATTGGCTTAAGACTAAGTGATGTTTTTATGAGCTTTTCTAGGACTGTACTTCTATCTACTAACAAACCTGCATTAACTTTAATGCCTCTATGACTGCCTCAAATATGGGGAAGACCAAGAGTGGGCTGGGGGAGCCTTCAGATGATGGGCCTTGAACAGAAGAGGGTCAGCAAGGACACTAATGCACAAACCTAGTTATCCAGCAGTGATGTTAGTTTCAAGTTAGCACATTTACTATTAGTTAGCACATGAACTTGTGCTGCCTAAGTCAGAGACAGGAGGAAGAGACATGGGTCTCCTCCGCCCCTGCTGTGTCTAATCTGACACTGAGGCATGCCTCAGTGGGTAGCATCTCTCCCTGTATGGCAGGTTAGGATCAGCACTGTTCAATGCCAATGTGTTTGGGCAGAAACGTGGTTTCATTGCTACTTTTTGGGTTACTTGTTAAAAAGAACACTTTTTAGCATCTGCTCAAAGGCGGAACCAGCAGAGAATATGGCTATTTGATTATCTGCTCAAACAGAGGAAGCACCGTGCTCAGCAGGCTCTGTGAGCCAACTGAGGGACTTATTAGCAGCTGGCTCTTCCCAAGTGTCTGCAATGAATTGATCGATGGTGTCAGCGTTTCCAGGAAGATAATGAGATTCAGAGTTAATATCCTCTGATAATCATTAGGGAATAAGAACAGTTTTCTATGAGCTAAAGCTAATGTTCTGGGCTGCTTTGAATCTCACAACAGCAGAAAATTTATTAAACAACCTCTTTACTCCATACCCAGAAGACTCAAAGCCATCGTGTGAGGGGACAGAATGCAACCCAATCCAGGGGCAAGCCCACCAGATCTCAGCCTTTGCTCTCCTTTTTATACTCATAGAACTCCACAGGAAGACAAGGCACCAACAGGGTTAGTTGCCAGGACAACCTAATCCTGCCCCGAGAGCAGCATGTCACTCAGACAGCACGGTTCTCTCTCCTAAGTTCCCGTGCTGCTAGGCTTGCTCAGCTCCTAGGCCAGGGCCACTGGGATAAGAAGGCATGGGCTGGCAAGCAGGGAGGGCTCAAGTCTGCGCAGTCAACAGAAGTAACAGTAAGGGACTACTGGGGAGAGCCATCTGCCACCGCATGTCACTGCAGAGTGCTGGCCAGGTGGCAGGCTTCACACCAGAAGTCTCTACGTGAAGCCAGTGCGGTGGCACCAGGAGAAGAGAGGTCACTCTGGATGGAGCAGAAGATAAAAAGGTTCAGGCCTACCTGATGAGGGACTCTAGGATGGCGGGCGTGGGACCCTTCTGGAACTCCAGCTCTTTGTAGTGCAGTGCTTTGGCATACGCGCGGCACTTGGCAGCTCTCTCACCCAGCAGGACAATGCCATTATCATCTCTCAATGGCAAGGGCCCCTAGAGGACAGCAGAATACCACAGCATAGGAAAATGGCAGATGGGACAAACAAGAGGGGGCCGTGAGGGTGCTTCCCCCTCCACCTGCTGGCACCTTGTCGGCCTCCATCTGGACACAGGCAGAGTCTCACCTTGTCACTGTGCTCCATGAACTCAGCCAGGTTTAAGAGGGTCTGCGTGACTTCAGCGATATCCTGAGAGGTGAGGGCCAGTTCGATGCTTCTGATGAGCTCATCCTGCTGGTCTTCATTCAATTCCGACCAACAGGACACAAACGCAGCATTGAAGAGGTCCCTGCAGGCACAGGAAGGACAGAAAAGGGTGGGATCCGCGCCCCTTGCACCCTCTCCTCTCCGCAGCGGCCTCTGGTTATACAGACCAGGGCTGTCCTGCGGAGCTTGCTAGACAAGATCTAAACCCTACCTGAAGGGTGCGCCAGCCACTGGTCACTAAGCATGTGGGCCGTGGCGAGTGGAAGTGAACAACTGACGCTTTACAGTGTATTTAGTTTTTTTTTTTTTTTTTTAAATCGGTACCGGGGATCGAACTCACGACCGCCTGCTTGCAAGGCAGGCGCTTATGCTGCTGAGCTAAATCCCCAGCCCCACACTGTATTTAGTTTTAATTAAGTTAAAATAACTGCACATGGCTAATGACGACTGTACTTTACACACTGTGGGGCGACCGTGGGAAGGTGGGATGGCAGAAGAGGGGAAGTATCGCATCTCCACGGTGTATTGCCTGGCAGTTCCTGTGCCAGTTCTTTAAAGCGGAGGGGACAAACAGGAAGGGGACTGGTAACATAGCTGGCATTAACACATTCAGAAAATCATGTTCAAATGATTCCTTTTTTAAAGAGCAGCACCCAAATTCCTAAGAGATGGCAAAGACAGCACCTGTTATCTAAATTTAGTTGAATAATGATTAAAAAATGACAATACTGTTTAAGAAATTAGAAGCATTAACACATCCAGCTTTTTCTCTCCCTCCTCCCTCCCTGTATCATATGTGTGTGTGTGTGTGTGTGTGTGTGTGTGTGTGTGTGTGTGATATCACAGACTGAACCCAAGGCTCTGAGCACAGTAGGCAAGCGTTCTATTTGAGTATACAGTAATGCCTCAGTTATGAACACTTCTGTTCACAATTTGCAGCAAAATTTTGCTTCTGTTTGCACACCCTGCATCAGGTGACAAACACGACCACAGCTCTTCCCCTACACAAAGACAAATGCAGCCATCTTTTCCAAAATCATAAAACACATTAAGTTTGTAAACTAAGGTACCACAGTACTTTGAGTCCCAACTCTACAAGCACTAAAAGATTCTGAGCCCATCTCAAATAACTGGAGCCCTACAAAGACCTGGAAATAGAGACGCCATCTCTGAGCTCACACAACTACTTGACTCACAGGGACGAACACATTCGCCATCCCTAACATCTCACTTTAATCTTGTCACCTGCCCTGCTGGTGACCGTGGGGGCATGGAGGTGGAAACAGCAGGACACGCCTGTAGTGGATGGGTTTAATATTTGATGCCTCTGCATTTACTTTTGTTCCACATCAAATAGTTACATTGGGGGTGGGGAGTTTAGTTCAGGGCGTTATACTTTCCTAGCATGTGTGAGGGCCTGGGTTTGAACCCCAGCACCACAAAAAAGGCTACATTAGACCAATGTGTAAAAATTTAGAATCCAATGGAAAACCCCTCAGTTCACCTACTTAAGTCTTTCTATGACTCTGGTTACAAACTGAGCCAGACAAGAACTGAATCAGATTCAGTGATGAGGTTCAATGTTGAACCTTGGAGGGAACTTTGATCCGGTTCTCATTCAACCCAGTTTGTGACCAGAATCACGGAAAGAAGCTTGTGAACAGAGCTACCACTACACAGGCTGTCAGCTGGCCACACACAGCTGCACACTGGGCACACAGGGACGTCCTGGAAGGGCCTTTGAAAGTGTTAAAGCACACTTGAGGCCAGGTGTGGTGGCACATGTCTGCAATCCTAGCACTTAGGAGGCTGAGGCAGGAGGATTCCAAGTGTGAGGTTAGCATGGGGCTCCAGAGTTCAAGGCCACTCCAGGCTACAGAAGAACCAGATCATGCTCTCCAGGCCATGGTGTCCTGAGCTATCACCACTGCCAAACACACACAGAAACCAGCTCCGCTAATGAAAGTGAAGGAGACGCCTTCCTTTCTGCTTCTTGCTAATGAAAAGGGTTGCTCACTAATTAAATCACCGTTTTATGTCTCATTATAAACAATAAATATCTATGGCAGAAAATTTTTTAAAATAGGGAAAAGAATAAAGTAGAAAGTAATCACTCCTTCAGCCACCCTACTCCTCGGCAGTCACCACTGCTGGATTACTTCATAGTCATTACCCAGCCACATACAGTAGCACCGGAAGTCATAAATATGCCATTTCATATTTCATTCTATTTATTTACATTAGACTGTAAGTCACAGGCATCAGGAATTTCTGTAAACCAAGGGCCGCGATGCTACCTCAGCAGCAGGCAGCACACATGGGTTTGATCCTCAGCATAATGAAAAAAAAGGAGTTTTTATAAACCGAATCTTTAATGTCTATTTAAGATTTACTGTTTAGAGCAGGCATGGTAGTGCATACCTATAATCCCAGTACTCTGCGAGACTGAGGCAGGAGGATTCCAAGCTCAAGCCCAGCCTGGGCAACTTAGTGAGACCCTGCCTCAAGATAAAAAAGAGGGCTAGGGACATAGATCAGTATGGAGATCGTGGACTCAATTCCTAGTAGCAAAGGGGGTGAAATTTAAAATGATTATCTTCCTTGCTATCCAAGCTTGGGCAGAGGTCAGTCCTGGCCTGTACACTTCTGGGTATCATAGCACGCTAGGATTTCCTTTAATACCAGTAAAGCTTGCCTGTGTGACAATTTGATAGACTTGCTGCCACGCACACTCAGTTTCATGGAAGACCACCCACGTGCACAGCCAAGTCAAGTGTCAAAAAACCTATCTGGTAACCCATGCAGTGGCGCATGCCTGTAATCACAACACTCAGGGGCTGAAGCAGCCGAGTCTGAGGCCAGCCTAGAATACATAGTGAGTTCAAGGCCAGGCTGCACTACAAAGTAAAACTCAGTCTCAACAAATTAAAAAAACCCAATACAGCCCCCCCCCCACACACACAAAACAAACCAAAAACCAAAACTTATCTGGGGCTTGCCTGAGGCCTGGGTTCAAACCCTGACACCAAAAACAGATTTTTTTCGACAAATTCTATTTTCCAAAGATGTTTACTGTAGTATCTTCTGTTTCTTCTGCCTTCTACAGTCTTGCCACTGCCCTAGCAAGAGGCGGCGTTTAGGTCTCCTTCCCTCGTGCCTGAGGGCCTTTGCACCCGCTGTGACAACTGAGTAAGGCAGAGGTAACACTATGCGGACGGACTTCCAAGGCGGTCACAGAAGTCCCTACCTGTACTTCCTTGCCTTGAGGGACACGTGCGAGTGCAGACACCTGCTGGGGAAAGCCCCAGAGGCCACGCAGTAACTCCGGCCTCTGCCGGAGCTGGGATCCCAGTCAGGGCCCCAGGCCTCCAGACAGGCCAGCACCCCGGCTCCGGTGGCTTCTCTAGCCCCACGTGAGCCACCTTCGCTGACCGGCTGGGGCGCACAGGCAAGTTGTCCTTGCAAGTTCTCCCAACTGCTGATTTACGAGCAAAACCCACGACAGTTTCGTTCATTTTTGTCGAAATGGATTGTCACTAAGTCTTAAACTTGTGTGATCCTCCTGCCTCAAATTCCAGCTGAGTGGGACCACAGGTGCACGCCACCGTCCCCAGCACACTTTTGTGAAACCTGTTCTGTGTTATGTTCACAGTGCTGGGGACGGGAGCCAGGCCTGACCTGCTAGGCGGGTGCGCTACCACGGGCCTATCTCCCTACGGACTGATGTCTTATTGTAACGTAGCAAAACAGCATCAGGCATCCTTAGGACTGGAAATAAGTTACAGTCACCTATTATATACCTGTTTTCATGGCTGTAAATAACTTTGTGATGAAAAGTGTGGACCCAAACCTACTAAGGAAAGGAACTGACTTGTGGTCTGCGAGGTTAGGATGGATGCTTTTCTTACAAGTTTATTCAATCGTCTTTTTCTTTTCTGTTTTCATTTCACAAGTTAGCAAAATTATACATACTAGCCCTTTTACTACTGTCTCTGAAAAACTACCTATCATCCTCTCTGCACTTATCCCAAAGAGAGGCGGGCAGAGGGCGCCTGCCCCGTACCTGGCCATTGGGTTATAGGCCTGCGCGAGGGCCCAGCAGGAGCGCAGCGAGGGGGAGGAGGAGTCCTTCAGCAGCTCCAGGCTCAGCCGTCTCAGCCACTCCAGCCAGTCATCTTTGGAGACCCTTCTGGCAGCTCCCCAGGCCTGTGACCCCACGGGTAACAATGGAAAACCATTAGCGTCAAGGACCACTTAAAGGCCCTCATCTATTTAATGATTATTCTACTTTGATTTGTAAAATTATACCTCTTAGGACCAAATTCCTCCAGAGCACAGGTATAAACCAAGAATGCAGTTTAACTAAAAGGTATAAAGTCTCTGGAATACAGCACACTATAGAAAAGGCCTGTACTACAGCTGGCTTGTGCTGGACTCTGACCATCAGCAAAGCAGAGATCTACAGAAACAGAGTGTATCTGAAAAGTCTGGTGGCCTCCAGCACTGTGTGAAGGGAGCTGGGTCCTGTATAACTGGGCCAGTCACCACCTCACCCACAGTGAGGGTCGCCCAGAAGAGGGAAATGTCAGGCCCATCAATCATGTTATGACTGGTGAGCAATGAGCTCAAAGCCATGGAGCTGTGGTGAACAAGAAAGGAGCGGACAGACTTCTCCTTCTTCCAAACTCAAGAGCACTACCTTCCCTGGCCCCACTGAGGTGCAGGCCTGTAATCCGAGCACTCAGAGGCTGAGTCCGAGGATCAAATGTTTGAGCTGAGGAAAAGGAATCCAGTGATTTAGTGAGACCCTGTCTCAAAAAAACAAAAAAAGCATTGAGTATTACTGGGGCAACTTAGGCAGTGGCTGCAAGGACCAGGCTCTCAAGAGGAAGAGGGTGGCCCAGTGCGGTGGCCAACAGGCCTGGAGCTCAGTAGCTGGGATTTAAATCCCAGCTGTTTAATGTGCTGGCCTCCGAGCCTCATGAGTTACACAGCTCCTCTACACCTGGTTTCTGCACCAGTAGAGTGAGAACCACAGCTTCTGCTTCAGGGTGGCTTAGGACTTGGTGAGTTAGCAAGGAAACAATGAACTGTAACAGCGCTTAGAACAGGAGTCATGAGGGCCTGTTCTTCTGAGGTTGGATCCTGGCCCGCACACCCAGCAGCTGCAATGTGCTGGGTAAACTACAGGTGTGCCGCATCTGGGCTTCAGGCTCTCACGGGAGGACAAGGTATCCAGAGGGCCCCCCGGAACAGACGAACAGAGTCTGGTGGAGAGCACCACAGGACATCTAAGCGAGCTGGCCTAGCTGACCTACTAAGTCCCTAACTTCTGAAATATGTTCTTCAAAGACTTTTCCAGCAGAACAGTCATGTCATTCTTCCCTAAACTGGGGAAATGATCTAAGTAGGAGCAGAAATTCTCAAACTCTAAATCAGGGAAAACATCAAGAGTGTGCAAAGACCACCAGGTGCTACATCCCCCGACCCACAGCGACATGACCATCATCTCCGGGATAAACCGCAGATGTGGGGCTGCTGCTAGGTACCAGTGAATGATACTGTATCCGATTAGCGTTTTAGTCAGCACTGAAGGTACGATTATAAGACACAGCAAAAAATTACTGCTTGACTTTATAGAGACTTTCTATGACTATAATTCTGGAAGGAAAAATCAAACTAGATAGCACTTCCTGACTCTGAAACCTTGCTCTGCTTGGTGACATAGAAACAAGTCCTTTTCTGTCCACAGATTTCTGGTTTCCCCACACAGCTGGTCTGTGCACAACTGCACTGTGTTACACAGCACCAAGCAAACGCCGATGTCTTTCTAACGAGGTAAGGTTGGGTGGAGGTAATGCAGACTGAGTTATTCCGCACCGGGATAGGAAAGCTGGCTGTGGGGTCAGACTACCTAGGTCAAAACCTGGCTCCATCATGTGCTTCTGGGTGAGGAACTGGGCACATGACTTAACTCCCACTTCCTCAAAGTCCACAGCTATAAAATGTGGACCACAATTGATTACTAGCAAGATTAACAGTAAATGACTAGTCAGATGCGATAACACAAGCCTGCAATCTCAGCTGCTGGGGAGACTGAGGCAGTAGTAACGCAATTTCAAGACCAGTTTGGGCAATTTACCAAGACTTGGTCTCAAAAAAAAAAGTAATGACTAATTACGTAAAGTAATCACAGCACTGCCTGACCCACGGAAAGCCATCAGAACTGTCAGCGGCTGCTACTGCTACCATTACATTACCATGGCTACTGTTTGATAAACGGCAGTAAAGAAGTCTTTAAAACCAAGTTTTAAAGGACCACCGCACACTACGGCAGCAAACAGGCCACACCACCTGTGGACCTTTCCTGCCTCTGCTTTAGTTCTCCAGGTTCTGCACCGACAGTGGCTATCCACCCAATGCTCACTGACTCGGCCCGGGGGCAAGGCCACCTGTGCAGGACCCAGCTGCCCCGCTGCAAAGGGCAGCTGCAGAGTCGCAGACTGTCAAGCTGCTGACGCTGGAGGGAACGCCCAGGGCCGCTCACAAATGGTGTTGATGTCTTCTAACTGAGGTGGGAAACTTGTTTTTGAAAGCTAGTTAAAAGTGATAAATACATGCATATGTGGAAGCACAATTTGCTTTTTAATGAAATGAATCCAAAAGTCAACTGGGAAGGATTTTGCCTAGGGCTTTAAAAATTGATCTGTTCTTTCAGGTTAAGGTCACCTAGAGAGTCCTTGTCTTTTTTGGTAAGGTTTATGCTTATTTTTCAAGTCCTGGGTAGAAATCAAACCTCTGTAAAGCATCAGACACACTGGCACACAGCTGAGGTCTCAGCTACTTGGCAAGAGTTGCTTGATCGCTTGAACCCAAGAGTTCAGGGCCAGCAATGGGGCATTGTAACAAGACCCTAATTCAAAACAAAAAGCAAGCAAAATAAGAAAAACTTTCTGGAAGCAAACTAAATTACCGGGGAATTTCCTAACGCAGAGAAAACAAAGCTCCAAAGCAGGGAGGACAGCTGCCTGGAAGAACATTCCGAACCCAGCAGGCGTGAACATCTGGGTGCAATTGTACATCTGGCCACTTTGCCCTGACCCTCCCTAAAGTGTGAGGTGTTGGCATCATGGCTTAGCAACGGCTTGGGAATGCCAGGGAGCTGAAGTGAAGACGGAAACCATGCTGAAATCCAAAGTGAGGACAGCGGACAGTCTCTAGAGACGCTGCATGTGGAAAATAAGTCAGCCAGAGCCTGTTTTAAAAGTTGGTGAAGCAACTATGAGGCTTTGAACTGCTCAGGTGGCGGGCTGGGGGCATATAAAGGCTGCTCAGACCTGTGGCTTCTGTCACAGAGCTCAGTACTGACAAAGGTCTAGAACCTTCCTCTCAGAAGCAGCACATGACCAGGGCGCTTGTTGGGATGCACAGTGTCAGGTCTGATCTCAGACAGCCTACATCGGAGTCAGCATTTTAATACGGGCCCCAGCAACTGGTAAGCCTGGGGAGCCCGAGAAGTTTGAACAGCACAGACTGAAGCACTGTAGTGATCAGTAGGAGGCTCACTAGCTTTGTTCTATTGATGTAAAAAATGAGAATGTTACATCTGAGCACGGTGGCACACACCTGTAATCCCAACACCCTGGGAGGCTGAGGCGGGAGGATCACAAGTGCAAGCCCAGCCTGGGTAACTCAGCAATTTAGAGAAAATCAGACTCAAAATAAAAAGTAAAAAGGGCTGGGATATATGTCAGTGTGAAAGTCCTGGGTTCAATCCACCAAAACCATAACAAATAAATAAATAAGGCTAGAGATGTAGCTGAGCGCCATGTACTTGCCTGGCATGTGTCAGGCTGCGTCCAATCTCCAGTACCAAAAAAGACAGAGAGAGGGAGGGGATGAGGGAGAATGAGAACCTTATTTCCAAAAAAGGTTCTACTGTCAAAGCTGCAAGGAAACATCAAAAGACACTTTTGTTCTCTACTTTTTCTCTATTAAAAACATTGTAAGTCAGACACCCAGAAAAAGATAAAATGGCCTAAGTTGATTTTATGGTATCTAGATTTTTGGAAAAATGTTGGGGCTGGCTGCTGGTTTGCTTAAATATGCGGTAGCAAAGCTAAATGTCTTGAATGAGATAGGAGAACAAACTGTTCTTCCCAAGTCCCCTGGAAGCCCTGGACCTGCCTTTTGGAGGTTGATGGTGCTGACGTGCAGTTTCTTCATGGGTCCCGTTTCAACTGGTCCACTGGCCAGTGCATCCCCCTGGCCACTCCTCAGCATCCGGTGCTGGTAAATCAGCGGGTCCTCCTCTTCATCAGCCAGGGTATATCCCTGCAAGCAGAGGTTTACAGAAAACAGCTCCAGGAATGTTCTGAGCTCAGAAAGCACGCACAAACCTCACGAGGGTCAGCCCTCCAGGACAGCCAAAATTTCAGTGAGCAGGGAAGACAAACTAAGACTAAGGATAAAAGTGGGGAAGTGTTTTGCAACAAGGGTGGCAAACAGCCTGCCACCTGCTTTTGTACCCTGAGAGCTATGAATGGTTTTTACTTATCGAACGGCTGAACAGTACCGAAAGACTTTGCCATTCAGGATGACACTGGGAGACTCAAGTCTCAACGTGCATTATCCAGTTTTATGGACTGCAGCCAGGCTCGCTGGCTTCCTTCAGAATGCAGCGGAGCTCTGCAGGTGCAACAGAGACCACCAGGCCTGCAGCACTGAAAGAACTCACTGTATTTTTCAAGGAAGTTCGCCAGAGCGAAAAAGCCACACACGTTCCTCAGCTAAGAGGACAGGAATACCAAGAGGAGAGAGTGCAGAGGACCCCAAGCAGAGCGGAAGTGCACTGACCTTGACAATTCTGCAGATGAGCACATCGTAGCGCTGGTGGTTGATTCGGTGACGCACCAGTACTTTGTTCACCATTGGAATGAAAATTTGGTACTGTGTGGGGCAGAGGAGAGATCAGGGAGTGGAAAGCAGGAAACGGCTGTCATGCACCTGCAGCGCAGCCAGTCCTCTGGGATGCTGGCTGGCTTGGTGCTGTTCTGAGGAACCCATGTTCACCACCCTGGCTAGAATCCTGTTCTGGTCCCCATCGTCTTCCATCTGGCTTCTTTGTTTTATTTTGTTTCTCGAGACAAGGTCTCACTATGTGATCCAGGCGGGCCTTAACTCACTGGCAATTGATCTTCCTGCCTCAGCCTCCCAAGTGCTGATAACTAAATGCCTGGTCCCATTTGGCCTCTCAGGTCTCTGCTTCCATCATGGCTTATTTTTCCATACAGGATTGAGAGTAATCATGCGACAATATTGAGTCCAGTGCATCTTTTCTATGTTAGCATCCTCCAAGGACTTGCAGTCTTGCATCATCAAGCACTCAGGATGGCCCACCACAGTGGGCTACTCATACACCTCAGTGTGGCAGTGGGCATCTGTATGCCCCAGAGGGCTGAGGAAACCAGACAAGCTGGGCTCCACAGCCCAGGCTTCTGATCCAGGAGATGCTGGGCAAGTTCTGGGCTCTGCATCCTGAGTGAGTTACGGACATGAGGAGGGCAATTTTGCTCCTCCAGGGGTCACATAGAAGGAAGACCCACGCTCTGCCTCACAGGAGCTAGTCTCTCCCTTACGTCACCCTGCCCTATCTTTATGACCTTAGCTCTAAGCCCTCCTCCCTGTTCATTCAAGTCGCACTGTTCAACAAACTTCTCACACCTGCGTGCACGTGGGCATTCTGCTCCTTCTGTCTGCAGACGGTCTCTAGGCCTGGCTGCGTCCGTGGGTCTCTGCTCACACAGCATCTCCCCAGAGGGTGCTCCCTAGCTACCCTGCTGCACCTGCACCATAACCCTTACAGTGTCTGGTTACTCTGTGGCATTGGAATAGAAGCACTACAAGAACACGGGCTTGGATTATTGTGCTCTCTTCAGCCTACGCAGGGAGCTTAACAAATACCTGATGGACCAATGAAGACAAACAACAGAAAAGCAAACAGCTCCATATTCCCTGATGGGGCCTGAGCCCTACAGACTAACAAAGGGAGAAGCTCACAGTCTTCCCGCATGAGACCGAAAGCAACCGTTTGCTTGGGCCTCCTGTCTTACCTTCTTTCCCAGCTGAAAGACAAGTGAAGACAGGGTGTCCATGGCTGTAGAACGCAGTTCTGGGCTCTGATCCAGGGTTCGAACAATTGGGTGAATGATCCGGGAGGCATAGTCCGTGAAATCCAGGGACTCGGTCAGGCGATCCACCGTCTCCAACGCTGCCCTGCAACAACCAAGAGCATATAGGAACCACGACACACAAACAGTCCGCGGCAGAGGCAGCTGGCTGAGGAAACAGGAAGCAGTTCTAAGGTGCTGCAGGTAACATGGGCCGCCACGTACTCCAGGGGGGCCAGCAAAAGCAAGATTTCTACAAATCTAAGGAATTTCTGCCCTTAAATAATGGGAATTTAAAAAAAATTAAGCAAACACAAAGATATCCTGGCAACTTAAAAAATGACATCTTTAGCCAGGCTCAGTGGCATACATCTATAATGCCAGCACGTGGGACGCTGAGGCAAGAGGATTATTGCCAATTTGAGGTCAGCCTGGAGTACATAGCTAGACTCTGCCTCAAAACAAAAACAAAAACAAAAAAGAAAATATCGTATTCAACAAAACACTAAAAGCTACTTAACAGTTGCGGATCCCAAGGTAGGTGCTTACTTTCGGGATGGGAGTGGGACTTCAGGGGCATCAAACAGCTTCACGATCGGAGGCAACAACAAGTGCAGGTAGTCGTCCAGGTTGGCACCAAACAGCTGGATTGCTGCCAGCAGCTGCAAAGGGAACGAGGGCGCTGAACAGTTGGCTAGGCAGCACCCAGCCAAGGGGTGGCAGGCAGAGTGTGGGTCACTCCCAGCTTGTGGGGACTCTGAAAGGCGCTCTCAGAACGGCCTTGAGTCTGTTCCTCTCCGCTCATGTGCTTACATCCTAATCTCCTTTCTCTGTGCTTATTTCAATGGATCAGCACCAGTTGCTGGATATCAGAGCAAACTGGCCTGGGATATAAAGCAACGTACTAAATCTAATCCACTAAAGAAGACAAAACATACTGAAATCAAGAGGAGCCTGCAAACGTCACATGGAATACAAATCGCACGCATCGGTATCAGTCTTCTTGGGATTGGCAGTGGGGAGCAGACATCAACTCGAGACTCAGAACAGGCGCCCCCTGGCTGACCACCCTGGACCCCACGACAGGAGGAGCCGGGCTGCTCACCTTGATAGAGACGCTGCGGCCCGGGCTGTTGTCGTGCATGAAGACGCGCAGCATGTGCGGGATCAGCTGGGGCAGGTAGAGCTTAAACTCGCCCCCAAGCGCTACCACGATTTGCTCGATGAGAAGGATGATCGTGCTCTGGATTGAGGTGTTCATGACCCAGAACTCCTATGAAAGGGGAGGCACAGAAAGGGTGCCAAGTGTCCCTCTACTGAACGGTGAACCAAGAAACACAGATGGGCAATGAGCAAAACTGGAGTGAGAGCGGTGGGCCAGGTAACCCCGGCCGCCCTCCTCACGGGCCCTCGGAGCCCCGTGTCGCAGCCACGCAGGGTGAAGGGAACTGCGCTTCCCCAGGGGCGGGCTCCTCACTCCCCTGGGCTTTGCTCTCCCTGCACCCTCTACCCAGAATTCCACTTCTTGCTCAGCTCAGCCCACCTGGCTGTCCAGCCCTGGCTCATGGCTCCCCTCATCCTGCTCCACCAACGTCCACTCTGGGTCCCTTTGCACTCCACCTCCCTAGGACCTGTGATCCTCAATTTGCTTAATATTCATCATACGATAGGCTATTTATGGGCAAGAAACTGCCCTGACTCATCTTCATATCCTCAGGATCTAGCATGTGGCATCCGCTAGCCATTCAAACACATTTGCAGAGTGAACAGATGCCTAACCGTGAGTCACTCAGAGAGCCTGGAGGTGGAGTAGGGCAGCTGGTCTACTTTGGTACCACCCGATCTCTACTCCAGGGCTACCAAGGTGTCCTGGCATTCGGGATTTACCTTTTGCTAGAGACTATCTGAAACCTGTTCTCTCCACTCCATCCATCAGCCCTGGATAGTGCCTCAACAAAATGAGCATTTTTCACATCCATGTAATTATAACCTATAAAAATTACTAAAATAAAAACCTGGCCAATGGACAGAGCCTGCCTTCAAACTGTAAGACAAAGTGGCCTGGGCCTCAGACTCCAAGAAAAACTGTCATTTCTAATCAACTGAAAGAGACAGGCACCTTCTGGAGATGACACAGGGCTCAGGGCTCCTAGATAATTAAGAACAGAAGTCAGTAAAGCCAGGACAATTTCCCAGATGGAAGGCTTTACACAAGGGTAAAGTATTTTTATTTAAAAAAATTTTAAGGTGTTAACAATTTAGAGAGTACAGACCAAATTAGAAGATGCTGGTAAAATTTATTCTCTCTCTGCTGGGAGAGAAATACTCGCTCTGAAAAAGCTATGTTCACTCTACATAAAAAGTGCTGCCAAAGAACTCCGCAGATCTCCATGGTTCCCTCTGCTTGGCCACCCTCGGGCTCCAGAGGAAGCCCGCCAGTCTCCCAGTGCAGTCCCACGGCTCCTCGCAGGGGCCCTCCGCTCAAAGGCCAGCAGCCTGCCGGGGACATCAGCAGCGCACTGCTCAGACTAGTCCCCTCTCAGGCTCCAGGGAGCTCGTTAAAATGCTCAGATCAACAGCCAAGGGAGGCGCTCCCGCTGCACCTTCTCCGTCCGGGATAGAATGAAATCCGCACTTGGCAGGTGAGGCTGCTGCCTCAAAGCCCCGCGTTTTAGTGATCCATCCTTCTCTCAGGAAACGTCTGACTTCCTGCCCCGACTGCACTGATTCCCTCCCCAGGCTCATCCATCCCGCTCTCAGAACCCGGCCTAAACCTTCCTTGCACAGAGGCCTCTGCTGTGGGAGGGGGAACAGCTGCTTTAATGATTTATACACGTAGGAGTTTTCAGTTCTGAGAGCCAGCGCTGGGAAGCTCCAGTTGGGACTTTGGCCATTTAGATCTGGGCCTGCGGTGTCCTCCAAGCTAACTACGAAAGTCTGGGATGGGAGAACACGGATCAGCTCTCTAAGGACACAGCCATCTCTACTCTACAAAGCCATCTTCCCAACAAAGCCATGAAAATTACACACAACAGCAGGAAAAACAGCAGGGCCATCAGTGGTGTCTTCCAGCACCTGCCTCTGCAAATCATACAGTCTGGCCCTGTGCCCTCTCTCACATGCCAAAGCAGCCAGAAGGTGACACTCGTGCTTTTGGAGGCAGCAGGGCAGAGCGTTCCCTTGTTCCTGAGAAAAGTCTGCAGTATGACAACCCCAGTCCCTTCCCCAGGCCAGTTTCATGGGCAGTAAGGGGAGGCTTTCTAGGGTACAGAAGAGCACTGTTACAGTATCAAAGTGTAATTGCTTTGTTGCGTGAGGCAAATAACAGTATTTCTGGCAGAACGATGACTTCAGGACTGCTCGGGCGACTCCATTCCCTGCTCTCACACCTGACAGCCAGGAGCAACGGCCCTTCCTCTTCCTCCTCCCAACCCAGGGGGCTACTTTGCTCCACTTTTTACATTCACGCTATAACAGCCCACGATGATCCGTGAAACACGTCTGAATTACCCAAACCTGCCTGAGCGTCCCTGGCCCTGAGCACGGCTAAGCAGGCCAGGCCTCACTTCTACTCACTCGCATGAGGGTGACGATCTCATCCATGTAAGGTCTGATGTGGCTCTTCACGAAGGACACCAACATGCCCAGCTGCTGGAACAGAAACTGAAAAGGACAGCAGGTCAGTGCGCTGGCAGGTGTGGACCCAGAACTCCCCGGCTCCCCCAGGTCCATGCGCAAGAAAGGAGGCAACTGTGCAGTCAGTCTGCAGCCCGCACCACCTGCGGACAGACTGAAACGTGCTCTGAAGACTCGGACTGCAGCCCTGCGTGGCAGTGGGCGGCTTTACACATCCGGTCTGCCGCGGCAGTGGTCCTGGCCCAGGCCAGCTGTTTAGAGCCACTCTGTCAACCTTTAGCTTTGTGACCTTCCCGTACCCCACCTCTGCACACTTGTTCTGAGTGTCACGTGGGACACACAGGTCAAGCACTAGAGCTAGAGCAGGGGCCTGAACACTGTGACTGTCATCCAGGATTGAAGGGTGTCTGGAGTCACTAGAAATGGGCGTGGGATTTGTAACCTTTTGCCTTAATTTATTGTAACTCATTTGCTGAAATAAATATAGATGTGTTTGTGGGGGGTACCCAGGCCTGAATTCACATGCTCCATCACTGAGTGAAGTTCAGCCACCTTCCAGGTTTTCTTGGTTTGTTTTGTTTTACTTTTGGTACTGTGAATTGAACTCAGGACCCTGTGCTTGCCAGGCAGGCAATTATGCCACTGAGCTACATACCCGGCCCCTTTCCATTTCTTTGAGTTAGGATCTCATTAAGTTGCTAAACTGCCCAGGCTGGGCTCAAACTTGTGATCTTCTTGCCTCAGCCTCCCAGAGTGCTGGAATTACGAGTGCGCCACACACCCGACTAATATAACCAACTCTTGATTATGGCTGTTACAGCTCATTAGAGTAATTGACTCAATTAAGCCTTGTGTCTCTACGAAATTATCAGCCAAAATAGCAAGCTTATTGGTGAAGGCGCGGATAAGGAAATCCTACTTAGGTTGGTGCTTTGTAACGGGAAGGGGGTTGCCATCCACTAAGTTAATGTGGTATCGGATAAGGCGCTCGGGCGAGGGAAGTCCCAGCCACTGTCCAGGTTAAGTTCCTGTCCTCAGGACTGGGGACACAGCGCAGTGCGGCGCTTGCCTAGGGTTCAGCGTGGGAGCCCTGGGCTCGGTCCCCGGTGCTGCAAAAGCCTTGTCTTCCAGGTTTACCTTCTAAGCCCTGCCTACCATTTCTACAGTTCTCTATGCCTTTGCCTCTCTTCACTAAAGACAATTCAGGATAAACACATGTTTTTACACCTACCCACATTTTGAAGTCTGGTCAGTGGGAGACAGAGTACTGTTTTACACAGTGAGTAATGAACTCTGGTGCTCATTACCTGACGAGGTGAGCTGCACATGAAGAAGCGGGATACGTACGGAACTGAGCTCAGCGGCAGGCTGGACTCTTTTGACATTGTTGTTTTCCCAGGCGGGGTCTTGCCATATATCCCAAAATGGCCTCTAACTCACAGCAACTCTCCTGCCTCAGCCTCCCAAGGGCTGGGATTACAGGCGTGAAGCAGCATGCCCAGCCTGTGGACCACTGTCTCAGAGTAACGGGGAGACATGTTCTAACTGCCTAAGGCAGTGAGAGCAGGGGCCACGGCACACCTGGCCCCTGGGGAGGCTCACCCTTCCTCCCCGCCTCCTGGGCCTCCTCACCCAAGCACTGCTGCTACCTTTTATGAAACTGTCCCAACCAAAGGATATGACAGAAACCAAGGGACACCAGACTACACATAATGGCTCTTCAGCTAAATGTGTTACGTGGGACTTGAAAGAAAGTAGTGAACTTGAACTGGAGGAAATGCAGAGCCCTGGGGTGGTCAGGAAGAACCAGGAGACAAGGCGGGCGTCAGACCCCTGGTCCCTGCTGCCATCTGGTCAGACACAAGCAGGAGCTCTGCTGGGCTGGGTCCTACGGGGTGGCCACGTAAGGACACAGACAGCAAGCACCGCACTCATAAGGCAGCGTCCTGAAGCCACTTTTCTTCTCTCTTAAATTCTTCCGCAAGCCTCTGCTCTGTTTAAATCCTGAAGGCTAGCATTTCAAAAGAACAGGTTTATTGCTGAAATATATGGTGGACTAGACCTGCTCCCAAGCCCTGCCCCTGCTGCAAAAAGCTTACAGTTAATGCACAGAAGGCAACAAATATGATTATTAGACTTTAGACCGGCACTCTATTGCATACAGTTAGACCTTCAATGTCTAGTCAGAATTCTGGAAGAATACAGGATAGAAGGACAGTATTAGAAGAAAGAAAAAGAAAAAACAGATGAGGAAAGAAGGAAAACAATGGAAACAAAGCTTCTGTAAATAAGGGAAACGCAGTTGAAGGAGAAAAAAGGAATCAAGTTATGTTATATACAGGTATGAATTCCCTACGATGAATGTGATCAATATGTGTACCTAAAATGTACTGATAATTAAATTTAAAAAAATAGATGAGAATTTCTTAAGAATTGGTAAAACATATCAATCCTAAAGTTTCAAGAGACCCAAAGCCTCAAGATACACAAAGGAATTTCACATCTAGACACAGAACAGTGAAACTGGGACACCAAAAGCAGTGAGACCTATTTTAGAAAAAGCTAGAGAAAAACAAGGGATTAAGAAAAAAGGAACCTTCGTTTCTTAACATAACAAATAAGAAGCCAGAAGGCGGTGGGCTAAGAGGTCCGGCTGGAGCAGAACCCAGAGTCAGAGCCTCAGCTGCAAGAAAAACGGCCTGAAATAAAAGACTTTTTCAGAAAAAAAAAAGTTTGTTTCAACAAACGCTCACAAGAGGAATCTGCCTTAGGAAGAAGGCAAATGCGTCCAGGACTAAGCTCTGAGATGCCGACGGCAGGGTGAGAACAGAAACCACGCGTGCCAGTGAGTGTAAACACAGTGCACACCACACTGGTGAGCATGTTTCATGTGTGGTAAAAAAAAAAGTAGAAGGCCAGAACCTGGGGTCTACAGGGGAGAAGATGGCTTGGGAAATTGCTGTGGTCTGTTTCCTGAGGCGGGATCTTTCTATGTAGGCCCAAATGGCCTCAAAGTCACAGCAACTCTCCCACTAAGCCTCCCAAGGGCTGGGATTATATATCCCTAGAAAGACAATGACTAATTTTACACTTAAATTAGGTAAGCAAATCAAAATTTTAAGGGTAAAAAAGATGAAGTTGGATCTATTCCACATACTGGGACATAGTCCAAAGTCTAATATAGAAAGTGAAACCCATCAAGTACAAGAAGAAAAACAGGTGAGCCTGGCGTGGTGGAGTATGCCTGTGCATGCTCACAATCCTAGCACTCGAGAGGCTGAGGCAGGAGGATGGCAAGTTTGAGTCCAGTCTGCAACTTAGCAATCTAGTGAGACTTGTCTCAAAAATAAAAAAACTAGAAACTAAACAAAAACCCAGCCAGGTGATTTGAGAAAATTAGAAAATTATATTGTGACCCAAACAGTACCCGTAATTACAGAAACATATATCAGATATACAAAGTGTGGTAGAGAAATATGGTATATCCTTAAATTTTTAAAAAACTTTACTGTGGTAAAAAACACATTGCTATTAATCCTCCCAATATTCTTCCTCACTTTCAAAATTTATCCTTCACTCGTTCACTGTCTAAAGTAATTCTAGAAGACTTCTTTCATGTGTCTGGTGGCACTGTTTGGCCGCCCTCATGTTACCTTTCCTGATCACCTTGATTTTGCGGGGCGCCAGACCCAGTGACGGGGGTGGGCGAGGGCTCCCCGCAGGGTTTTCACGAGCCTGCCTGTTGTGGGCTGGCACTCCCCAACAGCATTGGCCATATTTTTTACCACACCTTGGAAAGACTCACAAAAGAGGGCTCCCACAGTGGCAAGAATGACGAGATGATTATGGTCAAGAGGAGGACTGATAGGGGCTGGGGATTTAGCTCAGCGGCAAAAGCACCTGCCTCGCAAGCTGGCAGTTGTGAGTTCGATCCCTGGTACTGATAAAAACGAAAAAGACCAAAAAAAAAAAAGGGGGAGGGGACTGACGGCAATGTGTCTTTTCCTGTAACAATTTTTAAAAATTTAGTCATTCACTGACATACCTGATCACCCTGTGCACATACACGTTTATAACAATGAACGGAGGTGGGGTGGGGTGTGTGATGGTAGTTTCTAGGGTCTTGATTCATTATGTTGAAAACCTGAGACACTGATGAGTAAGGTAAAGAATGTGCATAAATGCCTTTGCTGCATGATCTATACTTTCAACCTAAATACTTGAGTACATAAAATTCTTGACACTGCACACTCTTCTTTTCTGTTTTTAGAACTGAAAATCGAATTCAGGCCCTTGAGCTCACCAGGCAGGCGCTTGTGCCGCTGAGCTACATCCCCAGCTCTCTCATAAAATTCTTAATAGGTGGTTCTAGCTGCTAAACCCCAAAAGGAACAGAATTCAAAAAAATCTCCATTTTGTGGTCACTAATCAAACAAGGGTCCCAGGAAACAACCACCTCCGAGCTCTGAAACACTCAGGGGAAGGGGTGACAGGGTCTCTGCAGTGGCCCATCAGGATCACAATGTGTGACCACCTGACTGCCCTTCACACGGGAAGCAGGGGATCATCCAGAACACACGTGTCCCCTGAGTGCTGGAGTAGTAGGCATACAATGCCACCGAGTAGGTATTTCTTAATAAAGGAATGGAATCTAGATTCACTCTAGCTTACAGCAAGTTAGGACAGTGTAAAGATACAGTCAGCCAAATCCTGAATGGGAACCTGGAACAGTGATGTGAACCTTTCAGAACTTTCAATGAAATAGCCCTGTGCAGCACGCATACCACAGGGTCACCACTGCTGCTCTACAGCACAAGCCACCTAATTTCTCTTGCCAACACGTCATTTAAAAAATGTGCAAGTGGGAAATAGGGAATTATATTAATCAGATGCCACATGCAGACTTTATGTGCATTCTGATTAGAATAAAACAAATTATCTACTTTATGATTGAGATAATTGCATTATAAAATGTTTTTAAAAATTAAAAGTGTCCCACGAATAGAGGCAAAAGATTGAAAAAAGAAACACCTCAATAAAGCTCAAGAATACCGAAAAGACAAAGCAGGACAAGAAGCACTAAACAAAATGGTAGCCAGGCATGGTGGTGCACGCTTGTCATCTCAGCACTTGAAGGCTGAGGCAGGAAGACTGCTGGGAGTTCAAGGCCAGCCTGAACCACATAATGAGACCCTGTTTAAAGAAAAAAAAAAAGAGATGGTAGAAGTAAACCCAAGTGTACTAGCAATTACAATAAATCTAACTGGACCAAATGACGGTTTTAAAATTGTATTAAAAAATTAAACAACTGAAAACTCATGCATACACATCATACATGCATGTATCTAAGAGTTCCAGTAATACTTTACAAACAACTCTAATGCTTGCCATTAGAAGATACAGGCAACTGATAGAGAACTGCTTAAAAACATGTAATCTAGCTGTAGTATACTCAGATTCATCCAAAACAAAGTCACAAGACAGTTAAAAAACAAAAACCATACATTCTTCCCCCAAACACTGGTATGGCTATATTCATATTAGGTAAATAGAGGAGGAGCTCAAGTTTAAGGCCAGCATGGGCAATGCAGGGAGACCTTCTTCCTCAAAAAAGGGTCATCTCACAATGACGAAAAATTCAATTTATCAAGAAGAGATAATTTTAAATTTGCATGCACCTAATAATATAACCTCAAAAATATATAAACAAAATAGACCAAACTATAAAAAATTAATAAATTTACCACTAGAGGATATTTAATCCACATCTCTCCATAATCAACAGATTACTAATTAACAGATTAAGCCAAAACCCCAAAATAACAAGGACACAGAGGATATGAACATAGTAACTAATAAATTCAATCTAACGACATACGGAGGACCCTGTGCATAACATTAGCAAACACGCACAGTTCCCAAGTACACAGGAAATTTAGGAAAATTGATCAAACACTAGACCATTACAGCAGTTTCAGTGAACATCAAAGAATCATAACCACAATGCAATTGAGTTAGAAATCAGTATCACAAAGAGAAATTGAAAACCTTCTAAGTTTGCAAATAAAATTCTCACTCCTAAGTAACTTAAGGGTGAAGCTAAGACCACAATAAACGATAGAAAATATTGGCTCCTGAACAATAATGGAAATACACTATTATTCAACAGTGAAAGAAGAAAATACTACTGACACGTGACACAGCAGGAGTAAATTCAAAAGCACTTCGTCAAGTGAGAAAGTCACACACAGAAGAAAACGTCCTCTACGATCCCAAATATTCGAAATGTTCATTGATGCAAACCTACAGCAGCGGAAAGCAGAGCGGCTCGCGCCACAGACGGCGGGAAGAAGAAAACAGGCAGCGGTTCCGGCTGCGGTGACAGAAATCTTCTAAAATTAGATTGTTAGTAATGATTGCTCAATATTGTACATGTGTTTAAAATCAATGAATTTTACGTTAAGGAAAGGTAAATCTATGATATGTAACTTTTACCTCAATCAAGTTTTTTAAAAGTTTGGAATGAAGCTTATAGTCCCAAAAGACTTCATTAGAAAAGATTGACATTTAATGACCTGATGTTTCCATAAAAGTTTTTTTTAAAGCAGAACAAAGAAAATGTGAGAAAATAATAAAGAGCGGGTTAATGAAATAGAAAACAAAGATACAAGAGAAAACAAAGGCAAAAGTTGATTCTCTGAAAAAAAAATTTCTGGCAAGAAATTAAGATATAAAGGAATAGTGTGCTATTCCTTTGTTAGCTTCATGACAATAAATTTTATCACAGATAAAATCAATAGTTCTGTAAAACAAGAAAAGCTAAGCAGATCTTTGAGCCTGTTAAAACCTACAGATAATTATGTTTGCGAACATAGTTGCAAAAATTCTAAATTATCAGATATAAAATCAATACTAAAAGTACACGATAACCAAGATGGTTTACATGCATCAAAGTGACACGATCTGTGAGCACACGGAGGGAGGAATCATCTCCTCAGAGGACGAGCTGTGTCCCAGGAGCTCTAAGAAGGCTGGCATGCACCTGTAATCCCCGCTACTTGGGAGGCTGAGGCAAGAGAAGCCCAAGCTTGAAGCCAGCCCGAGCAACTCAGGGAGAGCCGATCTCAAATAAAAGATAAAAAAGGGACGGAATGTAGCTCAGTGCAAAGGCCCAGGGCTTTATCCTCAGTACAATGAAAATTTAAAAATAAAAACATAATACAACTGGGGGTCTAACTGTGGTACGGTGCTTGCCCAGCGTATGTGAGGCCCTGGACTAAACCTCCTGGACTGCAAAGAAACAACACAGCCAACAGCAAGGTTAAGCTGTTCACTGCAGCTGCGTCTAACCAGCACTGGGACGGAGGCCCACGGTGTGCAGATTAGAGATCTGACAGGACAATGAAAACATCACACCACCTTTCTCCGTTTGCCCTTTGGTTAGACTATGAGACCACCTAGAGGGACAGTCTGGGAGAACTTATCCTAAATTATTATAACTGACATCAACTCAATGAGGTTGACAGGCACAAGTGTGCCATTTAAAATGAGCTGCAGGCCAGGTGTGGCGAGCCACAGTCCCTGACAGTTGGGAAGCTGAGGAAAGAGGATCCTTTAAGCCAGTGAGTTTCAGAGCAGCCGTGCAACACAGCAAGATCTTCCATTTTTAAAAAAATTATACTTCTGTATTCCAGACTCCAAGTCAGAAAACAGAATCTCTAAAAACATACTGTCTCCTCTCATGCACACCTTTCAGGTGCCCCAGGGGAGGAACCAGGAACTGGACTGAACCAACCATACACCTGCGAGTTGGGGGAGGGAAGGCACTGGGCTCAGCGGCCGGCAGAGGGCAGTTGTGGGGAGCTGAGGCCCAGGCCCAGGGCAGAGAGCAGAGCAGGATGGCGCTGGATGGACTTACTTCCCGGATGGCCCCGTCACAGACCCGGATGACATTAAGGAATGTAGGCATGACCTGGGGCAGGAACTGCACACACTTGAGCCCCAGGGACTTGAAGATGAAGGTGATGGCCTGGACAACCATGGTGTGATGGTGAGAGAGGGACTGGTCCCGGAAGATCCGCATCAGGGCCACCATGGACACGGCGGGGTAGAATTCATCCAGGGGCAGGTTTCCCATGTTGACCAGCATTTCACTGGTGCTGTAATCAGCTAGGACCAAGGGATAAGGTGAGTCATAAACTATTCTGGCATGATTCTCACATTAGGCAGGGCACGGTTAACAGCAAACAAAAACTCTCCTCAAGGTCACTAGCGTCCATCTGGTTCTCCCTCATCTGTTCTGGCCTCCCTGGGAGGACGAGCTCTGTTAGGAGCGCTGAACGGGCCCACCGGCTGAGACCAAACGCGCTTTGGCTTTTCTATGACCCAAACCACCGAAGCCTGAAAAGTACACTATGGGTTTTCCTTTAAATTGCTATGTTAAACTTAGCTTTGCACCACTTATAGTTCACAACTTTGTAGCTAAAACCATCAATAAAAATAATTACTTCCCCAAATGAAAGTAAAGGGAATTAAATTAGGCAAACATCTGTTTTGCAGCTGCCTGACCCCCTAGGGAGTTCAGATGAGCTAGCAGGCAAACGCTCCCTGACCGAAACAAGAGGATCTCAAGGTCTCCGCCTGGGAGTATGAACAGGAGGACAGAGAGGATCAGAGCAGGTCAAGAGAGGCCTGCTGGGGCCCAAGGAAGGCAGGACCCAGGCTTGGGTTCCACTCCTGACCACCTAGTGGACAACGTCAAAGGCACACTTCTCTAACACTCAGAAGAATGAATTAACTAACCATAGGTCAAACGCTCAAGGCATTTAGAAACAAATTATTTTCTTTTGAGAAAATAACATTGTGCTAGCATAGGTGGGACAGCCACTGTGGAGCCTTCACTTTGAGAACCAGGAGTGCCCTGGGGGACAGGGAGCAACCCAGGAGACTTGCTTATGTCCCACCCCTCGCCCCACTTTCTCAGACTACTGGTCAGTAACGAGGGGGTTCTGGGGCCAGATCTTACATAGGAAAGAAGAGCCCTGGATTTCTGAGAGCTAGGAGTTTTTCTATGCCCTGAGGCTTGCTTCAGGGCTCCCTATTAAGGTACACACAGTTTAATTATATTCTTTTCATTCTGTGGTGGGGGGAGCTACAGGAATAAAATCATCAAAGAGTGAGAGATGGTCGGAGGTGATGAGGCTATAATTCTTATCTTTTTTACTGACACCAAGGAAAGGTACAGACTCAGCCTGGACAGACGGGAGATGACTTCTCATTCAGAAGTTGCTAATGAGCCAGCATCCTGTAATTTTGCTATCCAGCCCAACACTTTCTCTAAGCATGGCCAGTAAGAGCCCTGAGTTAAACTTGGCAAGACTCTCTTGGTTCCCCCGACTTACAGGAGTCCTGACTTGACTTGGATTCAGACAGGCTGACAGCAGAGGCATCCCGGGACTGGTCAATCATGCCGATGTTCACTTTGTGCTTGTAGGGATCCAAAGCCCCTAACAGTCCTAACACACGGATAGCCTGATCGGAAAGGGGAGAAACACAATGTTTATCACACCATCTGGTTATGACGGGTTGCACAGAGACCCCTTTCATGTTCCGTAACCCCCAGTCGTCCCCAGCGGCCAGCCACACGAGCAACATGGAGAAGGAAGCCGAGCCTGTCCACTCCACGGCCTTCTCTCTCCGCTCACTTAGCGAAGTCTCTAAGGACCAGGTTCCCATGCTCCCTACCTCTCTCCGCGTGCCCTGGTTCTGCTCAGTCTTCAGAAAATTCAGCAGCACCTCTAGCAAGGTGGGGTACTTCCTGTAGGGCTCCACCACATAGCCAGTGCTGGCCACCAGTTGCCCCAGGGTCCACAAAGCCACCTGGACAGGCAAAAGACCACATGGTTCCCCAGGCCAGTAGGGAGAAAGACAGCATGGTTGTCTTCCTCATGTCAAGACTGTCAGGGGTTATTTAAGAAAAGACGTGTCTTACAGACAGTGACTATGAACAGAAACCCTGAGAACTGCCGCATGAAAACATGGCCTGTCAAGTGCCAACCTACAATCGCTGGGTCACGAGGAAGAATACCCTCGACTTTCTGAGAGGAAATACAAAGTTCTTTCATACCCCAAGTGGTTAACAGGAGACTCACAAGGAAATTAAAATTACTCTTAATTTTAGCCCAGCCGTCCAGTAATGTCCAATGACAGGGACTCGCGAGCTGGAGTTACTGGTCCTTGAGGTCTAGAGCCCCGGCTTTCTCTCTCCCTCCAGGAGCCTGATGCGTGGCTCTGATCAGATCACGGATGTGCGTTCTTTGGCACAGAGGACACGGCCTTGCTCGGCCCTGATTCTACTAACTTCAGGTCAAGATGACAGCTAACTTTGGTTCCAAGTTATTCTTCTGTTTACTTATTCAACAAATACTGTCAAGGACCTATCCTGTGCATGCGTTGGCTGGGCACAGTGACCTGAACAGAAGACCTAGGTCCTGGCTTCTGGGGTCTGTCCTGTTCCGTTCGCCAGCAGTGGCACTCACCTGCCTTTTGGCCAACAGAGAGGAATCCTGGAGCATGTCCATGATGATAATGAAAAGCTCATCAACCCACTTCCTCATTTCCAGACCACTAACCTGAGAGGAGAGAGGGAGGCGGGAGGTTAGAAATGATGGCGTTTAAGAAGTATTCTAACTTCCGCCAAGGTCAGAGTTTCTTTCCACACTGCAGGAAAAGCAGGTGTCACCTTACCTGGGCCAGTTCTCCTATTGTGGCCAGGACATTATTGATCACGCCAGGGTTCGGATCAGGGTCTGGATCTTTCAGTTTCAAAATTAAAGCCTACAGAAAGAAGGAATGGGAAAAGGAACACAGATTAGAATCTATGTGACATATTTCTTTTATTTAAGTAAAATTTCCCCAACAGGATTAATGACAAATAAATTAGTTTTAGGTTTTATGAATCTAGGACTTTCCTAAAATGTGGATCCCCAAACTTTCCTTCATTGAGTACCAGTTTAATACCTGGAGAGCTGGGGAACACCGTGACTTCAAGACACTTTCCGTCCCTCCTTTAAACTGCATCTCTACGGTCAATCACCTAGATCCCCAACTGTGTTAGAAGAACTTCCTGACTGGAATGCACTCAGACTGGAAGCTTGCTTCAGATTTGAAGACTCACTGTCCCTCCTGAGTGGGAGCTATTCTTCTCTCCCAGCACATTTAATGCTGTGCCTGAAGCATCCTATCTTGTCTGCTAGGGAGAGAGAACACCCTCCTGCAACTGGTGAGATTCTGGCACCCTTTCACTAGCTCCAAGAGCTGGGTGCAACTTTTAAAACGATCTCTGTTCAGTGTACCAGTGAACCAGTGCCACCTCCTAACCTCACGGAGACAGGACATCAGCACAGATTGTCGGTCTCCATCCAGTGTGTGTTACCTTCAGAATAGGCTCCATGTAGGGGCGGATGAGTCGGGGGGCATTGGAGACCAGGTGCCCCAGCATGCGGGCACTCTGTTCCTTGATTCTCCCGATGCCACTGTGCTCCAGCTCTGTCAAAATCTGTAGGGGAGAAAGGCTAACTGTGGTAGAGGGTGTTGCAGAGCGACTGTGTGTCAACACAGAAAATGTGTCAGAGAACTAGGGGAAGGAACCAGACAGCCCGGCGGACTGAATCACTGCTAGGCATTCAACAGCAAAGGACATAGTGCAGGAACACAGTAGGCTCGGAGACAGCTGTGCTGGAAGTGGTTTGAAACCAGCTCCTCCTCCTTCTACGACAGCGCCCAGAGGTTCCACAGTCCTCTCAAAAGCATGGCTTTCACCAGTGCAGCACAGGCACATAAAGCGGATTAGGGTTTGCCTAGAGGAGGAATGAAGAGAAGGCTCCCTGGGAGAAAACTCTGCGTGCGGACAGCAAATCAGTCGGAGGAGCAAGAAATCCTGACACAAGAATCGAAGTACATTTAGAACAGTCGTGAGGCTGAGAGAAAGGCCGACGCTCCGTAGCTGTTTAGGGCGCATCTAGATAAGTCCAGAGTTAAGGACTGCGCCAATACAGTCCCCTTGGGCCTCACTGAGCAGAAAGAACGCCTGTGTTCTGACGGGCGCCTGTGAACACCAGCGCAACGGCACACCTGTTCATGGCACACAGACAGAGCTAATTTGCTAGAGACAGGCTTACAGCCCGCTGAAGTCGCCAGAAGGAATCTGGGTGTCGAGAATGTGAACATCACAAAGCCCAGGTTAACCTGGCTTCCTGGAGCAGGCGTCTACAGGGCACCAGTATATTTTTATCTTTGCTTACTGATTTAATAACCCTGATTTTCTGGATCCTGTTGACAGCCTGTTGTTGCTCAGTCATAGGGGTGGCAGCAAAGAAAGGGCTGCCGGCAAGGAACCGCGCCCCAGGAGCAGAGCCCAGTCGGGGGGGGGGGGGGGGTGAAGGCCAGGCCCGAGGCCAGACCCGCAGCACCCTGACCAGCAGCAATGCCTCCCAGCAACCAAAGCCTTGAGAAAAGGCCACAGGCTTTCCCAACACCCCAAGCTGCACTACTTCATTCAAGAAAATCATTATCAAACTTAATTTTTAGCACTGAAGATGGAACCCAGGGATGCTCCCCAGCTGAGCTACATCCCCAGTCCACCTCCCTTCTTAAAACTTTTTATGTTGAGACAGGGTGTTGCTAAATTGCCCAAGATGGGCTTGAACTTGTAATCCTCCTGCCTAAAAATGAAAAACAAAAACAAAAAAGTTAAAATTTAGAGTTTCAAGGGCTAAACCCAGTATATAATAAATTCATTCAATGGCTCCTTAGAATCAGAAAAATGGGGCGTCCTGATAGCTGACTGCCAGCTCGAGGGGACAAGCGCCACGTCTGACCTACTCCCTGGGCACTTCCAGCACCAGCAGTCCTGGAGCATAGCGGAGCTCGGAAGCCAAGACAAGAAGCACTCTGACCTCTTCACCAAGAGATGCTGCAATACCAAGCTCATTAGCACAGTTTGCATTCAAAGGCTCAATGACGATTTCTTTCCTTCCCAAGGCTTTCGATATCTTTAAAAGACTTTGCCGCCCTAACATGGGCCAGCAGTTGAAAAATAAAATACTGGGCCAAAAACTAACTACCAACATAAATATAATTTTTTAATTTGTTGATTCAAAACATTTGCAGCCACTGTTAACCATGAAAATTATGTATCTAGTGTAAGTTATATGTATTAACGATTATCTATTCTTAAATTCTCTTTTTTTTTTTTTGGTATCGGAAATCAAACTCAGGGCCTAGCACTTGCCAGGCAGGTGCTGTGACACTCATGTGTATCCCCGGGCCTTAAGTTCTTTTATATTACAAGAATTGTATATTTTAAAAGAAGCCCTGGAAGACGGTCAGGAAGTGACGGCAAAGTGGGGACAGGGGATGACTGTGTCAGCTGTAGAGGCCCAGGAGAGGTAGATGGAAATAACTTGAGGCATGAAGGACTAGAGCAGAACCCCACTGACACTGAGCCAGCTTTCAGCAGGAACCGAACATCCTACTAGATCTAGAAGCAAGCAGGGCGTGGTGGCTCACGCCTGTAATCCCAGCACTCGGGAGGCTGAGGCAGGAGGATCCTTGGAGTTCGAGACCAGCCCGGGCTACAAAGGCCAACTTGACCTGCATAGTGAAAACCCGGTCTTAAAAAGGATGAGGAAAAAAAAAGCAGCAGCAGCAGCAGCAATGGCAACCTATCTCCTCCAGGCTACCGGGTAACCTGGCATGTCCTTATCTAAGAATGCAAGCTGGGGACCCCAGAGCAAGGACAATGACTATGGAAAAACCGCTGAGCCACATCCACATGTGTTAAGGCTAAGAACCACGGTCCCTGCGCTTGAGCCAGTGTGGTAAGAGGGGCAAGAGAGGAGGAGGGCAGATGCCAAAGCCTGGCACCACCTAGTAAGCGGGCACACAAGGAGGCCAGGAAAAGGGATTACTGGTGCCTTGCCAGGAAGAAGAAAGAGCTGCGTGACAGGTTGGCCTAGTGTCACATGGACAAGCCTCCTGAGCTGCCAGCCTCAGAACTGCAGCTGCAAGGCTAGGAAACAGGCGGACCCTGGCAGCCAAATGTGGCTTCATTCAGCAGGCACCGCAGTCTCTCTCCTCTTCCCCGTCCTCAGCTCTCCCTGTCCACAAAGGGCCCAGTGGGAGTCCTCCCCCGCCTGGCTGGGGGCCTGGAGGTCTCACCGCCGCCCGTTACCTGGATGAGCATCTTGCGCAGGAAGGGCATGACGAAGGCCGGGTTCATGCTGCTGAGCCTGCCCACGGTGCAGATGGCCAGCTCCCGGATCTCAAACACCTGATCGTTCAGGGCCACAAACAGCGCCTGCAAATTCTCTGCCTGGGCCAGGTGTGCATCAAAGCGCTCATCCAGGGACGCCAACACACAGTAGCGGATGTCGGGGTCTACAAAAGCAAGAGAGCCTTTGAAGCCATCGCTCCAGTCCTTTCCCAGCCTGCTGGGTGGCTTCCAGATCCCTTTCTCTCATCTAATGTCTTTTTCATCTCTTTGCACAGGACAGAAGGCAAAAGAATTAAAGACAGGGTATCTTATCTTAGAGTACGTGGACATCAGCTTTTATGGTCTATTTTTTTTGAGACAGCATCTACCTATGTAATTCAGGCTGGCTTTGAACTCACTACGTAGCCCTCGCTGGTCTTTAGCTCACAGCAATCCTCGTGCCTCAGCCTCCTGAGCACTGGCATTACAGGCATGCGATACCACACCTGCTGAACATCAGCTTTTTGAGGGTGAAGCTCTATAGAGAGGTCATATAATAAAACTGGCTGCTTCCCACTGCCCTGAACCTTCACTCCCTGTCATGACTGCTGTCTAGCTGTCCCCACAAGGCCTCATGCACCTTTAGACGGGGCTCTTTCAGAGGCAGCTAAATCTAGAGTGTGATGAACTCTTGGTTCAGTGCTGGCATTAAGGGTGGGTGACGCCCGCTTAGTCCACTGATTAGATTTGGCATCGCCCTGATCCCAGCAGTCTGGATAAAAGGGCAGAAAGAGGCTTGTTTCCCTCTCCCTTGCAGCTTTTGCTGTCTTCCACCACCATGAACGGCTGTCCCTGTCATGTGCCACCCTGCCTTGGAACCAGCTGAAGATGGACCGAAACCTCTGCAAACGGTAAGCTAAATAAACCTTTCCTCCTTTAACTTTGGGTGTCGGGGTATTTTTTCTCAGCAATGAGACACTCTACATCAGTCCGTAAACTTTACCGGGGTCGGTTATCCCAACCACGAGCAGCTTGCTGAGCACGTCGGCCACCACCTGCACTGCGGTCTGGCTCACCACGTGAGCGTGGCCGCTGATGAGGTGGATGGAGGGGGTGAGCAGGCGGGAGCAGGTGCGGGCGGCCTCCATGCGGATCTCCTTGTGCTCACTGTTCAGGAAATGATCCGCACAGTGGCGGACAAACTGGGTCAGGGAGTGGCCTGCATCCAAAACCAAAGAGAACAGGATAAACCCTGCTGCTCCAGCCAGGCAGGGCAGTAATTTGCTAGCTGGATTTTTCATTTGGTAGCTACTTGTTCATTTTCAACGAGGTGTTGATGGAACTTCAAACTCTTAACAGATGCCTTTCGGCAGCAAAAAGGCAGAAGGGGAGGATGAGGGGGACAGGGAGAGAAAAAAGCCACCTACTTCTCACACTTCCAAACCCTTTCTAAATCCCATTCAAAGAAATTTTTTTTTTTTTTGGTACCAGGGATCGAACTCATGACTTCATGCTTGCCAGGCAGGCGCTTATGCCACTGAGCTGTATCCCCAGTCCCAAACAATATATTTTTTGACCCAAACTCAAAACAATTCTAGATCAAGTTAACCTCATCCATTTTAGTTCTCAGTTTTAAACACCAAAAAGTGTCTGATGTAGACACTATTGATTAGGGATAAGTTATCGTAGGTATTAATCCACTTAAAAGGAGGAACTGTGCAAGAAGACCACAGGTGGCTTTAAATCTCCAGACAGCAGCGGGGTGTGGTGCGCATGCCCATAATTCCAGCACCTAGGAAGCCGAGGCAGAAGGATCGTTTGTAGTCAGCCTGGGACACATGGGAGTTTCAAAGCCAGCCTGAATTACACAGTGAGACTGTCTCAGAAAAACAAGGCAGAAGTCTCCAGGCTGCAGTTTGGGCTTTTTGTACTTGCTTATTTCCCAGCAGTCGTGACCAGCCTTAGTTATGCATCTTAAATTTCAAAAGTATCCATTTTTGCTCTCAAAATAGATCTCCCTTGTATGTTAATGTAGCTTTTTTTTTTTTTTGGTCTGTTTGAGACAGGGTCTCTCTATGCAGTTCAGGCTGGCCTTGAGCTCACTTTGTAGCCCAAGCTGGTCTTGAACTTGCAATGATCCTCCTGCCTCAGCCTCCTGACTACTGGGATTATAAGTATGTGCCACCACACCTGGTCTCAGTGTGGCTTTACCTACAGTTTAGAACTCCAAACTGAACTACATCATGTAACACTCTTGGACGTCACACCACCCTGGGAATGGAAACACCCTAAATCCTAGCTTATGCATTTTAAAGTATTAGATACCTCCTCAGCTAGAGGGAAGTGGGAAGCATCTCTGAAGTATTGTTTCCTTAGATCAATGCATACTTTCCCTGAACACCATCTGCCCCCAAACTCAGCATGAACAGAGAAGCAAGCAGCAGGCATTAACTGTGGAAAGAGCTTGGGAAGGAGGTGCCTACAGAATCCATGCCTGTCCTGAAGACACTGGGGAGATCCAGGAATCCTAGGTCCCCCATCCCTCTTCCCAGATGCCCAGTGTTAATCACTATCTTGGCAAGAGTCACTACAATCTCTTACCTTCAAATTCAAAGCTGCCAAGAGTTCGGAGGGCAAGAGTGATGCTGCCCACATCACTGGCCTCAGGGAGGGTGGCAAGGCCAGGGGAGGCCAGCTGGTGGGCCAGGCCCTTGGGCATGCCCGGGTGCCGGAGGGGTTTGTGCATAAGGACCAGGGACAGCATCTTCAGCAGCCCATCCTGGATGTCCTTCTTCAGCTGGGGAATCTGGCGGCTCAGGTCGTAGAGCACTGCGGTGAGGGCAGGGCTGAGGGGAAGGAGAGTGGTCACATGTGCGCCAGGGCAGGCTGCCCCTGCAGGGCTGGGGAACAAACAGCCCTTCCTGCCCAGCAAGGGGGTCTCAGGCCTCTCCACTGCTTGGTCTTTAAAGAATAAAGGGTGCTACAAAATAGTCATGAGGGGAACCCTCTTAGCATGGTCCCAGACGTCAGGCCCATCTGTGTCTAGTCTTTACCACAGGAGAAACCTGCTGATGTAATTCAGCCACTAGAGGAGGCTGAATCTCACCAATGTTAGAAAAAGATCAAGAACACCATCCTTGTTTAACTGATGAAGAACTAAAGCTTAGGGACTTAATTTCTATAAAACTATAGCTACAAACATTTATTAAATACTTCCTATAAACCCAGTTACATGAACTCTTTCGTTTAATCCTGAACACTACCCCACACGACAGGATTTTCTTTCTTTTTTTTTGTCTTTTTCGTTTTTATCAGTACCAGGGATGGAACCCACGACTGCCTGCTTACAAGGCAGGTGCTTATGCCGCTGAGCTAAATCCCCAGCCCCCAGGATTTTCTATCATGCCCACTTTCCAGATGAGAAATCAAGGCTCAAAGAAATAACTTAATCAAAACTGCAGAGCTAGGGCTGGGGATTTAGCTCAGTGGCATAAGCGCCTGCCTTGCAAGTGCATGGCCATGAGTTTGATCCCCGATACTGGGGGAAAAAAAAAAAAAAACTGCAGAGCTAGCCAGTGATGAGACTGGAATTCAAAATGAGCCCGTGTGTTCAGTCTGAGCTCTCCAGTCTCCAAATCAATATGCGAGCAGCCACACCTCGCTCCTCCAATGCGGTCACATCACTGTGGGCGACCTTGAGCTCAGTGAGACAGGACAGGCTTGGCTTTCTGTCACCCACCTCAGTCCCACTGCCAGCATGGGCTCCAGCAGCTCCTTGATGTCCTGCTGGATGCCTGGCCCCATTGCTCGCGCCAGCATGCTGATGCACGTGAACACTGTGGCATCCACCTGCATTGCCTTCTGCCTCCTGCACAGAAACAGAGTGGCTGGGTTAGACACAGTGACATTCTGTGATGTCCTACCAGGAGACCACCTTGGGCCAAGTAGGCAGGTTGCTCAGGCAGGGCCAGCACTGGTGGGAGCACAGGTCCTCCTTTAGAGACGTGCATGTTTATAACGACCGTCCAGCAGATGGCAGTAATGTGTCTCAGCTGTCTGCGAAAGGGCCCCTTTCTGAATTCAGACCGAAGTGCTACGTGAGGGACAGTGTACCTCTGACCAAGGTCCCCACTTAGGAAGCAAACTGGGCAATGCGCTCATCAGGGCTGAGAGGGCAACGCACAGCCATCACACTGCAAAGAAGCCCTTCTTCCCCTGATGAGATGGCTGGGCTGAGGGTGGTGGCGCCTCATTAGCTCCCCAGAGCAGTCCTTACCAGTAACACAGAGAAATATACACAACACTCAGCCCTGTTAACACTGACTTCCTAGCCTGAGCCAGGACACACTGGCCTCTCAATCTGGAAGGTGCTGACGGTTTTCTCATGTTTTATTCACTGAGAGGCTAAAGAGATGGAATAACTTCAACTTTAGTGATCAGGGTAAAGACACCCTGCGAGGTCCCTTTAGTTTGGGTCAACGATTCCTGCTTTAGTTCCAGCAAAAGCAGACCGCTGAGTGTCTGAAGGGTCCCTGTACACGTTAATGTTGAAAAGTCTTGGCACCCGACATGCCCTCAGGTCTTCAGCTTCCCCAAACATTTTCCCTGTCGTCATAAGGGAAGCGGGGAAGGGCAGAGGCTAGAAGCCAGCTGAGGACGTGCGGTTCCTCATGCAGTCTGCTATGCCGAAGCGTGAGGAAGCAGGGCTGGGCGTAAGCTCCATGGGGCTGGGCTGGAGCATCCCTGCTCTCCACTCGAGTGGAACGGAAGGAGAGGTCCCAACAGAGACACTCACTTGTGGGCAAAGTCCTTAGGAGGCAGCGCTGCTCGGATGATGTCCAGCACACGAGGCAGGTAGACCTTAAACTCTGACCTCACAGCCACAGAAAGCAGTCCCAGGGCTTGGAAAGCTGCAGTACGCTCCTTCTCCTTCTTGACACAGCTCAGGACATGGTTCATGGTATCCTGAAGGTACTGGGTATCTAAAAAGACAGATGAGTCAAGGTCAGAGCTCCCACAGAACACACAAATAATAGGAACAAATCAGCCAAGTATGGTAGTGTGCGCCTCTAATTCCAGCCGTTCAGGAGGCTGAGGCAGGAGGACTGTGAGACTGAGGACAGCTGGGCAATTAGCGAACCCTGTCTTAAAATAAAAAGGGCTGGGGGTGCTGCTCAATGATAGAGTACCCCTGGGTTCAGCAACACTGCCAAAGAAAAAAGGAAGAGAAGGAGAAGGAAGAGGAGGAGGGGAGATAAAGCCTTTTGGGAAAGATGTTAAGAGTTTACAGGATGTGCTTTAACGGATGTCATACGCTAGATGATCACTCCCTAGATATGTCTTTTGGAAATATGAGAAATATTTTGTGCTTCCCTTTAAAAACAATCCCCAAACTTACAAGGCCTCCCAACGAGTATCACATGATTATTCCATTAGGGTTGCTTCTCAGGAAAAGATAGAAATATATGAAATACATGTTTAGTCAGGTGTGGTGGCACATGCCTGTAATCCCAGGAGGCTCAGGCAGAAAGGCCCAAAGTTCAAGGCCTGCCTGGGCAATTTATCAAGAACCCATTTCAAAATTTTAAAAGGGCTGGGCGTGTAGCTCAGTGGTAGAACACCCCTATGTTCAAGCCCCAGTACTACAGAAGAAAAGAAGGGAGAGAGAGTGGGTTAAAAATGTAGCTGGTTTAAAAACAAAGGTATTGTCTAAATTATTTTGGTTTTGTATTATAATGAAGTTTAAAGGCACATGGTATACAATTTGCAACTAGGCCATTCCAGTCAGCTCAGGCCTGGAAATCACTCTGCTATTACCTAGAGGTTTTTGCTACACTTACAGTAAAGAGAGTGAGATTTAGTTTGCAATTTGGAAAGCCACACGTGTACACCAGCATGCCCCGAACAGGAGCGTTTCTCCCCTCCAGGCTGGTGCTCCCTGCTTCCTGTCCCCCTCGCGTCCCTTCTTGCCCACCCACACCTACGAACACTTATGTGACCGTGCGGGAGCCAAGGTCACACATCCACTGGGACGGCACCGGTGCGGAGGACTCCAGAACACACTCGGACAGTGCGCCAGACTCCCACCCAGCACATTCCTGCCTTTGCTCCTACGGAAGTGTCTCCTCCCACAGCCGTGGGCACACGGCAGGGCACACGCTGGGGCTGGGGAACAGAGGACCGAGCAGGGTAGAGCACACAATCAGTTCGATCCAACAGGGGAAATGAGTTCCTTACGTATATGGGTTGCATTTCTGCAGGAAAAGCTTGAGTCCAGATTATAATTCCCTTTTCTGGATTTAGCATCCTAAGTACAGGACAGGAATCTGACACTGAAGATTCCAACCCGGTCTTAGGTTCAAGCACTGACTTCGCACTGAAAGGTTTACACAAATGGCTCTTAGGTTCAAGCACTGACTTCGCACTGAAAGGTTTACACAAATGGCTCTTAGGTAATGAAGCATGGGAGGGGGGGTCTCCCCAGTCTAAACTCTGACATGTTATTTATTTATTTTTTTTTTAGCTTTTTCGTTTTTTTTTACCGGTACCAGGAATCGAACCCACGACTGCCTGCTTTCGAGGCAGGCGCTTATGCCACTGAGCTAAATCCCCAGCCCCTCTGACATGTTATTTAATAAAACAATAAACCCACATCAAAAGGACGGACCCAGGGGCCCTCTTGGTATCCTGCTGCTGTGCAGCCTTCTGAATGTTTCACGGTAACTGCTTCCACAACGTGCCAGGCTTTGATCAAATTTGGCCTAGTTATTAGTTCCTTTTGAACTACAGACTTGCAACCAAGATCATTTAAAGTGCTGCTGAGCAGGGGCAGGTCTGGCCGTTAAGAGCTGCTGGGTACCAGTTGGGAAGAATGGAAAACTGAAAAAAAAAAAAACTCCAGGTGACTTCCATTCTGTCACCTGTCCCTTGTCCAGTGATTTTATGTGACTGTCTCGTCTTTACCTAACATGGTCTGCTCCTTACACTCAGCCTGCTTAACAGCTCGCCAGGGGCTTCTCCCGTGACTTCATCTGGGCTGGGTGCTGTGAAGTGAATCTGTGCCAGGGAATGGTCGAGGGAATGCCTTCCCCTTGGGTGCCTGCTTCTCATTTGGTCCTGAATGCTTAGTAAGCACCATGGTGAAGTACAAAGATGTGTGAGATGGGGATGTCCCACACTCACCGAGTGCGACAAGAAGACATTAAATATGAACAGACAACTGGATATAACGCACGCTTCTACCTCATTTCCACAATAGGCTTGAAGAAGCTCCAGGAGGCACTAATAATGCAAGAATGGTTTCCACATATTGGTGCCCACTCTGCCACGCACTAGAGTAGGAACTCAGACAATCATGCCATGCATTGGACAGGCAGGGACTGTAATTGTAATTTTACAAGTCACAAAGTGGGGGCCAAGGAAGAGCAAATAACGTGTCCGAAACCTTGCAATTAAGGACTCAGGGAGGACTCACCCTAGATCTGATGCCAACACCCTTCTACACTGCAATGTTGCAGAGAACATTTGCAGCCGGAGCAATCTAGGCCTGGTCATGGGGAAGCAGGCAGCTGACTGGGCCAGATTCCACAGCTGTAATTCCCACTGCCACTGAGGACAGGCGAGAACATGGGAGTCCACAGCACAGTCTGCCTCTGGAACACCAGGCCTCCCTTCCTACTGGTGGCGAGGCAGCTGGGCGGTCACAGTGGCGGCGGCAGAAAGGTCACTGCCCCGCAGGCTGCTGTTGCACAGGCTCTGCCTGAAACTGCCCTCCTCGGGTCTCCACCTATGTACCCATTCACTGCCACACACACTGTGCTTGGCCTGGACCTGCCCCCCTCCCTTCCCACTCTGCGTGTCCTGTCTGACACCTCAGATGTTAACTGAAAACTACGCACACTGCAAAGAATCCAGACCCTGCACGTGCGGTCCTCGCAGTGTGAGACACAGTGTCCTGGATTTTCCTCAGACATCCTCACCTGTGAAGGCGGAAGGTCGGAATGCGGCCAGGCGGGGCAACAAATTAAGGATTGTCATTTGGATCAGCGAGTTCTTGCTGTTCCTGCATTTCAGCACCCACTGGCACACCTGGGGGAGGAAGGAGAACGGGTTGGCAGAGGAACCCAAGTGGGGAGCCCAGGGCGGGTGGAGGGACGCTGGCATTCACCTGGTCAAACTTCTCCTCCATCAGGTCCCGGCAACACCGGCTCTCCACCAGGGTGGGCTTGGCTGGGCTGGGGGAAGCCCCGAATCCCATGAGGCCCTGGTGCGAGCTGTACCCCAGCAGCCCCACCAGGGCGTTGGACTGCTGGGGCTGCACGGCCTGGAAACTGGTGAAGGGGGTGATGTGGCGAGGCTTCGTCCCGAAGCCCATGAGGTCCTTGCAGTACTTGTCGTGCACCAGCTGCTGCTGCGTGATCTCTTCCATTTCTTCTCTCAGACGCTACACGGGAGGAAGGAGGGGAAAAAAAAATAAAATCAACTTTACTTCCAGCTAACATTCGGCCAGGGCACTGCAGAGTGTACAGAACACTACTGTGCTTCACCTTGAGGTCTACTGGTCCCCAGCCTGGCAGGGGACCTGGTTTTGTTCTACAGCGGGCAGGAGAGCACCCCCACTGAACAATGAGGAAGCTGCATGGGGGCTGCAGCTGCCGGGAGCTCCGGCCTCCCTGCCAGGTGTCTATAGACCTAAGACCATGGCACGAGGGGGTGGCAGCCCCGTGCCAGCATCATCGTGTTAGGGAAATCCTGGTCTCTATCTTATCTCAGAACCCTAGCCCACAGGAGGGCAAGCTGCCTGGAGAACTGTGTCACCCTTTTCCCAAGGACGGCTTAATAACCCATCTTCCCACTAAGAAAAGCCTGAAACAGTCTTCTAAGCTTCCAAACATTTGGGTGGGTTTTTTTGTTTTGTTTTTTGGTGTTTTTTTGATGCTGGGGATCCAACTCACAACCTTGCATTTGCCGAGCAGGCACTTACGCCCCTGAGCTAAACCCCCAGCCCCCCAAACATTTGTTGACACACACGTACATTTTTCAGGAAGTCCTGCCCACCAGTCTCACCAATGTTACCAATGGCTTTCGGCCGCTAAATCCAAAGTTTCTGCCCTCATCTCATGGGACACATTCAGTGTTGCACCCCGCTGCTCTCTGCTCCCCCTGGAGACCCTTTCATTCGCGGCCTTCTCGACCCCAGCCTCTGGCTGCTTCTTCTCATCTCCCTCGGCTCCTCTTCATGTCCTGACCCCAGACTCACAGAGCCAGCTTTTCCCCCACCACACTGACTGCTTTGATTCTAAACCAGTTTTGTGACTTGAAACAACATCTATCTGCTAGTGACTCCTAAATCTGTGACCCTGTTGCCAGCCAACTCATACATTGAACAAGCAGCTCAAACCTAACGTTTTAGCCAGGTGTGGTGGTGCACATTTGAAATACCAGCACTCGGGGGGCTGAGGCAGGAGAACTACTGCAAGTTCAAGGCCAGCTTGGGCTACAAGATGAGTTCAAGGCCAGCCTGAACTGCATAGTGAGACCCTGTCTCAATGAAAGCAAAAAAAAAACCAAAACACATGTTCACAACCAAATCCTGACCTCGCCTCCAAACCTGCCTCCTCCATGTCAGCCTTTCTCTCCTAGCACATGGCAACTGCATCCTTCTGGCACTCAGACCAAACATCCTCACTGCCCCTTCTCGCCTCTCACTTCCCACCCATCGGCAAATCCGCGGGCCTGTGACCCGGCTGTATCAGCCCCATAGCACGCTCTTCCCCAGGCACTGGGGTGGCTTCCTGCCTATCCCGTCACGCCTGTGCTCAATGCTTGTCTGCACACATGCTGTGCCCCGGCCCTGCCCTGCCCTGCCCTGCCCTGCTGGTCTTCACGGCGCTGTTCACTGTATCACTGATCACAACAGGTTTTTCCTTATTTGAGTACGGGTCGCCTCCGCCTGCCAACATGGGACCTGCTTTGTTCAGTGCTGCCTTAGTCTGGCTCACAGAACATGTTCCAGATGCACAGTAGGTGCTCATTTGGAGAATGAATGAACACATCATGAAATTATAATTTTTACGTTTGAGTAGGTCCTCATGATTAAAGAAGCACCTTTCTGAGAACTACTTCACTTTTTTTTTTATTTTTGTCTTTTTCCTTTTTATCGGTACCAGGGATCGAACTCACTGCCTGCTTGCAAGACAGGCACTTATGCCGCTGAGCTAAATCCCCAGCCCCAAACTACTTCACTTAAATCTGATATGCTACGGTGTTAGGTGAGGTCATCCTGTCTTACTGGGAGGAAACAAAGCTGCCTGGGCTACAGCGGAAAGCACCATTTCAGTCTCAGGGAAGAAACTTCTGAGCATGGCAGCTTACAGGACGCTCACCAGGCAGACAGTGCTGAGCTGGGCACTTCATATACATTTAGGAGACCCCTAACAGCCCAACAAGGTGGGAGAGGGCCCTATGAAAAGGGAGAAAAGTGTGGCTAACGGGGTAGTCACCTGCCCGAGGCACACAGTGTACAGAGCAGGAGCAACGGGGACAAATGCCTCTCCATGTTGGGTGCACTGCCCCACCTCCAGAGCACAGCCCTGAGCAACGAGTGCTGCATCTGTTCAAGCAGAAGATGACCTGGGAAGAAATGCCACACTCAGGGGTCCTCGCAGAGGTCTCACAGGTGGAGCTCGGCCTCTCAGGCATTCTGAATCAGCCATCTCAGACCCTGCACTGCCACCCCAGTGAAGCCACCACTGTGCCCGCCTAGACTAGTGCTATAGCTTCCTGCGGCAACTATGACAATGCCACCTGGAACCAGAGCCCCGCTGCCCGGAGGCCTGGCTGCTGCTGACAGCTTGGCACCATGCACGAGGATGCTGCCACCCAGTGTCACTTCCCTCTCTTGTTCCCTCAAGGTCAGAGGCGCATTGCATGCTCAGCTCCCGGCTTCTCTCCCAGACCATCTCCTTCACCTTCGCAAGCTAACAGAACCTCAGTCCTCACACCCACTCCCACCTCGCCATGAGCTGTCCCCCAGCAGCCCTGGCTGTTGGAAACACAGGACGCCACACCAGTCCCCTGCGTGTGCAGCTCTGGTGCTTGGCCCTGCAGTCGGAGTGAACACTGGGGTTCACTGGGAACCCCCGAGGCCTGTTCACTCGCCCTCTCCCCCTCCCCCTGGCCGAGTGCCGCAGCTACAGCTCTCCTCTCTCCAGTTCAGCGTGTAAAGCTCTCTTCCACCCAGAGCCTCTGCCTAGTACTCAGCCCTGGTTAGCCACAAGGCAGCCCCTTGGGTCACATGGGTCTCACTCAGTGGCGCCACCTCAAGGGGTCCTGCCCTGACTCTCCATCTACCCACCTCTACCCCAAACACCCCCAATATTTTTCCTTGTTTTATTTCCTTCCGGGAACCGTTGCCACCTGCTGACTTGTTTCCTGTCCGTTTCCCCCTGCACACTAGCAACACCACGGGACAGGATCCCTCCATGCCTGCTCCGAGGGCACCTGCGGGCCTGGGCTCCCTCCGTGGCTTCTCACCTCTCCCTCCATGCTGCTGATGCGGACCAGCTCGTTGAGGATCAGCAAGGCGCCGTGGATGCGATCATCCCGATTCATGCCCTTCTCTTTGGCCAAGGTCTCGTCAAACCCTTTCTCTGCTTCTTCAAAGGTGTGCTGTGCCGAGAGACAGAGTGCCCTGATTACCCGCGGTCAAGGCGAGAGAGAACACGGGCCGAGCCTGCCCACCCCGGGTTCTGAGGCGTCACGGTGCCTGCTTGGTCTCCTGGGCAGCTTTAACAATGCTACCGAGCCCTCCTGTTCAGTTCCCCTGCAGCTCTCACAACAAGCCCGTCAGGCAGATATCACCACCATCTCTACTCATTAGCTAGACAGGACAGGCTGAAAGAATTAAGTGACTTGTCTAACACCACGTGGCCGGAAGAGAACCCAGGTCTCTCATCCCAGTATTCCAGGCTCCCATTAGGACACACACCTCATTCCTGAGTTCCGCAAGCAGCAGCCATCCGCACAGGACTCAGGATGCTAAATCAGTACTGACTGTATTTTACTGATTCTGAGACATCTATTTTTTCACGTTCTAACACCTCTGAAAGCAGACATCTGTGACTTGTTAATAAGAAAGTACTGGCTCACAGTTTAAGGGACATTTCTCCCTCTTAGTGATACATGGAACAACGGTGAGCTATCAACAGATCTTTAACCAAATGCAATAAAGTAACCGCTGATTCATACCAAACATGTAAAAAAATTAGTGAAGGCCAAAACCAACATGACACTAAGCCTCTGGAGCCAGGGATTGCTGCTACCCTTTAGACCAAGGGATTCTCTAAGCAAATGTGCGCTGCTGGCAGTGGGGAGGGAGCCAGGTCCTCACCCGGTACCACTGGGGCTTCTGCATCTCCTTGGGCTCCCGCTGGGTGGTGAGAATCAGACAGGCGCGAAGAGCGGCCACAGCTCCCTCCCGGATGGCCTGCTTGGGGTCCCACACGGCCACAAAAATGTTGTCAAAGAAGGGTTGCACTTGCTGGAAGAAGAAGGTGGGGACACTGATGGCCAGCTCGCGGAGGACCAGGACCTGGGAGAGACAGGCACAGTAAGAACAAGGTTTCTTCTCTCAGGAGGGCAGATTCCTGTCATCCCACAGCAGCCGCACAGGAGGAGGAGGAAGGCTCCTCGCCTGTCTATCTCAGACAGCCCGGGGCCAGATCACACATCTGGGTGTGCAGCACGCTAGGCTATGTACACAGCAGCGAAGGTGGAAGGGCAGACCTGTCTGATGCGTTCTGTGCCACTACACTGCAGCCGAGAACCAGGCCTAAAAGATAGCTTGTGTTCTATGCGTGTTTCTGGAGTGCAGAAACACATTTAACATTCAATCTTGTTATTTTCATTTCACAGAGGAAGACGCTAAAAGCTGGAGACTGCCAAGTTAAAGAGCTGTAAGTGGCAAAGCCAAGACTCAACCCAGAGCCCGAGTGCTGCTTCCTCCTCCCCATAGCGCCTCCTGCAGGGGCAGCGGACTATAAAGCATCAGCGGCGCTTCTTTTTCTTCTTTACTGTTTGTCTGAGGCAGGGTCTCACTGTGTAGTTTAGGCTGCTGTTGAACTCACTATGTGGCCCAGAACAGCCTCGATCGAACTCACAGTAACTCTGCTTCAGCCTCCGAGTGCTGGGATTACAGGTGCGCACCACCACACCCAGCTTGAGCTCATGTCTCCACGCCCTCCTGTCCCGCTCCTAAATCCTCTCCCTTACAGAGACCCTATCCCAGCTCACAGCCCGGAACCCTGGCCCCCCAGACCAGCATCTGACAGGGACAAGCCCCGGAAGGAAGAAGGGGGACCCCAGCACAGCACCAGGCTCCCTGCTGGCACTCACGGCTGCGTGTCTCCGGCCTTCGTTGCGGTCAGCACCCAGCCACTCCAGGGCTCGCTTCACCTCAAACTCCACGTATTCAGCAGTGAAAGTGTCCCCTGCCATGGCAAGACGCCCAATGGCCTTGGATGCCATTTCCATGACAACTGGGTCATTGGAGGGGAGCAGGTTACGAAGGTAGTTGGCAAACCTGCCGATACGTGTGGCATTCCCACCTTCTACTCCTATGAGGCTGGCTGCAAGAGAGAGGCGGAAGATGAGGACGGCACACGCGGCGGCCAGGAAGGTGTCTTGAATGAGAGCCTGGCAATGACACTTCTGTTCTACTTTGCCTACTTCTCCACATAATCAAGTTACTTTTCTTTTTTTAAATCGGTACCAGGGATCGAACTCACAACTCCCTGCCTACAAGGCAGGTGCTTAAGCCGCTGAGCTAAATCCCCAGCCCCTTTTTCTTTCCTTTTGAGACAGGGTCTCACTAGGTAGCCCAGGCTGGGGCCAAATTCACAGTAATCCCCCAATTCCTTCCTGAGAGCTCGGATTCCAGGAATGTACCACCATGCCTGACATGCTTCTCAGTTTAATCAATAGATATGTCAGAAACCTGCATAAAGCAAAATCACCTCACTTTAGTTTACATAGCTGTGTTTTCCCTACAAAAGAAAAAAAAAAAGAAAGCATACTTGGGTTAAATTCACAGTGCATTTATGAGTAGTATTTAGGAGCTGAAAATGACATTTACAAACTGTCCCCAATTCCACCAGCCCACATGCAAGCCCCGCGATGCCAAACCCTGCTCTACTTCGGAACCACAGCCTGCAAAATGGAATGTAGAGTATCGGAAAGAAAGCAGCTACTTAGCTCTGGAAAACTGTCTGCCTCTAAAAAGTCACTTAATGGCTCTAAGACTCAGTTTCCACGTCTAAAAATAATTGTTTTACTTTTTTTTTTTTTTTTTTTTTTTTTAGTATTGGTGACTTTGCAATGAGCTACATTCCCAGCCCATTTTTTACGTTGCTAGGTCACTAAGTGGCCCAAGTTGGGTTCAAACTTGTAGTCCACCTGCCACAGCCTCTCAGAGCGCTGGGATTGCAGGCATGCATGAGCACGCATGGCCTGTTATGCCTTTAACCCAGGACTGCTGCTGACTCACATCAGAACAAATGCACTGAGAGCTACCGGCTCCCGAGGATTCTTTCATGTGCGCGCACACGTACACCAAGAATCACACTCATGCATACCGAGAATCACACTCAGGACCTTGCGCTTGCCAGGCAGGTGCTGTGCTGCTGAGCTAAATCCCCAGTCCTTCTGATGAGTCTTTTTTTTGTTTTCTTGGTTTTTGGTGCCAGGGATCAAATTCACAACTTTGTGCTTACAGGCAGGTGCTTACAGGCCTGAGCTAAATCCCCAGCCTCCTGAAGAGTCTTGAAACAAAGATGGACTTGTAAGAGGCAGATAAGGGACACAATAGATATGACGGTGTGGCCCTTTATTCCTAGTTGTTATGGTTACCTGAGATCGTCCTTACCGATGGCCAAGATGCCACCTTTCCTCTCATTGGCATCGGAGCTAGAAACCAATTCAAAAATGTGATGGTTCAGCTGATCATAGAATCGAGTAGACTCCTCTTGACTCATCTGCAAAAGAGACACACTCAGGACGATTTCTAATGGCTCCTTGCTGGTGGTGGCAGTGGCGGGGGGCGGGAGGCACCTCAGGATTAGGAATCGAGAGGCAGCAGGTATAGCTCCAATCAAAGACAAAGCTACTGCCTGTTTCCATAATTCCAAAGTGTACAGCAGCAGAGCTCACAACACAGCCACTTAACAACTACAGTACTTACTAACTCTACTCCAGAGCAGACAAAGTGCTGTCTCAGGCTTTTCCTAGGACCAGGGACACAAGGATGGACAGGCCAGTGTCTCTCCCTTAAGTCTACTATTTAGAAGGTCTCCAGACACCAATCCTCCAAACACAACCCCATGACTGTTATCAGACAGAAAAAACTGGGGGGCTGGCGCACAGTGGAGATGAAAAGGAAAAAATTAAGAGAACAGCTGAGACTATGCTAACTCCTAAAATGTGACCACAAAGATGAGAAACAAAACAGAAATGCACAGCCACTGCAAAGCAACCTATGCCTTCTACAGACATGAGAAGATGTGTGCATTCTAAAAATCAAGCCCTCATTTAGCTGTCCAAAGGAATGTAAACCAGATATGGCACAGTTAGCTCAGACGTCCCCCAGTGGCTAGCCCCAGATCACGTAAGCACCTCGCGAAGCTCCATGGTGACATAGTGCTGGAGCTCCTTTGCAGCTTTGGCCCTGGTCTCCTCATTCCGGCTCTTCAGACCACTGGCAAACTGCTGCAGGACGCTCACGTTGCTGGAGGTGGCGGCAGCTGTGGTGGCAGCGGCGGGTCCTGTTCCCAGCATCTTGCCCTGAGGTTCTTTTGGAGAGAAGCTCTGTTTAGTATTTTGGGTAAAACATTACTGCGATACATTTACAGCCCTGGATCTTCAACACACATGGATCTCCACTCATCTCAGTCAAGCTGAGCAATCTCACTGGGAAGTCACAGGAAGTCTAGATTCATTCAATGATGACTGATATTGAAAACAGTCAGAGAGCTAGAGAGTCAAACTGTGGGCTGTGAAGCTAGATTGCTCAGGTTTTAATATTCCACAGTTGCATACTGTGAGCAAGAAAATTAAAAATCCTTACCTTCCTCAACTACAACAGGAGGATCCCAGTAACCTGTGGACTGAGGTGAGGTTGAAATGAACTGATGTAAGTTTGAAAATGTTTATATAGTATGGGGTACAGGTAAGTTCTCAATCACTGCTAGCTATTAATTACTGTAACTACCAGTATGTAACAGCTATGCCAGGCACCAGAGGTAGGAAAGTAGGGAGAGAATTAAAATGATTAAGACTGTTCCTTTCCTTGAGGAGCTCGACTTAAAGGGGGAGGTTTTTATTCTTCAGCATTGTGTAATCTAGACATATAATATAAACCACTGATATAATTTTAAATTTGCTCATAGCCATATTCAAGAAGATAAAAAGTCAGGTATGGTGGTGCATGCCTATAATCCCAGCATTCAAGAGGCTGAGGCAGGAGGATTGCAGTGAGTTTGATGGCAGCCTGGGCTACATAGTGAGTTCAAGCCCAGTCTGGAACATAGAGCAAGAAACCTGTCTCAAAAAACCATAAAAAGATTTTAAAAGAGGAAATTAATATATCTTATTGAATCCAATATATTCAAAAGATCATTCTACATATATCATTTAAAAAACTGATATATTGTCTTTTAGGGGCACAGTACTGGGGATTGAACCCAGGGCCTCAATCTTTCAGGTAACTGGGATTTTGGACATGCATTACCACCCCCAGCTAGTGTGCATTTTATATCTACAGCAATCTCAGATAGACAAGTCACACTTAAAATAGTCGACAGGAACATGCGGCTGCTAGTTACTGTTCTGGGCAGTACAGCTTTTTTGAATATTAATATAATCAGTCCTCCATATCTGTGGCTTCTGTACAACTGTTGAAAGAAAATATTTTGAGGGAAAAAATCTTTATACTGAACATATACAGACTCATCATTATTTGCTAAACAATACAGTAACTACTTACATAATATTTACATTGTATTAAGTATCACAAATAATCTAGAGATGACTGAAAGGACACAAGAAGACCTTTGTAGGTTATATCCAAGTTTTATAGCCAATTTACATGAGGAATTTAAGCATCTGCAGGTTTTGGTATAGGAGGCAAGACCTGGATTTTGCGGGGGTGGGGGGGTGGGGGGGTGGTTAGTTTTCTGAGACAAGGTCTTCCTGCATAGTTCAGGCAGGCCTTCAACTTGCTATGCATCCCAGGTTGGCCTCAAACTGGCAGTGATCCTCCTGGCTCAGCCACCCAAGTGTCAGGATCACAGGCATATGCCTCAATGCCCAGCTAGAGTCCTGAAACAAGTCTTCCACAGATATTAAGGGGTGCCTGTACTTCAAATATGAGCTACAAAGAGATCACTTCGTTCCTGAGATCATGAACTTCCTGTGTATTATTCCTTTCCTCAATGAGCCTAAGATACACAGGAAACAGGAATAGAGACAACCACCATAAAGTGGCCATAAAAGGGTTCAACTCACACTGCGAGTATGTTCAGAACACACTAAAAAACCAACTTCCCAAAACTCTTTTTTATGAATGAATTCGTGACAGTGGCATTAAACCAAGGAATAACTGGTTAGAAAAGTTTTAAATACTCCAGTGCTGAGAAAAACACGAAAGGGAAATGCCTCTTAGGAAGAGGAAACCAGAGATTCCCGTAGGAAAACTCCGTGTGCCTGTGTGTGTGTTTGTGTGTGCGTAGGACAGAAGGAGGCCGAAACAGGCCACCTATCTCCTTCAGGCTGAATTCAATGCAACCACTGGAAACCAAATATCCTGAGGGAGTTGCTAACAGCTTAAGGAAGTTAAAGCTGGGTGGCTCAAACCAGGGCCGTGGGCGTGGGACAGGCAGAGAAAGCGAACCCCAAGGATGGAAGCGAGCTCAGCCCCAGGCACTGGGTCTCTGCGAGGTCCCAAGGTGGAGCGCCGCCCAGTGTGGCGCCTTCGAGACGGGTCCACTATTACTAGGTGGCCCAGATAAAGGAAGGGGTGACTGTGACGGGGACGGGAGACCCCAAGGCGCCACAGCAGTTCGGGCGCCGAGGGGCTGGCCTTTAAGGTACCTAGGTCGCACGGCCAGCTGAAGGCCTGGGCGGGCCCCTGCGCTCGCGGGAGGTGGGCGTCACCTCTCGAGTGGGCGTCGCGGGCTCATCGGCGCCCAGGTCGTGGGACCGGTACCGCGGGGACACCACGTTCCAGACTGGCGGCTTCCCCGGGGTCCTCCCACCACGGACCAGGCTGCCCGTGAGTCTGGACATTCCGCCGCCTTGGAGGGGTCGGTGCCAGCTCCTAGACTCACCGTGCGGCTTCGGCCAACGCCTCAGCTGCCGCAGCCAGCGCCTTTACCACCGCTTCAGGGCCCCGGCCCCACCGCCCGCTTTCCCCGCTGTCCTCTAAGCCGGGCGGGAGATAGGGCGGGCTCCGAGACCTGAGGACCAATCACTGGACGTACTAAAAAGATGGACTGGAGGACAGACCAATAGTAGTGAAGGAGAAGTGAAGCTTTGGGACCCGGCTTCTCCAGAAGGCGGGGACTGTTCAAATAGACAAACCACGCGGCCAGTGGCAGGCGAAATAAGGCTTGCGTCCATTAGGGAGACCCAATCGGTCGTGAGTTGACTTCAGTCACTTCCACGCACACATCCGGTGCTACGCCACTATGATTCCCCGCAGCATCTGGGCGGTCCGCTGTCTGGGTACCCAGAATTGAGACCAGGAACGGTGAGCGTAGGTTTTTTGCGCCTGCTGTGATTCGACCGCGGTCTAGGCCTCGCTGGCACCTTCTAATTGTTGCTGAGAAAGTGTGCAGCAGTGGTCCGTGATTTTAATTTTGCATCTGAAATTATTTCTATTTGCATCTGAAAATGGGTAGCCTTCCCCAAAATTAGCTCAGGAGCTCATTTTTCGAGAAACCATCGCTGTATTTTAAATAAAAGAGCTACTTATAAATAAAACATTTCAAAGCAGCATCTTTAAAAAAAATCTTCCAGAAAATGAATAGCAAAATAGAATTTAGTTATGTCTCTGTTTTTACTACAGCGCAACTGTTATAATAACTGCAAACAATAAACATTGGACACTCCTAAATCTTGCATTAGGAATCTGAATAAAATATGATGTGGTCTTATTAAGGAAGCATATGTAGCCAGTAGTAACGATAATGTAAGGGAATATTTAAGAAATAAAAGAATATTTAAGAAAAGATTTGCAATTTGTTAAAAAGTTGAAAACTTTAAAAAATACAAGTGTACAACATAAGTATAACCCTTTAAAATATTTATACATTTATCATCTATTTAAATGCACAAAATATGAGATTTTAGAAAGACATTTTTCTTTAAATATTGTCATTGGTTACTAATACAATAAAAACAATGAGTTAAAATTTTACAGGTTTAAACTACCAATTTAGAGAGACCTCATAATAATTGGTAGTGCCTAACAACATACTTCAAGAGTTTGCTTTGCAGTAATGGGGATTGAAAGGTGTGAACTATATCTCGGGGCATTTATATGTATTTATTTATTGGTACCTGGGATCAAACTCACAACCTCACACTTAACAGTCAAGGGCTTGAGCCACTCAGCTAAGTACCTGGCCCTATTTTTATTTCTTTTTAAGGGAGTAAAACAGAACAGTAAAATAAAACAGTGATAGGACAGTGGGAAATTTGCAATTGTTACTACATTGCATACTGTTATCGTCTGACTAGTCGCTCAGACTGCTGGGCCCAGGCCTGCAGAGTCAGTCAAACAAGGTAAATGTCAGGTTGCTTCCCTACTTCAGTTAATAGCTGTCAGCCTGTGTCATGTCCGGTTCTTTGGGGAGGATGTGGCTTCCTTGCTGCTTCTCCCTGGCCAGCCTGGCCTCTGCTGGCACACAGGAGGCTGAACGGCTTCCTTGCTGCCTCTCCCCAGCCGGCAGGGCCTCTTAGGCCATTTATTTTGAGGCAAAGTTTTGATAAATTACAGCTTCAATATCTGTGTCTCCAGCTCTATTCTGTGGTATTGGGGACTGAACTCAGGGCCTTGGCACTGATATACAGTCGCAGCCCTTTTTTATTTTTTATTTTGAGACAGTCTTACCAAATTGCCCAGGCTGGGCTCCAGCTGATGATCCTGCTGCTTCAGCCTCTCTGAGTGCTGGGATTACAGGCATGGGTCACCACCTCTAACATTTATATCGTTAATCATTAAAATTTTTCTAAGCCTAAAGTTATAACTCAGTGGTAGAGCACTTGCCTAGGTCAGACACCTGGTACGCCCCCGTCCAAAAAGTAGTATATTCATTATCCAAGTCTCAAGGGCATTATATTTATTCACTCCTATCCCTTCACTACTTATTTTGTTTCATGTGTATCTCTAGTGCTTCTCTATGTAAATAAAAGCGAATATAAAAAATATTTTTATTTTCCTTTTTGTTATACTACATATATTGTTCTGCATTTTAAAAAATTTAACGTAATTTGGAGGTCTTTCTATATTCCTATACAGAGAGCTTCCTTGTTCTTTTGTTTTTGTGATAGCTACACAGTATTTCATCACGTAATTGAGCCATAATTTCTATTCCCAGCCCTCTGTTAATGGACTCTTTATAAATAATAATATATAATACTCTTTATTGTAAATAGAATTGTATAGAGCTGATTCTTACAGTATGCATTTGTATTATGTGGTCTTAGTATGACTGCACTTGGCCAATGAGTGCAGTTCAGACCCAAATGTTGGTTGTTATTTTCTTTTATGTTAATCAAGAGCGAAGTGAAACAATCAAAGGATATAGGACTTGGCTATTTTGTTAATACCATGAACAACAAATTTGCTGAACTAATAACTTCCCAAGCCTGGAGAAAGGATTCCTGCAAATGCTTAGCGCTATTAACAATGTCCTGAGCTGATGCACCTTTAGTTTCATCCCAATTATTAACATTTTCTTTGCCATCATCTCAAATCCAGACAGCACTAGAGCATTTGCTGATTTGAAGGCTATAAATATTTATCCCATCATGGCAGATTTCCAGCTACTGACAGGTGTCACTGAATGAAAAGTTAGGAAGCCAAGAGCACATTTTTTTTTTTTTTTTGGTCTTTTTCCTTTTTATTGGTACCGGGGATCGAACTCAAGATCGCCTGCTTCCAAGGTAGGCGCTTATGCCACTGAGCTAAATCCCCAGCCCCACCAAGAGCACATCTTTGTAGGGTACAACCAGCCCTCTTATTTGGACAGTTGAATTTATGATTTTTAAGCTTTGTGTTGGTGCACAACCCACACGATCATTTTGTTTTTCACTTTCACAGCACTGTAAGTTACATGAGCCATTCAACACTTTATGGTAAAATAGGCTTTGGGTTGGATGATTTTGCCCTACTTGCTCTGAGCGTTAAACACAGGCAAAGCTAAACTCAGGAGGCTACATATATTAATGCACTTTGAGGCACAATATATTCACTGTAGGGTGGATTTATTGGAGTAACCTTCCCAAAACAAGTCCAGCAGCATCTGTATTTCCACAGCAGATACAACAGACATCATCTGAGTAGTCTCTGCACACAGAAAGGGCTCAATAACTAATTGCTACGTGAATAAATTAGTGAATTCTAGCTGCTAGTGATGGATGCATGCTGCAATCCCAGCACCCTGGAAAGCTGAGGCAGGAGGATTGCAAACTGGAGCCAAGCCTGGGCAACTTCGAAAGATTTTGTCTCAGAAAAGAAAAAAAGACTGGGGATGTACTCAGTGCATACAGATCCCAGGAACGCGCACACGCACACACACACACACACACACACACACACACACACACACAGGCACCCACGCATAAAATTAATGATAATCTTGTGCCTGGTAAATCGCAAAGAACCCCGCCTTAGGGTTCTTGTTGGTATGCTAAATAAAGCTTTTCCCAAGAAGACTCTGAGAAGCTGCACAGCGCTGGGGCTGAAGCCCTAGGTCCAGGGGCGGGGTCCTGATGCGTGACCACGCCCACGAGGTCCCGCCCCTCACCAAAAGTCCCGCCCCTGGCCCCGCCTCTCCCTCAGGCAGTGCTGGGTGCGGCCCTGCCCTCGCCGTAGCCTGTGTTTCCGGGCGGCCTCCTGAGGCCGGCGCACAATATGGCAGCCTGTGGGAGGTGGCCGAGCTTGAGTATTGAATTCTAGCGTGGGGCTGGGAGTGGAGGCGGTTTTCATTCACTCCCCACCCAGGTGCCGGGCTGTTGGGGCGGCGCCGCCGGGCCTCTGGAGGTGTGAGGCTGGCTAGGTGCGGTTCCGGTCCCCACCGCCTCCCTAGCCCTGCCCTGGGGTGGAACCTAAGAAAGGTCAGGCCCCGCCGCCCAGCCTATCCTTGCTTCGGGGCGGTCTCTGTGAGTGGCTCGCTTTTAGAACAGACTTTCGCCACGTGCGGGTTCCATGGCTGCTTTGCAGTCAGCCGGGGAGAGGATTAACATCCAGGCGGGAGAGACAGCCAAGGTCGGTGACATGAATTCGCTGGGGAATGACTGGCCGGAGTCCGACAGGCCTCCCCAGCGCTCCCGCAGGCAAAAATGCGCTTCCTACGTGCTGGCCCTGAGGCCCTGGAGCTTCAGTGCCTCGCTCACCCCCGTAGCCCTGGGCAGCGCCTTGGCGTACAGATCCCAGGGCGTCCTGGATCCTAGGCTGCTGGTGGGTTGTGCCGTCGCTGTCCTGGCTGTGCACGGGGCCGGCAATTTGGTCAACACTTACTATGACTTTTCTAAGGGCATTGACCACAAGAAGAGTGATGACAGGACGCTGGTGGACCGAATCTTGGAGCCCCAGGACGTTGTTCGGTTCGGAGTCTTCCTTTACACCTTGGGCTGCGTCTGTGCTGCTTGCCTGTACTGTCTGTCCTCTCTGAAATTGGAGCACTTGGCTCTCATCTACTTTGGAGGACTGTCTGGCTCTTTTCTCTACACGGGAGGTAAGAACTGGCCTGTTTTCCTGTGCTGCGGGTCTCAGTTACATATGCAGGAAACTGCCGCTTCACTCAAGAATCCTAAAAATGTCAAAGCCCTTTCCAAAGTTAGGCCACTTTTCCTAAAATCTGTGATGTGTAGGCAGCAGATGTTCTGAAAACTGTTGTGAAGATGCTGCTGGCTTGGTTATCTATGTTGGATGCGACTCAAATACATGTTAGAGGCATTTTTATTTATTTATTTTTACAGACTTGAAGTGATTTTTATTAAATCAGAAGTTAGATGTGCAAAAAATGTAAAGCATTGCCACTTCCATTTGTGGAAAACATGGTGGTAGTGAGTGCAGGGTTTCCCAAGGTTTCCACTGTGCCTTCACTTACATGAAGCAAGCTGAGAACTTAAGACTTAAGTGCTTGAGAAGCAGGACGTAACCTGGCACTGTGGGAGGCTGAGGCAGGAGAGTTGCAAGTTCAAGCCAAGCCTGGCAGCTTAGTGAGACCCCGTCTCAAAGTAAAATTGGGGTCGGCTATGAGAATGCAGCTCAAAGCAAAGGTTTAGGGTTCATTTTCTAGTCTTTAAAAAAAAATTACTTGCGCTTCAAGATGAGGAAACAGAGGCACATAGCCATAAACAACAGCAAAAAGGAGGCAGAGGGTTAAGGAACTCACTAGCTGTCCAAAGCACGGTCTCCTGGCCCCTAAAGCAGTGATGGAACCTTTCAGAGCTTTCCTTGATACAGCCTGTTGTAGAATGCGTGCCACAGGTTTGCCCTACTCAGTTTTCCTGTATACTGTGCAGTGGTCTGACAAGCACTTATACTCAAACTTGACTGATCACCTATCAGTTATCAGCTTTATCTTTGAATAAAACCAATTATTACTAGTGTGAGCAGAGCCCTCACTATATTTCTATGGGAAGGAACCACACACACAGTTATCTTTGTTTCAGTTCATGAGTATGCCAGTTTTATGTGAATTGTTACATATATTTCATGTGCAATTTATTCATTTGAAAACAGCACTAGTTTTGTTTGGAAACCACTATGTCTTTGAAAATGATGGAAAGCTGGGGTGGTGCTTATAATTCCAGCACTTGGGAGGCTGAGGCAGGAGAATCACTGTGAGTTCAAGGCCAGCCTGAACTGTAGAGCTAGACCCTATCTCAAAAATGAAAAAAAGGGGCTGGGGATTTAGCTCAGCCGCATAAGTGCCTGCCTTGCAAGCAGGCAGTCGTGAGTTCAATCCCTGGTACCAATAAAAAGGAAAAAGACAAAAAAAAAAAAAAAGTGGAAAAAGTCAAATTTGTTTTGAGAAATTTCAACTTGGCAGGACTTTCTTTTTGAGGTGCTAGAGATTAAGGCCAATGCCAAGAGCTGTACTCCTACCATTTAATTGACCTGCCCGTTCCCAGTGCCTTAATTTTCTTGTAGGGGTCAATGGGCACCAAGCTGAGAGGCCCACTGACACTGGTGAAGGTATCTGGGGGTGACAAAAGAATGTACACATCTGAGTAATTCTTGGATGATTCCAGGCTTTGATATTGGAGGTTTCCAGGACTGTTGTGAAGCCATGCTGGGCGGGGCATGCCTGTAGTCCCACACTCTGGGAGGCTGAGGCAGGTAGATGGACCACGTACTCCAGCCCAGCCTGGGAACTTAGCGGGACCCTGAAAAGGTCCTGGTAGTCCATGTGTGACTTTAGTTGTTCTGTGGCGGCTACGTTGATAATCTGAATTTATCGAAAATGTTTACCTTTCATGATCCTCTTGACTTTGAGGAAGAGCAAGAATTTGCAACATTAGATCCAGCAATGTAGAAAATCACATTTTTAACAGGAATCACTGTATCCAGTGATGCATGACACAGACTTGTCATAATGGAAGATAAAACCGCCTGCCCATTTCTTAGGCTATTTTTTTTTCACACATCATTTCTCAAATGCTGTAATAAGCTCTTCTAATATTCAGGATTCCTGGTTACAAGCTCAACTCCCACAACCTCATCAAGGTCAGAAATCACAGGCTCATCTTTACACTGGATCCTGACTAATTTACTTTCCTCTCACAGGGCCAGTTGGATAATTTCCACTGAGAACTCTGAACCTTGGTCTCAGGAGCATAATCACTGACCCAAGTTTCTGCCCCCTCATGACGTTTACTAAAATCTGACGTGGCACAAGTGCGCAGCTCAAGGAAGTTACTGATGGGTGTTGCTTTTGTTCAGCAGTCAGATACGTGAGACGGATTTGATACTCAGCTCATGCTCACATCTGTTAAAATGCTCTGAATGGAACTGACCTTCGCATCCTCTGAAATGTCACTGAACTGTCTCTTTGATCCAATTATTTCACTTATTCTTTCAACCTTTTTTTTTTTTGTACACTTCTGATGTTGAAGGACATTCTTTTTGTCTTCAACTGACTCACAAACATTACAACATTGCTCACACCACTCGCAAACCGTCTCCATGGTCACTGCACCTTGACCATACACTAATTTTAACATTTGATGAGTCTCTGTAGCAGCTTTTTGCAGGTTGAAGCAAAATTCCACATTAATGGGGCTGGGGATTTAGCTCAGCGGCATAAGCACCTGCCTTGCAAGCAGGCGGTCATGAGTTCAATCCCCAGTACCGACAAAAAAAAAAAATTCCACATTAATGCACTATTCATGATCTAGTATTTGCAACAGAGTAGAAAATACCTCTCAGCAGCTCACAACCCACTGAGACCCCCGGGTTAAAAAGCTGTCACACTGTTGCTGAGGTTTAAGCTGCCGTTTGTGTTGAGGGTCCCTCCCTCTCTCTTCCATGGCTCTCGGCAGAAGCATCCCCTGTATTTTTAAACACATCCCACATGTGAATGGCCACATCCAGTGATGCTTTTCTAAGTTATCTGGAATCTTCAAAAAACTCAACGAGAAGCAGAAATGGGAGATACCCTTTCTCCGAAAGATCCACGTAGGGGCATTTTTTAAAATCTAGTTTTTTTTTTTTTCTTGTTAACCATATTTTATAATGCCATAGCTTCAAGTTTCAGTGGAATTAAATCTGAAGAGATTAAAATGGCTGTTAAATTTTTTGTTTTGCTTTGTTTTCTGAGGCAGGGTCTTGAAGTTCAGGCTGGTTTTGAACTCAATATGTAGCTTGGCCCAGCCTCAAACTCACTTCGAACCCCGTACCTCAGCCTCCCCAGGCCGGGATTACAGGTATATACTTCCGTGCTCTGCACCGTAGCTGTTAGCTTTCTAGGGCACTGTTAGCTTGCTAGGGCACATGGTGTAGCAGCTGGTTAAGGTGATGGCGAGGGTTAAGCCCTACTTACTGAGTAACCGTTGTGTACGGAGCACTGTTCTGTGTGCACACAGCAGACACAGACCTTGCCCTGTAATCCCAGCACCTGGGAGGCTGAGGAAGGATTAGGAGTGCAAAGCCAGCTTGAGCAACACAGCAAAGTGTCTCAAAAAATCCAATAAAATGATCGCAAAAAGTATAGTGCGGTAAACACATAAAGCACTAACATGGTCTTGTTTTATGTTACTGTTATAGGACCATCATATACTTGTTCCCTCATCGACCGCGGTACCCATTTTGCAGTGTATCACTGTATTTCAGAGTGAGGATTGTGATGGGGGCGGGGGAATGGACCGTAGAGAAGGGGGTTCGGGGGACTGTTTGTGAGTAGTTTGGTCACGGTAGGCCTCATGGGAAAGGTAATGCTTTGAGCTGGTCTGAAGGAGGTAAGAGATGGTGGACAAAGGTAGGCCCAGGAAAAGGGAAGAGTAGGGAACCCAGTGTCGGGCGGAAATGGACCTCGAGGACATGAGGGACAGTGAGGACCCTGGTGTGTGAGCGAGGAAGACAGTAGCGGGAAGCCCAGCGAGAGGACAGCCTGGGGCGGGGAGGGAGCACCCCATGAATGAGGCAGGCCTCACAGCCCACCCACTGGACCTCGCTCTGAGGAGGAAGACATGTGGGAGGGGACTGTGTTTTAACCAGTCACTGGCTGAGGTTTGAGGTGAAGGATAGAGGGCAGGGACGGGCCAAGATGACCAGGTCAGTATCCAGCGTGGTGTGGGCTCGGGTGAGGGTGGCAGGAGGGGTACGGCGTCGGGCTCAGGCTGCATCTGGAGGTCGGCAGGGTTTGCGACGGGTCGAATGTGAGCAGAGAAGCAGGACGAGCATAACCGAAAGTTTCCGTCTGGACACTGGACGGGTACAGCTGATGCCATCATGTGAGACGGAGAAAGGTGGGCAGAAGAGATTTGGGGCGGATCAGGAGATCGACTTGGAGCATCTCAGTGTCTGTTAGAGCTCCAGAGACGGCAGATGGTTAGCTGGATGTAGACAGATGCTGAGTTCAGGGGGCCACAGAGAGAGCTCAAAGGCTGAGGAGGACCAGGACTAAGCCCTGTGCCCTCCAGCTTACGAGGTGGTAGACATGAGGAGGACCAGGTAGGTACAGGGCGCTGTGGGTGAGCACCCAGAGGGGCGGGAGGAAGATCCAGAAACTGTAATGTTCTGGCAGTGAGCTGTAAATCTGGGACAATTTAAAAGTTCGGTAGCTGAGCGTGGTGGTTTACATCTCTAATCCCATACTCAGGAGGCTGAGGCAGGAAGACTGCTGTGAGTTTGGGGACAGCCTGGGTAACATAATGAATTCAAGGCCAGCCTGAACTACATAGTAAGATCCTATTTTAAACCAAAAAAAAGAAAAAGTTTTTTTAAATAAAGGAAATCAATAGATGAATAGGGTGCTAAAATAGAAAGTGTAAGATGCTAGTGGTAAACAAGCCATCTGTGTTTTAAATCACTTCCTGTTTCTGTAACAAAATACCTGAGGATAAATTTAGAAGAAGAAAGGTTTACTTGGCTCTTGGTTTTAGAGGTTTCAGTCCATGCTCAATTGACTTGTGGCCTTTTGGCCTCTAGCAAGACAGTCATGGAATGTGTGGTGGAGAGTCTGTTTACTTTAGGGCTGGGAATGGAAGAGTAAGGAAAAGGCTTTAAGGGTGCACCCCCAGTGACTGGAAGACCTACTGCGCCCCTCATACTGAAGGCTGGGACCCCGGCACCCTCTCTGTGTAGGTGACATTCGCACTAAGACTTGAAGGATAGGGAACTGGTCCTTCGGTAGAATTCGAAGCTAACTGTGGCGCTGAGTCCTTTGGGTTGAAGGGCCAACAAATGCAGATGTCCTGGGGAGGGGAGGGCTTGGCATGGTCTGGATCCAGAGGCCGCGAGAGCCCCTGGGATAGGACTGAGAGGGCGCAGGGGCGGATCGTTCCCATCAGCCGGCTCCTGCCGGCTCCTCCCTACTCCCCAGCCAACAAGGCTGTCTGTGGACCTCTTTTCTTTGTCTCCCCTTATTCTCTTGGCAGTGTTAGCCAGTCTCGGGGCTTCAGATTATTAAGTTGGCAACCCTCAAAGTCCAGACCCATCCAACTTGGTTTTGCGGGGAGGGAGCCAGGTCGGAAGCCGAGACTTGTGCTTACGGCGCACGAGCTTTGCCACTGAGTGTTCGCCTATCCAGCCCTTACCCACCTTTCTACTTGGTAACTTCTAGAGGTTTCGAAGGCACCTCAGGCTTACACAACTCAGGTCACATTCCGGATCTTCTGCCCCCACACTCCTGCCCTGTTCATGGCTTTCCCATTTCTTTCAGTGCTGGGGATCAGACTCGGCGCCCTGAGCATGCCAGGCAGGCCCTCTACCGCTGAGGTAGAGGTACCCTTTGCTCCCCCTTTGCTCTACCGCTGAGCCTCACCCCAGCCACTGCCTCCTTCTAGTTCTTCAAACCCAGAGTCAGCCTCCTCCTGGGGTCTTCTCACGCTCACCCCGCTCAGCAGCAAATCCTGCTTTCCTTCGGAGTACCTTCGGGACCCCTGACTGCGTCTGTTTGGAAGGCTCTTGCCCCGTCTGGCTGGAGGCTTCACTCTGACTTCTTCCCCCTTTGCTCAGGTGCCACCTGTGCCATGAGGCCTCGCCCTCTCCCTTGCTGGCATCACACGCCTTCCCCTGCATCCTTCCACCCTGTCCCGCTCCTCTTCTCTGCTTTATTTTCTGCACAGCACAGACTGCCCTCTGCTGCACCTGTGCCGGGTAAAAGGGCGGTGATTTGGGCAGTGATTGCCCGAGCCCTGAGCTCCCTGTGCTCAGGGATGCTTCTCTCTTTGTTCTCAGCTGACCCCGCAGTGCCCAGGCAGTGGCTGGTCGGTGGTGGTTCAAATACTCACGAATGAACACACTGGAAATGTGAAGCAGAGCAGCGATACACTCACATCTAGCTTCCGCGTGGATTCGTTACGCCTGTTCTAGAACATCGTACAGATGGAACTGTTTGCTGAGTGCCATATTTATTTCCCTCCAAACGCTTATGTCTGGCTTCCTTTGCACAGCATGATGTTTTCAAAACGTATCAAGTTGTTATGTGTGTCAGTAACTCCTTTTTACTGCTGAATAGCACTCCGTTGATGAATATACCACATTTTATTCTCCCGTGCAGGGACCTGTGTGTAGTTTGGCTATTTCTCTTGGGTCAATGCCTAGAAATGGAGCTGTCAGGGCACAGGATAGGTGATATTTCATTTTCTGCGAAACTGCCAGACCATTTTTGGAAGTGGTGATACTATTTCACATTCCCACCAGCAATAAATGAGCGTTCCAGTGGCTCCGCATCCTTGCCAACGCTTTGATTTATGTCTTCGCAGATTAATTCTGGCTGCTGTGTGGATGAGAGGCTGAGTGTTTCACCGAGCTGCTCATTCAGAAAATGGTGTTAAGGGGTTGGTATGTCTGGAAGGAAACTCCTGTGTGGAATGGGAAAGAAATTCACATATATGTTATATACACACATATATATGTTTTAAAAATTTATTTTTGGTACTGGGGATTGAGCCCCAGGCTTTCAAACTGATCTATATCTCTGGCCTTTTTTTTTTTTTTCATGTTGAGGCAAAATTGAGCTAAAGTGTCCTGGCTGGGCTTTAACTTGCAATCCTCCTACCTCAACCTTCCAAAATGCTAGGATTATAGCATCAAAAGAATGATAGAGCCCTTGGGGAGAGAGCTGTGTACCACCATGCCCTGTCCAGCCACATTTGTTTCGTTTTGTTCTGAGACAGAGTCTCGCTATGTAGTTCAGACTGGCTGAACTTACTATGTAGCCCAGGCTGACCTTGAACTCAGGATGACTCTCCTGCCTCAGCCTCGTGAGTACTGGAATTACAGCGTGGGCCAGCAGTAAGGCTAGGCTGCATTTCTGAATCACTTAGGTGGGCCGGGGGTTTAGCTCAGCGGCATAAGCACCTGAGTTCAATCCCAGGTACAAAAGAAAAAAGAAAAAAAAGAAACTGAATCACTTAGGCAACAGCTCTCTCCCCAAGGGCTTTTATTTTCTTTTTTTTCCCAGTGCCAGATAATCTCAAGAAGGTCATCAAATCTTTGTCTCCTTGAGTGCGTTTATGCTTGTTTTGGCATAGGACCTATTTAAGGTGGGGACCTGCATCTCTGTCCCACTTCACTGAAGCCAGTTTTTTGCAGTGATAAGAAGAGGTGTTCTTGGAGGATCTAGCCAAAGGTCAAGGCTGTCTTGTGTGTGTTTGCTTCCACACCAGAGCTCTGACTTTGGCTTGGGGAGTAGGAAATAAGCCAAAGAAGGGCAGCAGCTTGTTGTGGAGCTTGCTAGAACTGGCTGGGCGTATTCTGGCTGGAATCGTCACTGGGCAGGGAGTCCCCTACACGAGGGCCATATTGCAAGGGATTTCATTTTACTAATTCAAACCTGGAGCTGGCGTCCACTTGGAGAAACTTCCTGCTGAAGGCAGGTTGTCAGACAGCCAGGTGATGGTGAGCTGGGGGCTCAAGGCATAGGCCTCGCTCGCTGGCGTTTGGGGAGATTGGAGGCCGTGCCAGTGGTGCCCTTCTTGTGGATGCTTCTTTCTGAAGAAGCCAGCGGGGTCTTTTCAGTTCAGTGCACCTGGCTGCTACTGGGCAGGTAAACCTGGCCTCAGTCTTGGTCCTTGGCTCCTGTGATTTTTCAGACCGTTGTCACTATTTTAGAGTGATTAAAATGTGACTGGTCGGGGCTGAGGATTTAGCTCAGCGGCATACGTGCCTGCCTTGGAAGCAGGCAGTCGTAAGTTCGATCCCTGGTACCGTAAAAAGGAAAAAGACAAAAAAAAAAAAAAAAGATGTGACTGGTCACCTGAGAGCGCTCTTTGTGTTTGAACCCTGAGGCACCTTGTGGAACCCTTGTTTGAACCCTAGGCACCTCCTGTTGGGGGGCACCTCTCACCTATCCTGCCCGGAAACCATTCAGGAGAGGGTGTCTTCCGGGCATCCAGTGCCCTGACTTGGACTTGCGAACTGACTGAGGCAGGATGGCGTGGCTTTGGGAACAGAAGGCAGCAGCAGGTTTGAAAGATGTGGGCTGGACAGGTTTTGAAGGAAGGCAGCGGGCAGGAGTGGATGTCAGGGCTGGCTTCATCTAAACTTCCTGGGAACCAAGAGGGCAAGTGTGCTCATTTGCTGGCCTGGCTGTTTTACTCATACATGGGTGAAAGTTTCTTTACGTGGCGTTCAGGGACCTTGAACTGTCCCTACGATTCACTGGGGGTGTAGAGGAGGGGTGGGAAGGGGGCTGGGTGGACACCCCGTGGAGGGCGGATCTGACCGAGTCTCACAGGCTGGAGAAAGGGGAATTCAGGACTGGGTTGCAGGGCCTTTTTGCTCCACTGAACTGGGTGATGGGAGCCAGTGGGCTTTGCTGCGGAAGTTTGTTTTGGGTCCCAGTAGGCAGGCACTGGTGGGTGTGAATCCGCGCAGGTGGATTCTGAGACCTAACCGGGTTTCTCTCAGTCCTGGTGTCACTGGGGGCAAAGTCAGAGTTTGCGCTGGGGGACCGGATGAGTGCCTGCCACCCTCGCAGTCTGCGCCTGCCAGATGTGGCCCATCTTTGCTGCTGAGCAGCCCCCCATTTCAGCCATTGCTCTCACACCCCCTCTCTGGGTTTTCTGGCCGCAGGCATTGGATTCAAGTATGTGGCCCTGGGAGACCTCGTCATCCTCATCACTTTTGGCCCGCTGGCCGTGATGTTCGCCTACGCTGTCCAGGTGGGGTCGCTGGCAGTCTTCCCTCTGGTCTATGCCATCCCCCTGGCCCTCAGCACCGAGGCAATCCTCCATTCCAACAACTCCAGGGACATGGAGTCCGACCGGGAGGCCGGCATCGTCACGCTGGCCATCCTCATTGGCCCCACCTGCTCCTACGTGCTCTACAACACCCTGCTCTTCCTGCCCTACCTGATCTTCAGCATCCTGGCCACACACTGCAGTATCAGTCTGGCGCTGCCCCTGCTCACCATCCCCATGGCCTTCTCCCTGGAGAGGCAGTTCCGCAGCCAGGCCTTCAACAAACTGCCCCAGAGGACGGCCAAGCTTAACCTCCTACTGGGCCTTTTCTACGTCTTTGGCATCATCCTGGCCCCGGCGGGCAGTCTGCCCAAGCTCTGAGGGCACCGGCAGCTCCCTGCGTAGCAGCACTCCCCGCCTCCCTGGACTGAACTGAAGCCAGAGCTCCCATGAGGGAATGTGACGTGGCAGGGTGAGTCCCGTGGGCGCGAATCCTGCCTTTTATATTATTATTATGTTCTCTTTTTTTGGTACTGGGGATTGAACTCACAACCTCGCGTTTGCCAGGCAGAGGTTGAGCCGCTGAGCTGTATCCCCAGCCCCATTATTGTGTTCTTCAAGATCATCTGCTCTATTTCTGTTTTTCCATGATACGAAGAATCTTGAAACCACTCTGCAACCAGAAGGAACTGGATGCACGGGCCTCGTTTTATTTCTAATTTCCACTAGAGGGTGTTGTCAGGCCACTTTAGAGTGGAGTGGCCCCAGTGCCTGCTTGTTCCAGGCAGAATGTCTGGGGACTGTCCTCAAGTGTCACAGAGGAGCCACCAGTTGGCCTCCTGTTCTGAAGGAGCCATAGCGCGGTGTCATCCTGATGTTTTGGCCGAGTGGGCAAAAGTGGTCCTTGGTCCTGGGCCCCGTTACTCAGCACGGTGCCCTGGCAGATGCCGCCCCGAGAGGAAGCACCGGGCTTCTGCCGAGTTGTGATTCGGACCCCTGTGCCCTGCCTCTCCTTGCCCTTTTGCCGCAGTTGAGTGTCAGGTCACCCTGGGAGGAAGAAAACCCCACCCTGGAGGCAGCTGAGAGGACCACTTGCTTTTGGGTAGAAATGAGCGGAGGAGCGGTCTTCTGTTTGTGGGATCCGCTAGGCTGACGAGAAGCAGCCCGGCCCTTTCAGTAACGGTCAGGAGCCCCGAAGTCACAGGGGCACTGCTGTCCTCGAGGCCGCTTACAGTCCACAGGGCCGTTTCCTCCCAGCCGCCTGTCCTGGTGCTCCCCTCTGTCCACCCTGCGCCTGTGTCCCTCTGCCCTGTTCCCACGTGTGCTTCCTGTCATGGACACATCCACTTCCCACAGAGCCACCGAGTGGGCAGTGCAGAAACCCGGGGACGTACCAGCCAGGGCGACAGCCCCGCCAGTGGAGAAACCATAGTTGGCCTTGGAAACGGCCGTGCAGTATGGGCTGTGCCCTCGCTGGGCTGTGCCTTATGTGGACAGCTGAAGCCCTCGGCGAGGCTACACCCCGTGGGCGCAGCCTTGAGCGCACTGCTTTCCTCTGTGACGTCTGGGCTCCGACGGCTCAGCTGCTTGTGGCCCAGGACTGAACAGATGGTGTGATCGCCCTCCGTCTACTTCCTGTTGTGAGTGGCCGTCCCGGGGCGTGTTTCAAGGTCTTGGCCCACAGAACATGACATAAGAGCTCATTATTAGTCCTTCGTGTTCACGCCCCTTATGATTTGGCTCCTCAAGTTAGAACTGGTCAGCTTAACCTGAGAAAAGCAGTTGGAAATTACAAAAATTCCTCTAAATTGGAGTAATTTGTCCACCAGAGAGCAAGGCTCCGGGAATGATATTCAGAGCCCTGAAACCAAGTAAAGAAGACCAAACCTCCTGTCCTGCCCTTCTTCTGGCACCACTGCTCTTTCCTGCCAGGCTCGTGGCTCTTTGGTGCTCACGGGGGTCCTGCCTCTGGCCTCTGCTGGGAGCTGGCCACTCTCCTGTGGGGCTCGCCTGGAGGCTGGCCGAGCAGGGCCTCCCGCGTCCACTAGCCAGGCCTCCTCGAGGCTGCTTCCCTCAGAATCACCAGTCAGCGGCTACACGGGCTCCTGTGCAAATTTTAATGCGTATTTTTATATGAAATGATTCCAAAGGCCATATTTGATGCCAGGTTTTATATACAGGACACCATGATTTGTATTAGACCTCTGATTTCATGATTTCATGAAGGTTTTCTGTAGACTTGTTAATTAAAATATATATAAATACATATATATCATCAGTGGTCTGGTTTCCAGTTCTTCTTTGCTTCCCTCCTCTTGTGGTCGGATTGTGAACTCCGATGCATAAACCCACAGGACACTAGGGCAAGGACACCTGGCCATTCTGTGTGGGAGAGAGGTGCCTGAGCTCTGGTGATGGACTTGGGTATGGCTCGGCCGGATTTGAAGGCCTTTAGGAAGGCCACTCAGAGGCAGGCAGCGTCAGGCCACCTTGGCCTCTTTTCCTTCTTCCTGCCTGTGTTTTTCTTTCTTCTGATAGGGTCACTGTGCTGATAGATTGAGAACAAGGAGCAGATTGAGTACATCTGAGTTTCGGCTGGGCGCCTGACAGTATGTCCTTACGAACAGGGCAGAGATCTGTGGCGTGGATAGCAGTCCTTAGATAAATCCCCGGAGATGAATGAGCTGTGGCAGAGTGACAGCCAGCGAGGCAGGGAGCCTCCAGGCACGCAGGAGCTCTGCCCTCTGCCCTTGGCCAAGTGAGATTCGGCACCTTTTATTAAGGATGGGAATGAGGCAGCCCCAATTGCAGGCTTCATGAACCTTGGAGGAAGAGCTTATAAAATGACTGGCAATTAGGACGCTCATAAATCAGAAGGCTGCTTTGACAGGTCAGAGGGAAACAGCGAGCAGGAATAAATATAAAGTGGTATTCTTATGTTTCCAAAATCAGCAGTGTGCTTGAGAGGGGAGCCACTGGGGCTGGGGATTTAGCTCAGCGGCATAAGCACCTGCCTTGCAAGCAGGCGGTCGTGAGTATGGTCTCCGGTAATGGAAAAAAGAGGGGAGCTACTACTATGTGTGACAGCTCACTTTCTTTTCTCTGTCTGTCTGTCTGTTTGTCTCTCTCTCTCTTTTTGAGACAGGGTCTGGCTCTGTAGCCCAGGCTGGCCTTGAACTCACAATCCTATCAGCCTCCCAAGTACTGGGATTACCAGCATGCACTACCACACCTGGCTGTGTTCTTTTATTTCTGGAGTCAAATTTATTTGGCTGCTTTCTGGGGAGTCACTAGACATTAACCCTGCATCACCTTTTGGGTGTCCTCCCACCCCTCTGCTGTCCCCCAGGATCTGGGCTTCTGGGTCCAGAGGCCAGGGGTTTGGGCTGGGCTCTTGTTCCTTGCATTCATCACCTGGGATCTGCCCTTGTCTGACACTGCTGCCCTTGAAGGGTTCAGAAGGCCCCCTCCTGCTGACAGATGCTGTGGGCCTGCAGGGCACCTGTCCCTGCCACCCCCTTTTTTCTCTGTCAGTCCTAGCGAACTGCTCTTTGCTCTGTGATCGCCCCCACCTACCTCTCCTATTTAAAGCGTTACCTTTCTTCTCTACCCTTAGCTGTTCCTTTGCACAAAATCCCACCCAGAGGACACTGGAAGCCCACTGCTGGCCTCTTCACCACCCGGAGGGGAAAGAAGTCGTGGACACATCACACTAAATGGTCATCTTCCTGACTTCTCTGTTCCTTCTGTGCTAACACCAGAACCTTGTCTCTGCCTGGCCCATAGCTCAGCTGGAGGCCATAATGACCCCTATGAAGGTTAATGTCATCTGAGGCAGGTGAATAGGAGATCTGTGCGGAACAAGCATCCCCACACATGGGCTAGGAAGGGGCTGGTCCTGGGCACCCGCCTCCTGCTTTTCCTGTTTCTGGACAAAGTCAATCAAGAACACACCATGGATAGGATGTACTCGGACTTCAGGAAGGCGTTTAGTAATACGGTGAAATGCGGAATGGGTGAAAATACAATTAGGGGCGATGATTTCTACGTGTGCGAGTGTGCGTGTGCATATGCAGGTTGCTCTGGGAACAGTTGCAGCAGAGATTTTACATTTCTCAGTGTGGGAATCACATTTCGAAGATGCGATTAGCAGGCTGGATCTTGTCCAGAAAGCCGTTGGCAGACTGTGGGGCGCATTAGACCACGTCTGCATGGAAAGCAGATCCACAAAAGAGCCGTCTTGGGTAGAAAAGGATTGGGTTCTGTGCGTATGTGTGTGTGATTTCAAAGACAAAATATAGACGCAATAGATAAAAGTTACGTGGCCCCAGTTTAAGCTCTGGGTCAGGAAGAACAACATCCCGGTAGGTGGTGAGTTCCCAGGAACTGGGGCAGCGTCCTTGTCAGAGCACTGAAGGGAAGAGTCACAGTGGTTGTGCTTGGATGAAAAGACCGTGAAGGGTCATCCAGTCCTTCATGCAGTTGTTCTGTTTGTTCTCAGAGCTGCCCATAGGGGACAGGAGGACACAATACCAGCGGCTTGTTGACATTCCTTCCCCTGGGTTTCAGATTGCTGTCTGCTCCTTTCCACGGGGCATAGCTGCCACTGATACTCCTTTCTTGGTTAAAAAAAAAAAATTATATATATATATGAACAAACACACACGCACGTGCTCACACATTCCCGGTTGATTCCGCCCTCCAGAGCCCTTGGAGTGAGGTGGATGACAGCTCCTTCCCCAGGCCTGCCACCACTCCGCTGCTAATGGACTGTCAGCTTCTTTCATTACCGGCTCCAGACTGCGCAGGCTGGTGTAACAGTAGTGCCTCTGGCCAGAACCTGCGCTTGGGTCTCAGCCAGTTGACATTTGCAATTTGCCCTTTTTCAAATTGGGACAGTCCTCCCGTGGAGAGCCACTAAGCCAGGAGGCCACATAGTGGGGTAAACTCAGCCGGTGACCGGGGCTGAGCCTGGGCTCCTCAGGAAGCTCACAGACCATGGGGGACCTGTGGGAGCTCTGCTTGGGCACTGTGAGGGGCTTGGTCATGGGCTCCCAATCAGGCCTGGGGGTGGGAGGTGGCAGGAAGTTGGCCTGGGCCTGGGCTTGATGAGTTTGCATGGGGTGTGATTCAAGGGAGTGCCCCAGAGTCCACACTCCTGGGCTCCTGCCGCTGGCATCACTCCCTCAGGAGGACTCGGAATTGCCCACCGAGGAGCCACAAGTGGGTTTAACTGGAAAGGGATGTCGGCGGCACAGTGTGTGTTCTGTGTCTGTTCCTCGGTGTGTTTATTGTGGTTTCCCTCAGCGGGCGGGAGGGAGGGCTGCAGTAGCAAACATGCTCTGCTTCCCATGGGATCTCAGCACTGGCGCAGTCCCTCTGTGACTGAGCCCTCGGCTGCTGCTAAGTGACTCAGTGGCATGGGAGTGGCTCGGATCCGTGGGGCTCCTGAGGGGGTGAGAGCTCGGCTGACGCTTCACATGGCTGGTGGCCCTGAGCAGTCAGGACGAGTGATTCCACTTGGGATCTTAAGATTTTTCTGAGATCCTGTGCCCATTCCTGGTACTCGGAAGCCTCTAAATAATTAAGTATTGGATGAATGACACAGTGACAGTCATAAAGATGTCGTTCATCGCCTGCTCACCGTGTGCCAGGCACTGTTGTAAAGTTTAAGTACATTCTTTTAATGCTCATAGTGACCCCATGAATAGGGTAATGAGGTGTCTTTTTGAAAGACAGGAAGCTGAGGATCAGGGAGAGATTAATCTCATCCAGGGACTCCCTGGTAGTAAGCGACACAACCGTGCCTCAAATTTGGGCCTGTTTCAGTGCGAGTTCTGCTTCTCGGGTCAGTGCTTTGTGCATTTTGCCATGCAGTGCCTTGCACACGATGACTCGATCTGTTGGTCCATCCTTGGGAGTGGGAGGGCTCAAGGCGCGTGCCCAAGGGGGGCTTCAGAAGAATCAAAAGCCCTGCATGGCCTCACAGTCAGCTAAGGCTCTCAGAAGGCAAGGCTCCTAGAGTTGCTCCCAAATGTGTGGCTGCCCACTATGGCCTCAAGGTGGCCCAGGACCTGGCCTGGGGACAAGGTTCCATTAGGGTGGGCCAGCTGCCTCCTGGCTGGCACCTTCCAAGGTGGGAAATGGGAACCTGAGATCTGGTGGAAGAGGCCTGCAGGTGGGAGGAGAGGGAGTGTCGTAAGGCCCCTGTGCCATTTTCTGTCCTAACTCTGCTCTGCTGCATCCCAGTGTTCAAAGTGAGCTCCCCCATCTCTGTGGCCTGCTCCCCCAACCCAGGAGACCAGCTGTAGGGGGCTCCTGAAGCACCGTTGTCTGACCTGCTCTGGCTGTGGGGCTGAAGTCCCCAGTCAGTCTGCCCATCTTGGGCTGTGGACACTGCTGCCCACCCACAGTGACAGAGAGGCAGGTGTGTCCTCGGGTTACAGGTGTACCCCGTCCTCGTCTGCCTGCCTTTGGGAGCCTCTTCTCTTCCAGGTCTGGCCCAGTCACCAGATCCCAGGGCCGTACCACAGTGTGGGTGGGGCAGCCCAGCCTGACTCCTAGCAACTGGTCGGCAGCTCTGTCCAGGTGAAAGCCTGTGCACTGGGGGATACTGGACAGAGCCACTTCCCACCTTCAGTGTGAGCAGGACCTGGAGCTGGTTCTCATGTGAGTGCTGGGGACACTGAGACTCCCCCATGGGTTGCTGGGGACTTGGAATAAGAGAGAGGACTCGGGTGCGTGTCAGATGGAGAATAAGCACCAGCAGCCTCCGTGTGTTGAGGGTGGGTGGAGACAGGAAGGCTTCCAGGAAGAGGTGACAGCAGGGATCGAGGATTCCAGGAAGAAGTGGCCACGGGGGTGATGGTTCCGCTGGAAACCAAGGTGCTGGTGGGCCCCTGTCCCTGACCACCCCGCTGGAGAAAGCCCTGACTGCTGCCTGAGAGACAGCCAGAGCACTGAGGCAGGTGTGCCAAGGGCATTCCTGCCCCTCCAAGGTCAGAGCCTGGTAAGAATCAGCACCCTGATGCATCCTTGCTGAGGAACAAACAGGAGGGGCTGGCAGGGCTGCCCATACCTAATCCAGATGAACGGCCTGGGAGCTGAGGCCCAGGGAGCGCTGACGGGCGGCAGAGGTGCTGAGCCCTCAGCTCCCGCTGGTCAGAGGAGTCCCTGCGCCATGTGCACTGAGGCCAAGGGGAGCGTGGCTTAGGGGCTGCCATCACCCAGGGGCTTCTGGCTGGGAGCCTGCTGCATCCCAGGAAGACTTGAGGTGCACCGCATGGACCCCACCTGAGCAAGCAGAGAGGGGCTACCCAATGCCATCCAGAGCTGAGGGAGAGGCACAGAGGGCTGCCTATGCGTGTGTGTGTGTGTGTGTGTGTGTGTGTGTGTGTGTGTGTGTGTGTGTAAGTGATTGGTTTCTCTATGCTCCAGTGTTCAGACCCAGATGAGTCACTCCCTGTGACTGTCACCTAGCCTTTGATCTCCCCAGCGCCATTGTGTGAGGCTGCAAAATCAATCACAGGTTCACTGTGCAAGTATGTTATGGGCCCTCGACCAGGCTCTGAGGCATAAATGGTGACCAAGACCTGGCCCTGTTTCCAGGGAAAGACAGACAAGCAGGCACTCACTGTCTAGTGGGCTCCAGGAGCTTGATTGTCGAAGAGCAGAGAGCTTGGGCTTAGTTTATGGGACCTCCCTAAGCTCTGGCTCCTCCTGTGTGCCTTGCGGGGTAATTCTGAGGTTTAAATGACATAGCTAGATGTGGTGACACATGCTTGTAATCCCAGCCCTCGGGAAGCTGAGGCAGGGGGATTGCCATGAGCTCAAGGCCATTCTGGGCTACATAGAGAGACTTTATCTCAGGAAAACAAAAAAGAATCCCTTCTTTTCTCTTCTTGCTGATGGATGTGTTAGAATGCAACTATTTTTGTATAACTTCAGACTTCCCTACTAAAGGGCAGAGGATCAGGGTTGAGATGAGATGTTCCATACCGTTCTTAGCACAGGGCCTGGTATCTTCATTCATGCAGGCAACGAAGATTTACTGAGCATCTGATAAGTAGCAGGAGCTGTGTTAAAAACTAAAAACACCCTGGGAGGCTAAAGCAGGAGGGTCACAAGTTGGAACCCAACATGGGCAGCGTAGAGGCTTAGCCAGATCCTGCCTCAAAAGATTAAAAAAAAGACTGGGATGTAGCTCGGTGTGACAGCCCTGGGTTCAGTCCCTGGTCCTACAAAGACAGCAAAACCAACAAGAAGGTGCCGTCACCGTGGAGCTCATCAGATAGTGAGGGAGACACAGAAGGAGAGAAACAACTATTTGTGTGGAGACTTGTGCTGCGGGTGGGATGTTTGGGGGCCCTGCATTCCTGTGGAACCCTGATCCTCCAGTGTGGTGACAGCAGGAGGTGGTGCCTTGGGTAGGGTTTGGGTCTGGCCCTCCAAAACAGAGCCCTCAACAATGAGATTCCCGGTGGATGCGTTTTGAAATTTTTAGTTTTTTTTTTTTCTTTTTATCCTTGTAATAAAATGGATTTGGGGGGGAAAGGGATTAGTAATAATAAATTAAAGAATGTGATTAGTGCTCCTAGTACACAAAAGACCTCAGGGGGCTGCCCTAACTCTGTCACCACACGGCCACAGGTGCCATCTATGAACCAGGAGAAAGTTAGCCCTCACCACACACCAAGCTGGCCTCAGGCGTGGACTTCCACTCAGGCAAGCTGGAGAAACACATTTCTGTTACGTGGAAGTCACCTGCAGGGTGCTGCCGGGTGTGTGGAAGCCTGGGGGGTCTGCTCCAGCACCGCCCCGGGTTACACGCAGAAATGGAAAGGCCGCTCATTTGGAGCCTTTCTTTCAGGAGAGCCAGGTCCATTTTTGCTGACTTTGGAGTCCCAGTTGGGTGACTTGAAAAGTTGGGGTGCTGGCCTTGGCCAGAGCTGGTCAAGGCGGCTTCTCATCAGATGCTCCTCGGGGGGCCTGATGGGGCAGGCGGTGAGGGAGGGGCCTAGGGGGTCTCTGGCTTCAGGGCAGCGTCTCCTTGGGTTGTGGTCAGAGTTCAACGCAGGAAAACCATCTAGAAAACCCCAGAAGTCCACTTCACCAGCGCTGTTGGTGTATTTTTAAAAACTCGTCCCTCTGCACGTGTGTGCCCAGGTATGTGTGTCCGTGTGGGCCTGCAGGTGCCCTGGCCCTGGCCCTGGCAGTGACCCTGGTCGGTGAGTAGACACTGAAAATCACCAGGACCCAAGGCAGCCAGCCACACCTTGTAAAACAATCTCAATGACCAGACAACCAATCTCCGTGCGGTTCCGGAGAGGATGAAAGGGAACCACAGGGGCCGGGAGGAAATGGTAGCTTAGGGGGCTCCCTGCAGGGAGGGAGGGCTGGGAGATCCAGGACCTTCTTTACCTTGGACAAGGACCGTCCTTTCCTCGGAGGGAGGTGGCGCCAGCGGGGTTGGGGAGTGGAGACAAGCTGATCCCTCAGGCGTGGCAGAGCGCCGTGTAATCTATGACCCCCTAGCCGGTGGCTGCGGCTGAGCAGACTCCGGGTCCCCAGGAGGCCCTGCCCGGGACCCAACTGCCCGCCCAGGGTGGGGGGTGACAGCAGCTCCCCCAGGCCGCCTGCACATTTTGATGACAGCCACTGTGCTGAGATCTGGGCACACTTGGGGTTCGCCGTCCCTTCTCTGTGGCTCTCTCTCAAGGCCGCCCCATGTCCTGGGACGTCTGTGTGTGGCTCGCATCACAGGCTGAGGAGTTAGGTAACTCCCTCAAGGTCTCGCAGTGCAGGGGCAGCTCCACCAAGACCGCTCGCTTCTCATTCCACACGCAGTGTCTGCGGGGTTAGAAGTCATTTTCATTTTCACCTTCATGTGAAGTGGGAAGGGGAGGCATGATGGATTTTTTTTAGAAAAAATCTCATTTTCGATCTAAATCTCTTAAAATGTGAAGGGAGCCCCAGCCACCGCCTCTTGCCATTGTCCTCTCCCGTTCTCTTCCCTCCTCCTGAATTCTGGGGTTCCCCAGCTACCCCTGCAGCCTGTCTCAGGAGGAGAGGAGGTCGGAAGGGGCCTAGTGGTCCCACCTCAGGGGTGCAGAGGAGAGACACTGGGAAGGAGGTTCCTGCAGGCCAGAGGGGGGAAGAGGAAGCCGGCTCCCCAAAGCTGCCAAGAGTCCCCAGTTCTGACAGCTCCACCACAGCCAGGGAAGACCAGAGGGTGCGGGGGCCATGGGCTTCCCGGGAGCCCTCCCACCCCGAGATGAGCCCTCTAGGAACCACGAAGAGCACCCTCCTCTACCAAGTACCTCACACCGGGGAGCAGGCGCTACGGAATATTCTACTCAGATAGAATTCTCATCTCCATCGTGGCTTTGACCCCCTCCCCGTGGGCTTTGGGTGCCGTGACGGTTCCTCAAAGCTCCTCAGAGGGACAAAGCTCCCATTCCCACAGAAAGGCGAAGACCTGTCCCTGCTGGAGTGAACTGCCCGGCTGGATCAAAGCTGTGGAAGCCACATCGAGGTGCTGACACTGGCTAATAAATCTGTCCCTTCGCTTCTGCTTTTGTCCCTGCTCAGTTCTTTGTCTGGAACATGAAGAACTGGGACAGTGACCCCCCCCCATACACACACACAACAGCAGCCTGTAGAAGAAGCCAGCTCAGCTGTCCCTGAGATCTGGAGTCAGCTTTAGGTGACAGCGGCTGTAGATGGAGTCACCTACAGAAGCCCACGCTGCAGTGGCTCACCACCCTTGTGCTCACCTCCTCTGCCATCTGGCCTGAACCAGGGTCACGAAAGTGGGTTGTCACCGCTGAGACTCACAGCAATTCCATGATGGAGCTTTAAGAACTCCCATTTTATAGATAAGGAAACTGAGGCTCTTTCAGCAAGTTAACACCTTGCCGTTTCCAGACACAGCAACCCAAGGCCACAGGGCTGGTGGCAGAGGAAACTGCTCTTCTGACTGCTGGCCCGGTCTCCTCCTAAACCAGCGTTCTGTGGTGTGGACCGGGGCCTGATAGGGGGTTGGAGCCTTGTGAAGGCAGGACTGAGGCTGGGGGACTTGTGGCTCCTGGTTCTTCCTGAAACCAGGGCTGGCCCTCCAGAGATAAAGATACAAGCCAGAGGCTGCCCGATCTGCCTGGGCTGGCAGGCGTGCTCAAGATTCTCCCGGGGTGAGGATGACCCGCTGTTGGGAGATAATCTCCCTGAGAACTGAGGAGTGCCAGTTGCTGCTGTCTGGGCTCCAGCGCTCCACCCCTAGATCAGCACTGTCACCAGCTTGTTGGAAAAACAGATGTTATTGTCCTCTGTTCCTGTCCCTTTGTCCCTCATAGGCGCTTAAGTGCAGGAAGAGGAAAGAAAAATGGAGATAGAACCTCGGCTCTTTCTGGAAGTGGGAGGGGAAGTGTGTGGGTCTGCAGGACTTGGGGCTTGGGACAGGGTGGGTACAGAGAGGACCCCCTCCTGCCCTGAGGGCTCCTGGCACAGCCGTGGGAGAGGCTGTCCTGTCTGGATGCATGTGGCTGGGGGACTTCAGATCGTCACCCAGATCGGACCCCAAGCTGACTTCAAGGGAGAGGTGCTGGTCCCTCTGGCCTTCCACCTGGACTCCTGGAGGATTGGAAGGGTGAAGGGCATTCATTCATTCATTCACTGACTAAGGACGATCAGTACCGACAGCAGGGTGGTGGTTTGCAGGTAGAAGCCTTTCCTGGAAAGACAGTCCATCCTCTTGCTTCAGGTCAGCATGGCTATGATTTAGTGGGAGCTGAGGCCGGCCTGCCCCTAAATAGCTTTGCATCAACCTGCCTCGGTCCCGAAGCGTCCACCATTAGTCAGCCTCGGAATGAAGGCACTGTATTTCCCAACAGTCCTTGCTAAAATACTAGCACATAACTAAGGAGGTTTTCACAGAGGGGGAAAAAAAATAAAAGAATCCGCCTGTCACCACGGGGGACAGAGGGTCAGGATCTGAAAGGGATGCTATGAAAGACGGGTACAATTTGACGGAAGAAAACTGAGCAACAGCTGGCCTGTGGGCCACTGCCCTGGCAGGGGGGCCTGAGGGGCCGTGAATGAGGGTCTTGGAGCTGTGCTTAGGGGGACCGGACTGGCTGCCCCCTCCTGCTTTGAGAGAGCAGGGTGAATACAGCTGGCAAAGAACGGGCCCAGCTTCCCTGGGCCTGGCTGGAGGGGTGTGTGTGTGTGCGCGCACACACACGTAACTGACCCTCAAAACTGTCCCCGGGTACCTCCCTGCGTAGCTCAGAGGGGCAGAAGGGCGGCCCAGCATCCTCCCTCACCCGCGCCCTGCTGCCGCGTCACCCCACACCCTGGCTGAGCTGGGGTAGCCCGGGAAGTATGCAGACCCCTGGTCAGGCGTTTCCCAGGCAGAAGGTGCCCTGGTCCACCTGGAGAATTCTGAGGGGTACAGGGGCCCCTGTCCAGCCTCCCTTTCCTTGAGGAGGTAACTACTGGGGGAGGAGCCCACCAGGCAGAGATGCCCTTGTAACCCCTCGCTGCTTAACATTCAGAAGCTGTTCCACCTTCACGTAGCGGAGTGCCTGAAAAAGTCACAGCACGAGGCACATTAGCATTCACCTTAAATGATTTCCATAAAGACAATTATTATGAGCTGTGATAATTCCAGAGGGCAGGCGGGCTTCGGACTGCCGGAGCCAAAGGGGTGAGGAGAGGTGGATCCCTGTGGCCCTCCCTCCTGCTCCAGGAAGCACTGCGGGAGCACTTGCTGTCCCCACCAGCAAGCCTGATGGCGCCATCCAACGACCTGCTCCACACTCCTGAGACACGAGGGCTTCCATAAAGGCCGGGAGAAAAGGGAAGGAGCCTGGCGAGGCGCCTACCAGCCTGGCTGAGCCCTGGGCGGCCCTGTCTTCTCCTCCGCTCTTGGTCACATCCACCCACACTTGTCCATTCATGGCTCTGTAGAACCGAGGGCTTTGACCAAGGTGGACATGCAAGGACAGGATGGGGGAGCCCGCAAGTCCACTCCCTTTACCCTTGCAGGGACTCCTTATCCAACAGCCCTGTGCTGGATCACAGCTTACATCTGGGGCCTGGGCCGCAGGCTTCTTAACACACACTCCCTGCACGTACCGTGTGCTGTGAGATTAATCCGAGGCATCAGGAGAGAGGGCAGTAGGGGCCCTCACTGGGGAGCTCAAGCAGGGGCTGTGGACACCGATTGAACAGGTACACGTGCTCGTGGAGGTTCACCAGAGGATACCCCTTCAGTCCGTGCACTCTGCTGGATGTACATGCCACCAAAATGCAAAGTTCACCCCGAAGCCCGCCGTGAAGCAGAGACAGCTCCTGCTGCTGAAATATCACTGACGCTGAACGAGCGCCCTGAGCATGGGCTGGCACGGACAGGAGAATCGTGGGTAGTCCGTGCTGCTTTCTACCTGGACCTGAGGTCAGCGTGTTCTGATCCCCTTTTCCTTCCTGCCCCTTAGCTCGCGGTTGGATGGGGTCACTGCGATAACATTTCCCTCCTGCTTGCATGAGAACCAAGAACAGTCTTGAAGAACAGAACCTCCCTGTCTGCATACGAAGGATCCAAAAAGAAACTGCCCAAGGCAGGAGGCCCCAGAATCCCAGGCTGGTTATCATGGTGCCCTGTTTGGAAGAGCCCCTGCCACTGGGTTCACTCCCCAGCCATGTGCTCTCAGCCTGCTCTTTTTGTATAGAGGTAAAGTCTCCTTCCCTGTCCATTGCACCCAGATTGGTCTTTTGACTTATTGTGATCAGCAAGAAACAGCAAAGGGGTTACTGCCGCAGCCTCTTGGGACTCCTGAGACTGCTGTGCCATGGACTGCCTGCCCCACCCCCCTAAAGGACGAGAAGCCATGTGAAGTGCAGACGAGCCACCCCCACGGCTCCCTGGACCCCCTGCCTTGACCCACATCAAACACTGCATGTAAGTGAAGCCGATTTGAGACCTTCAGCCACCCCAGCCACCAGCTGGCTTCAGTGAGCCCAGCCTAATGGCCCGTGGGTAGGACCTGGGGTAAATAAACTGTTGCCAACCTAAGCCTTTGAGTCTTGGGCGGCTGTCGTGCAGCAGTTGGTAACTGAGAGTTACCAGCACCCTCACCTGAGCACCCTGGGTCAGTGCCACCTCCCTGCAGGACAGGACTGTGCCTTTGAGGGCTCTGTCCGTTCTTCCTACCTGGAAGCCTGAGAAGCAACTTCCTTCCCAAGCTCTGTTTCTTTTGCTTGTCCCCACCAGTTTCCAGAGCTGGCATGGCAGTGCCCATTGCTCTTTATTAGTTTAATATATGTTGAAGCCTCCGAATAGATGGTGGGGCCCAGGTAGAGCAGATGAAATGTGCCTGAGTTCTGGGGATGATTGATAATGAGGAGGGACTGGAAAATCAATTGTGTTAATTCCTGGTCTGTCACTGGGGCTGAGAATTAATGAGAAAATCTGTCTAACTTAATGGTATTTACACATTATACAGAGTGTGATAAAACTGTCTCAGCTGCTCCCTGGCATTCCAATTACACAGGGCTGGCGTGGGCGGGGCGGGCAGGATGAGCAGTCCGGGACCTGGGCCGGGCGTCTGCAGCCGCGCTCTCCTGAGTGGGTCCTGGGCCTCTCGTGGATCTAACTGCCGTGGCTGGGTCCTGTGGGCTGGGCCGGTGGCAGTGTCTCAGAGGCTGGCGGAAGAGCACATTCCGAGCCCACTTCCAGGATAACAACTCTGGAAGCCAGGGCAGCTGGACCATGGCCAAGGAGGGCTCGAACTTATGTGTCGGGGAGTCCTTGGTTCGGGGACACAGATAATCCTCCTGACCCCCAGACCCCTACTCAGAGGGGTCAGTACCAACTTGGCCCCACAGCGTGTCCTCTGGACCAGCACCATGGGAGGCTGCCTTGAAAAAGCATCCCAGAAACTGCTGGAAGAATTTGCCTTGAGGCCTCAGGCTTGCTTCCTTGAAACCGCAGGCTGGATCTTGTCCTGAGCAGGGTCCGCAGAAAGGTGGTGTGACAGCCAGCCTTCAGGTGGCCCCAGACATACCCAGCTCCTGGCACTCACACCCTCATGTGGCCTCTCCTGCTGCACTGGCGATTTGGGTGCCCATGAAAGATCACAGAAATAACTGGGTGGCTTCGGGGGTAGGTCAGAAGGCAGTGGGCAGCTCTGTGGGTGAGCCCGATCCTGGGGAGCCCCATGTGGGGGACTAAGTAAGAGCTCCTGTCAGCAGGCAGCTCCTCGTGGATGGACCACCTTGCAGGCAGAGCCTGGGGCCCTGGCACCCCAAGGGCCCCTGAGCTGACCTGTGCCCAAGTTCCCGCCCTGTAGAAGTGTTAGTAGCTACAGTTGGGGGTCATTTGCTATGTGGAGGGAGGTGGGCGGGGCCAGGCGACCTCACCCTGCAGCGTGGCACTCCTGGAAGATACCTGGGTGTCTTCCTCCACTTCTGCAGCAGTTTCTATCTAAGCCCACTTCTGTGTTTTGTCCCTTCTTGCTCTTCCTCCTCTGTGCCTTACCTGTGCTGCTTGTTCTGCTGGGAATGCCCTTCACCGCTTCCCCCTCTGTGTCTGTTCTTCCTGATATGAACTCCTATTCAGTCTTCAGGATCCACCTCAAACATGCCCTCCTCTGTGAAGGCTTTCCCAGGTTGTGTGGGGGAGTTTGGGTTCTTTTCTTTGGCACCCTTGTGATAGTCTGTCTATTCCTTAGGGAGCACTGGAGAGCAGCCTATGTGTGAGCTCTCCAGATTGGTCAGGAGTTTAGAACTTCATCAAGTCTGCCCTTTCCCTGTGAGCTCTGGCTCCCAGGACGTGCGCAGTGTGAGGATGCCGTGGCGTTCCTCTCTCCTGCGGTCCCAGAGCTTCCCTGGCTCCGGGGTGAGGGGCCCTCCGGAGGTCCCTGCCGCACCATTTTCCTGAAGCCTCCCAAGCCCGCTGCTTCCTGTGCCTGACAGGCAGCCCTCCAGGGTCCCCCTGCCCCCATCCCGAGCCTGGAGGCCGATGGGTAGCACTCAGACAAATTTGGTTTCTAAAAGAGGTTTAAAGGTCTTTTCCCAGGGACGCCGAGCTCATTCCTTCCAGCTATGTCTCCGAAGTGCCACGGCAGCCATTCAGATTCCAAATGCCCCGAACAAGTGCGGCTAACGTCTTTATTGCACAGAATGAATTTGTTACGTGGGGATTCTCAGCCCTGAAAGATGGCTTCATGTCCTGATGTCACCCGGCTTCCCAGCCTGGCCAGTGCCCAGAGCTGGACAGTGCTTTGCTGGCCTGTTTTCTGAGAGGAATGCTAAGGGGCTGCAGGCACCTGAGGTCAGATAGGTCTCCAGCAGGCTGCAGCCCTCTGGCCTGCGCTTCGTGAATATTTTGCAGGTTCAGTGATACCAAGTCATTTATCTGAGGTCGCACAGCCGGAAATGGCAGGACTGGGATTTGCTTCCAGGTCTACCTGACTTCAAGACCCTGCCCTTGACCATTGGGCCACACTGCCTAGACCTGCTGAGTCCCTGCTTGGCTGCTTGGGTAACGAGGTCCCCATGACTTAGTCCCCCCAGGAGCCTTTTAGGGTTCTAGCAGGGTTGAGCCAGAAGTTGAGGGAAACGACAGTCTGGGACCGAGGTTCCTGAGTCTGTGGTCCCCAGGCTGCTCCAGCTCCCAGAATCCAATCCGGGATCCTGAGACTCGCTGTTTAGCCAAATCCTACTTCTGTCAGAGGCAGAGGGAGGACAGGCTTGTGGGCTGTGGCTGTGGGGCTTTATCTCTTGAAACTCTGCAGTGCATGTGGGAACCTGTGAACCAAGGGCGGAGAAAGAAGATTAAAGAGAGAAAGGATTAAAATCTACAGGGCTTTCTGCTCCGCAGAGCCTCTCGCAGAAGCCACTGAGCGATCTCTATTACACAGCCTGGCAGCCACCGGCCCCCACCCCCGCCTTCAGACCCTGGAAAGCGGAGAGGGCAAGGCACAAGGGAGAAAGGGCAGGGCAAATGCAGGACGGAAACCCAGAAGTGTAGGAAGTCACCTGGGCATCTTCCATGAGGACCACGCTGCAGGGCGAGGTCACCCTGCCCCGCCCACCTTCTTCTTCCCCACCTGTATCAGCTCACTATTGCCACATAACAAATTAGCCCTGAATCTAGCAGCTAAGAGCAGCGATGCACAGCTCTTCCTGCCAGTTTCTGTTGGCCATGAACTCAGGAAGGGGTTAGCTCAGAGGTTGGGGTCTCCCACAGAGCATGAGGCAGAGTTACCCAGGTTCTATAGCTCTGAAGTCACTTTCAGTCCTGAAGACTGGCTGTCACTGCGCACAGCTTCCCCCACACTGCCAAGAATCACTGTTGGTAGCTGGGCTACCAGGGCAGCAGTACTTAGGGAGGCTGAGGCAGGAGGATCGCAAGTTTGAATCCCACCTGGGCAGTTTAGTGAGACCCTGTCTCAGTGTCCCTGGCTCTTTTTTCAGAAATGGCAGCTTTTGTGTGGAAAGGCAGACTTTCACTGCCTGCCCACCCCAAACTCTGCCACCCCCACCCCATCCTGCTGTACCCCTTTATTGTTTCATCTTTCATCTCCAAAGAGGGTGCTACCAACAGGGGTTGGGGTGCTGGGAATAAGAGCCCACCTTCTCAGAGCGCTCACTATACTCACTCTTTGTAGCTGCTTTATGAGGCAATGCCCCCATTTTACAGATGAGGAAACTGATGCATAGCAGGAGCTTGCTGAAGCCACAGAGCTCTTAAACGGCAGAGCAAGGGGCTGAGGCGCAGTGATCCTACTCCAGAGCCCAGGCTCCCAGCCTTAAATCTACTGCATCTCTGTTACAGAGCTAAATTGCCATGTCACGGGGAAGCCATACTCTTCAGATCGAGGGGTTCAGAGTATAGCAGAAAGAGGATAGACACTTGGAAGTCTTTCTGGGGGGCTCAGGTTAGGAGGACAGCTTTGTCCTGAGAGTGCTCAGAAAATGGGGACTCCCGGGCTGCAGCGATGGTGACCAGAGGGCCAGAGTGCTGTGGTCATTCTCCAGAATGGTGTTACTACTTCCGTAGTGAATTTCCTGCTTCTCCACTGTTTAGGGTCTCCACTCACCTCGCTTGCGGCTGTCACCTGCATCGTGCCCAGACTCTTCGGGGTGGTGTCTCCTGGGCCTGAGGACCCTGCCAGCCTGGACTCCCTCCTCCCTGAGTGTGGCGTGGCTGCAGGCTGGGGTGGGACAGCACGGGGAGCTGGGAGGCGGCAGCGTGCACACGCTTTCTTCCTCCTCCGAGAGGAGGTATTAAAATGATCCACCTTTGAGGTTTGCTGTCGGCTTCAAAGCCCCACAGCCGCTCTGCAGATGACGGGCTCTAACAGCGGCTTAAAAGGGGGTTTATCAGTAGAACCTGGAGCTCGGGAACTCATAAACCTTGCATTAGTTTTACACTGATGATGGCTCAAGTGTAGGAAGAAGGTTTGGGCTCGAAGATGGATGTCTCCACGAAGCATCATCTCTCGAAATTAGGGAAACGGAGGGAGCTGCTTTACAGGATTTCCCAGCCGCTTGCTAGGGAGCTCTGCTTTCTTGCTCCCGTCCTGAGCTGTCACCAGGACCTGAGCCTCATTTCCTGCGATGGAAACGTGTAGAAGGCTCAGAGAGGGGCCTCCAACGCTGCCCCTTCCCTTGGCACCTCCGAGCTGGGGCCTGCTTCTCTGGGCTTCTTGCCTGCCTTGTTATCTACAGAAGGAGCAGGGAACAGGTTTCTGGAGGATGTTTCTGTGGGAGAAAGACACAGAAGCCAGAGCAGCGGCAGGTGCCCCCCAAAGAGGGGAGCCTTTTGCTTGTTACTGAGAATAATATTAACAACATCATTTGGTGCCCACCGTGCGGACATTGGTTGTGTAGATTCCCATCATTTGGAACATTTTGTAGGTGCCAGGTACTTCATTGGTTTATCTTTTTATCATTCATACCAGCACGCAAGCAGCCTCTTTTTTTTTTTTTTCCACTGGTAGTGGGGATTGAACTCATGACTGTGTGCTTGCGAGGCAGGTGCTTATTCTGCTGAGCTAAATCCCCAGCCTGAGAGCGTCCTCTTTTTGACTTGCCCTCATCGGTCGCCTTCCCCACTTGGCTACTCCCTTAACCCTGAGGCAGGAAGATTGCAAGAGTGAGGCCTGCTGGCTACAACGCCAGTTCAAGGCTAATCTACAAGACCTTGGCTCACCTCCACCCCTAAAAAAAAGGAACCAAGAAAAAGTGAGACGTGGAGAATCAGCGTCAGCCCTCCTTGCACATGGCTCAGAGCTCTGGGGGAAGCCTGGCTCTGCCGAAGGTGGGATGGTGTCCACATCTGGGCTTCCTTGGAGCCTCGTGATACTGCAGAAGCCAACGTGGCAAATGTTGCTTGTTCCCATTTTGTAGATGTGGAAACTCACCCCTGGCACCTCCTCACCCTGAGCCTCAGTCGCAGCTGTAAACGGTCCACGCTGGCTGGCCGGCTGGCTGTGGGGCCTGGCTTGCGGCTGGAGTCCACGGCCAGCAGACAGCTCAGCTGGCTCGAAGGGTCCCTGAAGGCTGTCTCCCGGTCGGATGTCAGGCTGCTCCTCTTCTGGGGGCAGGGGTTGGGGCAGGTGCTTCCCTTCTGCTTTGCTCCCGGTCTCAGAGCTCCTGCCTCAGCCCCTCTCCCCCGGTGTCTCCGGGGCTGCCCTAAAAGCCCAGACAGACCAATTACAAGGAGCAGCAGAGGGAAGAGCAGTGCTGGGGACCTGGCAGAGTCACCTCAGGACACAGCCGTGTGCCCGCCGGCACCAGCAGGCTCCCTGACAAACCAAAGCCTTTCAGTTTCCTTCCCCTCCCCTTCGCTTGCCCCTGGAGAATAAACCAGCCAGGCAGCAGGCGGTGAGCAAGGAAGCCAGCAGCCAGAGGTGAGCCTCCTCCGAGCCCACGGAACTGGCTCTGCAAGAGCCGGGCCCTGGCTGGCACACAGCCTCCCAAGAGCACTGTTACCCAGGAATAATATGCATGCAGATTTATTTCCTCACCGCTGGGCTTCCAGCTGAAGTGCCTGTTTGGCTCTGCCCTGCGCTGGCAGGAGGAAAGCCTGGCATGAAGGTTTCAGCAAAGCTGTGAAGATTTAGGTTTTTGGGCTGCTGAGTGCCTACTGTGCCCAAGAAGCAGCCGGGACTTCCACGGCTCAAGACTTCCTGCATGCCTATGTGTGGATTGAGCCCGGGCCTTTGGGCTGAGCTACAGCCTCATTTCTTTTTAATTGTTTTAAATTTTAAGACAAGGTTTCATTAAGTCACTAAATTGCCTAGGTTCGTATCAAACTTGCAATCCTCCTGCCTCAGCCTTCCAGAGTGCTGGGATTACAGAGGGGCACCACCACATCCAGCTAGGTCCAAGATTCTTGTTCCTAGTCTCTAGAGGAGTGTCTGACCAGTAATAACGCTCCAAGCTGACATGGACACTGCATTTATTTTCCCTGGGATGATTTACATAGGAACTCGTTCAATTCTCTCAATAACCCTGTGAAGTAGATACTGCTCTTCGTCTCCATTTTACAGATGAGGACACTGAGGCCCGGTGGAGTCGAGGAATTGCAGGGGTTGTCAGGGATGAGGGAAGATCTAGAAATCAGGTCTGGTTGTCTGAACACAAGCCTGGTCTCCATAAACCACAGAGCTGTTCTTGGATGCCTTTCCTGTTCATGAAGCGGTGAGGCGCGGAGGGGCTGGGACAGACACCTGAGGATGTGGAACAAGGCAGAGACTTGGCTGTGGGTCCTGATCCGGAGATTCAGTGACAAGCTCCAGACCCCTCATGTCAGCGGCTGGGGCAGAAAAGTGATTTTACTGCCTTGCATGCTGGGAGTCCTGGTGTGGGTCTCGGGAATCAAACAATGTCACCAGGGCTTAGTTTCTCTTTTGGCCCTGCTCACCAGTAGCTTTTTGTCCTCGTGGCAGGAAGGGGGCACAGAAGTTGTCAACTTGGTCACTGCTCAAAGGGCGCCTGCTGAGACACCAGGTAGAGCTGAAAAACACCAAGTGCTCTGCTTGCGAGCTGTGCTTGCCAAGCTCTGTGCCTTGGTACATGACAGCCGTGACCCGGAGGGACATTTTTCATCTGCCGGGAGGAATCCCCGTTCCTTTACATACAGGAGACACTGTACAGGAGAGAATGGTAATCCAGGCTCCCGAGGCCAGGACCCCATCCCAACGCCTGGCAGATTCATCCCATCTACACATGAATATTTACAGAACCGCTATTCACGGAGTAATGCTGCAGACTCCCTGCCCTCCTGAAGGTTACATTCCATGAAAGCAGGGATTGGATTTGATTGGGCCTATGTTCATGCTTGAACCAATCATTGTTGCCAGAGGAGTGAGTGTATACTATGATTGGCCTAGCAAGGCCAGGGTCCCACCCATTTGATTAACTGACTCATCAGGACCAATTGGAACAGCTGAGGGCTTGGCTGCAGCAATCACTGCTGAGTGGGACCCTTAGGGAAACCATGATCCTCCCTTTCCTTGGCCAATAACTTTCCTTCAGGCCTTAGGAGACCCCTGGGCCCCAGAACACTTTCGGGAGAGGAACTGGGGTATCCGCAAAGAGCTCGGTCATTGGTTTATCACAGGTGGATCTCCCTCCTGTCCTGCAAGAGCGGGGTCAGAAGTGCCAGCATAACTTTCGGTTAGATGGCCCCACAGCTGTGAGGTGTAGGGCATTTTCCCATCTTGCTGGGCACACTGATTCCAAAGCACCCAAGCAGAGCCCACCATGCCCTGAACCAGAAAGGCGCACCCCACGCAGAGAGCACTGCCTGCACAGCCTCTCACCTGCCCAGCCTGGGGCATCATGGAGCCTCGATTTCCATCTCCCGATCCCTGGCCCTCCCGTGCCTGGAGGTCCCACCCGCCTCCTGCAGCCCTGTGCTGTGTCTCCTGGCTTCTCACGTCCGGTAGCAGCTTCCAGTTTCCCAAGTACTTCCAGGAAGTGTTGTTACCCTCAGTGGGTGGGTATCATCCGCTCCCTGGGGCTGTCCTTTGTCCTCGGGCATCACTGTCCGTGCTGCCCGAGGTCAAGCCCCAGGGCCTGGCTGCCTCTGGAGGGAGTCCCAACCTGGCCATGTGTCTGGGGCTGGGGAACAGGGCAGGAGTGGCCCTGGGATGCTCTGCTGACTGTGTGACCAGACCTAGGCACCCAGGACCTTCTAGTCTGTGAGCTCAGCATTTCACTGTTAAAACGCAGCTCTCTGCCTGTGGAGAGGAGGAGGCACATGCTTCACCTTGACCCCTCCGCTCACCTTTGTGGCTCAAGCCCAGCCCAGTGGAGGTCAGCAGAGCAGGTGTGACTCAGGCAGGCCAGCAGCTGGCTTCCCATTCCTCATTCACTGATCCAGTCAGGCAACGAAGATTTATTGAGCACCTACTTTCTACCAAACGCTGGGCTAAGCCTTGGGGATACTGTGGTCATCCCATAGGCTCTGCTCTCATGAAGCTTTCAATCTTATGGGCAGAGAGAGATGTACAAACATACAGTTGTAATGCTGCGTTTTAACATCTAGATGCAAAAGAGACCCCTCCCAATATCTATCTGGGGTTGGAAACAGAAGGCTGCCCGGTAGATGACATCCAAGCTGAGACCTAAAGATCCGAGGAAGAGCCAGGCAAAGCACAAAGTGTTTTGTGGGCAGAGGCGAGAGGACATTCATTCATCCAGTAATCATTCATTTAACAAATACTTTCCGGCCCCCACTACCTGTCAGGGCCTGTGTTCTGGACCCCGGGGCTGCTACACTGGCGATCCGGGCGGACAAAGGCCCTGGCTCACTGCGTGCAAGTGCTGGCGGAGCGTGGCCATTTGGGGAATCAAAGATGTTTGCAGGCCACCAGGAGATAGGACAAGGCGGTGGCCTCTCTCTTGCGAGAGTCCCCAGGTCTCAGCCTCCGTCCTCCTCCTGCGAGCCTGGCAGAGCCCCAAGCCTTCTCATGCCAGCCAGCTGTGGAGGTCACGAGGGGAGCTTGTGCTGTGTGTTAATAGCCAGGCCAAAGGCCTGTGGGCAGCGGTGCTAATTACAGTGACGAATGGCTTTAATTTACTTGGAAAGAGTAATTCGCATCACTGTGTAGTGACAGCGTGGCTCCAGCGGCTGCCCCCGCCCTCCTGTCTGGTGCCACCCAAGTCTTCAAAATCTCTCCGTGGGTCTTGGTCGTCTGGTCTCCTGGAGCCCAGCACCTTGACAGCCCATCCCCATGTCTGTGTGGGTCTCCCTGCCGCTCCCTGGGTCTGAAGGAGCCTTCACTACTCATGAGATGTGGGGCTGTGGCTGGTCAGGGCAGGGAGACCTTCCTGTCCCACTGAGTCACCTCTGCTGAAGCCTGTTGGGGTCTGTGCCTAGACCCCCAATCTCCCAAACAGGTGCACGGCAAAGGCTCAAAGGGATGAGACAGGCGGCATGATCTTCAGGGCTGCAGGAGGAGTGAAGTCCTTGGCAGAGCCCGGAACTCTGCCAGCCGCCCGCTGACTGACGCTGGGCGGCCCGTATTTACCCAGAACAAGCCAGGAGCTGAGTGGACAATGGCGGAAACCTGAGCGGGACCTCGGGAGGGGCTCAGGGACCCCTCAGAGCAACAGATGATGCTAAGTAAGGAAAACTATCCAGGACGTCTCCCGGTGGCCTCAGCTGTGGCCTGTCTTGCCCCCTGAGGTGTCCCTCGTTCTCAGTTCAGCCATGTCCAGGCCACGCCACAGCCCCTGCACGTGTATTCAGCCTCAGTGGCTCCAACAGAAGGACAGGGAACTCCTGATCCCTGGCTCTTGCCTCCTGCAGCCCTCGCCTCTAGCCAAAGTTATTTTGTGTGGCCGTTGCCTTCTGACCACCTTCCGACTCTGGAGCAGGACAGGGACCTTCCCGGGCTGTGTGGTGAGCGAATGGTTGGCTCTCACCCTCCACCCCGTGTGCCTCCATCCTCGTAACAAGGTGCATTTGGGTTTTGTGCTTTCCTCCCCCAGACCTTGAGCTTCTTTCTTTCTTTCCTCCCAGGCAGTGTCAGTAGGTGACAGGTGGCCAGTGTCTTCATTCTGCAGCCAGGGAAATGCAAGGCCACCTGCACAAGGCTGACTGGCTTCGAGGCCTGGCTGGCTGAGTCCAAGGTTGTCACACTGAAGCAAGGACATGGAGAACAGAGTGCTCCTGCTCTGGTGGCCACAGAAACCGGAGCCCTGGCTTTTAGGGCTGGTGGAAGCCTCCGACATGAGCCTCCCTGATTGCTGCCATCTCCCTGGTTCTCCCCGGAGGAGGGAGCAGGGAGTGACAGTCTTCCTGAAGTCTATACCCAGGGACGCTCCCTCTGCACCCAGACTGCTCCCCATAGGGCCATTGGGTGGGGAGCAGGGGCAGCTTCTCAGAAGTTCGCTCCGTCTGCCAGGCCCGATCTGGCGCACTCCCCAGACACCCTGGTCTCTCCTGGCACTGGGATCACCTTACTCAAGCCTGGCCCTGGCCTTGGGGAAGATGTGGTGTTTGCTTTGGCCACGCTGCCCTGTTGCATGCTTGCTGGGGCGGGCAGCCCCTGGGCAGCATGTCCTTGGGAGCTCTTTGCTCAGCAAGCTGAGTGTGAACTCTGCTGGGTGCAGAGCACAGGGGGTGGGGGTTGTTTTTGTTTTTGTTTTGTGTGGGGTGGAGTAGGCTGTGTTTTTTATTTATTCTTTTTGCAGGGGAGAAAAAGAGTACTCCGTGTACCAGTCCTTCAGCCCAATTAGGACAACAGGGATAATCAGGGAGGGAAGAGGCACTGTGACCAGACAGGGGAGGCAGTGAGCTAGGGGACCAGACTGTCACCGAGAGCAGTGGCCTCAGCTGTGTCATTGGCTGTTTAGGAGGAGGCAGCTCACATCTCTCCGAGCTCTGGTTCCTCTACTTACAATGTGGGAGAGGAAGGGACCCCCGGTCCTCTAACCCAGTCCTTTCCCTGTCTGGCTGAAGGATTAGCAGGTGGAGTCTTTTTTTCCTCGGTAGAGAAAAACCAAAGTCTCTCTGGTTCTGAGAATTAATTCCCAGCCAGGGGCACAGCCTAGAATGGGGCAGAGTGGTCCATGGGTTCTCAGGGGACGCCCAGCTTTTGCTAGAGGTGCTGGGGCCAGAGCCGGATGAGTTCTCATGACCAGCAAGTTGGTCCCCATCCCGGATCAGACCAGACACTGCGGTAATTGACACCTGCTGTGGGGGAGCAGGTGGCTTAATCAGTATGCAAGGCCGCTGTTGCAAAGTGCCTGAGAAAAACTTATTAATTTTCCCTCTACAAAGACCGAGAGTTCAACAGTAATCACAGTATCAAGTCCTAATAATAATAATTAAAAAATGCCGCCATTGGAAATAGTGGTTGGGACTCTGGAGAGTTCAGCGGGGAAGGATTGTATTAAGATAAAGGAGATTATAACCCTGGGGACATTAAAGGTTGTCATTGTCTAGTAAATCACATGGGGGGGGGGCTCTGCACTGCTACATTCCAGTGCGGGAGCTGGGACCAGGTGTGACCTCGCACCTGCCACCTGCATACTCTGCCTCCCTCTTGGAAACAGGTGGCTGGGGACAAACTCAGGACCAAGGTGCCCCTGCAGCCCAACCTGGCCTGAGGAGTAGGTGGGGACTGGGTACAGATTCTGCAGGACGGAGACCGGTGCTCTCAGCTGGATTCTTACAGAACGGGCTGACAGGGAGGCCCTGAAGCATTTGTCTTAGCCGAGTAAGGTGGTACACTCCTGTAATGCCAGCCCTCTGGGGAGGCTGAGACAGGAAGATTGCAAATTTGAGCCCAGACTGGGCAATTTAGTGACTTATTAAGAACTCATCAAAAATAAAATAAAATAAAAGGGCTGGGAATGTAGGTTAGTGTGAAGGTCCTGAGTTTAATCCCCAGTATTGAAAGAAACAAAGAACAAAAACCATGTGCCCAGCAGAAGATTTCTCTGGGAAACAGGTGGTGATTCCAGGTCTCTTGAGCTGCTGGCATCTTCGCAATAAGATGGAGTCCAGGGCTGAAGCCCTGCCCCGCCTGCCAGACAAGGCTGATCGGTGTCCCAACTGTCAGAGGGGGTCCCCCTCCTTGGGGACTTGCTTGGGGACTTGCAGTGAGGCATTGCTGAGACAAGCCACACGTCCACAGGGACAGACCCCCATGGCCCAGGCAGCTCTTGCCAAGCACTGATTGCTGAGTGCGGTGCAGGGCAAAGCCAGCGGGTGGAGTCCCTCTTATTTAGCATCTTCATTTGAGCCACAAGAGAAGTTGCGCCAGCCCTGAAGATGTGGTTGGATTTGAAAGTGCTACTGGCCCGGACCGGAAGACACAAGTTGTCAGTGACTGAGAGAGAGTTTATAATGGGCGTCCTTTGTCGTTATCGAGGGGCGGTGCAGCCTGCAGTGGCTCTTCTGTGTCTTAGCTGTGCGTCTGTATGCACATTTGTCTGTTTCTCTGTGCACTCACTTTGTTATTACAGAATGGTGGTAGGGGTATCCAGCCCATATGGTGGTGAGGATCAATTACAGCCTGTGCCTAAAGAGCTGTAAATGATAAAGACTCCCTTCTCTGGTGTCCTCTTTGCCCTGTCTAAAGTCACACAGTGAGTAGAGGCCCAAACTCCCAGCCGTCGCTGCTCCCTGCTGTCTGTCCCTCCACCAGTGCTGGGTGGTAGCTCAGAGCTTGGCCCCGGGCGGGAGAGCCTGGGGTTTTAATCTGTACTTCCCCCGCTCTGGGCTTCCTGCCTATAAACTGGACAGTCCCTCATCCAGGAGTGACTCTCCCACAGAGCAGCCAGGGCAGCAGCGTCCCGGGGGTCTGTGCGCCCCGACTCTGCCTGGGACTGCTCTGGAGTCGTCCAGCGGACGCTGAGAGGAGGCGAGAGGGTGCTAAGGGGAACGTGGCCGTGTGGAGATGAACATGGGGCGGTGAAGTCGCTGAGGTGGTGGCTTTGCCAATTAATATGCCCAGGTGGTGGGAATGTTTTAAAGTCTGCTAATCTCAGCAGCAGAGATAAATTCTGGGCATGGGAGCTCACAGAGGAGGGCAAAGGTGGGTGGCTCGGGGATGGAGGTGCCAGGTAGCCCGACTCAGAGGTCGGCTTCCCAGGGGAGGGTGGCCAGCAAGGTTGTCCCAAGGCTCTGTGCCCACCAGGAGACCCAAGGCAGAAACTGGTAGGAAGTGGGGACCCAGGGCTCAGTGCGGTGCTCAGCCGGGCTGGAACCTTCTGGAAGTGGGGTCCTTGTCTGCACTGTGTGGAGTAGACAGCAGAGGCTGCAGCTGGGGGGCTGCAGGGAGTGAGCTTGAATAACGGGGGGTGGGAAGTAGGGGGTGGCACCTGTGGCCTCTGCACTTTTCTTTCAGGAGGGAAAGATGCCTGTCACCAAGCTGGTGGCGTGGGGCGCCCCACAGAGGAGGTGAGCTCTGGGCCTCTTCTAACCAGCATCCAGGCGGCCTTTGGGACTCAAAGAGCAAGCAGGGCAGAGACGGCAGCCTGTCCTTCCAGGGGACTTCGGGAGCCTCCGTTTGGGCAAAGTGGATTCTCTGCTGCCTCATACTGCCAGTGGCCAGGCTGGGGGCCAGAGGAGGGCTTCACCTCTCCACCCTCCTGCCCGCCGTCTCATTGCCCAGCACCAAGGCCTGTGTCGCCCAGCTTCTCCCTGAGCTCTCCACTCAGCCTTTCCCTGTTGGCTCGTATCCGCCCCCAGGTAGGGGAGCCCATCCTCAGTGGCCATGTCCCTCCCGTCTCCCCCAGAGGCCCAGAGCTGAGAGTCCGTGCCTGTGAAGCCAGCCAAGATGAAAAGGCTTTCCAAGTGCCCAGCGTAGTTATTAATAATGTCTCTGGGCTCTGAATGCCTCTTTAATTCCTCTGCTTAAGCCACTCTGGAATCCATAACACTTGCCCCTTCGCCTGTGGTGATTCCACTCCCTTAATGGCCTTTTATGAAGGGACCTTATTGAAAGCTTCTCCCCAGCCTGAGTAAATCATGTCCTCCGGGCCATCCTTGCCTGCAGTTTTATTAACTTCTTACAAGAAGTCAGAGGAACCTGAGGGAGGCCAGTGTTTCCTTTTGTTCTGTCCTGCATGGTCCCAGCATTGCCCTTCAGCTGGCTGGGGTCACGGAGGAGGCGGCCGGGAACCTCGGAAATCAAGGGCACTGGCTGGTTACCTGATGCATTAGGAGTGAGCGTGGCACTTGGTGGCAGGGAAGCAGAATCAGAACCGGGCACTGGGCCCGGTACTGGGAACTGGCTGGAACGGAGGACACAGGAATGCAGGCTGTTAGTAGCCGGGGAGACTGCAGGGAGGTGGGCCATGTGGAAACTCTGTACTTTCTCTTCAGTTTCTCTATAAAGCTACAACATTCTACAAAAAAATGTTAATTTTAAAAAGGCAAAGGAGACCCCAGAACCTACAAGTGCCAGAAGAGAATCAAGAGATTTCTCCCCCCCCCGTATCTGGGAAATCAAAGGTGCACAGCTTTGGAATGGGGTTCAAGGGGCCTAGGAGGGGAGCAGATGGGAGCCGGGGAGGAGAGGGGATAGGGGATGGGTGTCCGGGGAGGAGGAGGGGGCTTCTTAAGGAATCCTGGACTGTCTCTGCCGCCAGCTCCCTGGGATTTACGCATGGAGGTCCCACAGAGGATTATGTCAGATTTCGCCCAACCCTGAACTCTCAAAAGTGCCAGCTTCTCTCAGGCTGGTCAGGGGAGGTCAGGAACTCAGGAGCTCTGCAGGGCCACGATGCATGTTTGTGACCACAGCACAACGCAGTGGGAAGGGCTGAGGGTCCCACAGGCATCTCCAGCCTCTGCACTGCTGACCGCAGAAGTTTTGCAAGTTAGTCTGGAGCTAGGAAGAGGACCCCACCACCACCATGCGTGGCTCTGGGAGGAGCTGCCATCCCTGAGTCCCACCAACCAGGCCATTGAAAGAGGAACCTGAGGGCCCCTCTCCTGCTCCCGCTCTGGGAAGTGGACTGAGCACCAGATCAGGAGTCCAGAGCAAGCTCCTCCCACCTCCCCTCGATGGGTTCCAGCCCTGCTTCTGACTGTGGCCAGGAGAAAGCAGCCCCAGCTAGGTGTGGGGGTGCACATCTGTAATCCTAGCACTCTGGGAGGCTAGGGCCGGAGGATCGCAAGGCAGAGCCCAGCCTGGACAAATTAGCCACAGTGAGACCCTGTCTCAATCAGCCAATCAACCTATAATTGATTCATTAGAAGGCTAGGGACACACAGTTCAGGGGGTAGGACCTGGCTTCAGTCCCCAATACCTGTAACAACATGGCTTCACCCTGTACCCCACCCCCCCATACATTCTCCCACATTAGATCTGGAGGCTAGTCTGACCCTCACCTCTTCCCCTGTCAGGGGTGGCACCAGCTGGTGCCAAGCCCTGGAACGGGGCTTTGCAGGGTACGCCTCACAGTGCCCCATCTGAATACAGCCCTCCTCTGCTTCCTGTCCCCTGCTCTGAGCAAGAGTCTGTTTGCTTATTTACATCACCGGTCCCCTCTCTGAGCCCCTGTGGATGGCGTTGACTTCAGCTGTTTTGACTTTGTGGTGGGGCAAAGCACAGCCTTATGATCATTTGGGATTTCACCTGCAGAGCAGTGTCAGCAAAGCACGGGACAGTCCACCTTTATTATAAAAAGGGCATTGTGCAGATGATCCTGCCCGGCCGTCAGCCAGCGTGTCAGCCTGTGACTGTTCCCAGCATGCCTAAGGCAGGCCCGGCCCGGCCATGTTTCTCGGTTGGCTCTGTTGATCATTTCCAGCTGACAACATTTCCAGCTTGCAAGTAAGGCTTGATGGCGCTGCGGTCCATCGGGGGTTGAGGAGCACGTGTGCGTTCCTGCTGTTTCCTACAGCAGCTCCGGATGCACTCCAAGGCCGGCACGCAGTGGATGTCGTTAAATAGCTGTTGAATGGGCGAAGGACTCAATCAGGTGAACAGGCTTGGAGGTGTCCGTCATTTCCCCAGCATCACGCAGCTCGAATCAGGTGGAGCTGCAGTTCATACCCAGCTCCCCTGCGCTGCCCGGTGTCGCTTGAAGATGCCGGAAGGAGCCAGTCTCAAGCTGAACCCTGTACCCGTCTCTTGCCCATGTGTTGGGACAAAATATCGGGGGCACACACACCCTACAGGAGAAAGGTTTCGGTCCAGGATCAGCTGGCTGCAAGGCACAAACATGGCAGAAGGGCGGAGGAAAGCTGCCCATCTTATGGCAGCCAGAAAGCAGGGAGAGGGAGAGGAGCACACCCCAGGTTACAGCCCAGTGACCCACTCATCTGGGGTCCCTAGCCATGAACTCATCTGTGGTTAGTCCCCTAGGAGCACAGCGCCCTGTGACCTTCCCAAAGCCCCGCCTCGGACACGGGAGCTTTCAGAGGAGTTTGAGCCCCAAACTAACAGCACAGATGCTGAGGACAGCTCCAGCCCTAGGGCCTTTGTGCTGCTGCCCCTGTAACACGGATTAAACTTCCCAGGGCATTGGGGCAGGTCGGAGTCGGTCTGGGGTGTGACCCTGGCTGGGGCACCCCCTCGGTGGCCTGGGCTCTCTCTTCTTCCCTGCTGGTAACCGCTGGCTGATCCGGTGGGCATGGACCACAGGTCAGCTCCTCAGCCCTGCTCAGAGGGAGCAAGCAGGGCAGGACAGTGCTTCCGCCTGCACTATCATCCATACTCGGGCAGGAGAGACCCTGAATCTCTACCCCCACCAGGCCTGTCCTGTGTTCAGTGGCTTCCGTTCTGCTCACAGATCTCTCTTCTGGACCTAACAAGATCCGCCCCTTCTTCCAGATCCTTCTCATCTGGAGACACCCTCCCGTGACCCCTGACCTCTGACCCTTTTGCCCCGTGCAGCCCAACCTCTGCCCAACCCTCCTCCCCTCCCCCACGCTGGGGATGGAGCCCAGAGCCCTGTTCTCACAGCTGGCACGTGCTGTCATCACAGCTCCTCAAGGTCCAGGTCTCAGTTCCACCGTCACCTCTTAGCCCTTTCCTGACACCTCCGCCCTGTTTTTCTCCTGCATTATCCTCATTCCTGAGTCTAAATCCAAGATTACCTCAGTTTCTTATAATGTATTCATTTCATGTCTGTCTCCCACCAGAATGTCAGGCAGCTCCAAGAGAGCAGGGACAGTGTTTGTCCTCTGCTCTGACCCCGGGATCCTGACTGGTGCATGCCTCAGAGTGGGTGCCCAATACACGTTTGTTGAATGAATGAATGAGTGAATGAACAGACGAATGCTTCATCTCATGATCTCAGGGACTTCCGGGGGCCTCCCGGCTGGGCAGTTCCTTGCCTCCTGTTCCAAGGCTCTGATGTGCCAATCCTGGGGAGGGAGGAGAAAGGGGGATGAGGTCACTCCCAGCCTGTGCTGAGCCTTGGGGTGACAGCCACTTGGAGGGAGATGGATGCACCTGCCCAGGGCAGCTGCCCCAGGAAGCAGCTTCCTATTAATAACAGCAGTAGCACCTGTCAGGGGCAGGAGTCAGCACACCGGAGACAGAAAGGCGCCCCCTCCACACTGAGCTGGAGCTCCCGATGGGGAAACGGTGCCCTGCTTTTAGGAAACAGTGTTGCTTTTTATTGGCATGACTGCTCAGTGGGTCTGGGGCAGGTCCCATGCATGAGGACTTCTGCCCTAGCTGGGTAGACCTGCCAGTCCCCAGCAGGTGCAGAAGGGTGTCCCCTCCCATCTCTCACCTTGACAGACAGGGCAGAGTCTGGGCCCTAAGGCTGCAGAGAAGTTCCCAGACTCCGCTTGCTCCTGCCTCTGGGGTGGTTACTGGGGACAAACCTAAAATGAGTTTGGGGGTGGGGAAATACAGGTGTGCGGCTGCACAGTGGCTGTTCCAGGTGGGGGCAGCGGGCCCATCCAGATGCTCCTGCCGCCTGGCTTAGCCTGGAGCTGGGGGCGGGGTGGTGGCGGACAGGGTTCTGAGGAGCTGGCAGAGCCTTGACAGGAGAAAGTGGAGCTGTTCTCTGTCCGGCAAGAAGCCCTGTCACACTGTTATTTTTAGGGAAAATGGCTGCTTGCCACCTGCTGGGACACCTTCTGCTCGCTGAACCCTGTGCCTCCCTGCAGCAGCCAGGGACACCCCCACATACACACTGCGCCCCACACCCCACTGTGCTCAGGTCTGGCACTCCAGCTGACCCACATACCACGGCCTGCCTGGAGCCTCACCCACCCCTCCAGCCCCTGCCCAGCCCTGCCTGTCTTTGTCCCTAAGCTAAGTCCTGAACCCCAGCCCTGAGCCCTTTGGTCCAGGCCTGTCTACACTGCATGATCCTGGGATATGCTAGCTCTCCAGGCGCTTTCCAACGACCCCAGCACATCCGCTCCGGCCTTACCCACGAGCCCCTCCCTGCCCCCAAAGCTCAGCCCAGCTTCCTAGTCCCTGGTATCCTCTGAGGGAAGCCCCGAGGGAGCTCAGCATTGGGGCTGGCATTGACCTGGAGTCTTCCTGCCAGTTGCATCCGAGCCGATAGAGAGCGCCATGACCAGGTCCCTAACACCCGTGCATCTGCGGCTGGCGGGACACCGTACACTGTGCGAGAGCCATGTCGCGCTCCTGCAAGGGGTGGCCCTGGGGTTCTTGGGTAGCCACCTCTGTGCTGGATGGGGTTCAGGGTGACTCCGCGAGGCCCCGAGTGTGACTGTTAGCACTCGCCCTGCTTTCCGTCCATCCCCCACGCAGGCCACTTCCCAGGACCTTGGAGCACAAGCCCAAGGCAGTACCCATCTCCTGGGCCGCTTCCCTGCCTCAGGCCCTGGGCTGAGCCCATACCTCCTGACCTCACCAGGTGGCCTGCCCACATCGTGCACAGGTCAGGCACACACCCTGCATAGAGGGTGCATGTGGTCCAGCTTGGTGCAGAGTTACAGCCCATGAAGCCTACTTAGCGCTCGAGTCACGCTCCTCCCACCCAGTGTGCAGGCTCAGGCGCTGCTATCTCCCCTCTGGCCTCCAGGGGGCGCGCCGCCCTCCCCGCCGGAGCCTTTCCCGGAGTAGTCCCAGCCCAGGCTCCCAACAAGCAGGTGGGAACTTTGCTTTATATTTAGACTGATTTATTATTGAAACGACTTGAATCCGTTTCAAAGTAAGTGAAATGCGAAGAGATCTTCAGCTCCAGGCTCATAAATCAAGGGAAACACAAAGAAAGGGGGAAACAAAGAAATCACAGCGGCTTGGAAAGAGACGGGCTTGTGTGGCCCGCATAGGAGAGCGCAGAGCCTGAGATCTGAGAGCTGGAGCCCAGAGCGGGCCCTGGAGTGAATCTCCTCTCCAGCGGCTGGGGAGCTCGGCCCAGGAGCTGTCCCTCCCCCTGCCGCCGTACTGGGTGAGAGGCTGGACTCTCTATAGCTTGGGGTGGATGACATCTGGACCTCTGTCCTTGTCCATGTTCCAGGCTTTCTGGCAACAGAAGGTGGGGATGTCTCGGTGGGATGTGTTCTAGAACTGGACACAGGGGCAGGGTCTCTGGATCCTGGTATCAGTGGACAGATGTGATTGTCGGTGTGGCTGGGAGGTCATGAGGCTGCTCAGAGCCCTGCTTTGTGTGTCCCTGTGCGTGCGTGCGAGCGTGCATGTGTGTATGTGCATGTGTGTGCCCAAGCGTCCAGCCAGGCCTGGCCTGGAATATCAAATCCAACCCAGATAAAAGGGAACTGCTGGCTGCCAGCTCTGTTACCCTGCAAGCTGGGCTGCTTCGCCCTGGTGCCCGGCTGCCCGCAGCTCTTAGCAACATGGAGGCTCCCTCTGCCGCCCCATAGCAGCACCTGCCCAGGCCACCCGCCTCCTGCCTCAGGACACAGGACCACTCCTGGGGCAGGGTGTCCCTCAGAGATGTAGGCCAATTGCCAGCTGCAAGGGACAGCTTGCCAGCACAGCCTGGGGGTGGAGCCCATGCCAGGACAGCAAGGACAGAGCACATCACGAAGGGTGGCAGATGCCAGGGGCAGAGGCAGAGAATCTGCCCAGCAACACCCAGGAGGTCAGAGGGAGGCAGCGCCCCATAGCCCAGGCAGGAAATCCAGGGGGTGCAGCTGTGCGACACCCACAGGTCAGAGGGACACGGCTGACGTCTCTGGTGGTGGTGGCGATCAGTGGCAGGAAAGGTGCTTCCAAGCTCGTGGCAAGCTGGCTCATTTGTGATTTCACCCAGGTCCTCTACCAGATCTGCAAAAAACCCACTAAACATCGCTCACCGTCTGTCATTTTCATTTTGCTTTTGTCTTCAGAATAAAGAGAACCAGAAACTCCTGAGGAGGTTTTTACACATCCGAATCTCAGTCTCTCCGCCCTTTCTTCATGACTCTGCCTCTGTCTTTGTCTCCTGGCCCTGCTGCAGGTCGGTGGCCGCCCACCTGGAGGTCCGGGTCTCTGCCACTCCCACGTGAGCCTCAGCTGCGCCTGAGTCTCCCACTTCCGCCTGCCTGGGCTCCAACAGCCTGCAGATGGACAGAATCCATAAATCACCGTGGCAAGGGGCCCTGGGCAGGGCAGGGCCAGGCCGGTGAGGCACTGACCCTGCACCTGCCTGGGAGTCGGGGTTCCATCCATGGGGCCCAGGGCTGCTCTCCCTGCCTGGTTCAGCAAAGCATCTGGGCTGCGGTGCCAGGGTTCCAGGCTCTCTCGGGTGAGTGTTGTCCAGTTCCACAGAAGGCGGGACAAGAAGAAATAAGCTGAAGCTAAAGCCAGTCGGATCGAGAGGAGGCCAGAGGAAGAACTTAGTGGCATGAGAACCAGTGCTCAAAGGAGAAGGCCCTTGGCTAGGAGAGAGGACAGCTGGGCGGACTGTCTGTGGGGTACACACAGGGCTGCCTGGAGGTGGGTGGACAAGGCTGTCCTCTGGGGACAGGAGTCTTTGCGTTGTCCCAGGGGATGGTGGAGTCAAGGGAGCACAGACGTCACCAGCCGCTTTGGACCCCTGAGCCTCCCTCTGCCAGGCTGTGTGATTTTGACCAAGACGCTCCGGCTGGCTGGTCTCCACCTGGCAAGCAGGATCTGTGCTTCTTCACCGATATCATGAGGTCTGGAGGGCTTGGCAAGGACTCGCCATCAAGCTGTCATTATCTGGCAGGACACTCAACCTACACCTCTGTGTCTGCAGCTGTAAGATCAAACACTTAGCTCTCGCTCATCCAGAACCCAGCCATCAGGCCCCTGATGTGTGCCAGGCTCAGCCGAGGCACCAGAGAGCAGCAGTTCACATGGCAGACACGATCCTGTCCTCAGGGAGCTCACATTCTAAAGGAGATGAGAGAGACAAACAGCAGACAGATGGGCTCTGAGAGATGCTAAAGGTGGGGTGCAGGGATGGGGTGGGAGAGGCTGCTGAGATGATGACAGGTGAACAGAGAACTTGATGACATGGAGGAGTGAGCTGCTCAGGTGTAGGGAAGGAACACAAGGCACCCGGCACAGCTGGTGCAAAGGCCCTGAGGCAAGCACTTGCAAGGTGAGTTTGAAGAGCAGCAGGGAGGTGTGTGGATGGATGGAAGAGGAACAGGAGGCTGGTTAGAGAGACTGTTGAGGAGGAAACGGGTAGTTCAGGTAAGTGCTTCATCTATCTGCAGGAAATCCAGTGTCCTGCAGAACAGTTCACCTGCAGGGGATGCTATTTGGTCACAACATTCTGGACCTTGAACTTCCAGCTGCGTCTACCTGTTCGGGGCCTGGAGACCGGCAAGCCTCCGGCATCATCCGCTTAGAGCTGCCTATTTCTGCCCTGTCTCTGATCCATGGCAGTCAGCCATGGCTTTTCAATGCAAAAACATTCTTTGTTGCTATAAATGGAGAGGAGTTTAATGCCTGCAATCTCGTCCCAGCCCACAGCTTTATCTTTGTTTTGTAAATGTGACAGTGAGCTCCCGGAGAGTCTATGGTTGCTGGCAGGACGCAGGCCATATGGTGCAGCGGAGAGGGATTGTGTTGACCCCTGCTTTGTGAGCAGTTTTGGACATGTGTGAGTTTCAAAATGAGTGACAGTCCTGGGGTCTTTCCCCTGAAGGCCATTGCCAGGGGTATTCGGAATGCCAAGGTGAACATGTAGCCTGTACACCCCTGCCTCCCTGACTGCAGCTGTGGCAGACATCACTGATCAATCACAGAGCTCCCTCATGCTGAGCACAGATGTAGCTTCAGTTCTGGAAAGCCAACATGGGGACGGTTTTATAAGAGGCAACGTTTGCCAGCTCAGCTGCAAGAACAAGTTGTCCTATGGACGACTCCTTGGGGGGTGGGGGGGCAGCAACAATAGCCTGATGTCTGGACTTGGAACCCTGTCCTTGACCCTTGGTAGCGCTCTCTGCCTGATTATAAATGCGCCGTTACTCTGGCACCTGAAACAAACTCGGTACAGCCCCGAGAGCTGGCTTCTGCTCGCTGCGTCACTTGTCTGGCCTGCAGGTGCTCAGAGCGGTCTGGTGTTTGATCCCTGGCAGGATTTGTTCCGGCTGCCAGCTATGGATCAGGCCCACGACTGGTGACCCACACAAGAGCTGGAGCCAGTCCCTTCCTGGGCTCCGGCGTGCAGGTCAGCTCGGTGATCGGAAAAGCTGCGTGCTGCACAGCCATGGGGCCGGGGACATAGCTCAGCAGCACAGAGCCGGCCTGGCAAGCACAAGGTCGTGAGTTCGATTCCCAGAACCAAAAAAGCAATCTGACGGAATTGAGATGGGTCTGAAAGCACAGGAAAGGATGGAGTGGGGAGAAGAGAGAGAGGAGGGAGGGGGGTCCCCTCTTTTCCTGTCCATGCCTTGCACTGGGGTCCTGAGGGTAGGTGTAGACTGGATACAGACCCTCGATTACGTCAGCCTCTTGTAAGAGCGGAGTAAGGAGCAGAGCCAGAGACTCGGTCCCACTCCCCGCCTCTCATCTCCATCTACCAATGAGCATCCCACTGCCCTGCAGCCTGGGCACTCCCAGCAGCTCCCCGCCCTGTCCCCTGTCCCCTGTCCCCTGTCGCAGTCAGCACCTGAGCTTCCAGCCAGGACCTGGCATTTCAGCCTCACTGTGGACTTTCTCAATTGGGTGTTCTCTCCAGCGGGGAGCTGAAGAGTGGATTCCTAGGAGCCCTGAATCTTTTTCTCCTGTCGCCTCCCCTCCCCTCCCCTCCCCTGCTCTCCTCTCCCCTCCCCTCCCCTCGTCTCCTCTTCTCTCCTCTCCTCTCTCCTTCCCTTCCGCCATCTCTCTCTTTCTTCCAGTGCTGGGGTTGAACCCAGGAGTGCTGAACTACACCCCCAGCTCTTTCTATTTTTTACCTTGAGACAGCGTCTTGTACGTTGCCTAGCTTGGTTCTGAACTTGAGACCTCCCACCTCAGCTTCCCGAGTGCTGACACCAGGCGGCCACTGCTGTATCTGCCCCCCCTCCGCCCCGTGAATCCTAAGAGTGTCAGCTCCCCGGGCTTAGTGTGAGCGCAGAACAGGAGGTAGTGTGTCCGATGGCTGTCTGTGTCGCCTACATCTAGGGAACTGCCCTTTCAGAATCTTCCTCTGATGCCACTGTGAGAGGGCCAGGGAGGTCCTGAGAGCAGTTCCCTGCCTTCCTGAAGAACAGGCCTGCCCTTGGCCTGGAGGGCCCCTCACCAGGAGGACAGGATGGGCAGGATAGCAACAAGCCCAGCAGCTTCCTGCCCCTGGCCACCACCAGGAATGTGCAACCAGCAATCTGCGCCCATGAGGGGGTGCCCAGGGCAAGGTTTCAACTCTGCCACTGCCACCAACACATGGAGTGACCTCAGGAAGTCAACAAGCTGGGCCTGGGGCTCAGGGCTCAGAGGACAGTGGCAGGGCACAGGTCAGGGAAGCAGGGGCCCCCACTGGCTCTCCAGTTGGCACCCAGTGTTTATGGAGCACTGTCCTCTACCAGACAGCTACCAAATAAGACTAGCACAATCTCGGGTCCCAGCCACTTCATTTGAGCGGAGAATACTGTCGGCTCCCTGTTCCTCCTAGACACCTTTGAGACCAGATGTGTTTCAGATGCTGAAAATTTTTTCTCAGGTTTTAGAAACATAATGTTCCCTGTATTTATGCTCTGCTCCAACATATCCACACCCCTGCAGGAAGTACATCTGGGTGACGCAGGTGACCCAGGCTCTCAGGCCAGCCCGGCTCCGGCTGTGCTGCCAAGCCTTCCTGCTCTTCAGAGCTTGGGGCATTGGCATCCTGGAGAAGGGACGAGGGACTGTCCATGCTGAGCTCTGGGCAGCACTGGGCCAAGCACTTTGGTTAGAGGAAGATATTACACTGTCCTCAAGCCCTGTGAGGTCGGTTCTATTTCTGTGCTCTTAACTTCACAGGGGAGGAGCTCCAGGCACAGGGAGGGGCAGTAACGAGCCCAGGACACCCAGCCAGTCAGGGGCCAGCTTGGGTTTAATCACGTGAGTGCGGAAGGCTGCCCTGGTCACACAGTTCACAGCCCGGGGCAGGGTGAGGGGCAGTGAGCTAGGATCCTCACCGCAGGGCAGAATTAGAGACGGGGCAGGAATGCCGGTCCCCAAAGCCTAGAGGAAGGGCCTCGAGTCGCTGCTCGATCTCCTCCCTCCCAGCTGGCCAGCACTGGTGAGCAGCCTTGGGGCGCTGAGAATGCACAAGCTGCTTCCCTGCCCGAGCCAGGCCCCTGCTGCCAGCGGAAATCTTTATCGCGATGGTTTTTATTTGGGACTTGTGTGTGTGTGTGTGCCTGGGTGCGTGCGAGCGAGCGCCCAAGCAGGCACATCTGGGACCCGAGTGGCCGCCGGTAACTCCGCGAATGTGGCTCATGAATATTCCACAGCGGTGCCTGCCACACTTTGCTGTCATCGATTATTTATACGTGAAATAATGAAAGCTTCATAAATAATGAAAGTGCCTGCGTCCCAGCTGGGTCTCTGCTTCCTCCGCCTGGCCCAGGTGAGGATGCGGCCCTGCGAGACCAGCATGGCCCCGGGGGTGGCCGTGGCCTTCATAGACCACCGTCTCCCCGGGGAGAGAGGCGTGCGTGGCTCAGGAGCATGCGTGCATGTGTGCGCGTGCACCTGAGTGTGTGCACCTGCTTGTGTGTGTGCGTGTGCATGTTCTCACCTGCCCACCCGGCTGTGCAGCCAGGGCTGTCTGCACCGGGAGCTGGACAGGATCATTCTGGTAGGCGGAGAGAAAAGCTTGCTTTTCTCCCAGGCCGGGGAAACAGAACACACCGCCTCGCTGAGCCCAGCGCCCACCTTGCCACGGTGGGAGGCCTTTCCTCTCTGCGTGTGACCTCTCCACATACACCGCAGCTCACGGGACTAGGAAACCTCAGACTCACCTTGTCCCCCGCTCCTGTGCCACGCAGACTGTGTCTCAGTCTTTAGAGGGGACATCGGCTGGGGGGGCAGGGAGGAGGTATGCCCGGTGGAGTGGAGCCAGGAGGGAAGGGGAGACCCACCCGCTTCTTCACTGCCCAGAAAGCCTTGCACGACAGCGGCTGCCAATGACAGCTTCTACCTCCAGCCGGCTGTCACCTCCGGGGTGGGCACAGGGCTCTGGTGACCGCTGGTGACCGCGTGTGCAGTTTGTCTGGGCCGGGAGAGGAGGAAGTGTGTGTTCATTGAGTGCGACATGAACTTGTTCACAGGAATTAAAAACTCAGGGAGGTTTTCCTAAAAGGAATTACAGTAGACATTTTTATTGCTGGTTCAACAGAACCACTTAGGGGAGCGACTGGGAAGTTTTTTAAATTAAATTTTTTCATTTCAAGATAATTATAGATTCACCTTCAGTTGTAAGAAATAAAAATAGAGAAAGAGCTCGTGTTTCCATCACCTAGAGTTTCCCAACACTGACGCCATGCAAACCTGTGGCATAATATCATGCCAAGAAACCGATAATAGAATCCACTGACCTTTGTCAATTTTCTTTCTTTCTTTCATTTATTTTGACATTGTCTGAGGTAGGATATTGCTATGTACTTCAGGCTGGTCTTGAATTCACTATGAAGCCCGGGCTGGCCTCAAGTGGTCCTCCTGCCTCAGCCTCCTGAGTGCTAGGATTACAGGCCTGCACCACCACGCCCAGCTGTTCTTGTTTCCTGTGCACGTGTGTGTGTGTGTGTGTGTGTGTGTGTGTGTGTGTGTTTATTACATGTGTAGGTTTGTGTGTCACGATGCAGAACGGTTCCTTCAGCCAAAGACCTCTGTGCTGTCCTCTCGTACCCCTCCTATGCTGGACCTCACCCCATACACCCCAATCCATCTCTGACCTTGACTGCCACCAGTCTGTTCTCCACCTCCACAGTTTTGCCATTTTGAGAACGCTGCGTAAGTGGGCCGTGCAGTTTGTAAACTTCTGGGGCTGGCTTTATTTGCTTCGGCATAATTCCCTTACAACTCTTCCTGATTGTTACCCATACTTTCTCTTTGTTTCCCGGTGAGGATATACTCCACCGTGTGGCTGTATTCTGCGCGTGGACGGCCCACAAGTCCGCTTACCCAATCACCCCGGAAGGATGTCTGGGTGGTTTCCTGTTAGAGCTATTATAAATAAACCTCCTCTGGGGTGCTTTTTAAAAACCCAGCTAGCCAGGCATGGTGGTGCACACCTGTTATCTCAACACTTGGGAGGCTGAGGCAGGAGGATTCCTGCAAGTTCACGGCCAGCCTGGTCTATGTAGTGAGTTCAAAGCTGGCCTGAAATATATAGCAAGACCCTGTCTCAGAACAACAAAACAAAACAAAGCTTAGCTGTCCAGATCACACCTGGGTGGTTCTGGCTCAACTGAGGGTGGGTCCAGGGTTGGACCTGGAAATATGTAAGAATATTTGAGCTCTCACGGACCGGGGTAGAATGGAGAGCTGGAGGCAACAGAGGTGGGCTTTGATACCCACCACACCCCGGAGGCATAGAACAAAAATATGTGTGTGACACTAAAGCTATGTGCCTTGTGCATACGGTCCCAGGTTCTCAGGGTTATTTCTGTCGTCGTTGTCTACGGGCAGAAGAGGGAATTTGGGTTTGAAGGGAAAGTTCTGGCCTGGATTGTGGAGGATGTGTGTGTCTCGCTGCTCTTTCTCTTTGTCCTGTCTCATGGCTATCTTACAACAGGCCTCAGTTTCTCCATCTGCAAATTGGGAACTGCAGTTTACTGCCCATCCTTCCTTTCCACCCTCCCTTCCTCTCTTCCCTCCCTTCTTTGCAGACTGAACCCAGGGCCTTCTCACCGAACCACATTCCAAGCCCTTTAAAAAGAAAATATTTTTTTAGAGACAGGGTCTTCCTAAATTGTCCAGGCTGAGCTCAAACTTGAGATCCTCCTGCCTCAGCCTCCCAAAGTGCAGAGATGACAGGCGTGCACCACAGTGCCTGGCCCTTGTGCTTATCTCTGAGAGAGAAACATTTGCCTCAATGAAGCTCTTGAGATTCCTCCAGCACAAAGGCCTCCTGGGGGTTGGGAACACCCTGGCACAGCTGCTCCCTGCTAGTGGCTCCCTCTGCAGCGACTCAGGTGTGAGAGTGTGTCACTGTCCTCTGGCTTTAGTGAAAAGGAGGCCCAGCCCTGGTCGTCCTGCCCTCGCCCTAGGGTCTCTCTCCCTGGGGAAAGGATGTGGGAGCCCTGCTGCTTCCAGACCTGGGCTGGAATTATTTAATGCCAAATCGGTGAGAGCGTCGGCAGCTTAACTGCTAGAGGAGTGATTCACGGCCCCTCGCCAGGCAGCCGCATCTCCTCCCTATCCCCGCGGCCACCCCGAAAGAGAAAGCAGATAAATTACTGTCACTGCTTTTTATGGTACATATAATCTGGTGGCAACATGGCGCCTCGACTCATCTCAAAGTCATTTACGATGAATTATTCATTTGCCTGAAAAAAGTCTCCACGCAGAGGGGACAGAGCCTCTCTCCTGCCCGGCTCTGGGGAGGCACCCTGATGCAGGCGATGCAGGGTCCCCACGTCCCCTCTGGGCCTGAGTCTGGGGTATGGCACAGGGCACAGGGGCTGGGTCCCAGCTGCTGGTGCCCAGGAGCCTCTTCTGCTCCCGGGGGCAGCGGGGTCCTGCAGAGTCTCTGTACCCTGCCCACTCGGGGCCGAGGGTCACGGGTCCTTGCTCACGGCGGTGACCCTTCCTGTGCTGACCCTTCCTCGGTTTCCTTCTGTAATATTTATCATCTGCATGTCTCTGCCCCTGCGCCAGGACTGTGTAGCAGACGGTGCTACAGTAACAAACACCCTCCTGGTTTCTTTCTTCTTCTTCTTCTTCTTCTTCCGTGCTGGGGATCGAATCCAGGCCTGCTACAGGCTGAGCACAGAGCCATCCCCGGCCTGGCCCGGCCTCCTCATTCCCAGGTCCCCACCCAGAGGCCTGCCCCTGCCGGGCCGGGGATGCAGCTCAGGGGCACAGCGCCTGCCTGGCAGTATGAGGTCCTGAGTTCGAGTCCCAGCACCAAAAACACAAAAACAAAACAAAAAATATCTCTGTCCCCCTCAATCTGGGAAGCAGTCCTCAGCCTAGAACTTTCTGTCACATGCCCTTCCTCTCAGAGAATCCACTCAGGAACCACATCTGTCTTTTTTTTTTTCTTTTTTTGAGGCAGGGTCTTGCTGTGTAGCTCAGGCTGGCCTTGAACTCACTTGGCAGCTCACGCTGGGGTCATACTTGTGATCCTCCGGCCTTGGCGTGCCGAGTGCTAGAATCACAGGTGTGTACCACCATGCCTGGTGACACCCATGACTTCTGCTTCCATGTGAGGGGCCAAAGCTGGCCACGTGGCCACACCTAACTCCGAGGGGGAGGAGAGCGCCACTGCTGTACCCTGAAGGAGGGACAAGCAGACGCGTGATCACCCTGAACATAGCTTGTTGCAGACACCACATCAGGCCCCGGAAGGCAACGGCAGGAGGGCCCTGTCTTTTCTCTGTGAACTTGGGGTACGGAGCACAGCAGATGGGAAAGGCAGGTGCACAGGAGCCGCTCCAGGATGCGGTGTGTGGGCGTCCGGGGGCAGGTGACCGGGACCTGGCATCTAGGGATCCAACCCCGGGGGCCCCCCAATGGTGAGAAGTGAGCTCATTTTTCCCAGCCTCAGCTTCTCCCGTCACTTGGGGGTGGCAGAGGCGTGACATTGGTACCTGCCGTGGGTGCCACCCGTGGGAAGTGCCTGAGCTGGGAAGGCGAGGTGTCAGCTGCTTTGCTGTGAATTCATGAGCAGGCTTTTCTCAGGTACCAGCCGTCCCTGGGAGTGGCCCCCTCCCTCCAGTCAGGGCTCAGCCCGAAAGGTCTGGCTTTCGGGGAGCTCCTCAAAGGGGCTCCTGAACTCTGTGAAGACAGAGCTATTCCTCTGGAGCACTCAGGAGTGGGCTGGGCAGGGGTGCCTCCCAAAGGCGGCCTGGGGGTGATAAGCGCCCCTCACCTGCTGATGCGGCCCCAGCGCCAGCTGGCTCTGAGGCCTCTGAGGCTCTGTGGGTTATTCTCTTATTCAGTGCGTACTTGTGGAGAGCTGGAACGTGTGAGTACAGTGCTGGCCTTTGTCACCGCACATGAGCAAAGGGACCAGCACCCCAGCAGCAGGACAGCTTACTCTGCAGGGAGGTGATACCTGAGAGTGTGACCCCAGGGCCTTTGCACTAAGCTGCTCTTGCAATACCACTTTTAAATTTTGAGATGGGATCTTGCTAAGGTGCCCAGCACAAGGCTGGGCTTGAACTTGTGATGCTCAGGCCCCCAGAGGGCTGGGATTACAGGCATGCACCATCACACCGGGCACAATCACTTCGCAGTGGACACTGTTGGTCGACCAGGTGCCCTGGGGTTCCTTTACCCTTTCCGTGTGTCCACGCCTCAGCTCCTGTGGGCTTCACCTCTTGAGCTGCTGCCTGGTGACTCTTCAGAGGCTGCCCCAGGCTATCTGAGCTGGTGGCCCAGGCACAGAGCACCGGAAGGGCTCGGTCTCCATCTGTCTCCTGCCAGCGGCAGCCTGGAGCCAGTGAGTGCTGGAGAGTGAGCCCCACCTTGCAGTGGCTCTTGGGTGCACGGGGGCCAGGCAGAGACTCCGCGCTGTCCTTTCCTGTGTCTTGCTGTCCTGTCCGCACCACTCCTCCGTCGGTGTCTTCCTGGCCATTTCCATGCATCAACAGCAGCGGAATCTCCCTCAGATTTGCTTCTCCAGGGCGCCTTGCTCAGATATCTGCCTGAACCCCACCCTTCCTTCCTCCCCGGCCATGCTGGTTTTGTCCCTGAGACCCTTCCCCTTCCCATGCAACTGCTTAGTCTGACTGCTCATATTTACCTTGCTCTGGGCTCAGGGAGCAGAGAGCAGGTGACCGAGACATGGCCAAGGACATAGGATGGGATATCCATTGGTGCTTCTGCGAATGGTTTTCTTAAAATGATACACAAGAGGTGAATCTGTTTCCCCCTACTGTTCACACAACTGCATGTGATGGCTGGAACCCTGGCAGCCACACTGAGAAAATAAATCTGACTAGCTAGTCCAACTAGCTCAAAAGGGAAAGGTCCCGTGCAGGTGACACTGACGTGGCTCAGGATTCACCAGCCCGGGGCACCTTACCCAGAATGCACTGTTCTCTAAAACAATAAATCCCCTATTTGGCAAAACCATTTTGATTCAGATCTGTTGCTGTTTGTAACTGACAATATCCCAACGAATGTAGTACTTTTTGAGACGGAGTCTCGAAGTTCAGGCTGGCTTTGAAGCCACTACCGAGCCCAGGCCGGCCTCGATCTCATGGTGATTCACCAGCCTCAGTCTCCTGAGTGCTGGGATTACAGGTGTGTGCCACCACGCCTGGCCCCAGTGGGCACAGTTTAAAATCCGAGGAGTTTGCCCTGTAGGACAGGATGCCACTGGGTGGATCCCACTGGGTTTATTCCGTGACTTTGGGATGAATTACATTCAATCACGCGGCACAGACAGATGAAAGAAAAGGCTGCAGAGAAACAGCGAAACTAACAACATGAGTCACTGAGCAAATCAAACTGAAGCCAGGTGAGAACTTCACGTTATTCTCCGCATGTCCATTGTGGTCTCTTTGCAGACTCTGTAAACCTCATTTCCTTCATTGCTATGGCCACTAGGAAGCTCAGAGTTGGGGCCGAGGCCCTTCTCACTTACTGTGAGTCCTGACTGTGTAGCATGCATGTCCGTGCCAACGGAATGCACACTCTTTGCCTCACTCTCCCTTTGCCCTAAGTGCATCTGTTTTGATTCTGCTGGGTTCTGTGTATTTCTGTAGTTTTGCTTCTGTTGATCACCAACCCACCCGTCTCCTGAAGCTGCTTGGAACCTCTTGGGCGGCTGCTAAGTGACTCAGGAGAGCTCCCCAGGCCCCTGGCAGGCTGGAGGGGGAAGCTGGGAAAGGGTTTTTCTCTGCAGCTCCCAGGAGGGCTTTACTGACTTCCTTTGAACTGCCGCCAAGGCTCTGTTGTCACCCAGTGTCCCCTTCTCTGGGCTACAGAGACTGATGGTTCTACCCCAATCTCCCAAATCCCAGGCATGGCCAAGGGAGTGGAAAATCCTTTGAAATTCCCAATAAATAAATAAAAATAACTTCGAGGCCTTGTCACCATGGAGACCAAGGCTTGGTTGGTCTCCATGGTGACCCTCGGGCAGGCTCTCTGCCTGAAATGATGGGCGTCCCTGAGAAAGAGGGGCCAAGAGGTGCAGAGCAGGACTGCGCCCACGGGATGAGAGCCGTGTCGTGTCCGGGTCAAGAGCAAGGGAGGGGAGCCAAGGGGACTGCGCTGCTTTCTGGAACTCTCTTGCCCTGGCAAGCTGCTGCTATTTCCTGCACAATGTTTGGAGAAGCTCTGGCGCCTTCCCCTCTGTGCCCTGTGCCCCTGCGGCCGAGAGGGGACCTGGGAGGCCTCCTCCTCCGTCGCAGAGCTGCCACGGAGTCTCCATGCCAACGGCAGCCCCTCCTTGGCTAGGACCTCAGAGAGTTGCCCGGGGTAACCAGACTCCTTTGCCCCAGTTCCTCGCCAACCAAACCTCCTCGGCCCTTCCCCCTCAGTGATGGGCGGGTGGGTAGACGGGTCACCATGGAGACCCGGAGACCCGGATCCCCTCCCACTGCCCCTTTCCAGAGCCCCTGTCTCAAGATGGCCATTGGGAGGGGGCCTGGGGACCAGGGATCTGCGGTACGAGGGGACAAGTTCCGGAGACCTCTCTCTGCTGTTCAAGGGCCAGGTGTCCCTGAAGCCACCTCCGTGGGACATCCTGGTCGCTGCGGGGCTGTCTGCCGCAGGTCGGAGGTCAGGAGTGTGGGCTCTCTGGGTGTCACCCTTTCCTGTTGTTCCCCAAGATCCCGAGCCAGAAACACCATGGCCCTGCTCAGCTCCAAGAACAGTTCAGGTGCTTAACGAGCAAGCGTTTATTTTCTGAGCAGACAGTTACATGATTAGTTGTTATTTTATCTTGCTAATGAAAATACATAAAAAACAAAATGGCCAATTAGCGAGGCCATTCATCGCTTGGTCTGGCTGTTTCTTTCTGGCTGGGAGGCCAAGCTGGGGCGGAGTGGGGGTGGCCCGGAGCCGCCTGCCGCACTGAGGTCCCTTCTCTCTCACCCCACCTGCCTCCAGCCTTCTGTCCCTGCCTGGTGATGTCAGCGTGCGGCGACCCCTGCTGTCGCTCCCCTCAGGGGCTTCTTTCCTCCCCAACCTGCTAGACTCGCTTGTTCTCTCTGCCCACCTCCATCTCTCACATCTGGTAAAACACCCCATTTTCTCCCCTTGCCCCCAGTCAGCCTTCCACGGGTCCCCACATTCATTTGAATCTATGAATCCCTCTTCACCCAGAAGCCCGCCCCGTGAGTGTCCGCGTCTTCCTGTGTGCTCAGACTGCCGGGCTGCCTGGAGCCTGGAGCTCTCACACAGTGTGACAGTGCCTAGGCCTGGGCGAGCGCTCGGGGCAGGGGACGAGCCAGCCATCAGACCCCCTCTGAGCGTGCCAAGTTGTCCCCTGCTGCCCGCAGAGCAGGATCACTGTGTTCTGTTTATGACTGCTGAGCTAAAGACAGACAGACACATGGCAGCCCCAGCAGCATCTGAAAGGGACCCCCAGCTGTGGTCCCTGCAGGGTGCTGGCCAGTGGGCAGGCTCCCACAGTGTCATTTCACTGGTTCTCGCTACACAAAGTGGCTGGGTCCCAGGGGATTGGTGGTGGCCCCCAGCAGCGAAAAGAAACAAAAGAAAACAGACCATAATATGCTCCCCCCCCCCAGAAGAGCAGGAAGCAGAGGGGCTGGGAGAGGATGGAGGGAGAAGCCAGCAAAGTGGCTTCGTGGGTGAAGCCTCAGGGCAGAAACCAGAGCACCGGAAAGCCACACGAGCCTGGGCTAACGTGTCCCAGTTATGTCCCCTGGCAGCCAGCGGGGAGCAGTTCTCTCACGCCTCAGCTTTGAGCTTCCCCAGGGACATTTCCTGCTGAGTGACATCACTGTGAGCATGGTTTCAGCCTCCGGCTTCCTGTCCTCTAATGTGGACTCAACGGTGATGATTTCACTCAGGGCTGTTATAAGAATAAGTGGGCAAGCAGATGCCGCAGGGCTTAGCACAGCACGCACACGCTGTGAGAGCTCAAATGGTAGTTATTATCACCGCGTGGCTCCTGGTCAGATCTCCTACCCACCCACCCCTCTACCCATCCACTCACCCCTCCACCCATCCACCCACCCATCTACCTAAGCACCTATCCAGCCACCCATCCGCCCACCCACTCATCCACTCACCCATCCATCCACCCATCCATCCATCCACTTATCCATCCATCCATCCACCCATCCACCCATCCATCCATCCAGTCACCCATCCATGGATCCATCCACCCATCTAACAGTCCATCCGCCCACCCCTCCATTCACTCACCCACCCATCCATCTTCCATTTATTTACCAAACTTTGATTGCCAAGTACCTGGCACAGAGGTGAGAGAGACCTAGGCCCCGAAACAAGGGGCTTGAGATGGACGCACAGACCTGTAGGCAATGAGGCAAGCGAGATGCTGAAGCAGAGCCCAGCGCAGGGCACAGGGTGCCCAGGTGGGTGGCCAGTTCTCCTTGCACAGGAGGGACAGAGGCTTGCAGCTGACCCACAGGCACCCCAGCGTTAGTGGCCCTCTGCAGGCAGGGGTGATGGGGGCTCTTCTCTCCACTGGCGCCATGGCTTCTGCAGGCTGTCAAAGCTTTGGCTCATTACTTGGAAGCAGGGCGCAGAGTTTATGAACCCCAAACTGGAGGGTGTTGCGTGTGGAGGATTTGTCGGCTGCACAGGACAGCAGGGTTGCCATGAACTACACACAGAGCGTGGGAGTTGTATCTGTGTGGTGTGAGGGAAGGGATGAGGTGACACATTCCCATAGCAACACACAGAGATGCACACACTCACACGCTCACACTCACACACACACAGTCCCCACACGCCGCCTTGCTCCCGATGCCTGGGATCTCACAGCCACCCTTTCACCCATTCTCTGCTGAATCCATCTGGCTCCCTGCCCACCTGCAAGGAATGGTCGAAATATAGGGGGAAAGTTTAAATTTGAAGAATGTATCACCGCGAAAGACCCCTTCCCATTAACTGCTCTCACCTCCCGCTTAGCCCACTGTTCCTACTACCCTTTTTCAAGTCCTCTTTTGTGAGTATCTTTACATGGGGTGATCAAAAACCTGGTAACTGCTGTCCCGGGCCACCCAATGGGAAAGCAGGCTGGTAAAGACACCACGGCGGGCCTCATCACCATAGTCACTGGGTCTGTTGTGGTGCAACTTCTGGCTCTTCCCCGAAGTCAGAGTGACCAGGAAGGGGAAACATTTTAAATCAACACAGGACGCAGAGGCAGCAGCCGCAGCCGCCACCTAAACACATGCCTGAAAGTACGCTTTGAATGCATTTCACACTTACACCAAGCATCGACTGGGCACCTCCGAGGCACCACGCCCTGTGCAGGCCTGGAGCTCCGGAAATGAACAAAGCCTCATTCCTCAGCTGGACTCGCCCTCAGCTGGAGAAGAGGACCACGCACAGGCTGTGGGATGGGCCTGGCCGAGGCTGCCTGACTTAGCCGAGGTTTGCTTTGAGGAGCGAGAGGACAGGAAAGGCTTCCCGGAGGTGGTGACTCCTCAGATGGGCATCAAGGTTTGAGTAGGAGCCGGCTTTGCACAGGGGCTGCGAGGACAGGGAGGAGACTGCAGGCCCTGGAGGCCTGGGAACGGTGCTGTCAGGTGCCCCGTGGCCGTCACTCCTTTCTGGGGTACCATGGAAGGTGGGGGCCGGTGGGGCGGCGCCGAGCCCTGTGTAGTATAAACAGCATGGTTAGAACACAAGAGCGTGGAGGGCCACTTCCCTGGGTGCCATGAGAGAGCACAAGGCTGGGGAAAAGGGAGAGAGGACCTGCCACCCGCAGTGTCTGGGTCCCCCATGTGCTGCTCGGACCCTTAACTGGAACTGCTCAGTGACACTACAGTCTTTGTGCCTTTGCTAGCGGGCGAGCTCCCTGAGCAGGGCCCAGTTCCGGAGTTTTCTGTTTTTTTATTTGAAACAAGGTCTTGCTAAATTACTACGTTGTCTAGGCTGGGTTGGAACTTGCGATCCTCCTGCCTCAGCCTCCCGAGTGCTGGTATTATAAGCATGTGCCCTTGTGCCGGGGAGAAAGCAGTTTCTCTTAATCAGCTCTTCAGGCTGCAGGTTTTGTCGAGTCTGCACCTGGGTGTGCCGAGGTTCCTCTCAGTCTCCAGTATCCTGTTGGTGGGGCAGAAGTCATTAGCATTAATCGGCGGGCTTGGCTGCTCTGTACATCTGGGGACAGATGTGGGGCTGCCACAGGGTGAGGGGACGGAGGGGGAGAGGATGTGGGATTAGGAGCAAGTGGGGCAGTCAGGGGCGTACAGGTGATCGGACAAGTCAGCCCCAAACCTTGTCTTCAGCCACCAAGGCTGGTATCTCATGTCGCGTGAGCTGGGAGGATGGGGGTCCCCTGCTCAGCACAGTGACGCAAGAGCCAGAGCCAAGCCCCGGGCCGCTTAGACCTCTGTCGTGTTGTGGCTGTCACACCTGGAGCTGGGGCTCTTCACTAACCCAGGCACAGAGGGATTAGGGCGGGTTCAGTGACAGCCCTTTGGCCACAAGTCACTGGGTCTTTCCTGCCATCAGGGCTCTGAAACCGCAGAGGAGGGTGGCACCTTGGTGGCCGGGACTGATCCACTGAGTGAAGAAGCACCACCAAGGTGCGGAGCAGAGAGTGGGCGACATTAGTGCCTGTCCCCTTCTCAGGCAGCCCTGGCCCAAGGTGCCTAGCAGCTGCAGGAGCCGTCCCTCCCACGGGGCTGTGCCAGCCATGGGCCAACTGTCACCACCGGGATTACATTTCAGAAACTCATTTAGAGAGAGACGAGCTGGGCCCAGGGGGGCCGTATCTCTGCATCCTTGTCCTTGGGAGGCGGAGAGGGGAGACGGGGAGGAGAGAAGGTGGGGCCTGGGAGGGACCTCAGGCTGCAGAAAGCAATCAGCGGAGAGAGGGAGAGAAATGACTTTTTCTCCATTTGTCTGTTCCCTGTTCCCTAGCGGGCTCCGGAGAGATGGGCTGAGGGCCTGGGCGGTGTGGCTGTGGCCGGGGAACCCCACTGGGATGTCACCCAGGACCTGGGGTGGGGACACAAGGGCCGGGTTGGACCCCTGGGTCCTCCCTGGAAGCCTTCGAGGCCCTGTGCTGTGACATCTTCCTGCCGATTGTCACCGGTGGCTTGATCTTCCCTGCTCCATCCCCAAAGTGCCAGCATAAGCTGCACCTGGTCCTCTTCATGGGCGTCCATCCCCGCCCAAAGCAGAGCCTGTGACGGGGACGGGCAGGGTCAGGGCAACTCAAGGGACAGGAAGAGACGGGAATCTGAGTGTGTCTCCCTGGCTTGAGGGCTGCCCTGGGCTCACTGCCCTGATTTCCAGCTGCCTTTGGAGGCCTCTGATCTGTAAGACGTGGCAGGGGAAGCTGCAGGCCACATCTGGGGTCCTGGGGTTGCCACAGTGGGTCCCCCAGGAGAGCGGCAATGGGAGCAGTGCTGGAGGAGTGTGCCTGGGGCTCCCCTGACTGATAGATGTTCCTCTGCCACTTTTTCTGTTCCCCACTCTTCCCTCAGGTGGTGGCTCCCGCACACAGGGACCCTGACTTTTCTCTCTGTGGCCCCAGTGTCTCGCCCAGAGGCCACCAGGTGGCGTAGCTCCAGAAACACACATCATGGGGAAAGCCAGAGGCGGGCCAGGGTCCGGATGTGTGCAGAGATGTGACCTTAGAAGGTTTCCCACCTGCTGGTCACCTATGGAGGCAAGTACAGGACACCCAGGAAACTCACTGAGATGTAACCTCCTGCAGCCCATCTCTGGCTCTGCGGGGCTCTCAAAGCACCCATGCCCAGTTGGCCTTGGCATGTGGAGAAAATGCCCCCCAAGCAAGAGCAGGGGTTGTAAGGGCCAAGGAATCTCTAGAAGGGTACAGTGGGGATCTGGGAGTTCTGGTTTGCATCCTGTCTCTTCCATACAAGGTCTCTCCTGATCCCTTTGGAGAATCACTCTGTGTTTCTGGAAGCACTGTCAATCACATTATATGAGGGACTCAAATAGCCACAGTGATTGGCCCAGGAATGGGCACATGACCCAAGCTGGGCCAATCAGAATTCTTCTTGGAGCATACACTCATTTTCCCTTTTGAACTTTGAGTGGGATGGTGGTTCTCAAGCCAGTGGGGTGGCTTCTGAGGTGAGTGGCCACCCAGGTAGCAGGTCAAGGGGACCAAGCTCTCAGGGGGCAGCTCCAGGTGTCTGGTGGCCCATCACTCCTGGATGGACCCAGGCGGAAGGCTTGTCCTGCTACCTGGAAGCCCCACCAGGGCAGCTGGCTTCCCAGGATGCTGATGGCAGCTGTGGGCTCCTGGGCCTTTTTAGCATGTCATCCTGACTGCTTGCCTGTCCCAGTTTAGGTGGTCTGGCTGCCTTAAACAAAACCTGCCTGCCTCCAACAGAGCCATCCTGGGGACTGTTTATTACCATGCCAGACAGCAATGGAGGGCCAGTGGCAAGTAGAAAGGTTCGATTTGCAGGGAACCACTGTGTAAATTCTACTTTTCTGGTTCCATCACTCGCCTCTGACACCACGGGTTTGGGCCTGGTTGAAGCACTGGCCACTGGCTGCCTGCATTGGCTCCTCCTGCGATCTCAAGGCCACCCTGTTCCCTAGACCTCCTCATGGGTGCTCCCCTGGCCTTCGAGCATTCCCTCCCTCAGGACCTGGTCACAGCGTGTGTGCAAGTGGAAATTCTCCAGCAGCCACATCAGAAAAGTAAAAAGAAACAGGTGACATTAATTTCATAATGTATTTTATTTACTCTGCTATATCTAAGCCATGAATCATTTCAATGTGTGAGAGCTGGTGTTAGAAATGACTAACAAGATACTTTGCATTCTGTTTTTTGCACTAAATTTACAGCGCCCCTCCATTTGGGTCACTATGTTTGGGAGTCACATGGGGCTGGTGGCCTCAGCTTTACAGATGCTTCTTTTCTGGCCATGAGCAAATTTTTTCAAATTATTCAGCTCTGCTTTTGGGTCCTGATTCTCACATGAAATCTGGTTGAAAGCAGCCAGTAGGACTCACCCACCAGATTAATTAGTCTCCAGCCTTAATGTCAGGCTCCTATGAAGTCTCAGGACATGAGGAAAATGAAAACAAACTCTCTGACAGCGTGCAACACACTCGGTCTCTGTTCCACCTCCCGACGAGATCCTGGCTCCCAACTGGAACCTGCCCAGCCCGGCCTTTACTGTCCACTTTCCTACTGGCCTTCTGCTCTCCACCCAGTGTCACTCTGAAACATTTCTAACATCTTCTCCAAACCTTTTCAAACTCCTTCTGCAAACCATACCCAAAAGTTTCTAAACCACACAATCGGGTCAATCATAATCAACAACCCCACTCCTGGTCACAATTTCCTAACTAGTCTCTTTCCCGTCGCTGCAGCCCAACATCTCCAGCTTAAAGGAAGAGAAGCTCATTTTGGCTCACGGTTTGAGTGCTTTCAGTCCATGGTCAGCTGACTGCAAGGCAGGATGCAAGACAGGGGAACAGGGATTGCCAAATGGTGGCCAGGGAGCAGACAAAGAAGGGCGGGGCTGGGGACAAGAATGCAGTCCTCCAAATCACGTCCTAGTGATCTGCCCTTCCAAACAGGCCTGACTTCTGAATGTGAGACTTTTGGGGGCAGATTTTTTATTTCAACTGTAACAAACACTTTCCATAATGAACATATTCACTTCTTAGAACGGCCTGTGCTAGATTTAGTGTTGACTGCCAATTCTCTACCCCTTGACTTAGAATTATGCCCCAACTTTCCTGCAATGTCAAAAGCTTGCTCTTGAGTAGGAGAGTATATTTTCCCGTCTGTTACACACTGAATTGTGTCCTCCCAAAATCTCCATGTGGAAGCTCTGGCCTCCAATGTGACTCCATTTGGAGATAAAGCCCTAACGGAAGTAATTGAGGTTGAGGTAATTATGGTGGGGCCTCCTATTAGTCAACTTTCTGTTACTATAGCAAATAACTGGGATCATAGACTTATATAAAGAGAAAAGGTTATTTGGCCTGTGGTGAGGCAGCACATCATAGTGGGAGGGCTTGGAAGAGTGAACACCAATCATTTCATGGCCAAGGAGCTAGAAAGAGGTTGAGGAGGGAAACAAAGCCCTGCTGCCTCCTCGTGAGCTAAAGACCTCCCGCGAGTCCCCGGTTTTTAAAGATTCTTCCACCTCGCCACACAGCCATCGTAGGGACTAAGTCTTTAGTACCATGCCAGACAGCACAAGGAGTGCCAGTGTCAGGGAGTAAATAGTGTTTACCAGCAGATGAGATCAGGGTACGCTATCAGGAGGGACTGTGGGTGCGTTTTCAAGACAGGAATCACGTAGGCACGGGAGGCCGGTGTGTCTATGAGGAGCAGGACACGGAGAGGGTGCAGAGTGGTGGCTCTGGAGACCTCAGGGTCAGCCTCCTCCGGGCTCCTGATTCGCATCAGTCCTTGAGCACGTGGCTGTTTCTGAAGTTCTACCAGACTTGTAAACTGTCAGGGCCTCGCCCAGGCCTCACAAAGGCCCTGCAAGCTTAGATAAGGATACCCGAGTGCTTTGAGCTTTGGGGAAGCCGCAGCACTGGCTCACTGGGAGGAAAGAGGGTTGGTTTTGTTTGTTTGTTTGTTTTTTTAACTTTTTATCAGTACTGGGGATCGAACTCACAACCACCTGCTTGCAAGGCAGGTGCTTATGCTGCTGAGCTAAATCCCCAGCCCCCAGAAAGAGGGTTTTTGTCTTCATTTTTATCTTGTGCCTTTCCTAGTCAGCTTCCCATAATGCTCTTGTCTGCCTGTGTGTTTGGGGCAGAACTAGGCTTCTCGGCGGAGAAATGGAGCCCTTCTGTCACCACACTGATCACACCAGGCTTTGTGGGCACTTGAGGTTTGTACTCTAGTGGACCCTAATCCAGTAGTATGGGTGGTCTCACAAGAAGGGGGAGAGCCACGAGGAGTGGACATTCAGAGGACCAGGAATATAGCCCTCACTGCCATCTGTCCCTCACTGCAATAAACTACTTCTGTTTTAACCCATACACCCACTGTATTTTTGACCACTATATATACTTTAGTGCTGGGGATGGAACGCAAGGCGAAGGGCCGATATTGAGAAGCAGGTGGCACGAGCCTCCTGGAAAGGCAGAAGGAGATGTGAAGAAGAGGAACAAAGCAGCATTATTCATAGAAAACATTCATCCTCACTGTAGTGTGCATCAGAATGCTATTCCTTTTTATGGCTGAGTAATATTCCATTGTCTGGAGCTATGTTTTTTGTTGTTGTTGTTTTGGGTTTTTTGCACTGGGAAGTGAATACAGGGCCTTTACACTGGACTGGATCCCTGATTTTTTTAATTTAATGTCTATTTTGAGGTCAAGAAGGTATTACTAAGTAGTTAAATTACCCAGGCTGGGCTCCAAATTGTGACCCTCCAGCCTCAGCCTCCCAGAAGACTGGATTATAGGCCTGCACCAGCACTTCCCGTTAGACCTCACACTTGGTTTACTCATTTATCTACTGATAGGCGCTTGGGCTGAGTCCCGCTTCTGATTCTTGGGATCACTGTTCCCGTATTAATTTGTTGTGTGCCTGGGTTTAGTCACTTCTACTCTTTGAAGCTATTTTTCCCCTCATGTTATTAAAATGTTGGTTTCTTTTGATTTGCTAGATTTACAAAGCCAGGCGGACAGCTGGCGGCTCTGAAAGATGAAACAGAGAGCCTTGCGAAGGGCTGGGGTGCGACGGGGAGCGGAGGAAAAAAGACGCGGTGGAGGAGGAGCAGCGGCGATGGCCCGGCCCAGGCTGGCCCGTCCATCTGATGAGTGAGGCGGGGCTCAGGGGCGAAGCCAGAGACTCATCCATGTCTCAGAATAAAAGGTGGGATGTAGCTCAGTGTGAAGGCCCAAGATTCAATTTCCAGGACTGTGCTAAAAATTAAAAAATGAGATTTATTTCTGGCAATTCTGGAGGCTGGGACGTCCGATATCATATGTGCCGATCAGAAGGTGGCGAGGGTGTCTCAGGGCCAGAAGGTGGGGAGGGGAGGAGGCCAGCTGAGGTCTCCCCAGTTTTTACAGCCATGAATCCCATTCTGGGGGCCCCACCCTCTTGATCCCGTCTGACCTTGAGGATCCCCAGAAGTCCTCTCCCAGTACCATCAGTAGATGAGTTCAGGGGTTATGTTCCTGAGCTGTGAAATTTGGGGGCACACCATAGCAGCACCCTGCCTGGTTCTCCACACAGTCTCAGGGGGACAGGTGTACCGGGTGATGAATGCTGTGTCCCGGGTGTGAAGAAAGGCTGTACAGAAGGTGGGCGTCCCCCCACCAGGGTGTTTAATAACTGCTGTCACTTACAGATCCGCTTGTCTATAGCCAGTCTTATCCTGGTTAATCTTCATCCCCACCTGAATAGGTATGGCCACCTTTCCTGGAGACCATTTTACAGAAGAGGAAACTGAGGCTTGGAAGCCAAAGACCACACTGGAGGAAGAGTGGATGGTGACTTGAACTCAGCCTGCTCCATCAAGAGTGCGAGGGAGCTTCGGCATTTTGGTATTTCTGGAACAGAGGCACAGGCAGCCGCTTTGGTCCCCACAGGCTCCTTCTGTCCCCCCAAGGAAGATGCCAAAGGCTGTGGGGGGCAGGGCTGTGGGGAGCGATGGTCCCTGGGCTCCCCCAGTCTTGCCATCTCCTTGGGCAACCATGTCCACAAGCCCTTCCCTTCCTGTGTGCCTTGTAGGAAGTGAAGCAGCGCTGGACAGGGGTCAGCGGCATCTGCTGGGTCACCTGAGCCAGCAGATTTCAGCCATTGCTTGGTCCTGCTCCATTTGCTCTCCAGACAAAAGCCGGAACTCAGAATGGCCTGAGGGAGAATTGCACATGTCCGTCTGTGCACCTCTGTCCTGTCCCCTTAGGTGGCTGACAATCCGGAGTGCATACTAGACCCGCAGCCACCCGAGGGCAGGGCAGGGGTCTTGGAGGGGTTCCTCCAGAGTGTGGCCAGGCCCCGCCCACTCGGCAGGGATTCCATGCTCACTGATCAGAGACTGTGGGAGCACCTGTCACGCTGCAGGGTGCAGAGGCTCAGAAGAAGCCCCAGGAGTTCTGGGATGGAGGCGATAGCCTGTCCCTGGCCTCTGCTGCTCTTATTCGTGGCAATGACTTAGTGAGTAACCACCACGTCACTGGGCAGCCACACCCTGTGCGCTGGTCCATGTGGTCCCCATGTGCCTTCTGGCTCTCTCACATCGGCATCATTCCCATTTTGCAGATGGGTAAGCAAAGCCCAGAGGAGTTTCCCCTCCCTTCTACCTCCCCCCACCCCCCAGCCCCCTCTGCTCTGCCTTGGAGCCAGCCCAGCATGGACAGCAACCCTGAACCAAAACAAGCCCCTCCACCTTGCTCAAGGCCTGTAGCTGGCAGAGTCAGAGTTTAACCCTTCTCGGCTGGATGCTTCTGACTCCTGGCACCTCCATTGCCAGCTCATGGGGACTGCCTCAGAACCCGGCAGCCACAGCCTCCCTCCCTCGGGCTTCCCGCGGTGGATTCCCCGTGATTTGGTCATGTCATACTCCAGACTGCACTGGCTCTCAAGGATGCTGGTAATTACACAGGCAGGTGTCATCTTCAGAGGCCGCCAGGCTCAGTGCCCTGACCCAGGAGGAACCACGGAAGTTGCCCTTCTGCCCATCCCTCTAGGGGTCAGCGAGAGAAGCCAGATGTGGAAACAGATCGGTGGGGCTAGGAGCCAAGCTCCCACTGGGCAAGGAGGAGCCTGCTCTGATGTCCTGGTCACTCCTGCTGTCCTCAGCGTGGGCCGAGGTGAACCTGCTGGCCCGTGGAGAGAGAGAGAAGACAGAGTTCCGTTTCTAAACCACTGGCAAGTGAAAGAGCCCTTGTCACTGCAGGGGCTGTAGGTCCCCTTAGAGAGAAGTCACTTTCTCTGGGACAAAGCACCCAACAGCCACAGTTTAAAGGAAGAGGCTTGTTTTGATTCATGGTTGCAGTTTGTGGTCAGCTGGCTCCAAGGCAGGAACAGGAGGGGAGAGGGGGCTGGTGAGGGAAACAGCTCCCTGTATGTCAGCCGGGAAGCAGAATGTGAAGGGAGGAGCCAGGGACAAGAACATAGCGTCCAGGTCACAGCCCCAGTGACCCGCCCCTTCCCACAGGCTCCACCTGCAAACGTGAGAATTTGGGGGAACTTTAGATCTAAACCATAACAGAACCTCAACTCACCCAAGGTGGGTTCTTTGTTTTTTTTTTAATGTCAGGAATCAAACCCAGGACTGTGTGCTTGCCAGGCAGGCGTTGTGCTGGTGAGCTACATGCTGGTCCCTCCCAGGGGAGTTCTTGCCTATCCTGACATAGAATCCTTTAGGATGCACCAGTGAGAGACAAAGAACACAGGTGCTCGAGTCCTGAGGTGTTTTGCAGCCTGGGGCTAGGGCCACTCATGTCTTTTTGGGGTGTTTTCAAGACAGATGATCCAGGATGCTTATGCTTTGGGTTATTTGTTATTTAATTAGCATCTGTCAAGTTACCCATTAGTGCTAAAAACTGACTTTGTCAACCAGGTTAAAACCTGAACTGCTGGCCTTTGTTTGAAGTTTAGGGGGACAGAGCCAATTACTAGTGCTGTTGCTTTGAAGGTGGGATTTGTGGATTGCCAGGATCAGAAGAAAAAGCCCAAGTCTATGGACTTTTTCTACCTTCAAGACTTAGGAATTTAGGAGCCTAGAGAAAAAGCATAGGCTTTGTGGTAAAGGAGGCACAGTGACCTTGAGTGTCTGATTATGTCTCGAAGCTACAATTTTCTCAAAGCTACAATTTTTAAAATCTTGTCTTCTTCCCACCTATCTGGAGTCCTTCTGTGTGACTCAGACTCCCACATCACCCCGGAAAATTCCTAAACTAGCCCTTCTTGTCTGTTTCAAAATCCCATTTAACAGATGCAGTCCTGGAGGCTGAGCTTGGAGGGTTCATGGCTCACGGTACCCAGGTTTGCCTTCAGAGGGAAATCTGGGTGTTGTTTTGAACTACAGTCGTACACAGCTGGTATATCTTGGAGGTGTGGTTTTGGGGTCTGTGTCCAGTCCCTGGCACTGTTCCCCTGTCCTGCTCTGTGCCTATTGTGACCTGATTGTCTTTGCCCCACCATGCCCTGCTGCCATGCCTCTCTCTGCGCTGGAGCAGCTGACCAGGGACTGTATCACCTGAAACCAGGAGCAAATTAAACCTCTCTTCCTTTAAGCTGGAGGTGTTAATGACTGTGTTCCAGCCATAGGAAAACGACCAATACACGCTGTGCGGGTGTTCATGCTGTCCCTAGGGAGTGATTTGGGCTGGAGGATGCAGAAGGGCTTACGCTGGCTGATATCATGTTTGAGAGACTTGGAGACACAGTCATTAAGGACTGCAGAGTCAGACAGTGATCACTGGGGGCCACCGATGCCCTGCAGAAGGGCTGAAATGCTGAGGGCGATTAATCACAATTTAAGTGAAGTGTGAAATCCAGATGGCCTCCTTGGCAGTGCGTATCAAGAGACTCTCGTCTCTTGTGGCTTGAAGACAGAAAAAACTGAGGCTCAGGCCCAGAACTTAATTATAAGCGGAGTTACAGAGAAGTTGGATTCCTGATTCTGGCGAGTCTGCTCCTCCAAGGTCAGAGCCTTTGGGTAAGGGTGGGACGCTGCCATTCGACATGTCAGTGACATCTGAGCTGATGCATTTGAGAACCTCGCAGCCCTACACTGTCCTAAACCCTCTGGGGCTGCAGTCATGGTCCACTCCCATTACAGGCAAGTGCTTCTGCCTGCTTGGTGATGCAGGAGCCCCTGACTTGCAAGAGAGCATGAGCCCATCTCAGCCGGTACCTTGACCTCCAGTTCTGTCCTCACCAGCAGCCACTAAAGTTGTCACAACACGATCCAGCTTTGTCAAGGGAAGAAAGGAACATGCTATGCCTTAGAGGCTTCAGGACCCAGCCACCACTCTGGGCAGAGAGTAAAAGGGTGTGCATGGGACCAGCTCACAAGGATGGGGATCAAAGGCAACAGAAGCTGGGCGGGGCGGTTCATCATCGAGGGCGCATCCTCCAGGACACAGGGGTTCAACACCCTGGAGGGCCCCGGGAGGTGGTGCCCACTGGCTGTCAGGGCGGCCTTTGGGAAGCTTGGAAAAATTCAGGGCTCATCTCAAATGAACTCAAAGTGCCAGAACTGGGGTGGCAGATGGTGGAGGGAGGAATCAAAGGGCTCAGAGAAACAGGTACACCATGATGGATATAATATAAAAAGCCAGATATCGGCCTGCTTAACTGAGCTCCAGGGAAGGGCTGGGGGAATATGTAAGTGGCAGCCCGGATGAAAAGCCTGCGGAGGGCCGTGTTCCATAAGCAAGGCCTGACGGGAGGAGATGCTGTGGTAGCACCGTCTCCACGGTAGCAATAAGACAGACGTGGTCCTGAGATAAGAGAGCCCGGTAGGGGAATTTAAACTCTATTAGCAAGGTGGCAAAAATTACTGTAAGGAGCGGAAGGGTCAGAGCGACAAGCAGGGAGCCTACAGAAAGCTCTAGAAACGGTCACGTGGTGTTCCCAGGGGCAGGTAGATAGCTGACAAAGAGTAGTGTGTCCTTTACATGGGTGGGAGAAGTCAAAGATGGGCGATTAGAAGGTCGTATCAGCTGCCCCAGGAAAAGGCTGTGGTCCCTTTGGAGCTAGAGCTCGGAGCCAGAAGGCAAGGCTGGATTCCCCAAGAAGGAGCCCGTAACCCGTGGCGAGTCTGTGTGGGAACAGTGACCCTGGCCTCCTGCAAAGGGACCTGCAGCCAGGTGCCCAGCGAAAGGAGAACGTTTCTAAGACTGAGGGACACAGGGTCTAAGACGACATTCATACATAAAGACCTGCAGCGTCCTCATGACTTCCATTACACCAGAAGCCGATGGGAGTCGGGAAATAAACAGAATCTGGCCAGGCTCGGACCACCGTGGATCCTGAGCCCACGAGCACATTCCATTTCCTGGTGGAAGTCCCTGATACGGTCTCCCATCCCCATCAAGTGCAAAGCACAGTCAACCAACCTTCCAACGTCACATAACAGAGAGATGGCAGCAGAAATTAGAATCCCCTTTATTTATCTCATATGGGTGGTGCTGAGGATTAAACCCAGGGCCTGGCACATACCGGGCAAGTGCTCTACCACGGTGCTATAGCCCCAGCCTCAGGGTCAAACTTTAGATACCCACGAGGCATGGATAGTTGTCTTTGCCTTCTTGTTTGCTAGTTTGATCCTTACTCCCCCCCCCCCCAAAAAAAAAGCATCGGCTGATGTCTGGAAGCCGAGAGTAGATGTTTGATTGCTGCTTAGCAGGGGTTTCAGCCATGGCTGCTGTGTGGCCTGAAGCATCTCTGCCAAGGTTGAGAAGCCCTAGACTGAAGCGGGCTGGACCATCTTGTGTCCCACGGAGCATCGCGCTGGTCCAGCTCATCTGCACCTTCATATTCATCGACGGATGAGAAGAGACCAGCACTTGGAGGCCTCCCTGAGGAAGACGTGCTTCAGGGGCCGGGACCAAACAGCAGTGACGTTCTAGGGGCGCAGTGGTCATAGGCATGTTGGGGGCCCCTCTCTCAGAGGACAAGATGAATTCTTGCATTGAACCTCCCAGGAGGCGGAAGGAAGCACAGCGTCTGTGAGTCTCTCTTGAGGGTTTTTCAGGCAATATTTTCCACACTTGACAAATGCGACTGCAAGACATTTTCCCGAGTGACATGCCCAAAGCAGGGGAGAGCTCGGCAGCCGCCCCAGGCTGTGGGACCAACAGTCTGGCGACTGGGGTCACGTGACCCAGCCAGCTCAGATTGACAGACGGCTCTGTGGCGGGAACAGACAGTGTGAGTTTATGGCAAGCCCTGAGCAGAGAGTAACAAGTTAGATCCCTGGAGTTCTGGAATAAGGCCAGGCCATCTGGAGCGGAAAATTATGCACAGTGTGGAAAACAGCTTTGGAGGCCTTCTGGGCCTTGATGGAGCTGGAGCCTGGGTTCAGCCCAATGGGGACAGCTTGGAGGTGACACCCTGTGAGCATAGACTGCCAGCCTCCAGGACATGACTCTCACTTGGTCCCCGAGACACTCACCCAAACTCATGACCTGTATGATGCTTTGTCCTCAGGAGGCAGATACATGGGTGTGGCACCTGTCACTCTCGGGGATCCCTCAGGAACCTTGTTCCTGTCCCTGAGACAGTAAGCTCCTCATGTCTAAGCTCTGCCCTGCTCCCCAGATTGGAAACACTTTCACCAGGGCACAGAGTAGAAGGCCCCTTGAAAGTCAGCCTGCAGTGCCACCTGGTCACTTCAGATGCCTGGGACCCAACAACCGGCAGGCCAGAAGGGAATCGCCACGTTGGCAGCGATCCTGTCCTGGCTGGCTGGCAGGAGAGAGAGGGTTGTAATTACACAGTGAGGGCGGGGGAGAGGCCAGTTTTAGTGTCCTTGTGACCCGTGAGGGAGGGAGTCACTTGGGGTTTTCTTGTTTTTGACAGTAAATAGGTAAGAGCAGCAGCCGGGGCTGAGCAGCATGGGGCCCAGGACCACTAGGGATGAGGGTCTCAGGGGTCCCACTAAGTAAAGCTGCTAGACCAGCTGGGGTCAAGGGGAGTGTCCTGGGGGCAATAGAGGAGGACACAAGGGCACCAGTCTTGGGACAAAAGACAGCATCAAGGAGCTGGGATTCAAGTCCCCTGCTGTCTCCTTTTTAAGGTTTTAGAGGGCAAGAGATCAGCCAGAATCCCGAAGGGCTGGCTCTGATGCCGCAAATCCCAGAGGGATCAGGGTGGACACTGTGGGAACTGCAGTCACCCATTCCCAGGGGTCCAAGATGCTTGTCCCCAAGCTGCTAAGAGTGCTGGCTGTGGATAACTCCATCTAAGTTCCTTCCCCACAGCGTCTGTCTGCCAGAGGGAGTTGTCTTGCCTTACAACAAGGGCACCCTGACCTGGGGACCCATCAGCATGGGGTGCAAGCTTCCAGCTCCTCTGCCTGGACTCCAGATGGACCCGAAAGGCCACTTAGCTCCAGGTCTCCCTGTGTGATAGGTGGAGGCCTCTCTTGCAGGTGCCTTGTTGTTGGGGTCTGCACCTAGACCCCCAGGCTCCCAAACAGGTACACAGCAAAGGCTCAAAGGGATGAGACCCGCGGCAGGGTCTTCAGGGCTGCAGGAGGAGTGAAGTCCTCGGCAGAGTCCGGAACTCTGCCAGCCGCCAGCTGACTGACGCTGGGCGGCCCGTATTTACCCAGAACAAGCCAGGAGCTGAGTGGACAATGGCGGAGACCTGAGCGGGACCTCGGGAGGGGCTCAGGGACCCCTCAGAGCAACAGACGATGCTAACTAAGGAAAACTATCCAGAACGTCTCCCGGTGGCCCCAGCTGTGGCCCATCTTGCCCCCTGAGGTGTTCTTCGTTCTCAATTCAATCTTGCCCAGGCCACAGACCTGCAGGTATATTCAGCTCAACTGCCCCAGCCCCTTGTGTTCAGCCTCCGCCCTGCCTGACCCTGCTTCCCAGACCCCGCTGGCGTTGCTGCTGTGATGGGACTTTCCCCCTAATCAACCTCCTGCGTGTAGGTCTTTGTTCCCTCGAAGCCAGCCTCAGAGAGGGCTTGTTTTGCTGGTCACTCGAGTAGCAGGGTTGTTCAGAGAAACAGAACCAAAAGCACGTACGCAGACACAGAAATTCATTACAAGGAGTGGGAGCTGAGAAATCCCACACGCTGCCCTTTGCAGGGGGAGGCAGGGAAACCCGTGGTGCAGCTCCAGTCCCGCTCTGGAGTCTCGGAACCCAAGGTTGTCCAGGTCCAGCAGAGGGCAGCTCTGCCCCGGGCACGTTGGCGTAAAAACTTACGCATCACACTGGCCGCTGGAATTGCGTGAGGCTGAGTCCTGGTGGTCACCTCGGGACCCAGACCAAAGAGGTCCATGGGTAGCTCCAGGGCTGTTGACCTTCTGCATCCTCTTGTGTGGACTGGGAATGAGCGTGGAATTTAGGTGGGTGGGGAGGAAGTGTGGGGGCCACAGATGGACAGTGCAGTCCAAGCACGGGGACGGGAAATTCAGGGGTGACTGTAGACCTCCGCTCCCCTCCTAGCTTCCAGACCACAGAGCGGTACATCAGCGAAGCTTGTTTTGTTCATAAAAGGAACCGCCCCTGGCTTCATTTATGGGGCTCCCCTCTAGCACATCTAGTGTGGATCAGTATGGTGACATACGGAAGGGGGTGGCAATGGGCGTCCCCCCATTTCCATCTTCCTCCTGGGTGCTCACAGGAGCAATACGAGGTCACTACTGCCATAATCATCTTCTTATGCAAGGGGAAACTGAGGTTCAGAGAGGGTGAGTGACGGGAAAGTGACAGAGGAGGCAGCAGAAGCAGGCACAAACTCAAGTCTGTGTGACCCAGAGGAGGCCCGGGGTGCTCTGGGAGCCCCCAGAGAAGGGTGGGATGGCTCTGGGTCCTCTTCTTGATCCGTCTGTGACATGCTGTCTCCTTCCCGGAAGAGGATGTTGCCCCAAGTCCAGTTCCGGGGTCTGATGAGGAAGACAGGTAGGAGGTCTCCGAGTGGGGTCCTGGGGCCCCAGCCCCTCCCCGCCTCCATCCCACCATCCATCCCTGGGCCTGTCTGCCTCTTGGGCTCTCCTGCCCTGGCAGTTGGAGCCAGTATGTGGCCTCAGAAACTCCTGGTCACTCCCTTCACTGAGCTTGCTAGGTGCCATTGAAGGGATCCAATTCTGTGAAATTCCAGATGGACCCACGTTCGTTAGTTCAGTATTCTGCGGGGAGGTGACCTCATGGCTCGTGGACTGTGTGACTGGGCAGAGAAGCCAACCCCGCTGAGCTTTACTTAGGGCGCCTCCTCTGGGAGTGGCGCATTAATTGGTGGACCCAGGAAAGCATATTCAGCTCTCACCTCTGTGTGTGTCTCTCTGTACCCCCGTTTCCACCGTCTCCTCCCACATGACTCAGGTGACTCCAGGCAGAAGGAACCTTCACTGATATTTCCAAAGAAATCTCCCTCGGCCTAGATGGCGCATCTCCCAGTTGCTGGGGCCCTTCTGTCCGCCCCTTTGGTGGCCTGTGCCCAGCCTCTCCTCCTCCCCTGCCCCTCTGCCCTTTCCTCCTCTCCCCACTCTCCCAGGCCTCTGCTCCTCTTAGGTCCTCCTCCACTCCCGGCCACCCGGGCGCCTCTCGGTTTCCAGCGTGCAGTTTGTTGTTGCTACTTTTGATTAAATTCCCCGTTTCTTTCCCAGATTATTTCCCCAGAGTCGCCCGGCTTGCTTGGAGCCAGGAGGATGCAGAGGTAGCTAAACCTGCGGGGCCAGGCTGAGCATCAGGCCATCCTGGATTGGGGGGCACCCCACGTCTTCCTGCCCTGTATTGGTGTTGGGGTGGGGGCCACTGAGCTGATGTGTGATCGTGGACCTTCTCCAACTTGTACTGGTTTCCTAGTGTCACAGTCTCATGAGTCCTGTCCTGTGTCATTTGCTTGTTCTGCCCAAAGTGCCGTAAAGGCACTATCGGGGTACGGCTCGGACAGCCCAGGCCACCTGCACTTTCCTTGCCAGCTCCTGCTCCGGGCTCCCCCAGATTTGAGACTGCTTCAGCCTCTCTTCCAATTGTCCTTCACGGCCTTCCTCCCCCTGCAGGATGGAAGGTCCCCACATGGGCCAGCAGGACAGAGCCAAGGCCTAGAACAGGGTGTCCTGTGGTCCAGCCTCACTGTCCCTCTGAGCAGCTGTGTGGCCTTGGGAAGTCTCATGATCTCTGGGTATGGAACATTTTTTGGCCAAGTTGGGTCTGTCTTTCTTTGGTACCAGGGATCAAACTCAGGGCCTCACATTTGCCAGGTAGGCCCTGTGCCACTGAGCTTCATCCCCAGCCCCCCTTTGTGGCCAAGTTGAAAAGCATCTAAAAAGACCCAGACAGGAACCCTCTCCACTTCCTTGCTGTGGATCCTGGGCTGGTTCATTGGCCACCTCCAGTCTCAAATTCCAGAGCCTCCCCCTTGGGGCTGGTGCCAACCCTCAGCACGGTGTGTACCATGACTGCCACTGACCCGGAGTGAGGGAGGGTCGCAGGACTCCTCAAGGAGTCAAGTGCAGATTGTGGGAGGTGGGTTTACAGGAGCAACCTGGGTGCCAACCTTGTGGAGGTGCCTTTGCTATTTAGCCCACCGGGGCTGGTGCCTTCGAACGTAGTGTCTTTACAGGGCAGAGCAGAGAGCAAGGGAACAGGAGGAGAGGAGGGAGAAGGAGACCGAAGGAAAAAACAGCTGTGCTGCGTGAGGCGGCCCATAAGTGCGAGTGTCATGACACCAAGGGACATTTCCAGCAGAGGAGCCAAATCCTCAGTTTTCTGAAGCGTCAGCCTCCTGCAGACCCGGGCTCTTGGCTCTTTCCTCCAGGGCCAGCCGAGGGGGTGTGGCTTGGCTGGTGGCCAGCCTGCCCCTCCCCCACATCGGCCACTGCTCCGAACTGAACTCCTGTAAATCTACTCGGGGTTTCTGGCATGAGTAGTGTGGATAGAGTGATTCTCAAAGGAAAGCTCTATAAATATTCAGAGCGGTTAGCACCGAAAAGCTCCAGAGCCCAGCACCTGGTAGAGTTGACTTACAGTGTCCAGCATCCAGTGGAGCTGACCTAGTGTCCGGCATGACAGCGGCAGCTGGCATCCAGCCTTACCCGGTGGCACCCAGCACTGCCCAGTGTCATTCGGTGAGGTCAGGATTGTAGGTAGAGTTATACTTTGCCGATTTATGGTTTCCGTCTGAATCAAGCCAAAGAATCCCAGGCCGACTGGAACTACCTGCACCCCAAACCTGCACTACACTTGCTCCCCACCATTAGGTGCCAGGGGAGGGCCTCCCTCTCCTGGTGGAGCCTGGGAAGGGGACGTGGCACGGTACGCCACACCCCATCTCCTATGCCCAAAGACCAAGTATGCCTGCCCAGGTGGGAGAGGGTGGGAGAGACCCCACCCCCAGCCATCCCTGGCTGCAGAAATACCCAGAAACATTGGGAAAGATCTGGAATCGTTTGAGTCCTCTTTGAAGAATCTTTTCTTCCAAGTGTTTGAGATTTTGAACATTTCAAACCTATAGAAAAGTTGAAAGCACAGTCCCTTGTATGTCTGTCCGTCCTTCACACAGATTTACCCACTGCTGGCGCGGGTGCCTTTCAGTTTCTCTCTTTTCTTTCTTCTGATCGTTTGAAAGTAGGTTGCAGCTATCAGACTCCGGGCTCCCAAATCATCAGCGCGGATCCCCGCGCAGAAGGACTGTCTGTCTCCCACATAAGCACAAAGAAGTAATTATCAGACTCAAGGACTCGAACACAGATCTGATAACGGTATCTGTTGTGCGGTTCGTATTCAGATTTCTCCAATTGTTCCAGAACCCTCTGGTGTAGCTGTTTTATCCCCTTGCAGATCCACTTAGGCTCGAGCGCTTTGCATTTAATTATCACGGTCCTTTAGCTTTCTTTAATCTTGCCTTTTGGTCTTTCTTGTAATTGACACTTTGAAGAGTCCATATCAGACATCTTGTAAAATGCCCCACAACCTGAATACATCTGATTGTTTCCTGCGGTTCCATTCAGTTGAAGTTTCTAGTGGGAATGCCAAGTAGGGTGCCGTGTCTAGGTTATTGCATTAAGGAAAGAGGCCTGCAGTGCCGGTTTGTCTTATTTTTGGTGACCTTACATTTGATCAGGTGGTTAAGGCGCTGTGTGCTGTATTTCTCCCTTGCAAAGTTATCTTTTCTTTTTTTCTTTCCTGTAAGTAGTAAGTCATCTTCACTGCATCTGCGGAAGAACTTGTCTGGGTCACTTTCTTGTGCTGAGAGTTTTGTCTCCTGGAACACCGGAGCTCCTGCCGGGATGTGGCTTCTATACACGGCTATGTGCTGGTCCAAGCGGGCGGCTTCAGGGGTGTGACAGTCAAGGGCCATCCTCGGTGACCTATCCTGGCCCCTTTGGATCGACCCTTTCTTTTGTGGTCTTTGACTGCAGAACAAGTGTCTCCGATCAGAGAACTAGCCTTTCGCTTACTGGTCCCAGTAAATTAGCTGGCGGATTGCTAGGAGTGTGTGTGTGTGTGTGTGTGTGTGTGTGTGTGTGTGTGCGCACATGCATGTGCACATGCATGTGCACGACATTTAGGGGCTTAGGACTTAGAGGCAGCACATTCCCCATCCCAGGAGCTGCAGGGTGCTGGGTTCCAGCCCTGGTTTCCATGGCAATGGGCAACCTCCTTCTGCAGTCTGCCTCCGTCTGGACCAGCTGACAATGGTGAGGCCAGGGACAATGGGACAGAGCCTGGAGATGAGGACGGAGCCCAGACAGACCCGCACTGAGTATCTTGCTGAGGAAAAGCACCAGGTGGCCCATGGGCGTCTCGGAGATGAGAACTTTGGAAAGAGTTCCGCTCACTGTTCTGTAGGGTGGATTTTTCCAGGGACCCCAGGGACCCCTCACTTACTGCAAGATGGACTCTTCCATTGGGAAGGGTCTGTGATAACACTGAGGACAGCGGTGGAGCCCAGCACCTCTCTTGTGAGTTTGACGCATGTTAAGCAGATTCAGGTCCTTATTTCTTGATCTGTTTCACAAGCAATCTTGACCTGTTTCCATGAATAATCTGTCTTGCTCCATATCCAGTCCCTTGAGGTGGCTGCTAATATTTTGCACACTTTATGGATATAGGATCTGAGGCTCAGAGGACTTTACCAGGATCACACGGCTGGTGAGATGTGAAATAGTGTGGTATAACCACAAAGGGCACAAGATACAGAGACTGGCAGGCTGGGCTCAAAGCCTGGCCGTTCACTCACAGCTGGTGATGTGAGCCAGAGTCACGGAGGGCTCCAGGGCCGGGACCTGCTATCCTCTGTCCAAGCTCGCCTGTTCCAGAACTGTCCTCAGCCCAATCAAAGCTCTCATGGGAACTTACTGTGACTAAGTTCTGGCTGCTGAAGTGTCTGCATAAGTGTCATATGAACTTCCAGAAAACCTTTTTTAAAGAGCATGGCCATTCATTTTTGTCTCTCCTCTTTCCCTTCCTTCTTCCTGCTGCCTAGATTGTAGCTGCAATAGATGGAGCATCAGCAACCTTCTTAAGCTAAGAGGTGACTTCCAGGATGGTGGAACAGAAACAGGAAGAAGCGTGGGTCCCTGAAGACCTGGTAGGAAGATCTTACCAGCCCTCTGAGGGCTACATCCGGACTTTGATGTGTAGGACACAAACACTTGTGGGTGTGAGTCACTAGATCATGGGGCCTGGTGCTGGCTTGAGTGCTAGGCTGTGTAAATTAAATTGGTCAAGTGATTGACTACAGTGAGGAAACAGCGTATCTGAGGACCCTGACTCCTGCCCATCCACCTCCCAGGACACCTGGAGTGAGGTCACCAGAAGGTGTGACAGCAGAATTGCTAGTCACGCGCTGCGGTGTGGCTGGCACTGGACAGAGCAGAGCCTGCTGTATCCATCTGCCCACCACAGGCTGCCCCTCTCTCCTAGGCCACCAGGGTGCTCATGTAGCCAGCCTCAGTGTCCCTCTTCCTCCGGACACGCTGCATGGAGCACAGAGGACAGAGCATGGTGGGTAGATCCAGCCCCCAAGCCTTGCTGCCTGGATGCAGTAGACACCTGTCCCGTCTTCCCTGCCTTTCCTAACGACGGTGTACCTGCCTGTTTTATGTGTCAGAGGTCACTCCTGCTGCCTCTGAAGGTGACATGCCCTGTCTAGGGCCAAGGGCTGTGAATAGGGACAGGGAGAGGCACCTTCCTTTCTGGTAAAAAAGGACAAAGGCCCTTACTGCAGGCACCGGAGGGCTGCAGAAGAGTGCAACTTCCCTCCGAGGCAGGCAGAGAAACTGAGGGCTTTTGTTAGGTTTGACAGGGGGAGGAGTTGGAAGGGGCGGGAAGAATGACGTATTGACAGCTGATTGGGGGATGTTGGCGCATGCGCAAAATCGGGACGTTCAATTTTGGTCTGAAAGAACGTGGAAGTCAACATGGGGAGGGACTCGCTGTCTGTCCCTCCAGGGTCCATGCCAAGTTGGGCAGGCGCCATGCTGAGCCTGGCAGGGCTTCACACGGGCAAACCCATCAGTCCCTTCTCCAACCCCACATGCCCTGTCCCAGTGGACAGGCTGGCTTGGCTAAATGATTTTTCTCACCCCGCTTCCTCCCGTGAGGGCCACCTGTCCTGATGGGAGGGCTGGACTTGGGGGCAGGACAGGAGGGTACTTGGGACTTGGTAGCCCAGAGGTGCCCATGAAGTACCTGAGTCAGGAGAGCCCTGGCTCCGCTCCTCCAGTGTAAGGCTGGCCGAACACCTGCTCTTGGCCCCGCTGATTAGAGGCCACCCAGGCTTTGTGACTTAATTTCTCTTTTTCTAATTGGCCATGGTAGTGAGGGGGACGCCTCTAATCTGCCAGGTCATATTTCTTCTCTTAAAAGCATCACAGGCCTGTGATCCTTCTGGGGTACAGCTTCCACCCCAGGGACTGCAGTGACCAGAACCTAGCAGGACCAGTGACAGCATGCGTGGCAGTGAAGGGCCTTGGAGCCGGGAGGGCGGTGCTGAGGTGTCCCTGGGTGGTGGTGGGGGGACAGAGCCAAGGGGTGACTGCGATGGATGGTCCAGGGCTGTGACTGTTTTCCTCGGGCCGCTCCCCACCTCCCCACCTCTCCTCATCCTGAGGACTCCAGCGCCTTCTCCAGGCCAGCTCGGGACACCGCCGGCGGTCTCCTGGGCATCCTGGGAGAGCCACATGGCTCCCTGCTGACAGCCAAGACATGGATGCCACCAGCCATGGCGCCACCTGCTCAGAGGGCTTTGTGCCTGTTTGTGTGCCCAGTGGCGGCCTCTGTCCCCAGTGCCACCTTTGGGGATTACTCAGGAGCTTCACAGGGGCCCCTTGCTGAGCTTCATGTGGTTGTCATCTGTCTCTGCCTTCTGAGCACAGCCAGACACCTCCTCCTGACGGGGACAGATAGATGCTATCCCCACATTTTGTGCTCAGAGTGCCTCCACTGCCCAGGCCTGGGCTCCCCAGCATCCTGGGCTTCCTGTCAAAGGTCCCCAGTCAGCTCTCCAAGCAGAACAGCTCCAAACTCAGTAGCGCCTTTGTGTCACCCCAGCCTCTGTTAGCTCAGCAGACAGCGTCCCCACTTCCAAGGTGCTCAGCCCCAAAACCTCGAACTTGTTGCTTGGATGACTGCCTGCTGTGGCCTCTCCTGAGAAATCCTGTCAGCTCTGATTCAAGAGCTAACAGACTCCAAAAAAAAAAAAAAAAAAGAGATAACAGACTCCAGCTACTTCTTACCAGGTCGGTGTCTGCCCAGGATGTGTTGGAGCCACCACCTTCTGCTCTCCTGCTTCCCTGGGCTCTCAGCTGTTCATTAAATCCAACAAATGTGTCCTACCTCAGGGCCTTTGCACCTGCTGCGCCCTCTGCTCTTCCTCTAGGTAGCTGCATGGCTCACTCCTGCCTTCTCTGTTCAAATTTTCGCACCACCCGCATCAGCATCCCCCACTGCATCTGCTACGGTTTGGATGTGTTTGTTCCCCAAAGGAGCAGGTGCCAGACTGTCTGTCACAGTGTTACTCTGCTCTCTCCCCTGTAGTCCCTTTGGAGCTCTGCCCTGCATTTGTTCCCCAGTCCTCGCCCATGCACCTAGGTGGTGTTTAGTCAGCAGTTTAATTTCCACTAAGTATAAATTAGTGAGAATAAAATAACAAATTCTGTTTCTCACCGTGTCAAGGGCAGCCACATGATCTCTAGTTTACAGGCAGGGAAATGGGCAGAGAGTCTAGTGATTTCTTTTCAATAGCTTGATTGAGATACAATTTACATACCGCCTAACACGCACAGTTTGGTGGTTTTCAGATGTTCACAGCTGTGCAGCATCGCTGTGGGCAGTTCTGGCTTTTCTCACCTTCTCCAAGGAGTCCTTCCCCGTCCTGCCTGAGCCCTGTCTCGGCTCCGCGCAGTCACTAATCTACTTTCTGTCTCTGTGGATTTCCTGTTCTGGATATTTCATATATATGGAAATCGCACCATCTCCGGAATTCTGTGACTGATTTACTTCACGAGTGCCCCAGATTTTACAACTCTGTGATCTCGTTATTAAATAACCAGTGGTGAGACCCACACTCTCAAGTGTATTAGACAGAAATGGTAGGAAATACTTGGGAGACGGCTGGGAGCGAGCTGTGAGATAGGCAGCAGGGTCCTGGGTTCCAGGTCAGGCCCTTAGATTCTAGTCCTGCCTGTGCCTTTGCTGTGTGACTCCTCCAGGCAGCAAGCTCTCCCAACCCTCAGTGCTTGTCCAAGTTACACAGCAACAGACAGAGAGGGTCCACAGCAGGGGCTGCTCTTCCTGTGGGACGGACTTGGGAGAGCGCCAGGTCCGGCCCCCAGTGGGCACTCGGAGGTGGCCACAGCTGGTCCTGCAGTGGCTCTGGCACTCCCACGGCCATCTGCCCCAAGGCTTCTGTAATGGTTGATACATTGTGTCAGCTTGAGTTTAGAAGCTTAACTAAATAACTAGCAGTCCCTAGGGTGCAGAGGACAGTTCTGGGACGGCTGTTTACACTCCGGGATGTTGGAATGGTTGATTCATCTGTCAGCTTGAGAAGTTTAGAAGTTTAAGTGACTCAGCAGGGAGCCAGGTCTGCACTGTGTAAACACCCTCAGCCTGTGCGAGATGGAGACACAGTCATGTGAGTGCTGCGCCTGCCCTAGGGCGGGTAGCCTGCATACCGTGTAAGGCAGGAAAAGAGGCTCCTTTCCTCATGTTGTTTTTTGTGCTTCTGCTGTGTTTTGCTGCCTTGAACTGTTGCCCCTCACCACGCCACCCCGCCTTGGAGCCAGCTGATTATGGACTGAAACCTCCACAGACTGTGAGCTCAATAAACCTTTCCTTCCTTAACTTTGGGTGTCAGGTATTTTGTCCTAGCAATGAGAGAAAAGTCACCAAGATGGCCCCTTTGTTTCTTTAGCTAGTTTCTTGCAAACTTCAGGGAAGCATGGTCAGGAGCACTGACTGGGTTCCAGCTTGGCCTCACCTGCTGCTGCTAACCTCCACGGAGAGGCCCGGGACCTCTCGTCGGAAAAATGGAAGGATGTGCCCATGTGTGTCACAGAGCTGCTGGGGATGACATTTGACAAGGCACAGAGCAGACAGACAGCAGGTGCCTGAGAAGCGTCTGTGCCATCTCAGGGGCAAGAAGTCTTTGAATAAAACGGGGAGCTGGGGAAAGGGCACGGCAGGCACTCTGGCCCTGGGCCCTGGAGCCACAGCCCGCGACTCCTGTGTGGGGACAGGGACCCTGTGGGGGGGGCAGAGTGGAGACAACTACTTGTTTATTCTCTCGTTCTCTGCTTGGAACACTGTGGTCCCCTGCCTGGACCATCCATCTCAGTGGGAGCCTTTGCTGAAATTTATCGTCCTGTTCCTACTGACTACAGACTGTGGGAAGGTAAAAAATGTCCTTTTTGAGGCCATAAACTATAAAACGGAACCCAATTTCTCTCCAGGGTAAGAATCATTATGTTTGACAATGGCTGTAAACTGTGTAACGGTGAAGGGCAGGAGAGGCGTGGGGAAGAGGAGGAGGGGAACGCGGTCCCAGAGTGGGCCTGGGAGGGGCCCCCGGGGCGAGGATGCGCAGGGACCCGAAGCTCTCCGCGCAGATCAGCACACGTTTATCAGGCCCGGCAGGAAGAGATGCTAAGCAGGGTGCCTTACCTTCTATCTCTGACAGGTTAGAGAGAGAATAAACATGCGCCCAATTGAAGTGAACTGAATTGAATTCAATTGAATTGTAAGAGATTTAGATTTTTTTTTATCAGTACCGAGGATGGAAGAGATTTAGATCTTCTTCAGGGAGTATCGAGAAACTCACTTTTAAGCAGGAGTGATGGCACATGCCTGGAATCCCTGCCTTCCAGGAGGCTGATGCGGGAGACCACAGGTTTAACCCCATCCCAGGCAATTCAGCAACTTAGCAAGACCCTGTTTGAAAAATATGTTTTTAAAGGGGCCGCAGCTCAGTGCGAAGGTCCTAGCTTAGATTGCCACTGTGGAAAGAAAGGAAGCAGGAGAAGAAGGAAGGAAGGAATCAAATGTAGTCAGTGCACACATGTGCTGGTAATTTTGGTGCACAGATCTGAAGTGTGATAATTTTCCTATGCACACATCTGTGTACCCAGCACCGAGATCAAGACGTAGAGCTTGTGTAGCACTCGGGAACCTTCCCTCATGTCCCCCTCCCCCCAGTCCTCTCTGTCCTTTAATTCCCGCTGCCGGGCCGTACAGTGAGCACCTGTTTGGGTTTCCCCTTCTTTCACGCACCATCATCAGTAAGACTCACTCATGGGCTGTGTGTACCAACCACTCATCTTCGTGGCTGTGTGGTATTCCACGGCAGGAATAGATCTCAACAGCTGTCTCCTGGCTGTGGTTAGTGGACATCGTGATTTGGGGCTTTGACTACTCGTTAAGCTGCAGTGAAGGCTCTGGTACGCGTATGCATGGAGGATCGACATGATTCTGTTGGCTTTTTAGAAAAGACTTTGTCCCTCTAACTTCCTTTTTGAGACATTTTTTTTAAGGGGAACTTTTAGGTTCACAGGAAAATTAAGAAGGCACTGAGACTCCGCATGCTCCTTGGCCCACACAGGGCGATCCGTTTGTAACTTTACCTTTAAAATGCTCTCAGCTCTGCGTGTGCACCCCTCCCGCCCCAGGACCACCCCTGACCTTACGGTTTCCATCCTGTGGCTTTTCAGAATGGTTGGGTTCTTTTCTGTAGTCACATGCATCTGAGGTTCCCCTGTCTCCTCCTCAGGACTCCGGCTGGTTTATTTTTAGCGCTGAATAATATTCCTTTGTCTGGATGTACCACAGCACATCCACTCATCTGAAGGACATCTTGGTTCCTTTCAAAGTTCTGACAGTCATGCAGGAACTTGCTATAAACAGCCATGTGCGGCTTTTTGTGCAGTTATACAATTTCAGTCCATCTGGACCAATCCCAAGGCGTGCGACGGCTGGATTTATGCGAAGAGAGTATTTGATTTTATGAGAACTTGCTTGCTAGCTGCCGAGGCACTGTTCCATTTTGCATCTCCACCCCCCCACCCCCGCCAGCAGAGGGAAATTTCTTGTTGCCTTAATCCTGGCCAGTGCTGGTGTCCTGTGCTTTGGCCATTCCAGTAGATGTGCAGTGGTATCATATCACTGTGTCACTGCTCTAACCCTGCTTTGAAAGATTTTATATTTATCTTTCAAAGAAGATACTTATGCAGTGTGGCCGGGTGATTGCATTCATGACCCTTGTCTTCCAGTGCCCCGCACTGACGCTGGGCTCGGCCATGTGCCCTGCTTTGGCCAACGGGATAGCAGCATATCACATGCAAGACACTGCTTAGAAACACTGCATCCCCTGGCCTTTTCCCCTCCTGGACCCCGCCACTGCCACGGGGACCTCCCAGGCCATCTCAGCCCAGGATGTTGAGGCCCATGAAGGAGAGCTGTGCTGTACAAGGAAGGGTCCCCCAAACCTCTGGGGTTTAGCCCACCTACCAGATGCTGATAGACCCCAAGCAAGCCCAGCTCTGGGCAATACCATGGGCTGGCAAGAGACTGTAAATAGGTCTCATTTTAAGTTTGTGGGTGGTTTGCTATTGATACCACCATAAGTGCCCACTTATCCCCTACGTAGGGTTCACTCTGTCAGGTCTGCTTCACTGCTCCGTGTGGACTTCATTCCTGGAAACACTGTAAATTCACCAACATCAGGATGTCTCTGCACGACACCCTTAAGCATCTGTCTCCCAAGGACACCCTCTTACATAACCCTAGCAGCGTGATCACATCAACACACAAAACAGCGCTACAATAATATAATCTAATACCGAGAACATATTCAAACTTCCCCCAAGCAGCCCAAAGCAGCCTTTATGGCTGCTTTATGCATTGTTCTGGATCCAGCTGTCATTGGGATCATCCCAGGACACTGCCTACTTCCACGAGACTCCTGGCAGCTGTGGGGAAGCGCAGACCAACATCCAGCCGGGAGAACCAAGGCGGCCCAGAGAGCGCCAGCCAGCACTGCCACTTCCCCGCTGCGTGTCCGGGTGACATGGGAAGGGGAGCTCCCCGTGCTGGGGGGCCGTGTCTACAGAAGGAGCACGTCACCAGCCCCAGGACAGAGTCACTGTGAGATTCGGGCGATCACGGCACGTAGGGGTGTTTATATTGTAGGTCACTGTGCTGGTATTTGTCATAGGGATGGTTACTGCTCTTTGTATCTGGGGATCTGTTTCCACTCTAGTTGGGAAGCCGGCCAGGGTTTAGATGGCTGCTCTCGGAACCCCCGTTAGACTGAGGGAGATGCTGGTTTGGGGCCGGAAAGTGCTGAGCTTGGAGTCAGGGAGTCTGACCCAGCCTCGAGGTGACTCTAGCTGGCTGCACGACCCTTGCTGAGGCTCTCTGGCCCCCATTTCCCCCTTCTCTCCGTTGCTTCCTCTTTTTCTTCCAGTGGTGTTGATTGACAGGGTCCCTTCATTCTGTCTTTCCCTATGAATGTGGAAGTTACAATAAACGCTGTTTCTATTCTGTTAGAGTCACCCCAGAATTTAACAAGTCCATTCAGCTCATCACTGTCCCCGGCGATCCTGCCTTTCCCCTCCTCCTGCACACCCCCATCCACCCTGGCCACATCCCTTCCACCTCGTATGCAGTGTGCCTATTCTGTCTTGTTCATTTGCCCTAATGCCTTAAACCAAACGTATCAAACAGTGTCCTCACTGGTCAGCCTTTCTTTGTCCACTCTCTTAGCATCTCTGACCTTCTAGCTGGGATCATATCCCTTCTTCCTGAAATGTATTTCTCAGAATTTCCTTTAGCAAGGGCCCTGGTTGTAAACTGACACTTTGTTTGTCCAAAAAACATCTTTATTTTTCTCTCATTCTTGAAAAAGAGTTTCAGAACATAACAGCATTCTCTGTGACAGTGATTTCCTCTTGGCTTTTTGAAGGTGTTATTCTCCCATCTTCTGGCTTCTGGAGCTTCTTTGAGATCCCCACTATCTGTCTATTTGACATTTCTTTTTAGATAACATCTCTTTTATCTCTGGCCACTTCTAAGACTTTCTCTTTGTCTATGACACAGTAGTTTGGCCATGGTGAGTGTGAGTGGAAATTTCTTTTTATTTAGCCTGCTCGGGTTTACTGAGCTTTCTGAATTTGAGGGCTGGAGCTTTTCACCAGTTCTGGGAGCCTTAGCTCTCCTCTCTGAACTCGATCCTCGCCTACCCTGATGCCTCCTCGGGCTGCCTGGTGACACACACACCAGGCCCCTCCTTTTGCCCGCATCTCGCTCGATTTTGCCTTGTAGTCTGCATTGCTTTGTCTCTCTCCACTGCCTCCGAGAAACGCATTTTTATCTCCTTTCCAGTTCACCAATTCTCTTCTCGGCCGTGTCTCATGATCTGTCTAATCCTAATTAGTTCATGTTAAGTCTTTCATTTCCGTGATGATACGTCTCCCTTGTAGATACTCTATTTGATCCTTGGTGAAGGCAGCCAGTCATCTCCCTTACTCTCGTTTTCCCTTGTCATACTTTTGATTCCCACTTCTCCAGCCAGAATACTTACATGTGCATTTTGTATCCTGTGCCTCAAAGTCCAGCGTTTGCCTCTTGGCAGGTCAGGCTGGTGGGGTTGTGGCTGCTGACTGTCGCTCAGAGCTGCTTGGTTCCGATGTGTTTCTGATGGCGCACCCAGCTGGGGGAAGGCTGGAGAAGGCCGGGTGGGGGCTCTTGGAGCCTGCTTTCTGGGCTCCATCTGAGGCATCAGGTACCAAGGAAACGGCTAGAGAGGAGAAGAGGACCCTCCTTGGAGCCGGCTTTCTGGGCCCAGATCTGCCCTCTGAGTTCAGCGTTAGCCCAGGACCAGGCTGCCCAGCATTAAATACAACAAGAAAAGGTAACAGGTAACTTGGCTTCCACACAAATCCCGGAATACAAGGGGGGTGGGGAGGGGTCTTCTGCAATCCTTGGCTGACCCAACCCTAATTACCGTGTCCTTAACTATGCAGACTTGACACCCCCACCCATTTGGACACTGTGATAATTCCTCTAAGGGCCATCAAAGGTCAAAAACTACACTGCCCAATGAGGGAGGCTGAGTCAAGCCAGTCCTTGGCAGGAGTTCTAATTCAGACTGAACTTTCAATCCCAGCCCAAGTCCTAAGACTTGAAGCCCCTGGGTCTGTGAGCCTTTCTCTCTGCCTGTTGCCATCCTGGGGGGCAGATCTCGGCTTTTCTCTTTCTAATAAACTGTCAATATTGCTGGTACCCTCGGGTGCCCAGCTCAGCTCTTTGTTTAGAACCTCAAGAATATGGACAAGACGCCCAACCCGGAACACGCCGACTGCATGCGTCTTGGAAGTCGTTTTCTACGGGATCCTTGGGGACTGGGTCAGGGGATGCTGCCTGAGACAGACCTGAGTGTACTCCCGCCAGGGGTCACTGCCCGTATTCTGCTTACAGCTTTCTAGGCCACGTGAGTAGAAGGGATTCTGGTGCTGAACTCACAAGGGACAGCGTCTGGTTGCGTTTCTCACAGAGGGCAAATTATGTTTTCCTGTTTCTTTCCTTGGGTCTTTTTTTTTCCTGTTCCTTTTTCCCTGCCCACCGGAGCCCAGCCGAGCTTTTCTCAGATCCTGTGTGGAGATTTTGCGACGTGCAGATGGGGGATGTGCCCTCCTGCCTTGTGCATCTTGCCCATCTAATGTGGCACATTAACGCCCAGGCTTCGGGGTGACCAGATGGCCCCGGGGAGGTGCCGGCTCCAGTGCCAGCTTATTCTCGTCTCTGGAATCGCATCTCTTGCCCTCTCCGACTGCTGAAGCTTTTCTTTACTGTCCCACCGGCCTGGCCAGGCGTTCAAAAGCATCCAGCAATTTCAGGTGTCCCTGGATTGGCACCCCAGAGGTCAGCTGTGCAGCCTGTTTTCTTTCTGCTTCATTTGTCCACAGAGTTGTGCCACGGACGCTTCCTCCAGAACCCACTGGGCCCCAAGTTCTGGCTTCAGCTAAAGGGAAAAAGGGAGCCTTGGATGCAGCCCTGGCTCTCGGGAGCCCCCCACAGATAAGGGTCCTTCAAAAGTGACCGCAGCTGGGCCCGGTTTTGTAGGCCTTACAGCACTCTGAGAGCCTGAGGAAGTTCAAGTCCAACCTGGGCAATTTGTGGAGACCTTGCCTCAAACTAAAAATAGAGCCAAGGGGATAGCTCGGAAGGAAGGTCCTGAGTTCAATTCCCAGTACTTAAAAATAAAATGAAAAGTGACTGGATGACATTTGGAGCCCTCTCGGGAGACCAGACCATCGGGCTCAGGATGTGGGGTCTCAGCCTCGGTTAGGGGGGCCTGTCCCCACCCCTGCACCTCGGCCTTGGGGACAGCCCTTCCTTGGCAGCCACCTGTGTACCTGGCACGATGAGGGGTCTCACGGCATCCTCCGTGAGGCATCAGGATGGGTGGAGTGATGGAGGCGCCCTCAGAAGGGGACCCCCAAAACAGAAGACAGGAGCTGATTAAGGGGAAGGGACTGGACCTTGCCCACCTAGGAAGGCAGAGCCAGGCCCCTGCCAGCCTTGGGCATTCTACACCAACAGCCATGTACTGTGTGTGAGCCCTCGTGTGCACATGTGTACATGCACACGTACACACACACGTGCACATGACTGGGCTCTTCCTTAGGGAACACTGGGTCTGCCTAGGTCACCTCTCTGTCCTTGTACACTTCGCACAGAGCCTGCCTCTCAGGCGTACACAGCTGTCGATAGTTAAATGTCCTTAATTAATTAACTGATATAAACTCATCTGCAGTGTGACTCTATGCCAAGGGAACTTATTACTAGCAGCAGTGAAACCCCCCTCATGGCTCCCATCCCTTCTCCCCCGCCAAGGTGGCCGCAGTTAGCAGTTTGGTGCGCCCCCTACCGATGGTCCTCCAGAACCTATGCACTGGGCCTCCCAGGGCACCTGCCCGTGTGCACACATCCCTCTCTGGTGCACACATGTGCACACATCCCTCTCTGGTGCACATATGTGCACACTCACACAGGATGCTAAGGGCTCCTCCACATCTCACTTGGCTTGGGTGCCCACAGATCTGGAAGGCCCCTCCTCCAAGCCCTCCCACAGGCCTGGGCTCAGCAGGAGTTTGGAGCAGGAGGGCAGATGATGCAGAAGGGGAGAAGGGGCCAGGGCAGGGATGGGAAGAGGCTGTGGGGGTTGGGAATCCTGGGAGAAGGATCCCCAAAGAGCAGGGCAGGTAATCAGAACTCCTCCCCTTCCTTTTCCCCTTCCTTCTCCTCTCCCTCCTCCCCTGCTTGCTCCTCCCCCTGTTCCTCCTTCCTTCTCTCCATCTTCCTCTCCCTGCCCATCTCCCGCCCAACAGGACCCGGGCTCTCATCTCCTGTCCTGAGATCAGAACCCTGCATGGAGGTCTCGTGTGCTCTGAAGTCTTGTCATGTCTCTGTTTAATGAAGTTTAATTACCTTCCAAGATTCAATGAATAATTATAAATCTTTTCAAGATGCAATCACACGGGCTCATGCTTCATTAGCGGTGGAAAATCAATTGTAATTCGTGTAATTCCTCTCTTCTGGAGATCAGTCTGTTTGTACACGTGCCCGCCTTCTTCCCCGCTTGGTCTCCCCGGGAAGTACATCTGATTCCTGGCTTTCTCTTTCCCAGGGGTGAGCTGGAGGGGTGCAGAGACTCTCTCCAAGGCTGTGGGAAGCGGGGCACTTTCTAAACTTTTCAGGGGGTCACAGATCCCTCTGAACATCCAAAGTAGCTGTTGGCACCCCTCAAAAGGTGCACACCCCAATGTCTTGTGACATTCAGGGTGTTGACGAGCTCCTTTCCCAGGATTTCTGGCATCCTGGAGGGTCCTGGAGGTGACTCAGAAGTGACGAATCTGCTTCTTAGTGGCGTGGGATACTCCTTTCTGTCTGAGAAACCGGGCTCCGCTGGGGTTGGGTCCATCTGGAGTCTGACCTAAGGGACTTGGTGGCCCGGGCTTTTGAGACAGCAGAGGCCCTGGTGCAGGGCGGCACTGCAGAGCTGCATCTTCGCTGAGCCGTTAGCTGCAGCCCCTCAGGCCAGCGCAACCTCCCTGCAGCTAAGACTTCGTGTCCTGGCTCTTGCTGGTACCAAGGTGCCCAGTTGTGGGGATGGCACTCCGTCAAGGCCAGAGCACTGGGAAGTCCTCACCTAATTAGCCAGACCCACAGACAAGCGGAGGACAGCGGGACATCTGGCCCTCAGGACCCCTCACGAACCTCACGCTTCGGCTCCAGGTTCTTCCCCAGGACTTCAGCTCTGAGTGCCCCAGGGCGCTGTTGGGGCAGAACTCGGTGCCATAGGGGAACCACCCGCCAGAAGTGCCTATTTCGATTTAAATTAAAATCAGAGAAAATGAAACGGTTCCGCAGCTGAGTCCACTCATTTCCAGTGTGCGACAGCTTCACAAGCTGGTGGCTTCCACTGGTCAGCACGGATGCAAAACATTCCCACCAGGGCAGGAAGCCTTCCGGACAGAGCAGGGTGGAGTCCCACCCCGAGCCATCCCCGAGTTAAACATCTCTGCATGGCGCGCTAACTTCCTACCACGGCTGTAACAAATGACCCAGTAGTGGCTCAGTGCACCAACTCTATCGCCCTGCATTTCGGGGGTCACGAGTCTCTGTGGGTTTTGCTGTTCTAACATTAGGGTGTTGTCTGCCTTTCTGGGACGACAGGGGGGAATCTTTTTGCTTTTCTGTATGCCTCAGCCCATTCTCCTGGTGCCTGTCTTCCAGGCCAGCAGGGCCATGTGTGTCTGGCCACAGCCTGGACAGGTCCTCCCATGCACTGGCCCACCTGGGAAATCCAGATAATCGCTCATCTTGAGATCCTTAATTGCATCCACACTCTGGCCACAGAAGGGAACCCAGTCCCAGGACTGGGTGTGATTCTGCCTACCGTAGGGCCCACACACCTATTTTTTCCAGATGGGAGCCTGGCGATCCAGCAAGGAGAAGGGACTTCTCCAAGGTCATTCAGAGTGTCCTGGGCCCTGCGGTGTCCTCCCAGACCCCTACGAGCTGCCCACAGTTCACCTTAGCAAGCTCCTGGAGCACTGTCCTGGGCCACACGGATCAAGATCACTCCCTCCCATCCACCCCATACAGGAAACGGCCTCTTTCCCCTGACTGCTTGAGGGGCAGGCTCGGCTCCTGGCTTCTCCCTTGGGCCTGGCCAGCTGTCCTCTCTGCCTGTGTAGTGGGTGGAAATCAAGTCCCTGAGCCACCATCTGTGGCACCGTGGGCTCAGTGGGTCCTAAGCCTCAGTCACCAGAGGTCACTTCCAGCTCCCTGAAAATCTCAGGCCCTTTAGAACTCCATGCCTGCACCCCTCTGGTCCTGACACTTGGGCCACCTTTCCTGGGGAGGTCAGGGTCCCAGGCTGCACTGTCTCGGGAGGGGCAGGACCTGGCCCTCGGTGGCCGGGAGCATTTTGCCTGCACAGGGCTCAGCCAGAGTCTGCAATCATTCCTGACCCTATGATGCCCCAGGTCTCCCTGGGAGCTCCTCTTCCCATGGGCGCAACACCATGCACCTTGCAGGGAGGCCATGGGGACAGCACAGAGTGTGCCAGGAGACCCACTGGGTGCTGAGCTGATGTACACGCATTCTGATGTGATGGTGATGCCCTGCATCTAAGATTGGTGCCAGGCCTTGTTCTGCATCCACTGTGCCACAGCGGCAATCAGGTGCCTGTATCCCCATTTTACAGATGAGGAGGTGGAGGCACAGAGAGGTTAGGTACCCTGCCCAGCACCACAGAGCAGGAGAAGATGGAGCTGTCTGTCTGTACAGCCCAGGCTTGTCATCTTCACAAGGCCACACTGACTCCTCTTTCATGTCACTTCCCTGGCACTCCCTAAGTGTCCCCGGTGTCCCCTGGACCTCAGACCTGCCAGCCTGAAGCTGAATCCTCAAGTATCTGTCTGGCCCTGGGGTCTGGGCGTGGCCTTTCTTGCTCTGGGGTCTGGTGGGTCTACTGGCAGGACAGCTTATGGGTTGTTGATGAGGCACACACTCTGAGTGTCAGTCATCAGAACCTATCTGGATTTGCAGGACAGAATCTAGAAGCTTCCCAGAACCCTCTTTACAGGGAAATGTGGGGAGCAGCACACGCCTGTAATCCCAGCACTCTGGGAAGCTGAGGCAGAAGGGTCTCTAGTCTCTGGGTAATTTAGTATGACTGGCAGAAAGTACATAATGCACAAAGGCCTGGGGATGTGGCGCGGTGCAGAGGCCCTGGGTTTAAACCCCCAGTGCTCGAAGTGGCTACCCGTCTGTGCGTTTTGTCGTGGTGACAGGAAGTTTATACACAGCGTTCCGTTTTTCTCTTTTGTAGTAGCTGGGATTGAACCCGGCCACAGCCCTGCTGCTCTTTGTCTTCTGTTCTGACCAATTTGGCCAGGCTGGGCTGGGCTGGACTTGCGATGCCCCTGCCTCAGCCTCCCGGAGTGCTGGGCCTGCAGGTCGGTGTCACCGTGCCTGGCTGACACATGGTTGCTGCCACGCGGTCCCTGCAGGTCCGGAACCCACATGCGGAAGTGGCGTCTGGCTCTGGACTCCCTTCAGCATCTGGGCACGGTCTCCTTCAGGCTCCGAGTCTCTGGATTTGTCTGCCCTGCGCCTCCCCCCATTCCTGGCCTGTGACACCAAGTGTGGCATGGCTGGAATTCAGTCCTGTGGGCTCTGCCTCTCTTTCCGAGTGTGACAGTGGACAGGCCACCGGATTCTCTGACCCTCATGACTGTCATCCATGAAGCTGGAGGAATCGACCCCGGCCCAGAATTTGTTGTGGGGGTGAGCAGGGTCCTGCGAGGCAAAGGCCCTGCCTGGAGCCCCTGGGGCCTGCACACAGGTGGCACTAGCTGAACGGTGTCCTCCATCACCGCCTCCTCCTCCGTGCCCTTCCCTCCTCCCAGCCTGGCCTGTGGGTTACCTGGAGGGAGCTTGGAATGAGGCTGGAACCATCTTCAAGCCACCGAGGGGCTGCCCCCCACAGGAAGCCCTCCTGCCCACCCTGGCTTATTTCTGGTGCTGGGCTCCTTGGTGTGGCAGCCCCAAGTGGCAGCTCGGCCGGTCCCCCGGAGTGCAGGGCAGCTGCGGTCTGCTCCAGCAGCTGGCCACTGATAATTACCACGCAGCAGCCCTCGTGAGCCATTTGCTTTGAAAAAAAAAGGCAAATGCAGCAGATTTAATGTTCCCTCGCTAATAAGGTCACTGCCACTCAGCCCTGCTTCCTCGCAGGGAAGAAGGGGCACCCTTCCCGGGAACAGCGCAGCCCCCCGGCGTCTCCTTGGCGGAGCCGCTGCGGGCCACAGCGATCAGGGCAATTATGAGCGATCGCGTTGCAATTTGATGGTGATGCCCACTGACTGCCCTTACGTGCCGGACTTTATTAGACTCCGGAGGAGCTGGGGGCAGGGATCGAACTGCTGATTATGAGGACAGTTGGCCCCTCCGGAGCTCTTCCCGCCGTCCTGGGCTGCATGATCAGAAAACTCAGACCCTCCGCTGACCGCCTGGCGTCCACGCCCTCAGCCTACACCCGCCCACTGCGCCTGCGCAGGATGTTCCCACGGTGCAGACACAGGGGACCCGCGCTGCAGCCCGGGGGTCCTGCTCCCCGGGGACACTGTCATCACCTCTGCCCTCTTCCTGTCCTCTTCCTACTGGGGTGGCCATTGTCTCCTCTTGCTCTTCTGAGGCGTCATCTGTTCTGCTCTCCACCGGCCGCTCCCAGCACCCCTGTCCCCCGAGTCCTCCTTCCGCGCCATGCTGTCACGTTGCCCCGTGGCTCTGCCCTCCAGGAGGTCCCGTGCTTGCCGTCCTAGGTCCTTTGCTCCCAGGAATTGTCCACCCCATTGGGCTCCCCGGGTCCCCCGCATGGGTCCACCGTCTCTGGTACTGTCCAGGTCACTGGTGGCTCCTTAATGTCCTGTGCCACACCCTGTCCCCTCCCAGCGTCCAGGACTCCTCTTCTTCTTTTGAGGCTGGTTGTTCTTTCTCTGTCTCTTTGTATCAGCGTGACCTTTAAACACCGTGGGCCCCTGGGCACCGTCCTTGGCCTCCTGGTCTCTTCCCAAACTCGCTCCCTAAATGATCTCCACACTCGGAGCTTCAGCACTGCTGACATCTGATGAGCTCAGGTTCCTGTCTTCAGCCCGCATGGTCCCCCTCAGCCTCCCAGAGTGCCGGGATTATAGGAATGCACCACCACGCCCGGCCTGCTCACCTTTCTTGGGTACCTGCTGCATGCACAGTGCATGCTGGGTGCTGGGGAAACAGCGATACACAAGGCCTGGGCTGTGGGCAGAGCTGGCTTTGTGATTCCGCTGGGTGTGGGGACTGCTGCTGGCACGACACGGTTTCCTGTGACTTCCACTGTCCCTATCGCGATGCCAGCTCTGCCCCAGCTGTGGGACAGCCGAGTTCCTAGAGGTTGGGGCCAGACCCCAAAGTTCTCTTTAGCTACAGAAGCTCACACCACGGATGTAGGCACTAAAGGTCAGAGAGGGGCAGGAAGTTGCCTGAGGTCACACAGCAGTTAGATAGAAGTGGGACTTAACTCCTCTGCAGTCCTAATCACAGCCGCACTCAACGTTTACTGAGTGCTTTTTTCTGTGTCCAGCGCAGTTTGCCTGTCAACAGCTCTGCCAACAAAATGTTGGGGTACCAACCTCCCCATCCCTGCTTAGGCATGGGGTGCCAAGGCCTGGAGAGGCCAGAGAACCTGCTCTGGGTCCTTTACAGTGACCCATGCCAGTCACCCCAGCTTCACTCTTAACCACCGAATCTCCCTGCCCCTAGCCAGCCCTCACCTGGGGCTCCAGTGTGGCTCTGGTGGGCGGGGAGGGAGGCGGGAAGCCCTGAACTCTTCAGCAGAGAGGCAACAGTGATAATCAGACTCTTGGAAAGGCCTAAGCCCTTCCCACACCGGGGGCTCGCTTTCTGCTGGCAGGGATTGACTGGGTGGGCTTAGCTAGGGGGTGCGTGTGTACGTGTGTGTGTGTGTGTGTGTGTGTGTGTGTGTGTGTGTACCTGTGTGTGTGCATGTGCGTGTGTGTACCCATGTGTGTGTGCGTGTGTACCCATGTATGCATGCTTGTGTATATCCAGGTGTGCATGCATGTGTACCTGTGTGTGCGTGCGTGCGTGTGTGTACCCATGTGTGCATTTGTGTTGCAAGTGCTAAAAAGCAGGGCTGGGGGCTGAGGGGTACCTGTTCTCCCCCTGTTCCTGTCTCTCCCCGGCTCCCGCCCATCCCCAGCCTCGTGTCAGCAGTCACCAAGGCCATCCCAGGCCCAGCTAGGCACACGCGTGTGCACCACCTGCTGCGGGCTGGACTCACCACTGGCCCCCACGCCATGTTCCATTTCTCCTCCGCCCATCAGCTGGGCCTCCCCAGGGCCCCGTCTCCGCGGCTGTTTCATGGAAGGTGTCAGCTCCCCGCTCCTCTCGCTGGCCTGATGTAGTTATTAGGAACAGCTACAAGATGAGACAGAACGCCCGACATGGAGCCCGGGGCCGGGCCCCCGCAGCAGCTGCCGGGCACGTGTAATCCCTCCTTCCCTGTGTCGCCGAGACAGGCGCTGCTCCTGCCGTCACCTCCTATTTAGAGCTGCATGATCACTGGGACGCGTATTTGGAAACAATTAAAAATAAGCCGTCAGCAGGTGGCTAATGCTGCTCAGGCGGCGTTGACAATATTAATCCAGAGGAGGAGGAGAGGGTGGGAGGCAGAGCCCAAGGCGGCAGTGGAGGCTGCTGGTCTTCATCCGAGAGGGCCTGGCCTGGGCCTGGGGCCTGGGGCTGGAGGAGGTGGAAGTGGCCTGGGCAGCTCCCTGGGGACCAAGGGCCCTGGCAGGGGGGACTGAGTCACTTCTGAGCGGTCTCCCTTGTTCCCCCTGCATGTGGCCCTCGGATACAAGGAGAAGACAGCCCCTGTCCTGCCCTTGACCAGCTCCCTGGTCCCCTCTGCCCTGGAACACAGCTCGCAGAACATCATGTCCACCTGAATGTGTGCTTTGTGAACACCAGGGTTTAAATCATCACTCTGCTTCCTGTTGTTCTGGGGGCCTCACCTGAGCACTTTCCTTCCCTTCCCCAGCTCTTCCTTCTCTCCAGAAACACCTGAGTCTCAGCCTTGGCCTGGCCTCATCAGCTCTGTGATTCTGAGCAAGCCTCAGTTTCTCTGTCTGCAGAATGGGTACATCAGTGCCTATGCTCTCTGGTTCTTATGTGCATGAAACATAGGCAGCAATGTGATGCAGAGCTGTGTGCTTCCTACTGAGCCCCGCATGTGGACCCCTGTCTGGCTCAGTCCCTTGTCATCCCTTTTCTGTGCTCTGTCCTGTACAGTGAGCTGTGGAGTGCAGGCCTGTCCTGGGGTGTCTGTCTCCCATAGTGCTTACCCAGGGCTGGCTTGGTAATGGACAAAGCCTCCTGACACTTCCGTCCGCCTCAGCCTTCCTGACTCAGCTGTGCCCAGTGCAGTGGCCAGGGACCCCCGTAGGACCCGGAGCAGCTTGCAGCTTCTCTGCACTTGGGTGCCTGCGGGAGGCTGTGAGCCCACACAGTGTCGGCAGGTGACTCCTAACGGGGCTGCAGGGACAGCTTTCCACCCATGTGGGAGGTGGAAAGAGCAGGGTGGGGAGGCCGGAGATGGGAAGCCAGGGTCAGCTGGGCCACATTTCAGGGGGACCCCTCCTGCCGCTCCGGCTTCCTGTGGCCCTCAGGGTTCCCTGCCTTGTGGCCACCTCCCCCTGTGTCTTCTGGTGGCCTTCTCTTCCCTGCATCTGTGTCTTCTCTGGAATGTCTACCTCTCTTTTATAGGGATTCAGGGCCCATTCAGCTAACCCAGGGTGATGTCGCCTAAAGATCATTAATTTAATTACATCTAAAAGATCCTGTAATGATATAGATCTAACATGTCTCCTCAATTCTCCTGTGTTCAGAAATGAGGCTTTTGCAAGGGGATTGGATCAGGGGGCCACCATGCTTGCCCATAAATGGATCCATTGATGAGCTGGTAGGTGCATGAGCTGTTAGGAGGCGGGGCCTGGTGGGAGGAGGTGAGAGCGGGCTGTGACTCCCCCCAGCTCCTCCCTTGTGTCTCTGCTGCCAGACTGCACGAGACAAGCACTTTCTCCTGCCGTGCCATTCCTGCCTTGCAGTCAACTAGCCATGAACTGAACCGTCTAAAACCGTAAGCCAAGTACAGCTCTCTGGCTTAAATCGTGGATGTCAGGTATTTTGTCCTCACGATGAGAAGTTAGCTGACACAGGCCGCCCTAGTGGCATCTGACCATCGCTCCTGTCATTCTCCTCTGTGTTGCTCTGTTTTGCTTGTTCATTCCTCCCACCATTCAAATGAAGCTCCACAAGGGCAGGGGTTCGGTCTGCTTTCTTCACTGACCTACCCTGAGGTCTAAAATAGAGCCTCGGCACACAGCAGGTGCTCAGCAAACACGTGTCACATAGAGGTGTGGAGAGGCCAGGTGCTGTGCCGTGCTGGGGGGACATGGTGGCCGGGGAAGCGTCACCCTGTGTCCTCAGAGCTCGCTGCGTGGCCCGGAGGCCGTGGCCCCCAGTAGCCGCCTTGCCCTGCTCCTCGGGTGCAGAACAGCAGCAACAGGGAGCTGAGAGATGAACTTTCACCCACTTGGAAAATTGGTTGGGAGCCACTTGTGGGTGCCCAGCCCTGCGACTACAGCGGGGTCCTCTCAGGAAATGAGAGGTGACCCAGGAGGGGCATAGCCCTGCGGCCAGCAGCACATCACAGTGGCTCGGCAAAGATTTGTTGAACGAATGAGTCACCTCTGCCTCTACTCTGGAACATTATAGTGGGGCCAGTCAGGGGCAGGCCTGCATGCGCTGGCCCAAGGCACAATCCCTGCCCTGCAACCCCAGCATGCCTGAGTGTGGGGTCCGGGGTCTATGGTAAGTCCCTCCCTGCCCTGGGTGTGTGATGGGACTGGGGCACACCAGGAGAAAACTCACTGATACTCGGCTCAGGGTCATCAGCTGAGGTCCCTGCTGGGGGTGCTTCCGGCCCCTGTCCAGCTCACACCCTTGGGCCTTGCTGACCTCCATTGCCCAGGCCATGATAGAGGTGGTCTGGCTGCAGCGTACCCATCCCTGTCCACGAAGGCCCTGGAACCGTCCCATACAGTGACGGAAACACCAGCCCAAGTTCACGAAGGGCTAAGCCTCTCACCCAGGCATGCACGGGTCACCAGGTCACCTGCCATCCTCTCTGCCTCCTGCAGCTCGAACCTGGCCCCGTGCCTGCTGCTGCCCACCTGCCTGCCAGGGGCAGCTCCCACAGCTCCCGGAGGCTTGGGGAGCCCATGCCAGCCCCCTGGAGAGAAGAGCAAACGGCTGAGGCAAGGCCACCGAGCTCCCCGAGGCTGCTTGTGCCTGGCAATATTTTCTGTCCCTTCCCAGGCTCCAGGTCAACACTGCTGCCCAGGAAACTTGAGACAGACCCATTTCTCAGGAGATCCCTGGGCTCACAAAGAAGGCGAGCACAGCCAAGGGCGCTCTGGCACCCGCAGCAGGGGCTGGGGGACCCCCTCAGGCCCGAGTGTGACGCAGGAAGTCAAGTCTAAGGTCCTTCTGGCTTCTTAGCAGCAGGCGGGCTTGCTCCGGCCGGCCTCGGGTGGTGGCTTGGGTGTCACACTCAGCTTGCCACTGCCACCTCCCGTCATCTGTCCTGCTCCCGAGGGAGGCCGGGCGCTGTGTCTCCTACAGGCAGGATGTGAAGGACACACTGCCCACCGCCTGGCCGCTGCAGCCCGGCACACTCGTCAAAGGCAGTAATTGTCGGGAGAAATTTGCTAGCTGAGTAAAATAAAGAGCCTTGGAGGGGGCGGGTGTCGGAGCTGCCGATAAGATGCTGTTTATATGGACTTTCATTCCCTAGATTGAGCGGAGAACAGAGGTTTTTTTTTTTTTTCCTTGTCATCTGAGCCAAAGCCTTTTTGTCCCAGGCAGGCCAGCATGAGTGTGAGAGAGATTGGCGGGGCTGCAGCCAGGGCTGGGGAGGGGCTGGCGGAGGGTCCTGAGCTGCTGCGTGAAGCCCCAGGGCTCTCCTGCAGCCCAGAGCTTTGGACCCGTGGGCCCTAGCTGTGCCCCTCCCACCAGGCTGCAGAATCAGGGCCAGGCCAGGCCGCCCCAAGGACTTGGCTTCCCCACCTCCCGCCAGGGCATGAGAGATGTCGCAGGGAGTTCTCTACTGGACCCCCATAGCTCTCTGGTTTTCCATCTTGCTGGTCTCCTCTTTCTATGTGATTCGGTTTAGGGACTGAGGCTCCGGGTCACAAAAGCAATGAGCACAAAGGGAAAAATGGATGGAGCTGCCTGCGGTCCCCTTGCTGGCTGTGGTCTGTCTCCTTTCGTGTTTGCAAACATGGGTTCCTGCCGAGCCGGCTTCTCTGAGAGCCGCCTTTCCCACCGCCTGACGCCGGCTATGAACATCTTCTCCAAAGCCTCATCCGTCCGCCTCCAGCTGGCCCGTGGGGTCCCACATGGCGCGGCTGTGATTTCTCACTCAGTGACTGGGAACATTCAACCCAACAGCGGGACTGTGAAGCCGGCCGGCGTGCATACACAGAGCTCCCCGCTACGAATCCCAGCCGCGTCTTTAGACCTCAGAGCTGGTCTTGGGTAGCGGGTGAGACACATCACTTACGCACTCTGCAGGCGATCGGGAGAGGGTGCGTGGACCCCTTGTGAACAATCGTGGGTGCCCGGGCTGGGAGGGGCTGGCTGGGGGTCCAGCGGTGTGTGGCGGGGTTCGGGGCGGGCTAGGTCTGGACCACAGTCCCTCCTCTCCTGCTCACCCCTTGCATGACCTGGGGCGGGTCAACGTTAGCGCCATCCACAGGGACATCAGGGAGGAGGCAGGACACACTCAAGGGCAGTTTGGGGGCTGAGCTGGAAAAGATGCAGGCCTCACGGGACGCCAGGGTCACCCGGGGTGGCGCTGGGAGGGAGCGTGGAAGGGAGCAGGAGGCTCCCCAGGCAGAAGTCTCCAGAAATGGATGTGGGGGCGACTGAGAGGCAGTCTCTTCCACCTGTGACCAGGATCCAGCAAGAGCAGACTCTGCGGTGAGCTTGGGAAATCCCACTGAGCACAGTCCAGTCTGGCACTGCTGAAGGAGCTTTCTAGAATCAGTCAGGCCCTGCTTGATGGCTTCCATGTCCCTCAGACTCAGACTCCTGACAATGGTCCAAAGACCCTCAAGATTTAGCCTCTTCCATCCCATTTTGTAGCTCTTTCCTCTTCCAAGCCCCAGCCCTGGTGTTTTCTTTGCTGATCCTGGAACACAACACAATCCTACCTCAGGGCCTTTGCACCGGCTGTTGCCATTGTTGAGATGGATCTTTCACTAGACCTTTGTATGGCTGCGTCCAGCCCATTACTCAGATATGTGCTACCATGTAGCTCCTCCTAAGGCCAAGTAGCCATCAAGTTCTTTTCTTTTTGCCTCACTTTTCACCCTTTCAGATGTTCTTAATTTTATAGTTGTATACATGTTTGTCATCTGTCTCTTTTCCTGGCTAAATGATACCATGCTCTTGGAACAGAACCCGGTACGTAGCAGGTGCTCAGTAAATAGCCTACAGCAGGTGCACAATAAGTACCCATTGTCTAAATGAACAAAGATGGGATTCTGCTTGAATCTTTGAGAAATTTCTGTTGTTAGAATGGACACACAGGAAATGGAGAGGATTCATTTTCCTGTTCCAGGGCCAATCAATTGATAGAGGCTTCTTGGAGCAGCACCAGGTTGAGAAAGGTATGAGGTCACAGAAAACTCTGTGGATTAGTAATGTCTACCACGGACACAGTAATAGGCAAGGCTTTGTGTGCCATGTATCTGCTGCACTTGGATTAGCCTGAAGGACCCTGGAAATAAGATGGGGCCTCTTTGGTTTCCTTTGAGGGTTTAGTATCCAATGCAGCTGGGTGCTTGGTTGTGGCAAATGCTGGCTGACTGGCCAATGGAGAATTCTTTAACTTGAGGCCCAGCCTCCTGAAGAGATCGGACAGAACATCTAAGCCAATGGCTTTCAAGTTTTTAGAAAAATCTGCCATGTTTTCTTCAAAGGCCAATTTACTTGAAGCCTGCTATATGAGGAGATGAAAGCAAAATCTCTCTGGCTGAAGGGGCTTGGGGCCTAGAGCCCCACCTGCCTGTACTCTGGTCCCCAAAGACATCCCTGAGACATCTTCCAGGAATCCGGTGGCTCCCTAGGACCCAGCATGAGAACCAGAGATGAGAAACCCGGGGTCCCAAGAGGAAATGACTTGTCCAGTGTCACCCTGGGGTGGCCTTAACTATGGAGGGCTTTGAAGCCAGACAGCACAGGTCTCATGTCCCTGGGGCCGCTGGACAGCTGAACAGCCTTTGCAAGCAGGCCCTGCAAGGGGCCACGGGGCCCTCCCTGGCACAGCCTTGGCAGGGGGCAGCGGCTTCTGCTCTGTTTATGCTGTTCTCGGAGCCCCGAGGCTCAGCATCAGAAAACAGCTTCCTCTCCCCGGCTGCGCTTTATTAATTAAAGCATTTCCCCTCTTTGGTAGCAGCTGCTTCGAAAGCTTGGCAAATGTTTAATTTATTCCGAGCCGCCCCCTCCTCGACTCCCCCAGTAGCTCGCTGCCTCAAAGCGTGCTCTGTTCCTGGGAAACCCGCCCAGTGGCAGCGGCAGGGTGAGCCCCGGTTCCCTACTTCTGTGGCATTTGTGTTGCAGCTGAAGAGCCCACAGGGAAGAGTGGGGCTGGGTGCGCTCCAGGTTCAGAAACTTGAGGTGCATCAAAGGCCGATTCCTTGAATGACTATGTGGGAATTTAAGGATCATCTTCAGAACCATTTAGAGTCAAAAAAGGAGGACTTTGCTTACCCAGTGATGCTAATTAGAGGCTTTGGCTTCCCAAGTTACGTGGTTGGGATGCTGCTGGCACGCAGCTTTCTCTGGGAGGAGGCCTGAACCCCATCCCCTTCACAGCTGCAGTCAGCAGGATAGAAGGACCTGTCGCCCAGTGTCTGACCACGAGCTGCCATGGACCAGTGACGGGTGATCCCTCCCTGAGGAACACCAGGTCCCCCCAGGCCTGAAGCTGGGTTCACAGAGCCCAGCCCACTGGTCCTGGACCCTCTTCCCAAGGGCATTTGAGAGCTCCCTCCCAATTCATGGCACCTCCTAACCAACCCAAGGTGTCCCTAAGCCTGCTGGGCTGGCCCCGTGGCCCTCAGTCAGGGAGGCCAGCGAGTGGCGGACACACTCACAGCATGAATGGAGCTCATCAGAGGTCTCAGAGCTGGTGCCCAGCTGGGCAGCATCACCACGGAGCACCTGCCAGTGTAGACGCCGGGCACAGTGGGCTACCACCATTTTCCAGAGTCCTCACATCCCTCCAAGGGGCAGGTGCCACTTCACAGATGAGTCAATTGAGGCAGGCCAAGCCTGTGTGCTTGCTTGATTGGTCGTTAAGAATGACAGGTCTCCATCCAGGCCGCAGGACACCAGCCCAACAGGGTGGCCCACACTTGCCATTCCTGGGCAGCACCCTGCCAGGTGAGAGGGCTCAGGCAGACTGGGCTCGAGCACATGTGGCCCAGGGCAGGTCACCAACTTCTTTCTGCCATGCGGGTTTTCCATCTGCCTCGTGAAGATTGGGTCTGTGCTTGCTCTCAAAGCTCACCGTGAGGACTCTTCTATTTGAAGAGCAAACATTCGTGGTCCAGACAGGTCCTGGCCTGGCCTAGGGAGTCGATGGTGTGGTGTTCGAGAAAGCCAAGAGGAAGTTCAGGACAGGAAGGGTCCTGCGAGTGCTGGTCCCCCACCCCGTGAGCTGCCAGGGTCACAGTGTCTAATGAGGGGGGGGGGGCAGAGTGGGTCTCACGGTGGGGGACAGGGCTGACCAGAGGGTGAGGCAGGGGTGTCTGTCCCCGAGGTCCTTCTGCAGACCCGGGCTGTCCTCGGAGTCTACAGGACGGGCAGTTAGTGCATGGGGTGTTACCCGCACAGCCGAGCACAGGCAGGGCCTGTCATGAGTTTGGTATTCCTTTAGAAGTCTTCCTTCTGCAGGCAGGCATGGTGGGGCCGTTGCAGTCTTTGGAGAAGCGGCCTTCTTGCTCCTGGATACAAACATCGCCTAATTAGATGCTTGTCTCTTAGTAGTCTGTAGTAGTCTCGGGAACTTCTTTCCGTCCTCCTGCCAGGAGTCGCTCCTGGGGCTGACTCCCCAGTGGGGAGGACCGGGAAGGGGTGAGTAAGGTGGGAGGAGAGAGGAGGGCGTCAGAGGAGACAGACGGAGCACCATTGGTGGGTGCAGCTGGGTTCACAGAGCCCAGCCCACTGGAGTGAGAGTCACTCAGCGCCCCTCCCTGGAGGCCCCGCCTGGCTCCCTCCTGGGAAGTGCTGCACAAGCTTCGAGAAGAAGCAGTTATTTTGGGTGGCAGTGTGACTGGGAGCTTGGAAAGCAGGAAATTGAGTGGTGATTAAGGTTGTAATAAGTTGACAACATCAAATATCATTACCCCTAGAACATGCAAATGATCACGGCTTTACCGGGATTTGCCATGCAAATGCCAATTAGCAGGGAAGGTATTTGCCTTGCTGGGGGGGGGCCTGCTTTCCTTCCCAGGCCCTCTACTGTCTCTGCAAGAGGGGAAACAAGCCAGAGGTGACCCTGCTGGGAAAGTCACCTGCATGGGCAGAGGAGGGGCAGGGCTCAGCCACCAGGGAGGGCGACCTTTGGCCTCCAGGAAGGTGCCAGACAAGTCCAGGCTTAGAACTCGCTGACCCGGGCTCCACCTTCCATTACCGGCCTCAAGGCTGCCGGGGACTTCTTGGACCAGGTAGTGACCAGTGACCATGCTGTGTCCTCACCCCAGTGGCCTTTGAGGCCTAGGGAGCCTGAACTATCAGAAACTCATCTCCTGAGGCTGGGGCTGCATAGGCCAGGGCACCTTCGGGGGGAAGAGCCTGTCATGAGAGCCACAGGACAATCTGGGGGCTGTGGTCTGTGTCCCCGCGCTGCTGTGCCTTGGAGGTGATCTCTGAAGGGTCTGGACGGAGCAGGGAAGAGCTGGAAATGAGTCCCTGGTGCTTCCTTCTCTTGGCCGGACCTTTATCCCTGTCCCACACACCTGGCACATGCAGCAGCTGGCGGAGACAGCAGGTGACAGGGTGCGCGATATCAGCCTGGTGGCCTAGGCCACCACAGAGTGAGCTTGCTCTTTTTATGGTGGCACGAGACATCGCGCAGAGTTTGGGCTGAGGCTCAGGTGGAAGGAGAGAAAGGAGGTGCTGGGTGGGAAGGAAGGTGAGAGATGAGATGTGGAAATCGGGGGTCCCAGCACCTGCCCACCCTTCCTAACCACCCAGCTACCCAGCCCTGACCCATTATCCCGTCCTCCAAAGCACACACCACCATGTCACCCAGCCATCAACATGACCCACCCTCAAGTCTACCAGCTTGTCACCTACACATCACTCAGCCCATCTGTCCACCTCCAGCCCAGAGCAACTCCGCAATCTGCCACCCACACCGCAGCCCAGGTCACAAGCACCGTCCCTCACCTGTCACCTTCTACTGTGACAGCTGTGACTCAGGGTCCTGGACTTTGGCATGAGGGTGGCGGTCCCATGTGAGAGCTGCTGGCATCGCGGGCTAATAATGCCTGGCACCGAGGGGTTGAGCCCTGGGCCCAGCACCTGCCAGTGCCCACATGCAAATCTGCAAGGGAAGAGACGGCTGTTCCGGGGCGGGGGGTGGGGGGTCTCCTCTTGTCCCACTCCATCCTGCCTCAGAGGAAGACCCACATGGAAAGCTGGGTGCCCCCACTGCTCAGCAGGGAGCGTGTCTCATTCCCAACAGCCCTACACCTGCTGCTGCGGCCACAGCCCCAGAGAGCTGGCCTCGGTCGGGCAGCGGGAGCAGTGTGCGTGAGTCTGTCTGTCTTTCTGCCTCCAGAGACTGCGGCTCACCCCGGGGGCTGCAGAGGGAAGGGAGGGCTTCCCACAGCGCCAGTCCAGCCAGGGGCCTTCCGCGGCTTCTAGGCAGTGACCTCAAGAGATACTTTTGATCGTCTGGATCCAGGTCTTATTAATGCACCAAATCCCTTAAATTCCCGGGGATTTGCTCGGATGTCTAAGGCCGGCCCCCGCCCCCACTCCTGGCGGTGCCTCAACCCCTCACCTGATGATCGGGTTGGGGTGCCCAGCTCAGGGCCCAGGCCGGGCGGGGCTGAGCGGGGCCCTTAGTGCAGCCACCCAGCTGGCGGAGCTATTACAAGGCCCTGTGCAATTTCACGCCCTGTTTCCTCCCTCCTTGGGCTGCTGTTTCCGCTCTGTTTGTCCAAAATGAACAGAGATGGAGTGAAACGAATTAGCTGCTCCCCGCTGCCCCCCTTTGCCTCTGGCTGCTGTCTTTGTGCTCTCTCCCCCCACTGCCCAGGGCTCTTAGGCGGGCCTCTGCTCTGCGCCCCCAATTCCATTTCTCTCTGTTTCATTAAAATCTGCATCTCTGAGCTGGTGGGTGCCTCGGTCCCAGCTCGTTGGAGGCTGAGGCTGGAAGATCTCATGAATCTAACAGTTTGAGACCATCAATAAACAAATGAGTGAAAGTCCACAGCTGCCCCTGGCACTTTCCCAGTCGCTCGTGCCACTGCCTAACAAATATTCCCTAGGCAGTGCACCAGGCAGGTGCCCTGTCATTCCTGGCCTCTCCCTGCGCCACCCCGCCTGGACAGGGGGTTCCTGTGCTTTGCTCAGAGCCCATTGTTTGCTGGGCAGGAGGGGCTACAGTCCCACTGGCCTAGAGTGTCCATTTCTGTCCCCATCCGGGTAGTTATGGCCAGACCGTGGCCCCAACACGCGCCCCTCGGTGTCAGGTGAAGCCGGCCCCGGGTAGTAACCCCAGCCTACCTGACCTGACCCAGCCACTGGCCAGCGAGGCCTTTGCGTCAGTGCCCAGCTCTTCTTTTCTGAAGACGGTGCTGCCTCCGAGTGCTGAGTCCCTGCACCCCAGTCCATGCGGCCACTGTGGCTGGTGGCAGGAAGGAGGCCGAGGTCCAGCCAGCGCCCAGCCTCTCCGCGGGCCCTGCATCCTCTCACCTCTGCTGGCAGGAGATCGAGCTAGGACCCGTGAGGAGGAGGCTTCCGGGGCCACCTTGGCCACTGAGTGGAACAAAGGGATGGCTGGTGTGCAAAAAAGGGACGTCCCAGGGCTGAAGAGATGGAGAACCAGGGGCACTGGAGGGACAGAGATGGGACACAGAAAGACAGAGGTCAGGAGACGGAGAGAGATGGAGAAGGAGAGACAGAGGGAGAAAGAGAGAGAGAGACAGCAACGGAGACAGAGACAGAGATGGAGAGACTTTATAGCCCACATTGGCCTTGAACTCAGAGAGATCCTCCTACCTCAGCCTCCCAAGTGCTGGGATTACAGGAGCATGCCATCAGGCCTGGCTTGCAGGAACCTCTAAAGTCACATACTATATCTCTCCTGCAGAGGTGAATCAGGGGGACTTCTGTCCCTGGCAATCACAGTGTCTCAGTGTGACCCTGTTTCCTCCGCACCAACAGGGAATGTAGGCTGGCGCCAGCTCACAGGGCCCCTCACCGTCCCCCTGTCCTCTCTGCCCCATCCACACCCCAGCCTGCATGTCTCCCCACCTGGGGGCCTGGTCTGGCAGCAGCTTGCCTCTGCTGACCTTAGTGGGCAGTCAGCTCTGTGGTGTCACTGAGTCCTGCCTGTGCCATGTGCCAGGCCCAGGGCTTCATCTGCTTCTTCCACAGCCCCGGGACATTGGCATCATCCCTGTCGCTTATGGACTAGAACAGGCTCTAGCTGGTGAAGGAAGAGGAGGAGATTCGATTTACATCCTCATTCAGACTCTAGAACCTTCTTTATTGTCCAAATTCAGCTGTTTCTGAAGGCGTCACAAGGTCCTCCTCTTAGGACCCACTGTGTGAATCCCTATCTGAACTACTTCCTTGTTTTGAGACTGGGTCTCACTGTGTAGCCAGACTGACCTCCAGCTCACAGCAGTTCTCCTGCCTCAGCCTCCCCAGTGCTGGGATTACAGGCATGGGCCACCACGCCCAGCATGAGCCACCTCTTGCTTCCCTGCATGGACAGCAAAACGGAGTTTGACACATGCAATCATCAAGATAGACAGAAGGTAGGATGGTCCCTGATCCTGCCCTGGTCGCCAACACCTGGGCTAGCTTGTGGCCATGCTTGTGACTCCAGGCTGCATGGAGAAGTTTCCCAACTCAATGCGGGTGCTGGCGAGTTGGGAACATCAGAACCCCGGCTGAGCCCAGCAAGGCCTGTGACTCTGGAGCCACCCTCTGGCAGGGGAGTCTTCATTTCCGGAGTAAGGGCACTTTCGGCAGTGACCAGGTCCTCGCCAAGGAGATCCGTGTTTGGGCAGAACAGGGGACGCCGAGCGCCTCCACCCAGGTGTCCCCTTCTCCCAGAGCAAGAGCAGCGGGCTCCTGGGTCCCCGTGCTTAGCTCTGGAGTTTTGTTTAACCTTTCTCATTTCTAGACATTCCAAATTCTAAACCACGCGTGGCCAACTCAGTCCTCCCAGGCCCAGAGGCACAAAGACAAAGTGTGGGCTGTGGGGGGCTCAGTGGAGAACAGCGAGCCCCCCAGTGGAGAACCTGCCATTCCTGGGGGACAGCACCCTGCCCAGTGCCGGTCACCACGTGGGCGGGCGCCAGCATGACAGAGTTTCCTCCTTGCTCAGGAGAAATGACAGACACGGGTTTTCATACAAATGTACTTTTTGTCAAACTATGTTTCAGGCCGGTGCTTTAAAACAGACCCTGTCGGCTGTCCATTGGGATCACTGTTCTAAACACCCCGAGTCTTAAATCTCTGGAACTCTCCAGAGTGCCAGGATCCCTGCTCATGGGCTGGGGTGGATCATGGGCTGAGACTATTTCTGAACCGCCGCCTTGGACAGGAGGAGTGGTGGCCACACTCTGACATTAATATTTAAACCACAAACAGAGTTGGCTAGCGTGGTAACGCCATCCCTGAAGGCTTCAGACTCGTTTAAGTTTTATCCTTGTGAGACCTAATTATCGTCAGCAATGAATCCTGGCCGACTGCAGGATTAGGGCCAGGAAAGAGGCAGGTGGATTACGGCGCTGGGATGCAGGGAGGCTGGAGGGTGAGGCTGATGCCCGCTGGGCACTCGGACATCTGAGAAATGGCTCAGCTGGGCAGTGGCTCAGCTGTGTCCTCCAGCCAAGCCCTGATGCTTCCTCCAGGAGGACCAGGCCACCTATGGCTCGTACTCTAGAAATCCATGGTGATCTCTCCTCCCTGTACACCTCCTGGTACTGGGCATTAAATCCAGTTTTAGTGTGTGCCAGGCAAGTGCTCTGCCCCGAGCTACAGCCCCAACATGTTTCATTTTTAGCTTGGGGCCAGGGTCTCTTTAAGCTGCCCAGCCTGGCCTCAGGCTTGGTATCCTCCTGCCTGAGCCCATGTAACTGGGATTGCCAGGTGTGCCCCACAGTGCTGGGCCAGCCTCTGACCTCTGAACTCTGACCCCTTGGTCCAGCTTCCTGAGAAACCCTCCAGTCCATCTGGGGAGACCCCAAGGGGGAAACTGGCAATTTGTGCTTTCCGTGTTTGTTTAGAAAGAAAAAAGCACCTTGTGTTGGATCCGTGAGGGGGAGAACAGGTGTATGCTGGGCAGAGGAGGCTGCCGGTCCCAGAGAATGGCTTCCAGAAGCTTCCATGACCCCCACCTTCTGCTGGATTGGTGGGTGGCATTGGACTGACGAGGCTTCTGCCTTGGTCACCAGATGGCAGCTGGGCCAAGGCTGGGACTCAGGGCCATGTGGCTGCCAAGCCAGGAGCCCTGGGGGACACAGTCCGCCTTATTTGTGGTCACTTGTCACCTGGGGAAGGCGTGGGGTTCAGGGGCCAAGGACTGAGGTCCGGAGCCCCGAGCAGGTGCCAAGGCTGATTTCCCAGGAGCAGGGCAAATGCACTGGGGTCCGTGTCCATCACAGCCCCTACCACCCCCCGACCCCCCCAGGCCTCTCCCATGCCCCAGGGCCTTGCTCCATGCCTGCAATGCTGCCCCCTCACACCCTGGAGAAAGGCAGGCTGTAAATTTCCTCAGTTCGTCTCGGGGAAAGAAAGGCCCAAGATCAGTGCCCTCGGAGGAATCTTCTAGAGGAACGAGGGCGCGGTAACTCAGCCAGGCCCTCCTTGGTGGCTCGGAGCTGTGAGCTGCAGCGGGGGTCACGGAGAGCTCTCAAGTCACCAGGCTGGGGGCTGAGCCTTCTGTGTGCCTGGACTTCTGAAGGCTTGGGGACCAGAACCTGAGAATGAAATCACATCACTGAGGACAGCAGACGGGGAGCTTCCCTCCAAAGCCTGCTTCCCTCTGAGCCAGGAAGAGGCTGTAAGAGCCTGAAGGAACAGCGCCTGCCCCATTCCTTGCTGGTGGCCCGGGGCACCTCCGGGCAGACAGGGCACAAACCCTCTGCACAGCAGTTCCCAGAGGCGCACCGTGCTTACCGGGAGCTGTGTGCAGGCTGGGTAGCATCGGTCACAGCGGCAGAGGGACAGGAGGTCACGTGATGCCTGTAAATGGGCACAGGTTAGAGAGACACTTCTGGCTGGCTGCATTAGGATGCAGTTAGGGGACAGGGGAGGTGGCCCACGGGCAAGTGGGGTCAGCACCAGGCTTCTCTGCCACAGAGACACAGAAGGACCTGGAAGAGTGCAGCCCTGAAGAGGGGAGGACAGATGCCACCTGACCCATTCGATGAGATGCCCAGAGTGGTCAGTCAGGGCCATGGGGACAGGAAGTAGCAGAGAGGCGGCCAGAGCTTGGGGGCAGGGCGAGGCGGCTGGTGTTTCACAAGGGCAGACAACGGTGATGCCAACGGGATTTAACGCCACTGCCCCGAACACTCAGAAATGGTTGGAATGGTAAATCTGACATTGTGTGCAGTTTACCACAATAAAAAGAAGAAAGTTAATCTTTGGTTCTGTTTGAATTTTTTAAAAATCACATACTTTATTGGTGCATTTTTCGGTTTTTTTTTTTTTTTTTTTTTGTCTTTTTGAGACAGGGTCTTACTATGCAGTTCAGGCTGGTCTTGAGCTCACTTTGTAGCCCAGGCTGGTCTCAAACTCCCAACGATCTTCCTGCCTCAGCCTCCAGAGTGCTGGGATTACAGAGGTGAGCCACCATGCTTGGTTTTATGTTTTTAAAAGCATACTTAAAACAGTCATGGCACGGAGATACTGCCCCAGCCACACTCGGCACAGCCCAGCTGGGCCGGGGGGCAGGAGAGACAGACAGGCCAGAGTCCCATGGTGGGTTTGACACCAGCACTCACAGTCCTGGCTCTCACAGTGTTTGCCGGGTGAGCTGGGACAGCTTCAGGCTTTAATCGGCGTCTCCCTGGCACAAGGAAGACCATGCCCCATCCCGCCCTAGCTGCCCTCTGACTTTCTGACCTCAATTAGCCAGTTGTTAGGCCATGCTGAGCAGGACGGAGGTCAGCGGGCAGCAGTCTGGCAGGCAGAGCATCCTCGGGATGGCTGCAGCGGCCCCTGCATTGGGGTCTGAGCGGCCCTGTAATGAGAGCAGAGCTCGGGCTGTGCCAGAAGCAGTTCCCCTGCTGCCCAAAGCAGCAACTGTGGTTCAAATGAGGCCATGAGCAGCGCACACAGCACCTTTGCACAAAGTGGGTACAACAGTCAAGCCTCATGCTGCTGCTGGGTAAGTCATCTCCATAGCAAAGAAGGGGTGTCCAGGGCCCTGAGAGTCAGAGAAGGCGCTGTACCCCCAGGCTGGAGTGTGGTCCCTGGGAGATATGAGCCAGATGGGGACAAGGGCAGGTTTTTCCCCCAGAGAAGCCCGAGAGCAGAGACTGGGAGAGGGGAGAGGGGGAGGGGAGGAAAGAGGGGAAAAATCACCAGCCGCACAGGAAAGGAGGCAGGGGAAGGCCCAGAGAGACCCCTGGTGGGGGGGAGGGCCAGGGCGGGAGCCGTTATTGCTGCCAGGGTCTTTGCTGGGGACAGTGGGCAGTTTCCACTGGAACTCCAGGAAGCCTAAGAAAGAGGAAGTGCAGGAGGGAAGAGCGGGCCGGGCGCTGGGCCCAGGGAGCCAGGTGGGACAGGGGCTGGCTTAGAGGGTGGCTCTGAACTTGACTCTGGATTCAAGATCACCGTCTGAGAAGTGGGACGGGGACCCCCCACATCCCTCGGGTGCCACCGCTGGTGTCCCGTGTGCAGCTCGGCCCGTCTGTCACCTCTTGCCCTGCTTTCTTCACGGCCGCTTTCCCCGCCTTCCCGGGTCCATCCGTTCACAGGAGATGGGCCTCACATTCCCTGAGAAGGCTTCAGACCGGAGCAAGAGTTAATTGCGAGGGGGAGACACTGTCCCTTGGGCTGTGGTTAGGCGATGCAATGACAGACAGATGGACGCTGGGTTCCTGCTCCACCCTGGGCCTGGCTGCCTTTGACCTCCTGACGTCCGTCATGCACTGCAAGGTCTTGTGTCAGATCCACAGCTGACCTCAGCCCCGCGTGTAGACCCAGTGCATCACGGGGGGATAAAGTCGAGCCCTGCCCAGGAGGCCCAGGCAGCACCCCGGCCCCTTCCTGCTGATCGACACCCTCACGAACGAGGGCAGGGCTGCCAGCTCGGTGCACTGAGATCACAAACTCCGAATGATCAGGAGACTCATGCCACCAACGGGCAGCCCTATCGCAAACCTCATCTCTGCCACCTGTGTCACGCCCTGGCTGGGCCACTTTGCATGGAGCTGGTCACCATCATCTTATGGATGAGAAAACAAAGCTCCAAGCATCGGACAGCTCATCCAGGGCCACTGTTACAGGGATTGTCTCACTCCCTGGTCCAACTGCCCCGTCCCTGAGGCCTGAAAGAAGCTGGGCATATCTGGCCCATCAAGAAAAGAGTGCATTTGGGGGCTGGGGATTTAGCTCGGCGGCATAAGCGCCTGCCTTGTAAGCAGGCAGTCGTGAGTTCGATCCCCGGTACCGATAAAAACGAAAAAGACAAAAAAAAAAAAAAAAAAAAAAAAAGAATGCGTTTGCCAGATTCTCCCCAAGACCGCAGCCAAATGATCATCACATCCCCAGCCCACCCCTGCCCTCCGGTCACGCCTGCTCCGTCCCAGCCCCAGCCGGCTTCTGTCTTCCCTCTGATGTGGAAAGAGATTTGGTAGGCAACAGACAGCAGTCTAGGTTCCCGGCGGCTGCCGCTGTGACCTTGGGCGAGCCACTCCCCTTTTCTGGCCTCAGTTTCCTCATCCATAACCTGGGGGTCCGGCCTCCCCTCGACTGGATTAGTGAACTTGGGTGCTTGGAAGGAAACTGACCAGCAGGTCCTCTGGCCTGAGCATGGGTAATGGCTGAGAAACTTCAAGGCCAGGCTGTGCGTGGTGAGAGGGGAGAAGGGGACACGCTGAGGGGCCCTCAACGCTGCCCTCTGGGAGGTGAGTTCGCACAGACCACACTCGAGGACCAGTCATTTTGGACACAGAGGAGGCCCAGTGGGCCCGGAGGAGAAACGTGAGCTCAGCTCAGTGCGGCCACCAATTTCCCCGAGCAGGCCTCTCCCCATCTGCTGTCCAGGCCTCCGTCGGGGCTCTGCCTGCCCTGCCCGCCCAGGCCCACACCCAGGCAGAGCCTGCGGGCAGCAGAGCCATTCGTGCCCAGCCCGCACGCGCCCTTGAGTGGCAGTGCCCAGGATGGAGCGAGCACCCCACAGGACAGTGACAGGGAAGGACCCGGCGACCTTACCCAGAGCATCGCAGGCTGCGGAGCCTTAATTTATTTAATCAATTCCGGCCCCTGGGCTGGGAAAGGAACCGTAGGATATTAAATCTGTCGCTCTCGACAATCTGTCACAGGGATGTCAGCGCGCATGGATTCTCCTCCCCCGCCTTTATTAACTGTCTCCTCTGAGGCTGGCGGCTCTGCCAGTGCCAGGCTGGGCCCTGCTGGGATCAGGGAGCAGATTGCAGGCAGAGGGAGGGGTAGGGGGTGCCCGGCAGGGGCGGGAGGACCTTTCAGGGGACAATTATAACAAGAAAACTTGTGGAGGTGCAGGCTGGGACCCCGGGATCGTTTGTAATCTGTGCTTTTCCATTTGCGAATGAGGACGCAGAGTTAGAGAGCAGCAGGGAACTGGCTCCATCGCGCAGCCCGTCAGGGGCAGGGTTGGAGCTACAATCCAGGATTCCCGATGCCAAGCAGGGTTGCTTTTATTCATTTAATCAACATATTTTCCTTGAATAACTACCAAGCAGTGATAAAAAATTTACCCCTCAGTGGTTGCCACATTAGGATTCTCTGGCAGCAGTGACAAATAGTCATTGTTTAGTGACTTAAACAACACAATTACACGGGGCACCATGGTACACAACTGTGATCCTACCTACTTGGGAAGCTGAGGCAGGAGGATTTCATGTCCAGACTAGCCTGGGCAATTTAATAAGATCTTGTCTGAGCACAAAAATTTGAAAAGGTCTGGGGGTGTAGTTCAGAATAGGAACACAAGCCTAGAACCCATGTTCAGTCCCCAGCATCAACACATAAGTAGATAAATCACAAAAGTTTTACCCAGAAGGTGTAGAGGTCAGAAGTCTGAAGTGAGTCTTGCTGGCCTAACATCAAGGTGTCAGTGGGACCCGGCTCCTCCTAGAGGCACCAGGGGAGAATCTGTCTCAGTAGGTTGGCCATTTACTACCTTGGTTTGTGGGCCTTTCCAAGTTCAAGCCAGCAAGGCTGATCAAGCCTCACATCGGACGCCGACTCCCTGCCTCTCTGTTCCTTTGTGATCACAGTGGCCTATCCAGATTATCTCCCCTCCTTGAGGTCAGCTGATCACTGACCTTAATTCCACAGGCAACTAGGATCCCCCTTTACCACTCTATCCACAGCTGCTGGTGATGAGGGCACACTCTGGACAGAGTTCTGCCCACATCCCGATACCTCCCACACCAGCGGCAAGCGCCTCACTTCATGTTTTTGACAACTCTGGGATGTAGTGCTCAGCCCATTATGCAGGTGAGAAAACTGAGCTCGCAGAAGCAGAGACTTGCAAAGTCATAGAATGGTATTGCTGGGACACAGATTCGGGGGCCCTGGATCCCAGAGGCCAAGCTCCTTTGACCACAGCCATCCAGGCAGGGGCAGCCTCGAATGGCCCGGCGTGGATCCAGGTGAGGAGGGTGAGATCCCGCAAGGATCTGCCCCAGCCTTGGCCCAAGAAACCACACTTTTGAAAAAGAAGAACCGAACATCTCCCCGGACTTTGGGAGACCCTTTTCTACTCTAAATAATCAAGCATCCTCCCCGCTCCCTCTCCCATCTCACTCTCCCTCGGAAGATTTATTTGCTCATAAAATTGAAGGCCTTCTTCTTTGGCACCATTTTCTGTTTGGCTTAGACAAATATTTAGCAGCAGACCTGACCTTAATTTCCTTAAATATCAGGGGGGTGAAAGATGGGGTGCCTGGGAGGACAACAGGCAGGACATGTGCTCTGAGTAGGGACAAGGACTGAGACGTGTACCCCTTTCCTTAGTGGGGACCACTTCTCCCCATGACCGTCCAGGTCCCGCTCCTGGGACAACTGGCCAGTGTCCCCTCCACCAAGGCTGCCAGAAGAGGAAGGTGCCCGTGGCGGGGTTCCAGCCACTCCGTGCCTGAAGGAGTGGCAGGGAGGTTACAGAGGCGTCGTTGAGCCCCACCACATCCTGAGGGCTGCCCTGGGGTACAGTGGGACTGCTCATGGGTAGAAGGTGAGGCAGGAGTGGCCAGCAAAAGGCGCTCGTGTGGGGCTGGTGGGGACTCCTGTGTTCCCTGTCCCACACACTCATCCATCAACTCCTTTAATTCATTGATTCATTGCAAAATGTCCAGTCCTGTGTTGGCCTCGGCAATCAGAAACCCAAGACCAGCGCAGCTCCTGGGAGCTCAGTGAGAGGCGTCCGTAAGGATGCGTTAAACAGGTTCCCTGCAAACGACTGGGCATCGTAAGGAGGACGAGGGTGTGCAGGAAGTGGAGCGGCCCGCCTGGGCCCTGTCCCCAGCTCTGCATCTTGTCCCTCCTTCCTGAGCTGTCCTGCCCTTTTACACTGTCTGTGGGTGGACGTGGGGCGCCAGGGTCCTCACAGCCACCCGAGTGGACACTCCCGTCGTCTCCTCCAGCAGCAGCGACACCAGCTACTACGCCTGGCGTTTTATGAGCATCGTCTCATTCTATTTTCCCTGCGGCCCCATGGGGGACAGCGTGATCTCTGCTTCACAGAAACTGAGGTCAAGAGAGGGAAAGTCACATCCCCAAGGTCACCCAAGCTGTGGGCACACTCCAGGCCAGGCCAGGCTCAGCCAGTGCAAAGGCCCTGGGTGGGAGGGAGCAGGGGATGGCAAGTGGCCAGTGCAGCCGGGATGTGCAGGGGTTGGGGGAGAGGTCGCACCCCGGGGTACAGAGCTGGTACATACGCACCCAGCCCTCACCCAGACCCGGAGCCCGCCCTTCCCTCCTGTAAAATAGCAGCTCCCTGCTCTCTGATCCCTCCCTCTGCCTCACCCAATGTCCCTACTGAATGTCCCGACTGCCTGCCGTTCAGCATCTCCAAGTCCCTGCTGTGACATCACTCTGCAGTGACTCTAGGTCTGAGTCTACATTTAGAGCCCAGATCCAGGTTTAGTGTGTGGTGAGGAGCTGCTTTGGGATTCAGGACGGCTGCTTCTAGATGTCGCCTCACAAGACAGAAGAGGTAAGATGTCTCTCCTGAGCTTGAGTAAGAGCGGTGATTCCCCGTGCGAGGACTCCATCCGCTTTTGCTCCGAGTTTCTGTCTAGGTAACAGTGTCTGCCTCAACTTTGTGCCGTGAAGATCTGACCAGCAAGCACGAGCAGCCCTAGCAGGGCGTGGGGGCCTCAGTAGATGGTGAGTGTGTGTTGATTCCCTCTTGGTTGTGGGGTGAATTGTGTACCCCAGGAAGCTGTGCGGGAGTCCGGGGTGCCCAGGAACTGTGAATGGGATGGTGTTTGGAAACAGGGCCTTTGCAGATGCACCCAGAGAGAGCACGCCATGCGGTGATGGAGACAGAGGGTGAAGAGGCACAGCCACAGGCCTGGGACGCCAAGCGCTGCCACTAGCAGAGGCTGGAGAGAGACACGGGACAGATTCTGCCCCAGAGCCTCTGGGAGCAGCATCCCTGTCCATACCTGCTTCCGGGCTCGTGGCCTACAGGAAACTCCTAGAAAAACTCACAGGAGCCAATTTCCGTGGCAGCTCCAGGAAATAAGTGCAGTCTTGTTGCAGGGCACAGTGCTGGGTACACAGTGCACCCCCAAAGCCCTGCTTCTTTTAGTCTCCTTGATGCCCGCCCCCCTTTCGCCATCTCCCCGCACCTGTGCTCCCTGTCCTCCTCCTTGGATTCTGGGGGCTGGGGGGTGACTTGGCCAGGGCAGGCGGCCAGAGCAGTCCCTGGTTCCCAGACGAGGCTTGCAACACCTCATTACCAGGCGGATATAACGCATTTTCACCCATGGACAGCACTGAAAGCCAGGCCTTCACGGGCCTAATGGATGGGGAGAAGCTGCTGTGGACGCCCCCACCCTCTCTCTCCCTGGCCTGGGAAGCTCTGAGGCGCCCAGAGAAGCTGGCACGCAGCAGGCTGAACAGCTGAGGCGCGAGATAAACCCTGCCAGAGCGCCGGCCCGCTGGTCCTGGAGCAAACATCAGGAAATGAATGGGTCTTCCAGAGGACGCGCCGTGCTGGCCCCCGACTCCGCTGGACGCCTCCCCCTCCGCCCTGCCTGCTGCCACCTCCCCGCTCCTGGGCTTTGTTCCCTTCCTCCTTTGTTTCCTGATTGTGGTAAACATGATTCATGCCAATCCAGCCGGGCCCTGTCACCAGCCCAAGGCCAGCTGTAGATCTCAGCAGTGAACCACAGGGCGCCAGGGCTGGGGCTCACGAGGGCTCGGGAGCAAGGGCCCAGCCGGAGGGCTAAGGCAGGTACAGACACGGTGATGCAGGGTCCTGGGCTGATAGCGGTGTCAGAGTCGTGATCGTGGTCGGACCCTGCAGTCCCAGCCAGCTTCCTGAGACAGCCTGGATGACACCCCTGTACCCGTAGCAGCTTAAACAGAAAAATGTGCCCTCCAGTTCTGGGGGCCGGAAGACAACAATGAAGGTGCCAGGAGCGCCTTGCTTGGTCTAAAGCACAAGGCAAAGTTTCTTCCTTGTCTCTTGTGGCATCTGGTGGTGGCCGGCAATTCTCAGGGCCCCAGCGCTGCCTTGCCCCCAGTCTCTGTCCCCACCCTCACACGGCCTGTCCCCACTTGTCTGTGCCCCCAGCAGACCTGCTCCTCCCTGGGTCTCTCTCCTCTTCCACGGACACCTGTCACCGCAGGTTAAGGGCCACCGACTCCAGCGTGACCTCATTTTAACTAATTACATTTGAAATGATCCCGTCTCCAAGTACAGTCACATGCATCGGCTCTAGGGTTTAGCAACTGGACGTATCTCGTTTTGGAGGACACTTGTCAGTCCCTAATAGTCCCCAAGCCTCCTGATGGCCTGGCCCTGCAATCGTGCCTCAGTGCCCAGCACACTTCTGGTCTCTGACCTTGCTGGGCACTTGGAAGGCCCTACACAGGGCATAGTTTTCCTCTTCTCTCTTCTGTTCCTCTTTCCTGGATGCCTGGCTCCCATCTACCTGTCCACTTGCCTCCAGTCCATGAATGACCCATTGTCCATCAAAATGAAGTCCCCCTGGCCTAGGCTCACTGAGTGGTCTATGCTCATATCTCACCCACTTTTTACTCCCGCTCAAACTTCAGCCCTGGACACCTGGCCACCAAGTGGGCAGGAGCTGTGTTTCTCCCCTGCATCTGCAGCATGGATGCCCACAAGTGCCCACTGAATGAATTCTAGAGTGAAGGGCACCAGCCAGTGCTTATGGAGCATTTACCATATCCTAACCCCAGGCCCCGTTCTAAGCCCCCTGTGTGGGCTAATTCATGTTGTGCCCGACCCCCAAATGAAGTTGGCGCTCGATAAACAATCTGAACCCTGAGTGCCCCTGTCCACGGACTGACAAGCTGCAGAGGCTGAGCCTGGCATCCAGGGAAGGGCCGCACGGCTGGGCAGCAGAGAGGGCTCCGTAGGCCCTGGGCACTTCCACCACAGGTCAGAGGAGAGGACCTGAGCCCAGTGCTGTGGGCTCACTCTCCTCGTGATGGAGACGGCTACAGGGGAGGCGGTGCCAGGCACACAGAGTGGGTCCAAAATGCCAGCGAGCAGTTGGGAGTGGCCCTATGCCCCCGTCTGTCCTGCCCTTCCTCCCTCTGCGGGGTGATGGCCAAAGCTTTGGTCTCCTTTGCCTTGACTTGACTCACTCAAATTTTAACAAATTTTTTAAAGAATTCAGGAAAAGGCAGATAAACAGCTCTTCAGAATCATGACTCCATAATCCAGGGTGCAATCTGTTCCACAGTCACTCCGGGCAGTGGGAGGGAGGGCGCCTCACAAAGGCACTGTGCAAATCCCAGGGGAGGTGGGAGCCAGGTCTCCAGATGGCTCTCCTTTCTCCACAAGTGACAGTGTGTCTCGGATGGGGGCTGTGCCACCCCCGGGCTCAGTGGGCTCTGGGGCGAAACCTCTACCTGCCAAGGCAAGAGCCTTGGGGAGCCAAGCCGGGGACAGGGCTGCAGCTGTTGTCCCGGAGCCAGCGTCCTGGATAAGGCTGGGTGCTCCCACAGTGGCCGTGGGAACATCTGGGCTCAGGGTCAGCTCTAGTTCTCCCACCTGCTGGCTGTGTGACTCAGTTTCTCCAACTGTACCATGGGTAACAGCAGTGTCTATCTAGCGTGGTATGGATGGGTGGCAGTGTGCAGCGCCACCTCTGGCCAGGATGGGTGTGAGCACAGGAATGGCTGCCGGTGGGAGGCGGTGCACCCCCGGAGCCTGTGTGTCAGCTCAGCTTTTGCAGAGGAAGAACCTGAACCCTGTGGGTGGGTGGGGAGGCAAAGGCACCAAAGGCCACTTCCTGCAGCTGCCTGGAGCCGAGGTGATGGGGCTGAAGAGCACATGAGGTTCTCACCCAGGGCCTGGCACTCGGCGTGCACGCGGTCCACAGCCTGCTCTCCAGGACCCGCTCTGCAGCTCTGAGGTGCTGCACCCACAGCCCCCAGCCCTGAGCCCAGTGCTTAGTGGGTCAGCAATCTCCATCCCGCTCACAGGGACCTGCATATACTAGGTGCTCTATAAATGCTCTTTCCCCCAAAGAACACTATGTGCCTAACGCACAGCCCACTTACCCAGGAAGGGATGCGTGGCTCAGGCCAGCGTACACCAGGGGCTTTCTCCCGCTTCTCTCCCTGAATGGCAGGGTCTGTGTCTTCACCTGGGTCCCCCACTGCATCCGCCCGCACCTCCATGGCTGGATAAGCAGCAGGCGTACAGGCCAAGTGGACTGAATGGACCCCAGCCCTACTCCTCCCTAGCCAGGATGGCACAGTGAGTGGGGGGCGCGCTGGCCAGCGGGGAGAGGGCAGCCGCCTTGTGTCCTTGAACTCGACCCAATGTGTGGGCTCAGTTACAGACCTAGTGCTGACAGCCAGCCCTCAGGCTCAGCCATCTGACTGCAGTTACCGCTCTCTAACCTGCTCGGCCCCTCTTCTCCTTACTGCTTCCCTGGGAAGGAGCCAGCCAGATGGGCTTTGTAGGGCACCCTGTGCCTGCCAGGTCCTGCCCCTCGCAGTCCATCCCAAGGCCAGTGCTGGACTCTGATGGAGATTGGCAAGCGAGAAGCCGGCCAATGTGCCACTTGGATGAGGTGTCCTGAGCAAGAGAGTCCTGGAGCCCAGGAGCTGTACTGGACACTGGGAGTCCACCTTCTTCACTGAAATGCGTTGTCTTAAAAAAAAAACTCCCTGCCTGGCTTGGAGCTCGGGACTCAGGATCCTGGTGCTCCCTGATCTCCAGGGGCTGAGCTGCATTGGGGCCAGCGGTGGGGAGCCAGCTGGCAAAGGGGGCGATCAGGAGCACAGAAGACAGAGGGCACAGGCTGGGCAAAGGTATGGGTGGTCACTGGCCCACTGTCACATTTCCCCTGTGCATGCATCAGCTTCTCCACTTGGGAAAGTGACCAAGTGCTGGCTCCGAGGCCCTGAGCCTATGCCTGCCACTGAAGTAAGAAGGTGATTCTCAGAGACTGTGACGTGGCTGGAGCTTTTGTCCCTGAACCACACAGGAGGCTGCATTCCCAGAGAGGGGCCACTCAGGAGGCTCCCACCCAATGCAAGGCTGTGTGGTGATGGATTAGCAATGTCTGCCAGGGGAACAGGATAGAGGGAGGAGTGCTGACCTGCTTCCTTACATCTCCCCCGTTTTACACTCATGGGGACTGAAGCCAGAGGGGACCAGGCACTCATCTAAGGATTCTCAGAGCCGGGGGAGGATGCAGAATCTCCCTTGACCCTAAGCTCTTCCATGTACCAGTGTTTCTCAAACTTGAACCTGCACCAGGATCACCCCAGTGAGTTTCTGATTTCCAGATATGCAGCTCTAATGAGCTTCAAGGGCTCGTTGCTGCTGCTGCTGGTCTAGGGAAGTGACCTGGAGAATTCCTTACTCTACACTGACCCAGGTGCAGAGAACCTTCATCTTCTTCCTTTTTTTTTTTTTTCATCTTCTTCCTTTTAAAAAAAAATTATCAGTATATGTTTGCCACACATGATAGATATATTCATTACAGGGAAGTGGTATATATACACATTGCATTTTTTTTTTTGTCTTTTTCTTTTTTATCGGTACCAGGGATCGAACTCACGACCGCCTGCTTGCAAGCCAGGCGCTTATGCCGCTGAGCTAAATCCCTGTAGGGAATCTGCATTTTTAACGCACAGCCAGGAGTGAGGCAGTGATGCTGGGCTGGGGACCAGACTCTGAGAAGCGAGGTCCCAGAGCGGGGAGGGTTGCTGTGTTACTTCCTGAGCTGGGCATACTGCAAGGTATTCAAGTCAGCAGTGAATGGTTTGTGCTAATTTTTGCAAACCTTCCCTTTGGTTCCCCTGCTCCAAGCACGTATCCCTGCTGCAACGTTCCCATCCTCGCCGAGCCCTGACTTGGGAGGGGGACGTGTGGGGCCACTCCAGAGCTTGCTGTCCAAGCACGGCCCCCAGAAGCCCCACACTGCTCTGCCAGGCAGGCGCCAAGCACACGAGCCATCACCGCTCATTCCCTTCTTCTCCGTTCTGGTCTTTAGCAAACAGTGTCCGATATGATAGATTTCTTGTTTGCAAACGCAGCCTCCAGGCTGGAAATAGACATCTCCCTCTCTCTTCTTGAATTCCGCTCATTCCCCTGTCATTTTGCCCACCATCCCTTCTTGTCAGTTGTCCATGAGGTATTTTAGGTAATTCATGCATTGATTGAGCACCTACTGTGTGCAAGGGGAATGATCATTTCCCTATGACCTTGGGCAAGTCATGTGAGGGTCAGGACCTTACTTAAACAACCTGTGGTCCTCAGAATTAGCTCACGCCTGGCAGATGGTAAGCTCCAAACTGGTATCCACTGAATGAATGAACTCATGAACTCGCGGAGCCTGGGTTTCCTTACCTGCCTGATACGGTGGTAAAGCTTGGCTCATGAGTGGGGTGTGGTGCGTCGTTACTGGGGAGACCTCTGGGCTCCAGATGAATAGCCCAAAGCCAGGATATATAGAAGTAACAGGTCATGGAATAACTAACTGGAAGCTGGGTCCGTCACACCTGGGAGCCTCCATTCAGGGCAAGAACCTTTTGCCTTTGGAGGAAGAGTGGCAGGGCCAGAGCAAAGCTGGGTCCAGGAACTGAGGCCAGCAGGGCTCCAGGGGCTGGAGGGAGCACAGCCAGCCGCAGCCCTGGCCTTGGAGAAGGAAGCGGCCCAGGAGCCAGGTCAGCCATTGGCACGTCTGATGTGGTCTGTGCAGGTGAGGAAGCCGGGGCGAGGTGTGAGCCTTCATGTCTGTTCTGAGCAGCCAGTCAGGGAGGGTGGGCGGCAGCACCGAGGCGGTCTGGCAGCTGGCTCAGAGGAGTCCAGTCTCGTTCTCCACACCCCGGGGATTAGGCTGGAGATAGAGGTAATCTCTAAGGATTTCAACGCTCTACAATATAGCAAATTTATGATTCTACACATTTTTAACTCAAGATACCCAAAGTTTTATGATTACAAAATTATGTAATCAGGGTTCTTTCAATTGCAAGTGACAGGAAACTTGTTCTTCCTGGCTTTATAGCCAGAGAGAAGTCCAGGAATTAAGACCTCAGGTATAGCTTGATCCAGGAGCACAAGCCTCGACTCTCCCTGTTCCTCGGTTCATGATGTCTTGGGATGGATGTCGTGGTAGGATGGTTGTAGATAACACAAAACCTATAACCCTTCAGGTTCAAGTTTTATGGGAAAATACAGTCTCCTTCCTAACAGTTTGACGAAAACTTCATGACTGAATTCCCATTTGCATGGGTTGCTATGAGGACCAGTCACCATGGTCACGGGGTCCCTGCCTGGCTTTAGCCTGAGTCGGGGTTGCTCCCTGTTCTAAGTCAGTGGCTGGCAATCCAAGGGGTTCTCCACCGGAAACAGGAGAGCCTCCACTGCAGACTCAGAACGGGGATTGTGGGTGGTGCTGGAGGACGGTGGGATGAAGGAAAATCCCCTCGATTCCTGCCTCCCCAGGGTCAAACCAAACAGCGCCCCTCCACTCCTGGGGGTCCCCTCTGCCTTTCCTCTCCCTTGCTGTTCTGCAACCTGCACGGCCAAGCTTGAGGTGGGGACAGCGGAGCGTGAGTCCAAGGCCCTGCAAGCAGCAGCTGAGGGAGGAGGCGGGGAGGCCGTGCCTAGGGCTTTGGGGCCCAGCGGGCTCACCTCAAACCGAAGCAGGAAGATGGAGGCACAAATGCAGGCCGCAAGCCTGAAGCGTTGGTCCCGGTCCTTTGCTCTCCTGGGGCAGCATCTGCAGGCACACGCTGGCCAAGGCCACGCAGGGAACGGAACCTATTTCCTCGCCTCTCCAATTTGGCCTCGGCCAGGGGGTTTGCTTGGGCCAAGGAGACGGGGAGCGGATGCAGGGAGAGAAGAGGCTCGAGCTGCGCTGCGTGGTCCCGCTCGCCCCCGCGCTGCTATTAGAGCGGGAAAGGAAGTAGCCAAGGTGGCTTTGACCCCTCTGTGACACCCGCAGCCTGCGGCACAGCCCCGGGAGCTGGAGACCTGGATGCAAAATACACGTCCTGCTGTCCAGGGTCACTGGGGCGGTGAAGAGGCTCACCCTGCAGCACCGCGGAGGCACAGGCTGACCTCCGGGGACTGGAGGCTCTGCTGTCCATTAGCCCAGCCCTGCACCGGGGCTGTGCAGCCCCCAGGGCGGGGAGTTGGAAACCTGGGTTCTGTAGTCCCCACCGGCACCACAGGATCCTGGGAAGGTCGTGCTTTACAGCAACCTTAGTAGTCTCATCTCCAAAACGAGGCCGTCTGCCTCCAACCTCTGGCCTTTGAGAGCTGCATGGCCCTCCAAGATCACAATCTGCCTGTCCCTTGGTCTGGGAAGTGGACGCCCCGAGAGACTTCCTGTGCCTTCACAATTACATGTGGTGGACTCCACGGAGCACAGGTCACCCTGTGATCCCACAGAAGCTGAAGTGGGAAGTCCTCTGGGAGCTGGGAGGAGGCGGGGTCACGGACCCTGGGGTGGGGGCGGGGTCCTGCTACACAGCAAGCAGAGAGGCGTCAGCAGCCAGCAGACAAGCAGCCGGGACTGAGAAGAGAAAAGGGGAGGCATGCATGGAGGAGGGGGCTGCTGGGGGGGAGGTGGGAGCTGTCAGATGAAGGGGTCTGGGGAAGTCACAAAGGAGGAGAGAAGCTGGAGAGTCCTGTCCGGGTCAGCGCTGTGTCCTGTGGGGCAGTGGGTGCGGGCCTGGAATGCTTGGAGCAGCCAACCTGTTCCAGGGGACAGCAAGAGGGGGCGGGCTTCCTGGGCCCCCCAACACCTCCTACCAGATCCTGGAAGAAAGCAAGGTCTGGATTCAGACTCTGTAGCCCCCACATCCTGGGGACCCTGCACAGCGGGCAGGTTTGGAGGTTAGAAAGACCAACCGGGCTACAATGCTTTGAACTGAGGAGTCAGTGGAAAGGGTGAGCTCCAGCTAAGGCAGGTGACGAGGGGGAGTGTGAGGGTGTGAAGGTGGGTTTTTCCCGAGTCACTGTGTTGGAGGGCACTGGCTGAGCCACAGACGGAGCCCACAGACCCCTTCCTCCTCTCACCTCTCAGACATGGCTGCAGAGGGGGATGCATTGGCCGGGACTCAGTCAGACCTGGCTGAAACATCTCCTCCACAAACTAGCTGTGTGACAGTGGCTTAACCTTTCTGTGACATCTTTTGTAAAACAAGGACTTTAATATCCACCTTATGAGGATGTAGCGAGATTAAATGTAACGACAGCTGGCATTTACTGAGCAGTTACACCTGCATGCTGATCTTGCCACTCCCTATGCACCCCAGATTCCTCAGCCCAGCCCCCGGAGGTAGGCACAGCTCTGAGCCCATTTCACAGATGAGGAAACCGATGCACAGCATGGTTCGGTGATTGCCCAAAGTCACAAAATCAGAAGCGACTTGGCTTTCAATACACTTGAGTCTGCCTGACTCCAACGGCTGACCTCTGGACCACCAGCTTCGTACACCCCTTCATTATTCATGGGATTTAAAGTGATTGCAATCATAGCCCGCAGTGGACAGGGGACATCTCCGTGTCCAGAACCCACTCGTGGTGATCTCATTGCATTTTCCTGCTTTCACATAATATCGAACACCTGATGGGCCTGGGCACCCAGTGCACAGAGGAGGAGCCGGGTGGTGCAGTCTGGGTGGGGAGGTGGCGTCAGCTTGACAACACCTCTGCCAAGAAGCCCACCCGAGCTGAAAGGGGGCATGCGTGGTGCAGTGCACAGGAAGTCAGCTGGGACTTACAAACACCTCCCTGAGCTACATTTCCTTGTCTGTTAAAGGTGATTATTCTCCAAGGGTGGCTGTGAGGTTAGAGGAGACGGTGCCTGGAGAATGTCAGCCAGGGTTCGCCCCACAGTAAGTGCTCAAAGATGTTTTCTGTGGTCTTTATCAAGGGAAGGCAAATGTGTAAGGGGGGAAGGGGGGAAGGTTTGCAAAGCATGGGGAGAAACAGAACGGCAAATGAGGAGGAGAAGAGGAGGACGAGGGGGAGAGGAGGAAGAAAAGAGTAAGTGGAAGCAGAAGAGACGAAATAGGAGGAGGAGGAGGAGGTGCCACTTGCCCGGCTCCCGGGCACAGACCGCCGTGCGGGCCTGGGCTGCTCCCCCATGTGGCCGGTAAGGCTGCTTGTGCATTGCTTCTGCATTCTGCTGCCACGTCTGCCAGATGTGGCCCTGGTTGCCAGCAAGAGCAGCTGTCCCTCGATGGGCTCATCTGCAAAATGAAGACCTGGGATGCTGGGAAGGACACAGAAGCTCAGGCAGAAGGACGGTGCACCAAGGAGGTGACCACGCCATCGAGATCACCTTCCTAGACCTCGGTCTCCTCGTTGGTGACGAGAGGCTAGGAGCTGACCTGACCGCACCTGGCAGTCTGACTCTGTGACACGCAGCCAGAAGCCTTGGCCCCTGCACCTAGTGCTGGACAGAGCAGGGAGCGTTGCCCTGCCCTGATACCCATCTGGTCTCCAAGGAGGAGCCTTACACCACAAAGCCAATTTCCACTTGCAGTGGGAGCTCTGCCTCGGTAGTGAGCTCTGCAGGGGGAACCGGGGAGATGAGTTTGGTTGTCTCTGATACCTCTGATGAGATCTGAGGACCACAGGCAGGAGCACAGAGAACCGGTGACAATTTCCGTTTATCAGGTAGCAAGGCGAATGGGACCTCCCTGGACTCAGGCAAACCTCGGTTCAACTCCTCCCCATCAGTGACTGTCTGTGACCCCATCTGAGCCCCTTCACTCCCTGACCCTTACAGTGTTCCATCTGCAGAATTCGAGGCAGTAGAATGTGCCGCCTGGGTTCATTCCCAGCACTCGCCTGCTGGCGACCTGAAGCACCTTCCTGAAGCTGAGTCTCGTTGCCCTCATACGGAAGTGAGGACAATGGCGGACTCAGCTGGATTGTGAGTTTGGATGAAACGGGCCTACACAAAGCCTGGCATCATACAGCTAGCATCCCTTGCTGCTCAAAAGGGTTTTAACTGCCCAGACCCCGACACTCTGCCTGCCAGCCCTTTGTTCCAGCTTGGGGGCCCTGACCGCAGTGTTTCTGGCACAGAGCATCCTCTGCCCTGCCCTCTGAGACAGGCAGGCGTAGGAGCTGGCGCCAGGCGGCCTGTCTGAGCCACATAGATCCTGCTGGGGAACTGCCAGAAAAACTCTCTCTGGTGATCAGGGTTCAAGCTGACCTGACTGCTGGCATCGGTGGACTAGCCAGGCTGGCAGGAGTGGTGAGGAGCTTCCAGTTTGTGCCAGGACACCAGGGCCAGAGGGAGCAGGGGAGGGTGGGGGAGATGGGGCTGGAGTTCCACATTGCTCTGACAGCTCGTGTACCTGTGCACCTGAGCCTTGGGCATTCTTGGGGAAGGGGAGGTACGGCGAGACCTGTGCAAGACCCCCTAAAGGCCCTGGCAGCCCCACCAGGCACTCAGGAGCCAGGGGGACCCTGCCCAGGTCACTCACTCTAACATTGTACCCTCCCCAAGCTTTCAGCTCAAGAGTCCGCCTGACTCTCATCTCTACTCTCTGCTAACTGGACTGGGCACTGGCCACTGGCCATCGTCCTGCCCAAAAGCGAGGCCCACACTGGGGTCTCATCTCCAGGGTCTCCCAGGACTTCTGAATGACAAGACTTTTGTTTTCTATCTTGACAAAGGGAATGTGATTTCTTTAGAACCAAGAGTCATGAAGTTGGCTTAACTATTTATGTACCTGGTCTCATGTCCTTTTGGTCAGTTTGCCACCACCTCTGCCATCTGACTCCGTGAAACCCTGGGATCCCGTAACCCCCCGGGCTCCTTACACAGCCCACTGTCCTCACTCTCCTGGGAGATCCCAGTCTGGGAGCCAATCTATTCTTACATCCTCACTTGACGGGAGGACAAGTGGAGAAACGGATCGGGGACAGAAAGGTATCAAGACCCGAGGACGGGAGAGCGAATCTCAGGTAGGCAGCCAGCTGTCCGGCCGCTCGTGTGTCTCCTCCTCCTCCACCCCACGCTTCTGTGGGCTCGTGGAATCTCCCTGCGGGTCTCTTTCTGGGTGGACACAAGCACGGTCACTCTGCACCACTCACCACGCCGTTTGTGTCCCCCATGGAGAGGTGTGGCCTCCGTCCCCAGGTGACAGGTAAGGAAATAAGCCCAGCGATGGGAAATGCTTTTCTCCAAACCATAAAGTTAGTATGTGACTGAGTTGGGATTAAACTCTAACTGTCAGGGGCATTTCTGACCTCCTCTGTAATGACAGTCCTCAAGAAACCCCCATACTCTCAACCTGGAGTCTGATCTCTCCCACGCAGAGGGACGGTCCTCGGTTAATGTCACCTTGTCCACATCTTTGGCGGGGCCTTGCTCCTCTGGGCTAGTGCCTTGACCCTTACAACAGAGAATGTGAGCCAGCGTTGACTTTTACTCCTGATGATCTCAGCGATATTTGGTCTTCTGCAGATATTGGGGTGAGAGCAAAGGCCGCTGGATACACAGATGGAGGCCAGAGGGCCACCTCCTCGGGAGAGGAGTGTGCACATTAAGCTGTAATTGGCTTCCCCTTTTAGAGCCTGGACGTCTGCAGGCCCGGGCGCTGGGGCTAATTGTTGCAGGCGATTAATAACTTGGATTCCGTTCACCCTGGCGCAGGCTGCCGCTTCCTTGGAGGAGGCGGGCGAGGCTGGGAAAGGAGAGCTGGGCCCAGGCTGCATGCAGAATGCCGGAGGAGGTGAGAGGGGAGGGCTGCCCATCTGTCGAGCCTCCCCCGGGGCCCGGCTACAGCGCCCCTAGCCCAGCCTAGCTGTCGCTCTTCCTCAAATTTCTCTCCCTTTGGAATTATTTGCCCCTGTATCCTCTCCCCCCACCCCGTGAGCTCACTGCACAGAGCTTCAGGAAGACAAGAGGGGCAGGGAAGGAAATGACGGGGTTTAAAGCTTCTGGAGCTCGGGAGGCCTGGCATCCCAGCCAAGCTCTTTTATAGCTTGCTATGTGACCTGAACTCAGAAACCCACTTATCATGAACTTGGACACATGTCCTGCTTTTGTATCTATTGTGTCACAGGAAGTACAAGCAACCCTAGAAACCACTGGCACATGACTGAGCATTCTGCCATCTGTCTTTCTAAGTCTGTATAATTATAATTATGCAGAGAACTTCTGATCAAACTGGTACTACGAATGCACCCCACCTCTGCAGAAAAGAGGATTCTAAGTGTATTTGAGCCAGTGATCTTTATTACTCCCGTTCTGCAGATGTGGAAACTGAGTCCCAAAGAAACAAAAGGACCTGGCCTAGGTCATACAGTTGATAAAAGACATACATAAAAGTCAGCTCTGGTTTCCTCACTCCTGAAATCTTTGCCACTCACCCCTGCTCGCCTGGCTCTACCCACTGGCTCCCCAGAGAAGGTGAGACTGGAGATGGAGATTAAAACCTTCAGAGCTGGTATTTGAGCAGATGGAGGAGGGAACCACTTAGAAAAATGGTCATTCTATTCGCCAGCGCTGGGACCATGTCTTCATCTGCCGTATTTTTAAAGATAAATACTCCCAACCCTTCCCATAAGCTCAACCTCAGTGCTTAGCCATCTGGTTGGGGAGAGGGATTGATTCACACACGACCCCCCACGGGAGGCAAAGGGGAGTACTGTCCTCAGCTCCTGCACAGCAGGTGCTAACGATACACAGAAAACGCTAATATTCACGCAAAACTTAGCGTGCACCAGGCATTGGGCTAAGTCCTGCTGTTTTACACAGAGCTGGTCTCATTTAATGAGATCCTTATTACCACGACTATGAGGCAGGTACTTTTCCTGTGCCCATTTCACAGATGAGACAACTGGGGCTTGGCGAGGTGAAGCAGAGACCCAGGGGCTGAGCTTGGAAGCCCTGCTCTCACATAGCTGGGGAGGAGACAAAGGGAGAAATGGAGGCACAGGAGAAGGGCTGTCAATTAGTTGTGAAGGCAGAGGGCAAGGGAAGTCACTTCCTGGAGCCATGAGGCACGTGAATCAGACCCGGGAAGAAGTGCCGTCCGTGAGGCATTCAGCTGGCCGCTGGAGTCAGTTCCGATGGTCACCTGGAGGTGACAGGGCTCAAAGTGCCTGGCTGAGTCCAGCATTCCCGGGCTCTGGAATGAGGTTTTGTAGGCTGAGCTGGCAGTGGGGTGGGGGGAACCCCAGGAGGATTCTCGTGGTTTTCTACACCCACGTGGCTGCCACAGCCAGCTCCCCTTTACGAGAGGGGGCGGGCTATTTCAAAGGCCTGGTTCCATTTGCATTTTTTATTTTTTTGAGACAAGGTCTCACTAAGCATTTCAGGCTGGTCTCAAGCTCACTTTGTAGATCAGACTGGTCTCAACTTGCAATAACTTTCCTGCCTCGGCCTCCCAAGTGCTGGGATGATAGTCACGGTCACGCCTGCCATTTGCATTTTTAAAACCCTGTTGATAGCCTGGGAAAATCCTTCTTAAATTCTTGGATACCAAGCTCCAACCCCACACCTACTCAATGAGTCTCTGCACCCTCCCTTCAAAGAAGGCCCCTTACCAGAGGCAGAGCAAGCCGCTCCCCTCTGGTCATTTAGGGCTCCCCAGGAGCCAGGGAAGACTCTCATTGGAGTGTGCCAAGGTAGCCACAGCCTGGGCAGCTGGCAGCAGGTCAGGCCCCCCTGGAAGGGGATCAGGGCCCTGATCAAGTCCACTAAAAGACTCCCCCATGGGAGTGGGGCTGGATCCCCAGGCACGGGCTGATGTTGGCACAGCACCACAAGGCCATGAACGAGGTGTCCAAGGAACAGCGTGAGTGCCTTGGGGAACTCTCAGGAGGTCCCGGAAGCAGCCTGAGAGCCCACTGAAATGAATAAGCCATTCACCCAGCGAAGCCAACCCTTTGCTCTCAGCTGGGCTTGGGAACACTTTGTGTCTCCCCATTGCTCTTTTAATAAATCTCCCCCTTGTTCCCCTCCCCCCACCCTCCCTCATGGCCCTTCTTTCTCTGCCTTCCTCTGGGGTATGGGATCTTCTGGATTCCAGTGTCATATCTGTGCTCTGCTTTGGGGTAGCAACACTATACCCTCCACCCTTGGCCTCTCTCTCTTCCTCTCCCTCCTTCTTTTGTAGCTCAGAATGGCACCCTTCATGCCAAGCACTGCCCCAGCCCCAGTGTCTTCAAAGCTGGATGAAGCCCAGGGGAAGTCTGCTGATAGACTTGGCCAGGCTGGCGATGGCTCCCCTGACAGTTGGAGCACATGGAAGTGAGTGCCAGGGCAGGGACACGTGCTCGGGCCATTTGCTTCTGCATAGATGAGCTCTCGAGGCACCCTGGGTCATAAATACCAATGTGTCTGCCTGCCAGCCAGCCGGTGAACAGCTCCAGGGACCATGCACCAAGGGACAGAGCCCGGGCTGCAGGTGAGCAGCAGAGCCAAAGCTCACAGGCACTCTGTGGCAACCCCACCTCAGTTTCTCTTTTAAAAATAAGGGCTGGGGGTTGGAAGAGGGGCTAGCATGGGCTGAGCCCCTGTGGGTGAGGATGGACCTTTGTGCCGTGTTTCACCACTGTCCTGTCTCCTCTCTCTCTGTGAGCTGGAAGCTTCCCTTACACAGAGATTAGGTCTCGCCCATCTCTGTCTCCCCATCCGCCCAGGCTCGGATGCTACGGGATCATTTCCTGGCTCCCCTCACCCAGCAGTGGCCTCTCCAGCACTAACGCCTCTCCTTCCTGCAGCCAGGAGCTGACAGCCAGTGCCTTCTGAGGTGGGTCCCTTTGGCTCGCCCTGGGTGATGCCAGTGCCAATGCTTCCCGAGCCCTGATGGGGAGGAATGGGCCACATCACGGGCCTTGGCTCCCAGGACACTTCTCCTTCGGGTCCTCCAGCCAGGGGTGTCGGGCAGACCGTGGGCAGCTGCTGGAGTGACGCCCGGCCCCAGTGGCTGGCAGGGCTTCCAGGGAAGCCAGAGAGGTGAATGGAGAAGGAGGGAGGAAGAGACGGCGCCAAGAGCCTGGGCTTGGCAGCTCCCTCAGGAGGGCACTCGGGGATGCCCTCGAGTCCAGAAGGCTGGTGACCTGCCAACGCCGGGCAGATGGGCTGAGGGGTGCAAAGCGGAGCAGGGAAGCGGGAGCGCAGGCGCCTGGGGGCGGGGTAGGGGGCATGGCCAGGACAGTTTGCAGAGGTGGGGACTGACCCCCAGGGGTCGCTGCGCCGCGCTCAGCCCCTCCCGCGGGCTCCGGTAGCTGGACTGTACCACTGCGCGGTTCGTACGGGGGAAGCAGCACCTGGAGCGGGGCCCGGCGTGGGGCTCCGGGGGCTACAGCGCTCTGAGGAGCGCAGGTCCTCGCCGGCCGGTGACGCGAGATCCGGGGGTGCGGAGACCCGAGGCGCCTGTGCCTGCGGGGCGGCGCTGCTTCCGAGCCTGTCCGGGATCCCCCCCGCACCCCATGGTAAGAGCCGGGACCCAAACAAAGGCGGGCGGCGAATAAAAGGCGGCGGAGTCGCGGAGCGCCGGGCTGCGAGCCGAGGACCGGGATCCGCAGGGAGCTGTCCGCGGTGCGCGCGCCGGAGCGGAGCGGGGCTCGCCGGCCTCCGAGGCTCCGAGGATATCGCTCCTGCGACAAGTCTGCGGAGGGCACACGAGTGCGCGGCGAGGTGGCCGCGGCCCTGGGTCCCTCGCGCTCGCGGCTCAGTGCGGCTCGGCCGGCCGAGGTGAGTCCGGCCGCGGGGCGCCATCGGGTCTCGGGCCGGGGGTGCAGCGCGCGCGGAGGAGCAGGGAACGGGTCCCCGCGCGCGGGCCTGAGAGGCCCGGGTGAAGTTCCCGGGCTCCTTCGCCAACCCTTGGGAGCGTGGCGGAGCGCCGAGCCCGGAGATTGGTCCCCCGGGGTGGGCCCCAGCTTGAACCAACTCCCGGTGGGGACAGCGCAGCCTCTGTGCGCCTGGGAGCGGGGGGGGGGGGACCTTAGATGCCTCGAAACCGCCAGGCTCGCGACCCCGGCCCCTTGCTGATCGGGCGGGTAAATGTGTGGGTCCATAAAAGTTGAGCGTCCTTCTGAATCCGTCCCCCGAGGGCTGTGGGCTGGGCTTGAGCAGAGGGAGGAGACGGGAAAGATTAATGACCTCTTCTCCACCCACCCCTTTCTCTGCGGGATCTGTCCAGAGTCCTGTGGCCCAAGGGACTTGGCTGCTAGCACAGTCGGTTGGGCGCACGGGAGCTCTGAGACCCGGGCAGGCGATGGAAGCTGAGCCCAGGAGGGTCCTCGGGCTCTGCGGAGAACGCTAGTGGGATGCAGGTGCGGTGGGCGGCGGGGGAGACCAGGGTTAAGAGAAGATTCCCAGCGAGAGCATCTCTGTCCCGAGAGCTAACGCTGCCTCTGGGAGAACTTTTCCCAACTCCCCCGGGGAGGCCCGCAGCCAGCTGGGAAGGCGTCTCTTTGGCCGGCTTCCTCTCCACCGCCGCCCTCTACTCCTCGGCCGGCGCCAGTTTCCCGCGATCCCTTCTGTGGCTCCACCCGGTTCCCTGTGGGCGTGCGCCCCGGGTCAGCACCGCGGACAGCGTAGGGGGCCGCCTCAGTGCACAGTAGCCCATGCTGGCGCCAGCCAACCCGCGTGCCCACAGGCCCACAGTGCACGCGTACTCACATCCATCCACGCGCGCGCGCACACACACACACGCACACCCCATCTACAAACCAGTTGCAAACATTCCATGCATGCAATCATAGTCCACTCGCGCAAAATACACAGCCACCCACAGCCTCCGGAGACGCAGATGCCAGGTTCTCCTGCACGTGGACTCCGGCGGATCTGTCCAGTGTGTGGACCCGGGAAGCACCTCACACCAGATCCTCATGACGCTGCTCTCTTTGGGCAATGAGGAAGCTTCAGACTCCAGAGACCATTCTGCAGGGCTCCCTCTGATCCCTATGACTCACAGAGAACACTCATGCTGCGCTGGAGCGCGGGGGGGGGGGGGGGGGGCATGCGCGGGCGCGCACGCGCGCGCACACACACACACACACACACACACACACACACGCACACACACGTAGTCCTCCTCCTAAGGGGCATGCAGCGGGACAGACGCCCAAACAACAGCTCCTTCAAGGCAGCTGCCCAAAGGAGGGAGGAGGTTGTGGCTCCAAGCAGCTCTGGGCAGGCGCCCAGCGCAGCGGACAGGCGCCTCGTCTACTTCTGATGCGAAGCTCAGAGCCCATTTTGCTCGGCTGCCTGCCCCTGTGTCTGCCACCGCGGCTGCATCCTCTGCTTGCACTGTCCCTCTGCTCTTCTTCCTCCCCTCTTTGTCTCCCTCCCCCCCATTTGGGGTCTTTCCAGGTGGTTCCCCAGCTGCCTGCACTTCTGTTCCCAGTTTCCTGAGCCTTCATCTGACCGTCCTCACCCCGGTGCTGGCACAGCTGGCCCCAGGGCAGCTGACTCCGTTCTCCCCCACTTGCCTCTCTGCCTGCAGACTTGACACCTTTATTCCTGTCTCTGGCACCCTGACCTTTCCCAGTCCCTGACCTCAGTAGCTCTGGCCTTCTTTCCCAGGGACTCTTCTAGGACTGGATGCCCCAGAGCCCCCACAGTCTCTCCAGGGGATCACTGCAAGCCCCAACCCCTGGAGATGTGGCCTTTAAAGAATCTTGTGCCCATGCCATGGCTTGCCCCTTGACACTCTCCTGCTGTTGCCACGAATTCCAAAAAATGGGTAGAAAGAGGCACAGACCTGGTGGGGAAAGGACCTCAGGTTTCCAGTGCAGCCTTGGGCGGACTACTTCCCTTCCCTGAGCTCCAGCCCACCCATGTGTGAAGGACAGGCCTGGCTGAGTTGACCTGTGGGGTGGGGTCCCTTTTGGGCCCCAGTAATCTGGAACATTGACTCTGTAGTGAGCCTCTTGATTTGGGTAGGATTGAAGACCACACGCATAACTCCAGATGTCATAGAACCCACTGCTTCCTTAAGAGCACCCATCACTGCTGAAATCATCCTGTTCTCTACGCTAGGGATATTCAGATGATTTCCTTAATAGGACCATAAAGAGCAAATAATTTTCCTAGGGTGACACTGCTGAAGTGCAGTCTCCATGGAGGCAGACAATATCTTCTGTGTGAACCGTCGATTCTTCTGGTAGATGCTTGGTAGTGACTAAGGAATGCGTGGAGAGCGGAAGCTAAAGTCAGCTCTCTGAGCTGAAGGTCCTTGGGACCGTGATCTAAGCCCTTCTCTCTGGCAGTTTAGACGGCTTTCTGGTATCCCCGGTCCCCACCCCCACACCTAGTCACCCAAAGGCAGGTAAGACGGTCTGAGATAAGATCCTCCTAAGAGAGAGACTCAGTTTCCCCAGAGAAGGGCTGGTAAAGTGAAGCCTTGGAGATCCCACCAGGGAAGGGGCTTAGAAATTAACCCCTGGTCCCTAAGGCTCTGCCAAGCACACAGCTCATGAGGCGTTCGTTGGTTGTTGGCTAGGGTCTGTGCTAGGGGAGAAAACATTAATTATCGCAGTATGGCCTGGTGGCTTCTCACAGCCCCGTGAGCTGTGAGCTGCACAAGTGGCCTCTGCAGATGAGCAAATCGAGATGTCAGAAGCAGAAGTGGTTTTCTGAAGGAAATTCCCAGCCCGCTATTGGTCATGATGATACGATAAGCACCCCAAAAATGGTGGTCTGGTGATGGCAGCTGGGGTCATTGGTCAAACTATTACTGGTGCAGATAATGACATTAGCGTTATTTTAATTGAAAGCTCAGTGATTTGTATGTTTGGTCCCCTTCCTCCTTTTTGAAATGGTTCCCTCACCTGAACCCCATTTGTACTCCTGTCTGCACCCAAATGTGGAGAAACTGAGGTGCTATCAGGGAGGCAGAGGGTCAGATTGTCCATCTTCTAGGCAAAGAGGAAGGCCTTTGCTACTGGGGATCCTCCTCCCACTGCCCATCCCCTCCTCCACCAAAGCCTGTTTCCAGCCAGAGGAGCCCAGAGAGATGTCAAAGTCTGTCAAAACACCCTTCCAAGCTGGATTCCAAAGTGCCAGGGCTCAGGGAAAATAAATAAAGAGAGCAGTGTCGGCCCAAAATAGAACCATGCACCGGAGCACAGATCTGTACGGTTTCCACAAGCTGCGTCTCCCGTGAAGGGAGTGCAGCTCATGCTCCAGCTGCTTGACAAAGGCCAGAGGCAGGGACACTGCCCAGACTGGTGCCGGAAGGCGACAGAACCTCCCTCAGTAAGCTCACTCCTTGCCGGGCCTCCAGGAGACCAGATGGCTGTGATCCACTGCTGCCCCGAGGGTGGTGAACACTGTTAGTCCAAGCTCCCTGTCCCCACCTCATGACCAGCTGAGGGACTACGTGTGTCGTGTGCCAGGCATTCACACCAGTCTTCTCATGTAAGCCTTGCAGACATCTCATGGCATAAGAATTGTCATCCTCACCGAGTGCATGGAAAAACAGGGTTCAGAGGAGCGGAAGGATTTGCCTAACGTCACACAGCTGGTGGAGCCAGGTTCAGAGTCTGACCTGATTGAAGCAGAAGTCCCCACTTTTGACCGGAGCCGCGGGAGACAGGAGACCAAACTCGAGCAGGATCAGCTCTCAAACTTTATTACGTACAGCGAACCGGACCTAACAAGGTCCGCCACCCTCAACGTTGGTTCCTCTTCCGCCGTTGGGGGCAAGAACAACCTCTTATAAGGGGAAGCAGTATCCAATCACAGAGAAGCGCGCCTAACAAGCTGATAGGCTAGCGTCACGGGTAACTGGGCAGATATGACAATTTGGCGGGCTTGTTCAGGCCGGGAAGAACCCGGAAGCAGGAAATGGGCGCCATCATAGGCGGCTTCCCACACACTTTGACAATACCCAGCTTCATTTCTAGCTATTCATTCGTTCATTCAGTATTTTTTATCAGGGAGCCACCATGAGATGGTTGCAGAGAATGCTCATACCTCCTCCAGCAGAGTTGAGGATGAGGGTTAGCACTGTCGCCTGAGTTTGTCTCCCCCATGGCCTGGCTCGGGTGTCCAGGCTTCTGAGCTGGGGCTGGGCTGGGCTGGATGCCTCACGTTGGCATCTCACCCTCTGTCCATAACCCTGAGAGCCTGACCTGTCTCCTGGAACCTGCCCCCAAACCGTGGTGAAGATTGCACTTTGGAAAACAGTTTAACTCTGAAGAGGCCAGAGCTGTGAGATGCCTCTGCAGTGGGGAAGTGGCCAGTGAGCTGGCCAGCATCACACAGCACGCGGGCGCCCCACCGGCGAAGAGCCCGACCTGGTGCGGTGGTAGACCTGAGATGTCCCTTCCAAGGGTGGAGGTGAAATGCTGTCCCTGTCCCTCTCGGGTCCTCTCTTGCATGTCCCCTCTGGCATGAACCACAGCTCCCCCCGCCCCGTCATGGTGATGGTCAGTAACGGTAGCAAACACAGGACAAGAGCCACATGCTTAGCGCTGACGTCACCCCCAACCTCCCCAAAGCAGGCAGGTGTTTTTATTCCTTTGCACAGTGGTTGTGGGGGAGGACTGAGACGAGGGAGGTTGAGTCACCTGCCCAAGGTCACACAGCTAGAAGAGGGCAGGTGGAGACCTTGCCAGCAGCTTCAGCCTAGGCTCGAGGAAAAGCAAGGCTTGGACCCAAAGCCAAGGGGGTGGAGGAGCTGACGGGCAGCCCCAGGCTATTTATATAACACCTCCAGCCTCATTGTGCTCGCTGGCATGGGTGCAGCAGCATCTGTGTCTGTGCCAAATCCTGGAAGGAGGAAGCCCGGTTTAGCGGCTTGGGAGCAGCCACTGGAGGACACTGTGGAGCTCAGGTGTGGGAATGTCTGCCGCAGACCCGGGGAGAGACGCCACCAGGGAAACAGCGCTGTGTGCAGCCCTGTGAGCCCGCGGTTCTGACATCTCATCTCCTCCTTCGATTCTTCCTTCCCGGGGAACCAGCCTGGGCACCTGGCAGTTTGGCACTGGCTGTTAATGGTCTTGGTGTGTGCAGCAAGCAGAGCTCTGGGGGATGAGGAGCTGGTGGGGCCAACAGGAAGGCTCTGTTGTGCATTTAGAGGCTCGCAGGTGCCATGCAGGTGCCTCAGAGAGGGCTCCCTTGGGAACCAGGCAGTGACATCCTGGCAAGTGGGTTCCCAGGGCCTTAAACCTTGTCTTGCAGGAAAAGTCCTCTCTTGAGAGTCCCATCCAGGCATCTGCCTGAGCAGCCCTACTGTGTGCCAGGAACTGGGCGTGTGAAGTGGAGGAGGCTGTCGCTGTCCTAGCAGAGGTGACAGAGGATGAGTGACAGCTCCTCTTGGTCCCCAGCTGCAAGTGGAAGGGGACCCCACTAATGTCTGGGGCCAAGAGGACGTGATCCAGGGAAGCGATGACTCCAGGGCTCCCGTGGTGTGGCCCCAGTACAATGCGACACACTTCTCTTTGTGTGGCCAAAGCAGGTACGGCAGGGAAGGCTCACCCCCGCCCTGCCATCTGCTCAAGGTGTCCACCACACGCTGGCACCTGGACAGAGCTTCCTTTGCCAAAGCTTGTTAAGAGAGGTGACGTGCCTGCCACGGGAAGCCATCTCTGTCGTGAGGGAGAAGGTGGCGATCTGCTGTGCTTCAGAGAAAGTGGCTTAGGCAGAGCTGGGGGGGGGGTGTGCCAAATGGTCCTTCTGAGGTCCTTCTGAAAATGATGACCTGCCCCTTTTGAATATTGGCTCCCTGGGCTTAGAGTCAAAGAGATATTATCACACTCCGTCCCTCCATCTGCCTGCCAAGGGGGTGGTGTTAGTGCCCCCATCATAAGGCTGGGAAAGATAAAATGCAGACAGACCAAGACCCGGCCAGACAGGATTGAAGCCCAGTCCAGCCGGCCACAGGTGTCACGAGCATGATGGTGAAGGCCTACGTGTCCTAAAGGATGACTATCATTGAAACCAAAGTAGCATTTGAATCGTTTGATAATCTGGATAATTTGTACCTGTGGACTTGGGTTCTGTCCTGGGTGACGGGGACTGGCCATTTGCTTCTCAACTGGTGAGCAACCAGAGAGATCGTTTCTCAGCTGTCCAGATGTGGGCAGCATCTGGCAGGCTGGCAGGCTTTGCTGGCTTCTGTCCAGATGTTTCCCCTTTTCATCTTGGGTAGACACAGCTGGGACTTGATCCCTGTGGATGGGACTGCATGTGGGGTTTCCTGGGTGAAGTGTTCCTGGTGTTAAGTGTTGCCTCGAGACTTCCCAGAGGCAGGATGCTGGTTCTGGTTCCTCCCTGCAGTCCAGACCTAAAAGACATTAGGCTGAGCTGAGAGGAAATCGGGCTTTGGGAAATTATCAGCCAGCCCAGTAGATGACCCCTACTGGCCTCGAGGGGGATAACCGGACACTGAGCTGAGTGGGTGCTAGTCCCTGTAAGGCCCTGACTTTCCCACCGGGGTCTTCCCAAGGGAGACTCAGAGCAAAGAGTAACAGAGTAACAGAGCCGTGAATCTGTGATGAACAGGGACGTGTCAGCCAAGAGGCGTGTGTGGGCATTAGAGAGCCTGAGAATGGATCTGGGAACAGAGTTCATGGAACCTTCAGGAAGAAGTGTCCAAGACATCAAAATGTTAAGACTAGAATGACTGGATAGAGTGGCAGTTCTTATTTTATGTTGTAAGCACCCACGAGGGAGTGAAGGGAGGCGTGGGCAGGTGGGAAGGTGATTTCATGGATCGATGTGTGCGTGTCTGGATAGATGAGTGCATGGGTGGTTGGCTGGGTGGATGCGTGGCGGTTAGATGGATAGGCGCACGGATGGATGGGTGATGAATTCACTAACAGGGCTGAGGGACTCTGACGGTCAGGACTTTGATTTGGCAAAGGCCTCACTCCAAGTACTGACTAAGAAAAGGCCTTGTTCCTGTGCTGACCCCAATCTTGAAAGAGTGTCCCTCACCCTGGAAGAAGCTGAGGAGCTACCCTGCTCCTTAGTGGAGGCCTGTGGGTATGAGAAGCTTGGGAAGGAGGAGCTTTGGCCCTGGACTGAGCTCCCGGATGTGTCCCCTTTTGGAGGGACGGTGGGGAAGAGGCAGCTGAGGCCTGGGCTGATGGCGGAGGCCTCCCCAGCTCAGGGTCACACTCTTCTCCCTTCCTGGAGCCAGAGTTGCGCCAGAGCTGTGTCTAGACTGTGGCCAGGATGCCTTGGGGACCGGTGCCGAGTGGACGTGTGCGTGGGCATGCGTGCACACAAACCAGTGGGGTTCGGGCGAGCTGACTCCAGGACCGAGCGTTTTCAAACATATAAGATTCAAATAAACCTAATCTAGTGAGAAGAGTACTGAGCTTATCAGAAGTCAAGTTCAAATAAATCTTTTACTTCTCCAGCCTCTATTTTCGTGTTTGCAAATTGGAAATCGTTCTAGGAGTAGACACCCTCGGAGAAAAGGGCTGCGGGCGGGAAGTTGCTGCAGAGCTGCGATATCACTCAGTCCCTGGGTTGAAAGGATCAGGGACAGGAGAAGAAATGGCCCTGGTTGGGCACGCGGGGCCTGAGGCTGCCTCCGCTAACTCGGCACAGAGGCTCTCATCTGGCGCTGGCTTTCCCAGCGCAGCAGCAGGTGGGGTGCCGCTTCCTCAGGGGCAGAGGGATTTGCCCTCAGGTTCTCTCTCCCTGCGTGACCAGGGGCGGTTTGAGCAGGGTGAGCCTTAGGTGCCCTTTTAATCATGTAGCTGTACCGGCTTGCCCTCCAGCGTCTCCCCAGGAGGAAAGGGGCCGAAAGAGTCCTGTGGCCTACTGGACTACAGGGCTGTGTGGAATGGGCAGTGAGGGTGGCATTGCAGTCCCTGAGGGCTCCCCCAGAGCTAGCAAGTGGCAAATGTTCCCTGGCTGTGTCCCAGGGAGGCTGGTGGCACCCAGCACAGCGCTCTTGGCTACTTGTTTGTTTGTGCTATCTGGCAGATGCCACAGCAGGACCCTCATGTGCCACCCCCCCCCGACCCAAAAGCTTCTGTGCAGGGTGAAGGATGCCCTCCCCAGCACCCAGCTTCCCTTCCTCTGCGGGAGGATTGGGGCAACTCTTCCTGCCGCCGTCTGGCAGGTGGAAGAACCCAGAGATGCTGAGTGACTTGTTCTAAGTCACACTGCTGGCTGGTGGCAGGGCAAACCGCACTCTGCACCCCTGAGCCACCCATCTGCTTGCTTCCTGTCCCTTGCTTGAGCTGGGAGCTCACAGACAGAGCAAGCAGGAGCCAGAGATTCAAGGCGAATTGTTTTACATATTTGCTAATCGAGTCTCCAAGAGAGAGAAGGGCCCTGAGCTCATCAGCCAGGAAGGAATCCAATTTGGCTTTTATAGCCATGGTTATTGGTCATATATTGTGAGATCTTTTTATTTTTTATTAACCCAGCAGTCTGGGGGCTGGGAGCTGGACCGGCTACTGGGCCTCATGAGTCCCCTGGGCTCCATAGCCGCAGTCTGCAGCCCTGTATGTCCAGGCCAGGACATGGGACTGAGGGTGGAGAGATGGGGTTGGAGGGGTAGCCTGGGTGGGTGGGCCAAGGCACACGGGGAAGGAGGCTTGTTTTGTGACCCGTCAGGCCGGGCATCCGGAGCCTGCTCGTTCCCAGGTTCTTTATGCATTACTGGTTTTATTAAGCTTTTATTGTCCTTTTTCCCTGTACTGTGGAGGCTGCTGTGAGAATCCAGGAGCCAGGGCCCCTGGGCCTCAAAGCCTGTGTCTTGCAGGAGGTGGGAGGTGGGAGGTGGGCGGGGTGGGGCCGGAGCTGGGGGGTGGGGAGGGCTGGAAATACTTTTAGCATGTAGGCTAAGAGGATGGACCCTGGCTGTGGCCCAGCCTCACCCCTGCCAGCAGCCCTGTGGAGCTGAGTTTGGAGTCTAGAGGACCCGCATCGGGAAAGTACCTAGCACATTGGGTGCACAGTAGGTCGTGGTAAAGGTGGGCTTTCTGCCCGAGTCCCTGGCACCCTTTGGCCTTCTTTTTCCTTTCCTGAAGAGCTGCTTAGCATCCTAGGTGGCCTGTCTGCGTCCCCATCCCTGGTCACAGAGTCATTCTTCTAGCCCATATGCCACCATTTTCCCCCTCCATGGCTGGGAGGAGAGATGCTGTGAAAAGTGAGCCCTGGCTGGAATCTGAAGAGGCTGAGTCTGACCCCAAAGCTCCCAGAGGGCACGTAGCCCTGCAGGGTGTGTGTGAGGAGGGGATGGTAGATGTCATCTTCTACTGGAGGGAGCTGGGGAGCGTGACCAGGGCCACAGGGTGACGTCCTGAGCCATCTGCACCAAATCACCTAGGAAAGTGGGCCCCAGCCCTAAGCGTGATCTGGCCCTGAAATCTGCATTTTAAGGAGTAGCTCTGACTCACCTTAAAGGTCAGGGACCTCTGTGGCAGAGAAGCGGAGTCCCTTCCAGCCAGCGGTGGACCTGCCCTCAAGCAGGGGCCAGATTTGGGCTTTTGCTCCCTGAGAAGTTTGTGATAATCACACTAGATGCATGGTCCCACCAGGGCGGGAGGAATCGCTGTCTGCTTTACAGATGGGGACAGTGAGGCATGTGGGTTTGACCAGGTCTGGCCACATTCTACACTGTCTGGCTCACCACCCCCATCTCTCCCTCCCCCAATCAGGCCCTACAACCTCTTAGTGTCGGGGGACCAAGTCACCCCTCATCCTGCTGAGCCCCTGTAGGCAACATGCTGCGGTGCCCACTGCACTGCTGCAAGATCCCCCCGCCCCCGGCTGCCTGGGACGCTCCCCCAACTGATGTATGCCCGCAGCAGAGCTTGTTTGGCTGATGCATGTTGAGCTGTCGGGCTTCCTCACCAGCTGTCAGCCCGGAGAGGCCAGCCGTCCCTCATCCCGGGCTTCTCCAGCCCCCAGGCCTCCAGCTTCAGCAGACCTGCAGCCCAGCCCCGTGCAGTCCCTTCCCTCCCTGCTCCACCTGGGCTCCTGGACCTTCCGTGCAGAGCGGAAGAGCCGTGTGCCTCCCTCCGGCTTCCCTGCTGACAAATAGATGATGTTCCCTGACAGGAGGGGGCACGGGTGCCTCCCTCAGCTGCAGCCACAGAGCCAGCCATGCCCGGGGCTGGGCAGGGAGGATGGGGGTGGTAGGTGCAGGGCGTTCTTGCTGGGAAGAGGCTGAGACCAGGGCTCACCCCTTCCTCTGTGGGTCTAGAGAGAATTCCTTGGCTTCCAAGCTGTTTCCATTTCCATCTGAGATCCCGAGCGGGACCTGGGACTTCTTGAGATGACTCTAACCACCAGTTGCTAGGATGCGGCTCCCCACTTCATCCCTACGTTCTCTCTGGGATGCTTCATGCCCTCCTGTAGTAGGTTCTACAAGGAAACAGACCCACTGACTTATGATGCAGTGTAGGATGTTGAGAAGTCCCAAGATGTACAGCTGGCAGATTGGAGACCCAAGAGAGCTAATGTTTTTAGTTCCAAAGATCTGAGGACCAGGGGCCAGTGGACCACGTTCTAGGCCACAAGCCACGGGCTCAAGACCCAAGAGGATCCAGTGTTTCAGCTTGAGTCAAAGGCCAGGAAGGACCAGCACTGCAGCTCCCACGGTCCGTGGAAAGTTTCTTTGTCTCAGCCTTTCCTCTGCGGTCAGCTCCTGAGAGGACAGGCCGGAGCCCGGCCACAGGACAAGGGTGTATGCTTCACTCAGGCTGCTCATTCAGCTGTGGCATGTCCTTCCAAAGCACCCTTTGGACTCACCCAGGATCCCGTATAATCCAAATACTAGGCACCCTGTGACGTAAAGCATCGTGAACTTAAAGCATCAGTGAAATTACGCATCATACTCACGCTCCCACGACTGCTGGCTACTCACTTTCCGTCATGCCCTGGGTCGTCACCTGCTGGACGCAGAATTGCTGAGACCTGGGTGATTTCATGCCTCATGGGGATGGCACAGACTTGCCAGACAGCAATAGGTTCCTCCATCCTGGACATTCCAGTTCAGTCCTCCAGTACCTCAAGAGCTGCTGGAAATTCAGAAAGATTCTGGGTTTGGGGGACAGGAGAGGTGAGACTTACACTATGGTTCTACCATCTTAGCTGTGTGGCCACGAGAGAGTTGGTTAACCTCTCTGATTTTGATTTTATGGAAGAATTTTCTTTCATAGAATGGAGATGCTCAAACACCAGCCTTGCAAAGCTGCTGTGAGGGTGACAGATGGTAGATAAAGCACACTGGCCACGTGGTGGGTGCTAGGTGTCACACTGTGATGATCCCCAGGGGTGTCGGTTGCTGCACCGAGCTCACTGGGCTTTGGGGATCAAACTCTCACCCAGTGTTATTTTGCAGTAATTCTGCCATCTTGCTCCTGACATTTCTGCAAGTCTCATGGCCTGAGACTGAGTAGTGAAGTCTCGGGGAAGGGTTTGGGATTCTGGGTGAGAGACACAGAGCCAGGATGGGCATCTGGAGGATGGCAGATCCTCAGGAGATGGAGGACTTAGGACAGAGAGGACTTCCTCCCTCTCATCACCACCTCGGATGACTGGAATTCCACAGTGTAACCGGGGGGCAGAGGCCCAGCATCCCCCATCCTCCAGCACATCACGGGTAAATGGAGTTGTTCAACTCAAAATACTTCACTGGAGGCTTCTGTCCAAATCCCTCAACCCAATGGGAAGAAAATCAAAGACCCCAAGGTGTTCCAAGACCTGAGCTGAACCAGGGAGGCAACACACCCCAAGTCAGGAAGAAAACCCTGATGAGCTCTTAATTGCTGTTAAATTATATATACGTATACGTATTTTAAGTTGAATCTGCATGTCTGATGTGAGTTTTTGATTACATTTTAATAGTCTGGCTGGGATGGAGGAATGGAGGAGGAAGAGTCTGGCATCCTTTTCCGAAGGAGGGAATATAAACCGGGCACCAGAGAGGCTCTGGCTAGGGCCACATCTGGGGCAGCCACTCGGGAAAAGAACGATGTCCCCGTGACCTGGGTGGTATTGAACCACCGCCCACCAGAGCCCCATCTGTCCGGATGGGCCAGTCCCTGTGCCTGGTGACTTCAAGAATGTTAAGAATAGCTTTCCTGTTTTGGCTCTCAGGATCCACGTGCTGTCTTCTCCCTGGGCCCGGTCACAGCCCCCCTAGAATCTGGTGCTGGAGGAAGATGCCAGCCCAGAGCCCCGGCCCTGCCTCTGCAGTACCACCTTGCATATTCCGCCCTCCTCCCCACTGGGTCTCCGAAGCCCTGTGTGTGCAGCGAGGGCATTGGACTGGATAGGCCTCAAGTCCCTTTTGGGTCCGATGGGCCATGATCTGCTTCCGGCTCTTTCCAGACCCCTCTCCCATGTCGGGACCAGGAGGCGCCACCGTCCTTGGCCTGCTGATGCTGTCTCCACATCTTCCTCCTGCTCCACCCCAGGACTCTCTCCTTGGACTTTCTCCGCAGAGGACAGGATCCTCCTCCCGTGCCCGTTATAGTAACTCCTCCAAGAGGAGAAGGCTGCTAGCAAATCCCTTCTACACACACATTCTATTTTTAAATAACATTTATTTCTGATTTTCAAAGTAAGTCTGTACCTGATCATTGCAGGAAAATTGGAAACAGACAAGTATAAAAGAAAAATGAAAATCACCCATAATCCTTCCAAACAGCGATAACCACTACTAATGGGTTTTATTTAAATACACACATACTTTTTTTTCTTCCTGTCACAGCTGTAGATGCAGCTTCAGGCCACCCCAAGACTGGCCTTGAAGCTGGGTGAAGTTCTGGCTCCCCAGGCCTGCTGTTCCATGGCAGGCCCACTTGGGTTTGTGGGCCCTGGGCACCCCCAGAGTTTAAATTATGACTCTGTGTGTGTGTGTGTGTGTGTGTGTGTGTGTGTGTGTGTGTAAGAAGGAGACAGACACAGAGGCAGCATAGAAGAGAAGCAGGAAAGACAGAAGTACAGAGAGAGACAGATGGCGGGACAGAGGCGCAAAGGGTAGGAATCTCAGCCCACCCGCACCGAGACCGGCGCCCTCCCTGCGTGGCTGTGCGGCAGCGCTGCCCTCCTTCCTAACATGGAGCAGCTGGGGCGCCTCGCTAAGCTAATCCGTTCCCATCACTCGAGAAAGGAAAGTGTATTTATAATCTGTTTGCCTGCCTGCAGGAGCCCGTGGTTGCAGCTGGGGCACAGTAACAGAGCCCTTCGTGGGGGGCTGGGGGCCTCCGAGATGACACCTGCCCTTTTTGACCCGTGGACTGGGGAGAGACGATGCTGGGAGTCTGGGGCTTCCTGCAGACCGGGGAGTGTCACAGCAGGTTGGGAACAGGCCCGCCTGCCACCTTCGCACTTGGAGATGAAGGAAACAGGACCCTAAGAGCATACCAGGACTCCACAGCAAGTTGCACAGAGGCGGGCTGGGGGATGTGTCAGGACCTGATGTGGTGAGACTCCCCACATGGCAGCTTTGCATTTTGGGGGTGTATATACTAGAGAAACAGATACAGCACAAGATATACAAATATTCAAGACTCTCCAGGGGCCGGCTGCAGAGTCGATGAGGACGCATGCAGAGGGTGTCAGGACCTGGAGGCGGAAGAGTCAATGCCAGAAGCCCGAAGGATCCGCACCAGAAGCCAGAGAGTCTGTGCTGGAAGCCAGGAGATGACATCCAAGGTGAAGCGGAGACTGGAGCTCCTCTTCCTCTGAAGAAGGGAACGGATCCATCCTTCCCCATTTCCCCTGTGCCATCCAGGCCATGGGCCCGGGTGTGGGATCCTGAGCTAACTTAGTTGCTCTTCTCTTCCTTGACTTGATACAATCGATTATCGGCCATCGCAGGGGTGACTGAGAAGGCAGGCACGAGGGTGACAGGCTGAGAACTCATCGGGACACCTCATATGCTTCCAGATTCCTCCAAACCCAGAGGAGCTGGCCCCTGTGTGACACTGTCCCTTCTGTCCAGGGACGAGTTTTGAGGGTGCCTAACCCAAGATCATTGGACTCCTTTCCTTCATTCCACACCTACCTGCCAAGCATTGCCCCCCCCCCCAGGTTTTGTTTTCTGGTACTGGGGATTGAACTCAGGACCTTTGCATTCAATTATATCCACAGCCCTTTTTATTTTAAGTTTCTCCATAAATTACCAAATTGCCCAGGCTGGGCTAGAACTTGTGACCCTCCCGCCTCAGCCTCCCAGAATGCTGAGATTACAGGTGTGCACCACCACACCCAGCTCCCAGGAGTTTTTAAGACCACATCCTGCTCCTTTGGAGCTCTGGTCCTCTGGCTGTGGCACTCACTGGAAGATGGCATGGCTGTGCCTAAGGTGCTGCTCATGGGAGTCCCCGCAGGTGCTTCTGCAGGGCCTGACACTGCTCACATGGACCAGGGCTCCTCGCAGCCGCCCCAGACACTGCTGCTGTGTGCCCGCTGCAGTGATGTGTGCTCCACAGCTCAGGAGGGGACTCCGCGGTACCTAGGTCCTAGATCCTGCCTACCAGGGCTGAGGCCACCCACAGGTGGCATCACTTATGTGGTCACACCCCGGGTGGTTGACAATGGCTGTCGGCAGGGATGCTGCAGGTGGTCTCCGCACAGGCTTCCCCACAGCTTGGCACAGGGTTCCACGCCTCGGTGCCTCCAGAAAGCCCGCATCTCTCTTTACTCCCTATTCTTGAGGTCTTGGGGCACCACACCAGCTGTAGACTTACCCTGCCCACCCAGATCGGAGGAGAAATGCACAAAAATCTTGGCAGGAAATAGCATGTGACACGGGAGACATGGGCATAGCATCTTTGGAAAAAGTAATCTGCTGTGTGAATCCCTTTGGAGTTTATAGCCTTTGGAAGCAGAAGTAGAAGAGAGAAGCATAAATGCTACCCTTCCTCATGCATAGACCTGCCAGGCACACCACATTCAGTCTACTAGCTACACCAGCCTTCCAACATGGGTACTGTTGTCCCCCTTTTACAGATAGGAAGACTGAGGCTCAGAAAGTTTACACTGCCTGCCTTAAATCACACTGGAGGGATTTGTATCCAAGTCTGCTTACCTCCAAAACCATAGCCCTTAACATCCTGCTGCCCTCCTTTCCCAAAGGAATTTTACCCCTAGGTGAAGTGTGGTAAGGGAGGTAAGAAGCTTAGGGAGCTGGAGGTGGGGGTGCGCCCTGAGATCTGGGAAGCCTTCCTGGCAGAAGTGATGCTGACCAAAGCCTTGAAAGATGAATTAGATTTGGCAGAATCTGGAGAAGTAGCAGTAGGGTACTCACATTGCCCAGGGAAGGTTGCTGTGACCTGGACTCCTGACCTTTGACCCCTCAAACACTGACACCTAGATTATGCTCCCTACAGGCAGGCGGAAGTGGGGGCTAGATGGGTGCAGTGGGTCCCTGGAGAAGTGGCCCCTGCCTCTCTTGCACCCTGTCACCATCAGCTTCCTGCCTCAGGGAGGAGCCTCCCACCCCTGGCCTTCCCTTTGGCGATGGGCTGAGCCTGAGCTGCCTCCTGCGCTAAGCTACACTGAGCATCCTGCCTCTGTCCCCTCCATCCCCGTTCCCTGTGCAGGCGCTCACTGGCAGGCTGGTGGGCTCGCCTTGGGGCACTGTAAATAGGAAGTTAATTATCTCATTGATAAGACTCTTGCAAATCACAGGGGCAGTCCCTGCCCTTCCAGGCCTGTCTTTCAAGTGCAGCCCTCTCTCACCCGCCCTGGGAAACCCCTTTTAGCCACTGTCTCTCTCTTGTTTTTTGTTCCCCTCCTTGCATCTGTCTCTGTCCATCCCCCAGCTACCCCACTCTCATCTGTCTCTCTCCTCTGTCCATCTGTCCCTGTCCCGCATCTCTGCGATGACTGTCCCTGTTCCCTGCCTCCCTTCTGCCTCTCTTCCTCACTTTCTCTGGACAGCAGCCCCCTCTCTTCCAGGACAGACCGTCTAATTGAAATGGAGCACCCCAGAGCATGTTAATAGGAAAGGCAGCATTAATTAGCCAGCTCTGGCATAATTAGCTCCCTCCTCTCACTGCCTGGCATCTAACTGGATAATAAGCCTCTCTCTGTCCAAACAGAAGGCAGGCAGGACAAGGGGATAGGCCATGCTGGAGATGCCAGAAGGTGTCCTGTCTTTGGGCCACCCCACTGGGGTCCTCAGACTGCCTGGCCCTGCCCTCTCCTGCCAGGATCCCCCTGCTGCTTGAGCTCAAATCTCAGATGCCCGGCCCCTGCCCATGCCCAAAGGTTTGACGTTACTAGAGCTGAATATTAAGTGGTCTGAGTCCAACAGGGGCTGCAGCTGCAGCGTCCAGAAGGGGAGGGGAGCTACTGAGGGCTGGAGGCAAGCTCGGACTGGCACCTCGCCCTGGCACAGCCCCCTGCGCAAAGGCTGAGCACGTTACAGTCCCCAAAGGGGGAGAAAGAAATCTGCTTCTGTGGCAGCCAGTACCTAATGTACTGGAGACGTAAGGCACCTCTACCTTCGACCCCACGATTGCACAGGGAGAGAATGGCCACCTCCACACTGCCAGGACCCAAATGCAAGTCTGTTACATTCCAAATTCCATGCCCTGTTCCTTCTGCACGATATCTACTTCCTGAAGGTACTCTACAGCTGCTCACTGAATAAAAACAGTTGCCGTGGAATAACAGTGGCCTTGACTTCTAAAGTGAGAATGCAGCACACACTGGAAAGTCATCTGTAGCAAATTCTCAACTATTTCTTACAAGGGCAAAAACAGTTGTGTGTGTGTGTGTGTTTGCAATTGGGCTGTCATGCTGCTTCTGTGGCCTTGAAAAGCCAGTATCTAGTTGGGGGAGGGGATGGGCAAATACCAGGATTTCTCTTTCAGTTTGGTGCACACGTGGTCCAATTTAGTAGCGTTTGGTGCTTGTGTGGTGCCGTCCCAGCACTATGTTAGTGTTTGTTAGAATGGGCAGCGTTGGCCGCCAGGGTTGGTGCCACAGGCTCCTCCCTGCTCTCTCTCCAGGCTGTGACCCTTTCCCTCTCCTGTAGGTTATGGACTCAGAGGATGACCCCTTGCTGCAGGACTTGTGGCTAGAGGAAGAGCAGGAGGAGGAAGAAGCCACAGGGGAGCCCGTTAGGGGGGCCCAGATGTCAGGGCCCCGGCCCCGGGCAGGCGGCCAGTGTTGCTGGCGGCGCTGGACTCTTCCGTCCCGGCCCCCAGACTCTGGTTTCTGGAGCACCCTGGGCTGGGCCTTCACCAACCCGTGCTGCGCCGGGCTAGTGCTCTTTCTGGGCTGCAGCATCCCCATGGCCTTGTCGGCTTTCATGTTCCTCTATTACCCACCGCTGGACATTGACATCTCTTACAACGCCTTTGAGATCCGCAACCACGAGGCCTCCCAACGCTTCGACGCCCTAGCGTTGGCGCTCAAATCTCAGTTTGGATCCTGGGGTCGCAACCGGCGGGACTTGGCAGACTTTACATCTGAGACGCTTCAGCGCCTCATCTCGGAGCAACTACAGCAGCTCCATCTCGGAAATCGCTCGCGCCAGGCTTCCAGAGCTCCGCGCGCTGTCCCGGCGGCCACCTGGAACACCTATGTAAGGCAAAAGCCAATAGCCAATCAGGGTGGGCGTCTTAGGCGTGAGGCCCCGCCCCCGAAGGATCTAGCAGCCAACCAGAGTGGCCCTTCAGAGGATCCGCCCACGGGCAACAGTGGGCGGTACCAGCCTAGTGTTCCGCCCCCCACGACTGCAGCGACCAATCAGAGCCGTGCCCGCCGGGGCGCCTCGCGCTGGGACTACTCAAGGGCCTATGTGAGCGCCAACACCCAGACCCATGCGCACTGGCGCATCGAGCTTATCTTCCTTGCTCGCGGTGACGCGGAGCGCAATATTTTCACCAGTGAGAGACTGGTCACGATCCACGAGATTGAGCGCAAGATCATGGACCACCCGGGTTTCCGGGAGTTCTGCTGGAAGCCCCACGAGGTGCTCAAAGACCTGCCCCTCGGCTCCTACTCCTACTGCTCCCCGCCCAGCTCGCTCATGACCTACTTCTTCCCTACCGAGAGGGGCGGCAAGATCTACTATGATGGCATGGGCCAGGACCTGGCGGACATCCGGGGTAAGCAGACCCGGGTGTATGAGGGAAAGCGTGGGGTGGGGATTGGGCACATGGTCAGCTAGTGGAAGAACCCGGGACCTGGTAGGAGGGAGATACGGGAGAGACTGGGGTTGAAGGAGGACGGGTTAGTTGCGGGTACATGACAGATGGGACTTGGGGGAATGATGGGTCAGGGTCAGAGAACAGTTGTGGGAGCTGGGACAAGGTTCGGTGACCTTTTAGGGGAGGACGTGTGCAGGGCAGAACCCTAGAAACCGGATACAGAAAGTGGAGGTACAGAAGCGCAGAGACCGGGACTCAGGTGGGGTTCAAACTGGAATGAAAGTTTAAATGTAGAAACTGGAAAGCTGTAGGTTCTTTAAACTATCCCTCTGCCCCAGTGAGGAGCCTCAGGCAGCCTGAGTGGGAGTTTCCAAGCACCTTCGTTAGGGATAAGGTGGTGGGAAAGGGTGGCACTGAGCTCTCTGGGCCCTCCCGTGCCCCTGCAGGCTCCCTAGAGCTGGCCATGACTCACCCGGAGTTCTACTGGTACGTGGATGAGGGCCTCTCCGCTGACAATCTGAAGAGCTCCCTGCTGCGCAGTGAGATCCTGTTTGGGGCGCCTCTGCCCAACTACTACTCAGTGGACGACCGCTGGGAGGAGCAGCGGGCCAAGTTTCAGAGCTTCGTGGTCACCTACGTGGCCATGCTGGCCAAGCAGTCCACTAGGTAGGAAGTGCAGCCCTGCCCCAGGTGCCCGCCCCTGTGGGTACCAGAACAGAGTTGACTGTGGCTTAGATGCCTCTTCTTCATGATCTCCTTATCCACAGTGTTTCCCCTAGGAAATCTTTCTTCCCAATCAAGGCCAGAGCCAGGTAAAGCCACACTTTCCATCCTGAGAAGCGAAAGGCCCCTTTTTTTGATCAGTGCTAATAGCAACTATGATAACTTTAAGGGAAGTTGGGGTGGGGGATATAGCTCAGTGGCACAGTGCCTGCCTGGCCAAAAAAACAAGCATTAAAGGGAGGTTCGTAATTCCCCAGCTCTCACCTTGGTGTGCTTGAATATTGATTTTCTCCTGAGGTGGAGAAATCTTTCTTGAGATCTTTCTGGAAAAATGTTTGCTCAAGGAGAAAGTATTTTCTCTGCCTCTAATGTCCAGGGAAGCACTGGACAAGTCACTTCATTTCCCTTGGCATCAATGTCCCTACTGGTGGAATGGGGACCATGAAACCCGATAACCTCGTGGAAGAGATGAGCTAACAGGTGCTTTGGGAGGTTGCATCTGGGAACACAGTCCGGTCATCCCCTCCGGGACAGTCCGGCTGGGTTATAACTGCAATGTGTTCCAGTCCTAGCCCTGACAGGCTGGCCCAGGAGAGATCATTCTGCCTGAAATACCCTCATCCCCTTCACTGCTCATCCATTATTCTGAACAACCGCTATCATAATCCCAGCCGTTTACCGAGCACTTATGCTAGACTTACGCTAGATTCACAGCCCTTTCTATACCCCCTATCATTCAACTTCAACCCCAGCCCAAGGAGATGGTTGCTATTATGATGATCTCTGCATGAGCACTGAGGTACAGCACAATTAAATTGTCCAAAACTGTCGAGCTCATCAGTGGTGGAATGGGATTCATGCAGGCTTTCTAATCCTGAGCCCTCACCCACTGAGTTTTTCTGCCAGTTGATGCATTAGGAGCCTTCACCCTGTCCTGCTTCTTTGACGGTAAATGCCTGTTTACCCATTAAGACCCAGCTTTGGGTTGTTTTTCCCCGAGGCTGGATTAAATGCTCACCCTTCCTGTGTTCACTGCCCCCTCCTACTCTAAGAGAGACAAGGAAGAGCACACACAGATGCTGGAGCTAGATGTCTCTGGGGTGAGATCCCAGTTATGCCTTTCTTAGTTGTGGACATTTCTGTGAGCAGTGTTGCTCCTCCGTGCTACAGTTTCATCCTAGCATTTGTCATGCTGTATTTTAGCCGTAACTCGGAGAGCAGGCCTTAAATCAGCAACAGCAGCATTACCTGCAGGATTGGTAGGAGTGCAGAATCACACAACCCTTCCCAGGCCCGCAGAACCTCCAAGCTGTTTGTTTGCAAGTTAAAGATTGAGACGGGCCTGGTTTAGAATGTGAGTTTGTTGAGATCTGGGATTGTTTCTGGCTCATTTCCATAGGTCTCGACTCAGTACAGCTCCAGGTACCCGTAGCCAGGATTTATCTGGTAATGGATGGGTAGAGGTGCCTCAGGGAGAGACAGCTGAGAGGCTCTGATGGTGGAGGGATCTTCAAGGTTTTAGATATTGGCGATTATTTCTGCCTTAAATGTTCAGCTTCTGAAGCAACATCTCTGCCCTTAGGAAAAAAAAAAGCCAGTCTTTCCGTTTTCCTTCTCCTGGAGCTTCCTAACAGTAGTGACAGCCAGGGCCCTTAGGGATTGGATGTTAATGCTGCCTTCTGGAGTAACACAGTCTTTTTTTATTATCCTATTATCAATGGCCCAGGAGATGGCAACACATTCTTGACTTAATATAAAATAATCCAAGTTATTGTTTTTATATTTCTCTGATAATGCTAGAATCCTAGGTCACTTTCTCTGCATTTATTCTTGTTCAACCTGTTGTATTTTTGTTGCATGTGTCTTAATCTGATATACACCGGAAACCCCAAAAGACATTGTGTGATTGTAGATAGTCTATTTATTTGTTTTTATTCTCATATTTACCTTTCTTACTGTTCTTCGTCATTTTGTACAATTTTACACTTCCCTCTGGGATCATTTTCCTTGTGTCTGAAAAATTCTCTTTAGAATTTTTTAGTGCAGGGTTGCTGCTGATGAGCTCTGTTTTATTTGCCTAGAGAGCATTTTTATTTCTGCTTTTGAAGTCTGTTTCTGCTGTACTGAGTTACAGATTGACAGTCATTTTCTTTTAATATTTTAAAGACGTCCCAGTGTCTTCTGACTCCCATCATCTCTGTTGAAAAATCAGTGGAGAATCTTCCTGTTGCTGTTTTAAATGATTATCTTTTTTACTCTAGTTTAAGACTTCTGTGTCTTCAGGCTCACCAGTCTTGGTATGAGGAATGTTGGTGTAGTTTTCTTTGTATTTCTTCTGCCTGAGTCACAGAATATTTTGAGCCTCTAAGCTGATTGTAATCACTTTTAGAAACTTGTGTCATTTCAAGTATTACTTCTCTCTTGTTCTTGGTAACTTTTTAGGACTCGCCTGTCAACGTTCTTTTCTAGGTGTTATCTATTTTTTTCTAGCTTTTGGTTTAAGTGTTCCAGATCACTAATCCTGTACTTTATGGGTCTAATCTATCATTTAATGTCTGTGGATTTTTTGTTGCTAATGGCTTTGTCTTTTTGTCAAAAATTTCCACTTGGTTCTTTGTTCCAGATCTGCATCACTGCTGAAATTTTTCATATTTTGCTTGTATGGACATAGCCTCTTCTCTGTTCTTAAGAATACCAATTATAGTTGCTTTAAATTTCTTTTCAGGTAGCTTTGCCATATGAGTTAACCTGTGGATTTTTTTCTGTGGTCTGTTCTCTCACCTGTTTTTTGGCCATGTTTTCCTGCCTGTGGTAGTTTTTATTGCATATTGAACATTTTTATGAAAAACAGAGATCTAAGTGATGTTCTTTCCTCCACAGCAGTTTATCCTTCCCTGCTCTCAGTTGGTAGCTGTGTGAGTAATCTCCTTCACTAATCAGTGACTACAGCGGTCAAGGATGTTTCGTAGACCTAAAAGTTCTCAGTGTACCTGTAGTTTGTTGTGGTTCTCCAGCATTTTACCTGAAAGCCTGGGGTATTTTGCAGAGTCCTCTCCCATGATACGTCACAAACTTACTTTTTATTTCTCAAAGCTACTTATAAAACTCCACTCTGCTTTTTTTTTCCTGAGACTTTCTGCTTAGGTATTTTTAGCCACATGCCACATGCAACCTCGTCTTTCCAACAGAAGTGTTGAGGGGAAAACTAGCTGTGTGTCCTGCTAGTTTCCGTGTCTCTGCCCAAATCTTTGCTGATTTATTTGACTCACAGCTATGATTTTTCATCCTTTTCCCATGTTCAGAAGCAGCAGATGCCTCCAGGGTTAAATGACCACGCAAGGACAGCTTCCCTTTCTTTTTTTTTTTTTTTTTTTTTTGTATTTTTACCGGTATCGGGGATCGAACTCACGACCACAGGCTTATGAGGCAGGCATTCATGTTGCTGAGCTAAATCCCCAGCCCCTAGCTTCCCTTTCTTAGATTCTTCACTTCCTGGAGACTTAGCCTCCCAGTGCTTAGTACTTCAACAGCTCTGCTGTCATGACACAAATGATTTCTGAGTTTTAGCTGACTTTTTGGTAACATCACTCCTCAAGTTCTGTATCCTCAGATTCAATAAATCATGGCTTGAAAATGTTAAGGAAAAACGTATTGTACTGAACATGTGCACACTTTTCTTGTTGTTCCCTAACTAATTCACCCTAATAATTATTTACATAGTGTTTATAAGTTCTTAGGCATTGTAAGTGATCTGCAGATGATACAATGGTGTAAAGTATATGGAAAAATAGAAGTAGTTTATATGCAGAAATGACACCATTTTATACAAAGGCATTGAGAGCCATGGATTTTAGTACTAGGGGAAGTTCTGGTCCAATGCTCCATTAATAGGAAGTGACAACTGTGGTTCTAGACACAGATGCTGACCTTCCGTGAGCTGTCCTTTTCTACTTGAAAGTAAACGTTTGGGCTTGTGTATTTTTATAGCTGACAGCTAAGACAAGACTTGGAACCTGGACAGCGCTCTATAAAGCTTCACAAATTAATGGGTAAATGAATAATGATTGATTTAACTCGCAGTTTTCTACTCGAATGAAAGAACAATTAAGCTGTTTAATTCAACAAAGTGAGTAATCCAGAGATCTTTTCTACTTGGCTTTTGTATGTCTTGTTCACGCTTTTACAACCTTATTGAGGTATAATCAACACACAACCAACTGCAAATACTTAGCTTTACAATTTTATTAGATTTGACACATGTACATACCACCACACTGTCAATGCAATCACGACCGTGAACATACCCAGCTGGTGCAGTGGTACACGTCTGCAATCCCAGCTCTGATTGAGAGGTTGAGGCAGGAAGATCACAAGTGCAGACCTAGTGTGGGCAACTTAGCAAGACTGTCTCAAAAGTTTAAAAACTTAGGAGCTGGGGATTTAGCCCAGCGGCATAAGCGCCTGCCTTGCAAGCAGGCAGTTGTGAGTTTGATCCCTGGTACCGGTAAAAAGGAAAAAGACAAAAAAAAAAAGGTTTAAAAACTTAAAAAAGGGGACTCCATGCCTACCATATACAAGGCTCTGGGTTCAGTCTGCAGGAACACACACACACACACACACACACACAAGATCGTATCCATCATCTCCACGTTCCCTCCTGTCACCCTGTAATGGCTCATCTTCCCTCCCCGTACCCACCCTAAGCTGCCACTCTCAGTTTTCTTTCATTATATGTTGCTTGTCATTTTCTACAGTTTAGTGTCCTTGGCATGATGCAGCATGTACTTTTGATTGGCCTCTTTTATTCCACCTAATTACTTTGATGTGGTTGCACGTAGCAATGGCTTACTTTTATTCTTTTTAAATTCTGAATATATTCCATTATATGGTGATGCTGTGTTTTGTTCACCTGTTGGTGGCTAGCTGGGCTGTTTCCAGGTTTAGCTATTATGGATAAACCTGCAGAGAACATTCACACACAAGCCTTTGTGTGGACATGTGATTTCATTTTTCTTAGGGACCTAGAAATGAAATAAGTCATAGAGTAGATACATGTTCAGCACTCTAAGAACCTGCAAACTCGTTTCCAAGTTGGTTGTTTTAGTTTGTATTCCCAGTAGTAGTATATGACAGTAACATGTATGCATGCTAAAGCGTGGATCAGTGTAACACATCGTAGGTATTCTGTTAGATATATAACATACAATAGTGTCTTGCTGGTTGCAGTTTGTGCTTTCCTAATTACTAGTGATGCCGAATATTTTTTACAGGCTCATTTACATCCATATATCTTCTTTGGTGAACTGTCTTTACAAATTTTTAAATCATTTTTATGTATGAGTCAGATTAAATTCAGTTAGATACTTTCTTTTTTTGAGTCAGATTAAATTCAAGGCCTTCACACTGAACCACATCTCAACCCTCTTTTTGTGTTTTTTGTTTCGAGACAAGGTCTTGCCAGGTTGCTAAAATGCCCAGGCTGAGTTCAAACTTGTGGTCCTCTTGTTTCAGCTTTGAATTTTCTCATGCTGGATTTACAGGATTTACAGGATGCACCACCTTGCCTGGCTGTCTGGGCCTGTTTTTAAATCGAGTTTTACAGTTAGTAAAACTATCATTTCAGGTTAATCTTTTTATATAGTACAAGATATGCACTGAGGCTTATTATTGTTATATGAATATTATAAGTATTTCAGTAGCATTTGTTGAAAATACTATTCTCTTTCTACTGAATTTCCTTTATACCTTAGATGTACCTTGTCATCTATGTGTGAATTCATTCTGGACTTTCTGTTCTGTTGATCTGTTTCCATCTGCACGCTATAATAACATGACCTTGATTAGTATAACTTTATATAAGCTCTTGAAATCAATGTTAGTCCTCCAACTTTGTTCTTTTTTTGAAATTGTTTTAGTTATTTTAGGCCCTTCGTATTTTCATATGAATTTTAGAATCAGCTTAGTTCTACTAAAAAAAAAAAAAAGAACAGAAGTCTGCTGGGATCTTGGAGATGATTGTGTGTAATCCCTAGATCAATTTGAAAAGTGATATCTTAATAATGAGTCTTTGGACACATGACCATTGTGTATCTGACATTTTTGTCAGGTTATCCCTAAGCATTTAATACTTTTATGTTATTGTAAATGTAAATTTTAATTTCAGCTTCAACCTGTTAATTCTTACTATGTAGGAATATAATTTATTTAGAGTTGTACAACCTGGCTAATTTATTTACAGTTCTAGTGGGTTTCTTGTTTGTTTTGCTTTGTTTTTGCTTTTGTAGATTCCTTTGGGCTTTTTTACATAGAATCGTGTCTTCTGCTCTTGCTTTCTGACTTAGATGCTTCTTATTACTTTTCTTGTCTGATTGTGCTCGCCGGCACCTCCAGGACCATGTTGAATGAACTAAGCTTTGATGATTCAAGTCCTTTATGGAATTGCTCATTTCATTTGTATTAAAAATTTTGATATAAAACATTCATAATATTCTATCTTCTCAATATTTGTAGAAACTAGTGATTTCACCGCTGGCGTGTGTGTTTTCTGGTTTTGTTTTGTTTTCCCTTTTTACCGTCTTCTCATTTTTATCAATCTTCTCAGAACACTACATTTTTATTTAACGTTTTTCCTCTGTTGCGTTTGTTTCATTGATTTTTACTCTAATCTTCAGTGTTTCCTTTCTTCTGCCTACGTTGCACTTAATTTCCTCTTGTTCTGCTGTCTTAAAGCAGAAGCTCACCTTGGTGATTTGAAGCCTTTCTTACATTTATTTATTTGGCTGGTTGGTTTTTCTGGTGCTGGCGATTGACCCCAGGCCTTGGGCACAGTATGAAAACTCTACCACACAGCCACATCCCCAGCCCTCTTTTGTTCTAGTATAGATATTTAGTGCTATAAAATTTCCTCTAAGAAGAACTGCTCTAACACTTCCCACAAATTTTGTGTTTTCATTTTCATTCAGTTAAAAATATTTCCTGTTTCTCCCTTTAAGCTCTTCATTGACTCGTGTGCTATTTAAAGCGTGTTGTAAAGTTTCCAGATATTTGCGTGTTTTCCCGATGCCTGTCATGTGTCTCCTTCCCTGCCTCTGTCTCTCTTGCTCATGCTGATGCTAAATTGAATTTCATCGCGGTCAGAAAACATACTGCGTGTGATTTAAGTCCTTTTCCATTTATGCAGTCTGGTTTTATGGTCCGTTTTAAGGCCTGTCCTGCCAAGTGTTCCCTGTGCCCTTGGGAAGAGTGTATTGGTCTCTCATTTGGTGGAGTGGTCTATTCGTGTTAAGCAGATTGAGTTGATTGTGTTACTCGAGTATTCCAGATTCTTACTGGCTTTGTCTTATTGTTCTAGCAGTTATTATAAGAAGGGTATTGAAATGTTCAGTTATAATTGTGGATTTATCTGTTCAGTTTTTCTGTGCTTTCAGCTTTTGCTTCATGTATGAAAAACCTCTGTTATTAGGTGCACAAACATTAAAACTGCTGTATTCTTTTGACGCAGTGACCTATTTATAATTTGGAAATTACCTTCTTTATCCCTGGTAATATTCTTTGCACTAAAATATGTCACAACCTAATCACTCTTTTGATAATATTAGCATGGTATATCTTTTTTTCTTCTCTACTTTCAATCAATTTCTATCTTTATAGTCAAAGTGATATTCTCAGACCTGGGGATGTAGCTTAGTAATAGAACACTTGCCTAGCATGTGCAAAGCCATCAGTTTAATCCCCAACACTAACTTAATTAATTCAAGTTTAGTCTTCATTTTTAAAAGTCTGACAGTCTCTGCTTTTTAGTTGATGTGTTTCTGTTTATTCCTGGAGCTTTTTGTTCCTTTATGTAAATTCACGTTTTGGCTGGACTTCCTTTAACTTTGTGTGTGTGTGTGTGTGTGTGTGTGTGTGTGTGTGTGTGCCAGGAGCCAAACTCTGGGCCTTACACTTGCCAGGCAGGCGCTATGCCACTGAGCCACACCCCCGGCCCAACATTTTTTGTAGTGAGGGTTTCCTAGAGATTATTTCAACTTTGATATATCTGGAAAAAAATATTTTGCCCTTGTTTATGTTGGCTAGATCTAGAATTTGGGGATGTTTTCCCAGAATCTAAAATACCGCTCCAGTATTTTCTCACTTGCATTGCTCCCGTGAGAAGTCCGCCACTGGCCTTACCTTTGTGCCTCCGTCTGATAAGTCTCTTTTTCCCAGACTGCCTTTAAGACTTTTCTCTTGGCCCACATTTTGAACAATTCAATTACGACGTGCATCTTTGTGCTTTGATCCCTGTCCTCTTTCTGTGTCCTCCCTCCTGCCAGCAAAGTCCAGGTCCTCTATGGCGGGACCGACCTCTTTGACTATGAGGTGCGCAGGACCTTCAACAACGACATGCTCTTGGCCTTCATCAGCAGCAGCTGCATTGCCGCCCTTGTCTACATCCTCACCTCCTGCTCAGGTAAGCCCTGCTGAGCCCGTGGAGCGGCCCCCTTCTCTCCTTCCAGTGCGCTCCTGTCTAGAAAGCCTGCATTCGGAAGGATGTCAGCATAGTCTGAAATACGGCTGGACAGAGCTGGCCACAGGGCAGCAGGGGTTGCTCACGGATCACCCTACAGTGCTAGGCAAGCAGGCCTGGAGGCGGTTCTTGAGAGGCGCCTCCCAGGACCTTTTATCTTTGGCCGTTTTTCCCATTGCTAACCTTGTACTGATGAGCTGGACTCTGTTACAGATTAATCGGCAGCCTGTTTAGATCCCCAGTCAGCTGCCCTTACCCTCCAGTTTACTTCCCACCTCCACCGCCCTCCCTGGGCACCCTAGCAGCTCCTTACTGGTTTCTGCATGTACTTGGCACATTCTGTTGCTCGAGTGAACAAGATAAAGTAATGCCTTTAAAAATGGAAAAGCCACTCAGCCATCCATGCAGCAAACCCTAATTGGACACCAACCACACACCTGGTGCTTCAGGACCAGGATCCAGCAGTGACCGTAACACAGTTCCTTCCCGTGGAACTGCTGGCCACTTGCAGGTGGCAGACGCTGCACACATACTGGTCACAGTTCCCTGCTTGTAGTAAATGTAAGTTCTCAAAGATGAGGTGCCATGGGCGCTCTCAGAAGTGGCTTCGTGTGCCACTCAGACTTCCGGGCTGGCTCCTTCCTTTGGAAAGCTGAGGACTGCTCTAGGCCTGTGCCAGAGGGTGCCCAGGCTGGCTCGGGGAATGAAGGGGTCTGTGTTCTGCATAAATCCGCCCCGCAGCAGGGCCCGTGCCCCTTCCTTCCCGCAGTGTTCCTGTCCTTCTTCGGGATTGCCAGCATCGGCCTCAGCTGCCTGGTGGCACTCTTCCTGTACCATGTGGTCTTTGGCATCCAGTACTTGGGCATCCTCAACGGTGTGGCTGCCTTTGTGATAGTGGGCATCGGTGAGTTACCTCCTGGACATCAGAGCTCAGAGGGGTTAGCGAGGAAATGGGGGAAGGCTGAGGAGGCGTAGGCAGGAGGGTGAGATCTGGGAAGGGGCGGCGGCTGCTCAGGTGGGTTTGTCCACGTCGTGAGCTGCGCAGCTGGCTCTCTTGGTGTGTGACCTCGCGGGCTCCTGCAGGTGTGGATGATGTGTTCGTGTTCATCAACACGTACCGCCAGGCCGTGCACCTGGAGGACCCACAGCTGCGCATGATCCATACCATCCAGACGGCGGGCAAGGCCACCTTCTTCACCTCCCTGACCACGGCCGCTGCCTATGCTGCCAACGTATTCTCCCAGGTCAGAGCCGCCCTTGCTCCGAGCTGCTCCCCGCCTCTGTGATCCCCAGTTCCTCTGCCCACCCTGCTGTGGCCACTCCAGGTACCTGCTGGGCCTCCTCAGAGCCCAGTTTGATGCCGTCACCGTCACCAAAGCCTAACAAGAAGGAAAGGATAGTAAAATGATATTATTAACTCTCCCTTTACCCTTGGCATGGATAGTTTCCAAAACTCCTTCACATCTAACCTTTCCTACTCAAGGATTTATTACAGTACCATCCCAATTTTCTAGTACAAAAACGGGCCAGAGAGCTAAAGAGACTTCCTCAAGGTCACTCAGCCAGCAGATAGGAACCTGGCCTCATCTCCTGCCCCTGGCCATTTGCTCCTCTTTTTCCACCTCCTCTCACTGACGTTGGCCTCTGGCTGTGGCTCAAGAAAACGGCTGCGTGTGGGCTGGGTCCTTGGTACTGAAAAAATCGGACACACAGTGGGCCAGCCCTCATCTCTGAGATGTTTGTGACCCGAGCCCAGCAGCCCACCGGGAAAGCATTGGGTGCTGAGACGATCCAGGCCTGTCTTGGGGAGCTACCCCCAGGAAACAGGCAGGGCGGGTTCAGGTCCTGCTGTGTGACTCTGGGCAGGTTCTCAGCCCCCATCTCGCTTGCTCACACGTGGATTATTCTGCCAATCACGGTGCAGGTATTCCACAACAGTGCATGCTTGTCTGCTCATTGGTCCCATGTCCTTCCCACTGGCACATCCCTGGGGAGGTCCATGTGGTCCCCAGGCTCCTTGCTTCTGTCATGCGGTGTCATCCTCTCCCTTTCCCCTGAAAACACACCTTCTGGTCAGCCTGGTCAAGCAGGATGTATCTTCCCTGTCCCCATTCCTTTCAAGTGACGCCCACCCATGAGCCCCATCTCTGGTCAGGGTGGGGAGAGTGCATCCTCGCTGCAGTGCTGCAGCTTCTGGTGGTGCCCTGGGCCCATGCTGGGGTCCAGCAGCCCTGGCCTCCCCGTCCTGCCTCAGTCTGGAGCAGCCTGGGGTTCCTGAGCATCCCTGGCCACAGAGGGGCCTGGGCCTGAGCAGCCCCTCCCCTTCCCGCCTCCAGATCCCGGCCGTGCACGACTTCGGGCTCTTCATGGCGCTCATTGTGTCCTGCTGCTGGCTGGCCGTGCTCTTTACCATGCCCGCCGCGCTGGGCCTCTGGAGCCTCTACCTGGCGCCGCTGGAGGGCTCCTGCCGGGCTAGGTGAGCCGGGTCGCTGCTGCTCAGAAAAGCGGGCTGCTTGCTCAAGGTTGCCTGCTGGGTAGGCGGCAGAGCCGGGGCTTGACCCAGGAACACCTGGTGCGGGCTCTCGTGCTCTCTGCCTCAGGCGACATCCTTGGCTTCTTGGTGGTGGAGATGAGACGGCCCCTCTCCCTGGGCAGCCCCAAATGCAGCGGGCCATGTGTGGGGATGGATGGGCCCAGAGTTGTTGCTGGAGGTCAAGAGAGGCAGCCTGGAAGAGGGGCAGCGGGCAGTCGAGTGGGTCAGACCTGGCTGCCCACCTGGGGCTGGGGGAGCAAGGGCCTTCGAGGAGCTCAGACTTGGGCCTGCGGCAGGCTCCTTCAGGACACCACGTATAGTGGTACAGGCTGGGCACCGTGTGAGGCTGGCCTGGCCAGGCTCGGCTGCCTGCACCATTCAGAGGGGTTATTTCTAGAACAGTCTCATGACGCAGAGTGTTTTGGGAGAAGGGCACTTTTTTATTCTCTCCAGAAAGACCCCCGCCTGGGCCCACCTTGCCAGTAGTCCTAAGACACGGAGGCCTCTGGGTTGCCTTTTCTGTGAAGAGGGTGTCATCACTGCGGGTGTTGGTGTTGTCCTTGGCCCCTGAGTGACCTCTCAGTCCCAGCGCTCACTCTTGTCCCCTCCTGTCTCTGTAGCTGCCACCAGAAGTGTGGCCGCAAGAGCTCCTTGCACTTCCCGGGGGATGTGTTTGCCACCGCTGAGCGGGCTGGGGACAGCCCTGCCCAGGGCCCCATACCCTACCTGGATGACGACATCCCCCTGCTGCATGTGGACGAGGAGCCCGGTGAGAGCTGGCCTCCAGCGCCCTGCATGGGGCTTCCTCGGAGAGGGTGCAGACCAGGCTGGCTTGTCACCACCTCTGACCAGCTGCCGCACTACCCCTGCAGTGTCACTGGAGCTGGGAGATGTGTCCCTCGTGTCTGTGCCCGCCCTTGGCCTGCAGCCAGCCCCCGACACAGACAGCCGGGGCCAGCTTCTCGGACAGCTGCAGGAACTGCTACACCACTGGGTCCTGTGGTCAGCAGTCAAGAGCCGCTGGGTCATCGTGGGTGAGTGCATGCCCCTGGGCCACCCCTGCACCCCTCTCCACCCCAGGACAGGGAGGACAGTGATCTGAGAGCCCTGGGCCAGGGCCTCCCTCTGCACGTCACCTTCTTCCTGTGGAGACAGAGCTGGCCCTGACCGCCCAGGCCGTCGCTTAGTGAGCACCTGCTGTATACCCATCCTGCTGCTGGGCAGCAGAGCAGAGTGCAAGGGCTGAGTCTGGAGACCAGTTTGAGGGACTGGAACCCCAGTCTGCTCTGGGCCGTCTGTGACCCTGTCTAAGCCAGCCTGGCGCTGGGCTTCCTGTTCTGTAGCGGAGGACAGAGAACAGTACTGTGGCTCAGAGGTCACCTTCAGCTAGCACACAGGACGCTTGGCTTCTGGGCGCGACACGCAGACTGTGCCCAGTAAGGGTTTGGTGCATCGTCATCTGCTGTGGTGTCAGAGCCGGGTCTCCCGGAGCTGCTGCTGTGTGCTCAAGACACTGACTGGTCCCAGTCCAGGAAGCAGGGCAGAGGGCGCTGGGGGCAAAATACAGCCCCTAAGGACCCAGCTGCCACCCCAACAGCGTCCGCAGCCAGGGCTGAGCCTTTTAACATACTTTCGGGGCCACTTAGGATCTAAGCCGGAGCTATCAGCTCGTAGCTTCTAATCAGACCCCCCTGGCATCTCGGCTCCTGGACGGAGCAGGCTGGGCCATGTGGACCCTCCCTGGTCCCCAGCACAGTGTCATCCTCCGCAGGGCTCTTCGTGTCCACCCTCATCCTGTCCCTGGTGTTCGCCAGCCGGCTCCGCCCTGCCAGCCGAGCACCACTGCTCTTCCGGCCCGATACGAACATCCAGGTGCTGCTGGACCTCAAGTACAACCTGAGCGCCGAGGGCATCTCCTGCATCACCTGTTCAGGTGAGGGTCCAGTGAGCAGCGCTCCCGACCACTGTGTGACTGCAGGCCGCTGTGTCCCCACATTCCGGTAATCAAATACCCCTGGGTTCGTGCTGCATACTGGCTCTGGGGAAACAGGCAGAAGAGACCAGCTTCCGCTGCTAGGGACAGGCCATTGTAACAGAAGGTTCGGGCTCTGGAGGAAGACAGGGGGCCTTGGGGCAGGATATCATAGAGGGCTTCCTGGTGGAGGCGGCATCTGCCCTGAGACTGGAAGTTCAAGGCCAAGAGGGGAGGGGACAAGAGCTGGACAGGACCAGCCATGTGATGGTGTGGTGGGATCCAGAGGCGAGAGGCGTTCTGGGTGATGTGACTTGCAGAGCGCGTGGCAGGCGGGAATGGGGATGGCAAGGAGGAGGCCTGAGCCCCATGGGCCCCCTCCCCCGTGTGGCCGCCAGAAGGGCTTCAGCTTGGACAGGGCAGCCTCGGCCTTCGCTCCTGCCCTGGGCGGGTCACTCACCACCCTCGTCCAACGCTTCAGGGGGTCGACAGTGATGGTCTCCCAGATTGCACTGAGGGCTGGCACTTTGAACATGGAAGGAGTCTGTCGTCTGAGACACACAGAAGCCGTGTTCCTGCACCCGAGCCTGAGCAGGCCGTCTCCTACCACCTCTGCGGGGTCGGGGCTGAGCTGTTTTCCCAACTCAGGGCCAACTTGAGGGGCGACTTCCTGTTCCGTTCTTGGCCCTGCAGGTGGGAGGTTCGGCCTTGTTCAGCTGACAGGGAGAGAGACTCAGAGGAGACAGGCGGGGTGCCTGCCTCCAGGTCCCCTCAAGATGGGCCTGGCCAGGGTCAAAATCCACCCTCCCATGTGTTTGTCAGTTCAGCCAAGACCCTTCGGTCCCTGACACCCCTGGCCCCCGAGCCCGGCCAGGGAAGCCTGCTGGCCCTGATGCGGTGGGGGACAGGTCTGTTCCAGGAGAAGCCTCACAGCCTGCAGAGCAACATCGGGACATCGCTGGAGAAAAGGAAGCGAGGCTCTGGGGCTCCCTGGGCCGGCCGACCTGAGGCCACCCCACAGGGTAAGGACTGGGGACAGGTATGCGGACCTGCAGGGCAGGGCAGGGTGTGAAATTCATCCTGATTCTCCCACAGGCTTGAGCACCTAAGTTCCCGGGACCACTGGGAGCTGGACGTGTGGGGGACTTGGGGCCCCATCGTAGCAGCTGCCCCAGGCCTGAGCACTGGGCTTTCCTTACTGTGGCTCAGCCTGGCCCGGAGTGCCCAGGAACCTGCCACCCCGAGCGTCTGGAGGGGCGCCTGAGCCCTGGAGGCTGGCTGAGCCCTGCAGGGGTGGCCATCAGGACAAGGGAGATGCCGCGGGAAGGACCATCTATGGGCAGTTCCATTGCATCCCTGCCACCCTGTGGCACTGTCGCCATGTCTGCCCTGCCCTCCGTGGTCATTACCGCCAGTCCAAGGCCCGGGCTTCCCTCATCGGTGCACAGAGCTGACGTGGGGCTGCTCCCGAGCACACAGGCTGTCCAGGTGACTGTCCGCTCCTCTCCATCCTGTTTGTCCCCAGACATGGCAAGCACTGTGTACATCTCCAAGGTGAAGAATAAAGGTCGCCCAGCTGTCTACAGGCTGTCCCTCAATGCCAGCACACCCGCCCCGTGGCAGGCCGTGGCCCCTGGGGACGGAGAGGTGCCCTCCTTCCAGGTAAGCTCGGGCTGTCGTCAAGTGAGCCGTTGCCGTCGCCACTGCTGCCACTGAGAAGGGCACCTCAGTGCCACCCTGGTGGGCATGGGCCACACTGGAGGGGGAGCCAGGGTCCTTAGGCAGCAGTGCCAGCCTTTTTGGATCCAGGAACTGGTTTAGGAGAAGACAGTTTTCCACAGACCCAGGAGGGGAAGATAATTTCCGTCCAGATGCTTCAAGCCCGTTGAATTCAGTGCACGCTTTATTTCTGTTGTTGTGACATTAGATTCTCACAGGGAGGCACTACCTGTGACCCTCGCACACGGGTGCCTGTAGGGTCTGCTCCGATGAGAATCTAACGCCCGCTGGTCTGTGAGGAGGCTGCATGCAGGCAATGGATGGAGCCAGGGGCCGGGGCCGGGCTGGCTACCCTGTCCTCAAGGATGGGGCGGCCACTAGCAGAGCAGGACACGCCCAGCCCCTTGTCATCCAGGCCTGTCACAGCCACCTGCAGAGTGGCAGCAGCCAGGAGTTCCAGATCAGCCTGGTCTGGGTTCGAGTCCTGGCTCTGCCTTGCACAGCCTCTCTGTCTCTGGGCAGATTACCTCATCTCTCTGAGCCTCAGTTTCCGCTTCTGGGGAATGGGGATATAAACAGCACCAGCTGGCCTCGCTGGAGGGTATGGTGCACACGGGGACACGACAGATGCCCGGCAGGTAGAGGCCATCAGCGTGTCTTCATGTTCTTGGCAGCAGCTGCAGCACCCTAAGGAGCTCCCCAGGACAGCCCAGATCCCTCTTTCCCTTCACAGGGACCCTGTGTTCCTTGAACATGTCACACCCTGGGTGACGGCCACACATGCCCCCCACCGGTTCAAGGTCTATGTTTCTCTTGCTGTTCCAAGTTGCCCTTCACTGCATGACCTCTGCCCGAGAGTCTCCTACAGCCCCACGGGTGGCTGCCACCTGAGTCCTCACCCGGGCTGTGGCACAGGTGTCACCTCCCCTACTGCCCTGTCGTGCCTGGCCCCCTCCTGGGTGCCCTCCTCTTCCCTGCCTTTCGTCTTCTGAATGTCTCAATTGTCTAAACCCAGCCCTGGCCAGAATCAGGTCAGGTCTCTGCCCATCCTAACTCCCAGAGGAGAGGGACCTGCGCGTGCCACTCACCGCTGTGTCCTTAGAGCCTGACCCTTTGCCTGGCACAGAGTTGATGCCCAGCGAGCATTTGGTGAAGGAAGAAATGAGGCTCAGAAGGAGGAAAGGATTTGCCCAGTTTGCAGACTCAAACCCAGGCGCCCTCAGCCTCTGCCCAGAGCGCTGACCCCACTCTGGGCTGGGGCAGGTGGGATCAAGCGAGGAGGGAGGGGACCGACCCGAGGCCTGGCGGGCCAAGGCCGCCTCCCCGAGTCACGTGTCTTGTCTCTGTCGATCCACTGCTTAGGTGTATAGAGCGCCTTTTGGTGACTTCACCAAGAAGCTGACCGCTTGTATGTCTACAGTAGGGCTGGTCCAGGCCGCGAGCCCCGCCCGCAAGTGGATGCTGACGACCTTGGCCTGTGACGCCAGGCGGGGCTGGAAGTTTGACTTCAGCTTTTACGTGGCCGCCCAGGAGCAGCAGCACACCCGGTAACAGCCTCGCGGATGGTGGCGCTGAGCTCTCTCCTCTCTCCCTCCCTCCGTCTCTCTCCTTCTCTCTCTGTTTCACATGACAGATGCCACCAGGCACTTTCAGGAAGCTGCTGTCCATCTCCACGTACTTCTTCAGACGTCTTTGTGCCCAGGGCTGGGGCGGGTGACACTGGCAAAGGGGACAGGCCCGTCATCTGCCCACCCACTCCCCTGCTGTCCCCCACAAGGGCTGTGCTGCCCGTGTCACCCTGTACTCAGGGTTCCACCCCCAGGCCTTTGCATGTGCCGTCTCTTTGGCCCAGAATGCTCTTCCAGTTCCCATGGGGTTGGCTTCCCAAGATTCAGGCATCACCCAAACCTCACCTCCTGGGAGAGGCCGCCCCGAGCAGAGCTCCCTCATCCAGAATCACCTGCCCGAGAGCATCGTCCACTGCTCCCCCTGGCCCTGTCACAGTTGTGACCTGTCTGTCCCCAGAACTGGTCCCCATCCTGCAGAGCACGTTTGCCCCTTATGTGTCCCCAGCACTTGGGCAGGAGCTGGCACCCAGCAGGCCCTCGGTGAACCCTTGCCCAGTGAGGAAGCAAGTTCCTTCCGCACTTCCTCCGAGGGTGGACCCACGCTCTACCTGTTGTTTAATGTGGAAAGTGTCCCTGTCCTCTGGGCTGCAGTACAGTGAGGGGCTGTGTCACACTCACCATTGGTCTTTTCACTGGCTCCGTGTGGGGCTGGGGGACAGGGATGAGCCACACACATGCGGCTGCTGCCTGTGGGCACCCACGGGAGACGGGCAGCTAACGAGTGAACAGCAGTATGAACACAGCACCGTGCGTGCTAGGGGAGAGACACACGGGACACACGGGGCCCAGGGCGTCTGACGAGACTGGCTTCAGGCCGTCAGGGTCCCACACAAGGTCCCTGAACGTGGAGGGTAGAGGAGACAGCTTGCGGTCAGGGTGGCTGAGATGGCTCGGACCACGTCCCTTCCAGGGCTGGGCAGGCTCTGCACACGTGCAGGGCGGCCTGAGCTGCCTGGGTGAGTGTGAAACTTTCTAGAAAGAGCCCTGAGCTCCATCAGGTCCGGCAGTCTAGCCTGCTTGCCATGGAGCCCTTTTTCAGACAGCTTCTAATTGAGCTCAGGCTGGGATCTGCACCCTTGTGCCACCCCCGCCCCACCCCCACCAGGGGGCAATCCGAGCACGCGGCTTCCCCTCCCCGGGCAGGCTGGGATGAGATGGGTCTGTAGGCCCTGGCACTGCTTGCAGCCTCAGCCCCGCCTCCCTTGCCTCCCACAGGAAGCTGTACTTTGCCCAATCCCACAAGCCCCCCTTCCACGGGCGCGTGTGCACGGCACCCCCCGGCTGCCTGCTCAGCTCCAGCCCTGACGGGCCAACCAAAGGCTTCTTCTACGTGCCCAGCGAGAAAGGTACCCACAGACCACTCCTGTGGGGCTGGGGACCCGGGGAACCCGGCCTGCCCTCCTTACAGCCCTGGCTCCTGCTGCAGTGCCCAGGGCCCGCCCCTCGGCCACATTTGGCTTCAACCCCTGCGTGAACACGGGCTGCGGGAAGCCGGCGGTGCGGCCTCTGGTGGACACCGGGGCCATGGTCTTCGTGGTCTTTGGCATTCTTGGCATCAACCGCACCCACCAGCTGGACAACCACGTCCTTGGAGAGCCGGTACGCTGGCCGCCAGCCCAGCCCCTCACAACCCAGACAGACGGGATGCTGGAGAGCCCTGTCCAAGCCCCGATGCTCAGGCAGGGCTGACTCAGACTCTCCTGGGAGCCCGGGGCCCCTGAGGGGTGGGACAGAGAGGCGGGGTACACACAGAGAACCCCTGCCTCGTCCTGCGCCTGGAGGGTGGGCAGCTTCACCCTGCCCTTCCTCCATGCTCCCCGCCCCACAGTGTCCCCTTGGCTCTGGGACTGAGCTCGGGGCAGAAGCTCCGGAAACCATGGGTTAAGCCAGGACCATCGACTAGTACTGAGGCTTCGTGGTACACGAGCCCAGGGACATGCCGGCCACAGTCGAGCCAGGGGCACAGGACGGCCACTGTGGCCTTGGTCAGGGGCAGGGTGGGGAAAGGAAGGTGGATCTGCCCGTGCTGAGAGCAGGAACCCACCCTGGAGGGGAGGAGGGCAGGTGCTGCTGGCCCAGGAGGCTGTAGCCGCCCCAAGGGAGGAAAGGCAGGGGCCCAGCAATGGGGAAAGGTGCTGTGTGGGGGGCAGAGCGAGATGGACAGGGTCGGCGGGCGACCGTGTGATACTGATGGCTGTAGCCGGGAGCCACTGGAGGCTCTGACCGGGCTGGGTGGTGGAGGTGGAGCCCTGGACCGAGTCCCCGACTCACTGAGGAGCCCGGGCCATCTGTGTCTCCTTCGGAAAGGGCAGCGTCATCTACGACAGCAGCTTTGACCTCTTCAAAGAAATCGGGCACCTGTGTCACCTCTGCAAGGCCATCGCTGGCAACTCAGAGCTGGTGAAGCCCGGCGGGGCCCAGTGCCTGCCCTCAGGTGCGTAGATGTGGTCCGGGAACCCAGAGCCGGGGCTCATGGCCCTGCAGACGGGGTACTGCAGGGAGGGTTCGGAAGTCGGGCCTGGGGCTGAGCCCTCGGGGCTGTCCTTGGAGAGCCCCGAATGTCACCGTCCACCCCGCCCGCTCCTCACCAGCACCCCTGTCCCCGTCCCCAAAGGCTACAGCATCTCCACCTTCCTGCGGATGCTGCACCCAGCGTGCAAGGAGCTGCCTGAGCCCAACCTTCTGCCCGGGCAGCTGTCCCACGGGGCGGTGGGCGTCAAGGAGGGCCGCGTGCAGTGGATCTCCATGGCCTTCGAGTCGGTGAGCCCGAGCACCCCGCTGGGCGCCACACACAGTGACTGTCTTGAACTGGTGCCACCTCAGAGTCGCAAGGGGCACTGAGGACTTTGCCCGGGGACGCAGGGTTAGTGGGTGCCAGCATCAAGTGACAGACAGTCCTGCCCTGGACTGCAGAGCTCCACCCTTCCTGCCCCAGGCCACTAGCCCACACCCCTGTCCCCGCTGACCAGGTTTGTGTCATGAACAGCCACCAAGCTGGAGGCTGCTGGAGCCTGGGGCGCTGCCCCTGCCACTGTGAGGTCAAGGTCAAGGCCACAGATGTGCTGGGCCTCACCGGTGGCCACAGAGGACTTGTCAGAGCAGCCGCCTACATGTCCCCCCCCCCCCCGCCTCCTATGTCACCTCTGGACACTCGAGTGCCATGGAGGGGCAGGCACACTCACATGCACTCACACACGCGTGCACCCCTCAGACCTGGGCCCTGAGGCTTGGTAAGGGTCCAGCCCAGACCTCCCCGGAACCGAAGGAGCTCAGTGTCCTCACGCAAGTCACCTGTCGCCCTGACCCCAAGTGCCTCACCTGCAGAACAGGTCTGAAGGCCCCTCCCCACAAGCACAGGAAATAAAGGGGGTGCTCAAGGGGTGAGAAGACTGGTGATCAGATGACAAGCAGCAGGCAGTGATGCCTCTCTCCAGCCCTCCCTTCTAGGCAGGGGAGCCTCTGGGCATTGGACAGAAGCACCCCAAGACCCTCGCACCTCTCTTGAGCCCCATGCTAACACAGAGGCCAGGACAGAGCCCCAGACAGCCTGTCCTGTACAGTTGTCTGTTCATTTACTGAGGCAAAACAGGTATTATCAGACCGACCAACCTACGTGGCCAGTTTTTAACATGGTTCAGTGACACAAAGAACTCTCTGGTGACCGTCATCGCCGTCCACCCCTAAGGCTTTTCCTCTTCCCCAGCTGAAACTGTCCCATCTCTCCTCCCAGCCCCGGTACCCCAGTTCCACACTCTCTGTATTTACTCTAAATATTTCACACAGCTGGAACCACAGAGACTCGTCCTGTTCATCAACCTCAAGTACCCAGGTCACTCTGGGCTCATGGCACCCAGGGCAGGGCGTCCACCTCCACGCTGACCCCAGCAATGCTCACAGACGCACACAGACACACATACGCACACATGGGAGGCTGGTTCATGTTTAGCCAGGGCAGAGCTCTCTCTGCTGTGCGGGTGGGGAGCGCAGGGGCTTCTGGGAGCTGAAGTGGCTTTTCCACTGGGAAAGGTCAGGGCCATCCGTCCTGCCACTGTGAGACTCAGGTGCTGTGTCCAGAGGCCAGAGCGGCTCTCGGGCTGGGTCATTGCTCAGTCCCATAGTCCACGGGCTCTGTAGGGGCCCAGCGTGGGAGGGCAGGCAGGCCACAGCCCTGCCTTCTCACCAGCCCTGTCTCTGCAGACCACCTACAAGGGCAAGTCCTCCTTCCAGACCTACTCGGACTACCTGCGCTGGGAGAGCTTTCTCCAGCAGCAACTGCAGGCCCTCCCGGAGAGCTCAGCCCTGCACCACGGCTTCCAGACCTGCGAGCACTGGAAACAGATCTTCATGGAGATCATAGGTGAGCACAGGAAGGGCGGGCACGGGGCGGGCTGGGGCGGTCTCCTGGAGCCGTGCTCTTGTCACTAGTCCTGGCCAAGGGCCTGGGAGACATCACATAGCAGCTGGCACCTTATCAGAGGCCAGGGCTGGGTCCACCCTGCTTAGAGGCTTCTGGCCACATAGTCTGGTCTTGAATTTGGCCACCTACAAGGTAACAGTCGTGCCCATGGGCAGCTGGTGTTATAGGCCCTTTTGAGCTGCCAGATCTCGTGTTAGCTCTTGAATTTCAAGTGAGCCCCTTCGGTGGGAGAGGGCTGGTCCTGTCACTGGACAAAGCTCACATGGCCTACAGTAGCACCACTGGCTGTGGCCGCCCATCTGTGAACTCCTGCAATGTCGAGGCCAGGGGCCGGGGGCCACAGGCTCCTCGCCCTGCAGCCCCTAAGGGCACCCTCTCCCTTCCCAGGAGTGCAGAGCGCCCTGTACGGCCTGGTCCTCTCCCTGCTCATCTGTGTGGCCGCGGTGGCCGTGTTCACCACCCATATCCTGCTCCTGCTGCCCGTGCTTCTGAGCATCCTAGGTAGGTGGGTGAGGGGGTGACGGGCTGGACCAGGGGAGCAGGAACAGGCAGGGTCTCCCTGTTGGCCTCGGGTCAGCCAGTTGCTCTCATGACCGCCTCCACCCAGGCAAGCAGTCCCTTGGGGACCTGTACCTCTAGAGGAAGCAGGTGTCCCTCTGGAGCAGCGTTCAGCTCGGTACTGCAATTGTCCCCTCCCTCCAGCCCGGGCTCTTGCCTTTCCTGCCACCCAGGGTGGAGGCTTAGCTGTAGCTGTGCCCACTCCCCAGGGGCGCTCCAGGGTCTTGCGGCAGGGCCGGTCCCAGCTGCCACCCGCCACCCCGCAGGCATCGTCTGCCTGGTGGTGACCATCATGTACTGGAGTGGCTGGGAGCTGGGCGCCGTGGAAGCCATCTCGCTGTCCATCCTGGTGGGCTCCTCCGTGGATTACTGCGTGCACCTGGTGGAGGGCTACCTGCTGGCTGGAGAGAACCTGCCCCCCCACCAGGCCGAGGTGAGCACCCTCCTTCTCCCCCAGGACAGCTGTGTCCTAAGCAGGCCGTGTTCTAGGACTGGGGGCTCCCAGTGCTGGCCTGCATGGCCCTGAGACCCACATACTGCCCATGCAGCTGGAGGGCACTTTGGGGCTCCAGCCTGGATCTCCCCAGTGGACAGAGGCCCTTCCTGCCCTTCCAGCTGGGCCCCAAGGCCACAAACTCCCTTCCAGCTCTCTCTGGCTCATGGACTCAGCTAAAACCAGCTCAGGCCTGGTGAAGTTGTTCGTGCATTTGCTTTTTTTCCTAGGTTGAGATTGAATTGGTTTCAAGACATTCATAAACATGTAAAAACGAAGTTATATATTAATTACTTTCAGCCAAAAGAACAAATTGAGCCAAGTGTGGTACCACGCACCTATCATCCCACCTACCAGGAGGCTGAGGCAGGAGGATCACAAATTCAAGGCCAACTTAGAGAGGACCTGCCTCAAAATATATATAAAGGGCTGGGGGTGTAGCTCAGAATGCTTGCCTAGCATGCAGAAGGCCTGGGATTCCATCCCCGGAACCACCAAAAAAATGTTCAAACCAGGACCCCCATTTCTGCAGATCCCCTAGCCCCTGACAGCGTCACTGCACCCGTGAAGTCACTCGGCTGTCATTCACTTAGATGGCAGGAATCGGGGCCTGGGGACGGGCTGGCCTTGGGTGGGAGGGTCCCCCAGTGGGCGGAGCTTCAGCTGTTACTCTGCCGTCCCAGGACCCCTGCGCACAGCGCCAGTGGCGGACACTGGAGGCCGTGCGGCACGTGGGCGTGGCCATCGTGTCCAGCGCCCTCACCACCGTCATCGCCACCGTGCCGCTCTTCTTCTGCATCATCGCCCCCTTCGCCAAATTCGGCAAGATCGTGGCACTCAACACGGGCGTGTCCATCCTCTACACGCTCACCGTCAGCACTGCCCTGCTGGGCGTCATGGCCCCCGGCTCCTTCACCCGGACCAGGACTTCCTTCCTCAAGGCCCTGGGCGCTGTGCTGCTGGCGGGGGCCCTGGGGCTGGGCACCTGCCTCGCGCTCCTCCACAGTGGCTATAAGATCCCCTTGCCCAGTGGGGCAGCCCTATAGCCCCGCTGGGTCCTGACTGATGCACCTCGGCCTGGAGGGTAGGGCCCAGCCCGCCCAGAGACCCTGGAGTCCCAGCCTGGCCACCCTGGAGTCCACACCACGTGCCTACATTGTAGGCGTCACAGCTAGAGCTGAGCTGGGGCTGATGGCAGCTGCCACCATGCCCAGCTGAGCCTCAGGCAGCCTTGCTAGGCTCTGTCCACAGTGCCCCGGTCCAGCCCTCCTCCTGTGCCCAGTCACCAGGGGGCAGGTGATCACCTTGGGGGCTCTCCCCTCACATGTCCAGTGCTCACAGCCTGCAGGAGTAGGGGTTTTGAGTGCCCCATTCTACAGACGTGGAAACTGAGGCACCGGGGAGCACAGTGACGGTCCTGGGGCTGGATTAGCACAGAGCCAGCAGTGCCACCAAGGCCAGACTTCTGCAGGAAGAGCACAGAAGGTTCAAGTGGGGACCTCACGTGTCTGCTCCTTGTCCTCTCCCCTCATCTTTGGCCACTGCTGGGTGACACCTGCATCCTCTGTAGGCCGTTTGTTGCAGGCCATGAGGGCAGGGGCACCAGCCTGGGGTTGTGCATGTCCCAGTCCTGGCCCCGAGCTGGGGCTGCCTCCCGAGGCCCTCCTGGGCTGAGGTTCAGCATGACTTTCCGCACAAGCCCAAGCCCCATCTCCCCTGACGCGGCTCCGAGGGTGATTTGTGGGGGCAGCCTGGTGGGGAGAGCTGGCAGGGCCCGGCGCCCGCTCATGGCAGATGGTTCCTATTAAAGCGAAATGAAACTGCAGACCGCCGCTGTTAACACGAGCATTTGAAGCTCGCTGGCTCCATCCCATTCGTCACACCGAAAGAGCTGCGTGCTCGCCGTGCCCGCCCGAGCCTCAGACGGAGCTGGCCTGGCCCTGGACGCACTCGGAGGGGGCGTGTGTCCAGGCCTCCTGGGAACAAGGTTGCGTGTGTCCCGGGGACCTCTGCCCTGGGAGGAGGGCCCAGCTGGCTCATCGGGTGGGCCGTTCATGAGCCTCCTGAATGCCTGGCTGTCTTTCTTGGGAGTACCTGATGCCCTCTGAGTGTTGTGGCACTGGACACTGAGCTGGGCCTAATCCCTGAAGGTGAGAAAGGAAGCTAGAGTGGTCTCCAGGACAGATGTGCACCACTGTCCCCACCTTCTGCCCGCCTGGTGGGGAGCAGTGCTTGGTGTTCGTTGAAGGAATATCAGACCTACGGACCCACCCTCTATGGCGAGGAAATCAAACAAGCCATTAGCGGTACCCCCTGGCACCCAGCACTGGGTCCTCTTCTCTGGGTTGGTTTTTGTTCTCTAGCTGCCAGGATAAAGCACCAGCTGTTGGCTCACAGCAGAAGTGGGTCCTCTCCCAGTTCGGAGGCTGCATCTCCGAAATGAAGGTGTTGGCAGGGCCGGTTCCTTCTGGAGGTTCTGGGCCTCTCCTGCCTCTGCTGGTGGCACCATCGGCTCGAGGAGACGGCACTGTAGACTGCCCTCACCTTCGCATCCGTCCTGATTCTCTCCACAGCTGCTTCGTTATGATAGGGACCTCAGCCACGCTGGGTCAGGTCCCACCCTATTTCATTTTAGCCTGGTCAGCAGCAAAGACCATGTTTCTGAACAACTCGCGTCCAGCAGTGCCAGGGTCAGAGCTTAGGTGTCCTTTGGGGGAGGGGATGTCCTTTATTGCGCAGCAGATTCGAGGCACAGTCACACCCGTCCCACACGTGGGGAAGCCAAGGCCCCGAGGTGCTGACTTGCCTGGATGTGCAGCTAGGCACTTGGGAAGCCATGCTTGGTCTCCGGTGTACATAGCCACTCACTACAATCGTCACCAAGGCTGGCCCAGGGATGTAGCTCAGTGGCACAGCATCCTCCTGGCAAACACGAGGTTGTGAGTTCGATTGCTGGTACCAAAAAAAATCATCGTGAATGGTAGTTACAGGGGGGTCTAAGGCTGGCGGTGACAAGGAGAAGCCTGTTCTCCAAATGCCCCTTGTGTTTGTGAAAGGCTGTAGGGTGGTTTTCCCTGACCTCTCCCTGCAGAGTGCGGAGCTTATGGGAGGAGGCATGGGGAGCTGGGAGGGGCCTGCAAACTGACAGGGCACCCAGAAAGAGCTTGGAGAAAGGGCTGTTGTCTCAAGGCCTTGTCCGAGACAGCTCTGCTGCAGAAGTGGGTCCTTGTGCATATCATTTGCATGCAGCCTGCGTGAAGCTGCTCCGTAAACTGCCCTCTCCTGGCTCATTCACTTTTAAGGACAGCTCTGTCTCCTTCCCTCTGGCTTCTACCTTTTCCGTGCCATGGCGGGTTGGGGGATTAGGCGGTCAGAAGTGGAGGAGCCCACACCATCTGCCACTGCCCCCCCTCCAGGGTGGCCAGGGCTCCCTGGCAGCTGCTGTGACCCTCAGGACTCCTGAATATTGGGTGCCCTTTGGGACACAGCAAGGGGACACTGCTCAACTTCCCATCTGCATCCCCCCACCTGGGCACGCGTGTCCTTGTCTCTCAGGCCCTGAGAGGGGACTGCTCTGTCCCACTCCCCACATCCCAGAGCAGGATGAGCCAAGCCTGGGGGAAGGACCCAAGTGACAACTGGGCACTCCAGGGAACTCTGGCCACACAGCTGGCTGCCTCCTCACCTGCGGAGAGGTCAGCCATCATCTGGTTAGTGACAGTTGATGCCACAGAGTCCCAGAGGCACCAACTCCCACGCAGAGAAGCTTGACCTTCGATTGCTGCGGCTGCGGTCCTAATGAGCTTTGCCAAGCTTAATGAGATGCTCTGTGCTCCCCGGGGTACAGCAGCCAGCCGGGATGTGAGTGCCAAGGTGGCACGGCCCTGCGGGGGGGAGGGGCTGGGTGCGCTAGGGAAGCCCAGGGAGTGGACCCGCTGCCTGTCACCAGGAGATGTCCGAGAAAGGCAGTTTTTCTGGGTCCCATCTTGCTGGGCCCTGTCCGTCACTCTCGGGGACCCTCAGCCTGCCAGGGGGAGGGCCTTGTGTTGTTGCTGCCGCTAAGGCTGAAGCCGCAGAGCCAAGCTATGTTCCTGTCCTCCTCCTCGGTTGCCATGAGCCTTGAGAAAGGATGGGGCTGTGCCCACCCCAAGCCTGGGGAAGCGGACATTTACCCTGAAGAGATTGGAGAGACGGTAAAGGGGTGTTAAAGGCAGAAGGCCCTTTCCTACCTGGTTGGTAGGAAGCTGGGTTTGCCGGGGTGGTGCAGGGAAACAGCTTCTCTCGTGCGGTGCCCATGGGACCCTAACTGGTTCAGCCGCGGACGGAGACTCAGCAGTCACTACCACAGTGACCATGGCATGGCCCTTGTGACTCAGCAGTCCAGCTTCTGAGGACTCAGCCTGCAGGTGGCCAAGAACAGAAGCTGCTTACTGAAGACTTGTGGGATAGCACAGAACTGCAGTCCCCAAATGTCCCTCGGCTCAGGGACCCATAAAGTGACAGCCCACTCAGACAGTGAGGTACTCTGCAGCCATGAATGGCTAACGAGGGAGTTTTCCTTGTGCCAAGATGGAGAAATTGCCAAGGTGCATTAACTGGGGGAGAAGAGCTTGGACAGCCGTGTAAAATACGCTCGATGGGCTGGGGATTTAGCTCAGCGGCATAAGAGCCTGCCTTGCAAGCAGGCAGTCGTGAGTTCAATCCCCAGTACTGATAAAAAGGAAAAAGACAACAACAACAACAAAAAATACGCTCGATGACGCATTTAGGAAGAAACCTGCAGGCAGAAGAATCTATATTCATTTTTGCTTGTATATCCATAAAGTCACTCTGAAGAAAATACAAGAAAAATGTGAAGCATGGTCGTGTGTGTGTCGCGGGTCTGCAGGGGCGGGGCGGGGCGGGAGCCTGTCCAGTGGCAGCGCGCAGCCAGGGAGGCCTTTGTCCTAACTGCGGGGGTGTGTGTGGAGCAGCAGCGGTGACTGCTTAGAACTTTCCATGAGACACACAGCCCGAGATGCTGTCGGCAGCAGGGGAGGGAGGTGGCTGTCATTTGCTCCTTGGAAAGCTCACCCTGGAGGGGAGCAGGGGGTGGGGGGAGAGAAGGGCTGCACCCCCAAATATCAGCTCCGAGCCCTCAGCACCAGAGCTGCTGGGAGCAGCACTTCTCTGAATACCTTTTCTGAGCAGAGACTCTTACGTCGAGGGCCCTCAGAGCCAGAGACTGGCTTTGCCCAGGGCCGAAGTCGGGCCCTCGGCTGGCGAGCAGGCAGGGGGGTGCTTAGAACCCGGGGGACAGGAGGCTGGAGCTGGCTCCGTAGCCCCCTGCTGCGATGGCACACACAGAGCTGCCCCCGCCACATGCTTGGGCGAGTCACGGATCTGTCTTTTCCTGTTTGCTCATCCATTAAATAGAACAGTACTGCCCGTGCACGGTGATGGCATTTTAATGAGATGACGCTTGTCCGGGCCTTGGCCACAGAGATGCCTGCTGTCCTCACCACCATCTTCAAACAGGTTTCTCCTGACCCAGGGTGGCGTGTGTGTGCTTGGAGTCGAACGCTCTTCAGTAAACACAGATGGTGTCCTTTTCCATTAGGCGGAATGCGTTCTTGTCCTATTGAGAGTGGGTCTGCACAGGGGAACCTTGTCGCCCCCTGCGATTTGGCAATTGTGAAGCAAGCAAAGGCTTGAAAAGGGCCATGTCAAAACTGCCCCTCTGTTTCTGTCCCCCCAGGGGGAGGACATGTCCCCATGTCCCCTAGTTTCAAAAGGTCAAGGACCCATGGAACTGCCTTCACTTCTGGAATCATCCTAGCATAGACCAGCCAACCCCCAGTTGACAAGAGTTGATTGTATGCAGCCATTGCTCTTGTGCATGCTTGTTATGCAGCACTGTTGTAGCAGTAGCTGACTGACACTTGCCTGTCACCTCCAGCATATGAGGTGAAGCTTCACAGTGCCTTCAGAGACCTGCAGGGCCTCACTGACTATGCCCCATTTTCATCTCATGCCTCAGCATCCACTCTGCACCTCAGGGCTCCACTGAACCCAATTTCCAGCAGCTTCGTGTGGCTTCTCCCCCCTCTGCCTCCTGTGTTCCTGCACCTGCTCCTCCTCATCCTTCAGGACTCGGCTTGCTTCCTTCCTTTGTGAGTGCCCACCTGTGAAATGAGGATGATCTAGGCAGGGCGTGGTGGCACACGCCTGTAATCCCAGCATTCGGGAGGCTGAGGCAGGAGAGTTGCCTCGAGTTTGAGGCCAGCTTTGGCTACATAGTGAGTTCAAGGCCAGCTTGGTCTCCACGGGGAAACCCTGTCTCAAAAAGACAAAAAAAGAAAGAAAGAAAGAATCTCATCAGCACTGAGCAGAGGGGCCCCCCAGCTGAGGGGAATGTGTTATGATGGTGCCTTTGATCTTCTGCCCTTCCCCTCCTGCTCCTCATCCACGTTCCCTGCCTGTGAGTGTTTTTGCAGAACGTGACACCTGTCCTGTCCCCGGTTGGGGTTGCCATGGCAGCTATGCGACCTTGCACATGCCTTCTAATCCAGTTTATCCAGTTCCATCTGCTTAACAAACCCCTTCAAGGCCCAGTCTCTCAAAACAGTCTTGTGTCCATCTCATAATTCATTTGGGTCCCAAAATTAAGCTGGGCTCATCCGGGTCATCTTTCTGATGCTGGCGGAACTCCCGCATATAAGCTGCAGCCGGCTGTCTGCAGGTTAGCTGGTACCTCTGCTTTGGGGGGCCTTGGCTGTCGGTCAGGGAAACTGGGGTCACAGGGCCGAGTATCGCTTGCCTTGCATGGGCTAGCTTGGGCTTGTTCGCAGTGTTGGGGTGCCTAGGGAATGTGTGACAGTTCATATTCAATATGCGGTGTCCCCAAAAAAGGATATGTTGAAGTCCTAACCTTTGAGGTCTCAGAATGTGACCTTACTTAGAAATATGATTTTTACAGACTTGATCAAGTTAAGATGAGGTCATTAGAGAGGGCCCTAGTCCAGTGTGACTAGTGTTACGAGCTGACCTGCCCCTCCTCGTGTTGGTCACTATCTTATCCTGGAGGAAAAGTACAGTATCTGCCACCCACAGAGGAGTGGTGGAAAGGAGGGAACATTTGGCTCGCGGTGACAGTGGGTCCAGTCAAGGTGGCCAGCCTTAGGGCAGAAACAGAGTGATGAGAGGGGCTGGTGGAGGAAAGCTTTTCAACCTTTGATACTTGGAAGCAGAGAGAGAAGGCAGGTGACAGGGACAAGAATACACCCTTTCAGTTCACACCAGCTCTTGGGACCAGGTCTTGCCTCCTAACAGCGTGTTCAGTTATGAACTCATCGGTGGGTGAATCCATCGAGTCTAGCGCTCCGTGGTCCAACCCTTCCTGCATCCCCACCTCTGAGCATGTGAGACTTTCGGGGGGACATTCTAGTTATCACACGCACTCCCACCCCAAATCCCTGTGTCAAAGGTCTAACTCCTGGTACCTCAGGTTAGTGACTGTTGGGGGAAGAGGGCTTGAAAAAGCTGATAAGAGGCCATCAGGGTGGCCCTGAACCAGTCCAGATGCTGTCCTCATAAGAAGACATCAGGACACACGTGATGCCGAGGGCACGGAAGCCCAGAGGGACTGTGTGAGGACACAGGCGGAAACAGCCGCATGCCAGCCCAGGGGAGAACGCAGCTCCGGCAGCACCGTGATCTTGGACTTCAGTCTCCAGAGCTGTGGGAAAATAAATCTCGGTCACCAGTTATGCCATTTTGTCACTGCAGCCCAAGGGAACCAAGACCCAGGCCTAGCATCAGAACTGGCACCTCTGTCATGTTGTGGTGTCACTGTGGCCCCGGGTCAGCCCAGGTTCCAGTAGTCGGGGCAGCCCCTACCTCCCACCAAGAGGGACCCCATAATCATGTTGCAGAGGGCAGCGGTCACAGGGAGAGGACTGTGGTGGCCACTCAGAGAACTTCACCTGTCGAATGGGGCGGAGGGTTTGTCTCCGTCAGTATTGCAGTGGGGGCTTTAGGAAGCCCTGGCACAGAGCAGGGCACATACGGCTCCATAAAAGCAGGTGATAACTTGCCTGGGTGGATGTCTTTGAGGGCAGGTTTCTCTAGCACAGTGCCAGGCCTGGGACACAAGCTCTGGAAGAGTCTAACAACTTCTGATTGGTTGGATACAGAGATCCTTTCCTGCCCAAAAGGGCCCACCCAGTGCCACTTCAGTCTGAAGATGAAGGTGTCCCATCCACAGGGAGAAAGCTGTCACTGCAGACAGCAGCATGGCTCCCCAGACACCTGGCGTGGGGAACATACGAGCCCTCGGCCACCAACACTCACTCTGGGAAGCTTCTCCCCGTGCCATGCTCCTGTTTCGTAGCCCAGACAGGGGCAGTGACCCACAGAGACGAGGGCACGGCCACCTCCCTGCTGCGAGGCAGGAGGCGGCAGCTTAGGAGGTCAGCTCTTCAGGGCTCCCTGCTCTGTCCCCTCCTGCTCCTCAATCCACTCCTGTCACCAAGCCAGGGGTGGGTCAGGGCTGCTAGCTCCTCCCAGCATCTTTCTCTGCCCTGTCTCAGATTCAGAAGATCTGAAGTTTGCAAGCTCGGCCCACAGGCAGGAAGATGGAGATTCCTTTCACAAGAGCGACGACCACAGGGAGAGGGAAGGCCACCCACACTCACAATGGCCCAGCCCAAAAGCGCAATTTGTAAAATGAAAATCTAGTGTGACATTCCACTAAATTAACAATTTATAGATAATTCTCAATGCTCATACCATTAAGCAAATGTGCTTTAAATTGATTTCAAATTAGTGGGGTAATGATTTCCCCCAGGACCTGTCTGGTCGGCCCCCGCCCTCCCCCTCCTGCAGTGTTTCTGGAAGAGGGAGGTGCGTGATAACAGCCCTTTATTCCATAATTGAAGCCATAATTGAACTTGAGGTCATCTCCAAGGGCCCTATCGATCTGCACAGGAGGGAAAGTGCTGACAGCCACCGACTGTCCTCAGGCCCGAGAGGCGGGCTGGGCCGGAGAGGCTCCTGCAGCAGAGCGGATTCGGAGATGGTTTCCTGTGTGACCGCAGGTGGCCCTGATGGCCGGCAGGGAAACTGACTCACCTTGGCCAGGCAGCGCTTCCAAGCCCGTGCTCCCCGGGCCGCTCTAATGTTCCCAGAGTCCTGGGTGTGCACTGGACCTTTTCATGTCCCATGGTGCCTGTCTGGCCTCTGCTGTCCAGGCCAAGGGAAGCCATGCCAAGGCCACCTCTAGTGTAACTTCCCCCCATCTCCTACGCTCTGATTCTTTATCCATCAGCCCAGCCAAGAGCTCTCTCGACTGCAACTCAGAGAGGCAGAGTGGGACAGGGTCCCACTGTCACAGCCGGATTGCACTCACCTTTCACACAGGACACCTCTCTGCTGCCTCCAGCGGGGCCAGGGAACCTTGAGCTCTTCTCAGGAGCACACCAGGGCTCACTGCATTGTGCACCAGCCGCTCTAGACATTCAGAATTCAGAGCTCTTTTCTCCAAAGAGCAGAGGAAGGGGGAGGAGAAGCAGTGGAGAGGGACCAGAGGGAAGGGAGGAAGGCACGCCAGAAATTACACGTTAGAGAGGAAGACAGAGGCAAAGAGAGACAGGGAGGAGTCACAGAGGAGTAACTGTGGCGGAAAATCTCATGACTCTGATGTCAGGGAAGAGTCAGTGAGGTGAAGGCAGCTTCCTTATTCTGGTCTCTAGCACAGTGAATTAACGTCTCACCAACAACCTGGGAAGTTTTCTACATGCCTGAAGGTTGTCGCACTATCTAAACAGAACTGGTTAAACCTTAAAATCACCTAACCACTGTGCATTAGCTGAGAAATCTTGCTCCTGGGTCACGTCAGATCTGGGGCAAAGGTGAGAAGTGAGGAGAACAGAGAAGAGAGCTGGCTTCTGCTACCTGTCTGTCCCCATCAGGTTCGCGCAGCAGAAATCTCCCTGCAGGCATCTAATCATCTCGGAGCCCCTGGGGCCACCAGGACTCCTCCAGGGCTGGGCTGGAGCTCCTCCAGCTCCTTGGCTGGCTTCTTCCCTCAGGCATGTTCTAGCCCGGGGGGTGGAGGAAGAGGAAGAAGTTATTCATCATAAGCTCTGCCTCATCTCAGATGCTCTGCGAAGTCAGCCATGGCAATAATCTAAGCGAGGGCAAGTGGAGAAGAAGAATGTCCCTGGATTCTAGGCAGAGATTAGTGGAGAAAAGTGGTTTAATCAATATCAGTCAATACAGTGCCTTAGAAAACTAAAGCCACAAGTATTTCAACAAAGCCTTTCCCGAGAACCTCCTTCCCCACTGATTCAGAGGAAAGGCAAAATCGAGAGGGAGAAATTAATGTTTTAATCAGTGTTATCTTTTAGATCTAAAATGCTCCCCCTACACCAGGCAATCTTGTGGGCTTTCGGGAGATGATTCGGTCATGAGGGCTCTAAGTTCACCAAGTGCAGTAACCCACTGATGGCACCATCGAGAGGGGATGGGAATGGGTGATGGGACCTAGTTGAAGGGAACAGATTGCGCTTGAGGGTCTGTATGTCATCTCCAGCTCTTCACCTCTGACTCCTTCACCCCTCTGCCTCCTCCGCCATGAGGTGAGCAGCCCTCCCTGCCTTTTGGGTGGTGTTTCTACTTCACCAGGGACCCAAAAGTAACTGAACAAAGTGACCATGAACTGAAACCTGTGAAGCCATAAGCCAAAATAACCCTTCCTTCCCTTTCAATTCTTTATTTCAAGCATCCCATGACAGTAATGCAAAGCTGGTGACCACAGACCGTAAACTGATACAACCACATTGAAAAGTTATTTATACACTGTGGTCCTGCAATTCCCCTCCTTGGTATGTATGCAGAAATAAATGAGTGTTTTATTCATCCAAAGACATGCATAGGGTGTGTACAGCTTTATTCAAAGGAGCTTAAGGTTGGAGACATCCCCAGCGTCCATCAGCAGAATGGATAAATAAACCATGCTTATTCACAGAAGAGTATTATACAGTAAGTAATTACAAGGAAAGACACAGCAGCAGGCAACAACATGGGGGAATTTGAAGACACTGAACGGAAGAAGTCAATTTCAGAATGAGGCGTACTGAATAAGCTCAATTACATGAAATCCAAGAACAAGAAGAACTACTTTGTGATGACAGGTGGAAAAGTGACTTTCGGTGGGGTCAGCACAGAAGAGCAGGACGGGTTGGAAATGTGGGGTTTTACCTGAATGGTGCACAAACACCCACAAAAGCACACATGTGCACATTTTAAAGCTGTATATTTAAAATCGACGTGTTTTGTATTATACTTCCAAAATTTTAACAAATGTCTTTAAATGGTCACTCTGTCAGTCCGAAGTTTAAAACATCACTCGCCACTCTTTGCAAGCCACAAGATTCACAGAGTATGCTCCTTCTTTTCCACCTGGATGCAAAGGGACCGGGTCCATCACTGCACACGTGGGAGTGCTCAGGCACGCTTCCTGGGGCACGCGGGGCACTATGCACCATGCAGGTTAGGGTTGGACGGGCAGGTGTTGTGGTAGGTGGCGTCTGTGACGCTCCCGCCCTTTACTGTGGCATTGTCGGAGGCAGTCTGCAACCCCGGAGGCTGACGCAGACCCAGGCCATTCACATTCCTTCGGCCCTGCCTCTCTCCCCGGAGCAGAGTAGGAGGCGGCAGCACCTCCTGGATGAGTTCCAAGCGATGCCAAACGACAGTGGGATTTTATTCTCTCCTGCGATTTCCAGCAGCTATGACTACAGTGTGACACAACAGCGGTGGGGCAGGGTGACCACACAGCTCCGGCTACGGAGGTGGAAAGCGTGAGGTTTCAGCACGCTAGACAGAGGCGGCACCCTGGAGCCAGAGAGCCCGGGTGGGGCCTTGTTTCAGCACCATGGACAGCAGGCCGCACCTCACCTCTGCACAGAGATGAGGTGGTTTTGCAGACAATCTTTCCACGGTTAGCAATTTACCCACAATGCCACTGTTCTCAGCTTTGTGCAACAAATTAAGTTCTGCAAACATTAAAATGTACGTGTGATGCATCGTTTGGAAAACATCTGATACTTATAACCCGTTGCTGTCACCTTCCTCCAATCCAGGTTCTTCCTTAGGGACCTTCAGGGGAAGAGCCCAAGTCCACGGGGGCTTTTTTCCTAGTTGTAAATGCCACCAGAGTGAGTGGAAAAAGAACAGAGCCCCTGGGACCCACCTTATTCTCCAAAAACTAGACTCAAGGATACTCTCTAAGGTAATGGCCAAAAGAGGCCGTTTTTAATTTTTTTCTTTAAAATATTTGTCACCATGTAGTCATTCACTCAACAGTGTCAGGTGATAGAAATACAGTATGAATCAAAGAAGTCTCTTCCCTCATGGAATTACCTTCTATGAGAAGGGGAAGCAAAAGTGATCCCTGGGGAAAACAAACACCACCACCGAGGGTCATTTGAGCTAGAAAGTGCTAGGAAAAAAATAAACAGGAGAATAAGCTGCCCAGTCCCTGAGTAGTGGCCTGGGGAGGCCTTTCGGAGGAGGTGATGACCTTGAGAATTAACCCATACAAAGCAGCCAGACTTTTGGAGATCAAGCAGAAATGCATTCTAGGGAAAGGTCACAGAGACTGCAGGGGTGCTGAAGTGGGAATCCGTAGTGTGTCCCAGATGTGGGCAGGAGACCAGCATGTGTGGAATAGGTGGGCGAGAGGAGGCAGCCTGCTCACACTGGACCCTGTATGACCTGATTTACGTTTATGACAACCTGTATTTTAAGCTGCTGCTAGGGTTCATTTTATGGGTCTACAAGTAAAACTGATCACAAGGTTCGCAGGTATTGGCCAGATTTTATTCTGCATGTGTCCTGGGTGAGGCTTGCATTCGGATTATAGACATGGTAAAGCGGATTACCTGCCCTCATGTGAGCCGGCTCTGTCCAACCTGCTGAAGGCCTGAACAACAGAAAAAGGAGAAAACACCTCCTGCCCACTGCTTCCCGCTAGAACCTCAGTTATTCCTTGCTGTGGGCTCAAACTGAAATGTTAGCTCTTGGGGCTCTCAAGCCTACTGGCCTTCAGGCCGGACTTTGCCCCTGGCCTTTCCTGAGGCCTTTGGCTGGTACTGGGACTACACCATCAGCTCTCCTGGGGGCCTTGGCATGCACCTGCAGCTTGTGGACATTTTAGCCACACTCATGGGAGTTAATTTCTTACCATACTGGATTCTTTCTACTACATAAGCTTCTGGTTTTCTGGAGAAATGTCATGTGAGGAGTAGCTGGAGTGCAGGTAGGGAGGCCCGGCGGCCACGCGGGGCTGCTCAGTGACCCTCTGTGCTGGCTAACACCCTTCCTGCCTCCCACCAATGCGATCTGCTCTCCAAGGTTATTAAAGTTGCGCTTCTCTGAGTCACCCGGCTCCCTTCCTCCAGACCAGCGCCATGCGCTCACAGGATGCCAGAGGACACGCAGAGGGTCTTCCCGCTGAGAGGATGAATGAATGGTGGCTTCGGAGCCACGTGGCTCACCTAGAAATAGAATCGATTTCCTTCCGTTCCGCCGTTCTCAAACTCTTAGCTCACGGCCTCGCACACCGGGAGGAGCGATATCCAGGGCAATTAATCCACTCCTCGGGGCTCTTCATCTGAGAAATGAGCCTCGCCACAGCCAGGAGGAAGTATGAGCTCAGACTATGCATTATTGGTGATGCAGGGAACAAAGGGGCAAACGGAAGGTGTTTAGAGCTTTGTCCCAGCCTTCCAGGGCCAGCCTCAGAGCCCAGGGAGACCGCAGACGCAGGAGCCAACCCACGCTCCACCCCACCCGGTGCCCCCATCACTGGCACCCGAGAGCTTAGCCCAGGAAGGGCAGAAACTGAATAATGAGGGGAAACAAAACACGTGGCTTAGCACGGCAGCCCCAGCATCTGGTTTCCATCAGACCAAAGTCACGCAGGGATCTCAGGCCAATTCTTTCCTCTTGCTTATTCTTCTTACTGGTAGAAAAAAGGAGGTTTGTGCTCCAAGATCCTCCAGCTCCAGCAGCTTGTGAGTCCCCCCCCAACCAGGATAGAAGTCCCGTACTGCTGTGCCCATTTTTCAGGGTGGAGTACTGAGACCTCAGACAAATTTGCAAACTGCTTGAACTAGAGGAGGTTTAGCTCCCCAGAGGGGGCTGGCAAGGCCACAGGCTGCAAGGCCCTGCTCACCTCAAGCTCCAGACACCTCCTGCCCCTGCTCCCAAGCCCTCAGGTCCCCACTGGGCCCCAGCTCTCCTGCAAACCCTGGACATCTCGGGAGGTGTGTGGAGCTATGGAGATGCCTGGGCTCCCTCCTGCCTCTTTCGAAGCTTTGCTGTTCCGGTTTCAGGGTGCTGTCAAAGCCCATCGTGCTGGCCCTACCATGGGGTTTGTAATTGGAATCTGTCAGCTCATTAGCATGGGGAGGAGAGGAGGACACCGGCGGGCTGTGTGCAGCCATCCTGATTTCCAAGGTGTTCCCTCCACAGCATCTGGGCCTTGGAGGAATCTGCACCCTGCCTGTGGAGCCCGCCGTGTTTGCTATGGAAATTACACTCACCCCTACACATAAATCTACAAGGCAGCCTCTTGTCATTCCGCAGTTCCCCAGGCTGCGCCCGGAGAAGCCAGAGCGGAGCGGAGGCTGTTTTGGAGACGCGGAGACTTTCATCTTTGGGTTAACACGAGAAGGCTCCGGGAGCCCCACAGAGCACGTGTGACGATTTCCAGCCCCCAGTGCCCTTCACAGGCGCCAGCCCGTCTCTTCCTCGGTCACCAGGTCTCCACAGTTCTCGAGCCCAGGCGCTGTGGGAGATTTAAGTGACGTGCTCATCACCGGAGAGAAAGCGGCTCCGTCCACTGCCCTGCTTCTAGGTCACCTCCGTGGTTCCCTGGGGACAGGAAGGGGTGGGGATGACATACGCCTGGGGGTGGGTACACCCCCAAGTGTTTCCCCAGTTTCTCCCCCGGCTGTGAGCCTCCCCTGCAGGGAGGAGTCTCTCCTGAAGAATGGGCACCGGGGCTCCACACCTTGGTCTCCCTGGTGAACGGTGCCCCGAGCTGGGCCCTGCCCCTGGCCTTGGCTTGGGCAGCCCTCTTGCCCTCCAGACCCACAGCAGTCCTCTGAGCTGCCGCTGGGCTCTTTTCCCCTGCGCCCTGTCCCCCTACCTCCCGCAGGCTCCTGGACCCTGACCTGGGGACACTCGAGTCACGGGCTCTTCTGTGTGTTCCCGCCCTGCCCCCAGCCTCCCTGGACCTGCCCTCCTCGCCTCTAAATGTTTCAGTTCTGCAGCCCCCTCCGCGCCCCATTTCCTCATCCTCCCCTTCCCAGAGCCAGTGACCCACAGTGAGAGGCACAAAGCCTCCTTCCCAGGAGCACTGCGTGGCCTTGACGCAGGCAACTCTGCCTGCTGATGGTACAGGGTCTCGCATCCCAGCACTGGGAGGCTGAGGCAGGAGGGTAGCAAGTTCCAGCCCCAGCCTGAGCAATTTAGTGACTTAGTGAGACCCTGTCTCAAAATTAAAAAAAATTTAAAAGGGCTGGAGATGTAGCTCAGTGCAAAGGCCCTGGGTTCAATCCCCACCACGGCAAATAGATAAACAAGGCAGCGCTGCCAGGCCCCTGGGCTCTCCACCTGCCAGCTGCCTCTGGTGTTCCTGGAAGCCTCCCTGTCCATACAGGAGAGATGACAACAGCACACACCCTGCAGGTGGCTGGAAGGGTTACACGGGTCACCAGGTGAGGGGTCCTGCACCTGGCTCCTGTTCACAGGGTGAGACCAGGGCTCTGTGGCACCTTGTGGAAGTAAGAATCGCAGCAGAGCCTGGGTTTGGGTTCAGGCACGCCCTGCCTGTCATCACCTTTCCGAGGATTTAGACCTTTCGGAAAGCAGGAACATCACTGACACATTATTACGGGAGGGTCAGACAGTCAATCAGCGATCATCGGGCTTGAAGAGCTAAGTCTTTGATTCTCTGCAGGGAGGTGCTTTCCTGAGAAATACCGTTTGCAAGGCTGGATTTTTTGATGCTGAGGAGAATCTGCTTTCCAATAGCTGCAGGGAGAGTGGAGGCTTTTTCTTTTTTTACAGCTTATCTTGCTGAAATCTCTCTTACCAGCCATTCTGAGGGCCCACAGTGTCAAGACCAGATATTGGAATTCTATTAGCGCTGAGAGGGAAAATGGCCCGAGGAGGTCAGATCTCACACTCTGAAAGAGGGAAAGGCAGATGCCGTTACTCAATGAAATGCTAGTTGTTTAATAATTTTTATTCGTGCAGCGCACAGCACAACATTCGGTATCTATTGAGCACCATTTTTGCCAACACCACACGGCCAGCATTGCCACAACGGTCCAGCTGCCCAAACGTGACCAGAAAGTATTTTAAAGTCCCTTTGATTTTTCTCCTGCCTTCTTCTTCCAAAATCCGCCACACTCTGCAGCTCAGACTCCGGCTGGCTGGCTCCTCTGGGTTTCCCTGCGGTGACCCCAAGTCTCCTTGACTCTATCCCAGGGCGCCAGGACCCCAAAGGGAGGTCTGAGGAGGTGGGGGAGGGGAGGCAGCGAGGACAGAACCCTGGTGAGCACGCGGGGCGCAGAGCAGGCCGGAGCACGGGCAGAGGAGCCCTCAGGTCCTGCCACACACCGCCCAGGGCAGTCAGGACGCACGGCCGGCGCCTCTCGGTCCCAGCAGCACAAGCTCCCAGCCTGGACACTGCCATCCATCACCCGCACCGCCCTGCTCCGCCCCGGGACTGCAGCAGAACGCAGAGCTGGGAGCAGGAACCAGGGGAGGTGCCGGGCTTCTGTGTCAGCCACCGACTGCGGGCACACAGGACAAGTCCCTGGAGTGCCCTCTCCCTCACCTGCCAGCCCTCTTCCCTTTTCCCGCCCACAGAGCTCTCCTGTGCCCCTGGCCGCCCAGTGTCCAGGCAGGTCCGGGTTGCAGCAGCCCCTGGGAGCTGGCTGCGAGTGTCCTACCCGCAGGGACTTGATCCAGCGCCTCACAGACGCTCCCTGGGTGCATACCGGTCGGGGAGGAGATCAGCCCCCACGAAGAGAGCCCAGAGCGCAGCCTGAGCTGTGCAGGAGGCACCAGAGCACGGAAGCCACTTCTGCATCAAGGTGCCCAGCGCTGTGCTGGGGAGCTGTCGCTGTCCTTGGGAGGGTGAAAGGACACTGGGACATGGCACCCCAGAACGGACCTCACATGGCCCCCAAACCTCTTCTCCAGGTTCCCCAGCCAACCCTCACCCCAGGACCTCACAAAGGGTTGGACAGTTGGGAGCCACTGAAAATGGCCAGGACCCAGTCAGACGAGTTGCAGGGCCATGGCCAGCACTGCCCACGCCAAGCAACCAATTTAGCAGCCCTGAGAAAACCTGATCTATTTCATTTCGCCTTGCAGCTCTTCCTTGGCCCACTTCACACCCCCTGCCTCCGAGAAGGTCCCCACGGGAAGGAGACAGCTGGGCCCTGAGCTGCCAGCCCTTCTGCAGAAGGGCACCCCACACCTTCACGCCCCACCCTCCACCCACGCCTCCAGGGACCCAGAGCTTGGCGGGGCACAGACTGGTGAGGTCAGCAAATCTGCACAGAGGGGTGCGCTGCCCCACCCCCGCGGGCAGATCTGGGAGGAGAGTCCAAGCAGGACAAGAATTTGTGAGACAGCTGCAGGGCTCGACTGACCTGGTGACAGCTGAGAACAGGGGGATCAGGATGAATGCACACAGGACAGGCTCGGGGACCCTTGTTCCCCTCAGCTCTTCTCGACTCCTCCTGTCTCTGGGCTGCAACTTCCTCCTCTGTGAAGAGCAGGAATCAGGTTAAATCAACTCATTTCTCAAACTCTTCTTTTAAGTCACTCATCCCTCGATAGACACTGACTTCAGTGAAAGTCCCATCTGTGAAGTGGGTCTCACAGGTGGTGGTTGGGAAGGAAGCCCATCCCAGACTGTGGCAGTGCAAAGGCCCTGGGGCAGGACATGGGTGGTGTGTGTAAGGGCCATACTGGCACAGAGGAGACCCCTGGGGACTTAGGATCAAAGTCAGAAGGTCATGTGGAGCCATTGTGGGGAATTGGCTTTGGGTTTGTCATGCTGACATCAATCATCCTGTGTCCCAAGAGCAGTGCCCTCCCCCCAGCTTGTCACCTTTCCTGCAGGACCTCAGAGAGCTGGGTAGTGGGACCCACGCATAAGGTGACAAGGCACTGAAGGACTTGCACCCCCTTCCTGCTCCAGACGGAGCCTTCGGTGACAGTGGAGGGCGTTTCCAGCTGTGGTGCAGGGACAGCCGGACAGGGGCTGCCTCCTCAAGCCACACACAGAAAAGAACCCCAGGTGACTCACAGACCGAAATGTAAAGCTGGACTGCAGAACTGCTGGAGGAAACGCAGGGCTACAGCTGCATGGCCCTGAGTTAGACAGCCTTCTCAGAGGCACCTCCGGAAGTCCAAGGAATAAAACTTCTAAAGAGAGGTCACTGCAGCCAGGTGTGGCAGTGCAGAGCTGTAATCCACACTCAGGAGGCTGAGGCAGGAGGATCATTGCCTGAGCTACAAGCAAGACCCTGTCTCAAAAAAAAAAGATAAATTGCATTTTTTCAAAATTAAAACCTTTTGAGACTCAAAAGACACCATCAGGAAATTTAAAAAGAAACTTACAGAAAGGGAAAAAATAATTGCAGATTATATATTTGATAAGGGACTCATATCCAGAATTTATAAGTTGACAATATTGTACTCTAGCATTCAAAAATGACCCAACTTTTAAACAAGCACAGAATCTAAATAGATATTTTCCAAAATTTAAATGCCAAGGATCAATAAGCACAGGAAAAGGTGCTCAAGGTGATTCATGATCAAGAAAAGAGGAGAGATCACTTCACCTCCACTCGCATGGCTGTTACCAAAGACAGAGAAACAGCGAGTGTGGGTGAAGCTGTGGAGGCACAGGAATGCTCACGCACCGCCAGTGGAAATGGAAAGGCGTGTGGCCACTCTGAACAGCAGTTCTTTAAAATATTAAACATCAAAGATCCCGAATAGCCACTCCTGGTGCACATACAAAAGAAAAGAAAACAGACTTTGCTCAAAAACTTGTGCATGAATCAATGATCACAGCAGCACTAATCGCAAAAGCCCCCAGGCGTGAAAACCCAAATGCCCGCCAACTGCTGACTGATAAGAAATACATACATTCCACTGTATGTGCAATGGAATATTACTCAGCAACGAAGAGGCGTGAAGTGCCAACTCCTTGTAAACATGAGTGACCTTCAAAACCCTGAAAGCATCCAGCCCACAAAGACCGTGTGCTATACAATCCTCCTTATGTGAAATATCCAGATGAGATAAATCCATAGAGACAGGAAATAGGGTACTGGTTGCCAGTGACTGGGGGGTGACCACTACAGGACTGAGGTTTCTTTGGTGGGGGGCAGTGAAAATGGTCTGAAAGTGGCTGGTGGGAGGCGTCACGCTGAATCCTGCACGCCGAATGTGTTGAATGATACAGGAGTCAAATCTCAGTAAAGCCGTTCAAAGAAGCAAAAGAAATAAGCCCCGCGGTCACTGCTGGTGTCTTTGGGTCACTTGCCCTCCAGAGAAGCAGTTGAAGGAGAGGTTGGAGTTTGTGACCCCTTTCACAGGTTCTGGGGAGTTATGGGACCTCGCCAGGCCTCAGTGGCCCCATCTGTAAACTGGGGGTAAATGCAGGGCCCCAGGCCTGAGGGAGCTGCGGGGCTGAGCAGGTGTGGGGCACTAGGCCTGGTCCGGGCGGCAGGCTGCCACCCCTGCTGCTACCCGGGTTCTGCAGAGGGACACCCCACCCCAGAGAGGAGCCCCATGAGCTTCAGCTGAGGAGGGAGCTTCAGTACAGAGCTCTGGGATGCCCCCAGCCCAGCCCAGTGCTCCCCAAAGCAGCCCGGTCCTCTAATCATGCTTCCCAGTCTTTCGCTTGGAGCCGAGGAGTCTGTTTCCCAAAAGCAGCCCCCTCCTGGTCCAGCAATGGGATTTGGGGGAGCCGGGTCACTCAGAAGGCGGGGAGGGAACCCCTGGGGGCTGCTAACACAAGGCGCTGTCCCTGTGTCCTCAGCACAAGGGCAGCGCTGCGCCTGTCCCAGGGGCTCTGCCAGCACCAGAGTGTCCACTCACAGCCCATTAGCTGTGTGACAGACAGGCTCAGGGGGCAGGTGGCACAGCACAGGTGGCCAGTGAGCATGGCTCAGCCAGCCCTGGCTGATGGCCTGAGACGCATGCCTGATACCCGGCTGCCTGCAGCAGCCTGGATGCCCATCAGGAGGGCCCGGCCAGGGGCCAGGGCCATGAGCCAACCTGCCCTCTGGGGAGTATTTCTGGCCACTGAAATGACATTGCAGAGGCTTTTTCACGCATAAGGAACCCTGATACACGATTAAGAGTAAGCAGGCGCCAGGGACAGAGCTCAGCCGCACGGTGCCGGCCTGGCAAGCGCAAGGCCCTGAATTCAATTCTTGGTACAAAAAACTGGGTGGCCCGATACTCAGGGACACACAGGAGAAGAAGGTCATGGGGAGACAGAGACAGAGCCCCATCCCGCAATGACCAGTGGGGGGACCTCCAGAAGGGGGCCTCACCTTGACTGCAGAACCCAAAGAATAAATCTCCTGCTGCAGACCCTCTGGGTTGTGGGGATTGATGACTGACGGCGGCCGGTAGCTTTGTCTGAGGAGACAGCGCTGTCATCTGTGCCGTCTCACAGCTGAGGAGAACCAGGTTCAGAGAGGTTCAGAGCCGCTCCAAGGTCACACAGCAGCAGCTGGTCAGATGGGGCCTGGAGTGTCAGCTTTCAGGCTCCTTTACAGGCTGTGTGACTACACACAACTCACTGGATGTCTCTGAGCCTCAGTTTCCCCATTGACAAATTGGAGACAATCGCAGAAACTGCCTCCAGGGCTGTGTTGGGGATTTGAGAACGGGGGCAACCTGGTACCAGGGCACCTTCCTGGAGTGGGCATTCTCAGTGGTCAGCTTTGACCAAGGGGCGGGGCGGGGGCAGCACAGCACCTCCACCTGCAGGACCAGCACTGCAGGGTGCAGCCCTGCCCTGACCCTAAGCACCATGGCTGACCCCTGCACTCTCCCTCACCCGTTCTCTCAGCTTCCACGGTTTCCTGTTGCCCACAGTCAACTACAGCCCAAGAATCATAATGGAAACTTCCAGAAATAAATTAAGGCTGGGGCAGAGGAACACATCCGGGTCCCAGCTACTTGTGGGAGGCTGAGTCAGGAAGATCACTTGAATTCAGGAGTAGAAGACCGGCCTGAGCAACAGAGGCAGATCTTGTCTCAGAAAAAACACAGACAGATAGATTGTTATTGCAGCATAAGTTCTATTTTTTAATTATTATTATTCATCACTTATTGTGCTTAATTTTGGAATTAAACTCTCTCACCTGAGTTATGTTCTCATGGATGGGGGGTGCCTACGTGCGTGGTACCACACACTCGGCTTCCCTCACCCCGTCCTCACACAATCCTGTCCATTCTCTGGAGGGGGAAACTGAGGCACAAAGCTGTTATGCAATCTGCCCAGGATCTGCTAGCACGTGAGGAAACTAGATCCAAACCCAGATGCCCTGTACCAGGGCCGGCGCCTCCCAATGTCTCCCTGATCGACCTTCAAGTCAGGTGGCCTGGGCCATGGACAACAGATGTGCCTCACCTTGCTTTTGTAAATAAAGTTTTATTGGAACGCAAACTTGGGTGCAGCAGGTCCGCCTCCTGCCCAGTGTTGTAATAAGTTTTACTGGAAGCCAGACCCACCTGGTTTTGTAAGTGAAGTCTCACTGGCACACAATTGTTACACTCGCTCACCTACACCTAGCAGAGAGCTAGACCTGCAGAGCCTCAATCACCTAGCTTCGAGCACCTTGTAGAAAATGTGTGCAGAGCCGCGGCCCTGACCTCTGAGTTTCACCTGTCCGACAGCTCCTGCCTCCGATATGCCTCAGTGGAACCAGATCGCCTGTGCACAGGCCTGGGGAATGCCCTGACCATGGCCAGCCACCATCACCTGCCCCCGGCCCATCTGCCCCCCACCCTGGACCACTGTGTTCCCTCCCAGATCCTCATCCAGCACCAGGGTCCAAGACAGAGCTTCCCCCGGCCTGGTCCCATGGCAGGGAGGCCAGGGCGCCCCGAGTCACCAGGAGACCCCACCAGGAGCCCTGCTGGCCCCCTCCGGCCCATCCCCTCCAGCCCAGGCCCCAGTGCAGCAGAAATCGTTTCCCTTTAAGAAAGAAAAAATTTAGTTTTAAGAAGGAATTTTATTATTTTATTGAAACTCAATCTTCAAATGAGTTCACATCTCCGACTGTGCAGCCACACACACTGGAGCAAACGGGCTAAGTAAACAGTAACTAATTTGCACAGGACCGAGCCCTGACCCACTTATGGGTCTCGCCTTTCTAAACAGCCTCTTTGCGTTTGCCTATTTATCCCTGGCTCCGCTCCTTCCCTTCACACCAAAGGCTGGACTCGCTCCTGCCCCAAGCAGAAACTCAGTTTGATGCATACATTATTAGAGCATGTGATTACTTTTTATAGTCAGTTAATAAACGTGAGCTACCTGAGGGTCATCCCAGGAGCTCTATAGGCTGTGCACAGGGCACGTGGTGGGCGCAGTGCCCAGGTGTGTTTAGAGGTTCAGGTGTGAGTTAGGACAGCTGCACTAAATTACCTTGAGAAAGGAATTTGGAGTTGCACCAAGGCCCTGGGCGCTGGCCAGGGTCACAAGTAGTGGCTGTGCCTTGGTGGTGGCCACTGGGGCCCTGGCCACCAAGGCCTTGTGTGGCTGTGGGGTGTCCTGCTCTAGTGTTCCCAGCACAGCTGCCACAGAGCTGGGGGCCCCCAAGGAAAAGAGCTCTGGAACTAGAGATCCTCACCCCGATGACCAGGGTGTAGAGGAAGGGAAGGACGGAGGGAACCTGCTCCTCCACTGAGCCACAGCGGCTGGGGCAGAGGCAGGGAGCCGGCCTGGGCCACCGGCGTCACCTCCGACCGGGACACTGGTGTCCTGGAACCAGTGTCACCTGAACCCACTCAGATGTGATATACCTAAGCCGGCTGAGGGTACATGAAACCCAAGTCAATCCTTCTGTTAGAACCAGGATTTAAACTTTTTCTCCTTGCCTAAGCAGTTTGTTTCTGCTATTTTAAAATAATCATCACTAACACAGTAGAGCGCCTACCCCTGCACTAGGAACTTGGAAATAGTAGTCCTTGGAAGCCTCACTGCAAGGCCCTGTAGGTTCCGTAAGGACCGGGCTTGGCGGCTCAGAGACGCTGAATAGCTCGCCTGGGGTCACGCAGCAAGGAGGTGACACAGACTCAGAAGAGAACCCTGGTCTCTGGCCCTGCTCCCCGCTGCCTGGCAAACAGGTGACTGCCTGTCTCGGAGCTTTGCACTTGGGGAATCACTGTTTGCAGCCACCTGTCACCTTGTCCCCTCTGATGCATCTGATGCACAGGTCAGAGACTCCCCGCCACCCCTGGGGCTCCGGAAAGCTCGGCAGGAGAGGAGTCTACATGGGTCATGTTCTCCGGAGAAGCAAAGCAAGTGAGCGGACAGACACCAGCAGCCCAGCTGGTCACTGTGCAAACACCAGCAGGACGGGCTGCACAAACACGGGATCAGCTTGAGCGAGCACAAGATGCAGATGAGGCAGGCTGCCCCAGGCTGCAGCCAGCCGGCCCTGCTGCCTGTCCGCGGCCCCACAAATGGAAGCGAAGGGGCTCGCTCAAAACAGCAGTGACCGTGCAGCGCAGTGGCCTGGTTGTGTGTCACCATTGCCAAGTGTGACGGGCCATGCACCGTCGTAGGAGCTGGAACGGAATCCAGGGCCTCACAAATCCCCGAGGCAGGAAGGTCCCCACCTCAGCCACATGCCAGCCCAGGACTACTCTTTAAATGGACCGTGTGGCTTTGTTTACACCAGCACTGACCCAAGCACGTGAGGAATGGGCATCCTTCTGAAACAGAGCCACTAGGTTACAGGGAATCACACTGTAATCCTCTAGCCCTTGAGCCTTCCACTGGCTGGACAAGGCCCACCGTGCCAGACGGGTCGTTTGCTTTCCTTGCAGTCAGGTGACTGTCAGTGAGAACACAGCTGTAGACACCTTCCCAGGCACTGCCAGGTGTGGGTCTGAGCGGACCACTGGGCACACAGCCTGGCCGAGGAGACACATGGAACTGGCCAGCGCAGGACCCAGGAGAGGAGGGATCCTTCCAGGGCGTGGCCAGCTCTGCCACTGGGTCTGCCCAAAGCCCAGCACCTTGCCTGCGTCCTCCTGGGCACCCCGTACTCACGCCCTGCACATCCTGCTTCCCAGCTGCAGACCCTTGGCCTCAGACTCCAGCCTCCGGTGCTGTCCCCCTGTCCCATCTGCAGCCCTGGTGACAGCAGCCCTGGGACACCAACCTCACCCCTGTCAGTAGCCCTCCTGACTCACCCACAGCAGCCAGGGAATCCTGTGAATCCCTGAGTCAGATCACCCCGGCTCTGCTGCACCCTCTGCCTGGCACATGCAGAGCCAAAGCCACGGTGCAGGCTGCTCACCTGCTCCAGCTACAGGGGACACCTGAGGTCCCTCAAAGGCACCCCCCTGCTCCATCTGTCCACCTAGTGTGCTTGCCCCCTGCAGCCCCACATGGCTCCCACTCACCCCTGCTTCAGGTTTTAAGTGAATCCAGAGCTGGGGAGCAGTTTCATGTCACCATGGCGCTGGTGAGCAGCCATTCAGACCCACGACAGGCCACGTTACGGTTTGCGTTTAGATCTGTGGTCCAAGTGGTGGGCCGCTGACCATTGAGCCGCCGCCCCATTGCCAGGCACATCCAGGGACCTGGAGTTGTGACACAGGGCACAGGGTCCAGTCCTGCAGGAGTGGACAGAAGGTGGCCATGGCCGTGTCCACCAATACAACAAGAACTTCCTAAATGAGGTTGTAATGCATGAAGGTGGAACCAGAGGTCCCCAGGCTGGGTACGAGAATAAACTCCAGAAATCTTAGCGGCTGAAGTTTGTCGTGGGGTCCTCCAAAGTCACAGCATATTCACTGTCCCTTGCAGTGGTCACTGTCCCTGTGTGGCAACCAGGCACCTGAAATGTCATTAGTCCCTCTCTAGAGATGCTGTAAGCACAAGTAAAATAGACCCTGGACTCCAAAACCTGGCACAAAAAAAGAGAGAGAATGGAAGAGCCCACTGGTAATTTTCACATCGATTGAATGTTACATGTTGGAATGATAATTGGGTTAAATCAAACATGCTATGAAAATTCATTTTGCCTGCTTTTTGCTTTTGAATGGTTATGAGAGAGTTTTAAATTTCATGCATGGCTTGAATTCTCTTCCTGCCCTATGGGATGCCCTAGAGTCTCACCCTGAGGCCAGGCAGGGGCAAGAGCCTAAATTTGGGGATCAGAAAATAAATACCAGAAAAGAAGACCACGGGAACCGTGGGAGAGAGGCAGAAAGAAGATAGTTTTTTGGGGTTTTTTTCTTAGTAAATTTTATTTTATTTTATGTTTTTGGTACTGGGGATCAGATTCATGACCTTGCACTTGCTAAGCAGGCGCTTATGCCACTGAGCTAAATCCCCAGCCTCTTAGTAAATTTTAAAAAGAAGCCAAGCACAGTGATAAAAGTCTGTAACTCTGGGAGGCTGAGGCAGGAGGATCACAAGTTCAAGCCAACCTTGGCAAGTTAACAATTGATCAAGATTCTGTCTCAGAAGAAAAAAAATAAAATAAAAAATTTTATTTTTTATTAAAAAAATAAAATAAAATAAAATGAGCAGCTCTGGTCTACATACAACGGAGTAGAAAGGCCCCGAGAGGGAAATCACCAGCACACAAGCGCTCCTCCGGGAGCCGGCATTCTGTTTCCCTCCATGGGTGTTCTGTCTTTCTTCAAAGCCTCCCACATCACGAAGCTATCGATCTCCTAGTTAGAAAAGCAAATAAATTCTCTTAAGGCTCAAGGAGGCCAGGAAAACTGTGGATTGGAGAAGGACACAAAGAAAGCCGGGATTCCGGTCTACCAGGGTCCCCCAGGCCCCAGCATAGGCTTCTGGGATGGAATCTCGGGGTCGGTGGCCCCAGGCCCTGTGCCTTTCTGTCCCTGGCCCCAGGCCACGTGCCGTTGGTCTCCTACGTGCATGGCCTTTCCAGGTCCCTGGGTCAGCAGCCAGCTCTCTTGGTCAGTGAAGCAGTCCACAAGGGCTGCTGGGGTCAGCTGAGCCTGGAGCCTCCCAGCCAGACGAGGCCAGGGGAGCCACACCCCTCAGGGCCTGATCACCTGCTGCTCCGTCCTTTCTGGCATCTCTGATCTCTCTCACCTCCCCTTGGCAGGGATGCCTCTGGATCATCATGTCCTGCCTTGAGGTCTGTTACGGATTAAAAACTGGTGATCAGCTTAACACCAGCTGAATTAAATCAGCATGGTGCTGAGTGTAGATGGCCCCCTGAGGAAAGCTGCCAGCATAAATAGAGACATGGAGAAGAAGAGTGAGGCATTGTGAGTTTTCCTGTGTGGTTTGGAGCCATGCGTTCTCCTGGAGGAGCTCATCATGCTGGCTTCCCTGATATGAGTTCAGCCATTCCCACTGGAGGAGCTCGGGACCTTGTTGCTGAGCGAAGCTTGGGCTCACTTTGGGGGAGCTCTGCTCCTTGCATTGAGCATCGCTTCCTGGCTCCGGAGGGGAAGATATGGGCCTTCCCAGCACAGATCCATAAAACAGACTGCTGTGAGTCCTTCTCATGAGCTCTAGACCTCCGGATGGACTCCTGGCCGGCATTGCGTTGGGCTCTGGGTCTTCAGCTGGACTCATGCTGGGCATTGCTGGGGGATCGAGGCTCTTGGCTGAATACTCTGGGTCTCTCATGTTGTGGACAGTCTCATAGCAGCAGGAAAGAACAGCATGACCAGTCAGCATGCAGGCGTCTGGGCTGGCCTCCCAGAGACGGAGGCTCGGGGACGCCCCTTTGGAAGGAACCCCCGGAGACGAGGTCCAGATGGTACCATATTCAACATGCATCACTTTCAAACTTGTCACAACTTGCCAGATGAATTACAAAATAAAGCACCGAAGGACAGACTAATGAGGGATTCATTTGGAATGTAAAACAAACAGGTCGCTCTCTGGTGAGCAGGCAGAATAAATGGCATTTGGATGGCATTTGGGGATTAAATTAAATAGTAATGAACCCACGGATAATGGACCCGGGGACGGCTGGGAAGGCTCGCTTCTCCCCTGAGCTCAGGCCTCAGAGGTCCAGCCGCTGGCAGCTGTCCTGAGTCGGAGCCTCGGTGCAGGCTCTGTGGTTAAAGCCAAGCAACTGGTCCACCGGGCACCCCAGTTGCCCAGGCTGGAGCGGAGGGTCGACCGTGGACCAGGCCATGGTCCGGCAGTGTCCCTTCATGACAATCTGACTCCATCCTCTCATTTTGCGTGTTGGGTAGCTGAGACCCAGGAAGGCCAAGAGACTTTACCCAAGGTATCAGCACCTGGACTGGGACCGGGTCTTCTGACCCCAGAACAAAGACTGTCTCCTACCCCTCGCCCCTGGGGTGGTCTCTGGAGATGATCCTCAAGAACCTGCCTCCTGACACCCACACACTCTCGTGGTCCCCTTCCCTTGTCGAGGTTCTCCGTGACTTGATGCTGACCGACAGAATGTACCAGAAATGGTGCCAGCTGCCGATCCAGGCCAGGTCACAGAAACCTGGCATCTTGGACATAGGCATCCCGGCTCATGCCCTGGGGACAGTGGCCTCCCTGGAAAAGCCTAAGCATCCTTTGTGCCATGCAGAAGCCCAGGGCAGCCATGCAGGAGGCTGCGGGGAGGGATGGCCAGCCGGGTAGCCCCCGCTGTCCTCTATCTCAGATGAAGGGCCAGGTATTCGTAGGAGGAAATTTTCCTGGGCACCGTGGCAGGTGAATCTTTTGTCCTGGCCAAGAGAGACACCCCCGCTGAGCCCACATCGGTGTGAGAATTCATAGTAGGTTGTTTTTGTGAGTGGGGAACCCTTGGGTGCTGAGTGGGGAGCCCTTGGGTGCTGAGCGGGGAACTCTTGGGTGGTCTACCTCACAGCAGTCAGTGATCAGAACACAAGTGGCTTTCAAAGACAGGACTGGTGTTGGGCAGGTATTGCAGGGCTGCCAGGCTTTCTAGGGCCTTGCTTCCAAATTCAGTGTGAGTTAAACCTGAACTCGGTCCCTGGGTGAGGACCACCGCTCCCAGGTCCAAGGGAACGTGGTGTGTTAGGAGGCCTGGAGAAATCAACCCTTCGGGATCCATCTACTCAACAAATCCAAAGTGAGTTCTACATGAGCACAGTTAAGACACAATTCTGAGAAAACCAGATGCTGATTTCAATCCCTGACCCCCGATCCCTGAGGCAGAAACACAGCCAGCCAGGCATCTCCCCGAGGGTCAGTGACACAGAGCTGAGCACAGGACAGGCCCTCCCACACCCTGCTCAGCCCTGAGCGCCTGGACGGAGGTTGCCCCATGAGGACCCCTGTGCCTCACCCGAGGCCTTTGGGGGGTGACGAGCTTTAACAGAATATTTATAAAGTACTCACGGCAAGTGGTTCCTCGGTAGGGCCATCTGCTGTTTTTACACGTATTTTTAGCATCCTCACTAATAAAAGCAGAGAGGTTTTAAAGCCTTCTTCTGTTTCCAAATCAATGGAGAATCTGGGGGCCATTTCTCACTGCCTGTTTTGAGACCTGTCTACAACTGGATGCTTCCCTCAGCCCCAAAACTTAATGACTCTGACCTCCAACCCCCTCCTCTCTGATGCCGGCTTCCTGGCTCCATCCTTGGTTTAAGGAGCAGACCATGGCTGAATGAGCTCAGGGAAGCCTGGGAGTCCACGGACCAAAGGGGAGGAGGTTTCAATTCAAGCCAAGAAAGGCTGGGCACCCCATATCCCCAGCCCTTCTGGCTTCTGAGCACCCACCTCTCTTCCCCCTCCCAAATGCACACAAAAAGTTGCTTGCTTTTAAAGATATAATAGCTCCCTTATCCACAGGTGACACATTCCAACCTCCCCACGAGACACCTGAGCTTCACCCCTACACTATGAATATCTGTGATAATAATAGCCCGGGCCAGGTCCCTTTCCAGTGAAGCTGCTCTTTTTGGAGCGCACTATTGTCTCAATAAAATTTGTTTGCTTTGCTGTTCTGTATGGGTGTGACTTGTCCAATTCTCTAATTGTGACACACAAGAACCTGGACCCTCGGGACCCACAAGCACCCTGACAATCTACACTGCGGTAACACTCCTGCTTCAGCCTCCCAAGTAGCTGGGATTATATGTGTGCTCCCACAAGCCCAGCACACGCGGAGCTGTGTAATGAAATCACGGTTTCCATCAAAATGTCTTTGGACGAGCTGTGTCATGTTGGCTTTCTTGCAAATCCCCACTCCAGCCTGGCTAAGTATATGCTAAGCAGCCATCTCTGCTTCTTTCTGAGGGCAAGGCGAGCTCCTGTCAGTTTTTAAAAGTGGGCATGGCTCAAGAGAGCACCCTGAGTGGAAGGGCGGGGTGTCCAGGGCACACACCTCTCTCACGCTGATTTTGCAGCAGCGAGCTTCGAACACCTAAGAACTCCCACTGACCTTGATCCTGACACAGCTTCCAGGACTTCCAGGGATGGAAACTAACGCAGGCTGAAACATGGGACTGCAGGACCTCAAACGTCTCGCAGGATGAGCCCGAGGAGCTGCTTCCCAGGCTGTGCCCCAAGGGCTGGGGCGCTGCTTTTGCTTCTGCCTCTGCAGGGAGCAAGCCGGGACCCCGGAGGGCTGTCCTCGGTGCAGAGGAAACTTCAGGAAGCGAAGGACTCAGGAAATGAAAGACAATATAAATGCGGAAACTGGCAAGACGCGGTCACTTGTGGACTGCGGGCCCTGCAGGAAGGGACGGTCCAAGCTGGGTGTCAGAAGATCCAGTGATCGCTCTGTGAAAGAACAGACTCGGTGCCAGGGCAAAAGCCTGGCCAGTGTACCCAGAGGTCAGTTCATGGTGCATAACTCAACCTCAAAGGCTGAGCAGCCCCAGCACACAGTGGCAGGGCTCAGGGACGGGCCAGTCACTGTGGGAGCCATGCCGAGGCAGGTAAAGGATGATGCACTTGGTGGTGGCCATCATGGCATGCCTGTGGCACCCCGGAGAGTGGAGATCTCTGCCCTGGGGGGTGCCGGGGCCTTCACCTCAAGCCAACATGACCAGGAGGTAGCCGGGGCCGAGGCTGCCAACTAGATTCTGAGCGTCTGTAAAGTCACATTGACTGAGGTATTGATTCCCACGATGAATTTCTCCTGCCTTCATCGAAGAGAAACATCTCTATAACCCCCACACACCCCATTCTTAGCCTGCTATGTACGAAGGCCTCGGGGTGAGGGCAGGGTCTCTGACAATGAAAACGAGGGTTTCTGGGGTGATTCCTGTGGTCCCCATAGACGGCTGCCTGCTTCTGTTTCTCTTCCCCTTCACCGGCTTCCCTCTGCCTTGATTGCCCACGAAAACTCACGAGGAACCACTGGTGGATCCCGTGTCTGAGCACACAGCGCTCCCGAGACCCCAGTGTCAGGCAACAGGTCTGAGCCTGAGTCCTGTGGCTGCACGGTCACTTAAGGGACATAAATACTTCAGGATGAAAATTGGATGCCACGTTGAATGTACAAGTTTGCATATTAAATTTAATTTTAAACAAGTGCTATGTAACTGTCATAAAGTAATTCCTAATCAGGCACTCTAAGAGATTAACCACAATGTCTATTAATAAAATGGAACGATTTAACAATATACTGTGACAAAATTGCCAGCATCACTGTTTGTTATGGCTTGTATCTAGACGTCCCCCAAAGCCTCGGGGGTCATAGGGGAGCGGTTTTTGAAGGATTGGGGTGTGTGAGTGTGGATTAGGGGTGTGATGCTGGGATTAGGGGTGTGATGCTGGGATTAGGGGTGTGATGCTGGGATTGGGGGTGTGAATATGAAGCCCCACCCTGGGTGTGGCCTGGATGGGACAGAAGAAGGCCGCCCTGCTGCTCCTGAGCCTGGGCCTACCGCTGCTCCCGCCTCCCGCCTCCCACCCGCCTGCCATGGACTGTCTCTCCTCTGCGATGTCCCTCTGTCCGGCCACCTTGCCTTGGAGCCGGCTGATGGTGGACTGAAACCTCTATAAAGTATGAGCTAAACAAACCCGTCCTCCCTTAACTTGTAGGTGTTTTCTCCCAGTAACAACAACCAAAACTAAATAAATAAATAGACACTATTCCAGGGCTTTGGGGCCAACATTAAGTAAAATAAAGGTCACCTGAGTGGGTGCCCCTGTGAGCCAGCCACCTTGTAAACAAGGGGAACTTGGGGAGGAGGGGATTTTTAATCTAACTATGACAACTGTGCTTTCCGCTGTCCCCCAGAGGCAAAGTGGCGGGACTGGTCACCTGCTCCCTTTCCACCTCTGGAGGACCAGGCTCTCCCCTAAGGACGATCTCACCTGTCTTCCCAGGGGGGCTGTGGGCATCACTGCCCTCCCTGACTGGGAAAGAGTGCTGGGAACCGAGACCTCCCAGAGTGTGAATATGAAGCCCCACCCTGGGTGTGGCCTGGATGGGACAGAAGAAGGCCGCCCTGCTGCTCCTGAGCCTGGTCGGGCTATGACCTCCCTGCCTCCCAGGGAAGGGGCTGAGTCTCTCGGGTCTGAGAAGCCAAGAGGGAGGTGCAGGTGGAGAACGGGACCCTGAGGGGCTCCCCGGCCCCCCATGAATGTCCGATATCCCACCTGACTTCCTGCCCAGCACTGGCATGCAGGGTACGCCTCCCTCCTCTGCTGTGGCTCTCGGGCAGGGCTTGTGCACGGGACAGGTATTTCCAGCACCCAGGGGGAGGGAGGCAGCCCCTGGCTCTGGGCCCCGCCTTGCTGCCCGGGCGGCAGGAGAGGCCATGCCCAGCAGGGCCCTATCAGAGCGGCCACATCCTGAGGTGGCTGAAGAAGAGGCAGCAGCCAGAGCCCCAGGGAGTGGCCAGGCCAGGTGTGTGGACACAGCCAGCAGTGCGGTCAGCCAGGTGAGGGTTCGAGTCCCTCCTCTGCCTCTTCCTGCCCGGGGACCTTAGTGACTCCCTCGGCCTCTCTGAGCTGGTTTCCAGCTCTGCTCTGCCGAGGGATTGGGGGCCACCTTCCTACTGCTCCCCAGGCTTGGGAAACAGGGGGACCCTCCTCAGGAAGCCAGAGCCTCGGCCCTCAGCCCTTCCCCCACGGTATCACGTCTCCTGTCCCTTCCGGGCCAGACCAGCCACCCCAGCCAGCATGGGCTGAGGGCACATGAGGGCCACCCCGCCAGCGCCCCACTGAGACACCAGGACAGCAGTGCGATGATTTCCCCCCATTGCTGGGGAAGGGGGCGCCAGTGCGGGGCTTGGGGATTGGAAGCCTGAGTCCTCGGGTCTGTTCCCTCCCAGAAATCAGCATCGTTAAACTGGGGTCACTGCTCCTGCTGTCCCCACTCCCACAGGGAACATCTTGGAGCTGAAGGAGTGCAATCTAAGTGAAAGCTTTCTGGGGTGGACGCCCAGAGCCGGGAAAACCAGAGCCTCCCCTGAGGAGGGATCAGAGCTCCCCAGCATCGAGCTGCACACGGACCGCATCGCTACCAAGGCCCCCCGGGCCCCACCACGCCCTCCTCCACGGCCGTGGAGGTGGCTTTCCTCTTCCCTAACAGAGCCTTGACCGCTCTCCCCAGGGGGCACTGGCACACGAAGTTCCCAGGAAGGAAACTGAGTCTCCTGCTAGCAGATTTCCAAGCCTCCCCGTGGAGCCCCGGCAGGGAGGGGGGAGCTGCACAGGGGTGGAGCTGGGAGACCCTGGTCCCCCACCTGTGCGTCTGTCCCTCTCTCCTGCCCTGATGGCGCAGGTTCCTCCTCCTATCCCTTCCAGCAGGACCCTGACCCCGTCCTCCAAGCATGGTGAGCCATCTGAGCTGGCCTCGGGGCCTCTGTACATGCCGACCTTCCACCTGCCTGCTGGTCCCCAGAACAACCTCACCCCATCCGCTCACCTCTGTACTCAGGCGGCCTCTGCTGGGAGCGGTCCTGAACTGGCTGTGTCGGTGCACACCTGCAATCCCAGCACTGGAAGCTGAGGCAGGAGGATCATCACAAATTCACACAGTGAGCCCAAGGCCAGCCCAAACTGCACAGTGAGACCCTGTCTCAAAAAGACAAGGAAGGAAGGAAGAAGAAAAGAAAGAAACAAAGAAAGTGTCCTCGGCAGCCTCTCTTGCTCCATTTCCTGTCTCCCTTACTCCTCATCTGTTCAGTTCTGGGCCACGTCACCCTCTGTGGTCCAAACTGCAGGAACTCGTTATGTCTGCATTCACTGGGTGATGGGAAAGGGTCACCAGGTAGGGACCTGGGGCAAAGGAAACCACACCTGGGGAGTGTGAGTGGCCTGTGGCTGTGCCCTGTGCTCCTGAGGGCCTGGGGCATCCTCCTGGAGACACCCACTATGCAGGAGCCTGAGAGTTTGAACCTGATGGTTTCAGGGTTCCAGGTGAGAAGCAGCTAAGCTCCGTGGGTACAGCGTGAAGGGAAAGAAGATATAAATTATCCCAAGAGGCAGCTGGGAGCCACAGCAGGTCCTGGGCAGGAGGCAGGGAAACGGAGAAGGGTCTAATGGCCAGTGCCAGGTGGACGCTGCCCTAACGGTCCTCACCACTTTCTGGAGTCCTCTCTCGTGAGTGTCTTTAGCAGCTATGGTCAAAAACCAGTGTTGCCACTGAGTGCCATCCGATAGAAGGGCAGGGGTAAACAGAGTGTCCCTGTCTACCTCAGTCACCAGATCTGGCACCGTGCACCTTCTGTCCCTGCCTCCAAGTCAAAATGACCACAGAAGGTAAACATTCGGGATCAAGTCTGGACATGGAGGCAGGCAGAACCACACGACCAAAGACATTCGTGAAAGAGGACTTCAAACCCCTTCAGAGCTGGGTGTGGTGGTGCATGCTTGTAATCCCAACACTCAGGAGCTGAGGCAGGAGGATCGCTTGAGTTCGAGGCCAGGCTGAATTACAGAGCAAGACTCTGTCTCAAAACAAAACAAAACAAAGCTGCTTCTTGGCGAAAACCAGGGAAGGCCTGCCCTCTCTCCCACCCTATCTCCCCCTGAGACCCCAGACAGACGCCTTCCCTCCCTGAGCCTGGCTTTTGCTGTGACCCTCGAGTTGTCAGGAGAAGTGTGGAGAAGGAAAAGGCTTTGCCCGGCTGGATTTCTGCACCCCGCAGCAGGACACGAGTTTGCAGCAGATTCCCAGACCCCCAGGAGCTTTTCCTAATGGGGCGATGGCCGCCAGCCCTGCAGAGGGACCTCGGTGACCAAGCCTGGGGCAGGCGGCTCCTTCCCCTCTGCAGGGTCACCGAGGAGACCAAAGGTGTCAGAAGGGCTCTGCCTGCCCTGGGCAAACCCAGGACAGCCACAGCCCTGCACTGGGGCACGGGGTGCCGGTGCCCACGGTGGTTTAAAGGGTTTTTCTAACTTTGCTCTCGGAATTGCCTGGCTCCCGGGCAGCGAGCTAATTGCAAATTGGCTGCAGCTGCTCCTGGGTGCCCCTTGCCTGCTACAGAATTCTCACCCAGTGAGAAAGCGTGGCTGACAAATTGCTTCTGCGTGGAATGACACATTTATGAATACCAAATGTAGTAATTAATGCCGTTGACCTAACGTTCCATTTTTGTAGACATTTAACATTTATTAATTTCAATTTTGCAGTTTTCTTTTCCCATTTGGTGGCCAATAAATATTTTAAGGCCTTTGAATATTACTGCAGGATCCTTAAAAGCTCCGACACCCCAAGTCCTACCGCGACCTTGAAGAAGAGGTGGAAGCTGTCTGGGCCTCAGTTTCTCCATCTTGCTCTCCAGCCCTGGTTTGAACCTACAGGGTTGACCTCACCCCAGCAGGGACCTTGAAACCCACACAGCTCAGGCCAAGGCCAAGGGGCTTCTGGTCACGTCCACGCCAAGAGGGGGCCCCCAAAGACCCCTGCACCCCTGAAGAACAAAGCAGCAAAAACCTTTGCGTGGCCAGCGGGTGGCGTCTCACCCGAGAGGGTGGGGCGCATACTGCACCTGCCACAGCCATGACCTGGCTTTCCCAGCTCAGCGGGGACAAAGGGACAAGAGCCAAGGAGAAGGGAGCCACGCTTCCGGGACAGGGCTCAGGGGGGCCTGAGGGTGTGGTCAGGCCCAGAAAGCGGGTGAGTGGCGGTGCGCTCTGGGGCAGCCTGGGGAGCCCCCGGCACAGGGCGCTGGCACGGCACAGGGCACTGGCACCGGGGAACCAAAGGGCCCCGCGCAGCCCCACCATCACCTCCGAGGATCTGCAGGCAGAGGTGACTCTGTTGCCACCCTCCTCGGCTGGGCAGACCTGGAGGGCACAGTGAGCAGCTGCTGGGTTCAAACCCCAGGACCAGAGAGACAGAGAGACAACAGACTGCATCAGGACGTAGGAGACACAGGAACAACCACGGTGCTCCAGACACCAAAAACACGCGCAGGAGCGAAGGTGGGGGGCGTGGATGGGAGGGAATACAGCCCGGATAGACCCATCCTAGGCGGAAACACCTTAAATCAGAAATGCACCCACAACATCAAACCCATCTCTCACCCAGCTTAGCCCCAAACATTTCCTTAAACATTTATATCAGTTGGGCAGAAAAACACCGCCACCAAGCCCGTGGTATAATGAAATGTCAGACATTGCTTGTAACTCTGAACACCTGGATAAAAAATAATAAAAATAAAAAGCCAGAGCACAGAAGAGGCATCGCTGGTGATGTGACCTGGCATTCGTGGGACCTGCTCCTGCCACGACCTAGAAGGAGAGAGAGGGTATGATTACCTGAGGTTGAAAATGCTCCCCCGGCTGTCACAGATGTGCGGAAGGGGACCAGATCTCGGAAGTGCTGGAGCCAGCTGCTGCCAGGGGTGGGGCTCGGTCAGAAGTGGGTCCCTGAGGGTGTGACCTGGAACCTCTATGCCACTCAGGCTGAGCTTGAACTCACTATGTGGCCCATGCTGGTCTCGAACTTGCAGCAATCCTCCTGCCTCAGCCTCCTGAATGCTGGGACTACAGACGTGGAAGAGCGTATCCTAGTCCCTGGCTCCACCTCTCTCTGTCTCTCTCTGTCTCTCTGTCTCTCTCTGTCTCTCTCTGTCTCTCTCTCTGTCTCTCTCTCTCTCTCTCTCTCTCTCTCTCTCTCTCTCTCTCTCTCTCTCTCTGACTGCCACGGGTTGAGCACCTTTTCCTCCACCAAGTCCCTCTGCCTCCCCGTTTCTGCCTTGGAGCTGGCCAGCTGTGGGCTAAAACCATGAGCCAAAATAATCCTCTGCTCCTTCAGGCAGTGGCCGCTGGGAATTTGGTCCTCGCAGCAAGCCAGGATCCAGCCACATTTCCCTGGCCCAGGGGAAGAGTCACACTCAGAGTTCAAAATTCAAGCTGTAGTTTCCAGGGAATGTGTATCACTTGCAAACCACAGTAAAGTCCAAAACTCGTGAGCCAAGTTATCAAAAGGCAGGGGCCGTGGGTACCGCAGGTGGCACAGAGCTGAGCCCCAGAGAAGCTCTCCTGGCCTGCAGGGGACAGAACAGAAGAGAGCAAAGGACCAGTGACAACACAGATTGTTAGGACTTGAATTTACATAAATGTGTGTTCTCAAAGAAAGCAGGACAGGCGGGCTGAAGCCATAAAAGGGTAAAATTTTAAAAATTTTTTAAAACACCAACATTGAATTAAGAAGCTACCTGCAGGCCAGGGGCACACCTCAATCGCCCAGCTCCTATCTGGCAAGTTCAAGGTCCTGTGTTCGATTCCTGGTACCCATACACACACAAAAGCTACCTGCCTCTGACGGAGCCCAGAGCGTTCCAGATAAATATTCAATAAAAATAAATTGAAACTTTAGCATCAAAACACAAAATATGAGCCAACAGGGAGAACTTGAACGCTGAGTAAATCTTGGTGATCTTCAGGGAATTTATTTGTTACATTGGCTAAAAGCAGGGCAGTTACGGTTTAGAGAAGAGTGATATCTTTTAGAGATCATGCTAAAATATCTCCCGGTTAAGTGACGAGACGTCTGTTTTGCTCCACAACAGTGCGGTGGGGGAGCGTGCCAGGCTATAAATAAAGCCGGATTGATTGGCCTGAGTTAAGAATTGTCAGTGCTGCTTGATGGAGAGAGCTGATTCATTATTACATTGTCTTCTCTATTGAGTCTCTTTGAAAGTTTTCCATAATAAAAAATGAAAAGCAAAATAGGGTTTGGACGAGGATTTCTGGGCTGGAGTGTCAGCCTTTGGAAACTTCCCAAGGCAGGGCCGGTTGGACCGGCATGGCCATGGCAGGAGAGGAGGCCAAGGAGGTTGGAGGCCAGGGCGGCTGAAGACGTCCAGGGCGCTGGGCCCGGGACGGGATGAGGCCGGCGTTTATGCCGATGGCCCTCAGAGCCCTCGGAGAGCTGGGGGCCAGCACAGGTTCGGACCCGATCCTGCTGTTAAAAGATGACACCTTGAGACTATAATTCACAACAAAGATCAGACACACAAGCTTCAGTGTCGCCTGGCTTCTCTTACATGAGACGTGCAAACTGCAAATGATTGCAGGGAAAAATACAAGATCACAGGAAAAGGGGAGAGAGGTCTTTTGCAAATGAGAAGAGAGATGGAGGTGGGGGAAAGAAGGAGGGAAAAGGGTTTTAAAAGAATTACAATGCATTATGCGTGTGCATCAGCTTTCCACAGTGAATGTCATCTTTATGTACAGCAAACATGGACCAATGAAAATAAACTTCTAAAAAATATCCCAACTGGTCCATTACTATAACAAAATACCTGAGGCTGCTCATGAGAAACGGATGGATGGTCAGCTAGGACACCAGAGAGGCTGACAGCCCGTGACACAGCCTTCGCCCCATCCAAGGGCCGGCTCCCCTGACACACACAGCTTTCTCCACAGTGCAGGGGCAGCATGGGAAACCTAGTTTGGGGCCACCAAGAGCCACCCCCAGCTCATGACTAGGAGACTAAGTCTTGTCCCTGATCCCTCCGCCTTGATGCCACGCTCCTGCCATCATGAGCTAAGCTGTGCTCCACCAGACGCCTGCACCATGCAGATGCTGCCTTGGGGCCAGCTGACCACGGACGGAGCTCCTGGCATCCCCGAGCCAAGTTAAACCTCATCCTTACATTCCAGGTGTTGGCCCTGTGTCTCCTCGGTGAAAAAGCTGGCTAGACACAGAAGAATGGAAATCCCAGGGAGAAGTCCGCTTGGCCCAGCCCGGATCTCAGGGCCTTTTATGCAAGCATTGGGGTACAGGGCGACGAGATCCCCAAGGCCAAAGGAATGGCAAGGAGGGGGTACCCCGAAGAAGAGGTCTCTAAATAGAGAAGGGACGAGGACAGGGGTGGGTACAGACCACACGGATATGCCCGGCTTCCCAGACGGCTGGGTGTGTGCTCACAGAGGAGGGGCAGGAAAGAGGGAGACCCTTGTGTGGGGGGGGACACACACAGCTGCCACGTGGCAGCCACCCCATTTGTGTGGGGTCCGGGCCACTCCAACCCAGTAGCCCTTGCCACCAGGCTTTTAAAGTCAATCAAACAATACAAGCCTCAGGTTGTTTCTTTACTTCAGTTGTTACCGTCTCGGCCTGTGTTCCTCCGAATCAGCTGGTTGCTTGGGGGTGGAGGGTTCTTCCCTGCTAGTCCGAGCGCCCTGGCTCACAGGGGTGGGGTGTTGGGTATCTGGCCTCCCTCCTGCTTCTCCCCGCCAGTGTGGCCACACTGGGCCACAGGAGGCTGTGTAGCTTCCTTCCTGGTTCTCCCTGGCTGGCAGGACCACTATTGTATAAGACAATAAAACAAACTTTAAAGAAATGAAGATATAGCTCAGTAAGAAGACCCTGGGTTCAACTCCCAGTATAAATAAACAAACTGGGTCTGAGCTGACCTGTTCATACCCTTCCTACAGTCATAGGCATCAGCTCTGAAGTGGCATCTCAGGGCCAATGACTTCTGCTAGGATTCTGGGGACCCAGACACCTCTGTTCTATTGGACTAGAAAGTGTGGCTGGAACTGTGCAGCCCTTTTGTCACCATGAGGGAAACTATCCACCCATCAACATTAATATCAGGAGCACAACACAGTAGAAAAATGGATAAATAATTAGGGCCTCACTGGCACTCATGAGCTGCTGAGTCAAACAGCCCTAGAGGCTGACTTACCGCCAGACTCAGAGCTGCGTGCTGATAAATCCGCTCCACGGTGAAGCCACTTTGAGCTGAGTTTTCCTGTTACATTTCTGCGGGGACAGGAGACAAGCTGAGAGAAATGAAGAGCAGCTCTCATCCTCTCCCCCGAGGCAGCTGCTACCAAAAGACCCAGTGGCTGAGGCGCCAGGCTTTCCAGAGAACAGGGTAGAAAGCTGCGCAGGCACAAAGAGACAGAGACTGATGTAAGGAATCACTGTGCCCAAAACTGGCAGCTTTCAACCTTCATCACATGCAAAACAGTCTTGCAGGAAAATCCATAATGTTACGTAGCCCCATATCTGAGCACCCCGCCCAGCCAGGCTGGCACATAAATTTCATGAGGACAAAGAGACAGAGGTCGGAGAGGTCCAGAGAGGCCGGGGGTCTGCCCAGGGTCACACAGCCCCCTGGCTCAGGCTGTGAATTCTGGGGACACTGAGGGATAGAGGAGACCAGCTAGACGAGGGTGGGGAATGCACATCATCCATGCATCTGTCCCCAGCCTGCAAAAGATCCGGGCCCCCGCCCCCTTCCTGTGGCCTCGGCTGCGTCCCTCCAGAAGGACCTCAGGCAGTGATGAGCCCTGGTCCCCCAGGCTGGCCACCAGCTCGGTGTGCCCTGCCCCCCACCCGGCCCAAATGCCCACACCTGGCTCGCGCTGCCCGGCCCACGCAGGGGCTGCTTTGAATGGCGTACATTTTTATTTTAACAGCCACGTACTCATGTTTACGCTGCTTTGAATTTATGGCTAGGGATGCTGGTCCCCACGTACGGCTAGATATAAAGTTTCCCTTTGAACTAAATTGCAGGGGGTTTCGTTTGGTTGGTTTTTGGTGATTCAATGGAAATAAAAATAGTAAATAATAGAGCAGGCAGCGGTCGGGTACGGCACAGACAGGAATGAAGTGAGAGGTTTGGAAGCACTCACCAAACGCTCTCCCTCCGCCAGGTCAGCCCAGCTCCACTGCACCTGCAGTCAGCAGAGGTGAAGCACCTCGAACTCCTGTCTGAGCTGGGTGGGCTTGCTTTCTCTCTTTCTCTATTTTGGTTTTTTGAGACATGGTCTCACTATGTAATCCAGGCTGGTCTTGAACTCACACGTACCCCAAACTGGCCTTGAACTTGCAGCAATCCTCCTGCCTCAGCCTCCTGGGTGCTGGGATCACAGGCGTGCACCACTGTGCTCACTTCGTTTTTATTTTTTAGTGCATGTTTGTAATGCAAAAGCACGTTGCCTGCCTTAGGAGCTGGCACACACAAACAGCGTATCTTGATTGTTAGTCCTCACCCCTTCCCCCTCCTCCTAATTCCCTTCCCTTTCTATAAAAATCCGCCTTCTTGTTTCCAACCATCTCTTCGTCATTTCATTCTTTCAATTATATTTCATATGAGAAATGCTACAGCGTTTAATTTTCCCTTAACGGTATGGCCTAAGGTCCATCCATTTTCCTATAAATCACATGACTCCACTCTTTTTGTGCCTGAATAATATTCCACTGCGTGTATAGACCACAATTTCTTCGTCTGTTGATGGGCAGCTAGGCCGTTTCCCGGGCTTAGCTATTGTGAATGGTGCCGCTGGAGACCCAATATCTTGTAGCATGATGTCTTTAAAGACTTCAGTCGCTGGGGCTGCAGATTTAGCTCAGTGGCATAAGTGCCTGCCTGGCAAGCATGAGGTCATGAGTTCGATCCCTGGTACAAAACAAAACAAAAAAAAGATTTCAGGAAGATACCAAGGAGAGGTAAACCAGCACCTCCAACCTGAGCTTCCTGAGCAGCCTCCATGCTGAACGCCATGGCGACTGTCCCCAGTGGTGACATGGAAGGCTCCTTCTCCCCAGATCCTGGCGGGGACAGACATTCTACCTGAGGCAAGCAGGAATCTCAGAGCTGCTTAGAACCGCATTTCCCGCCCGGCTCGAGATGGCGATCACACCTCCAGGTATTCGTGTGTCATTGGGACTTCTCTTGAGAAACATCTCTTGGGCTTATTTGCTCATTTTTGACTGGCTCACTCGTCTCGGGGGCTTGCCTTGAGGGGTCTTTATATATTCCAGAGGTTCGTGCTCCAGCGGAAGGATGCCGTCCACAGTTTCCCTCCCGCTGTGGTCTCTGCACTCTGCTGATTGCCCCTCTGATGTCCCCCACCTGTGGTTTCAGCGTTGCTTCCGGTCCGCTGGGTTCTCACCCAGGAAACCCCAGCCTGTGCCTCCAGCCTCACGCTGCATCCTCTAGGTTCTCTTCCAGTTTTTATACCCGTGACTTGGATCAGTTTTTTAGGAGATTTTTTTTCTTCTTGGCACGTGGGGATCGAACTCATGACCTCCTGCTTCTCAGGCAGGCACTCGTGCCGCTGAGCTAAACCCCCGGCCCTTGGCCCAGTTCCGATTCTAGCTTTCTTTGTGACACACAGTAGCTGCACATATCACGGGCACAGTGTGGCAATGTGACACACGCACACATTGTGCAGCGATCCAGTGGGGGGCTCCCAGCTCCCTCGCTTGGTGCACAGATCGTTTCTTTAGGGTGACAGCATTCACTGCCCTGGCCTGAGTCCCCAGCCCTGTGCATGCCGCATCTCACGGGGACCTGCTTTCTCCCCGTCGCCAGGGGGACCCGTGTCTGCCACCTGGACCTCCACCAGCTCGGACCTGCAGAAGCCCGAGAGGTGATTAACACCCCGCCGTTCAGCTGGGGTGTTAATCAGCTGGCTAAGGACCCCTCTTGAAATTAATAACTTCGCAAGACCCGGGTTCCATACCTTCTTTTTCTTTTTCATGAAACAAACACACATGCACTCACCAAATTTAAATAGAAAAGCAATTTTCATTTATGAGCCAGTATCATTATTCATGACTGGAGAATTGTAGGGAGTAAAAAAAGCTCTTTCCACTTAATTAGAGCAGTGAACATCACGGGGGAAGCGGGAGGCCGGGGAGCCAGCGGCGCAAATGAAAGGGAAAAAATCCCTCTGGGTGGCTGTGGGTCTGCACCGCCAGCGAAGAGCCCAGCCAGCTGCTGTCCCCGGGGGCAGAGGATCTGCAGACATGCCAGGGTGGTACAGAAAGCAAGTCTGGTCTAAACTATAAGGCAGGAGGAGGCAGCGGACGGGCAGGGTCCAGGAGGACAGGAGGACAGGAGGACAGGAGGACAGGAGGTCCCAGGGTCAGAAGAGAGATCCGAAGGCCGCCCTGGGGACCCCTACTCTCGTTCTGAGCCTCATGATGACAGCCTGTGAGAGTCCCAGGTGTCCGTGTTTGGTACAGACGAGGGGCAGTGCTCAGAGAGGTGAGGGACTTGCGTGGAAGGCCCAGCAGTGACGGACAGAGTCAAGAAACAAATGCAGGTCCCTTGTGGTGGGTAAGTCCGCCTTGCAGGCACAGCTGGCTTTTCTGGCTCACACTTTCTCTGTCTCCCTTCAGACCTGGGGACCAAACTGGGACTTTCACGCTGAGCTATACCCCCAGCCCCCGTTTATATATTTTTTTAATATATAACAGGCTGAGTTTGAATTTGTGATCCTCCTGCCTCAGCCTCCCAGATTACTGGAATTATAGACACATGCCACCAAACTCAGCTTGGCCTCTGTTTTAAACCTCTCAGCATCCTGATGTGTCCTCATACTTCACATGTGTGGAAACTGAGGCTCAGTGTCCTGGCCAGGGCTGGGTGGACCCTTGAACTCAGGACTCGGGACCAAAAGGCCAGTGCTCACTCACTTCAGGCCAGAGATTTGGGAAGATGATGGTTGAAGCCAAACCACAGGTCCAGCAGAGCCCTGGGGCGGTGTCTGCATCTGGGGCCTGGGGCCCCCTGGCCGGCTGCAACCTCATCACCCCAAGGCCCTCACGCAGCCCCGGCACCTTGCAGGAAAGCACAGTGTCTGGATCCCAGGTCTCCTGTGTGAGTCACAACACACGCAGTGACACTGGCTCTTTCGGGTTGTCCTGGAAGCAGACACAGTGCTGAGCCCTTGCCCAGGTCACTCTCATAAAGCAAAGGCGTAAACAGCTGGTGAGGTGCTGCACATCTGTGATCCCAGTTCTCCTGGAGGCTGAGGGAGGAGAATCACAGGTTTAAAAGCCTTGCCTGGGCAATTTAGCAATTTAGCTAGAGCCTGTCTCAAATTTTTAAAAGGGAGAGCAGCCCTAAGTTCAAACCTCAGTACCGCAAAAAAATAAACAGCAAGAAATGGGCACAGTGAAATCAGACCACAGGGATGCGGGCTCAGCCCCACAGCCTTGCTCGAACACTGTGGCTGCTGCCACCGTGGGAACGGGTTTAAGAGCCACCTACCTCTATCTCACCCTTTAGGAGTCACATGGGCCCCCAGAGGTACCATTAGGAAACAGCACTGAGGGGTCCCGGGGTGTGCACAAGGTCACAGAGCTGGACCTGCCCAGGGCCACCTGCAGCTCCTGCTCCCTGCGTAGCCCAAGCTGCCTGTCCCCAGCCTCCCGGTGCCACTCCAAGCTGGCATCCTCATCTCTCACAAACCTGGCAGGCCGCAAGGCTCTGCCAACACCCAGGAAACCTCCCAGCTCTAAGATGCTGCACCAGCTGGCAGGACCAGAGCCCACGAGGACACAGGACAGTCGCCACCAGGGGGCTCTGGGTCCACCGGGGACTCGGTAGCTGGTGTGGTGCCAACCATACCACACCCTTAGCTTTGGGCTGGCAGAGGAGGTCAGCCCCAAATCCACAAGCAGGAAGCTAGCCATGACCCTTTGAGGCACCAGATCTGTGAGCTGCTGGTCCTGAGTGCCAGCTTCCACCAGCTGTACCATGATTGTATGTTCAAAGACCCACTTCCTGGCTCTGTATGACCCCACAGCTGGAGGACAGGGCCAGGAATCAGCATATTCAAACACTCAGGCCCCACCCAGGTCACTGGCAATCAAGCTCAGAGCTTTTCACCAGCATGGGGTCAGATAGGCACCATAGTGAGCTTCTCACCCAGCCTGCCCATTGTACAGAAGGGAATACTGAGGCCCTGAGCTCATCCTGGCCACAGGATGACTCATTCCCAGAGCATCCAGGACCTGGACCAAAATGTTTGTTCTCTGTGATGCCACAGAGATGGTCCCCAGCCAGAGTGGGCCAGGCTTGACCCTGAGCAGGACCTTCCCAGGACGTGGTTAGATAAGGATGAGAGACACTTGCCTAGGACAGGTACAGTTCTTTCCACCAGGCCCTGGAACACCTGCCCAGCACACGCACAGGATCGTGCAAGTACCACACATGCTGGGTGGGCATGTGACAGCTCCAGGCGCCCTAGTCTTGTCCCCCCAGTGGCACTGGCTCAGGCACCAGCGGAAGCCCATGCTGCAGAAGCCGGCGTCCCCAGAGCCCCGCACTGGGAACGGGCTCCATCCCAGCACCGCAGGGCTGGGCGGCTAATTAGGCCCCGAGGGCTCTGTCCTCATGCGTGGGCCAGTGCTGCTGTCCCAGAACTGGGTGGGAGTGAGCGCCTTTCCCTCCCCCACACGTGTGCCAGCGCCCTGCCCGCTCCCGCACTCTGGGAGGCTGAGGCAGGAGAACCGCAAGTTCCAGCCCAGCCTAGACAAGGTGCTGCCTCAAAATAAATCTAAAAGCAGGGGCCGCGGGGTTAAGGAGGTAGCTCAGTGCAAAGGGCCTGAGTGCAATTCCTGGTACTGCAGGAAGGGAAAGAAACAGGAAAAGGCAGGGAAGACGAGGTGGGGGAGGGAATAAACACAGAACTGAACAGATCTATGTAAAAGAAGAAAGTAGAAAACGCAGGATCGTGGGAAAAGCAACCTGCAGCCAGGAGCCTCGGCCCAGGTGACGCACCACAGCGCCGGATTCCTGCAGCCTGACGCTGGATTCCTGCACTCCCGGCTCCGATGGATCTTTACCGTCTGTCCCATGCTCTGCCGTGCAGGGCGGTGTGGACTCTGAGGGCTGATTATTCCTAGGGGAAGGAAACATTCCCCGGGTGCAAACCCAGCCGTCCTGAGCCTACTCCCCAAAACCCTCTGCCTCCGGCATCAGCGCTCACACGGGGCCCAGCCCCACTCCACTATCAAACGTCTACTTGGGTTAGTACAACTCTGTCACTGGATTGTTCAAATGAACAGAAAGTACAGTGCTTCACCTAGAAAACATTTAGCGTGAAATATAAACTAGACTGATGCTGTTTTTATGGAGAATTCTTTTACAAAACCGTGGACCCTACGGTATTTCATGTTTTCTTTGACATTTCTGTATATTTTGAATGCTTGCTTATTAAACCAATTCATTTCGATATCCTCAGAATGCGACCTTTACTGGAGATGGCCGGACAGAAGGAAATGCGATCTACGATCTGTCATTAACTGGAACTACTTTGTCTTCAATGATTTCCTTTTTTCTTTAACTGATTCTTTTCAAATTCCATCTTTTTATCATTCAATAAAACAGACAAAACTGGAACAGACAAAACAGAACTGGATAGAAATGGGTTTAGGAAGGAGAGAAACAGTTTTAAAGGACGTGCTGTGGATTTATGTGTTTTCGTGTGAGGGTCTGAGGCGGAACCCTTCCACAAAGGTGTGCAAATCTCAGAGTCAGGCGTGCAACTCTCAGAGCACAGCCCCCATGGCACGGCCTGGAGCCCTCCCTTGGGGTCTGTGACTCCTGACCCGGTGGCCTTGCCAAGCATCTTAATAACAGACCTGTACTTTAAAACCCTCTGTGAGTCTCAGAGCCCCCTCTTATAACCAAGGGTGTAGCCTCCATCACCTCGAGGGGTCTCGCAGGCCCTGGATGTGACTGCAGGGTGAAAACCCTCAGAACTCTGAGCCCCAGGGGATGAGGGAGGCCTGGTCACACCTAGAGAGCCCCTAGAGGACACCGCCTCAGACGGTCTTCAGACCAGGAGGGCCAGAATGACCATCCCGCCCTGCAGAAGGGTAAACGGAGGCCCAGCTGGGTGTCCAAAAATCCAGTACCAGAAATCAAGGAAAGGGTTAAAACATAATCCAGGCTTGCTGCGATTAAGCTAGGAGAGGCTCCTGAAGGACAGGAGCAGCAGGTCCCAGCCCCACACCACCCGCACGCCACCCACACCATCTTGCTGCCAGCCTGTGTGGATCTCAGCACCCGCGTGGCGTGTGCCTGGTCCCGCCGTTTCCTGGTCATTCCCGCTCCCGCTTCGCCCTCTCCATCCCCAGCCAGGATCGGGAACCTCTTTAGCTCACAGTCAGGCCCCTTCTCCGGCTGGCATTGTTCCTGCACCCTGACAGCCACGTGACCCCCCTATCCTGAGGTCTTCAGTCTCTCAGCCCAGCGGAGCCTGACAGATCCTCCTGCCAGCGCCGCCCCAAATGAAATCAAAACCCCTAAGGAGCGATTCCAGGTGATGCAAAGTCTTCGGCAGTGTTTCTGACATTGGCTTTCTCCCTGATCCAAATTATTCTCTGTGGCAGCCCGTTCAGGCCAAGTCTGGGCTTCGGGGGTACAGGAGAGCCGGGGAGGGCCACCATTCCAAAGACCACAGACATCGGAGCCCCGTGCTCAGATGCCAGCCCTTGAGGGTGGAGAGGGAAGACATCTGGTCTCCCGTAGATGGGTGGGGAATGGCTGCTCCTTTACACTGGCCCCTGTCACTGATGTCACCTCTGTGCTCCTGCAGCTGTTGGGGTTTCAAGCCCTCTGCACCCCTGCTGTTTCTGGATCTTAAGCAGCAGGACACGAGGCCCCCAGCTTGGCAGAAGCTCCCATCTCCCCCTTTCCTTTAGACGGCTTGGGTCTTGCCTGCTGACCACTTGGGCTGCTGCCCACTGGGGCCCTCACCGACTGCTCCGTGCTCCTTCCTGCAAGGGGAGCTGGCTGAGGTGGGCCTCGGGCCTGTTTTACAAAGGTGAGACTCTGAGTCTCCTTCCCGTCTCGAGGCCGCTTCACGTCCTGGGTCTCCCTGACCACAGCACAGCTCTCTCCCCTTCTGGGCCTCCCGACCCTCCCCTGAGTCCCAGAGCCCCTTGGCTGCCCACTGAGCTTCCCTACGCAGTCGCCAGGCCTTTGATCTCCTCCTTGGTCCCACACAATACCTCAGCTGCAAGCTGCTTTCCGAACTTGATGGAACCAGGGGCCCCCAATCCTCCATCTGGAGAAGGAGCACCCCGGAGAGGCCAGATGTGACCGGGGACTCCTGACCCCAGCGTTGCATGCTTTCTTCACCATTCTGCTGAGATGGGACCTGGGGCCACCCCTGTGACTGCCTTGGGCACCCCAGGGAGACATCCTCTGTCCCAGGGTAGGCGGAAGAGTCTCTCCCCCTTCCCAAGTGACCCGTTTTCTCAGTGCCACTGATCCCCACTGCCCTGGCGGGCCCCTGAGCCCCCTCCCTCCTTCTCTCCCAAGACCCTGTGATCGCAAGACCCCACCTGCCCAGGCCTGCCGAACAGCAGCCCAGGCTGCACACTGCGCACTGCAGTCTCATTGTTACACACTAAGCATCACCGCGCGTGCTGGCAGGAGCAGTCTCAGCTGCAGGGAGCCTGCAGTACTCGCCCCTCCTGCCGCAGCCACACCTGCCCCTCCGCTGCAGATGCCCCGGACCACCAGAGATCCTCAAGCAACCCGGGGAGGGGCCACCGGGTGACAGGAAAGGTCCCCTGGGCAGGGAAACCCTTCGCTTGACCGTAATTAAACTCTGCTGTGGTGCAGACTACAGACAAAAGGGAGCCCATAATAGGATTAGAATTGTCATAAATTAAAGTCATAAATTCAATAAGCGCCTTGTTGGTCTCCCTCCGGCGAGGCCGGCCCACAGCAGCTGCTTCGGGAGGCGCGCTGACGGGCTGTGGAAGGCAGCGGTGCCGCCAGGCGGCTGCCAGTTGGGCTGAGGCCACACTGACCAGGCCCAGGCCAGGCACCCTCCCCCAGAGCACTGTCGGGGCAGGCCATGACCGCCAGCGGTGCTCCAGAGCAAGCTGAGGCTCCCCAGCGCCCTAGGATTGAATTCAGCCTAGTTTTTCACCAACTTCCTGCCTGGGATTTTTTTTGGTTTTTTTTTTCCCAGTATCGGGGATCAAACTTGGGATCGCATGCTTGCCACACAGGTGCTTTCTCCACTGAGCGAAATCCCCGGCCTCTCTGCCTTGGAATTTGCTGATACACATTCAGCCCCCCCCCCGGGCACCCATTAAACAGCTTCCGGCCTCAACTGCGTGGTGGTCCCTTTGCCGGGGAGAGTTCTGGCTTAGAATCCCAGGCCCAGCACAAGATCTTGCTCAGGGATCTGCATTCAGCAGCAACCTCTCCCTCCCATTCTGCGTGCATTTATTGAGTGCCAACTGTGTACCAGGTTCTGCACTGATCACGTTAGGCAGCATCAGGCAGCAAGTCAGGCGGGCCACGGTGAGGCTGGGAGAGGGGCATTGCTGAGGGGCAGAGGCCCAGCCAGGGGGTGTGGGAAGCTGTGACGGTGGAAGCCTTTGGGAAGAACTAAGTACAAGCTGAAATCTAACGGGGGAGCCACGTGGGAGGGGTGCAAGGGCACTGGGGTGCAGAGAGGCCCCTTGTTCAGGGGGACCTGAATTTATGCAACACAGATGAGGAGAGGGGTGAGGGGTCAAAGTGAAGCAGCTCAGTGGCACGGGCACCACTGCCTGCAAGTGAAGGTCCTGCGTTGGATTCCAGGCACCCCCGACCCCCCAAAACAAAATGAAGCAGAAGACATGAAAGTGGGTGTTCGCTGGTGGAAGTCACAACTTCCACATTTTCAGATGCTGACAAATACCACAAGCATCACAAAATACAAAGAAACTATTTGTATTAGCTGCCTGGCTCATGTTTTTGAACCCAGAGAGCACAGTTACACTCCCAGAACAGCCCATCTATCACTGTCTGTCTGTCTGTCTGTCTAGAAGACTATCTATCTATCTGTCCCTCTAACTTTGAGACAGGGAGTCTCACTAAGCTGCCCAGGCTGGGCTCAGACTCGCCATCCTCCTGCCTCAGCCTTCCAAGTAGCTGGGGTGCCAGCTGTGCACCCCACGCCCGGTGGGTTCACTCTTGTATGATTTTGTCTAATTACATGTCTGGAGGCTCTTGGATGCCTGCTTCCACCACGTCAAGATTTTGTGACTTCGGGGCTGGGGATTTAGCTCAGCGGCATAAGCGCCTGCCTTGTAAGCAGGCAGTCGTGAGTTCGATCCCTGGTACCGATAAAAACGAAAAAGACAAAAAAAAAAGATTTTGTGACTTCATTTTCCGAGAGCTAACTGCAGAACTCAGTGCAGTGAAGCCACGTGCACCAACACACACGGCACAATAAATACAGTGGGCTATGGGAGACACGCGGCTTGTTTTGTGCAGTGTTGTGTGGGTTTGTGTAACCACCCTGTCCAAAGATCATGGCCCCTCAGATGTCACACACTGATCCCCAGGACCTGGAAGCCACCGAACTTCCATGTCAACAGGGAATTTAGACTGCGAACCCCATGCCCATAAAAAAGGGAGACTCTCCCACATTCTCCCAAAGGCCCCAACAGCAGACAGGAAGAGAGGGACAGCCAGGCGGTCGGATGGCAGCGTGAGGAGGACTCAGCCTAGGTTGGAGGAGCTGGGTACATGGAGGCCCTCTAGGCGGGGGACACAAGGGGAGGTGGGGTCCCCTCACACCTTGGATGGTCACTGCCCCAAGAGAGCCACTTTGGACTGCTGACCTCAACAGCAGTGAGTCTATAATTTGCACTGACTGAGTCACACATGGTGGCACACGCCTGCAATCCCAGCACTTGGGAGGCTGAGTCAGGAGGATCACAGCAAGTTCGAGGTCAGCCTGGGCTATAGAGTGAGACCTTGACTCAAAAAAAAAATTTTCCCGCTGTGGAAGGCCCTGGGCGGATGGGCACCACGCCAGCCCAGGGGACGGACACCTGGAGGAGTCCCGGGGACACGGCTTGACCTCATCCGGTTCCCAGCTTTGAGCTGCACAGGGCAGGGGTAGCAGATGCCAGATGGGGAGTGGCAGGCGAACAAGGTGTGGCCTGCACTGGCCTCACTGGCCTGGCAGGTGCCCAGGAGGACGTGGTGAGGGCATCGAAGCTGGGGCCACCAGACCAGGTGACAGGCTGGAGGTGGGGCTTGGGAAGGGGCGCCATCAGGGCTGGACTGGGTGGGGGGACTCGACGGAATCTGTGGGAGCTGTGAGGGACAGGAGGACCTCGTGAGGACAGAGGACGGCAGGTCCCTCCCCACACATCCCACTGCCCCAGGACAACCCCAGACCCTGAAGACCCCCAAGGTCACTAGGGGCAAACACCAGCCCCACAGGGTCCTGCAGACCGGGTCCTCGCAGCCCCCCCCCCCAGCTCTGGGCTCAGCCCACCCCCGCCCTCTGGGGGCCCCCACCCACTCCCAGGCCCAAGGCCCGCCCGGAGTCCTCCTCGCTAGCACTTATTAAGCCACTAATTAATTGAATTTTTCTCCCTCATTGCATGCTGTTAATTAGTTTCTTGTAGTAACAGACAACTATTATTCTTGGAAGCAATAACTTGGTCGGAGGCGGTTTTAATGCTGCTTCTAATTACCGCAGGAGGCGGGGTCTCCCGCGCAGGTAGGCAGGGCTAACAGGAAAAGCAAAGCGTGGTGTCAGCCCTCACTTCCACTCCAGGGTGACTTTGGGGGACCCGAGAGAGAGAGAGAGAGAGAGAGAGAGAGAGAGAGAGAGAGAGAGAGAGAGAGAGGGAAGGGGGCCAAGGGGAGGGCGGTGAGAGTGTAATAGGAAGGGGGGTACAGTCAGAGGGTGTTACCCGCACATGTGGGATCGCCACCACGAAAACCACTATTTTGCACCATGTATGTGAGCTAATAATATGATTTTAAAAGTCAAAAATTAAAAGAGGCCTTATATCTTTGTCTTACTATTCCTCTGCATTTCCCCAAATCTCCTCCAGTGTGAAAATCATTTTTCCTGAGCGCAGTGGTACATACCCGTAATCCCAGCATTGGGAGGCTGAGGCAGGAGGGTTACAGTGAATTCAAAGGCAGCCCATGCCACAGAGACCCTGGCTCCATTATTTTTATAATATTGAAAGTAAATTACTTTTTCAAGGCAGGGAAGGCCTTGGAGCATCTAGGGAAATTTTCTTTGGAGAACAGGACTACAGGGAACTGGGTCAGGAGCCAGTGGAGAGGAGATCCATTTTATCAGCCGCTTCTGTTCCAGGCCCCCCTTTCTGCCCCCTCCCTGGGACCTGCAACTAGTGAGCACCAACACCAGGGACCTGGTGACTCTGACCTGCCACCGCCTCATCCTGGCACTCGGGCTTGGGGACCAGCAGCAGGAGTTAGACAGTCTTCCCCACGTCGGGGACTGGCTTAGCCTGATCTTGGTCCTCTGGGTCACATCCCTAAACCTCCCCCTCCCACACTGCAACAGAGCCCCGGCTTGCGGCACGTGCATCTTGGGGAGACCCTCAAGGCACATCCGAGCCACGGCAGGGGTTAGGAGGCCACAGGGAAGGACAAGAAGCCCCGGAAATTACAAAGCTAGCCAGGTGTGGCAGTGCGTGCCTGTGATTTCAGCACTCTAGGAGGCTGAGGCAGGAGGATCACCTATTTCAGCCTTGCCTGAGCAACTGAGACGCTTTCAAAATCATAAATCTGGAGGCTGGGGATTTAGCTCAGCGGCATAAGCGCCTGCCTTGTAAGCAGGCAGTCATGAGTTCGATCTCCGGTACCGATAAAATGGAAAAAGACAAAAAAAAAAAAAAAAAAATCATAAATCTGTCTCCAGGGCTACAGTTCAGTGTGAAGGCCCGGGTTCAATTCCCCACCCTGAGAAAGGAGACAAGGAAAGAAGGAAAGAGAAGACGCCAGCCAGGGCGAGGCTCATCGGGGGAGAACTTGCCTGGCACATGTGAGGCCCGGCACTCCAACCCTCGTGCTGCAAAGAAAACAGAAAGCGAGATTTGACCAGGAGTGGGGGCACATGCATGTAACGCCAGCACTCAGGAGGCTGAGGCAGGAGGATTGCCACCAGTTTAAAAGACCAACCTGGCTACACAATGAATTCAAGGCCAGCCTGAACTGCATAGTGAGCCCTGTCTCAGAAACAAACAAATACGAATTGCTAAACCCTCGAGGAGCTTGCAGTCCAAGGACAGAAACAGAGAAAGAAATCAGAAAACAAAGAGAAAGAAAAATGGAGGAGGGGGCAAACATGGTAGATGGTGAGAGGAGACATTAAGCTGAAATAAAAAAAAAGCCACATCCATGTCTGCTGCCCCAGGGCCTTGTGCTCTGCCTGGGGTGGGGGAGGGATGGGGAGGGGAGGCTCCTCTCAGTCCTGCAACCACTGTGATGCATTTGGACAACTGGTCTGGCCAGGCTGCAACACCCAGCGCCTCCAGGGCGTCCCCTTCCCTCATCATCCCTCTAGTGTTGGATCAGCCACTTGCCAGCCAGTGGGCTGGGTATCCTCAGCTGCCCAAGGCCCAAGGGCTTCCTGCCTCTGCCTAAGGAAAACAGAGGTCCAGGACAGAGCTGGGAAGCAGAGCATTGTGGGAGTGAACAATCTGGGCAGGGACAGAGACCTGGGAATCTGTCCCCAGGGCGGAAAAATGTCCTGCACATCCAGGACAGGCCGCTGAATCAGGAGCTGAGCTGAGCTCCTGGACACATCACCAGGCAAGCTGGCCCAGGGACGCTGGAAATGCATCTCCGGGCCTGCGGGCTCTGACAACCCAGGTTAGGGACAGCCCTGTGATTCATGGTCGCAAATGCCCAGGAAATAAATATCACGCTGCCCCAGCCCTCCCCGCCCCAGCCTGTGGTACCCTTTCCCGGGAAGAGGCCTTATTATTCAGCGCTGGTAGAGACAGCCAACAAGTAAATCAGTGGCCAGCAGATTGCTCCCCGGGGAAATCAGATGTGGCTTTGGGGGAGGGCCGCTCTGCCTCTGTGTGTGGGAGGAGTAAAGGTCTCGGGGCAGGCCTGTGGGCGGCTGGGGGGCCAGAGTCTCCACTCATCTCCCTGCTTCCTGCCAAGCTCACTGATGAGGTGCCCCACTCCGTGCGGCGAGGTCATCGTGAAGGGGATGTTCCACCCCGCCTCCTGGGACAGAAGCAGCCCCAGCTCCGGACAATTCCCAGCCACATCCCAGCACGGTGGCACATGCCAGCATTCCTGAGGCTGAGGCAGGAGGATCGCTGCGAGTTCGAAGCCACTCTGGGCTACATAGTGAGTGCAAGCCCAGCTTGAAATACATATCGAGTTCTTTGCAGAGGGCTTTCTGTGCATCCATAATGTCTTGGTGCATCCTTTGCTCCACCCACCCTGCTCTGCTAGACCAAGAAGGGCAGGGAAGCCAAATCCACCCGTAATAACCGTAATGGATCACATCTGTTCTCTCAATGGTAACACCTAATTCTTTCCTATTTACCTGGCACATAATAGCCCCTCAATAAATATTTGTTGAATGAATGGAAGAATAAATAAAGGCTGGAGAAACAGCAGAGCAGAGAGCAGGCGGGCATGCGTTTCTCATCTCCTCCGCCCATTATGTTCCCAGGCTCCCTGAGGATGATCTACCACTCTTGAACTTGGCAGCGATATAATTCACCGGGTCACGCTAATTTCTAGTCGCCTGCTTCAAGCCCTGCTTAGTTTTTCTTGCTTTCCTCCTGCTGTCAAAATGACACTAGTCTGAAGTCCTCTTCCCTGCTCCAGATGGTAGCATCACAAACAAGGTGACCCCTGCGGCCCAGCGGAATGTCCACTATGTCCTTTCACATCCCAGCAGGGCCCTGGGATAGCGTGCGGTGAGGATGCCAGGTGCTGGCCGGGCAGGATGCTGGGGGCCAGAGGGCTTCGATGTTGCCTGGAAACTGCAAAGACAGGAGCGGGGGCCCCAGAGGAGGAGGAGGAGGAGTCAGGTCCTGGGCACTGATGGCCACAGGGCTGTGCAGGAGAAGGGAGCTGCCAACTTGGCAAGAGATAAAGTCCCCGCTCCAAACTCTCCCCAAGGTCAGCGGATATGGCACAGCCAGCCCGCTGCCGTCCACGGAGGCAAACCTTTCTCCTAATTATATCTGAATTATGCAAATCGATACCTTTGTCGATATACAATTTCCTCTAACAAGTCAGCAGCCTGCAGGCAGCGAGCACTGGGGAGATGGAGTCCACCTAATTAGGAGCCAGCGTCACTGGCTTCCTCTCAGCCGAGGGCATAAGTGACTGGGTGACACCTTCAGAAGAGAAGACAGGGACAGAGCGGAGCAAGGGCGTGGACAGGACACAAGGTGGGTGAGGGTCAGAGGTCATTGGTGCAGGGCCAGATGCAGAACAAAACTGGTCTTGGAGGCCCTCTTTACACACCCCGAGCTGGAATGTGGGGACCCAGGAATCAGAGCAGGCAGAGCCCCTGACCCCTGGAGGTGCACTCACGAATCAAAAATGAATGAATGGGGGGCTGGGGATTTAGCTCAGCGGCATAAGCGCCTGCCTTGCAAGCAGGCAGTCGTGAGTTCGATCCCCGGTACCGATAAAAAGGAAAAAGAAAAAAAAAAAGTATGAATGAATGAATATTAGGGCTCCCCTAAATTAAGCCTCTGCCAGGCTCTGTACCTCTGTACTGACCCGCCTGGCTCCGGGTGAAGCACTAGGAGAGACGCTGTGCTCTCAGAGGTGGAACAGCCCTGCCCAAGGCCCCGTGGCTCTGATCAGACACCTCCCGCACCCCTGTGCAGCTGGGGGTGCTAGGCAGTGCACAGCCAGCAGAGAGCTATCAGGGATGCTTGGAGAGGGGACAGGGACCCCTCTTGAAGCCCGGAGGCCTTGGGGATCCGCCTCACTTTTTTTTTTTCTACTAGTAATTATTAATTAGTTTTTCATGGTCATAAGCTTGGTTTTGCAATCCAGGTAGGCTTGGAGAGGCACAAGGACGACGGGGACCTAAAAAGCCACAGCAAGGGGGGCTGGGGATTTAGCTCAGCAGCATAAGCACCTGCCTTGCAAGCAGGCAGTCGTGAGTTCGATCCCCGGTACCGATAAAAAGAAAAAAGACAAAAAAAAAAGAGCCACAGCAAGAGCTCAGAGATTACAGGACATTGGGGAGGGGGGTCCCAAGATGCGGAAGGAACGGCTGGTGCCAACACGAGGTGCCTGCGGTGCCCACGGAGGGGCCTTACCATTAATGGGCCCAGTGCATTCTGTGGCTTCCCTGGTGCCCAGGCCCTCTGTCACCTTCCCAGAGATCACACACTTGCCATCCTGCCCCTCTGCTGGCCGTGCAGATCACGGCGCTGTGTCCTACATTTACCATGGACAAGATGCCACTTCTGGCTGCCTCCTGATGAAGTCCCCGTGGCCACGTCTCTCCCACAGATGGACTGGTGGCCAGTGTTACCACCGCCCACTCTGGCCCACACACCCTGGAATAATTCCGAGACAGTGCAAATCCTTTCCCTCCAGTGCTCAGGACACGAAAGTCTCCTGCTGGCTTTGCAACTTCGTGTGCAAACAGCTCTGCCCACGGGCTCATGTCAGTGGCCATGCCAAAGAACACAGTGCGCTTGGCCACAGCTGCAGGTGGCATCCGAACAGCTGGAGCCCCTCTTACGGTTTCCTCCTGTGGGGAGGAAGTGCCCGGTCGGAGGACCCTGGAGCAGGAAGGGCCTCGGGTGTCAGTGTAACCTCCCTGCAGTCCTGCCCATTGCTTTGTTCTGGCATCTCCTCTCCAGGCGGGACCAGAACACAACTGAGCAATCCTCTCTGTATTAACCAAACAAATATTTCTAAGCTTCAGTGAGGCTGGAAATGAGCCTGGCTATTAGACTCCTGCAGGCCACTGGTCCCTGTATAGTTTATGACAAGTTACCATGCCTCAGTCTTCTCATCTGTAAAATGTGCCAATAATATCTAGTAGATGCTCAATGATCGTTGCTTCTGGGATTGACCAGCACAGCACTGGGTCTCAAAAAGAACAAGGACAGATATGCCACGGTGAGCCCACTGTGGAGATGAAGGAGGGTCCAAGGAAGACCGGGAAGGAAGCATGTAACCCGGTCTGGATCAGCGATGGGAGGCCGGAGGCACTCGGGGAAGGCTTCCAGGAGGTAACCCTGCGGCTGGGTTTAAATGACTGGTGCTCACCAGAGGGACCTGGAAAGAGCTGGACAGGGAGCCAGAGCCCTGAGTACTGGGCTAAGAGGTTGGGATTTCAGCCCAGAAGTGGCAGGGGGGCCAGGGAGTGGAGCAGAGGTGTTGAGGGGTGATGCAGAAGGCTGAATGCTGGAGCCCAGACCCCAGCTCCCAGCTCCCAGCTCGGCCCCTCCTCAGAGCCGCAGCAGGAGCTCAGACTCAGTGGGACAGGGAAGTTATTACTCGCTCCACAACCTGCAGGCCACGGTCCATTTGCTGCTTTTCCTGGTCTGTTTTGAAACTGTGAAATGAGCCCGAGCCTTCAATGCAGCCGTAATAACCAACCCGCTTCTGACATTTAAATTACAGATGGCATTTTCAATTAAACAGGCGCTCTCAGCAGGTTTAATTTAGCTATCAGTTCTGGTCTGTTCTTTAAGTGCTTAAGGAAAAAGAAAACACAGAGCAGTGAATTCTAGGTTTCCTTCCGGGAGCAGAAAGACCTCTTCTGCAGGTTCACCTCCACCTCCTGTGGACAGCCTCACGCCTGGCCTCGCCCTCGGTGCAGGTCCAGCCTGCCCACTCTGGTGGGGTGGTCACTGTCATGGGGCAGGGGGATGCCTGTGCCTCGAGTCTGAGGAAAAAAAGGGAGCTAAGGAAAGCTGGATCCAGGCACACTTTGTTCCCCCACAAGCTGTGTGACATGCACAGCCTGGCCAACCTTGCTGAGCCTGGCTGGGAAGCGAGAGTACAGATGAGGTGAAACAGACAGCCAGTGTGTGTCCTGGCTGATGGAGCGTGGCCAGTCCACAGGCTTTCTCTCTCCTTCTGGGGCAGGGACTGTCACACCTGTCCCGGAGGCACTCTGCCTGTGCTCTAGACCTCGACCCCTCCCACTTTGGCTAAGCCAAAGGACCCCTGGGGGGCTTCTGCAGGGTGATTTCTGAGCTTTGGTTGGGTCCTGGTCTTCCTTCTGGGCTCTGCACCCAAGGGTGCAGATCAGCCACTGTGTGCGCTTGGTGAAGCCGCCTGTGGCCCCATGGCATGGGTCCAAGAGGCCACCTTCCACTCAGGGAGTGGGGGCTGAGGGAAGAAGGCGGGGCTTATCACCCCGCATTACAGGGTCACACAGGACAAAAGCAAACCAGAAACCCACGCTGTGTCTCGGGTCAGGTTCACTCCAGTCTCCCCCAGGCTGGCGGGCTGGGTGAAGGTTCTCTCAAAGGCTTTAGAAATTGGAAGGAGAACCAGCTATGGTAGGCGATGCCTGTAATCCCAGCACTCAGGGAGGCTGAGGCAGGAGGATTGTGAGTTCACACTCAGCTTAGGCAACTTACTGAGCCCCCATCTCAAAGTAAAATAAATTGGGCCAAGGGATCGGCTCAGTGCAAAGAGCCTGGGTTCAGTCCTTGGGGTACAAGGCAGGGGGCTTGGATTTGAGACTCTGAGAGGTAGACAGCTTACCCAAAGCCTCCCAGCTTGCTGGTGCTGGAAAGTGCTGGAAGGCTGCCCCACTGCCCCAGGCTGATGGTGGCTTCGAGGTAGAAGTGCACAGAGGGGTCGAGGGAAATCCAGAAAGGCTCCCTGGAGGCGGCACACTCCTAACTCCCCCCCCCCCCCGCCCGCCTGGGCCTCCTCCATCTGCACCAAGGCCACAGATGCTGCCGGCAAGTCCTCCATCTCCCACGAGCCCACGCAGCTGCTGCTGCTAAGGAGGAGGCTGGGGAGCGACAGGAGGGGCCAGAGAGGCCGCTGGCGTGGGCGGCGCTGGGGAGGGTGGGTCACCAGCCCTCAGATGGGGACTGTCACACCAAGGCCACCGAGGCCACCCTAGCATGTAACATGACCTCATACTGGGGAGCAGTGGATCGATTCCCAGGATTACACAGCGCACCAGAGACTAGAGCTGGCAAGGTCGCCCTGAACTGGGAGATGTGTCCCCCCCAGGGCAGGTCAGCTGAGGGACATGTGAGGGTGCACAGCCCCCCACCACCCTCTTCCTTCCCCAGGCCACTCCTGTGCCCTGGCCAGACCACTCAAGCCCGGAAGGCGGCTCAAACTCGGGGTAGGGGAGGACTTCCAGGCTTTGGTCCCCTCTTCCACACATCCCTGGGGACCCTGCAGCCAGTCAGGGAGAGCAGGCTGATGGGGGCCAGATGGAGGAGGCTGGCGGCCACCGAGAGCCCCTCCCCCTGCTCAGGAGGGAGCTGCACCCCTCAGTGAAGACAGCCTGGTCCCTGCTGGCAGAGCCCTGGGTGGTGAGCACCGACGGTGGGTGTGAGGACAGTGGGGGGCTCCTGGGCAGTGTCCTGACGGATTGTCCAACTAACCCCACTTTTTGGATCAGGAAAGAAGCCAATTAAGCGACCTGCCCCAGGTCACATGGCTATAAATGAACGGAACCAGTGCTCCAGGGCGGGAAGCCCCAACCCTAACTTGTCCAACCGGGGGTTCCTGGGGAGGGTGAAGATCTCGGGGAGCAGCAACGGGAGGGAAGGTGGCAGGTTGCCACGGTTACCAGCTGCTGTGCGGCTCTAGACAGGTGGCCTGGCCTCTCTGAGCTCCGGCTGGAAACTAATCCGCTCCCCTGCGGCAGGCAGGGGCCCCAGGCCAGGCAGGCAGAGTGACTGGCTCAGGCCCCACCCCAAGGGCCCCTCCCAGGAAACCCCGTGGCTGCCAGGCCCCCTCCCCCACCCCCACGCACACCTGCGCTCCAAGACCAAATTGAATTTGGAAAGCACGCAGGCCTGTGAAGACGCGGGGGGTGGGGGGAGCCTGCTTCTCGGGGAATAATTCATTTCCCGGCCTCGGAGAGGAGAGGAATCGATCGGGGAGCACCGCCGCCCTCCTTCCGGCACCCCAACTCTGCGGGTCTGCTTCCCTGGCAGCCCCGAGACTGCTGGGTCAAAGACATGTGGGGGGGGGGGCTCTGCCTTAATGGATCGGATTGTTCCGCTCGGCGTTGACGAGGAACAAAATCCCATTCCCGGAAACGCCAGCCAAGGAATCACTTTCTGTCTGCTTCTCCTAATTTTTTTCTTTTCCTTTTTTTCCCCCTCTCGGACATCTTTGTCTTTCTGCAGCTTTGAAGGAGCCTGTCCACACCCCACCCCGCTCACCCCACCCTGCCCACCGTTTGGGGTCTGCCCTCCATCCCTCAGTCGGGTCCCTGAGGACAATTTCTATTTAAATCCAGAGGCCGCGAGCGTGCGCCTAGGGCGCTGATCAGTAGCGACCCCTGAAGGAGAGACCCGGAGTGTGGGAGTGTGTGGCGGAGGCCGGGTCGGCTAGAAAGCCCTGCGTCCTCCGCTGGGGGTCAGGCCAAGGCGGCTGACCACCTCCTCCTCCAGGAAGCCCTCCCAGACCAGGCTCCAGGCTCCAAATTGAGGGTTCCTCCTCTGGGCTCCCAAAACACAATGCGCCTCCCCTCTGACCCCTGTATCACAGGACAGTCACTAGACTTAATGCTTGTTTACTTCACACTGGTACCTAGCTCTTTTTTGGTGCAGCCGCTGACCTCAGCACCCCATGGATATTAACCCACCTGTTCTTCATCACAGCCCTAAGACTGTACCGATTTACAGATAAAGACACAGAGGCGGTGTCCGGTGAAGGGACGGCTTGGGTCACGCAGCTAGCGAGGTTGGAGCAGGGAGCCCTGGTGGTCTCCACCTTCGGGAGGTGTGAGCGCCCCCTGGGACAGGGATGATGGTGGCTCAGGCATGTGTCCTCAAGGTGCCTGCACACAGAAGGTGCCTGGTAAATGCTTCAGTGCCAAATGCATCCACATAGGAACCCGAGGCCGAGCCCAGGATGGTCTGTGGGACACAGAAGCCTCCACTGTCTCCATCGAGCTCACCAAGCCCCTTCCCCACATGGCCGGCATCAGCCCTGAGGGTCCCTGGAGAGGCCCCTGAGTCCCAGATCTCAGCGGGGTCCTGCCTTGATGAAGCCCTGGCTACTGGATCCAGGGTCCTCTCAGCCTCTAAAAGGAGTGAAGTGGGTGTTATGACAGTGTCAGTTCTCAGGAGGCTGGAGCAGGAGGGTTACTGCGAGTTTAAGGCCAGCCTGAAATGGTATCAGTAAAAACAATGGGAAAGAAATATTATGTAGGGGAGCTCAGGGGATGTGTAACGGCACCCATGAACCGTGATGTGAACGCACCACACAGGGCTGCGTCATAGCACAGGCTGCAACAGGGAACTCGGGATGTTTCTGGGTTGCTCAAAAAATAACCAAATGGGGGGCTGGGGATTTAGCTCTGCGGCATAAGCGCCTGCCTTGCAAGCAGGCAATCGTGAGTTCGATCTCTGGTACCGATAAAAATGAAAAAGACAAACAAAAGAAAGAAAATAACCAAATGGTATGGGCCTAGGAAAGTGAAGCAGGCGGAGACCTGGCTGGCAGCGGCTTTCTGAACGGCACTAAGATAGGTGAGCTGTCAAGAATCTCAATCAGGGACTTACTGGACCGGAAGTAACACTGGCTGAGGGTTTCATTCATTCTGCAACCAAGTACTGACGTCTTCCATGTGAATGTGGAGACAGGAAAGGGCACGGCTTTGGGGACCCCTGGAGCCCCATCCCAGCCAGCCTAGGATCTCAGGCACCTGCCCCTAGGAGCCTCTGTCTCCTCTGTGATAAACTGGGAAGACAGGGTGGGGAGTCCTGCTTCCCGTTGAAGACCAGATGAAGCCCACTGAGGCCCAAGTGTTGCTGTTTGCAAATGGGGGGGGGGGCCTGTAGGGTTTAGTGGTTATTATTACTGTTTCTGTACTAGAGATTGAACCCAGGGTCTCCCAAGCCCCTTAATTGCCCAGACCAGGCTCCAGCTTGCAACCCTCCTGCCTCAGTCTCCCAGAGCACTGGGATCACATGCATGCACCACCACACCTGATTTGCAGATCTGTGTCCTTGGGCCTGGATGGGGGCCCCCTGATTCCTGGGAGAGGAAAGGGGAAGTAGACTGGGGAGGAGGCTGGAGACACCGAGTGCAGTTTGTTTATAAAAGGTAAGCCCCAAAAGGACAGGGGAGGGTCTCAGGAGGTCTGGCATGGACAGGATCGGGTAGTCTGGGACTTCAGGAGCTGCTGCTGGGTGTGTGTGCAGGCATCTGGCAGCCTGCGTGGTCCTCCCTCCATACCTTACAAACACCACCTACCTGGCGACTCCGTGCTGTCCGAATCCCCCTCCTGGCTGCAGACCCTGCTCGTGGGGCAGTTCACCCCCACACCTAACTGAAATCTCCCCTGCTGCGTCAGCCCAGCCCTGCCCTCCTCAGCTGCAGAGCTGATAGTAGCTCTGGCTCAGGGCGATAACCCTGCTGACAATTAATTGGCTTTTGTTGGAGGAGAATGAATACCATCTCATCTTAATCTTCATTATTCTCCCTGTTCAGCAGAGTCAACACGAGATTAGGTTTAATTTATGGGGAAAAATAGCAAGTCATTACCCACCAGGAGATCAGCCAGGGATCTGCCCGAGTGTTCTGTGTTCACTGCGGTGGGTTGTGGGGGGAGCATGGGAGCCCCAGGATGAGAGCCTGGCTGGTCCACTTGGGACAACATCCCTAACGACCACCAGCCTTGCTTCAACCTATAGGACTCAGGCCTCGGAGACCCCAGGCTCCTAACTGTTCCTTGGGGCCCCTGTGTTAAGAGCATCTGCAAAGCCCATTCCCGGAGGACCCGGACTCAGCCCCTAGCAATGGAGAGGCACTGGGTTTGGATTCAAATTCCAACTCAGGATTGTCCGGCCCGTTGGCACTGGTTTGACAATGCTGACACCTAGTGGTGGGTGGAGGAACTGGCTCTTTCCCTCTCTCTGCGTCCACCCCTGAGTAGAGCAGGGCACCAAAGTCCAGATTTTACAAGGCAGTAAATCAGAAGGGGGGAAGGAACGTTTTCCACAGTAAACTGTATGCAGAAGTGTGCACCAAGAAATCTAACAGAAATTCACTATACTTCCAAGACCTCCTAACCAAAATAGCCCAGACACCCCAGCACCCTTCCCTCCGCTGGAGGTGATACCTGGCATAGACCGATGCCCTGCAGCACAGCCTTGGCCTCTCCTCCTCACCGTGAAGCCCTGTGCCCAGCCTGTGACCCTGTCTGATCCTGCACGGCGGTGACCTGGCTCATCACTCTGAACACCAAGCCCCTTGGACCAGGGAGTGGGGACCTGTGTGTGTGCCAGGGTGGGCCGCTGAACAGTCTGAATGAGATTTTGGCTTGGCACGGGAGCAGGTGCCTGGAAGTCCCCAGCAAACCACTGTCCTCACTGTCACCAGCAGGGTCATCATCAGCTTCATCCTGTTCCTCCGCTTACTCTGGGAACCAGTTTCATCACCCAAACTGGGAGCTGCCAATGTCTAATGCCCACCCCAGCTCCTGCAGGCAGAGCAATGCCTTATGGGATTGATTCACAACCCGTGGGACAGATCACACAGCCACTGAGCTAAATCCCTGCCTCACAGTAAATTGGGGGGGGGTAACCTGGGCTCAAACTCACCACCTTGCACTTACCAGGCAAGCACTTAAGCCACTGAGCTAAACCCCCAACCCCTACCATGAATTTTTTAAAGAACTTATTACAGTAAGAGACACAGGGCCACGGATGCTGGCGTGTGTTGGAAGCACGGGGAGGTTAGCAGTTGTGTATTTTACTGTAATATTTTTTTATTTAAACATTTGCCATGGTTTTCATTGTACTTCCTTGATTGAATTATTCACAGCAGCTTCTGTTGGATAGAAACATGAGTGAGTCCCGTCCACTTTATTCCCGGGTCCTGCACGGGGCGGCCTCCAGCTAGTCCCCAAAGTGGTGATGACCTTATGTACATGTTCGGAATCCACTCAAGGCACAGCGACTCAAAAATCAGCAAAGGGGCTTCTGGAACTGCTCGGGGAAAGTGGCAGGGACGATGGGCCTAGTGTACCCCACTGAGGGGAGGAACGTGAGGGGGGTTCTGGCAACACGGGTTCCACTGCGTGGTTGTTTAAAGGTTCGCCAGGCTTCTCCATGGAGACTGACTATTCCAGGGCAGCGGGGACCTGAGCTGTCTTACTCCTGACCGACCCATAGGGGGCGCTCCACAAATGCTGGTTAAGTAGAAGAGAACCTGGGCGGTACTTGGCCCTGTGTGCAGTCTTTGGCTTTGACTATCCCAGAGGCCGAGAGCCGGGAGTGCCCCCCCTCACGCTGACCCTGCACACTGGTGTGTCCACTCTGCCCTCGGGGGACAGCTCAGAGAAAGGGCTGAGCACCGGGAGCCGATGCTCCTGGGCCGGAACTTGCGCTGTCCTTTCAGCCTGTGTCACGTGTCAGACTCTTGTAGCACAGAAATGATGACCACTGCCCCGTCCCCGTCCCCATCCCCACCTGTGCCCTGGCAGGAAGTGCCTCATGTCTGTGCAGCCCCAGCCCCTGGGCAGCTCAGAGGTAGCTGTCTCGTCTCCCTGAGCTAAAACCACCATGGGGTCCAACTCCCCCTCCCCTGGGATGACACTGCCTCGGGTCTAGGACCCCCCACCACCCAAGCCCCTCGGGTCTTTTCCGTGGACTCCGTGGCCTGGGTGTGGAATGTAGCCTCTGAGCTTCTGGCTCCTTCCCGAGGCCAGGCCATTGCTGGAGGTGGCCTCCCTGGGTGGCAGTGCCCGTCCACTCCTGCCCGGCCTGCCCACTGGGACCCCAGAGGCCCTCTGCCTCCCTCCACACTTGCTCTTGCAAACCCTCGGCTTTGGCCACTAACCAGAGCCCAGCCCTCAGGGGCCTCTCTTCTGAGAGGCCCTAGCCCCCAAAATCAGGAACCCCCCACTTACAACACTTGCCCTATTCCTGCCCGGACTGCTGGCCGCACTTGCCTGCCATCCATGTGTCGCCATCCACCCTCTTCTGGGGACCCCAGTACGAGCTCTGGTCCTCTGCATACCCCCAACCCGCCCTCACCACAACAGACTGCCTGCCACATGCATATCTCAACATGGGAGCTCACGGGGGGCTCCTTCGTCCCTACTCAGCACCCTGGGCCAGGCGTTGGGACATAGTGGTCACAAAATATGCCCCCCTTCAGACTGAGACCCCCCTAGCAAGGACCAAGGTACCCCTGGAGCTGGCGCCGAGCCTCCTCCTCCACACCACATGTTCCCTCAGGTCACGGTTGTGGCATCTCCCCACTCAGACTGAGGCTGCCCCCAAGCAGGGACTGTGTCCCCCGTTAGACCGGAGGGCCGCAGGGAGACCCGTCCTCCATGCGATCAGATTCGGATTCTTCCCAGGATGGTTTTCAATCCAGAGCCACACCCAGCCCCTGGCCCGTGCTGGGCTCCGAAACTGAGCAAATCAGCCAGCGAAGGAAGCAGCCTGGACAGTGGGCAGCATCCCAGCTGGACCTGCAGTCCCACCTGTGTCCACCCGCGCTCGGGGTCTTGGTGATGTTACCAGGCAGGACAGGAGAGGTGTCCAGCCCTTCCTTGCCCCAGGCGGTTGCCCAGAGGCCTGAGGGCCAGTAGGGCACACAGTATACACACACACACACACACACACACACACACACACACAAACACGCCTGCCTCGGAACCAGGGCACGGTTTGGAAAACGAACCCCAAGACCAGAGGCCAATGACGCCTGTCCAGTCCACAACCAGGCAACCAGGACGAGACGGGCAGCATGGAGTACGCATGGTGAGAGGGTCCTGTGCCCCATCGCTTCTACCCCAGCCACTCCGGGGCCCAGAAGCAGTCCCCAGCCCCGGAGCAGCAGCTGCCACCATCTTGCCTCCAAAAGAGTGAAACAGGGGTGCAGCGCAGCCTGAGATCATCACGAGACTGCCAGAGGCCGGAGGACAGCCACCACCCCCAGCCCTGTGCCGGCCTCGGGCAGCTTGGGTGTCGGCCAGGCGCCAGGCCCATCCCTGGCCTCCTCCGCCTCATAATTCCAGCCTTTGTCTGCCTGGTGGCCCGGCCCGGCTGGCTCCACACGGGCCAAAGGGCCTGGAAACCGGATCAGCTGGAGCACAACCAAGTATTTTTCCAAGCTGGGCCCAGGGCTCTTGGGAGACCAGTGAGGACCAGGGAGAGAGAGGTGGCCATTCATCCGCTACGTATTCATTCTTTCCCTGGACAAATCACATTTATTGCGTGCCCGCCGAGTGGCAGGCCCTGCCTAGGAAGGTGCGGGGTAGGCACTGCCGGCGCGCTCGGGCGCGCATCCTACAAGCGGTGCCCACGCGCGCAGGATGCACACGCGGCACGGGCGAGCAAGGCGAGGGTGCTACCATCTACGCTAAGGCCTGTCCATCCCGGCCCGGGAGGGGACGACAGGCCTCTCAGGGTTCCACCCACACGCTACTGTTGGTCACTCGGGCTCCGAACCAGCCCTTCCAGTAGACAGCGTCCTGCCCGCCGTGCTCAAAGCGCACAAAGCGCACGCCTGGCCCGTAGTCGGTGAAGGTGTGAGAGATCTGCAGGGCGAAGGGGAAACGAGTCAGCCTGGGTGGGGGGACTTGAGCTTCCTTTGCTACACCTCTCCGGTGCAGGGAGCTGGCTGCAGCCGGAGTTCCGAGTCTGCTCCGTGCACGCTCCCAGCACCCGTCCAGTACCAGCTTCGCCCCGCCCTCCTACCTGAGCGCCTGCCAATCTCCACGCGCCCCGCCCCCCGCCCGGTCCCGCCCCTCCGCCCGGCCCCGCCCCTCAGGCTCAGGCCCAGGCTCACCTCGGTCCAGCCGCCTTCCTCGCTGTCCGGGGACACCGGCACCTGCCCGGTGTTGAACTCGGCCAGTACATCCTCATGCTCGGACAGCAGCTTCACGCTGAGTTCGTACAGACAGCCGGCGTCGGAGCGGCCCGAGTACCTGTCGGAAGCAGTCGATGGGGACCTTGTTTCTGCCCAAGCCCCACCCAACCTACCAGTGTCCCCAGTTCACAGACGAGAACAGCGAACCAGGGACGGCAAACACCAGGTCGGCCAGACTCAGCTTTGGAGCCAAAGCCGCCCACAGTCGCAGCAAGGGTTTTGTTTGGGTTTTTGTTGTTTTATTTCCCTGGAGGATGGACCCAGGGGCTTCACCCTGAGCTCCTTCCCCAGTCCCTTTTTTATTTTGTTTTCAGACCACACGGCCTCACGAAGTCACTAGTGATTAAATTGCAATCCCCCTGCCTCAGCCTCCCAGCGTGCAGGAATTACAGGCATGCACCACCACAAGTGGCCACAGATGGGCTCTGTCCTGAAGCGTGGACCCACTGGTCTTGCACATCTTTCAAACTCAGGACAGGAGACAGGTGAACACCCGGAAGCCATCAGGCCTGGGACCAAGGCTCGGGTGCCATAGCACTCATGGATTCCTGTCGTCCCCTGGCTTCCCCCCAGCCCACCCCGCCCTGGCCCTCACCAGTCCTTTGCCACGATGGCCGGCTGGGTGGTGTCCAGCAGCTCCTCCCAGTAGCCCTCGGCCTGCAGGTCAACAACTTGTGCCTTGCGACACCACCTGGGAGAAGAGGGTTAAGACTGGGCAGGGGTCCCTGCCTCCCCTCCCCCTCCTCCCTCCGCCCCGCCCCCTCCCCTTACTCGAAAGAGGACGCGAAGTACTTCCTGACGCTGTCATCCTGGGGGAATTCCACCCCACTGTCTCCGGGTATCTCCTCCACCCTCCAGCCGTCCCCGCCATGTTCCACGTCACACCAGCCCTCCAAGTCCTCTGTAGGGACAGGGACAGCCCCAGTCTGGCCACCCAGTCCTTGCTGAAGCTGCAGCTTTTCCGGGGATTGAATCCAGGGCCTTCCCCTGGACTACATCCCCAACCCTTTTCATGTTTTATCTTGAAACAAGGTCTTGCCAAACTGCCCAGGCTGGACTCCAACTTGCAATCCTTCTGCCTCAGCCTCCTAGAGGGCTGCGAGGACAGGCGTATGTGTCACCATGCCCAGCTAGGACTGGCTCAACAGAGCAGTGGGCTGCAGTGACCACTTCCGGCCTCTCCTGGGCAACGGTGCACAGGGGCATCGGGCCCAGGCTCACTGAGGCCGGACACCTGGGAAAGAGACCCAGGCAGCAGGTGGCGGCCAGGCAGAGCGACAGAATTGTCAGGGTGGCTCCCGGCCGCCCCTGCCCACCCCCAGCCCCGCGACCCGGTCTCACCTTCCCCGCACGGGTTGCGCAGCAGGTTGCGCCTACGCTTGCTGAGGAAATAGAACCGCTGCCAGTGGTCGCGCTCTTCCTCTTCGCCGCAGCCCTCGGGCACCAGCCCCTCCTGCTGGCACTTGAGCAGCCACAGCGGGGCGCCGTCCACCAGCTCCTTCCAGCGCAGGCACACTAGGCGGCAGGCCTGCACCAGCTCGGCGGCCGGCAGCTGGGCCAGCACGCGCAGCAGCAGCGCCTCCGGCAGCTCAGCGAGGTACGCAGCCTCCTCCAGCTCCTCCTGCTCCTCCTCCTCCTCCTCCCCCGGCCGATCCCCCTCGGCGCAGGCCTCCTCAGCGCAGGCCTCCTCCGGGCTCACCTCCTCCGGCTGGCCCACGCTCTCTGCAGACAGACAGACAGACAGGGGAGTGGATCTGCCCCCAGCCCCAGGCAACCACAGCCACCATGAGAGAGTCTGACTCCCCATGGGTGCCCAGGGAGGAGGCTGAGCCACAGACGGGCCCAAGAACTGCTTGGGTACCCTGTGTCCCCCAAAGGTATACCCCATTCCTGAGCACACGCAAGTCCTGGGCTTCATAGGGAGCACTGTTAATCCTCCTCTCCCCTCCTCCGGAAGCCTTCCTGGGCCTTCCCTTCTGATGCCTTCTAGAGCTTCCTAGAATTTGCACTGAGATGTGGTCAGCTTTTTGGGGGGTTGGTTTGGTTTTGCTTTGCTTTGCTTTATTTTGTTGAGACAGGGTCTCCATATGTAGTTCAGGCAGGCCTGGAACTCCCAGCAGTCCTCCTGCCTCAGCCTCCAGAGCGATGAGATTACGGGCATGCACCACAATGCCTGGCTAGTGATGGCTTTTTTCTTCACCAGACTGACCTCATGAAGCCCGAAACCCAGTGCCTGGCACCGATGTGTCCAGAGCTCCTATTTACTGGCCACTTAGCAAGCACCAGAACTGTGGGTGCATTCGTCTGTGTCTTAAAGCCTCCCACCACCCTCTTGGAGGTTTCCATGATGAGGAAACCGAAGCACAGACAGAAGCAATGGCCTGGGTCACGCGGCTCAGAGGTAACCAGAGCCTGCATCTGCACTGAGTCTGCTTCCTGCGTCACCAGATCATTGAAAAAGAGTGGGCTGAATCTGTAGATGTGGCGATGATTTTGAGTTTGCAGAGGAATGTGCATAGGCCCAGAAATGGGATGTGATTTTTCCAGGTCACACTGGTAGCCTTAGGGTAAGGGACCTAGGGACCTGGAGACCTGAAGATGATGGCTGGAGACTCAGCTGTCCCCAATGAGCCACCAGAGTGTGACTTAAAGGTGGGAAGCAGTCTGCTGTCAAACAGGGAGGTGGGCTTGGTGTGTCTTTTCTAATCCTTGGGCCTCAGTTTCCTCATCTCATGAAATGGGGTGATCATTGTGCCTGGCCAGCTAACGGTGCTGAGGTTCAGATCCCCTGAGGAGGGACGAGAACAACAAGAGTCCGAAGGCAGTGGGCAGGTGGCACTCCGATGCCAGCTCTCCTCACTGGGCCACTGAAGCTTATGCAAGCAGATACCAAGAGCCCAGTGTCTCTGGAGAGGGCACAGTGGTGGGGAGGAGACAGGGCCACTCTGGGTGTAGGGAAGCCACTGCTCAAAGACCCGTAACAAGGCATTTCTGGGCCCTGGGCCCTGCAGAGGTGGAAAGAGGCCTAGCACTGGGGAGAGGGACAGGTGGCAGGGTCTAGGACCAGAGTCTGGGCCTGAACTTGCACACATGCACACATGCACACACGCACATACACACCACCAGGCACTCACTCCGGTGGACCTGACTGGACCCCTTCCTCCAAGCCCAGGGTACTCAGGGTACCCTCAACAAACCTTAGTGAATGTCACAACCTGAAAATGGTGTGGGGCTCACCACTCCCTAGGGGCAAAGAGGAAACCGAGGCCTAGTGACACTCATGAGCTTGCCTCGGATCAGCTCGCACACCGTGGGGAAGGCGGAGAGGAAAATAAATGTCCATCCGTCCCGCAGCCCGCAGGTCCCTGGGGAGCCTGGCCAGTGTCCTCTCCTCTCCACACCCCGCCCTGCCATGGCCCCAGCGGACACCTGATGCTCCCCCAAAGGTGCCCTCATGGCCCAGTCCCCTCTGCTGGCCCCCAGGCCTGGCGCTGAGGCCCCAGATCCAATTACGCACCCCCCTCCCTTGGACACAACTCCCCACATTGTTGCTGAAGAAAGTTATCTGGGCCCTGGAAGCCGCCTCCTGGCTGAATCACTCAGCCAGGTTGGGCCCTGGAGCCCAGGGAATAGCCAGGCCCTGGGGAAAGTCAGGAGCCGATTCTAGGCTCTCTCAGGGGTGTGGCATGCAGGCCACAGGTTGGGAGCAGGGGTTGCGGGATCCGGGGCTCAGGGCTGGGAGAGTGGGGGGCCCTGGCTACTCCTGTTTCCCATGCCTCCTTGAGCACTGCCCACCCGAACTGGGCCAGGAGAGGCAGGGAGGGACAAGCGCCCTGCAGACAGGTCTCTGTCCCACCCTGACTCAGCAGGCCACCCTGACAGGAAGCTGGAGGGCCTGGGAGGTCTTCAGTGCCAGAAAAATGACTGAGCAGTCTCAGAGGACCCCAAGCAACAGCAGGCCGGACTTTTCTCCAGGGCTGAAGCGGCGCCCAGGTGAAGCGCAGCTCCTCTGGAGGAAGGCAGGGGTGCGGGGAGCGAGGCCCATAACCCCAAGAAACCCACAGGCCAGAGCTGACCAGTGCAGAAGTGGACACTGGAGAAGGCTGCAGCCACCTCGCTCCTGCCCCTGGGTCCACTGGGGCGGGGGTCGGTCAAGGTCTATTTTGGGACCAGGAGTTCCCCTCCCTGCGTGTCACCTCGCCTCGCAGTAGCCCCTGACAGCGGACACCCTTGCTCCGTGTTGAGACTGACCCAAGGGCTCTCTGCTCGCTGGAAAGTTTGTGCGCGGATCGGGGTGGGGGTCGGGGGGCTTCGCCCACCTGGGACCCCCTCCAGCCGGTGGCACTCTGACCGCCTCCCCTCCCGACTGTGGCCCGTGCGTCCCGGCGGCGGCTACCTGGGTCCCCGTCTCCGTCCATCGCTGCGGAGCGCGGTCGCGGGAGGCGGCGGAGGAGGAGTCGGGGCGCCGCAGGCTGCGAGTGGGAGCGCTGCCCGCGTCTGGGGCGGCCCGGGCGGCCTCGCCTCTTAAAGGCCCCGCGCCGCCCCGCCCCGCCCGAGGTGCCGGGCTGCGCCTGCGAAGGTCAGGAGTCGGGTTTTGGTTACTTGCAGATCCGATGAAGGGGGGCTCCCAGCTCCCCGGGAGTGGGGGATGGGGGCGTGCACGGAGGAGGCGGCGCGGGGCCGGGGCGATCGGGGGGTATTTCCTAGGCGAGGTGCGGGGCGCAGCCCCCGGCGGGCTGGGGCGGGAGGCGCCTTCGGCCTCCCCAGGTGATTTCCTAGGCGCAGCGCTGGGCCAGGAGCGGGCGGGACCTGGCGGGCCAGGGTGGGGCCACGGCCTCGGGGGCAATCGCGGGCTCGGGCTGCCGAGCCCCGGGGACCGAGCGGGGTCGGGCGGCGCTGGCCGAGCGCAGGTGACCGCGGGGCGCGCGGGGAGGGGCGGGCGCGCTCGCTGTCCCCGTGCGCCGCAGTGCGCCCAGCGCCGACCAGGCCCAGGCTTCTTCCAGCGGCGGGCCCCGGGCTGCGGTCGCCAACGGGGCGCGGGGCCCTGCCTTGGGGAGCCTTTAGAGCCACAGTGTGGGAGTGGGAGGCCGCAGGCGCGCTGGGGGCCCGGGATGGAGTCGGGGTGCGATGGGGGTAGGAAGGGGGTCCCCGTCTGTCGCCCGCCTCTCTCCAGGCCCTGCTAGGCCCTCGCTGTCTGTGATCAGGAGAGAGCTGCTGAGCCCTTTGGGGTTCTGTCCCCTTGTGTCGCTGGCCCGTCACCACAGTGGAGGCTGGGAGAGCTGAATACGGAGCACGGCCAGGCTGCCTTTATTTCCTCCTCTCAAAACCCAGGCTACTGAAAAGGGTGCGCTGGGATCCGAGAGGACAGGGCTCCTCAACCCTGCTCTGTCCCTGTGCGCGACCTTGGACAGCTGCTCCGACCTCTCCCGGCCTCCTTGGCCTCCTTGAGGCTAGGAAGGGCCTGGAATTCCCCTGTGTGGCACCCGATGTGGGCCATTGCCCCAGTGACCCTGGAGGGAAGCCCTATGCCTCGTCCCTGGTAGAGAGGACAGACCTGAAGCCCAGAGAGGCATGGCCGCACCGCTCAGAGGGGACCCTGCACCCCCACCCAGAGCTGCAAATACCAGGTTCTGGGGGGGCAGGCCAGAGGAGCAGTGTGTGTCCCCATAACCACAGGAGGTGACCCGAAGCCACCGTCATGGCCGTGGGGAACATCAACGAGCTGCCCGAGAGCATCCTGCTGGAGCTCTTCACCCACGTGCCCGCCCGCCACCTGCTGCTGCACTGCCGCCCCGTCTGCAGCCTCTGGCGGGACCTCATCGACCTCGTGACCCTCTGGAAGCACAAGTGCCTTCGAGAGGGCTTTGTCACCCAGGACTGGGACCAGCCCGTGGCCGACTGGAAGGTCTTCTACTTCCTGTGCAGCCTCCGCAGGAACCTCCTGCACAACCCCTGTGCTGAAGGTGGGCCGAGGCAGGGTCTGGTGAACCCCAGCACAAATACCAGCTCTTGTTTACTGAGCACTTAATACAGGCCATGTCCTTTGGCTGGTTTAATGCCCTCCAGCCTCTTGCAACAACAACCCTTTCAGGTGTAGACTGCCAGTATACCCAGACTCCGGATGGGCAGACTGAGGCCAAGGGTAGTATTTCTTATTCCACTTCTCTGATTACTTCTTCGATGACCTTTCCTAGGAAAGGGATTGTTAGCTACCTGGAAACATTTGTGCACAGGAGACCAGTCACAGCCATAGTTCATTGGCCTTGTTCCCAGACTCCTGGGCTGAGTCTACCATGACTCTCTCAGAAGACAGGTAGGGATGGGGCGTGGCTGTGCTTATGGAAGAAGGATCGATCTTTCCAGAGAGAAGCATCAACAGGCAAAATAAGGCCCATGTGTCACCCGGAACCCCAGCTTCCCCTGGGGACACATCAGCTGGCCTGGGACAGAACAGCTGACACCCACCAGTTTAAAGGACAGGCTTGTTGGTTCATGCTGTCAGAGGCTTAGTCCATGGTCAGTGGACTCCGAGGCAGGAGCGTCATGGTGGAGGGTGTGACAGAGGGAAGCTGCTCACTTGATGGTGACCGGGAAGCACAGCATAGGGGAAGAGAACCACAAAGAAGTAAGGGACAGAGAGAGACCTCAGGGTCACGTCACCAAGACCCACCTAGACGGGGCACCCCCAGAAGTGTGCTTCCTCACCCCCAGGTGGCCCTGGAGTAAACCAAGTTGACATCAAGATCAACCATCCTACTCACTATGTTGTCACTTGTCAGGGGGACTCGAGTGGAATCTGGACATTGCCTTCGGTGGTGTGGTCAGATCAGGAGCCAAATGATGAAAGGGCCCTTCGGACTGTCAGGTCCTGCCTCCTCTGAGACCTTGACAGCTGGACACTTGGCCAGCGTTTAGCAAACTATAGGCCACAAGTAAAGCTGGGCAAGGAGTTGGGGATATCTTCTTGTTTTGTTCTCTCTCTCTCTCTCTCTCTCTCTCTCTCTCTCTCTCTCTCTCTCCTCTGTCTGCATGTGTTGTTTTGTTTTTGTGTATCTGTTTGAGGCAGGGTCTCCATATGCGGTTCAGGCTGGCCTTTGACCTCACTTTGTGGTCCAGGCTGGCCTCAAACTCACAGCAATCCTCCTGCCTCAGCCTCCAGCGTAGCTGGCACTACAGGCATGGGCCACCACACCTGGCTTTTATACCCTTTAAAGGCAACTATACTTGCTGGGCATGATGGTCTGAGCCTGTAGTCCCAGGAAGACTGAGTGGGACAGATTGAAAGCTTGGCATCTTAGGAACTTAATGAGACCCTGTCTCAAAAAGGGGAGGGGGGCTGGTGGCATAGCTCAGTGTGAAGGTTCAATCCTTAGGACCCACACATACACAAAGGGAGAAAAGGAAACCAGAAACAATGCGGTGGGGACAAGGGACAGTGGGTGGCCCCCAAAAAGTAAAATTCCGGTCGCCCTTCACGTAAAGTTTCCCAGCTGGCTCTTAAGTACAGTTCTAGGGAGACCGAGGCTCAGAGAGGGAGGCACCTTGTCACAGCTCACACAGCCAAGGTCTGGCAGAGCTGGTGTAGAACTTGGATCTGTCTGGCCCATGACAGCACTTTCCCTGTCACAGAAGGGGTCTGTTTGCTCACATCATCTTTTGTCCAAAATTCTCAGTGGAATCACTCGCCTGTGCCTGGCACCCAGAAGGCACCAAACGTGAGGAGGACACTGCTGGGCTGGTGTGACCCCAACTCTGGACAGAGTCAGCTGCAGAGTTCAGGGAGGGAGGGGCAGGTGGGGGGGGTGAGCACCAGGGGCTCCCACCACCCACCAAGCACCAAGCACCTGCTCTCCCTCCAGAGGGGTTTGAGTTCTGGAGCCTGGATGTGAACGGCGGGGATGAGTGGAAAGTGGAGGACCTGTCCCAGGAGCAGAGGAAAGAGTTTCCCAACGACCAGGTCAAAAAATACTTCGTGACTTCGTATTAGTAAGATCGGGCTCTCCGGGCAGGGGGGAAACCCAGGTTCATGCCCACCTTGGGTCCGAGGCCCTGAGTCTTGGGGGTGACCCCAGCCCCTCTCCACCTGCTCCCAGCACCTGCCTCAAGTCCCAAGTGGTGGACCTCAAGGCCGAAGGGTACTGGGAGGAGCTCATGGACACTACAAGGCCGGACATTGAGGTCAAGGACTGGTGAGTGCCAGGGCGAAGGTCTGGAGGGAGGCTGCCTGCCTCTCGGGCCCCCACCCACTCTGCCCCATCCCTCAGGCCCTGACCGGGTCCCCCAACCCTGCAGGTTTGCAGCCAGGCCAGACTGCGGGTCAAAGTACCAGCTGTGCGTCCAGCTGCTGTCGTCTGCACACGCACCTCTGGGGACCTTCCAGCCAGACCCGGCGACGATCCAGCAGAAGAGTGATGCCAGGTGGAGAGAGGTGCGGGGCCTCGTGGGGCAGGGGCGGCATCTCCCGGGAAGACAGCTGTCAGGGGGCCTGGGGTCCGGTCCAAGCTCTGCCCCTCTCCCAGGGGCTTCCGCTCCCCTGAGTGTCACCTGCTTCATCCATGCAGCGCGAGTAACGATGCTCCCCTCGAAGCACACGATGCCAGAGCCAAAACCCCTTCAGGAAGTGGGGGCTGAGGTGTGGCTCGGTGGTTGAGCACCCACCTAGAACCGCCTGGGGGGCCCTGGGTTCTGTCCCAGCACCACACACGCACGCAGGTGGATTTTTATTGATTACTAATATTGATTACTACCACAGAGGGCGGCCACCCTCCAATAGCTTCACTTACTGCTTTTTGACTTTGCAATGGACTTTTGGGTAAGATCCCACCTTATGTCTAGGAGCGTCTGGATGCGCCAGGGATTCACTTAGGATTCTGAGAAAGTCAGATTTGTCTATCAGGGCGTTGAACGCACTGCTATGTTCAACATACACCAGGTTGACCTGCATTCCATTCAGTTGTGATTGGACCAACATCTGCGTTAACCAAACTGGGGTCACCAATATCGTCTTTTAGGGCTACAGACACAAGGGCCAGGGATACAGCCCAGCAGCACAGCACCTGCCTGGCAAATGCAACGTCCCGAGTTCAATTCCCAGCGTCAATAAATAAATAAAATAAAGTTTAAAAATGTTTAAAGGCTAGACATGCCAGGAATTTAGCTCAGCAGCATAAGCACCTGCCTAGCAAGCACAAGACTGTGAGTTCGATCCCTGGTACCAAAAAAAGGTAGATACACACATCTTAGGATTTGCAGGCTGTCTTATCTCGGCCTTCGCCTGTGCTGTGAAAGTGCATGTAGCTGTGGTACAGTGAAACTTTATAAAAATAGACAGTGGAAAGCCGGGGGATTTAGCTCAGCGGTGTAAGCGCCTGCCTGGCAAGTGTGAGGTCCAGAGTTCAATCCCTGGTATGAAAAGAAATAGGCAGTGGGCCTGTTAGGTAGTTTGCCAAGCTCTGCCCTGGACCAGCACTGTCCTATAGAGCTTTGTGGGGTGACAAAAATGGCCTGCATCTGCCATGTCCAGCCAGTAGCCGGTACAGAGCACAGAGCCCTTAGTAAGAACCAGGTCCTAGTGGGCCAGGCAGGGTTTTTGCTCTTTAGGACAGATGTGGAAACTGAGGCACATAGAGGGTGGGTGCTCGGGTCCTTAGAACGCAGCAGCTGCCCTGCTCCCGGGCCCCTCTCAGGCAGTGCCACCCTCATGATCAGCCCCCTTGACCTCTCCCTGTCCTCTTGCCTACCCCCAGGTCTCCCACACGTTCTCCAACTACCCACCTGGCGTCCGCTACATCTGGTTCCAGCATGGCGGCGTGGACACCCACTACTGGGCCGGCTGGTACGGCCCGAGGGTCACCAACAGCAGCATCACCATCGGGCCCGCGCTGCCCTGACATCCCACCCCCATCCCCGGCTACAGAACCCTAGTGGGTAAACTGCTCTCAGAGAAGGGTGGGGCCAGGGACGGGAAAAGGGTGTGCAAGCCAGGTGTGCCCAGACTTTGCCCCTAACTGCCACTTCCTCGACAGCCACACAGCAGGGCAGTGCTCCTCTGATGCCAACCTGAGGGATTATGTGGCAGGCCTTGGGGGGCCTCTAGAGATGGAGCATCCAGGTTAAGAGAGTGCAGGGGCTCCCCCAGGCTCTGGGGGGGGGCCTCCAAATTTAGACAGCAGCCCATCACAGACCAGACCTGTGCCTCTGCTTGCACATGCCCAGAGATCTTCACCCTGAGTTCTCTGGGGCCCTTAGAGCAGGCTCAGGCAAGACGGTGCGGCTGCCTCTGACAGTGTCCATGCTGGGCTGCAACCAGGACAGATGTGGGAGGGAGAAGGAGAGGCCTCGGGTGTCCCCCACCCCGATCCGCTGTGCTATTCCTAAGTGTCCGCTGCACTCCTGTCTGCCTGGAAGAGGAGGCCGTGGTGCAGAGCCTCAGGCCTGGTCTGTGATGGACCGGGTGGATTCAGAGTGGGTGTGTCCAGAGGGATACAGGTGGTTCCGAAGCCAGATGGGCATCAGGCGGGGCAGTGTTCTCTGGAGGGCATGGGAGCCCTGCACAGGGTGTTCCTGGGAATCTGGGCTGAGGATCAGGCCCCAGTTCTGAGGGCAGGGATGTGGGAGCCCAAAGTGAGGGGGGTGGAGGATTTTCTGGGGCCGCCTGTCCAGCTCTGTGCCCTGATCAGAAGCACCATTCCCAGGATTTCCCAGCCACCTACCTGGGTTCTGCCTCCCTCCCAGGGGAAGGACCAAACCCTACTGCATGCGGTCAAATAAAGGTGTTCTCAGCCCTGCTGCCCCGTGGACAGGCAGGGACAGGTCCAAAGCTCCAAGGTGTGGCATCTGTTGAGAGGGGGCTGAGGCTCAGGAGCCAGATCATCCCCCACTGAGCCTGGTCACAGTGAGGCTGCTCGCTCTCCCCACACCTCGGTAAAAGCCCATGGGTGGGCGGTGCCACCCGGGCTCAATCTCCTGTGGTCATTATCTGCCATGAGCTCTACTGACCTTGGACGCAGCTGAAGTCATAGGAATGGGTCCTTGCATACAGTAGGTGCTCAATAAGTGCTCTCGCGTCAAGCAGTGGATCAAGGCCCAGTCAGGGAAAAAGCCAGTCTTCCCATGAAGAAGACGCAGCCCTGAATCCCTTAATGCGGCAGGGCAGAGCCTGGACGACCCTCACTGATTGCGGGACGTGACTCTATAACCCTTGCACAGTGAAGGCCTTCATGAACTGAGGCCCGACCAAACCGGGCAGAGAGGGTTTTCCCGGCTCTTGGGCCGCCCGGCTCTCGGGAGGGGTCCGTGGGTGGTCCCAGCGCAGGGACCGCCCAGCGCCAGCTCCGCGTGGGAGGACGGAGGGGATCCGCGGCGGGCGAGGCAGGCCCGGGCTGCAGGAGGACGAGGAGGAGGAGGGAGAGGTCGGCGCTGCGGCCGCGGGGGGGCGCTGTGGCCCGCGGCGCGTGACGCGGAAGGACCGGCGGGCGGGGCGGGGCGAGCCGGGGCGGGGCGGGGCGAGAGGGCCGGAGCCGCCCCGCAGCGCAGCCGAGCCGAGCCGAGGCCGGAGCCCGGGCCCCTGCACGGACGCCGGCCCGGCGGTCCCAGCGCCCAGGTCTGACCCCGCGGGGCACCGGCGGGGCGGGCGGGCGGGCGGGGCAGGCGCGCCTCGCTGCGGAGCGTCCCCGGCGGTGAGGGCCTGGTCGGGAACCGGGGCAGGGGGAGCGGGCCTGTCACCCGGGGACAGGCTGGACCTCACAGCGGAGTCACTGGTGCTCGGCCGCTCCACCGCGGAGCCCGGTGACTTCATTTGATCTGCAGTGCTTTTAGAGGTTATGGGCATTTTTAAATGGACCGAGTTTTTTCCTGTCCTGTCCTGGAGATTGAACCCAGAGCCTTTGCATTGAGCTACATGCCCGCTCTTTTTATTTTTTCCAGATAGGGTCTGTGTAGGACCGGCTGGCCTCAAACTAGTGAGGATCTGATCTTCCTGCCTCAGCCTCCCTGGCTTCCAGGCATGCCCCACCCGGCCAGCCAGAGCTCACGTTTTTTAAAAGCTGCTTATTCGGAGACCTGGCCACAAGGGCTGCAGGGAAAAGGGGGCTCCAGCCGTCTCCCACAGGACACAGGTACCGTGCTCAGCCGCCCTGTCCTTTTTTCTCCGCTGAAAGCCAGTGTGTGCACCCAGCCCTGTTTCCTGGGGTTTCTCAGGAAACTGAACTGCTTTTTGGGCGGCATCTCAGTGGAAAAGCTGAGGAGACCACGGGCTTCCTGTTACTCTGTAGGAGGAGCACAGCCTGGCCTCTGGGTGTGAACAGATAAGGCCCTTCTGTGACAGCCCAGAGCCCCCCTCAGCCAAAACCAGAAGGCATCTGGGCATGTTCTGGTATGAGAGGTCAAACTCCTGACCTCACGCTTACTAGGCAAGTGCTTGAGCTGCTGATCCAAATCCCCAGCCAGGTTTATATTCTAATGGCAAATTCAAGGCATTAAAAGAACAGGCCGGCAAGCCCGGTTATGGTGGCTCATACCTGTAATCCCAGCACTCGGGAGGCTGAGGCAGGAGGATCATTGCGAGTTCAAGACCAGGCTAGGCTACAAAGTGAGCTCAAGGCCAGCCTGAACTGCACATCGAGACCCTGTCTCAAAAAGAAAAAAGAACAGGCTGGTCACTCAGACCCTCACAGAATCCACAGGCAACAGCAGAATCTTACAGGTTACCTACCGGACCAGCTTCTGGTGAAGCAATGTTGGCAGTCCATGGTGGTGCATTCCTGTAATTCCTAGCATTGTGAGAGGCTGAGGCAGGAGGGCTGCAAGTCTGAGCCCAGCCTGGAAATTTAATAAGAACTGGTGTCCAGATTTAAAAATGTAAAGAGTTAGGGATGTAGCTCAGGACAGCCCTGGGTTCAACCTCCGTACTGGGGGAAAAAAGGCAGTTTTTTTTTTTTTTCTTTTAATGGAAGTGGAGAGCTTCAAAAAATGTCTCTAGATTTTAAATTTTTTTCCTTTTTGCAGTGGGGCATCAACTCTCCGGCCTCAGCTCCTCACATGACACACACTCACTGTCCCTTAGGACTTTAATAATTGCACTCTTAAATATGCACGGCTCGGGAACACTCCTGCCTATCAGAAGGGTCCTCAGAGGCGCCCTCTATCACTTCATCTTCCCAACAGGTGACACAGGAATAGAGGCGTCTGTTCCAGGGGACCTGCTGGGCCCCCTCTCTGCCTGAGGCTCATCACCGTCGTCCCCCACACAGGCCTGTGCCCCCCACCCCACCATGGCCCTGGCCAGCATCAACGAGCTGCCCGAGAGCATCCTGCTGGAGCTCTTCACCCACGTGCCCGCCCGCCACCTGTTGCTGCACTGCCGCCCCGTCTGCAGCCTCTGGCGGGACCTCATCGACCTCGTGACCCTCTGGAAGCGCAAGTGCCTTCGAGAGGGCTTTGTCACCCGGGACTGGGACCAGCCCGTGGCCGACTGGAAGGTCTTCTACTTCCTGTGCAGCCTCCGCAGGAACCTCCTGCACAACCCCTGTGCTGAAGGTGGGCTGGGGTGGGTGGGGGGCTGCTTCTGTAGCTGTTCCTTCCTTTTCCTGGACCTCAGGGCCTTTGCACTTGCTATTCCCACACTGCCTGTTATACTCTCTGTTCCCTAACACCTTCCACGTGCCCTGCTTCTTCAGCACTCTGTGCTGGGCTCCTTCGGCTCCAGCTGCCATTAAGTGTCTTGTCTGTGCACTCAGAGCCCCTGCATCATGCGTTTCCTCTGCAGCCTCACTAGGATGCAAAGTTTGTCAGCTGTGTTGCATTTGCTAGGTGAGGCACCTTGGTCCCCAGGTGCATGGCTTGCCCAGAGACCCTGCCTGCCGTCTTTAAGGTCTGGCTGATGAAGCCTCAGGGCCTCTTGGAAGCCCCACAGGTGACACCAGACACAATCTCCCTGCCTGTCCTAGATCTGTTCTGAAGCTGCCCAGCCAGGCCACCTCCAGCACCAGCAGCCTGCATCTGGCCTGGTGTCAGGCTGCTCAGGCCACCATGCCCAGGCCTAAGCTCAGCCCCAACCCAGATCCCAGAATCCCCCAGAAGTGGGGGGAGCAAGAGGCAGTTTGGAACAGGTCTTTCTGCAGTGGTTCTGGACAGCCTTACAGGGGAGCACAGTGCCCTTCCTAAGTCCTGGGAGCTCAGTCTGAATGGGAGACCCCCCTGTGTCCCCACCTGATACCCTGGCCCCGGATACTGGGTATGAGAGTCATGTCCCAATAGTGGGCTTCTCCAACCCACTGACAAACCCGCAGGGCAGGCCTCTCTCCCGTCGCCTAGGGTCTTGTCCAGTGGTTGAAGTCCCACCAGCTCCCAGGGCAGCACTGTGCAGGCCCTTTCTGATGCAGTTGAGGAACTGAAGCGTGGGTACTGGCGCCCCACAGCCACACGGGTGTGAGGAAAGGGTGGGTTGAGAATTTGTGTCCTTTCCATACCACTCCAGGCGGCAGGCCGGCTGGGGACGGAGTGGGAGGGCAGCCCAGGCCAAAGCCAATCCTGGGGAGTATAGGGGAGCTCCGAGGCCCTTGAGCAAGTGGGGTGCTGACCTTGGCTGCACAGTGCCCTTGGCCAGGAACAAGCTGATGAACCCTTGGTGTCTGCAGCCCCAGCAAGCTGAGCACAGCCGGCCTCCCTCCCAGGCTGGGGCTTCGGATTTACATGGGCTGAGGTGTACTTGTCCCCATGTGCCTGCATGCAGTCCCCAGCCACATAAGAAACACAAAAACCAGGTGGTGCGGGAGCTCTCACTGTGGCTTCTGCTTTTTTTTTTTTTTTTTTTTTTCCATACTGGGAATCAAACTCAGGACCTCGTGCTTGCCAGGCAGGCGCTGTGCCCCTGAGCTCTATCCCCACCCCTGCTTTTCCTAGAGGACATGACAGGGTGGAAACTTGATGCCAATGGGGGGGACCGCTGGAAGGTGGAGAGCCTCCCTGGAGAACATGGTACAAACTTTCCTGACCCCGAAGTCAAGAAGTACTTTGTCACATCCTACGAGTAAGAGGGCCTGAGCCAAGCAGGCCTGTGTGGAGGGAGGGGGTGGAACACCTTTGTAGGCGAGGGTCTCTGGCAGCCGGAGGGTGGTGGTACCCAAAAGCACCCTGGAGAGCTCCCCAGCTTCCTAAGTGCCGGGAGTGGGTGGATAGATAGGTTTCAGGCAGCTGGAACCCCACTGGGCAGGGAAGGCCTAGGTGTGTCCTAGGCGTGGCCAGTCTGGGATTGAGTCACAGCTGGACTGGCATGGTGCCCTGGAGATGGGTCCTTTGCACCAGGACTAGACCCTGCCCAGCCACAAGAACCTGTACTCCCTGACCCGCACTGCCTGTGCTGGGGTACTCGGGGTGCCCTAGGGTCCCTTTGACCTCCCTAGACCATTGGGGGCTGATAGAGCCACAAAGGAGGGCCTTGCACAGCACCCCTGAAACACAGTCCTGCCTCCCATCCCCCAGCCTGTGCCTCAAGTCCCAGCTGGTGGACCTCAAGGCCAAGGGCTACTGGGAAGACCTGTTGGACAGGATTCGGCCCGACATCGTGGTGAAGGACTGGTGAGTGTCTTGCCCTCTCTTGCCACAACTGCTGGCTCTGAGAACCCACAGCAATCTCCCACCATGCTCAGCCTGTCTTCGGGCTGGGTGGACTCGGCCTGCTCTCTACAAGACACACAGTACCCATGAGGGCCCCAGCAGGATATGCTGCCCCAGTGTGCAGATGGGGAGACTGAGGCTGACCAGGACACTGCTAACAGGAACAGAGTGCCCCAGGCCTCTCTGGACTTCCAGAAACTCATGTGCCTACTTGCTTGTCTCTCCTGCCCCAGCCATGATGTTCTGTTGCTGTGCAGTCACACGGACTGACCCCAGGGCCCTGAGTGTGCCGAGCGCCCAGCTGCCAGAACCACCCCTTACTCAGCTTTCCTCAAGCTCCTATTCGGGGCACAGAGCCAGCTGAGAGGCTCTGGCTTGGCCCAGCCAGGCCCCAGGCAGCACTGGAGAAAAGAGGGGCGAGGCTGGAGGGGCAGAGGAGCAGGCTGATCGCAGAGGTTCCCTACCCGGAAATGTCCCCTCCCCTGCCATGCACAGGGACAGACAGGGCTGTGCTCTTCACGGTCACCTCGTCAGTAGAATTCCCTGCAAGATGCCCTTGTAGGTCAGCATGGATAAACGGTCTTCCCTGAGACATGGCAGGGCAGACGGGGGACTGAAGCCGGCTGGGCCTTGTCAGCAGAGGGAGACAGGTCAGGAAATGTAGCGCTCTGGTGTGTGGCCTTGGCGCCTGTGTCCGTCCCCAGGGCCAGCCAGGGGGCTCAACACACAGCTCTCATCACCTCCCCCAGGTTCGCAGCCAGAAGAGACTGTGGCTGCACCTACCAGATCCAAGTCCAGCTGGTCTCGGCCGACTACATCTGCCTGGCCTCCTTCCGGCCTCCGCCTGTGACTATGCACCAGTGGAACGATGCCTCGTGGACAGAGGTAAGGCAGCGTCTGCCCACCTGCTGCCAGCATCTCCCAGCCCGGCCAGCTCCTCCCTCCTGTCTCAGTGGCCACCTCTCCACCTCTCCCCAGGTCTCTCACACCTTCTCGGACTACCCGCCAGGAGTCCGTCACATCCTCTTCCAACATGGGGGCCAGGACACCCAATACTGGGCAGGCTGGTACGGGCCCCGGGTCACCAACAGCAGCATCATTGTTAGCAACAAGATGACCAGGAAGCCAGCCCCATCCACTACTCTGTCCGACAAAGCAGGGGCGGAGGAAGCTGCCCCGTCACCTTCCCGCCTGTCTTCACCAACCTGATGATGGCCACCTGGCCACCATCCATCCGTCCTCTATCCAGGTCTGCCAGAGGTCCCACCAGGGAGAGCTGGGCCAGCACTGGGCGGAGCTCCCAACAGTGCTGGAAACTTAGGGTCACACTGGCTCCAGCATTTTATCGGAATAAAGGTTATCAGTGAAAGCAGCCTGAGGTTGGGTGTGTGGATGGTGACGGTGCCGCTCTGCTAGAGAAGCAGCCTGCCCAGGTTTCCCTGGCAGCACCTGCCCTTCCACTCGAGAGGGACATCTCAGCCAGCCCTTGGGGCACTTTATTGAATAAACAGTTCACAGTATCTGAGACAGACAGTGTTAGCCGGGAACACTGGCTAGTTAGATGGGAAACTGAGGTCCCAGCGTCCCTCACTGCCTTCCTGGGGACACCTCCCTCCTCCACGATACCAAGCAGACTTGAGCTGCCCGGGCAGAGGCGCGCGCCTGCAAGGAGCAGTGAGAGCACTTGGAGGCGGGGCCCTCAGCGCTGCCTGCAGCTGGGTCCCTAGAGTATGACAGTCGTGGCCTGATCGGTGGGTGCGGGCTCATCCTCAGCTGCTTTTATGAGCTCGCTCCTCCACGTAGAGCTGCATCTGATAGAAAGGAAGTGTGCCGTGAGGGGACCAGCCAGAGGGGGGGAAGGGAGGGATGGGAGCGCCTCCCACCAGACATCCCCAGCCCTGTCCTCCAAGCCTTGAATGTGGGGCCCCAGCTTTGGGCTCCTCCTCCTCCTAAATAAAGCTTCCTTGGTCCCCTGCAGCTCACCTTTAAAATGTCTGATGTCATGGTTTTTAGGGGTATCAGCCGGGGGTCATGCATGTGGACGTCCTGTTCATCTGCCAGGATCCAGGGGAAGTCCTAGGGAAGGGACCACAGTGAGGGGATGTTTGGCTCTCCCCCGCCCCCAGAGCTGGAGTCCTTGGAATCCCCAGGGAGCTGCCCGCAAGGCAGACTCAGGCTCCTCCACCACGGTGGCCAGGGACCTGAGTGAGGCAAGAGCCTCCGACACCAATCCAGAAACCAGCAGGCAAGGACCCCAACCTTGAGAACCCAACCTAGGAAGAGCCGGGATGACCTCTGGGTAGCCACAGGGAATAGTGACCAGGTGTGTGTCCATTGTGGTTGACCCCCGGAAGCTGGTGGGTGCCAGACACTACCATAAGGAACACACACAAGCACTGGCCACGGGCAGCGCCCTGCCCTACTGGAACGGTGGCTCCCAACTCTTGCCCTGTCTACCCCCAGAGCAATCTCATCTCACCTTGATGACCTGGATCTTCTCCATGTTTCGAGTGGCAGCTTCTCTTGTGTGCACCAGGACGGTGAAGGTGCAGCCTGGAGAGGCAGGAGTGGAGTCAGTGAAGGCCAGGCTGCCCAAGCCTGCCCTGGGCTGGCCTGCTCCCAACCCTCACTGCCTTGGCAGCCCTGCAGTGCAGCATTTTTCTAGCCCATGCTGAGAAAGGACACAGGCAGCGGGAGCTTTAAGTCAGAGGGACTCTGGTAGGCGTCCTAGAATAGGTGGTTCTGAGGAGCAGCGAGGGAGAAGAGCTTGGCACAGCCCAAGGTAACAGTGCAAGGAAGGCGGGCACACCTGGGGGATTGTGGTCCAGGACAGCGTCGCAAACACTGATCTTCAGGATGAAGGCTCGGAGCAGCTGCTCCACATGGGACAGCAAAGAGTCAGAGCTGGGGACAAGGAAGTAGGTCTTAATCTTGCAGGTGCCCTTGGCCACCCACGGGCATCCCCACCTTGCCAAAGCTGAGCTGGCCCTAGGACCCGCAGTGCCTCTGAAGGTGCCAACCGGCCCAGTCCAGATGCACAAGGCAGGCAGGCACAGCAGGCCTAGGAGGTTCTGTGTGCAGCTAGGGGACAGAAGCAGGACGCAGCTCAAGCCTCCTCACACACCAGGAGGCCACACAGCCCGGGGAATGGGCTGGTGCCAGGTTCCCGTGCCCTAGCCTCACAGGAATTGCACAGCTGGCCAGCATGCATGTACCAAGGTCAACTTCTAGGGCATCATGGACTGCACACCTTTGCCCTGCTCTTTACCACTGGGGTGATGCTGGGTGGCATGTCATTCTCTGGACCATGGTTTTTCCTCCATACAGCGTGAGGCTGGGCTAGTATTCATCAATGCCAAGACACTGTGCTGTGTCCAGGAAGTTATCTGTGTCACCTGTGAGCCTCTACAGAAGCGTGGCCAGCCAGGGCTCAGCCACTAATGGCACAGGTCTCCCAGTCCTTCATTAGGTGTCAGGACCTGCCTTAGTGTTAGGGGTTCTCTAGCAGCAGGGTCGCTGCTGGAGCGCACACCCCAGCCAGCGGATGGCACAGGCCAGCTCACCTGATAGACAGCAGGGGAGGCTGAGTGATCTCGAAGACGAACTTCTCCACCGGCCGATGCTCTTTATCCAAAATCACCACCACTACTTTTTCCACATCATTCTGCAAGGACAGGAGGCCCCTTCCAGACAGAGCCCTACAATCCCACTTCTGGCCCTCAGCTGCTTAAGACTCAGAGAGCAGGTAGGAGAAGCTGGAGTCAGCACCCTTGGGCAGAGCAGTTCAGGTTGGGAGGAGAGGTCCCCATCCAGGTCCCAAGAGATCTCAAAGAGCAGGTCAGGGCAGCAAGAGAAACCCTGATGGCACACTCAGAGCAGAACTCCAGGGAGGGGGTGAGCATGAGAAAATTCTGGAACCCTAGGCAGCCCTCGCTAAGAGTCACCCCACTAACCTAGAAGCTCCCCCAAATATGGCCCACCTGATGGGTAGCTGTGGTCTCCAGAGTGTGGGTTTCTCAGTATTAGAGCTAGGGAACCCCACGCAGGTCCAGCATCCCAGAGTGAACCCATAGATGTAGTGGAACAGATTGTGGGTGACATGGCTGGAAGACACTGGTGGCCCCTCACCTTCTCCAGGAGTGGCTTGACGCAGTGCAGTGTGTCCTGGATGTACTGATTCAGCTCTGGATGGCAGGACATCTGTCACAACCACACGGGGGCATCGATGTCAGAAGCACAGACACAAAAACATCAACACTCCTCCACAGCAGCTCTACCTAGGGCTTCCTGCCTGGGGACCCCATTTCCCATTAGGGAGCTAAGAACTGTAACTATTCCCATGCTGCAGAGAAGTCCAAAGTCCAGATTTCAACTTCGACATTAGCATTTAACATAGTGTTAAGGGGCTTCTGCTGTAAGGCCCGTAGGTTCCCTAAAATCTTAAAAGTCCCACAGGAGTACAAAGTTGTGTGTATGGGATGCATGCATGTGGGCTATTTTTTGAGAAAGGATCTCAGAAATTTAATCAAAGTTCAAAAATTAAGCACCTATAGAACTGTGTGGTTTCCAGCAAATTATTTAACCTTTCTGAGCTTCAATTACTTTACCTGTGAAGATCTCATAAAGAGAAAGGATTAAATGAGATAAGCAAATAGTACAGGATAGATGTTTAATAGCTATCAGTCCGTTTTTCCTTTTCCCAGAGTAGCCTTTAAGCCTCTTGGACCTTCTAGGATTCATTTACTCCAGTGTTTACTGAGCGCCTTCTCCAGGCCCGGCACTTCCAAGGGCAGGGAAATAGCTTCCCGTTCACTGTTTTGTCTGCCTCTTAATTGTAAGCCCCGCCTCCATCGGATAAGGGTTCAGAAAAAGCACTGGAAGTGTGTGGGAATCTTCTCCTCTGCAACTAATTTCCAGGCTGCAGGAGCTCTTAAAGTACAGCTCGACCCGGGGCAACTTGAGATGTGGGTCTCTAACTACGGATCAGGGGATTCCCTTCTATGGGAAGGTGTGAGACGCTGCCCAGCCCTCTGGTGGCTGCTGGGAAGTGAGCGGCCCTGAAAGTAAAAAACAAATTTTAAACATCCGCCTTTTATCCATGCTGATTGTGAGGCGACCACTGGCCCTGGCCTGACCTCTTGGAACCCACACAGCACTGGGGCTCAAAACTAGGCAGGTGGGGCTCACCTGCACCGGCACGTTGTACTTCTTCCGCTTCTGGAAGATGCCCACCGGGTAGACCTCGCGCACGTACAGGATCAGGTGCACCGCCACCTCCAGGAACTCGCAGAGCACGTCGGCCACCACTGCGAAGGGCAGGCCGGGTGCTCGGGGAAGCCCGCGCGGCCCAACCCACCCAACACACGCACACCCCTGCCCGCAGGTGCAGCCGCTCTACCTTGGCCAAAGTTGAGGTCCTGTCGCGTAAGCGTGGTCATCCTTCCTGCCGCGACCTGCAGTCGGGGGTCAGTGTGATTCGCCTCGGCTGCGGAGGCCGGAGCAGGGCGACCTCTCTGCCCCGATCAGGGCAGCTGCAGAGGACCCTCCCGCGTCCGTGTCACGGCCTAGGGGGCACCGCTGCGGCCCCCGCCTCGTCCCACCGGGGCTGGTGCAGGAAAAACCCCGGCTGTGCGCGCCGGCCGCGGAGGCGGAGGCAACCACCTGGCGGCGCAGGCCGGGAGCGCCGAGCCGGACAGGCGGGAAGCGAAGCCCGGTGGGGGAAGCCCCGCCCCCGACCAGCCGGACCCCTCGGCTGAAGCCCCGCCCCTCTCCCCTCCCCCAGGACGGGCTCCGGCCTACGTCCCCGTCTGGGTCCGATGCCAAGCCCCAGCGCCGGGAGCCTCCGAACCGACCGCTCCCGCCTCCCGCTCAACCCGCGCGCTATCTCGGCGCCGCTCGGTGACGTCCGCTGCGCCGCGCGGGTCCTAGCGCCGCCATCGCCACGCCCACTCCTGGAGCCACCCAACCAGGGCCTCGATGGGCGGGGACTAATGCGGGAGGGCGAGGACCTAGCTCTGCGGCGGGGCGGGGCAGGGCCGGGGGCGGGGCGGGGCAGGGCTGGGCCTGTGGGGTGGGGTCCCGCGTGGCCAGTTTCAGTCCCAGAGCCCCTAAATGGGCTGAGACCTCCCTTCGACTTTTTAGGTGGGTGCAACAGGACAAATAGTTGTCCACACCACATTACTGTGCCTTTTCCCTGCACTGCTTGTCTCTCGCTGTAGCAGGCCTTAAGGGGGTGGTACCCACGGCTGGGGATGGGCGGCGACACCTGCTGACTTCCTCAGCCCCTCCCTCACCTGCTAAACCGAAAGGGAACCCGATAGCTTGTGGGGCGTGGGGAGGAGAGGTACCCTCGGGTTACCCCTACCCCCACTCCACCCCCATCCGGAACCGAGTGTGGTCTGGCCACACCGCCCAAGACAGTAAAATTTCCCTGCTTCAGATTATCTGACTGTGGTGCGCACACCTGTCATCTCAGCACTCGGCGAGGCTGAGACAAGAGAATCATCAGGCATTCAAGGCCAGCCTAACCTATTTAATGAAACATATCTCAGGAAACCAACCAAAACAAAACCTTTTCCTTTTTGTAGTGCTAGGCACAGGGCTGTGTCCGTGGGTTATCTTGTTAAATCCTCAGGATAACTCCACGCAAAAGTGGCTACGATTGTCCCTTCCCCTATTTTGTCCCTTTTTGTGTGTGTGCGTTTTTCTTTCTTTTTTTTTTTTTCTCGGTACCGGGGATGGCTCACGACCATACACTTGCAAGGCAGGCGCTTATGCCACTGAGCTAAATCCCCAGCCCCAATTGTCCCCTTTTTGAAGAAGACCCAAATGAAGAGACCTGGCCACTCTCCCCAAAGACACCTACCCAAGTCAGTACAAGAACTGGAAGGGATAATGACAAGAGCCTCCCAGATAATAATATTAATATTACAATAATTACTACCCTGATGGTCAAACTGATTTCGTTCATTTTTTTCATTAGCCTTAGGAAATAAATTCCATTTTACAGCCTTGTTTTGTTGTTGGTTTGTGTTTTTTGTTTTTTTTTTGTTTGTTTGTTTGTTTTGTTTTTTTGAGACAGGGTCTCACTATGCGACCTCTCTGGCTGGCCTCCAGCTCACTTTGTACCCCACGCTGGTCTCAAACTTGCAGTGATCCTCCTGCCCTGCTTTACAGATGGTAAAACGGCGCCCAGAGATGTTCCCACTTTCACTAAGGTCACACAGGAGGATACAAGCCCAGCTCCTAGCCCTATTGAGACCCTGGGGTGTCAGTTTATTTGTAGCCCCCATTTTTGACAGATGGGAGATACAAGATCCAGGAGTGGGCGTAAAGTCCTGGCAGCAGGTCAGGACCAGAAGGCTTTGTCTGTCAGCTCCAGGGACTTAAGAGCTCGTTAAGAGTCCTGTTGGGCTGTTTGTACACAGATGCAGCCAGGAATGTGGACCGTTTGCAGCTCATTATTGGGCCTGTAGCCTGCCTCCCCCCACATGCCTGCAAAACTCCATCCACGGACTTTTAATGGGAAGGGGATAAGTAACCTGGCCCACAAAGCCAGGAATGTCCTGGACTGTCGCTCAAAATGCAGGAAATCTGCATGGCCTCCCCAGGGAACCTATTAAACACCAGGCTGAAAAAAAAAAAAAAAAAAAAAAACACCAGGCTGGCCCTACCTGATCAGAGTGCACAGCCGGGCACTGGCCCTTTTAACAAGCTCCCTTGGGGCCTGGATGCCCAAGAAAGTATAGGAAACACCACAGCAATTTGCATTTTGCAACACTGCCATGCCAAGCCCGAAGGGATGCTGGTTTTGTCTCAGAAATGGACGTAATTGAAGGGTTGCTGGCAGCAAATTTGGGGCACAGCAGCCTTTCTCTGGAAATGGGGATCCTATCCAGATCATGCCACATAGGAGAGGCCTATTATCCTACAAGGCCAGCTAACAGCTCAGCAGCTTGTGGGCCTGGGCTTCTAGGGACTTCCTTCTTAATGCCTGGTTACCGGAAAAATGAAAGTCCCTTTCTGCCCTCTCTGGAGGCTGCTAAAGCAGTGGCAGTCTGGGATACGGGGGCGTGGGGGCAGCAAATCCTTGGGGAAGGGGAAGTTCAAAGACACAGGGCCCCACCAGCACAAGGTCAGGAAGGAGGCTTGCGCTCAGCTCTGTGACATCTGGGTTTTCGTATCTTAACCACATCAGCATGATGGATGGCTGTGGGGCCCGGATTTTATGATGGGGTTAATTTATTATATTGTTGAATTTCCATGTCCTGGGAGGCTGTTTTTCCAAGTTATTTGCATGTCTCCATCATCCTGACAATACATAGGGGCCTGGCTGGGAAGGGAAGGATGCGTTTGAAGGAGGAGGAAGGAGCTTATTTGCCAACTGGAGCAGGTCCCTGAGGCCTGCAAGGAGAATGAAGGGAAGGTCACTCCGGGAGACACCAAATGGGAAAGAGACGGCGGTGTGTGAGAGCACCAGCCCAGCTCAGACCTGGGGGGCTCTGGGGCGCACTGAGCAAAGCCACAGTGAGAGAACTGGGTATAGCAATGGGCGAAGGGGCCAGCCAGCCCCCTAAGACGCTTCCCAGCACCCTCCCTGCCTAAGGTTCCCAGGACACCAGGGACTGGGGATGGGACCCAGACAGACAAAGTGAGTCATGCAGCCTGATGACGATCCCATGAGACCTGGACGCTCTGGGGACCAGCCAGCTAGAATCCACTGAATAGGGACCCAGTTTCCTTCATTCTTTGAGTTCAACACCTTAACCAGGGCCTGGCCAACTCAGGTGGTCAGACAGGTTGTGTTAGATGAGTGAATAAAAGCACGACAGAGGAAGAAGGTAATGCCAGCCTTGGCTAACTGTCACCTGCCCAACTCGAACTGCAGTTGGGCCTGCGCTGTAGGTGGCGTCTCCAGAAGCAAATCAAGGGCCAGGTGTGGTGGTGCGCACTTGTTCTCACAGCACTGTGGGAGGCTGAGGTCCAACCTGGTTAATTTATAAACTTAGCAAGACCCTAACTTAAAAGAGGGGGTGCGTAGAATCAGACGTGGTGGCACACACTTGTAATCCCACCACTCAGGAGGCTGAGGCAGGAGGATCCTTGCAAATTTGAGACCAGCCTGGGCTACAAAGTGAGTCCAAGGCCAGCCTGAACTATATAGCAAGACCCTGTCTCAAAAAAGTCCAAAAAAATGGTGGGAGATATAGCTCAGTAGCACAGCACCTGCCTGGCAAGCTCAAGGTCATGAGTTCAACTCTTGGTACCAGGAAAAAAAAAAAAACACCTGGCTCCCTTGCCTGACCTCCTGGCATAAGCCCTGCACAACTGCCCAGACCCTGGGGTCCACTGCTGACCTCGGCAGAGCCCTGGCCTTAGGGCATCAACACTGGGCGGCTCTCACCATCTCAGCCAAAGCAAAGCCCGAATGGACCGTTCCCCTCATGTGGTCCCACAGGCCTCCCTGTGTGGCGACTCCTCAGCGGCCAGAGACCCTGCAGGATGCTAAGCATCTCACACAATTTCAGGAGCGCTCAGGTCCTCTGCAGCCATTCTGGACCACAAGGACCTCTGGCCCAATCCAACTGCCCCTTGTGTTTTTTTTTCTTTGTTTTGTTTTGCTTTTGAGACAGGGTCTCTGTGCAGTTCAGAGTGGTCTTGATCTTACTATGTAGCCCAGGCTGGCCTTGAACACACAGCGATCCTCCTGCCTCAGCCTCCCGAGTGCTGGGCTTACAGGTGTGCTGGGATTGCAGACATGAGACACTATGCTCAAATTTTTGGTTTTACTTTTGTTTTCTTTGTTTTTTGGCATAGAGTCTCATTTTGTAGCCCAGGCTGACCTTGAACTAGCAAAGATCCTCCTGCCTCAGCCTCCTGAGTGCTGGGATAACAGGCACCACCACACTGAGCTTTCAATTGCCATTTTTAAAAATAGCTTCTTTTGGGAGCTGGGGATTTAGCTCAGTGGCATAAGCGCCTGCTTTGTAAGCAGTAAGCAGGCAGTCATGAGTTCCATCCCCGCTACCGATTAAAATGAAAAAAGACCAAAAAAAAGCTTCTTTTCTTTGCCAAATGTGGTTATACACACACACTTAAAATTCCAGCACTCAACACAGTGAGGCAGGGGGACTCTCCTAAGTTCCAGGGCAGCCTGAGATCCTGTCTCAAACAAACAAACTAACAAAGAGGACTGGGTGCATAACTCGCTGGCACAATGCCTGGCGGGCAAGCATGAGGTCATGAGTTCGATTCAAGGTACCCCTCCCGCCAAAAAAGGCAAAATCATTGTTTAAAAAGACCTTCTGCACTGAGAGAGAATTCACGAACCTCCAAGTTTATGCTTCTGCTGTGCACGCTGGTTTCTAGTAGTCTCCAAACCATGTACTACTCTTCCAAACAGCCGCACCACTCCAAGAGGAAAACCCCAAGTCAGCACCAGTCACTCCCATCACCCCTTCCCCTGGCCGCGGCAACCTGGAATTCTTTCTGTCTCTGGTCTTGCCTGTTCCTGAATGCATCGTATAAACATCATTGAAAACCGTGCCCTTTATTTCTGCTTATTTCATTTAGCATACTGTGTTTAATGGGGTTGTGGCACATTCTGTTCTTCATTCTTGAAGGCCACAAAACATCTTTTCTGGGGCTGTACCACAAGAGTTTAACTTCTCACCTGTTGGCCATGCAACTCTCCCATTTCACAGATGGGGACATCAAGGCCTAAAGTCACCATAACTGGATGGGACAGGAATCTGGCCTCTCCTAACATCCTACCATCTACCTTTCTCCACCCTATCACTCTGGAAGAACCCAGAACACAGAGTCCAAGCTTGTCAAAAGATCACCCAGCTGGGCAACAGCCCCAGCAGCTCCTGAGCCAGGGTCGCCAAAGTTTATCTCCCCAGTTTCTGTTTGTTTGTTTAGTTGACTGGAGTTTTGTTTTGTTTTGCTCAAACTTGCCATCCTCCTGCCTCAGCCTCCCAGAGTGCTGGGATAACAACATGTGCCACCAGGCCCACCCTTTTCTGGACTTTGATGTCAGGCCATGTCTTTGTCACTGAAAGGAAGACGCACACCCCCGTCCCTATTGCTCCCTGTTATGGTTTAGATCGAGGCTGCTGGCAAGGTCTCACCAGAGACTGTTCAGAGCCAGCAGCGAGTGAGTGGTTACCAGTGGGAGAGGCCGGGCTCGGGGTCAGAAGAGGTGGCTCCCTGGGGTCCTGGCCGCCTCGTCCCTTCACGGGCTGCTTCCTGGGATGAGCAGCTGTCCTCCTCCCTCCACCCAGGCACTTCCCCCCGCCAGCCACTTCTGGCCAATAATGGAGTGAATATATGAACCAAAACAAACCTCTCCTGCAAACTGCGGGCATGGGGCATTCAGTTCCAGCAAGGGAAAAATAATGGGGGCACCCCTCCCAGGCCTAGACCATGATCCCCTTTTCCCTGCCACAGTCCCAACTGGTACCCCTGATTTTTTTTTTAGTCTCAACTCCACCACTACTTGTTCTGCAGCTCAGAAATAAGAAGGAATCTCTTAAAACCTCAGTTGAATCTCTGCTCTGCCCACAGCCTCTCACTGCCTCCCAGTCCAAGACAAAAACCGGTGGGCCTTGCAGCCAAAGGAGCTCCGAGCTCCTCTGCCAGCCCCTCTTTGACTTTATCATACTCCCTTCCTGCCTCACTCATGCCGAGCACTCTCCTGCCTCAGGACCTTTGCATGGGCCCTTCCCTTTAACTGCATCATTCTCCCCACACTAAAACAGCCATTAAAACAGCAACAAATCCTGCCCTGTTAAAGAGTCTCTCCGTCCTGAGGGTCTCATGGAAAGCCGTATCTCTTCCCCTTGATGTTTTCTGTCCTGAGTGTGCTTTATTTTTCTGCATAGCATTAATTGCCTCCTGCCTTAAATTTGTTAACCTGTTATCTTGGGTCTCCCCTAAAATGTAAGCTCCACCGAGCAGGCATCCAGGGTTTTGGCTTGAGCAGCAATGCAAAAGGATTCAAGTTTTCCAGTGCACAAGCCGCTGTCTTTTCTCCAAGCCATGCTGGTGCCCACCGCACTGATAATCCTACAGTGAGGACGGCAGCTAATTTCTCTGGAGCACTGCCTAGGGGGTACGGACTTAGGGGACATCATCGCGGGCCCAGGCCACTGCCTTTAACCCTGTGAGTCTAGGAGAGCAGGACGAGGAGCAGCTCTAGTCCAGCAACTTGCCCAAAGCCACGCAGGATGGACGGCACCAGAGAAGCCATTCAGGCCGCTCGCCTGACTGCAGGGCAGCGCGCTCCTAAAGCTCTGCGCCCTGTGTCACAGGGAAAAATAAAATACCACTGGAGATGCACGCCCCCCGGGGAGCTCTGGGCGCCAGGCTTGACCGCGGCCTCCCACGTGCCGGTGCCCCGCCCCGCTGGGCTTTGATCTTGGCGGTGCCGATGCCCCCCCCCACCCGCTAGTGAGTTATGGGGGCCGCGGGACCCATAACCCTGCATTCCCGGACTCCCGGGGTCGCCAGGACGCGGCGCCCCGCGAGGTGATGGATGAGCCTGCCCCAAAGCGCTGGCTTTGTCGCGATTGGGCTGAGGCGCTCCAGGCCGGCTTTGGACGGGGCGTGGCAACAAGCAGCCGCGTGTGCGTGCGAGTGTGTGTGTGTGTGTGTGTGTGTGTGTGTGTGTGTGTGTAATCTTTCCTCCCAGTGGGAGAGGGGAGGGGCTGCCGCAGGTGCGCCGTCGGAGGCCAGGTGAGGCGGTGGCGCTTTGGAGACCCCAGTGCACCCCCATATCCGAGGGCGACTTCTCGGAGGACCACCCCCACTCGGCGCGCTTTGGGAAGCTACAAAGCCCTGGCCGCCGCTCCCCGCCCGGGACATTTCTTCCGTCCCATTTGACAGCCTAGGCGGAATAATCCTTTTGGGGACCGGCCGGCCCCTGCCGGGTCAGACGCGGCAGCAGCTGAGCGCGCAGCCTCGATCCATTGTCGGGGTCCGCCAGGGACCCCCCGCCGCGCCTTCTGTCGTGCGCTCCCCGCGGGGCAGCTCCAGATGCGCCACCGCTGCGCGCGCCCCTCCCGTCCCGCGCGCCCCGGGGCCCTACCGAGGCACCGCTTACGCACCGGGAAGAGCGGACCCGCCTCGCCGGGGCCCGCACGGCCGCTGGGCTGCGCCCGCCTTTGTCTGGCTCCTTTGTCTGCCCCGCGCCCTCGCGGCGGCGGCGGCTGGGCCTCTGGGGAACCGGCCCCGAGCGCAGAGCGCGGCTGGCGAGGGCGCGCTGGCCGGGAGCGCGCGGGGCCCGGCCCGGCCAGGGCAGCCCCCCGGCGGGGACAGTGCGCCCGCGGCCGGCGCCCCTCCCCGCCCCTCCCCTCGCCCGCCCCCGCGCCCGCCTCTTCCTCCCAGCCCCGCGCCGCCCGCGCGCATCCTCCCGCCGCCCGCGCGCCTCTCCGCGCCGTCCGGGCTCCGCCGCTCGGCCCGCGCCCTCGGACCCCGCCGGCCGCACAGGTAAGCTCGCCCCGGCCGCCCGCGCTCACCTGGCCGCCGGACAGAGGTGGCCACCCGGGCACCCGGGCGGGTGCTGGAGGTGAGGGCGCCGCTTTGCCGTCCGTCCTCAGACCCCTCCGTCCGTGCGTCCGACCTCCAGCCGCCTGCCGTCGCCGCTCCTGGCCGCGTGTCCCCTCGCCTTCGGGCTCCGTCCCCCTGGACGCCCACTTTCCATCCTCCGACCCCGGCCTCCGCGCCCTCGCAGCCCCCGCTCTCGGGCCCGCGCCCCCTCGCCACCAGCCTCCTCCCCTGGGGACCCGGTGTCTCTTTGTCTCTCAATCTCTGGGTGGTCTCAGACCGAGACCCCCGTCTGCCGCTGTTGGAACAAGGCTCCAGCCCCCCTGACCCCCGGGCCTCGCTGGCGGGAACGCACCCGGCCCTCTCCGAGGCCGCCAGGTATGTTTGGGGAGCACCGAGTGCGCCCCGCGTCCTCCCTCCCCGACGGCGCTGGGCTCTTTCCTCCGGGCTCGGTCCTCATCGCCGGCTTCCCCATCGGAGCACCGGAGACTGGAGCGAGAAGCCAGGTGTGAGACCAGAGGGCGCCCGGCTTCCCGCCAAGTCTCCCTCGCCGACCTCCGAGGGCTGCTCCCGGGCCTCCACTTCCCTCTCCTGGTCGCCCTTGCGCGCCGCCGTCTCCCCGCGGTCAAGCTCCAGCCTGGCCTCGTGCCGGCTGTGTGGACCCGGTCGGTAGCATCCCCCGAGGATCAGGCGCACTGGGCCTCTTGGACAAAGGAATGCATGTCTCCGAGCCTCAGTGTCCCCGTCCTAAAACAGGGACAATAGGACCAATCTATAGGGATGCGCGGGGAAATAGCAGAAAAGCCAGTCGGGTGCGCCTTGGTGACAGCGGAGGAGGAAGAGTCTGCATCCTTGGGTGGGGCAAGGATGCGGCTCCAGGACCACCGCCCCAAATTCTGAACCACCAACCTTGCCGCCTCCCTTCCTCACCGCCTCTCCCCTCCTCCTGCCGCCCTTCCGGGCAGCCACACTCCCAGGCCTTTCTCGGGTTCCTCTTTGCTCCTTGTAAAATCAACAGTTGAAGAACCGGGGGAGCAGGGTGCCCGCTTGCCCAATGAGGTCAGTGAGGCTCATCGGTGTCACTGGAGCTGGCTGTCCCTCCTGAGGTGCCCCAGTACTCACCCCCCCCGATTCTAAACCTTTCTGAGGGTGCTGGCTCACCAGCACTTCCGTGTCCCCCCCAACATTGTGTGTCTGCCCATCCTGGCCCTGCCTTACTCAGATGTCCTGACCCTCATGGGTGTCTTCAGGACAGGTGACACCCCACCCCAGGAGGCTGGCGGGGATGTGGGGTAAGTGGCCCAATTGAGAGCAGCTCAGGAAGAGGAGGAGGGAAGCCTCAGAGCTGGCAGGTGCCAGGCTGCCCCCGGCAGCTGAGTTTTTGTTTCAGCCACCGCCGGGGCTGGCAATGGAGCGTTTCTTTTTAGAGAGGCAGGCGTGCAGCTGGGGACCTCCCCCCGCTACACACATCCCACCCAGGCCTTTCCCCCTCATTCCCGGGCCACATGGCCTGCAGAAAGCCAGCCCTGCAGCACCTCTGAACCCCAGGAGCTTGGCCACACCTTCCATGCTGCCCTCCTCCCCGCCCCCTTTTCCCTGCCCAGCTGGGCTCCTCATGGCTCTCTGTGGCCGCTGCACTAACTAGAGACCCCAGCATCCTGCCTGCCCTGGAACCCCATCTGCATCCTAGGGCGGGTCATCTGCCCCTCCCTGCCCCAACTTCCTCTGAGCTTTTACTAGGGCTCCGGCCCTCTGTGTGAGGCCTCTCCTAGTCTCTGATGCATCTAAGCTTCCCTTTCTCGCCAGCCCAGGCACTGTCCCCTCCCACTGTTCCTCTGGATCTCGCAGCGTGGTCCCAGGATTCATTTTGGGGAGCTGCTGCGCTTCCCGGGGGTGGGGGCTGGGTCTCCTTATCCTGTGGCCCTGTAAGGTGCTCTGCACAGCCTTAGCCTAAGTGGCCTTCTTGATCCTGAGCACAGGAATCAATGGAGGACTGCAAGCCCCAGCTTTCCCCTGGGGTCCACTGGGTAGTGTTGGCCAGGCAGCCGGCAGACAGAGTTGGCGGCAGTCCTGCCCCGGTGTGGGCCGGGAGCTTGATGGAGCAGGCGTGCTCACCAGCCTCTCAGACCGCCAAGCCTGGGAAGACCAGGGGCTCACTCCAGGCCCTGCAGGCAGGCTGGGCGCATCCCTGTCCTGACAGGCGGGTCACTGGGTCGAGACCGGCCTCTACTGCCCCATTCCCTCGCTGCTTCTTTTCCTGGGGCGCTGGGCGGGGGGTCCTCCTGGGAAGGTTGCCGGGTGCTTCCCAACAGCAGCCTTGACACCCAGGTCCTCAAGCCTCAACACTGTGACCTGGCATTGGACGCCTGGTACACATTCTTGATGGGGTGAGGGGTGGGCTGACTGCAGGACCCGGGATCCTTGGCTCTTTCTCCGTGCCAGGCTGTGAGTTAGGTCCCAGCATGTGTCACCTGCAGCAGCGGAACTGGTAGCATGAGCAGTGGTCAAAGTCACATGAGATCGGTGGTTGTGGGTTCGAATCCCAGTTCTACAGCTTCCTCTACTGTGGCTTGGATTAGCCCCTCACAGTTTTGTCCTGAAACCTCTATGCAGCCATTGTTGCTATCTGAAAATTATTAAATTAAACAATGCATTTACAGCTCTAGGTTTCTAATTTTAACACCAAATACATCTGTTAGCAAAGAAGAAAATGATGAAAATTCCTCATTATCTTTCCTTGAGAAATGAAAAATGAGACAAAATAAAACCAAAAACAAATGGAAGAAAAGAATAAAGATCAGAAAACACAATCCCTTGGGGCTGGAGATTTAGCTCAGCAGCATAAGCACCTGCCTTGCAAGCAGGCAGTCGTGAGTTCGACCCCCGGTACCGATTTAAAAAAAAAACGAAAAGAAAACACAATCCCTTATCCAACTACCAACATCCTTTTTCATAGAGATTAACATTTTGATTCTTACATTTCTGTAAAAACAGAAAAGGCTCAGAATAGTCTAAACAACTTGTATAAAGGAACAGAATTAGAGCTCAGCTCTGGGTTTAGAATACAAGACACCTAACAAATGAGGCTCAGGTAAAAATATTCATTGCTCCTCTGTGGAACTAGAGCCCAGAGAGGTTAATCAACATTCCCAAGGTCTCACAGCTATTAAGTGCTGGGGGCAGGATCCCCACCCGGCTTGGCTGGATCCAGGTGCCCTTCCACACCACTTTTGGTCTTTTTCATTTTTATCGGTACCAGAGATCCAACTCACGACTGCCTGCTTGTAAGGCAGGCGCTTATGCCGCTGAGCTAAATCCCCAGCCCCAGCATTTTGTTTTTGAAGACTGACTCACCTGACCAACTGCCGACATTGTTCAGACCTCCAGAGAGTGAAGTTTGGGGGTGGGGGTGGGGGCTGCCCCAGCGACCACCACTCAAGTCACTTGGGACAAGAGGCCCCCAGGGACCCGTGGTCCAGCAGGAAATGAGGGAGCCCTACCGGTGCAGAGCCCCATAGATTCCCCCAGGCAGGTCTCCTGGGGCTCTGGGGGGCCCCCGACATCCCTACCCCTGCTGAGGTGAGAGGTCTTGGGGGAGGGGTCCCAAGGCTGCTGTTGGGACAGTAAAAGCAGATGGGGAAGCCCTGCAGGGAAGCCAGACCCCCTTCGTTCGCCAAGGCAATGTCCCCTCCCTGGCCTAGGCTGTCCTGCCCCCATCGATCACCCTGCTGAGGACAGAGGACGCGGCCACCTGGGCCTGCACACCAGACAGGAGCGCCGCCCGGAACCCCACCCAGCCCTTCCCGCCCCTCACTGCCCCGCTTCCCCTGCCCAGAAGAGCAGTGGCCACCGAGTCCCCTCACCCATACACACACCCTGCCTGCCCTTCTCCTCACACTGCGGCGCTTTACAAGAGAGGAAACCGAGGCTCAGGAGCTGAAGAGACTTTGTTCCAGTCACACAGGTCTTTGGGGCTCACCAGTGGTTCAGCTTAATGGGTCTGGGTGACATCTGTGTGTTTTTTTAGAGTTTTTGGTGGATTTTTTTGTTTTGGTTTTTTGAGGCAGGGTCTCACTACGTAGTTCAGACTGGCCTTGAATTCACGATGGAGTCTAGGCTTGCCTCAAACTGGCAATGATCCTCCTGCCTCTGCCTCCCTAATGCTGAGATCACTGGCATGTGTCGCCATGCCCAGCTGACATCTGTTTGTTTTATTTACTTATTTATTTGTGTCTTTTTTTTTTTTTTTTTTTTTTGAGACAGGGTCTCCCTATACAGTTCAAGCTGGCCTTGGGCTCACTTTGCAGCCCAGGCTGGTCTCGAACTCTCAATGATCCTTCTGCCTCAGCCTCCTGGAATGCTGGGATTATAGGCATGCATCACCAAACCCAGTTCTAAAAAAGCATTTTTGAGCAGTGTGAATCTTTTCCCAAATGAAATCTAACCCACAGTCCAACAGTGGGTAAAAACCAATAAAAACAGCACTTTATGAGCAGTGTACACCGTGCCACCACCCTTAATTCCTTTCCTGAGTTACAGTGGTCTCTCATTTATGCCGAGGTGACGTTAGAGCCGCACTCATCAGAGGAAGTCTCTCCACCTGGCCACGAAGGTGCTGTGCCCCCAGTGCCGTGCCTCCCTTCACAGAAGGTGCTCACTACATCAGCGAGGGGGATTGTGCACTGACATGGTGGGCGTTGGTTACACTCACATGCACTGAGCCACGCCAGGCTTTGGGTGTATTCTTGTCCAGGAAGTCCTGGAGGGGCCAGGAAGTGGTTGTACGAACACGTCGGTGAGGCAGGGGAAGCCACCGTTATAATGGAAGAAGTCATGCACAATGATGCAGGAAGAAGTCATGCACAATGATGCACGCCTATAAACCCAGCTACTCAAGAGGCTGAGGCGGGAGGATCCCAAGTTCAACACAAGTCTCAGCAAGAGACATTGTCTCAAAAAAACCTTCAGGCTTGGTGGTGCACACCTGTGATCCCAGCATTCAGAAGGCCGAGGCAGGAAGTTTGCTGTGAGTTCAAGGCTAGGTTGGACTACATAGTGAGACACTGTCTCAAAAAATCAAACAAAAAGTGCTTGGAGGACACAGTTGAGTTTGTTTCTTGAGGACTAGGGAGTAACCCGGGGCCTTCTCCATGAGCTACCTCCCCACTCCTTTGTTTATTTTTTAAGATAAGGAGTCACTAAATCACTAAATTGCCTAGGCTGGGGTTATAGGGGAGCTCCACCACATCCCCCGAGTTTGGGTTGTTCTTTACTATTTTTTTCAAAGTAGTTTAATGTACATATTAGAAAATGTGTTTGTTTTGCAGAAGCTGCGCGTGCCTGTAATCCCAGCACTCAGGAGGCCGAGACAGGAAGGCCATCCTGAGTTCAAGGGCAACCTGAATTACGGAGTAAAATGTGTTGTTTTGTTTTGTTTTGCTTTGTTGTTGCTTTGTTTGGACAGGGTCTCACTATGTAGTCCAGGCTGCCTGGAACTTGGGATGATCCTCCTGCCTCAGCCTGCCAGTGCTGGGATTACAGGCGAGCCTTCACCTGGCTCCTAATATATATATAGTGCGTGTGTGTATTAAAGTATGTTTTTTAAAGGTGAGTTAGACTCAAACTTCAGCATCCCCAGAACATCCCTGCCAAGTAAGGGGGCTCGGATTTGTCCCTGTCCCATGAGCAGGAGCTTGGAGTCAGGGAGGGTGCAGCTGGGCCTGGTCTCAGAGTGGGCTGGGCTGGCTCCCTGCCCAGACTGAGCACCACAGTCCCGGGCCCTGGCCCAGCGTCCCCTGCATCTCCAGGGCAGCCGCCAGGCAGCAAGTGGGTGATTGGCGGGCGAGGCGGCGGGAATGACGCTCCCGGAGCTGGGGGGGAGGGGGGGAGACCCGGGTGGCCTCCTCCGTAGCTGTGTGCCAGGCAGGTGAGGCCCCAGTGCAGGCCGGCTGGGGGCGGGGCTCAGGAATCCGAGGCCACCCTGGCTTGATCCCGGGCCTTGGCGCACCCAGTTCTCGGTGGGGACAGCGCCCTCTGCAATTCGCCTCAGTGTGGGGACCCCTCGCCCTCCTCCTCAGCCTCCTCTGCCCAGCCGCCACTGCCTGGCTCCCGCACCTGGGTCCTGACTGCACTCCAGGACAGAGATGCAGCCAATGCTTGTGATGTCTCAGGCCTGTGATCCTAGCATTCTGGGAGGCTGAAGCAGAAAGGTCACAATTTGGAGCCCAGCAGAGGGCAATGGAGCCACTTAGCAAGGCCCTGTCTCAAAATGCGAATTTTAAAAAAGGCCTGGGGTGGAGTTTGGTGTGAAGACCCTGAGTTCAACCTCCAGTGCCACACACACAGGACCAAGACAAAGATGCCCGTTCCTGCTGATGGAGGGACAGAGGTGACATTGGCAGTGTTCCAAGGGCTGTGTCCCCCGCACAACCTGGGCCAGGAGAACCTAGGCCTAGAGTGGCGTCACCTTGGATCTGTGGCTTGGCCTGCGAGAGCTTCAATTTCCTGATTTTGAAAATGTGGGAAGCCAGGCGTGGTGGTGCACACCTGTGGTTCCAGCGCTCAGGAGGCTGAGGCAGGAGGGTTGTCATGAGTTTGAGGCCAGTCTGGGTTATATAGCAAGATCCAATCTCAAAGAAAAGAAAAGTGTTTGGGGTGGGTCCTAGCCAGGGAGGTGAGCACTTGACAGGAGTAGCTAAGCAGGAGTTTGATCCTGTGTTTAATCCGGATTGGGATTAGCGTTGTTTCATTTTGTTTTGTTTTCTGGTAATTCACCATCCTGAGTGGTGAGAAGCCTGTCGCTAGAGAGTGGCGCCTCTTAACATCTCTCATCCAGGGTGACTCGGGCTGGCTACTGTCCCCGTCCCATGGGAAGGACGGGACCAGGCCCACAACGCTGCAGCTCTGGAGCCAGCGCCAGGTGGGAGGTGGGCGGACCGGGCACACCTGCTGCCTCTTCTCGTCTGGGGACCTGGGGCTTTGTGACTCGGCTCCAACTGGCTTTCAGAGTGACTGGGGGATGGCAACCTGTCATCACCCGGGACCTTTGGCATTGCTTCTGCAGCGGGCTGCGTTTCCCAAGTGGCTGTTTGCCAGGCTGGCATATTGGCAGCTGGGCTGTGCCAAGACGGGCGTGAAAATCCCACAGCTGGGAGCCTGGGAGCCCTGTAGTCTTCCTGATCCCTGTTCCCACCCTGGCGAGTCACCCTCATCCTGCGCACCACACCAGTGCCAGGCTGGCGCAGCCCTGGTGTCCCCAGACACAGAGCCAGGACTGCAGTGCCCATAGCCCCTCCCCTAAATGCCACCCAGAGTCCTCCAGAGCTGGCAGGACAGGGCCATTGTGGGAGTCCCAAGGCAGGATTCATACCAGTTGGGGACTGAGCAAGACTTCCCAGAGGGGGGAACATTTGTGCAGGACTTGCAGAGCGTGGGAAGGGAAGGGGAGGTTTTTCTGGGCAGAGGGAAAAGCCTGAGTGACAGCAGAGACAGGGAAGATGCGCCTGTTTGGGACGCAGGGGACAGTTGGTTGGCTCTGAAAGGAGAAAGCACAAATTAGAGCTGCAAAGCCAGGTTGGGGTCACATTATAAGAGGTCTTGAGGGGTTGGAGGTTTAGCTCAGTGGCATAAGCACCTGCCTTGCAAGCAGGCAGTCGTGGGTTCGATCCCTGGTACCGATAAAAAGGAAAAAGACAAAAATAAAATAAAATAAGAGGTCTTGAATGTAAAAAGGAGTCCATGGCTCAGTGGGAAGGGAGTAAGGAGCCGTGGTGAGTTCTGAGCAGGAAAAGTCATGGTCGGCGGACCTGGTGGGCAGCGCGGGGCCAGCCTCCTGTGTGTGAGGTCTGAGCAGTGTGTCGGCACTGTGCACAGCTGCACAGAGGTGGCAGCGTCCCCACCCCGCTTTATCCACCCGCCCACCTGACCCTTTCGGGGGGGTCCAGCCACATTCCTTTCCCCCCACCTCCACGAGGAGGGCAGATTCCTGTGAATGGGGCGTCCTGTGGCTTCTCCCAAGCTGTCACCAGCGTCCCTGCAGCACAGACTTGGCCCAGCCCTGCCCGGAGAGTGGTCCCAGAGCTGCCATGGGTCCCCCCAGCAGGACAATGGCAGTGCGGGCTGACAGGCTTTCAGCGCCCCAGGGGCTGCCGGGAGCTCAGCCTGGGGCTCTCATTAGGGAAGTACTTGGGAGCCTCTGAGCCAGGACTTTGGGGTCCCAGGGCAGGTCACAGGGCCGGAGCAGAGTCCCACCCACTCCCCAGGTTCATCTGTCAGTCTTCAGCTAGGCCAAGGCCCAGGGTCTAAGGAGAGCACAGAGATGGCAGGGGTCACTGTCTTCCGGTCTCTCCCGTTTCCAGAGACTCAGCGGGGTGGTGAGGGGCCTCCAGGACTGAGCTGGATGCAGGGGAGCGGGGATGCTGGGAGTCAGGGAATTGTCGCAGGCTGGGCAGCATTTTTCAGGTCTGGACAATGATCTGGTCACAAATCGCCCAGAACCGGTGGCGGAAGAGCCTCTTCCAGGCCAGAGGGCTCCTGGGGAGGCCATAAAACTGCAGTCAGCGGCCTGGCCTGGTGGAGAGCGCCCCCAGCATCCCACAGACCCAGCTCCACCCAGCTCAGGTCACTTAGGTCAGGACGCATGGAGTCCCCAAGAGACTCCCATCGGGGGTCAGGGCTGAGTCTACAAAGCCATCCCCGAAGCCCTCAGGGCCAGCAGGAGGGACAGCACCAGAGCCTCAGCTGTGCGTGGTGGGGGAGTGGGAGCGAGGCTGCTGTCCCTGGACACACAGGGATGAGTGACACACAGGCCACTTACACGAGGTGTGACTTCCTCTCTGGCCTTTGGGGACAGGGGAAATGACAGGAGCCATTTCAGGGCACAGAGGAGAGCACTGAATCCACCCGAGGCTCTCACAGTACCCGGGGAGCATGGGGAACACGTGCCCCACCACGGTGACGGCTTCCTACAGAGCGACTCCAGACCTGGACAGGGCCTCCACGGTGTCAGCCAGGGCCCTGCGCGCAGCCCTGCAGTCTGTCTGGGGCCCTCTGGTGCTGGTCCAGGCCATGCGAGGTGATAGCAGCACCTTGGCCTCTCCCTGGAGGAGGCCGACAGCACCCCGGGTTTGGGAGGTTTTGTTTAGTTTTTGCAGAACTGGGAGTGGACCACTGGGGTGTTCTACCACTGAGCCACCCCCCCACCCCCTTTTCTGTTTTTATTTTGAGACAACGTGTGACTAAATTGCCCCTTAAACTTGTGATCCTCCTATCTCAGCCTACGGTAGTTGGGGTGGCAGGCATGGTACGCCCATATCATCCCGTTTTGTTTGTTTTTGGTACCGGGAATTGAACTCAGGACCTCATGCTTGGAGCTATATCCCTGGCTTGTTCTGCTTTTGGAGACAGTCTCTCTATGTAGGTAATTCAGGCTGGCCTGGAACTCACAGGCATCCTCCTGCCTCAGCCTCCAGTGTTCCAGGATTCTAAGCATGCAGCACCATCCCCCAGTTTTGATAGTGTTGCCACATAACACCCCCAGCCCTGCTGGTGAAAACCGAGCGTGACCTCGCACGCTGGATACGAAGGCTTTGGGGTCCCAGCTCAGCGCTGCCTCTTTTGCAGGAAGGACCCATGGCCAAGCCCGCGCTCCGCAGCGCCCCCGTGCGGCTGCTCGTCCTCCTGGCGCTCCTGGAGCTGAGCCTGGGGGGCTCCTTCGCACCTGGATCTTCTCTCCGATCCCCGCCTGAGAACCACATCGACGCCCCAGGCGCCTCGCTGTGGACGCCGCAAGCCAGCCACCACCGCCGGCGGGCCCTGGGCAAGAAGGAGCGGGGTGCAGGCTTGCCCAGGGCTGTGGCCACCCCCACTAGGCCGGCCTCCCGACTACCAGAGCAGAAACCTGCGGGCCTGCAGGACGAGGACCTGCTCCTGGGGCTGGCGCTGCCCTACCCGGAGAAGCAGTACCGGTCCCCGGGGTGGGAGAGGGCGAGGAGACGCGGCCGCGAGCACAAGAGGCGCAGGGACAGAGCGAAGCCGTACAGAGGTAGCGAGGGTGGGGGTGGGGCACGGGAGGATCCCAGGGCAGGAGGGGAGGCCCAGGGTGACTTGGGGTCCCTGGGACGCTGCCAGAGGCATGAGCACCCGAGGGGTGGAAGGGGGTCTCACTAAAGTCAGAGGGGTCTGGTAAGCCATCGAGAAGAGGATGAGATGCTGGGATGCGGCAGGCTGGGAGAGCAAGGGCTCTGTGACCATAGAAGTTCAGACCTATGCCTTGGTCACCCCAGTTGGGAAGTTCTACCTGCCGTCTGACCCGAGTCCGCGTGCTGTGAATCCCCAGTAGAGAGCTCAGCACGGTCCTGTGACCTCTAAGCACATTGTTCAGTCCACTGTGAATCAGCAGAGCGAGGGGCTTAAGTAGGCTCTGAGCTGGGTGTGGTGGCCAGCAGTGACCCTCAGCCTCTTCCTGCTCCCCGCTCTGGCCTCACCTCCTCCAGGTAGCCTTCCAGGGTCAATCTCACCAGCTGCTATGAGTTGCCACCCAACCCACACAGAGTGCTGTTTCTGGGGGAGTCTTTGGGTGTCTTCCAGCAATATATGGAGACACCGCCTCCTACCATGCTGAACTCCCCATTTCCAGCTCCCAGAGAGGCAGCAAGGATGCCAGCTGAACCCAGGGCTTGTCACCGGGTCCCTACCGTCCCTGGCTTTGCAGCAAAAAGACTGGGTTGTGCTGGGTGCTCTCACCGGGTGGCAGAAGGCCAAGCTCAGCGTCCCCTCCCCATCCCGTCTCAGGCCGGGCGCTGGTCCGAGGCCCCAGCTCCCTGATGAAGAAGGCAGAGCCCTCGGAGGACCTGATGCTGGACGCTACCATGGAGGAGTCCTCTACCAGCCTGGCCCCCGGCCTGCTCTTCCTCACCGCCTTGGAGGCAGCGCCTGCCACGGAGGAGTCCCTGGTCCTGCCTGTCACCTCTTTACAGCCCCAGGTAATGGGCCCAGTGCAGCCCCAGGGCTGGGAGGGTCGTGCAAGCCCCTCTTGGTACCATGACTAGGGGGAGTGGGTGGAGGCCACTGGACCTAGATACAAAGGCTGGCTCCCAAGGCAGTGCAGGACTCAGAAAGAGGCAAAGAAAGATCTACAGTGACCCCCATTATCTGGGGGAGACGCCCCTGGGGCTCCGGTGGACACTTGCAACTGGAGATAGCACTGAACCCCGGGTTTCCTGTGCACACACCTAGGCGAGTTTTTTTGTTTTTTGTTTCTGGTGCCAGGGATTGAACTCATGACTTCACATTTGCCAAGCAGGCACTTACACCGCTGAGCTAAACCTCCGGCCTTTCTTTTTTTTTTTCAGACAGGTTCTCCCTAGGTAGTTCAGGCTGACCTTGAATTCACTGTAGCACCCAGCCTGGCTTCAAACTCACAGCAATCCTCCTGCCTCAGCCTCCCAAGTGCTAGGATGACAGCTGTGCACGACTAAGCCTCACACAATATTTTTGGAGTGCAGAAAGCAGAACTGTGATTGGGGGCCCTACTGTGCTGATAAAAATTATGACTTTATTTTTTCTTGTACATATACCATAGATTACTATTGATCCCTTTCAATGGTTTCCTTGTTTCCAACACCACGGTAGAGCCTGGGGAACTGGGATCGAGCCCTCCCCACGCTCCTCAGGGCCTGGGTGGTGACGTTCCATCACACCTGCTTTCTTTCTCATTTCTCTCTTTTTGCAAAGATCCAGAATGGAGATCAAAACACTAACTGTTTAGTTCTGGGTCACAGAGACATGGCTTGTACAGTTACTGGGACAATTCTCTGTCCCTTTCTTCAAAGCTGTGAGGGCGATGACCTGCATGCTGAGCTGTCCCCTACTTTCTCAGCTGTCCCCATGTGACCACAGGCCACTTTCTCCTGGACAGCAGCCTTTGTATCTAGGTCCAGTGGCCTAAAAGCTGTAGTTGGATCCCAGGAGTGCACGGAGTGTGGGTGGCTGCATGTGACCCCACATTCCTGGTCCCCTCTGCTCTCTTCTGCAGGTGCCACCGAGGTCCGATGGGGACGTGATGCCCACGCTGGACATGGCCCTGTTTGATTGGACTGACTATGAGGACTTAAAACCTGAGGTCTGGCCCTCTGCGAAGAAGAAAGGTGTGCAGCCAGCCCTACCCACTGTCCCCCCAACTCTTCTGGGTCCTGTGTGACCTGCACGTTCCCTGGGTGGATGCTGGGAGGGGCTTGGTTTAAACCGCAACTGATGCTCACAGTACCGGGCACTTCCGGTGTATCAGCACCCAGGGGAAAGATCCGTGAGTCTGTGCCCCTGCTGCGCCACTTAGAGAGGAGAAGCTGAGGCAGGGAGAGGCGGAGCGTCTTGTCCCAGCCCCACTATGACATCCAGGTCCGTGTGTTTCATGGCTCCGCCGGGGTGGGCCTCAGCCTCTGATGCCAGATTTCCTGTCCCCAGAGAAACACGGGGGCCCGTTCTCCAGCGGTGGCAATGAGACATCGCCAACCGAAGGGGAGCCCTGCGACCATCACCAAGACTGCATGGCAGGTACCTACCTTACACCCAAAGCACCGGGACCAGCGATGAGAAGGACAGGGCTTCCCAGGCTTGGGACAGGTCACCGTGATCTTTTCCTCCTTCCTGTACTGAGGATCAAATTGCACTGAGCTCCACCCCCAGCCCTCTCTATTTTTTATTTTGAGATAAGATCTCACTAAACTGCTAAACTGCCCGGGCTGGGTTTGAATTTGAGACCCTTCTGCCTCAGCCTCCCAAAGTCCTGGGATGACAAGCATGGACCACCACGCCCAGCTCCCCAAGACAGTGGACAGTAGACTATGGCACCAGCAGTGACCAGCCTTTTGAGCAGTGCAGTCACACGTGAGGCATTCAGGCCCCAGAGAAGCTGAGTGTCATTCCAGGGACGCTTTGGGCAGCGTCTTTGCACACTGCAGCTGCCTCCTCCACCAAGACAGCCTCATGGGAGGCCTGTGCCCGGCTAATGCCCTAAACTACTGTCCCTCGCTGGGCCAGATGGGCCTCTGGAAGCAGACCCTGAGGTGGCTTAGAAAAGCAAGAGATCCCATGCCTATGATACCAGCATTCTGGGAGGCCGAGGCAGGACAGTCACAAATTCCCCCTGGGCTGGGCAGTTTAGTGACGCAGTGAGACCCTGCCTTGAAATGAAAAATAACAAAAGGACTTGGGGGTGCAGCTCAGTGTGAAGGCCCCAGTAGTGCAAGAGTTTTGCTCACCTTGGGGTTGGGGAGAAACCTGGAAAGGTCAAAGGCAAGGAGCAGGGTGAACAGAGATCCTTCCGATAGACGTCGGATGGGCCACGGGTCAGCGCCCAGAACACAGGCTGCTCTGGGAGGCCCAGGTGGGGCGGAGGTGGCCAAGACCTGGCCCCCCACCTGGCCCCAGGACCCACACTGTGCTGCTTCCGTCCCCAAACCATGGTGTACACCCGGAGCACAAGACAGCTCCCGTTGAAGCCCACTGGGTAACCCTGAGGGTGGGCAGAGCCACACCCTAGGGCCAGCTGGGCATCAGTGTCCTCATCTGTCAAAAGAGGGCGCTGGTGTCACAGGTCCCCAAGGCCCCTCCCAGCTCCACACCTGGGGCCCCACCTGTTCTGGCCGCTGTCACCAGGAGGTGACCCCACACTGCCCTCTCTTCCCATAATCCATCAGTTTCCTGTCTAGGGCAGCTGGGGTCCCTAGCATTGCCCCGGGAGCTCAGCTGTGACATCCATGGTGGTCCTAGCTGAGAGTCTTGAGCAGCATATGGCCCCCTGCTCAGCCGGGCTGCCACCAGGATGATGGATTTCCTGTCCTGAGGGACTGTGTGCTGGGCAGTGGGAAGGGCCGCTCAGCTTGGCTGACTGCTGCGTGCACTGGCTGTGTCTGCAGGGACCTGCTGCGACCTGCGGGGACATCTCTGCGTACCCCACAACCGCGGCCTCAACAACAAATGCTTTGATGACTGCATGTGTGTTGAAGGTGGGTCTCGGGGAGGAGGCTCCCCACTCTGCAGAGCTGGTTCTGCAAGCCAGGTGCAGTGGTATGCCTGTAATCCCAGCAGTCTGGAAGGCTGAGGCAGTAAGATCCCAAGTGTGAGCCCAGCCTGGGCGATTTAGCAATGTAGTGAGACCCTCTCCTGGCAGAGGGTGGATAGAAAAAGCCCAGAGTGGGAGAAGCACTTGGGAGCTAAAGACAACAGTAGGATTAGCTGTGCTCGGGGCCCTCCCATCTGTGAATTGGCTCAGTCTTGATTCCTGGCACCCTTTCCCAGATTTGCTTCCCTCGCCTCTCGGAATACAAACTGGCTGCATGATCCGCCAGGATCAGGCAGAGGGGGCGGGGAGGGCACAGGCACAGATCTCTGTAAACAAAACCCCTTGGAGAGGCTGGCGCTTAGTGGAATCCACCCCGGAGGTGCCCAAGTGCGGCCGGCTGAGGATAAGGGTGGGCTGGGTTTCACAGCTCGGGGCCAGGGGAGGACCTGCTGGGCACTGCCAGTCCTCCACACTTGTACACACAGACCCAGGGGTGCCAGGCACCTTCTCCCCAGGAATCTTCAAACTCAACCCTGGTGGGTGCTTATAATGACCCCCCTGCACAAAGAAAGGTTTTTATTTAGTTAGTTAGTTGTTTTTTTTTAAGACAGGGTTTCACTATGTAGTTCAGGCTGGCTTCAAACTTGCATCAATTGTCCTGCCTCCCAGGACACCAGAAAAAGCCTCCCAAGTGCTGGTATTACAAGTGTGTGCTACCATGTCCAGCGCCAATGCTGTATTCTGAAAAATTCCAAATGCATACGAAAGTGGTCACAATGGTGTACTTCATCCCTGTGCCCCGTCACGGAGCCCACTAATGGGCCAACCGTCAGCCAGAAGGTGCCTTCTCTCCCCTACGCACTCCACACATTCTAGTAAGATTTCAGAACAGCTGTTTCAGCATATGTTTCTGAAAGATAAGTGTCCTTGAAAAACCAAATGCCAGAATTGAACAATAATTACTCAGATGCCATCCAGTGTCCAACCCATGTTCCCCTCCCCTCCCAGAGTGGGAGAATGAGCTGAGCACCCCAAGAGCCCAAGATACATCTGAGCCCTGTTTTCCTCATCTGCTCTTGGGGAGCCCTACATCCATCAGGGTCTGATCACTCGCCCACCTCTAGTCAGTTAGAAAGTACTTACTGAAAAAAATTCTTACTGAGCCAGGCATGATGGTACACACCTGTGATCTCAGCGCTCTAGCAGGCTGAGGCGGGAGGGTTGCAAATTTGAGTCCAGCCGGTGCAACTTAGTGACTTAGTCATCAGGACCCTGTCTCCAAATTAACACTCAGACCCTGTGAGAAGGGCTGGGGGTGTAGCTCAGTGTGAAAGGCCTGGATTCAGCCCCAGCAGGAGGGAAGGAAGACAGTGAGCGGGGAGGAGAGGAAGGATAGATGGATGCACAGGTGTCAGGCGTGGTCAGAACAGGGCATGAGGAGGCCAAGGTGAAGACTGGCAGCTCCGGTGTGCAGGGGGACACGCCAGCGTGCCGCTGATGAGAAGTGCAGGGACAGTGTCCCTGGGAGTGCTCAGGCTGTAGGACAGCCACCGGGCAGTTTCCTGGAGCTGGAGCAGCTGTCTGTGGCTGGGGGCAGTGCTCCAGGCTGGAGCCAAGTACAGGGCAGTGGCCTTGGCCAGGAAAAGCCGGGCAGGAATGCTGTGGCCCCAGGGCAGGTAGCACAGGGGAGCATCACACAGGACCCCACGGGCCTTGTTCAGGTCTTGGTACGCAGTTGGACATCCCAAGGGGTTTTGTGTTTGGTTTGGGTTTCACAGCCCTGGGGAAGGCACAGCTGAGGGGTTTAGCCAGGTGCTCCGAGGACCCTGAGGAGCCCCAGAGGGTTTTGCACAGGCTGCAGGGCTGGAGCCGGAGGGGTTTCTGGAGGATCTGGGGGCTTCAGCATCCTGCTGTGGATGTGTCGGTGTCACTCCCGGCCGGCAGGAAGGACACACAACAAAGTCTGGCAGTGGACAACCTTTTCTTTTATTTTCCTTCTCCGTACAGCCTGCCCCGGGAATCCTCCCGGCCGAAGCCTCTACCGGTCCGCTCCCCGCGGCTCCTTGCGTGCTTCTCCCTACAGTCTGTCCCGAAGCCTCTACCGGTCCGCTCTCCGCGGCTCCTTGCGTGCTTCTTCTGCTTCTTTTTTCGTGGCGGGAGAGGCACTCACTTTTATAGGGTTACAGTGGCCAATCAGTTCAAAGCGCGCGATGCGGGCTGATTGGCTAACATCAGTTGTTGCTAGGCAGACTATCTTACAGGGTGGGTTGTGAAGCAGGAGATCTTACAGGGCGGGTTGTTTACCAAGCAGGAAGCAGGAGATCTTACAGGGCGGGTTGTTTACCAAGCAGGAAGCAGGAGACAAGCGCCATCTTAGCACACTCGATGGGAGGGGTAATCTAGCTCAGGCTTTGCTCTTTCCTACAGGCCTCACGTCCGCCAAGTAAGGCGACCGGGCTCGGCCGCGGCTCCCAACATGGATGGCCCATTCCGCCCATGTGTCACTGTGCCCGGTGGCCCCAGTGTCAATTCTAGGTCCCTATGCACAAATCTCTGTGCTTCCCTTCCTCGATGGATGGTGACAAAAACCCATCCTAAAGGAGAGAGGGGTCCCTCCTACAGGGAAAGCAGGGGTTTCTCAGGTCACTGACATCTCTTTCCTCAGCCATCAGGAAGATACGACCTGTGGCCTTCATTAAAAAAAAGTCTATCCCCGTGTCTCAGGGAACACACCAGAAAAAGCCCAACACCCTGCCACTGGTGGGCCAGGAGGGCTACCGTGGCTTTAATTATGGTGCTCAGGGGTACTCTGTTTGAGACCTGAATGCTGAAGGAAACACCTGCACAAAGAACGTGGGGAAGGGATTTCTGGCTGGGAAGACAACATGGGCAAAGGTCCTGAGGCAGCAGTGGCTTGAGATCTGGGGTCAGCAAGACTGGGCATGGCCAGAGGCAGTGAAAAAGAGAGTAGAGGCCAAAGCAGCAGACAGGCGGCAGGGTTCGGGCTCTGCCAAGGCAGAAGGTCCACTGCATGGGAGATTTTGTGTTTGCACTGAGCTCACGCCAGCTGTGAGTCTGCTGTTTAAACTCATTCAGGCGCTGCGCAGATAGGGAGGGAGCGATTTTAAAAAAAGAAAAAGGTGAGAAGCCCGGTGTGGGGTTGGAGAGGGGAAACGGGAGGACACTGACCCCCTTGACGGCCCTTGCCTCCCTCTACCCAGGGCTGCGCTGCTATGCCAAATTCCACCGGAACCGCAGGGTCACGCGGAGAAAGGGACGCTGCGTGGAGCCCGAGACGGCCAACGGCGACCAAGGGTCCTTTATCAATGTCTAGCGGCAACCTGCGGGGAAACTGAGCCCGGGCAGCGCTGAGAAGCTGGGAGATAATGTGTGTGACTAGGAGAGAGAGATGCAGTGCAGGGACCGGGCTGCGGGGGCAGTGGGAGCACGGGCTGCCCCTGTCCGGGAACTGAAAAGCGGCGCATCTGCTCCTGCACCCGGACCCGCGCACCTGAACGGGCCATCTGCCCCCGCACCTGCGCCCTAACCGCACACCTGCGCAGCACACCTGCGCAGCCTCCGTGCCGTGCACAGCGGTTGTGCAGAGAGTGCCCTCTTCCGTCCGGCAGCAGCACTGCAGCAGTTTGCAAACCATCAGCAGGGTTTGCTGAGTGGAACAGTAACTGGAACTCCGGGCAGGAGACTCCGAACACCCCCACGTACTAGGCGCGGTGCGGAGCGTGCGGCACGCATCGTCTCCAGGAATCCCCACAACAGCCTTTCCAGGTAGCCATGACCGTTTTCCAGGTAAGGACATAGAGCCACACCTGAATTACAACTTTGTCCTGGGACCCCGGATGGATCCTCGCGCCTTAACTTGTGTAAGAGTCACCTGGGGCCTCGCTAAAATGTGGACAGGGAGAGCTGAACGTGGGCCAGCCACAGATGGCCAAGGCCTTGTGCCTGCCTTCCACAGCTGAGAATTTAGCCCAGTTTCGCCAGGCTTTGGGCCAGAAAAATGCAATTCTTTGTTGTTACTCTTCCTCTTACTGTGCTCTCGGCATCCCCTGGACATTGGTGCTTTTTTTTTTGAACCGGGAATTAAACTCAGGACCTTGCACTTGCCAGACAGAGGCTTATACCACTGAGCTATATCCCTAGCATTTTTATTTTTATTTTTTTGAGACAGAGTCTCACTGCAGTTCTGGCTGCCCTTGAACTCATCTTGTAGCCTAGGCTGGTTCTGAACTCACAACGATTCTCCTGCCTCAGCCTCCCGAGCGCTGAGATTATAGGTGTGCCCTACCATGCCTGGCTTTCTTTCTTTCTTTTTAATGTTCATTAAACAGCTGCTTTCAGTAAGGAAAGATCTGGGGAGATTGGTTCCCCCCACCATGTGGTAGCTGGTATTCTCAGACACAGTGTTTGGAGAAGACAGTAACTTTGCTCCTTGAATTCCTGTGGACCTGCTTATCCCACCCTGGGATCTGTGCTTCCAAGTTGTCCTGAGAGAATCTGCCACTGTTGTTCTGATGCATGCACACTCTCTAAGAAGGATCCCCAGACCCCATCCCACAATTCTGCAGCAGACCCCATTGGGAAGTGGGGACCTCTGCCTTAAAACACCCCAACAGTCAGACCCATGATGTCTACCCAGCACATCCCGTTCCAGGGCGTCACCTCCGAAGAGCCATTTAAATTCCCCCACTTGGTATCTGAACCCGCTGTTATCCAGGGCAAACCAGGCCTCAAACCCTGTTTACTGCTTTGGGGAAATCAGTCAAGGTCAGGGTCAGGCACCAAGGCAGGCAGGCAGATCTAGAAGCAATCAAATATGCTTGCTCTTCTCTGGCTCTCCGCGTTTGATAGACATGGGAATCTTGGGGGCAGAGGGAGGGCAGGAAAACAGAAAGGGATCAAAGGCGGCTGGTGGGAAAGCAGATCTGTGAGCAGTTTTGTGTGTGAGAGCAGACCTGCACGCTGGGTGCCCTGTGGAGCGGCCAGCGGGAGACTGCAGGCTCTGCGGGAGTTGAACAAGGTGGTGCTGGCGGAGATCAGCATCGGCAGGTCTTGGGGGAGGTCACCTTGCTGCTGCGGAAGTCAGCGAGGGAAACAGGAGGTTGGGACAAGGCTAAAAGGCCCTGTGCTTGGAAATTCCCCGCCTCTCTTGGCCCTGGCAATCTCCACGTTGCCTTCGCAGAGTGGGCACAGGAAAGTAGAATCCACTCCACAGCTCGAATCCGCCCCCCGAGACATTCTAAAGAGGCTTCTACATCTAATTAAGTTCCCTCCGCTGGTACGGGAGCCAGCTTCTCCAATCTGGAACTCACCAAGCCTGTACCATGAGAGGCAAATGAACCCTGTAGGCTTTGCAGACCTCAGGGTCTCTACCAAGCTACCCAGCTCTGCTACAGCCCAAGGCAGCCGTGGACAAGGTGGAAAAGAATCCGTGTGGCCCTGTGCCAGCAAAAAGCCACGCAGAGTCACAGATTTGAATTTCTTGTGAGATCACAGAATCATATTTTGATGTTTAAAACCACTGAAAAATGTTTAAGAAAAAAAAAAGCTTAGCTCATAGATTGCAAAAAACAGGCAGGGGGTCAGATGCTGCCCGCGGGCCATGGTTGCTTACGCTGTTCTAATTCTCAGCCTTGGCTGAACATTGGGATGTTCAAAAACCTGAGGTCTGCGAACGAAGGCTATGTTTTAATGTAGAATTTTCTTTTCCGGTGCTGGGGATGGAACTCAGGGCACATGGTAGGCAGGTGCTATACTGCTGAGCTACACCCCAGGTGTCCTGGGCTGCAGTCTGGGCCTCCTGCTTCTCTAACTCGCATCTGCTGGCTAAATGTGCAGCCATGCGCAGACTTATTCCACCTCCCGCCACCTTGCTGACTTTCCTTAAGGTCTCTGTGCCTTGATTTTTTTCATCTGCAAAATGGGGATGATAACTTGTTTTGCAGGTGTGTTGTGAAGGCTAAATACATCATTCTTTTGAGGTGTTTAGAGCAGTGTCTGGCACCAAATGTACCCCCTCTTCCCATGTAAGCTACTGAATCATTCCAGATGGGTTTCAGGGGGTGTTCTGTGCTGGAGCCACACAGGCTCCCTCCCCAAAGTGCAGATTGAGGTTAGACTGTAGGTCAGAGGCTTTGGGCCAGCCTTGGCAGTGTGCTGGCTTCTGGGTCCTGAGGTGGGACCACCAGAGCCAGTGGCTTTGCAATAACAGGTTCACGAGTGGAAAAATTTCCCTGGGGAGAGTTGCGTAGGGCCCAAGAGGAAACCAGTAGCTGCTGTGACTGTCACCTGAGCCTGGCCTGTATGTCTGTATTTCTCCAGCTGAAGCCTTGCGGTGCTTCCAGAGACCCTCCAAATTCCTTTCTGTGCTTTGTCTGGTGATATCAAGGGTGGCTTTTGTGTCTGCTGCAGAAAGCCTGAGGGATGACCTGAGGAAATGCCCCCTTATTTACCCCCAGAAGAGTGACTTGAGCCACGGGATCAAATCCCAAAGTCATGATCCCCACCCAGGAGGCTGCAGGGTGATGCTCACCCCCCCAGCCCACCCAGTATTGAGGCAGGAGGTGCAGGGATTCCAGGCTCCCTGGATTGAGGCCCACTTTGCAGCTGGAGGCGATAAACATACACGGCAAGGATCGAGGCTAGAAACGGACAGCAGGGCAGCTGAGTGAGAGAGTGGGCAGACGGAGAAGCAAGATATGGAGGCTCCCTCCCGCCTGGGGCTCACAGTAACCTCCACACTCACAGGCAACAGTGAGTGAATGTGTGTGTGCATGTGCACGTGCGTGCGTGTGTGTACGCGCACACCTGGGGACCAGATCGGCAGTTTGCCACGTCAGGGCTGTATCACAGCGAACAAGTGCGTGTTCTGACTCCACGGCAGAGCAGGGGACGTGATGCGGAAAGCACAGCTGAGCCGTCTCTGGCCGCCAGAGGCTGTCTCCTTCCTCCTCACTGCGATGCTGGGCCCTGCAGCAGCGCCTGGAGCTTGGAGGAGGTTGCAGGACGCTGGGCCCCGCCCCATACCTGAAGCTCCAGGCCGTTGTCATGCATGATAAAGTCTGACAGTCACAGGTCTGGGACACAGAGGGGAAACTGCACGCTGGACTGTTGGGGACATTCAGATGCTTTGGGTCATCTCTTTTGTTTGTGGTACTGCAGACTGAACCCAGGGAATGCTAAGCTATACCCCCAACCTTGTTTTAATATGACTTTGACAAAGGGGCTCACCAAGTTGCCCAGGCTGGCTTTGTACTTTTGATTTTCCTGCCCCGGCTCCTGGACCCAAGGACCTCAGTCTTAGGGTGTCTTAAAGTGTGGGAGCAGCGGGAGGAGGGTGCTACGCTCTTGTAGTTCCTACGACTTGACAACAGTTGCATGAGTTCTTCCAAGCTGTAAATAAAGAACGTGGTTGCTAAGCCGAGTGGGCGCCCTGTTCCTCCAGATGGCTCGTCTGTGCTGGCACTGAGCATTGCTGGGCCCGGAAGGGACCCTAAGCCTGCTGTCGCCCCAGCACCTCCATTCTTTCACACACCACATTTGAGGGCAGACAAGGTGATCGGGGTCCCTCCCTGGACTGGGGCCTGGAGCCAGGTCTCTCTGGTGGGGATCTCTCGCAGCCCTGGGGTGGCAGAGGTCCCAAGGAGACCGGGCAGCTGGTCACAACCGGTGGCCTTAGCAGCTTCATTCCCAGCTCCCCCTGTCCCCGGGGAGGGGTGAGAGCAGAACAAAGCAGACGCCAGCTTCAGCGGCACCAGGAAGAACAAAGCACCGCCATAGAGGCCAGGTCCTGGCAGGCTCAGATGCTCAGATGCCATCGTGGGAAGGTATGTGAGCCACACCAGGTGGTGGCCCGGCTTGGCACCAGGAAGGATGTCGCTTATCTCAGTGGCAGTACGGCCCCACTCTGTGGCCCAGGGCCTATGAGGCTTGGCCCAGATACTCTTGGGGCTGGGGTGACCACACATGTGTCCTGCCCCTCCTTAGGATGTGATGTCCCTACAGAGCACTGTCCTCCCTGCTCAGGCCCTAGGGAGCCTGAGCAGCAGCTGCTGGGCAAGGTTCTGAGGACGCAAGCCCAGGGGATCCCTTTCTTCCCGGCCATGTGAGTTTCACCCTCTCTATCCCAGCCACTCAGCTTTATCTCTGCAGCACTGAAGCAGCTCCCAGACAACATGGGTGAGCACAAACTCAGACATCCATGTGCCAATAAAACTTTATTTACACACAAAAGGACTGGGCTGGAGCTGCCCAGAGAGCCCAGCGTACCTGCCCCTGTTCTGACCTCTAGGTCATCGACTTCAGAAAGATATGCTGGAGAGCTGGGGATTTAGCTCAGTGGCATAAGCACCTGTTTAGCAAGCGTGAGGTTGTGAGTTCGATCCCCAGTGCCAAAAAAAAAAAATGCTGGGCTTCTAAGCCCTCTATGTTTGGGGTCTCAATTTGAACCCACTTCTCTTACAGGTCAGCACAGTGCTGAGATAAAAAGTAAGATCAGTCACATCCAAGGCCATGGACATCTTGCTGTGTCCTGGTGGCCTGGCTGTAGCCCTCCAGGGTCCAGTGGCTGCAGGCGGCAGGGAAATTAGGGCTCTCCAGAGAATCAGAATCAACAGGATATTTCTATTTATGTACCTGAAAATAATATGTATACATATACGTACAAGTGTGTGTGTGATGTATATATGTAAAGTGACTTATTGTAAGTAATTGGCTCTTGGGATTGTGGGATTTTTTTTTTTTTTTTTTTTTTGGTCTTTTTCATTTTTATCGGTACCAAGGATCGAACTCACGACCGCCTGCTTGCAAGGCAGGTGCTTATGCTGCTGAGCTAAATCCCCAGCCCCGGGATTGTGGGATTTAAGGAGTATAATCTGTAGAGCCAGCCAGGGTGATTTATGATTGTTGTTGTGGTTTGTGTGTGTGTGTTGTTTGTTTGGGGTTTTTTGTTTGTTTGTTTTGGTACCAGGGTTTACTTACACTGCTGAGCTAAATCTCCAGGTCTATTTTTTATTTTTTTGTTTGGCTTTTGAGACGGGTTCTCACTATGTAGTTCAGGTTGGCCTTGAACTCACTATGTAGCCCAGGCTGACCTTGAACTCCAGGTAATTCTCCTGCCTCAGCCTCCCAAGTGCAGGGATTACAGGTATGTGCCACCATGTCCAGCACTGTTACAATCTTGAAGCCAGATTTCTCCTCCGGTTTTGCTCTTCGGCCTGACCGTTAAGGCCACTTGCCTGAAGTGGTGCTAAGCTAGCTGGTGCCTGACCCAGAGGCCCCGCCCAAGTCTGTCTGCCTCCCAAACCTAGTTCTTCCTCCATGACACTGTGTTGACTCTCAAATGGTACTTACTAAGCACCTAGTAGGAGAGGTCACTGACCACAGTCTAGGAGCCATGCAACCCATCCAGGACCACCATGGCTGCTGTCAGGGCCAGCAGAGATGCACCAGAACCAAGGGCCTGAACTGTCCTGGGGGTCCTGGGGTCCTGGGAGAGGAGGGCCAGGGGACTCTCCCAGGGCCCCCCAGCCAGCTGGAGCAGAGGAGGCCCTGTCACTGTCCACTCCACCTTCCATTTCCTTGTTCTTATCTCTCCTGCAGCACCAGGCCAGACTCAGGCTCCATTACTACCCCATGAGAGAAAACTGATCCATCCGGAGCCATGGGCAGTGAAAGCCGACACCTAGATAAGCCCAGGGCAGATAGGCATCTCCGGGCCGCAGAGCCCGCAGCCACACCGGCCTTGTTTGTGCACCTGAGTCTGGACAGGCTGGGCGTGGGCAGAACCTTCAAAGGCCTCCCTTGGAATTCCAGCACCACCCTGGTAGAAACCTGGGAGGGCCAACAGAGGGGGAGGGTGGGTGCCGGAGGGCAGGCTGAGCCAGGATGGGATGGGGGAGGGGGAGGAGCGAGGCGCATGCTGGGAGGGCCCGCCCGTGGCTGGCGGGGCCCCGGGGCTGGAATGCAGTTGTGGGCCGCCCCAGCTGAGGGTCTGAGGACCACGAAGCACATGCACCCACACCCACACCCACACCCACGGGCTCCCATAGGCACCGGCACATGATTGAAAAGGATCGCTGTTGCAGGCGTAAAGGTTTGAAGCAAACACCACAGAACAGAGGCAGAGAGCAGGCGGGGGGGAGAGGGGGCGGACTTCCTCTTGGGGAGCAACCTCTGCTGTCTGCTTTCTTTAGGACAGGGCACTGGCGAATCCTTTGTCTGCCTTTTCCTCATCACCAAAGTCCCACAGGGTGTTTTCTGATTTTTATTGGCACATTTGCAGTACACAATGATTACATTCACCGTGGGAGTTGGTGCGTGTAAGGAGCACACCTTAGGTTTTTTTTTTTTTTTTTTTTGTCTTTCTTCCTTTTTATCGGTACCGGGGGTCGAACTCATGACCACCTCCTCGCAAGGCAGGCACTTATGCCGCTGAGCTAAATCCCCATCCCCACACCTTAGTTCATGTCCCCTTTCCTCCCTCCCCGCCCCTTCCCTCCATTTCTTGGTCCCTTTCCCATTTGCAACCTATCTCCCTGTTTCCCATGATCTATTTTTAATTTCGCTCTTTATTTATACCTTGGGTTTCGCATACAAGGGAAATCGGGCACTGTTTAAGCTTGCAGTCTGATGTGTCTCGCTTAAGGTCATGGTCTAGGTCTCCCCATTGTCCTGCAAATGGCTCGTTTATCCTTTTGGATGGCAGTAGTAAGTATCACAATTCCCGAGTGTTTGACATTTAGCTCTCCTGAGCTGGGCCGCCACGAACATGGGTGTCTGTGCACGCCTGTAACAAGACAGCTTTCACTCTCCCACGAAGATACCTCGCAAGGCAACAGCTGGGTTGAAGAACTGGTTCTGGTTAGTTTTTTAGGAACTCGCCATTCTGATTTCTGTAGTGGTTACAGTGGGTTCCAATTTATGGTTTCTCCAATGCTGGGCTTGAGCACAAGGTCCCTGGACAGACAGGTGCACTTTATGTGAGGCTTTGGTAAGGTTTTTGTCGGGCGGCATCATGCAGCAGTAGTTGGCATAGGAGCTTCATGAGGGAAAGGCCGTAGGAACATCAGCACTTATTTCTAATGCTTTAAAGGAGATTCGTGGAGCCTGGTTGGGGTCAATAAATGTCAGCGACAATGCTACTAGGAAACTCTCTTTGGCCTGGCATGGTGGCTCATGCCTGTAATCCTAGCACTCAGAAGGCTGAGGCAGGAGGACTGTTGAGTTCAGGGCCAGCCTGGGCTACACAAGTGAGTTTGAGGTCAGCCTGCACTACGTAGTGAGACCCTGTCTCAAGAAAAGAGTAAAAAATTGTGTCTTTGGAACAACACTCTGAAGAATCCTATACACACACACAGAGTTTTGACTAGTCACAAAACCAAAAGTCTCCCCTGGAGAAGAGGCTGTCCTACCCCCAGCAATGTCAGGGACCTTCAGGAAACACACGAAGAGGATGGAGAAGTGCCACACCAACCCCCTGCAGACCCACATTCCACCCTGGGCTGGCTCCACGGTGGACCTGAGTGGTGGCGTGGACATGGCCAGTTTGCCTGACAAGTCATAATGCTGTCTGCACCAGAGACTGGGCAGGACAAGGGAGGAAGCTGGCTATGGTGGCACCTTCCCACAATCAAGTGCTCTGGGAGGCTGAAGCAAGAGGATCCCAAGTTTTTTAAGCCCAGCAATTTAGTGTTCTATAGACTGTGACTCAAAATACAAAGTAAAAACTAAAAACAAGAACAGGGGCCAAGTGTGGTGGCACGCACCTGTAATCCCAGCACTTGAGAGGCAGAAGGATTGCCACAGGCCAGCTCAACCACAAAGTAAGGCCCTGTATCAAAAAAAAGACAGATGATGTGGGAGGCTTGCACTGTCTCCCAATCTGCCAGGCTTGTATTTGGTCCCTTCTCCCTCCATACCCACCCCCCATCTGCTGCTGACAGCTGACCCCTGGCAAGAGTGAGGCTACTCCAGTGCCCAGCCCCTCCCTACCCCTGCCCAACTGCAGGCAAGAACTGGCAGCCAGGGTGTCCCCATGCTAATGGCAGGAGAGGGCCACTGCTCCCCTCCCAGGCCTGCTGGGGTGCTGCCTGGGAAAGGCCCCTCTTGCTCCTAGGCTAGTGGCACCAGTGGGCAGGGCTTGGGGTCTCTCACCGCTCTCCTGCTTCTGGGCTGATTTGACATTAGAAAGGAAGCAGCTGGGACCTACATGGAAATGCTATCCACCGCCTCAGATGGACAACTGGAAAGAGCCATGCACCACACCCAGCACAAAGCCTGTTCATATTTGTGCCCTTCTCCAGCCTTGCATGGTACCAAGGCTACCTAGGCCCCATTTTCTAGATGCAGAAAAAAACCCAAGTATGTTCCAAACCCAAGGATGGAGATACCCCAAGGCAGAGTGTAAGGAAGCAGGAGGAACCCAGGCCTTGCATCCCCAGCACAACACCCTGCCCAGTGGTCAGTCTGCCCAGCTTCACCAGGACAAACAGCTGGACACCATCCCACCTTCCAATAGGCTTTTCTCAGCCATCAACCAAAGCTTGGCACCAGGGGGCAGGTGCTGTGTGTGGCAGGAGGCAGTGGCACGGGCGTTGGTCAGTTGGTGCACGTTAGTTCATTCCCTGAGCACCTATGTGCCAGCACAGGCTGGCTGCTCTGAATGCAGACCCTCCTGGCATTAGGGCACTCCGGGGGGGATGGGAGCAATGATAAATAAACCAGGCAATGTCCAGATACTGATTACGTACAAGTGCTACAAAAAAGCACAACAGTGTGAACCCTTAAAAGACACACACACACCCACCATCCGATCAACTCTTCTACTCCTGGATGTTTACCCAAGTAAGGTGTTCAGTAACTATCTGCTAAATGAACCCACTTTTTAAATAAAAAGATACCAGGCCCCCAGAACCACACCCTCAAGTAGCCAAGCCTAAGAAACTGGTGACATTTTTATTAAATCCACAGAAGTAAAAACCATTTCATGAAGTACTGGGGGAAGGGGGCACCAGGGAGTGGGAGTCAGGCCACCAGGGGGCTAGGGATGGGGGTGACAGGATACAGATCAGAAACAGGCCAGGCTGGCTATAAGAGCCTCAGCCTTAGGGACCATCACTAGGACCACCAGACAGCTCCTGGGAACTAGGACCAGCGCCGGGCAGGCTCAGTGGCGGGGGCTCCACCAGGACAGCAGAGAACTTGGTGTCGCCAAAGGCCTCGTTCAGGCGTGACTCGAAGAAGCGCTGAAGACCGATGATAGACTGCACATCCGCCTTGTCCTCAGTCAGCTTGTTAAACTGCTTGAACATGCGGCCCACATCCTCAGCAAACTCCTGGGGGGAGCTGTAAGGGGGTGACAACTTTTCCTGGAGGCGGGCACGGATCAGGGTCAAGTCCAGGGTGCCGCCTGGCTGCTCCATGGAGAAGGGAGAGTCGGTGGCCAGCTGGTGCAGGGGGCGGCACGGTTCGTGGCAGAAGAGGGCCAGCAGGACGCGTTCGCATTTCTGCTGGTTGATGGGCGAGAGCTTGGCCACTATGCCGGTGCTGTCTGCGCCATCCATGCTGAGGGTGCCATCCTCCTCCTTTAGCTCAGGGGGCACGTGGCAGAGCGAGCAGCTCCACTCCTCCCCTGGCACATCCTGCAGGGCGGGCAGGTGGCAGTCCAGGTGGAAGCAAAACTCGCACTGGTTGCACATGACCAGGTCACCTGGCTTTTGGCAGACACGGCAGATGGTGGCGCTGTCATCCAAGGTGCCTGGGTCACCACCTGGTGCTGTGCTACCCTCGGGAGCCACCACCTCCAGGCCTGAGCTAGTGCTGCCACTAGGTGAAGCCAGGCGGGGGCCCTCTGCGGCAGGGCCTTCAGCCAGAGCCATGAGCACAGGCTTGGTCTCAGGGCCTTCCATGGCGGCTGGGGCGACGGCAGCAGCAGGAGGAGCTCCAATGGCAGCCTCCATCTCCTCCTCCTTCACAATGGCCATGCTGGGAAGGGGTGGAGCGCCGGCTGCTCCAGGGGGTGCAGTCCCAGGTTGACCAGCAGCTGCGGCAGCAGCACCACCACGCTCAATAACAATGAGGTTGTAGTCCTCAGTGGTGGTGCCTGGAAAGACCTTGAAGACTGGTGGCTGGCTGTCGGCTGTAAGGTCCAGGTCCAGGCGTTCGAGGCTCACCCGTGGCACCTTGCGCATGCGGCCACTCACCTCGCCCTCACCAGAGGAGGATCGCTTCATGCCCGACACATGGGGCTCTGCACTGGAGTAGGGGTCATCTGATTCACAGCCATAACCTTCCTGGACTTCCATGGGCTGGCTACTGCTAGAACTCTGCTTGCTCAGGGGTCCCAGGGCTCTCGGGGGAGCCATGGGTGCAGGGCCCGTGGAGTTAGTACCAGGACGCTCAGCGACAATCTTACCGAAGGCCTCCGCACTCTTGGTCCAGGCACTGAGGTCCCACTGGAACTTCATCTCCCCGTGGGGCTCCACGGGTTCCACGATCATCTTGAGGGCTCGCTGCAGCTGGAAGTAGATGAGCTTCTTAGACAGCAGCAGAGCTGTGTTGTTATCACTCTCTAGAGCCCAAGAGGCAAAGCGCAAGATGTGTTCCTGGTGCTTCTGGATCTTGGTCATGGACCAGTGCTGCCGTTCCAGGCGTTCCTGCTGCCCCTCCGTCAACTTCTGCGCATCGCTGACCAGCACGCGGCCCCGCTTGTTCAGCTCCTTCATGATCTGCAAGATGGCCATCTTAACATCCACCTGCACTCGTTTCTGCACATCGGACACCTGGCGGATGGAGCTTCGAACCTCCTTGGTGCTCTTCTGCAGCGTGGCATGTTTGTCTCCAAGGCGTTTCACCAGTGCGGCCAGGAGCTTGCGCTGGTCCCTCACGGCATCTTCCAGGAACTGGTACTGATGGTCCTTGTGGGCGCTGAGCTGGCAATCCCGACAAGTAAGGGTGTCGCAGCTCTCGCAGAACAGCACGAGAGGTTCCCGCTTGTGCACATTACAGTAGACTGTGCGTTCTCCATCCCGGGACTTGGCCGGCCCGGTGGGACGCACCGTGTGGTCCTTGGTGTACTTCACCCGCTGGTGAGCTTCCACGCAGGTCTCGCACAGTGGCTCGGAACACTCCACGCAATAGCTGGTGGCTGGCGCGTTATCTTCGCAACTAGTGCAGCACTGATTCGCCTCCTGGGCGTCTGAGGCGGCCTTGTTGCCACTGTCGCGGACAAAGTAGTTCTCCACGATGTCTTTGAAGCAGCACTGCTGTTTGCACACGGGGCAATCCACCACCGCGCCGTCGCCTGCCGGGCCACCGTCCCCGGTGCTGTTGGCCGCGGAGGGCGCGAGGCAGGCGCTGCAGGCCGAGTGCAGGCAAGGCAGCAGGCGCGGCTCGCGCTCTGGACGCAGACGCTCCCGGCACGCTCCACAGCGTTCCAGCAGCTCCAGGGCCTCGCCGCCGCCCGCCGTGGGCGACGAGGCTGAGGCTGCAGCCGAGGAGGCGGCCGCGCGATTCTCGCCACCGGCTGAGCCCTCCCCGGAGCTCGCGCTACCCGAGGTGGCAGAGGCCGCCGCCGCCATAGATGCCGCCATTTTCACGCCGACGACGGCGCCGAGAGAGGAGGAGGGGCGAAGGACCGGCCACGCAGGCGCAGAAGCGCTCGTCGCCCCAGACGCCCAGGGGAGGAGGGGCGCGGAACTCGCGGCGCAGGCGCAAGAGTGCTGCCGCCGAAGGGGCGCCCGGGTGAGGGGAGGGGCGGGGGGCTCACCGCACAGGCGCAGAAGCTCTTGCTGGCTGCACAACGCTGGTCTGGCGCCTGCTCAAATATTCCAGAGATCGCCCTGGGGGCAGAACCGCCCCTACCGCGCTTCCGCTGGCAGCTAAATCTAGATTCTACAGGTTAATTTCTTCGTTGAAAATACAAAAGTCAAATTTGGCTTAGACACAAGATGTTCGGGAAACGTGAACAATTTAAACCTGAATTCCATGCGTTCACAGCTGGGTATGATGGTGCATACCTATAATCTCAACACTCAGGGAGGCTGAGGCAGGGGAATTGCTGATACACACATTAAAGACAGAACTCAGAAGCCTCGTGGAATATGGGGGTGATTCACCAGGGTCTAGGCAGAAACTGGTCCCTTTGAGAAGACAGTTGCATGTCCCTTTGTTCTACTGCACTTTCCCCGGCCTGCTCCCAGCTGGCTCGCAGTGCGCTGTGCCCTGTCCCCCGCCTTGTCCAGCTGGCTAGGATGAATACATTGTCAGTGTGTGAGTGGCTGGGTCACTCTCCATACCTGCCTTGTCCCCCAGCCTGGGCTGGGTGCTCCAAGCCCAGAGCCAGAGGACCTGGTCTCAACCCAGCTTGCGACCCCGTGGTGAGGTGCCCTGGAGCAAGCCTCTCAAGCTCAGTCCCCATTTCAGTCTCTCCTGTGTTTCACAGGGTCTGCCGTAAAAGGATTCCCTGTGTTGGGGCAAAAGTGTAATGTAGAGACACATTCATAATATGGTAAATTTATAGATATTTCTAGAGGACTCTGACCAAGTTTCGTTCTGCTGTCTATGGTACATTCAGGTGACCCTGACAATGTCACAGCTGTTGCTTATAGCTTAAGGCACCTTGGGCTGACCTCTGCACATTCAGTACAAGCCCTCTCTCCAAACATCCTTATATTATGGTAATGTCCTTAATCACTCTCATTCAGTCAAGACTCTTCCTCCTGAACAAGTCTTATATTATGGTAATGTCCTTAAGTAAGTCATTCCCCCAGTTCCTGCAATGTTTCTATTCAGCGTATGTAACATCTGGTCACTTGCTTTGTACCTCCCACTTCTAATGCTATATGGACTAAACTCCTTAGTGATTCTGGACTGTTGCTTGGGAAGAATCATCCCTGCAATAGTCAGTCTACTGGTTGGGAGTGAACTCCCAACAATCCACCTGTGTAAAGATTAAATGCTGTCTTCTTATCTCCCCAGTGCAAAGAGCCTTTCTGTTGGTTTGGTTTGGTTTGGTTTGGCTTGGCTTGGCTGGGGAATTTCCTGCAACACCTGGAGGTTTGTCTTTCATTCCACCAGGAAGGTGAGATTCTGTTCCTCACCTTCCTCAAGGGCATGGTGAACACTGTTACAAGAAAAGACAGATCAGCAAGAGCAGCAAGGCATAAGAGATTTTTAAAATTATGTTCCATGTGACAAGAGCCTGCAGAAATGAAGACCCAACGGGGCTGGGGATTTAGCTCAGCTGCATAAGCGCCTGCGTTGTAAGCAGGCAGTCGTGCGTTTGGATCCCTGGTACTGATAAAAACTTTATAAAAAATTTTAAAACAATAAATGAGGACCCAACAAGCTTGGGAAAACTGGCTGATTTTAGAGTTGGGTTCCTGGAAACCAATAACCTTATAGAAATGTGATTGGGCAAAGGCCTGTCCAGCCTTCCTGTCCTCTCTGTGGAGGCTTCCTGCCCCTCTGCCCCTTGGCCCTGGGTGGGACCTCTCTGAGTACTTTTTTTTTTTTTTGCTGAGAATGGAACTAGGACTTAAAAGCGTGCTATGTAAGCATTGCACCACTGAACTGTACCCATCCCTGAAAAGCAGGATCCATTTTTGGCTGGGTATGATGGCTTACACTGTAATGCCACACTCAGAAGGCTGATCAGGGGAACACCATCGATTCAGGGTCACCCTGAACTAGATGGTAAAATTCTATCCCCCAAAACAAAACAAACAAACAAATTAAATGTACCCTGTTTTGTTTTATGTGAGACAAGGCTTTGCTATGTGGCTCAAGCTGGCTTTGAACTCATGACAATTCTCCTGCCTCAGCCTCCTGAGTGTGGGAATCACCGGTGTATGCCACCACTCCCAGCTCAAACTGATTTAAACATTACCCAATCTATGTATGTATCAAAATGTCACATGATACTCCTTTAAAATACACATTTTTAAATCTTTATATATAAGCTAAAGAAAAATAGTACCTGAAAACAGTGACTGCTAAGTGCTTTCATAGGTTCTTCTTCTTTTTTTTTTTTTTTGGTACCAGGGATCAAACTCATGACCTCACACTTGCCAGATGGGTGCTTATGACACTGAACTAAATCCCTGGCCCATGATTACTAATTTCTAATAGCAATTGGAAGCCAATCCTAAAGCAAATCAGATGTAGCCACATGGAGGTCCTGCAGCTCACCAGCTGCATGTTACCCTAGGCTGGAGGGCTAGGCTTGGATATAGGGCTTCCCATTAGGCCTAAGATCCCTGCAGCCCCCGCAAAAAAACTGCCCTCCTCATCCAGAAACAGCAGGGAAAGCTCTGGGCCTGGATATTATCTCAGTTCATGAGTTCCACCCACCTAGAAACCACCCAGATATTCCCTGCAAGAGTCCTCACCAAATTCCCAGACAGCTGAAGTTTGTGCAGGGAGGAATTCCTGCTGGTTTTGCAGCTAGAATTTTGTAACACTGTTGGTATGGTAACTTAACTGGGCTCCAACCATTGGCTCCTGGCGGTAACAGCTGGTGTGTATTGCCCACCTACCAAAGGCTTGCCAGGCACTGCCCTGAGCATGTTACATTGACACTCCCTCCTTGACCACCTTTCTGGTGGGTGCTGTGGTGTCCTTTCTTTTTCTTGCAATGCTTAAATTGAGCCCAGGGCTTCCAGCATGCCAAGCCAGTGCCCTACCACTGAGCCATATTCCAGCCATTTAAAAATTTTTAAAATTTGTTAGTGTTTATTTTATTTTGCTGTACCCTGAGACTTGACCTCAGGGTCTTTGTGTTGAATTACATCTGGAGTCTTTGGTTTTTATTTTGAAGCAGGGTCTTCTCTGTGTCCCCAGATTGCTCAGGCTGGCCTGGAATTTGTGACTGTCCTGCCTCATCACCAGAGGGCTGGCATTACAGGGACGGGCCATCACGCTCAGCTAGTGGTTGTCTTGTTTTTGTCACATAAGAGTATGAATCCAGGATGGCCTCAAAATCTCAGTGATTCTCTGCCTTGGCTTCCCCAGTAGTGACATCACAGGGGTACCCATCAGGTGCGGCTTGCAAATGGATTCTGGAATCTCCACCTTAGGACTTTACCAAGTGTGAAAATAATTTTTTTTTAAATTGGTACCGGGGATCGAACTCACGACCACGTGCTTGCAAAGCAGGCGCTTATGCTGCCGAGCTAAATCCCCAGCCCCGGAAGTAATTTTTTCGTTAACAATGTGATCTAATTCATTTACCCTCATCAGCAGCCCATCAGTAACCTAAGTAACCCTGTTTACATGGGGAGGAAGGGTGGCCTTGGGGACCCCAGCTATTGCCACCCTAGCAGTTAATACTCAGTGGGTACCAGCTTCCCTGGGTGCCAGGGGGTTGCGCCAGCCCACCATCTAGAGTACTAGCGCAGCACAGAAAGAAATTCTGACCTTTTGCCTGCCACCCCTGGGGGATACTGTCTGGCGGCTGGCGGCTGGCGGCAGCCTGAGCCCAGCAGAAGGCCCGCGCAACAGGACGCCGTCTCCTAGCAACCCCACGGCGGTCACGTGCTCGCCCGAGTCACCTGGCGCAGAGCCCAGCAGGCGTTGGAGCCTGCGCGGCGGGACAGCGGGCGAGGCGGGGCGAGCAAGTTTGTTCCCCGAGTTTGGATCCCCGAGGTCTCTGCGGCGGTTGCGCCGGTGCCCTCCGCAGGGGTCGGGATGGAGCTTCCGGCCGTGAACCTCAAGGTGGCGGGGCGGGACGGAGGTCATCGGGGGAGGGCGCTGGGCTCTGTCTCTTAGAAGAAGGTGGGAGGGCAGAGATCTGGGAAAGCGGGGGGGGGGGGAAGCTCCCCAGGTGTGGAGGAGGTGGGGGGGGTGCGCGCGAGCCAGGCCTGGCGTGGCCCGGCAGGGAAGACCCAGCGTGGACACACCCAGCCGTGCGCGCCCTGGCAGCTGGAGCACCCTAGGACTGCGCTGGCCCACACCTCGAGGCGGGGGAGGGGAGGGGAGAGGAGGGGAGGGCGGGGCGGGCAGGTCTCCTCCCCACCCACCTCTCCCAGCGGCGGGGCCAGGCCTTTCCCGGGAGTCCACACGGGATGGGGCTTCCACCTTGAGTTTAGACGGATTGAGAAAATCGCGTGTTCGCCAACACTGGGTGGCACGCAGTGCACGAGTCCGGTGTCCGAGTGCATTGGGGAAAAGCGCGAATGCGGCAGACGTTACTTAAAAGCAGAAAGCCCGACTTTGTCCTCACGCTGCGGGCTTCCAGGGCTGTCTACACTTCTGGCCCGGCGCCCAGCTCGGTCCCTGTATCGTTGTTTTTGCACCCGAGGGGCTGGAGACTTCTCTTTGGCGGGGGAGGGTGTGGACCTTGGGTTCAGCTAATCATTTCGGGTCTTGGTGCGGCTCCTTTAAGACTCTTATCTAGCCTAACGTGGTGGCGCACGCCTGTTATCCCAGCGCTGGGGAGTTCGGGGCCAGCCTGCACTACATAGGAGACCCTGTCTTAAAAAAAAAAAAAAAAGATTGTCCACCCTTTTCCTCTTGAGTGATTTGGCGGAATCATCAGCCTGATGCTTAAATGAGTTGCTACACACGGCCTGGGGCCTGGGCTGCAGCTTGCGCAAGGCGGGTTTCCTGTCTTAATCACCCCACTTGCCTTCCTGAGGCGTTGGTCAGCAACTGGGGAGCGATGACCCGGCCACCGAATGAGCATGAGGAGAAGTTTGTTTTGGACAGCTGGTCCTGTAATCGCTGCGGTCTGGGAGGCTGAGACAGGATGATTGCAAGTTTGAGCCGTGTCTGGGCAGTTAAGTGATTTGGGGAGACACTGGCTCAAAAAAATAACTCGCTAGATATGGTGGCACATGCGTGTGATCTGAGGCTGGGCAGGAAGATCACACTTCAAATTCAAGGCAGGCCTGGGCTACATAATGAAACCTTGTCTCAAAAAAGAAAAAAAAAAAAACATTAAAATTAGGCTGGGATATGGCTCAATGCAAGGGCCCTGCATTCAGTCCCAAGTAATGTTAAAGGGGGAAAAAAAATTACTGGTTCAGGTAGCTCAAGCCTAAGAAGGAAAGGATTTGAGCCACTAGGGATTTGCCTAAACTAGATGCCGAGAGAAGACCAAGGGGCAGAGTTACGGGCACTGGGGGGAGAAGGGGGTGGCACCTGTGTAGGAGGCCTGAGCAGTGTCAGGTCACTGACCGAATCACAGCCCCACTGGGAACCCTGTCTCTTTACAGAGACAGGCAAGCAGGTTACCGAGGGCCCGGCCAGTGGCGGAGTCAGGGTTTGAATCCACAGGGATCCAACACCAGTGCTGTGGGGTTTCCCGGGACCAGGTTAGTGGGGGCTGATCTCAGCCTCCGGTGTTAGGGGTTTACAGGGCTCAGAAAGAACTCTAGGGCTGTAAAGTCCCACATCCACCCGCGTCCCAGTCACTGTCAGATGCCCGAGTGCTGGAGGCTGAGTGGCCGGAGTTGCCAGATGACACACAGGGAATCCAGGTGAATTTGGACTTCATGTTAGCAGGAGGCTTGCCTGATGCCTCCGGCAGTATTGGGGTGCAAAGGAATGCTTGGTGACCTGATGTGGTCACAGAATGGACTGTGGATGCGGCTGCTGACTCAGCGCCTGCTCACAAGCATCTAAAGAGCAGCTGGGTCCCCCTCCCACTCGGGCTTCACCCCCACTCACCCTCTGCCAGTCCTTGGGCAATGGCTGAGTCCTACCTTGGCCACCTCAGCCAGGAGGAGTGCAGGCTCAGCTGCCCAGGCCCTTTGCACAAAGGCCAGACTGAGCAAGCTAGTTGTGCATGTGCTGTGCCACACCTAGGAAGGGCTGGGCTAGAGTTCGGGATGGGGAAGTCAAAGGCTGCAAAGCACGAGGGATGTGAGGACCACTCTGTCCTGCAAGCCACCTCTATGGTGCAGGACCCTGCCCCGCCCCACCCCAAAAAAAGAAAGAAAATTTATTGGCGAGTGGGAATAGCTCCTGAGAGACAGGAGGGGCCCAGAGTGCCAATGAGCTCACTTCTCTGAGAAAGTTTCATAGAGTAAAATCACTAGTGGTACAATGGGCGGGGTCAAATAATAATCAACCAATAAAATCACAAGTATAGCCACTGGGCTAACACTGGCCAATAGTAGCAAGGCCATTAGATGACATCATTAATCCTGGACAATAATCTGGAGTCTCAGTGGGTGGGAGAGGATGGCCCACCCTTAAGGAGATAATGGTTTGTTTTTATGGCAAATCTCAAAAGACCAGAACCAATAATCTCAAACTGCTTTAGGGAAGTATGTAAATTGGCCTTGTGACTTTAATTTTCCACTGCCTCCAGCCAGCTTTTGATGTGTCCTCACCCTCTGCACTGATTGCCTGGAGGGCCCAGTCCTGTTTGACTGCCCAGAATATTTCTAGCTCGGTTAGCTGTGTGGAATAACTAGCCCCGAAGGTCATAGAGCCTGAAGAGACCAAGAGACCCCAGGGTTCACCACGCATGGCCCTGCCTCACCTCTCAGTGTCCTGGGGAGGTCTCCACACAGTGGCACTGAACAGGTGATGATCTGAGGGTTCACCTTTGATCCATCTAGGAATGGCATGGGGCTCCTGCTGGACTTGTAGTGGCAAACAGGGTTTAAGTCCTTTCCCTTCAAGTGCCCAGACGTTTGTACGGAACTGGCTTGGAGAGAGGTTACCCTCCTTTGCAAAGATGGGCTGAGGCAGGTGAAGGGTAGTCATCCATGTTTTTTGTTTTGTTTTGTTTTGTGTTTTTGAAACAGTCTTACTATGAAGTTTAGGCTGGCCTTGCTTGTAGCTGAGGCTGATCTCAAACTCAGAGATCCTCCTGCCTCAGCCTCTGGGGGTGCTGGAATTACAGGTTTGTGTCACCACATCTGGCTTTGTTTTTTTGTTTTAATTCCTTTTTTTTTTTTTTTTTTTTTTTTTTTTTTGTCTTTTTTGAGACGGGGTCTCGCTATGCAGTTCAGGCTGGCCTTGAGCTCACTTTGTAGCCCAGGCTGGTCTCAAACTCACAATGATCCCCCCACCTCAGCCTCCCAAGTGCTGGGATTACAGGCGTGAGCCACCACGCCCGGCTCTGTTTTAATTCAAACATGGCTTGGGTTTCCTCTCTGATTTAGGAAATATCAGTGATAAATCTCAAAATTCAGTGGATGAATGTGGATTGGCCAGGACTTGCAGGCCAGGAAAGGCTGTTGGTGCAGACCTAGTGTGTGCACAGCCTGGGTAGAGGAGGCCAGAGCTGGAAGTGACACTGTCTCTCCAAAAGGCACCAACTTGGGAAGCGCCCGTGTGGGTTTTCCAGCAGAATGGGTGGTGTGAGCTTCTCACAGTGCAGTGAGCTCCCAGGGCCACCAGTGTAGACCCAGGGGCTGTGGTTAGTTACTCTTAAGATAAAGACCTGATGGCCCGGCTTCCTGTCCCATCCTCCTCCCCTCCCCTGTGTTCTTCCGCTGCAGCCTTGTGGGCTGCTCTAGTCTCTAGAACGTTCCATGCTCCCATCTGCCACGGAGTCTGTCTCTGCTTCCTGTCCTGGGTAGCACCCTGCTTACCCCCTTCATCTCGGCCTGTCACCTCTTAGAGGTGACAGGTGTCACCCCCGCTCCCCCCCCACACACAGTGAGGTCCCTTTCCAGCAGGATGGGGGTCTCAATGGGCCCCACTAGGAGGTGTCCCGGGAGTGTCCATCCCGCAAACCTGAAGTGGCAGCTCCATCTACACTCCTTGGAGCTCAGGTACCCATGATGCTATGGAAAACAGTAAGGACTGAAAAAAACTCAGCACCCCTTCAGTCATTTCTCATACACCCCTAGGAAAAGAAACCCATGGGAGACTAAGCCTCTCCTTGCCTCAGTTTCCCTATCTTTACAGTGGGAGGAGGCCTGTGGCCAAACAACCCAGCCTAGGTTTGAATCCTGGCTTTGCCTCTGACCAGCGGCCGATCTGAGTCTCAGTTTTCCAGGCTGTAAAGTGGGTATAACACCACCTCAGAGAACTGTCTGGATGATGCATGTTTGAATATAGAAAACACTCAGCGTGGAGCTCTGTGCTCCGTAATAAATGATAGCAAAGGGCTGCTGGGTGCCAGGCACACAGACCTTCCCTGTTCAGGGCCCAGGAAGCCCCGTAGAGTTGGACACTTGGGGGTTTCTGGGATTTTTTTTTTTTTTTTTTTTTTTTTTTTTTTGTCATTTTAAGACAAGTTTTGACTCTGCGGTTCAGGCTGGCCATGAGTTTACTTTGTAGCCCAGGCTGATCTCAAACTCCAAACAAGCCTCCTGCCTCCTGCCTCCTGTCCTGAGTGCTGGGATTACAGGCATGTACCACCATGCCCAGCTGTTTCTGGGATCTGCCCAATCTCCCACCCCTGGAAGAGGAATTTCTTGTGGACATGGAGCTGTCCGTGGCCAGCTTCAGGTCCTTGCTTTTCTAATAATGAAAACTTAAACTAAAGCCCAAATCCTCAGGGTGAAGAGAGTCATTTGGAAAGGTAGAGGGCAGATAGGAAAAGGGGCACACTCTGATGCAGGGGTTCAGACTCCCCAGCTTTTTTGGGATCAGCTGGTGGGTGAGGTCCTGGTGGCCTGGCTCTGGCATCCTGTGGCTGAGGGGTGTCCTTACTCCCAGGGAAGGATCCTTTGTGTGAAAAGGCCCCGTCAGATGGGGCCCTGCCCCTCCAGGGCACCCTTGCTGAGGGCAGCAGTCAGAGGGGGTGTGGTTGGATGTGCCTAGAAATTCCCTGGCTGTCCAGGAGTCTTCGATCTTGAAGGAGGTGAGATTATTGGAGTCAGGGCTGATCCCCACCTTTCAGGTGCTCCCCGAGTGGTTAGCAGAGCTGAGGAAGATTTGACCCAAGGTTTACCGTAGTAAGGACACAAAATGAAGATCATGCTTCATTCTGCTTTCCGTTACCGACTGGACAGCTGCAGGCCAAGTGGAGAGTCGTGGTTCATAGCTAAAGCTGCCATTAGTCCCTGGCTGGCCCAGGAGAAAACGCGTATCATGCTTTTCCTGGGCTGGAGGCTGAGCCTCCTGGGTACAGGCCAGGGGCCCAGGCTTGGGAATTAGATATGACTTTGAATTCTAGTTTTCCCTTTCACTGTCTGTGGAATGTGCATCAACTTTATTTCCCGCTCATCTGTAAAATGGGAGTGGTAGAAGTGTGTGGCCATGCGGGGGCCTCAGTGTGCCCAGGGCCTGGCATACACATAGTAGGTGCACAGTGACCGCTCCTCGCCTGTCACCCCATCCTGCAAACCCCTAAGAGTGCAGAGGGCAGTGAAGGCACGCAGTATTGAAGAGACGCCCAGGAGGATTTCTTTTTGCTGCACAGAAGGCAGGCCAAGATGTTGCCCCGCAGAAAAGCCTGGGGACCCTCACAGCCCTGGCCTGAAACCCTGGCTCCCTCCTCACTGTCCCCCTGGCCACTGTACCTGCCTTCCTTCCATTGCCCACAGTGCCCCAGCTCCAGTGTCCCAGTCTTAACCCAAGTGTCCTCCACGCTTCCGTTTCCCAGATTCCAGAGCAGATCCCCCAAAGGGCCTTGGATCAGGGCGGGAGGGAAAGTGGCAGCCCCGCGTGGCCCACGCGTCCCCCACCTCCTCCACCACCGCAGGCCCTTGCTTTCTCTGAGAGACTTAGAGGCCCCTGCAGGTGCCACGCAGGGAGGGGTGACCTGTATTTTTTGGCTTTAAAACCACCACCACCAGGGTCACATTGACAGAACTGTCTCTTTGTATCGCAGGTGATTCTCCTGGTTCACTGGCTGCTGACAACCTGGTGAGTACTGCACACACACGTACCCCAGCTCTGGGCCGTGTCCCCAGAGCCAGCCTTGCTCAATCTGGGCTAGCCTGGTCAGCACTGCCCTGCTGTGTTCTAGCTGGGCCATTTTGGGCCAGCCCCTCTGCCTGTCAGGACTGGATCCCATCTACCAAGGGATTGGCACCATGAGTCCCAGGCTCCGGGAGGCGAGGCTTGGAGGTGCATTCCCTTGTGTTGTGTCTGTGGCACTTCTGGGGAGAACTCTCTGCCAGACCAGGGCTGGACCTGTGTGCCAGACCTGTGTGCCTTCTGCAGATTTTGAAGCACTTTGGACATATTAACTGCTGTAACAGCAGGATTAAAATACAGATTTCTCAGGCCCAACCCCTTTAAGATCAAAAGATGGGCAGTGGATTTAGAGATTAATTAGGCTACAGTGACTGCCCCTAGGGTCTCTTGCATATTACAGCTGTGAAGCTAAGCACACATAGCGGGAGTAAAGTAGTCAAGGGTTTGGGGGTCCGGGACTTGCCCAAGGCACTGGATCCTGTCCCCGGTGCTGCAAAAAGTAAAAAACAACAAAACAAAGTAAAACAAAAAGCTGCCTGGCCAGATTGTGACTGCCAGCCCTGTCACAGAACTGTGTGATTTGGGGCAGGTTACTGCCCACCTGGACCTCTGAGCCTCCTTCCTGGAGTCCCCGTTAACAGAAAGGAACATGAATGAGTGAATTCTAAGCGCGTAGGGTCGTGCAGCTGTTAACTTTCATTTCCGTCGCACTAACCAGCAACCACAGCCTACAGTGGCACCCTGAAGGCAAAGCAGGCCGGGTCTCGGGATTACCAGGAGGGGAGGTCAGTGCCAGCCAAAGGGCTGTGATCAGGGAAGCCACACTTAACCTGGGTCTCCGAGAGAAGGGGTTTGAGTTATATTTGAGCCGAGGCTAAAGAGAACAAAAGGCCAAGCATTCAGAGCAGAGCACACTGGGCAGTGGCTGGGAGGTAAGCAGGAGTGGGGTTACATCAGCTGGATCCCCCAGAGAGTGTAGATTATTAAAGTCTGTCAGAGAACTGGTGGACGGGCAGGAGCCTCAGGTTTATACACTGCTATTCCTGGAGCAGCCTGTAGGGGGCAGGAGTAGCAGCAAGGAGAACTATGGGGTGGCTGTGTCCGCTGCTCAGGCAAAAGAATTGGGAGGTGGAGCCAGGGGGATTTGCCACCTCCCCAGCCCAGTGGCCTCCCAGACTATGTTCTGTCCTCAGAGAGACCTGAGACCTGCAGCCAGAGGGAGGTGACCTGCCAGTTGGTGGCCGCTTCACTGATGGTGGTTGCTGCTGCTTCCTGCAGGGGCAGCATTGTCTTTGGGGGCCCCTATTCCTGGGCCAACTTCACCATCCTGGCCTTGGGCGTGTGGGCCGTGGCGCAGCGGGACTCGGTCGACGCAATAAGCATGGTGAGCGGGCCCGGGGTGAGCTGTGGTCACGGCTCTGCCCCCGTTGTCTCTCTCCTCCCTGTGCCCCCCACACTTCCATCTTCGGGAATCTTCTATGGCATCCCGTGGATGTGTCAGGTTGCTGGGCCCCTGGCTTAGAGAACCCCCATCTATTGCCTTCCCCAAGTCCAGCAGGTGTTAAACGGGGCCCCAACAGTGCCCAGACTGACCACTTCCCACAGGGGTCTGACCCGCACCAGGGCCTCTCTTTTAGAGAGTAGAGGGTGTGACGGGAGACTTAGCCAAGCGGGAGCCCCACTGCTTCAAGAAATCTGAGTTGGTACTACCCATGGGGCTCCCCGCAGCCAGCACGAGCTCCTCTTGCCAGGAAGCTGCTGCTGGGCGGGGCAGAAAAGGGGATTTCCTTGTGGTGGAGACAGATCGGATGAACCCCAGGGGACCTTAGCACATGGAGATTCTGGAACCAAGTCCTAGCCCCTGGGTGACAGCAGGCAGATGGGGTACACTCAGGGAAACAGGCCTTGGCCCCGGTACCCCACTGATAGCCCTGCAGCCCCTCCCCACCCAGCAAGCCCTAAGGATGCGGGTGTGTCGGGTGGTGATCCCCCAGAGTGGGATGGGGTATCACTGCCCAAAAACTCACAGCACGGGGTCTTGCAGTTTCTGGGGGGCTTGCTGGCCACCATCTTGCTGGACATCATCCACATCAGCATCTTCTACCAATGGAACGTGGTCTCCGCCACGGGCCGCTTCAGCGCCGGCATGGCCATCCTCAGCCTGCTGCTCAAGCCCCTCTCCTGCTTCCTCGTGCACCACATGTACCGGGAGCGTGGGGGCGAGCTCCACTTCCACTCTGGTGAGGCCCCCAGCTCCCCACTCCTGGCTCCCCCACCACCAGGGCTCAAGGCTCAGGTGGGAGTGTGACATGGGTGCAGTGGTCCTCTGGTCCTCGGGTCTGGTGTGACCTTTCCAGTGTGGCTCCGGTGTGATCAGTTCCCACGGGCTCCAGGACAGCTTCTGCCCTCTGTCCCCTCCTGAGCCTGGCCCTTGAGTCCCTCCCTCCTGGACATTTCCTGTCTCACCCTGGGCATGCAAGGAGGTGGGTATGGACCTTTCACTTCCGGGGAGACAGGCCTAGCGGGGGGCTGTGACAGCCTGGAGGAGCCCAGAGCAAGGGCAGAGCGGCCTGTAAGCACCATCCTCAGCGCCGCCGGACCTGTCTTATGAGGAAATTGAGGCCCGCAGCCTCTGGGGTCTTGTTTGGGGTCCCTGCGCAGAGGCATAGAGGGGGTGACAGGAGTGAGACACACCATAGGGATGGAGGTTGGGACACTGGTGTTGTGAGTCCCAGGGTCCTCAGCCCTTGCCTTCCTCACCTGTAAAGTGGGGACAGCAAAAGCAGCTGTACCTCAGGGACACAGGAGGACTGCCGGACGATGCAGGGGGGCGGAGGCCGGGTCTGCTGGGGCTGAGTCGAATGTGCCCAGCCCTCACCCCACATTTCCCACTTCTTCCTACCCACCCCACCCCCGACTCCCAGACTTCCTCGGGCCTTCTCAGGAGCGCAGTGCCTACCAGACGATCGACTCCACGGCGGAGCCCGCAGAACCTGTCTCCGGCTTCGAGCCCAGGGGCCCGGACGCCAGAGGATACTGAAGCCAGCCTCCTGCCCTGGCCCCCTTGGCCACATCACAGGCCTGGTGTCTGGGAGGTCCTGGGGACACACCTTTTACTGGACCTAAAATGAGTTATCTTTCCCCATTTCAAGGGTTGGGGTTGCTGAGTCTTGTCTGAGGGGCCATGGCCGCCCAGTCCCACAAAGTCGTCTGTCCTCACTCTCTGAGGCCTGCTGTCCCTCCAAAGCACCCCACTGGCCCTCATCCTGGATCTTTTTTGTTACCTCCCACCCCAAAATTGCACTGTGCAGGCCTCAGGCCCAGTTGAGCATGGCCAGGGGTGGCTAGGATGACTACTTCCTGGACCTGCCCCCAAGCTCTGAGAGCTGCAGGTCATGCCCAGCTCCTCGAGCAGCTGGCATGGGAGTAAGGTCCCCATGCTTCTCACTGCCTGGCCACTCGGGGCCTGGGGCCTGGGCCTGGACTCCAGGGGACCTGCCACGGCCTGTGGCTGCCAGTCTTGGTACCATGGCATTAAAGTTCGTGGATTCTGGGACTGGACTGTGTTCTGAGCCATGTTTTATATTCCAGCTGGGTGGATGCCTAGTTGGCCATTCCTGGGACCATTTGTCTTCTGAGTCCCCAGGAGCAGCCCCGACCATCCAAACTGCCGGGTGAGTCTGATGTGGCCACAGAAAGCAGGGGCTCCCTCTGGGCCTGCCTTGTCACCGGTGCCCAGCAGAGGATGGCATGGTCAGTGTGGCCCATGTGCGTCCGCCCTCTGACTCAGCTCCTTAGGCACAGAGCTGTCATTAGCAGGCAGGAGACAGGCCCCGGTTGCAAAGCCAAGCCCTGATGTTTTCTCTCCTTGACTTTCTTGATCATTAGCTATAGATAAGACCCAAAGGAAGCTGGGCATGGTGTCACACGCCTGTAATCCCAGCATTTGGAAGGCTGAGGCAGGAGGATCTGCAAGTTCAAAACCAGCCTGAGGTACATACTGAGCTCAAGGCCAGCCTTAACTGTACAGCAAGACCCTGTCTTAAAAACAAACCAAAAAAAAAAAATCCATGTGATCTTACGATTTTCAGCTTTAGCTTTAAAGGACAGAGCCCCGGGGCTGGGGGTTTAGCTCAGCGGCATAAGCGCCTGCCTTGGAAGCAGGCAGTCGTGAGTTCGATCCCCGGTACCGATAAAAAGGAAAAAGACAAAAAAAAAAAAAAAAAAGGACAGAGCCCCTTCTGATGCGCCACTAAGGTCCAGGCCCCATGTAAAGTCCAGACCATGGTTGAGGGGTTAGAAGAATCTCAGGGTCTCCAACTAAGTGGAGCCACCTGCTGGAGTACCCAGGGACGACCTCGTCTGAATTAGGTGAACACAGCCCGTTTTATTTGCACAAGAACAGTGACCTCAGGAAAAAGGAAAACATATTCCTTGAAAGACACAGTCTTTTGGGTGCGAACCTGAGGCCTCTGTCAGCGCCTGCCCAGCTTCCGGTTCGGAAGTGCATTCTTGCTCCCTCTGAAAATCTGTTTTGCAATAAATGCTGCCTACTCTGTGCTACGGGCTGTGTGTGTCGTCTGTGATCTGTCCTCAAACACGGAAAGTATAGGGTGTGTCGCCAGGTCCTCGTGGCTTTAGGACTTGGCTGGGTTTGGACCCCATTCCCAGTAACAAGGTAACCTGGCTTCGTGTTTGAGTCTTGCTGTGCTGTTGGGAGCCGTGCTCCTTCCCTGTCTCCTAGAAAAGGCTCTCACTACTCAGAGGTGAGGCAGGTTCAGGATCAGGTGGACCTGGCTGGGATCGATCCCCAAACATAGCATTGCTCTCACAGTGGCATTGCTCCCTGAGCCGGTGGGGATGTGCTGGGGCCCCACAGCTGCCTCCTGTCCTTAACCTCCTCCTTGGGTCCCAGGGCTAAGGTCCACCCCACAAGGGCTGACTGGCCCATTGGCCATTGTCCCTCTGTCCCCTCGCCCCCCTGCCTGGGCTTCCTAGGGGTGCAGCCCCACCTTCTCCTGTAGCCATCTGTCAATCAGATGAGGCTGAGTAGCTGGCAGGTATCAGGCAAGGGCCTGGGGACAAAGTGGGACCCTTGGAGTCACCTTATCAGGAAGGCAGAGGCTGATAGAAGAGCCTGGGGAAGGGACATAGCCCCTGGGCGTAGAGGCCAGGAGGCTGCAGTTAGGGACAGCTGGACACTGCCTCACCGCTAGGAGCCTCTGTCTCCAGTGTGGGACCCATCCATCAAGCAGTTCCGTGAGCAGAGCTGCCCTGTTGGAATCTGCACTGCTCCCTGGATGTGACAAGCAGCCCCCAGTGACCCTCACAGCAGGCTGTTGGTGGACCATGCAGGGTTTGTCCTCAAGGGTCAGATCAGAAGGCCATAGGCCAAGTCCAGGACTGCAGCAGCCTTGAGAGAGGAGGTTTGTGGCCCTGGGGAGAAGGACCCACACTCAAGTCAGTTTCTTTGGGTTTTAGTACCAGAGATCAAATTCATGACCTTGCCCCAGCCAGGCAGGTGCTATGCGGCTGATGTACAACCCCGGGCCTCTCAAGGCCATTTTTGTTATAGATTCTGGGCACAAAGAGGCCTACAGAGTCTGTATGCCCATGTGAGGAACACATCAGGCTTCAGAGAGACTGAAATACGGGGTCCAGTTGACCCATCCAACCATCTGTTCTCCTGTTACCAGTTCTATCAAATCTACACTGAAAAGACTCAAATAGGTCTGGAAGTAAAGTCCACTCTTTGTCCCATATCCCCAGGGCTCCGGGATGTCAGGTGTCTGGGTGCTTGGTTGTAGCGTGCACACCTGTAAGTCCAGGGACCCTCTGCAGAGCCCACGGGTTATCCTAAAGACATCATCATCCTTGAGACAGAAGCTTGGAGCTTGAAGGGAACTTAGAGCCTAGCAGTTTTAGAAATCTATTTCTTTTTTTTTTTCAGTACTGGGGATCGAAATCATGACCACCTGCTTGCAAGGCAGGTGTTTATGCCGCTGAGCTAAATCCCCAGCCCCTAAAAATCTATTTCGAACTCCCTCCAATATTCTATCCATTAACTACCCAGGATGTATGAGCGCTGGTCCCACCCACAGCGTACTGTGCCTCCTAAGGCTCCCTGGTACAAGGTTAAAAACTGATGTCTTTCACAGGCCCAGAAGGAAGATGTTCCAGGCGGAGGACTGAGATGCATTAAAGAAACCCTAAGTGTGTGGTTTAGCCTCCAGCACACTGATGATAGCACCCAGATCAGGAGGAGCTGAACAAGGCCAAAGTGTTCTGAACCCTTTTTTTTTGTCAGAAAGGAGAGAAATGCTGAACTAACCTTAACCTTTGTTAAATACATAAAACTATCTCAGGTACCCACTGAAAAATGTGGGAGCTGGGCATGGTGGTGCACTCCTGTAATCTCAGCACTCTGCAAGTTGAGGCAGGAGGATTGTTGTGAGTTTGAGACCAGCTTGGGCTACAAAGTGAGTTCAAGGTCAGTCTGAATTGCAACAGCAAGACTGTCTAGGGGCTGGAGATTTAGCTCAGCAGCATAAGCGCCTGCCTTGCAAGCAGGCAGTTGTGAGTTCGATCCCTGGTACCAATAAAAACGAAAAAGACAAAAAAAAAAAAAAAAAAAAAAAGACTGTCTCAAAAAGACCAAAAACAAAACAAACAAAATTTAAAAGGTGGGGGCCAGGGATTTAGCTCAGCTGCATAAGCGCTTGCAAAGTGCACAGGCGTGAGTTCGATCCTGTGTACCACAAAAAAAAAGAGAGAGAGAGACGGATCTCTCTCATAAATGAAAAAAGGTAAAGTTAACAAAACAGGCCGTCCTCGGAAATCGTACGGCATTAGATAAAAAAAAATTTCTTAAAATGTGGATGTGTGAAGGTCCTGGGTTCAATCTCCGAGAGAAGAGAGAGCGGGGAGCGGGGACGGGGGAAGGGAGACGGAGCCAGGAGCAGGGCAGGGCTCAAATGCTGCAGGTTTGCAGCCTTGAGTAAAGCGTTAGGCCACACTGACAGCACCGCGAGGCGTGGGCAGGGTCCGCTCCCAAAGGGAGGGTCCTGAGGCCCGGAGAAGACGCAGTAAATTTGTTCCTGGCCAGGCGCCTCCAAACCAGACGCGTAGGCCGGGGACACAGCTCAGCCGCACGGCGCCCACCTGGCGAGCACCAGGCTGTGAGTTCGATCCCCAGTACAAAAAAAAGGGGGGGGAGGGTTTAGAACCAGACGCGCACAAGCTCTGGATCTGAACCTGGTGCAGAGGACCCGGCGATCCAGCGGCCAACCCTTGGTGTCAGGGGACCGAGATCCAACCTCCAGCCTAGGAAGGGCTGGGGGAGGGGAGGGGCGGGGCCGGGCGCGGGTGGGCGGGGCCAGTACCTCCTGGGGTCGTTAGCGGTCCCCTGCCGAGGTCCCCTTCTAGGTCAGCCCCACCTGGGCGAGAAGTACGGGAGGAAAACTGAAGCACTCGAAGGCAGGTCCAGAGGGAGGCCCAGGAGGGCAGGAAACAGTCGCAAGCTGTTCTGGGGGGAAGGGGTGGGAGGTCCAGTGACGTTCAGTGGAGCCGGAGGGTGGCTGGCAGGAAGGCTGAGGAGCAGGCGACAGTGAGCCCAGGCGCTGTGTGGGAAGGGCTTGAGCTGCCTCTGCTCAACTTTGGCAAGAAAGTGGGAGGGAGGTGACAGCTTTGAGTCTTTTCTGACAGTGGGGTACTGAGTCTTGGGGTCGACCTGCAGGCCAGATGACAGAACGCCTGCTAAAGACTGCACTTTGAGGTGGGACTGATAGGTAGGAGGAGATGGGACAGAGTACCAAGGCAGAGGCACAGCAAGTGCAAAGGGCCTGGGGTGGGAGCATGTGTGGGGAGACATAGCCAGGATGCTGGCTGTTTGGAGCAGAGTGAGGAGTGGGGGGAGAGTGAGTGAGGTCCCTCAGGAAAGGCAGCCAGGTCAGGGGGGTGGGACCAGCAAGCTGGTGTCTGCCTTTGCCGTTTGAAGTGAACAGGCACCGGCGAGTCAGGGCAGCTCTAGGGTTTTCTCTGAGCCACCTAAGAAAAGCCTGCAGCTGCCCTTCTTGGAGCAGGGGGCCGCCCAGCTGGGAAAGAGCTGCTTTTGGGGCATCCAGTATTGGGCCCCCTAATGCTGAGATTACGCACTGGGCACCTGGGAGACCATGTGGAGAAGACGCAGGGTCCACCCTGGCTTGGTCTGCAGGTCAGCAGAGAGGTCTGTCCCAGCTGGGGCAGCAGCGGGACTGCGCTGGAATCCCTGGAGGCACTGCGGGGTCTGGAGTCTCGGGGAACTGCCCGTGGATGGTGATGTCCCTGAGAGTCAGGACTGGCTTGTGGAGGAGAAAGTAACAGTGAACCGAGAACTGAGCACTTCAGGTTGTAGAGCAGAGCCCCGATTTCTCCACACCTGCCCACCCTCCCCCCACCGCGGTGTGCCAGGCAGGCACTCACCTCCGAGCCACACCCCAGCCCAGCCCTCTGACTACCAGGCAGGACCAGCTGCCCCAGTCCTTGGAGGCCCATGGAGCCGAGACCTGTCACCAGCCACAAGGAGAATGTGCCCCCGGGGCCTGCGGCTCCCTGGAGGCCAGGCAAGGGGCCCTGTGGGCCTGGGTGGGTGGGTTGGCAGTGCACCCTCCTCTTGTAATGGCCCTGCCTGAGATCTCCCAAATTCTAGAGACTGGCTTCCCAGGTTTGGCTGGGCCCAAGGGAGGGGTCTCTGGCCCTTGGTCTCTGGTCCTGGTGAGAGGTCAGGAAGAGGCAGGACAAAGCCGGGAGTAGTGGTTCATACCTGTAATCCTAGCACTCGGGAGGCTGAGGCAGGAGCATCATTGGGAGTTCGAAACCAGCCTGGGCTACAAAGTGAGCTCAAGGCCAGCCTGACCTGCACTGTGAGACCCCGTCTCAAAAACACACACACACAAAAAGGAAGAGGCAGGACAAATTCAAATTCACATCCAGTTTCTTTGTATTCTAGCTGCGTGACCATGAGGAAGTTCCTCAGCCCCTCAGCTTTATTTTGTATCCACAAAGGCAGTCGTTTTTATGACCCAGGCCGTGTGCTGAGAGCACCCCCGCACCCTACGCCAGCTCATCAGTTCCTTGAGCTCTTTGTGCTGGGAAGAACTCCGGGGAGGAGATCAGAGAAGGGCTCCAAGTCCCTCCTCCAAGTCCTGCAGAGCAGCCCATTTTTCCTTGTTTGCTGCAATTAGGTCTTGCCCAGCTGCTGCCTGCCATGGCCTCTGCCTAAACCGGAAATCAAGGAGTGACCCGTGATTCTTTGCCTTCCTTTGTTCCTCCTCCTCTTCTGCTTCTTTCTCCTTTTATTTATTTACTTTTTTGCAGTACTAGGGATTGAACCCAGGGCTTTTGCACTGAACCACATCCCCAGCCCTTTTTAAAAATTTTAAAATTCTTTTGGGGATATGGCTCAGAGGCAAAGCACCTGCCTGGCAAGCACAAGGTCTTAAGTTAAATTCCCAGCACCAAAAAAAAAAAAAAATTTTTTTTTTAAAATTCTGAGACAGGACCTCACTAAAACGCTAAATTTCCCAGACTTGTGATCGATCCTCCTGCCTCAGCCTCCCCAGAGTGTTAGGATTATAGGTGCCCCTTCTACATCCCCTGGCCCCATCTCCCAGCTCAGCAAAGTCTTCCCATATGCAGCCTTGACCCCAGCCACCCCTGATAGCTTCCCTGGTGGCTCCTGTGGCTTCTACCTCCAATGTCCATGCTCCAAGGAGTCCAGCTTTGTGTCCTATTCAGGTCCAAGACCCCTATTGTTGAAGTCCTGGCTCCTTCTGGCCTGGGACCCTGTCCCTCCCTGGCTCTGAGACCTGGACACCCCCATCCACCTGATCACTGACCATCTAGTCCTCTCCAGACCACAACCGTCTCTCCTCTCCACAGGGCAGCAAAGATGCCTGAGGACCCTGGGTGTCAGCCTGAGAAGTGGCCACGGTTCATGGGTGCCCGAGTACCAGGCTGCAAGGGGAGGCCCTGGCAACACCTGCTCCTCAGGAATAGTGCTGGGCCAGAAACCCCGCCCTGTCCAGTCCAACCTCGCCAGCCCTCGTCCCTGCCAGAGCCCAGCCCTGAGGGACAGGACAGGCTGGCTGGTGAATTCCAGCTCCCTGCAGCAGAGCAATGTGCAGCCCTGCACCCGGAGGCCACCTGGAAAGGAGCCTGCAGCCCAGCAGAGTAACCTGGGTCTCACCAGAGCCACCAACCCCCTTCCCCCAGGCAGCTTCAGAGCACTGGCTCCCCTGTCCCCCTGCCTGTGGCAGACACCCCCAGCTACAGACCCCAGGTCCACAGCCAGCTTTGCCCTGCCCCATGGGCACACATGGCCAGGCCCCCGATTGCTAGGTCGTCTGGGGAGCCAGACCTCTAGGCTCACAGGGGAGCCCCTCACTCTGGAGGACATGACTGTCCCTGCCCAGAGGGAGGCTCAGCACCCATCTCGTGCTGCCATGCATCAGCTGCTGGCCTCTGTGCGGCGCCTGGAGTGGCAGGCGGCCCATCTTGGGGGCCGGGCCTCCTGGAAGCCCCTGGGCCTAGCACAGCAGGGCCTCTGCCTGGGCAACAGTCCGGCCTTTCCTGCTCGCTCCTGGAACAGCAGGCCTGTTCTTGCCTCCTGCGATGAGAGGAGGAGACAACCCCATGGCCACAGGGAAATCACAGATCTCTGGGTGACTCAGGGGACCCACGCTGGTCACTCAGACTCTCAGGCACCCAATGAGCCAGGGTCGCCTGAGATCTCAATGGAGATGCGGGCAGAGCATTTCCATGACTCCGAGCGGGCCGTCCTACCTGCCCAGCCCCTCAGACCAGAAGATGAGGCGCCCCCAGGGCCCACCTATGGCTGGGGGGACAGGGGAGAGCCTGCTGTCTCTCAAGGATGGGGCAGCGGGGCAGCCTGGCCTGGCTCTGCAGCCTTCTCCAGTGTAGCCACAGCCAAGAGAGCCCTGCCCGGGCCGGAAGAAGCATGTACCCTGAAGGAGCCAGGAGAGAGGACAGCTTCCAGTCCCCCAGGAGTAGCCCTGGCAAGGAGGGGCATCTGCCAGGTGGAGCCCAGGGAGGCTGGGTGAGATGGGCTCTTGGCAGGGGGTTCCCTTCCCTCTTGGCCTGAGGGCTGTGTCTGCTCCTTTTGTTTGCCCAGAACAAGACCCAAGACAGTGTGGCCCCAGAAGAGTCCCCTGCGGCCAGGTGAAGGCATGGTCAGGTGCAGGGCTGGGGTGTGAGTGGTCCCTGGAAATGGTAAACAGGCTGCTGGATCGTGAGGTCCAAAGGGATTCTCTTGTCTGACATTTCCACCTCCAGCTGTGGGCCACAGGGAGGCTGCGCCAGGCTGCAGTGCCGACTCGGGGTTCCCCCTTGTGACTGCTGCAGAGGCCACGGCATGGGGCCAGCGGCCAGCCCCTCCCTGGGGCGGGAAACCAGCTCTGGTTTGACCAGCTCTGGTCCGTCCCCAGCCGGCAGCTGCTGTCAAGATGTCTCAGAGCCTGGATACGTGTGACGCGGAGGCAGCGGGCAGTGGCGGTGGCCGTGGCTCTGAGCCGCAGGCAGCTGTTGCGGGAGGGCTTCCGGGCCCTGCGCTGGACCCTGTGGCTCCGGGAGGCCTGGCTGGAGGTGGCGAGGAGGCGACATGAGAAGGCCTTGCTGGCCCAGACCTTCAGAGAGGTCAGCCCAGGGGGAGGTGCCGGAGCGTGGGTGTGTCAGGGAGGGGACCCTGGGATCCCTGACCAACAGCAGAATGTGCAGTTAAGAGTCCAGACTCAGGGGCTGGGGATTTAGCTCAGCGGCATAAGCACCTGCCTTGCAAGCAGGCAGTCATGAGTTCGATCCCTGGTACCCATAAAAAGGAAAAAGACAAAAAAAAAAAAAAAAAAAAAAAAGAATCCAGACTCCCTGACTCACTCTGCCTGAGTTCGAATCTTAACGCTGCCACTTTCCGGCTATGTGATCTTGGGCAAATTGGTTAGCCTCTCTCTGCCTTAGTCTCTTAATCTCTAAAATGAGATAGTAGCCAGGGGTTTACCTCAGTGGCCTACGTGCTTGCCTGGCAAGCACAGGGTCATCAGTCGATTCCTGGCACACAAAAAAAGAGAGAGAAATTAGGGGATATAACTCAGTGGCACAACGCCTGCCTGGAAGTCCTGAGTTCGATTCCTAGTACCCCCATACACATACAAAAAAGAAATAATAATAGTATGTGCCTCTATAGATTGTGAGATTAATAAAAGACTCAAATCCCTGAGCAGCATACAGCAAACCTTCTGCCACATAAGTGGTTGCTATTTTTTTAAAATTTTTATTTATTTATTTTTTTTGTACCAGGAATAGAACTCTTCATCTCTTGCTTGCCAAGCAAGCCCCTACACCAGAGCTAAATCCCTGGCCCCTTGTGGTTGCTATTTTTGCAGGGCATGGTGATACACATCATGAGGCTGAGGCAGGAAAACTGCCCGAAGTTTGAGGCCATTCTGGGCTCCATAGTGAATTTAAATCCACCCTGAATTACATAGTGAGTCTCTGTCTTAAAAAGAAAGAAAGAAGGGCTGAGGATTTAGCTCAGAAGCATAAGTGCCTGCCTGGCAAGCATGAGGTCATGAGTTCAATCCCCAGTACCGCAAAAAAAAAAAAAAAAAGAAAAAAAGAAAAAAGAAAAAGAAAGAAAGAAAATAAAACAAAACTGGTTGCTATTTTTTTATTTTTTACTAATGGCTCGCCAGCCAGGAATGATACATGGAAAGTGGGTGCCTTGTCCTGAGTTTTTTCCTCCCAAAGAAAGCCCTTCCTTGGGGCTGGAGATTTAGCTCAGTGGCATAAGCACCTGCCTTGCAAGCAGACAGTCGTGTTTGATCCCCGGTACCGTCTTCTTGGGACCCATCTCTCCATCCACTCACTCACGTCAAGGGGGCAGGGTAGTCTAATGGTTAAGGCGAGGCACTGGGGCCTGATGGGAGGGTTAGGGTCTCCCACCCTCCCCTGGTGCTCTCTTGGGGAGCACAAAGTGGCAGCTAATGCCCCCCCCCGCCCCGCTTCTGCCCCAACCCAGTGGAGATGCCTTGTGGTGCAGCAGACACAAGGGCGGCCCTACGTTCAGCCTGCGTCCAGACCCTGTGCTTCTTGGGGTGGCAAAGACCAAGTACCCCGCTGGGGAGGAGAAGCAGCGGGGCACGGCACCCCAAGAAGCAGGTAAGCTGGGTCCCCAGGGTGCGGCCTGGGCAGCTGGGGGCCTCCTACGCCTGCTTCCTGTGTTGCTTACAAGAGAATGGGGATGAGATGGCAGCTGTGGACAAAGATCTGCACAAAACTGTCCACCGCAGTGTAGTTTACACTGGAAAACACTGGCCACAGCGAGAGAGCACAGCGTAGCCTAATGCCGTGACCAGCTGGGCAGCCCGGCTGTGAGATGTTTATGAAATTAAAGCTTCCAGCTGGGCGTGGGGGCACACATCTGTAATCTCGGCACCAAGGAGGCAGAGGGAGAGCAGCCATGAGTCCAGGGCCAGCCTGGACTATGTAAATGAGTTCAGGGCTGAGGATTTAGCTCAGTGGCACAAGTGTCCGCCTGGCAAACTCGAGGTCATGAGTTCGGTCCCCAGCTGGCCCCGCCACGTGCTCCAGATCCCTCCCTCCCGGGCCCCTCAGGACCTGGTCTTCCTCAGGCAGTGGGGGCAAGGCTATGTGTCCCCCACCACACCACGATCTTTGAGGTCAGGGCCAAGCCAGCCTGCAGGGAGAGGTGGACAGAGCCACTGTCACACCCCTGGGGCCAAGGTCTGAGATCTGTCCACCCTGCGGTTCCTTCAGGACGCCCCATCCCAGAAGGGCACCCAGTGCCACCGTCTCCCCCCACAGGGCCCCGCAGCTTCCTCTAGGCCCACTGCTGAGGAACCTCAGGGCCTGAGAGGGAAAGAGGCCTCTCTCCCACCCCTCACTTATCTGCCTTCTGCAGGCAGAGGGACAGCACTCGATAGAGCCAGGCATGGGGGTGCACATCTGTAATCCCTGCACTCCGGGAGGCTGACTTAGGGGGATCACAAGTTTGAGCCCAGCCTGGACAATGTAGTGAGACCCTGCCAAAATTAAGAAACAGGCTAGGGATGTAGCTCAGTGCAAAGGCCCTGGGTTCAACTCCCAATACCACCTGCGCCCTGAAATATTCTAAACAGGTGTCTGGGGGTGCCGCTCAGCGGTAGAGTACTTATTGTCATGTTCAAGACCCTGGGCTCCGTCCCAGCCCCACAAAAAAAAAAAAAAAAAAGAGGAGAGAAAAGAAAGTGACCACAGAATCCTTCCCCAGAACAGCTCCTATGAGGGAGAATCAATGACCCGCTGGGGAGTGGGGTGGGGCTCAGGGTGCCGCAGAGGCTCTGCCTCAGGCTGGGATGCCCGGAGCTGGACTTTGTGCCCCCGAAGCCCAGGCAGCATCTGTCTCTGGGCCACTTCAGGGGCAGGCGCTTGAGGGAAGAAGAGGGAGCCTGGCCTCCTCCACTGAAACCTAGGCAGAGACCAGATGGCGGAGACCAGGAGCTGCAGCAGCTGGCAGGTGAGCCGGCGGGCGGGGTTCTGGCGACAGAGCCAGCCCAGGGAGGGTTTGAGGGGTCAGTGTTTCTGACTGTTTGCTGTGGCTCCTTTCCACCCCTGGTCTCATTTGTGGATGCCTGCCCATTGTACTGATGGGGAGCCGAGGCTCAGAGAGGTTAAGTGACCAGCTTGGTATGCACAGCATGAGAGGTGCACACCTTGCATTTGGGTCTTCTGATGCTCACGGGGGCCCACACCAGGCAGAGCCTGGCACCGGGACAGGGGAGCCCCAGGAGATGGGGCAGGCAGCAGCCCAGATGTCCCAGCCCTGCCCTCTACTCTCTCCCCCTCCCCACTCCAGCCTTCCTTCTGTGTCAGAAAAAGGACCTGGCCGGGAAGGGGCCCCTCGGGGAGGTCACTCCGAGGACACAAAGGACAGATGTAGCCCCCAGGGCTCCCCAGCCCAGGAGAGACTGGCTGCGCAGGTAGGAGAGGTGGATCCATCAGGTCCTGCTCCTTCTAGCAGGGCCATGACAGAAAGGCAGCTGACCCTGTTGAGCGTGAGGTCCACCTAAAGGCCAGGCTCTCTCACCTGTACCCGCGAGGGATTAGTGGCCACAGGATATGTGCAAAGGCGACCAGAGTCCAGGGCAGGGGAGCGGAAGCCCACAGAGCTGTACGTTTTTTTTCCATTCACTCCTTTATTTTTTTATACTGGCCTTGATGTGTCCAGAGGCCTCAGGGAGGAGCTGTGACTCCATCCTAGGAGCCAGAGGCCACCTGGAGGACTCCGCAAGGAAGGGGAGGTGTTTGGATTTGAGGCTGGAAAAGCATTGCTCTGGCTTCCCAAGTGGGAACTGACCAGAGGGACCAAGCTGAAGGCAGCCAGCCAGGCACCCCTGGGGGATGGCACTGTGGCCTGAGCAGGCGACAGGCCCTGTTCTCACAGCAGCCCATTTTATAGGGGAGACACTGAGGCTCGCCCCTGCCCAGAGAGTGTGCCTGGCCCATGGCAGAGGCTGCCCTCTCTCTGCTCTCCTAGGTGCTTCGGGGCCTGGCATCAGGTTGCACAAAGAAAGGCCCAGTGCCAGGACCACCTGGCTGACCGCTGCAGGAGGACGTTGAGGATGTGCCTGGGACAGTGGGTGCGGATGAAGCAGCTCCGAGCCTCAGATGGGGCGAAGGTGACCCAGCTGTCCCTCTGCCTGCAGAAGGCAGGTGAGTGAGGGATGGGGAGAGGGGCCTCTTTCCCTCTCAGACCCAAAAACCTTGTCACCCGAGGTTCCTCAGCAGTGGGCCTAGAGGAAGCTGCGGGGCCCTGTGCGGGGAGATGGTGGCACTGGATGCCCTTCTGGGATGGGGGTGTCCTGAAGGAACCCCAGGGTGGGCAGATCTCAGACCTTGGCCCCAGGGGTGTGACAGTGGCTCTGTCCACCTCTTCCCTGCTGGCTGGCTTGGCCCTGACCTCAAAGATCTTGGTGTGGTGGGGGACACACAGCCTTGCCCCCACTGCCTGAGGAAGACCGGGTCCTGAGGAGCCCGGGACTGAGAGGTTTGGAGCACGTGGGTGGGCCAGTGCCCAAGAGCAGCCCAAAGCTGAGTGAGGTGTGAGGAGGTGACCAGCTCCTCCGTTGCTGCGTCTCAGGGTACCGGGCTCTCCGAAGCTCAGCCCATGGCCTGGAGACGGTGGTGGCTACAATGTCCCTGCAGGGCGCCTGCCGGAGACTGGCCCTCCAACGGGTCCTGCTGCTCTGGAGAATGCGGTTGTCCCAGCACCAGCGGGCTAAGTAGGTATTTGGAAGCTTGGGCCCACAGTTGGCCTGGGGGCTCAGGGTTGGCTCCTTTGCAGGGCTTGGCCCACACTCCCTTCCCTTGCTTGTGCCCAGCAGATGCCTGCTGGGAGGTGGCAAAGGTCACTGAGGCGATGATGGGTCAGAGGGCAGCTGGGGCCTTGGGGGCTGCTGCAGGCAGGCTCTATCCAGAGGGGCTGCTGTAGGCGGGGCTCTATCCAGGTGGCCCGAACTACGGGAGCCATCCTGGCTCAGCTCCCCTGAGAGTGAGCCCCTGGGGCAAGAGCTCCATCTGTCTCTCCAGTACCCGGAGGGCGCCTGGCCCACTGTAGGCACAGAACAAATCCTGTAAACATTCCAGGGAAGGAGCCAGGGTGCAGAGCTCACATCCTGTCTGCCTCATTTGCCTCCAAGTCACGCTGTCAATCAGGAGCAAGAAAGTCACCCTAGCCAGGAGCGGTGGTGCACACCTGCAATCTCAGCACTCGGGAGGCTGAGGCAGGAGGATCATTTCAAGTTCCAGACCAGCCTGAGCTACAGAGTGAGCTCAGAGCCAGCCTGAACTGCATAGCGAGACCCTGTCTCAAAAAAAGAAAGACTTTGTCTCAAAATAAATACATTTTTAAAAGGGTCTGGGGATGTAGCTCACTGTGAAAACCCTAGGTTAACCCAGTACCCACTCCCCAAAAAAGAATTCTGTCCTCGGAAGCCACACACCTACCATCCATTGGGGACCCACGTCCCATGGCCCACACAGAGCCTCAGGCTTTTCATCACATCCAGGAACTCGAGCCATGAGACTCTTCAGAGTGTCACCTTCCCTCCCACAATCCCTCCTCTGCTCACTCCCTGCAGCAGGACAGGGCTGCCCATCAGAAACACCTTCCTTGGGCCCCTCTTCCTGTCTGTGGCTGAGTACATGCAAATGTCCTGGGTGGTTGTGAGTGTGGGCACTGGAGTCTGGGGTCCTTGAACCCAGGGCCCAGCTCACCCTGGTTAGTAACACGTCCCCCCCATCCCAGCAGGGGGGCAGTGATTGACGATCCGGTGGGGAGTCAGGGAGCTGCTATGCCCCAGTCCCTGGGATTGGGACCCTGGCAGTGGTGTGTCTGGAAGCCCCCAGTTCTCCCAGCGTGTGGCCAGTTCAGAGAGCAGGGGTGCAGGGCCTGTGCTGACCCCTGCCAGCTTGGCTGTCCCTGCTGGCCATGGCATGGTAGCCCTGGCCTGGCATCCCCGCCTCCACTCACCCTCCTCCACAGCTGCTTTTTCCAGGGCACCAGGGAGCAGACTCTGCGGCGCGTCCTGGGCTGCTGGCACCTGCGAGTGTGGAGTGTGGACACCCCATCAACCAGCCATGCAGCCACCTCGGCCCCAGAGCCACTGGACGATGGCATCCCAGGAGCATCGGCCTGGCCCGGTTGCAGTGCTCGCTGGTGCTCACTGGAAAAGGTGCAGGGCAGGGCTCGGGGATGGGGGGCCGTGGCTGGACAGGATGGGGACCCAGGCTCACTCTCCCTCCCCAGGACCCCGGAGCCCCCCACCTCCCGGGCACTCCCCCAGTGAGTGACCCGTGGGCTGCTGAGCGGCAGCAGCAGGACCAGCGCCTTCTGCCCTGGAGACGGGCGTGGGGCTCAGCAAGGCGGTGCCACAGCCTCCAGAGGCGGTAGAGACCCCAGCCCGGTGCTGCAGGGCCCTGCTCTCCTTGTCCCCTTCCCCATCACCCCTTGCCCTTCACAGCGGCAGCCCCTTGGGGTCTGCATCCCAGGGGCTTCCCTCTCCCACCCCTCCTGTGGAAAGGGTGGATGTGGGGTGAAGGTCTCATGTCTCTTGCAGAGGTCATGGCTGGGCTTGAGAGCAGCCTGCCTGGGCTCCGAGGTGGGGGACGGGTGGGCAGTTAGGTGGGGAGGGTCCTGGGAGGTCTGGGGAAGTCAAGGCAGGAGGATGGCACAGGCTAAGCGGAGTGGTGGGAAGGACCAACTGGTGGCTGAGCTCGGGACCCGGCAGTGGGGTTGGGAGTCCCTTCCTATCCCTAGTGCCTGGCATTTTGACCCCTGGTGGGGCCTTGGGTTGCTCCAGTCCAGCACTGCCCCCTTGATGGATGCAAGGTGAAGGGTCCCTGCTGCTGAGGGGCGGGGCTGTCCTCAGAGTGGACACCCCCTTCCCAGCATCCTCCTCACCTGGAGCCACTGGACAGCAACTCAAGGGACCTGGAGAGAGCTGGCTGCCCACCAGGCCTGGGACCGGAGCTGCAGGGCTGCCCTGGGCCTGTGGCGACGGCGCCTGGCACAGCAGCAGGAGGCAGCGCGGTGGGCACAGGAGCGGAGCCGCAGCCGGGCGCGGGATGCTCTGTGCCACTGGCACACCTGCTGGCAGAGTGAGCCGAGGACGGGGTGGGCACTGTGGGTGAGGCGGGGGCAGGGTGGGACTATGAGGGACACCCAGGGCAGGTGGCAGGGGAGGTGCTGGGGCTGGGACTTGCAGGCTTGGGCTCAGGTCCTCACTCCTCCGTCCCTGGCTCCATCCTAAACAAGCGTCTTCAGGTCTTTGGGCCACGTCCTGTTCACCCGTAAGGAGGGGGGTAACATGGTAGACACCACACAGGGTGACTGTGGGCATCCTGTGTGCCAGGTACCAGCTTCCAGCATCATCACCCGGGAGCCACTGGACCGGCTCAGAGGTGCATGGAGCTAAACGGGGACCAAGGGGCTGGGCCAGGCGGCCCTGGGGGCAGAGCAGCAGGGAGGGAGATTCAGGCACTGGGACTGCTCAGGCCAGGCCGAGGGGTGAGTGGCCAGAGGAAGAGGAGGGACGGGGGCCTCGCTCTGCGGGGCCACCTAGCCAGCTGCAGTTGGCCTCCCTATGGGGAGGCCTCCAAAAGGAGGTGAGAGTCCAAGCCACAAGTTTCCAGTCCCATAACAGCAGAAGTGACATCCATCGGCCCCCTCTGCTCGTTTCTGTTGTCAGAAGCAAGTCAGTCCGTCCCGCCGGTCCTGCAGGTGGGGTTTAGCCGGAACCAGGAAGGAGGTTCCCAGGGGCCCACATTGTATCAGTAGGCTGGTGGGCAGGAGCTTGATTGTTCTGAAAAACTGTGCCCTGTCCATGGCAGCAGCTGCTTTCTCAGCTCAATTACTGCCCAGGGTTGACAGACTTTCTGGTTGTAAAGTAAACCCAGATATTTAGATGGTTATTTGGATTCTCCTGATGCCCATGTAGCTCAGTGGAATAGCAAGCTTTAGCATAGCCCAAAGGCCTGGGGTCTGGGGTCGTTCTCCAGCACTGAACCAACAAACAGAAACAACTCCTAAATTCCAACAACTGCACGGGCAGGGCGGCCTGTGACCGGCAGGCCACCTGTAACACAACCCTTTCATCCCCGCAGTTAGGGCGGCTGCCTTTGTGGCCATGTGGGTGGGGACAGAGAGCAGGCTGAGCACCAGGGCTTCCTTGGCTGTGTCTCTCTGGCCCCAGGGCAGCAGCTCCTGCATGAGAAGTACCGGAGTTGGGTGCACGGCCGCCTCCAGGGCCTGCGGAGGGCCGCGTTCCGGGACTGGCGGCAGGGGGTGGTCCGGCGGAGACACCTGCGCAGGTGGGTGCCCTAGGGGTGGGGAGAGGTGGGAGTCCCCCGCCAGCCCAGGGAAAGCAGCAGGGCGTGGCCCTGAGGCTGGGGTCTGGGAAGGGCAGAGGCAGGAAGGGCGGGCCATGACCACCAACCCCATGTATCTGTTCTGAGGGGTGGGGAGCCCCGCTCTCACCTGGGGTCCTGGGGTTTGCCAGGACCCTGGAGCGGCCCTGCTAGCCAGGCAGTTCTGTGCCTTCAGAGCACTGTTAAGGCAGTGGGACTGAATTCCTCGGGCAGCCACTGGACAGGAACGGGCCCCAGATGGTCACTGGAACGAGAGAGTGAAATTGTCCAAAAAAAAAGAAAAGCCAGGAGAGGTGCCACCCTTCTGTCACCCCAGCACTTAGGAGCTGACGCAGGAGGATCACTGATTTCGGGGCCAGCCTGGACACATAGTGAGACCCTGTCTCAAATAAAGGACAAATGTTAAAAAATTAAATGAAAGAAGATGGAGCAGTGGGGCCAGAAGACGCCTCGTCCCACGTGCAGCCCCAACTCACGGATATTCCAGGGTCCCCACAAGACAGTGGGCCGCCGGCTGCCGTGTGGCCAGGCCCACACTTCTGCATTCCTGTGACTGGGACAGGAGGACACCTGCTGGTGGGGCACAGCTGTGAACCCACAAATGGCCGGTCCAGCATCCTCCCAGGGCAGTGTCTGCTCCCCAAGGCTAGGGTTCGAATATGGGGTCCCTGTACCGGGTTCCCTGAAGGAAAGTCCTTTGCCCTCACTCATTGGACAGGAGTTTTGTTTTCGATTTTTATGTTCTTTTTTTGAAACAAGGTCTCACTGTGTAGCCCAGGCTGGCTTTAAACTCTCAGATATCCTCCTGCCTCAGCCTCCTGGGTACTGGGATTACAGGCATGTATTGGACAGGACCTTTTTAATTTAAACACAAGGCTGCATGTGCAAAGGTGCAAAACTGTGTGTGACCACACCGTCTGAGGGGGACTTAGAGAAGTCCTTTTGGATAGCTGCGACCCGTGACTCAGAGTCAGCCGGCTCTCTCCTGTTTTGCAGCCACTTCCAGGCCTGGTATAAGCTCATCAGAGACACAGGGGTGCCCAGGGCCTGGTGTCCAGCCTTCTGGGACGCCCAGAGGAGAAGAGCCCTGAGGGTAGCCCGAGGGGTGACAGTGCAGGCACAGGAGCAGCACGTGCCCCAGCCCCGCATCCTACACTGGAGCAGCCGTGCACAGCAGGGCCGGGCAGGCAGACAGCTGAGCAGGGCCTGGGCTCAGCAGGCTTTTGTGGCGTGGTGGGTGGCCCTGGGCTGGCGCTTAGAGGCCCAGAAAACGGCCCTGTGCTGGACCCTGGAGCTGTGTGGAGCCTGTGGTGGCCAGCTCAGTGGAGCCCACGCTGCCCAGAGCCTGAGTGCCCAGTGAGTGTCCGCAGCCCAAAGGCAGCCCTGCTCGGGGCCTGTGCTCAGGCTGTGAGCTTGGCTGTGGCGGGGTGGAGCATACTGACGGCCGGGTGGCAGGCAGAGGGCCAGAGGGTGGTTGGGGGATGGGAAGAGGCCAGCCTGGCATTGCAGCTGGTCCTGGGGGCAAGTCCCAGCCTTGCCCCTTCCTAGCTGGGGGACCCTCCGTGGGGAAGTCTCTGAACTGTCCTGTCCTGCTGTGTGGCCAGATATGTGCCACTGTTTTGCCCAGGGCCAAGCCTGGCAAGCAGGCAGGAGGGCACTGTGTTCTTGGGAGAGGGTGTGAGGCGTGGCTAGCAGAGCTGCTCCCTCTGCCCCTTAAACAAGGTGCTTGTCCCTCCAGCACAGGCTGGAGGCTTTGGTGGCTGAGGGCCTGGAACTGATGGCCTGTGCTGGGCTCTTCTTTAGGTCCCTACTGGCCTGGGCCCAGGGCCATGTTCAGCAAGCAACCATTACCCAGCTCTGGCAGGCTGGACTTGGGTACCTCCTTTGGACCCACTGGGCCCAGTGGCAGACAGCGCTACTCAGGGTACAGGGGGACCAAGGGACCCAGGCCCAGGGCGCCGACCTCAGGCACTGGCCCAGGCTGGCCAGCAGAGGGCGCCGTCTCCTGCTGACAGACGCACCAGCCCTTTGGATGCAGGTGAGGGGGGCCCAGGTGTGGGGGAGTGGTCTGAAAAGCCCAAACCAGGGATCGCAGCCTCAGCATATTCCAGTCCATGATGCAGCAAGGCTGGGTCACTCAGGCCCAGAGGCCTTAAGAGACCCCTCCCCACCCCAACTCTTGCATGTTCTCTGGACCCTGGGGAGCAGGCAACACTGGGTCCATCAGCAAACTCTGCTAAGCATCTTCCAGGTACTGGCCCAGGGCAGAGTTCTGGATGCTAGGTTCAAGGCTGTTCAGGAGACAGTTAAATTTGTAACACATCATATAGTCTGAGACAGGTCCCATTTTTGTTTTTTAATTATAAAAAATGAAATATGCTCATTACAGAAAAAGTCAAAATACTAAAGTACAAAAATTCATCCTTGGGGCTGGGGATTTGGCTCAGTGGAGTAAGCACCTGTCTGGCAAGCATGAGGTCATGAGTTCAATCCCCGGTACCTCCTGGAAAAATTCATCATTTTGTCTACTCATAAACAATCATCAGCCCCTCAGTCCCCAAGCTGTTAGTTCTGACACTGGCAAATGGTGCTAAGAGGCCACCACCGTAGCCAGACACAGAACATGAAACCATACAGGCACCTGGGGCCTGGCACTGAGGGGCACACCGACGGGGTGGGCGGAGCAGTGTTTCTGACCATCAGAATGTCAGGAAGAACAGAGCTCAGAGTCTGAGGAAAAACACAAAACACTCAGAGGAATTGGGAGGGAAGATTTGGGAGTTTGCAGAGCTCACAGGTGGGTCAAGAGCAAGGCAGGGCGCTGGGCGACAGACACGTCACACAGGACTCCTGGTCTCTCACGCCGCTCCTGCCAGCAAAGACCAGGATCCCACACTGCTGGGGAAACGGGCCCACGGCCTACAGATGCTGGTGTGGCACCACGTGGGCCTCTTTCCAGCCCCTCCTCTCTGCCACAGACATGCAGACAGACAGACACAGACACACACAGAGAGGCCCAGGGCTCTTGAGGGGTTCTCCAGGTGAGGTGGACCCTTCTAGCTGTATGCACAAATCAAGTGCATCTTCCTGGTGGGTGGGTAGGACAGCTGTGCCCCAGCAGCTCTGTGCCCAGGCTTCTTGCTGTCATTTAGGCACACAGCTGCTGGACACAGGCCGCAGGACCCACTCGGCTTGAGCCAAAGCACAGTTGCAGTGGACACAGGCTACCTCGGGAAGCAGCTGGGGCTTGCAGTAAGGAGTCCAGCCCCTGGGGACCTGGAAGTCAACCAATCTAGGCCCAATCTAGCTAAACCTGGCTGGTGGATTTACTCCTTTCCCCTCCCACTTCCTCCTCTTTTAATCTCTCAGCTGTGTGGAGACTACAGGTCCTGCCCTTCCCTGTCACTCTCAGTAGCTGCCTAAGTCCTGGGGACCTGGGGGAGGGGAGCTGATGGCTTCTCACCAGCTACCACCTGTGGCCTCATCTCTGGCTGGCACAGAGAAGCAGCTGCCACCCTGAAGCAATGTGCTAACCTCTCCTGCCCCATTCCCTTTTCCAGGCGCCAGGGAGTGTCACCTCTGCCCTGGCTTCCAGCTGTGGCCAGGACACAGTAGCTGGGCCCCTACAGCACCAGGAAGGCTCTGTGTCTCTGAGATCAAAGCCCCCCAAAGCGAGGGTCCTTCAAGCAGGCTGGGGTACGGGCAGCTGTGTGTGAACCCTGGGAGGCAGGGGATGTGCTGAGGCCTCTCCAGCGGGACTCAGTCCCACAGGGCCCTGGAGGAGCAAGAGCAGGCCCCGGCGCAGCCTTCGCCCTGGCCTTGCTGAGGTCGCCGTCCTTGGCCACCAGGAGGAAGTACCTACAGCGCTGGCACCTCGAGATTCTGCTCCGGAGGTTTCAGGTCTCCCAACGGGCCAGGTGCCTGAGGGCGACGTGGCAGCACTGGGCAGGTGCTCCAGGGGCCGAGCAGCTGTCCCAGAGCCTGGTGAGTGGGCTTGGTAACCGCCCCCAAATGTCACGGCCACATGTCCCAGCCTCCTCCTGACCCTACACACAGCACCTTTCACCTATGGCTCGGTGGATGACCCCCTCCCTGTCACATAGCTGCAGGACAGGCAGAGGGTTGGGGTGCTGGGAAGCAGGTGACAGGGGCTCTTGTCACCTCCACCCTAGCTGAGGCAGTGGCACCTGGGCCGGGCCTGGAGGGTGTGGCGGCGACGGGTCCTGCAGCTGCACGTGGCCAGGCGACTGCAGAAGCGGGAAGACAGCTGGGTCATCTCTCAGGTATGGCTCTAGGGCACGTTGCTAGCTGGCCTTCAAAGCACTGCTCAGGGGACCCCGAGACCCCTATGTTTTCTGTGGCGCCTGAAGGGTGGGCCCTGGACTTGACTGGTGGCCACAGCTCAGTCCAATGTCACTGTCACTTGGGAACCGGACTCAACCTGTGGCACAGTGACTGGGTCCCAAGAACTCAGCAGTGGCCACTCCTCTCGGAGCAAGATTGCCCAGGTCACAAGTCAGATCTATTCTGAGCCTGCGTGTTTGGCCGGGCTGTCAGGGAAGCAGGTGGGTGGGGCCCCCAAAGGGACGGAAAGACCCAGGCACAGCACAGGTCCCAGAGGCCTCCTGAGGCCAGCGGCCTTTCCCTACCCTTCCTAACTGCAGGCCTTTGAGAGGTGGCGCCAGCACCTGGCAGCCAGGAGCCTAAGGAGAGGTGGAACCAGGCAGGGGCCCCAGGAACAGGCTGGATGCTGCCCGTGCCCCTGGCTGTGGAGTACATGGGCAGGACAGGGGTCCAGCAGCAGCCGTGACTTGTTCCCATGGCTGAGAAGCAGAACTGAGCCCAGAGAAGCAACGTGACCCCCAAGTCCACGGAATGCAGTGACATTGCTAGGAGCTGAAACACAATAAAGGCCTCCTTGGTCCTCGCTGCTTCTGTGGCTCAGTCTCCTAAAGTGGCCCCTGCACCACAGCCACAGGGACCCCACTGGTGCAGCTCTCCTTCCTGCTGGGCCAGCCGAGCCAGCAGGCTGGCTTCCGGAACAGCAGCCATGTGCACCTGCTGGTCACACCTCCCTGGGCAGTGTGGCCTCGGGCTGACTCCTGGGGGAGGGTGCCAGGCCTTGGCTGGCAAGAGGAGCATCTGCCTAAAAATAAGCCAGCAACAAGGGCTGGGCACTGCTCTGGGCAGAGCTGGGCCCCGCTCAGTCGAACCTCATCTGTGCCTGACAGTTACTGGGATAGAAGAAGGCCAAGGGTCAGGGTCCCACAAGCACAAGGGTTGGGACTACCTTAGCCCTTACGGGGCACTTGGTCTCTCCAAGCCAGCAGTACACGGGCGCAGCTGTTTTGAAGAGCAGCGCTGGAGAAGGGGGCACATCAGGCTGAGGTCTGGGGTAGAAGGTGCCCCGTCAGGCCAAAGTCCATCCCGGGTCCTGGTGCTGTGGCCAGCTGAGCAGGAGGCAGGGTGGTGGTTTGCACCAACCGTCTCTGGTCCTGGGGCCGTCGCCAGCTCCCAGAAGGTGACATTTCACTCTTCTCCAACCTCACAGGATCCTGTTACCCACTACTTGCCCGTCCTGCAGGGGCCCCCAGGCTGGCTTCCAGAGGCTCAGTTGCAAAACCAGTGCCACCCAGGGAGGGTGATGGCCAGCTACTGTGGTCCCCTACAGCACGGAGGGGTCCTTCACTGACAGAGCACGAAATCCTGCTACAGCAGGAGCACCAGGCTCCCTCGGGGGTCCAACCAGAGCTTGGTGACCCCACACCAGTGCAGCTGCCATTCTTCTGTGGGCGGCGGGGGGCAGGCTTGGGGGTACATGGGAGAACCAGGACGGGGATGGGTGGATGCAGGTCATGGTGCCTCCACCTCCCTTGAGCGCCCAGCAGGCCTGCTGAGCAGCTCAAACGCGTCCTCCACCACCTGCCACAGGCAGTTGTCCTGCGGGAACTCGTTGTCCACCAGGTTGACCAGGAAGTAGTTATCGTGGATGTACCGGATGATCATACGGGACGGGGACTCCTCGTCGTACAGCTTGCCCCACTGCTCGATCCACAGGGCGAAGGCCTCGTCCTGCACACACAGGTGTGGACACATACAGATGTACACACACCCACGCGCACACACGTACGAGATGAACAGGATGTCCCAGGGCAGGGCTCTGAACTCTGCGTGCTAAAGGCTTCCGATGCTGCCTTAGCGGACAGGCCCAGGAACAGAGCAAGGCCCAGGGCCAGGGCCATCCCACCCACCTCTGAAATGAATACCTCTCTCAAGGCCAAATCTGCTGGTCCTTGGGTGTGGCCTTCAGCCACATCCTTGGGACCAGGCAGTTGCCTCTTTAGGACGAGGGAGGCTCCCGCCAGTCCCTTACCTTCCAGAACATGAAGCTGATGGGATCCACCACCGTGGGCTGGATGATCTCTCGCCCGGGGAAGATGCCCCACGTGACGGCATTGGGCTGCAGCTCAGGGGCGTTGGTGATGTTCTCACCCTGCCATGGGGGTGGAGGACAGATTTGGGGCACAGCTGGCTGCAGCCTGTTCGCTGCCCCTCCTGGCCTGCACTGGATGGTGTGGCTCTCTGCCAAGGACCGAAAGCAGTCACCTGAGCAGCTCCCCACCCAGGGACCACACTGGCCGGTTCTCACCTGTCCTATCTGTGCCCCATCCCTGGCCTTGCCCTTACCTACACAGTTGCCCGCTGCCATCTGCCTGACATAAAATGGAGCCAATGCTGGAGAGAGGCACCCCTTGCCTCTAGGACACCCCCAAACTCCAAGCAGGACAACGAGGGCCCTGCTCAACGCTTCCGCCTCCTCTTTCCCACCCAGGTGCAGTCTGAGGCCTCTGCCCTTCCCCCCGGTGGCCAACTCCTCTTTGTCCTGAAGAGTCAGGTCACATGAGACCCCTCCCAGGTTTTCTGGTGCTGGGGATTGAACCCAGGGCCTTCGCACTGAGCTACATCCCTATGCTCCCCCCTTATTGACTGATTAATTTTTGGTTCTTTGGGGCTGGGGATTTAACTCAGTGGCATAAGCACCTGCCTTGCAAGCAGGCAGTTGTGAGTTTGATCCCTGGTACCGATAAAAAAGGAAAGAGATAAAACAAAACAAAACAAAATTTTTGGTTCTTTGAGACAGGGTCTCACAATGTAATTCAGACTGGTCTTGAACCCACTATGTAGTATAGGCTGGCCTCCAACTTTTGGTGATCCTCCTGTCAGCCCCCCAATATTTGGCACCATGCCCCACCAACCTCCCGGGTCCGAGTCCTTACTCTGGACTACATCACGGTGTACTGAACTTCATTTCTTCGTATTCGGACAGTGATTATTTGACACTTTTGTCTCCTTGCTAGCTGGAGCTTCCTGGGGCCAGAGGTCTGATTCTGCCCGTGTCTGGGGCACCCCACACCTGGCCCGGGGCGGTGCCCTGGGACAGCCCTGGAGCCGGGAAGCGGGACCCGCCTACCTTCACGTCCACGATGTGGTAATTGACCCGCAGCTCGTACTTCTTTAGCACCTGCAGGAGCGCCTGCGCTGTCTCTCGGGAGGTGAAGAACTCCAGGTAGGCCTGGGGGGCACGGGCGGCCAACACGTGAGTGCCAGCCTCGGGACGCCCTCTCAACATGCCCGACCTCACTGCGTCATGGCACCACCGGGCACCATGCTGCTGCCTGTCTAGAGAGGGACCAGAGGTGACCCCGCGCCCCCTCCCCTGACCCAGGATGACTGTGGCATTGGGGACTGCGTAAGGGCGTGAAGAGCAGCACACAGGGCTCCGTCTCCCCGCCACACAGGGAGCTCAACAGAAGCAAGCGGTGGACAGCTGCGGATGTGAGGCGCCCGGTGGAGTCCAGCCTCCCAGTTCCCGGATGCTGACGGTGCCACTGCGGCCTGCTCCAGCACACCGGTCTGTCTTTTATTTCCATTTCTTTGCTAGGATGTTCATGATCTTCAAGATGCGTGTGGAGTCCCCAGACAAGCAAAGTGGCTCGGGGAACACTGAGTGAGTGGGCTATGGACAGTGGACAGCAGCAGGCCTGGACCAGCCCAGAAAAAACAGGGACCAAAGCCAGCCATATAAACAAGCTGTTCCAGCTCCAAGAAGGCAGGGCCAGGCCTGCCAGGCAGTGGGTTGCTGGGCAGAGGGGCTGAAATTAACATCATCATCTTTCCCAGTGTATAAATAAAGGTGCCAAGTGGCTGAGCAGTTCCTTTCCTCCCATCAGGACAAGGGCTCCACTGACCCCAGCTTTGTCTTTTCTTTATTTTTCTTATTCTCTTACGGGTCCTTAACCCCAAGAACCTCAGGAGCCACACTGGGTGGCGGTGCTGAGTAAACTGCAGCAGCCCCAAGAGAAAGTATCACTCCACCAGCAGAGTCTGGACCCCACTTTGTCCCCTAACATGAAATACACTCCATTTCACAGAAGACAAAACCGAGGCCCAGTGATGTGCCTGCCTGGTCTGTCTGCTCTAAAGCCTGCAATCCTGTGCACTCACTCTGTCCTTTAAAAGAAAGTACTCATGCAGGAAAGGCGGAGCTGGTGCGGGTCCCAGTGCTGGGAAAGCCCCGAACCCCCTACCTTCTGGAAGACGTAGCCCCCGCTGGGGCCCCAGCCCACAATCGGGTCGGAGGATGGCTTCCCGTTGACGTTGGGCTGGGAGTTGATGGTGAGGATGCCCAGCCGGTTCACGCGCAGCAGCTGCTCCTTCATCAGGCTGGTCTCGGCCGCCAGGGGCTCGTCGTTCCAGGGCAGGCAGGTCACCTGGCGGGGGCAGGACTGGGCTGGGGTGGCCGTGCTCAGGATGCTGGTCCCTCCCTCCCTCCCTCCGTGCAGGGTCAGAGACGCCACACCTCTTCACCCCCAGGGACTTCGCGGTTCACCCATGCGCCTGTGCAGTGCCACAGCTGGGGACGGTGCGGGGTAACCGCAGACCCGGCCCACGACGCTCACCTTGTAGCCATGCTGGTTGGGCTCTCCCGAGAGGTAGCGCTCAAAGACCTCGAAGACGCTCTCCTCGCTGCTCAGCTCCTCGCCCCACATCTTCAGCAGCTCCTGCCGGGGACACTTGCTTTTCAGGTAGAACAGGTAGTAGTTCTTGAGCTCCCCAAAGGCCGGCGAGGAGGAATTGCCCCTGGCAGGGAGATGCCCACAGGTCAGGACACTGCTGCTATCCATCCTGCCCATCTCCGCCGGCCTGGATGGCTGGGCCCTCACCAGCGGCCGTTGGGAAATTCATTCCAGTCCTGGGTGCGGTAGATGTAGCTCTTTGGTCTGGAGGCCCAGAAAATGGGGCGCACATCTTCCTCCCGGCGCTTGGGATGTGCGCTGATGGCCCAGGGGAGGGGCCGCCTGGTGATGATGGAGAAGAAAGGACCAGGGATTGGCTGCAGCCTGGCTTGCAGGGCCTGGCTGTAGAGCTGCAGCTGCAGGGCCTGGCTGTAGAGCTGCAGCTGCCCGCGGGGGCGCCTGAGTAAACCCCACCAGCCGTGGCATACAGGTGCTCTGTGCAGGTGCGGCCGCTCTTAGCCCTGGCCTCACCTGGGGTCCTCATTCCACATGCCCAGGCGCTTCAGCACCATGGTGGTGGCCATCTTGCGGTTGAGGGTGTAGAAGTGGAGGCCTGGCACCACGCCGCTGGCCAGCAGCTCCTGGCACAAGTTCACGGCCAGCTCGATGCCGTAGCTGCAGATGGCGGCGTCATTGTCTTTGATTGGCTCGATCACGTCCTTGATCTCCTGCGGCACCTCCAGCTTGGACAGTTTCACCAGCTGCCGCATGGAGGAGTAACTCTGCCCAAGACACAGCGGGCAGTGGGCCACCTCCTGGCCGCCTCCCAGCCTACGACTCATCCCTTTCCCGTCCCCACTGGGTGTGCTGGCCACTGCAACATCACTGGAGGGACTCAGAAAGTCGGCTGTGTGCAGAGTGACACTTGGACAGGTCCTGTTTCCTCTGCTTTTTGCAGAACGTGGCAGCTGCCATCGCCTGGGCCGATCCTTTACCCTGCCTGAGCTGTATTTACTGGTAACACGGTGGTCCCCCAGCCCACTATTCCCAACCTTCGCCATCAGAACCAGCCACCAAGCTTGAGAAGCCAAATACAGACCTGCAGGCCTTCCCAGAACTCCTAGAGGTGGGGAGCCTGGAGCCCCAGGTTCGACAAAAGCATATTAAAAGGGGTTCTGATGACAGTGATTTAACCAAAACTAATACACAGCCAAAATCCTTTGTGGTGACATGTGTCAGCTGGCCGAAGTACAAACCCATCCCGACACTGATGCTGTTTGGAGGGCCACCAAGATGACCAGTGAGGCACAGCACAGCAGCACTGTTCCACGCCAGGCCCACATCTGCCTCACAGGAAGAGCTTGGGCAAACTCGGTGCTTTCCCCAGGGACTGGCCAGCTGAGGGGCCCAGGGAGCTCAGAGCCTCACCTGGATGGGGAAGATCCCGGGGAGGATGGGGCAGGTGATGCCGATCTCCTTGCAGGCCTTCACGAAGTGCAGGAAGGTGTCGGCCTCGAAGAAGAGCTGGGTAATGATGAAGTCAGCGCCTGCAGACACCTTTTCCTTCAGGTGCCTGAGGTCCTCCTCAAAGCTCCCGGCCTCGGGGTGGCCTTTGGGGTAACCTGCCAGCAGGGAGGACATTAGGGAGAGGCTGGCCCGTGCCCATGAGATGACCAATGAAGACCCCAGGGTCTTCTGACCTGGGTCTCGAATTCACACCTTCCAACAGCATGGCATGACAGGCGATGCGGAGCTGGGCTGGCGGATGTGCCCTCTGACCACAGACGAAGCTAGAGTGGGGATGGACTGTGCTGAATGTCCCACGCTGTCCTGGCTCAACCAGCCTGGCAATGCAGGCCAGCACTTGGTGGCCACGGGACAGAGGAACTGCTACATTTGGGGCTGTCAGGCAGCTTTTTGGGTGTCAGGGTGTGACTCTAGGCACTAGGTCACAATATTGTTTTTGATATAATGCTGAAGTCCTTCGGGGATCTGGGGAGGTAAGCAGTTAGGAACCACGTTATATAAGGAAGGACTCAAGACTGTGGAGAAGCTCTGCTCCAAGAGAGAATGGAGAGAGCACAGAAACTACTTTCAAATCTGAAGTGGGGGAGGGAGGACTCGCCCTAGTTGGGCTCCTTGTTAGTCACAGCCCCACAAAGACCACAAAGCAACGTGTTTTAGAGTCTGAAGCTCCAGGGATGACCAAGGGCCGGGCATGCAGAAGAAGGTCCTGGAACTGCTCGGAGATGGGAGCAGATGCCGGCTAGGCCAGGTGCTGGCTTTGTGCAATGACTTCTCCTAATGCCAGTGACTAGCAGCTCTGCATGGCCATCATGCAACCACAGGGACAGCGCTGGCTTCTGCCTGAGCCCGGGAAGATCCCTAGCCATTCAGAACACAGCCCTGAGCCCTGGACTGCTGGGAGGCCAGGCTGCTTTGCTGTGGTAAGGCCCCGCTGTGTTTCAGCAACCCAGAGTCACCCGAAATGGCTATAAAAGCCATCATTTCAAGGCGGGGTAGGGGTGAGGGAAGGGACTTAGCCACAAAAATTCCACTTTTAGTAACAAAGCTTATTTTTCTGGTAGGAAATTCAGAAACTCTATAGCTACATAGTGTAATCACCATTAAAAAAAATCTAATCTTTGATCCCTTCGCTTTTTGCTCATTTGACTATATTCTTTTTCTATCATCACCAGGCTGGTGTTTCTTAAGCCTGGACTTAGCACGCACTTAACAGTCAGCAGAGGGAAAGCCGTTCACCTCACGCCCACCACGGGGCGCGTGTGTAGTCCCCACCTGGCAGGCTACGGTGGGTCGGGAAAGGGGCACTGACAGCTGCAGCAGGTGGAGGCGCCTGTCCCCTTCCTGACGCCTATCAGGGCTTCCCCGTCTTAGCCACCCAGGCACCCTGGTTGACAGAGGAGTGGACACGTGCTAAGGGACTGGAAAAAGGCTGAAGTCACCTGAAATAGTGTTCCTGGAGCCATAGCGCTCGGTTTTTAAAATTCAAGTTGAGATGTTACTCTGTAATGTAGCCATGTTTATTTTGGTTTTTGAAAATGGCATTAAGCCAAGTGTGGTGGCCCACGGCTCTAATCCTAGTACTCCTGAAATGCCAGCACTCAGGAGGCTGAGGCAGGAGGATCACTGTGAGTTCACGGCCACCCTGAACTGCATAGTGAGACCCTGTCTCAAAAAGACAAAAAAAAAAAAAAAAAGAGGCAAAATTCCCCTCATAACATATGAGAAAAGAAGATGCACCCAATCAACCCAGGGCACTGAGTCCTTGGCACACAGGGCCTCACTGTCCCTAACTGCCTTGGGTCTTCTGGAGGGAGCGGGGAGCCGACCGCAGGGCCAGCAGAGATGGGGGACACTGCAGCTGCTGCTGCAGCCGGAATGGGAAGGGCCTTGCTTCCAGACTGGGCCCAGCACCTGGGAGGGCTGATGCCTCTTCCTGGCCTTGGCTTCTCCGATTCCCTGCCCCTCGAGTCCAGTGGGAGACAGGATGAGAGCGAGGCCAGTGTGTGAACCACCTGTGGCTCACGGCCACGCCCTTGTCCCCACGTGCTCCTGATCAGCAGTCTTGAGCTGAAGCAGCGATCCCAGCCGCTCACCTGCCACACAGATGTCGAAGTAGTCACCAAACTCTCTTCGGATGTGCTTCACCATGTCCGTGGCATAGTCGAAGGCTCCGTCCTCTGCGTCCCACTGGTCACCTGTGGGGTCTGCAGGGTTGCTGGAGGTCATAACTACTGGGTTTTGCCCGACCTCCAGCGAGCCCCTTTGTCCCCTTGACCCCGGACAGAGCTTCACGGTAAGGATCTCCTCTGTCACCCAGCAGCTGGCAAGCAGAGCGAGGAGGAAAGCAGCCAGCTCATCAGTGTGTACAAGGCTGCCCACTCGGCAGGCGCCGTACTCCAGGTGGCGTGTGGGAGACACCGCCTGGAGGACTGGAGGTCCCTCACCTGGCCCTGCCACCCTGTGTGTGCTCACTCCCCGGTCCTGTACTCCTGCCTCCTGCGAGAACTTTCTGCCCATTTCAAGTGAGAAGCGGCCAGTGGTGGGCCGCAGGAAGGCACACACACTCTCCTGTTCATCAGGTGTCCTCCACCCACTCGCAGGTGGCCTGATGACCGCAGGCACCAGAGACTCCTGGCTCCGTGACGGGGCCAGTGCAGCCAGGGGATGGGGCTATCAGGCCCCGGCCACACTCCTGCCTGGCCTGTAGCCAGGTCTAGAGGCCGTGCAGGCAGTGTCCACGGTGGCCTCTCTGCCCACGATGCCCGCTGAGCTGCAGGCATGAGGGGACCCTGACTGAGCACACCTAGTGGGGGCTCTGTTCCAGAGACAAGAGCCAGGAGAGGCCCTGGCAAAGAGGAACCCCAAAGAGGACAAGGCTGGCTCCGCACCTCCCCGCAGCGCCAAGATGTTCTTGATGCCCAGCTGCTTGGCTTTGTTCAGGTGACCTGTGATCTCCTCCGGGCTCTGCTGGCAGCAGCTCATGTGCAGCATGGTCTCCAGGCCACAGTAGTTCACAGCCGTGCTGGCGATCATCATGGAGGATGTTTCTTTATCCGAGCCGGGGTTCCCTGCTGGGTGCCAGGTCACATCTATGAAGAGGGGGCCACCTGCTGCCATCTCGTCAAACCTGTAGGGGATTTCGTTCTGAAAAGAGGCTCCCTGGGGACACCACACTCCAACACCTGCTCATGGGGCCTGGGCTCGGGAGCCACAAGTGCCGGCTGGAGGCAGGGCGACCTGTGTTCGTCTCCCAGATTAGCTACCTACTTCCTCTGCATACCGGGGCACATTACCTAACTGTCTCTGAGCCTCAGTTTCCTTGTTAGTAAAACGTGGCAAGCTGGGTATGGTGGCGTGTATCTGTAATCTCAGCACTTAGGAGGCTGAAGCAGGAGGATCGCCGTAAATTAGAAGCCAGCCTGGGCTACCTAGTGAGTTCAAGGCCAGTTGGAACTACATAGTGAGACCCTGTCCCAAACAAAATGAAACAAAACAGAACAAAACAAAAGGCAGACAGATGGCTGCACAGTGCTCAGGGAGAGCCTGGGGGTACACACAGTGAGTGTTTGGCAAGCGTGAGCAACCATTCCTATGATTACAGAGATCATGTGTAACAACCCACGCCACCATTGGAGATGAGCAGCAGCGCAAACCTCTCTGGGCTTGCACACTGATAACCTGGAGGAGTTCAGATGTTTTAACGGCTGCGAGTGGGGGAGGGTGCTCCTCTGGGAGCCGCAGGCAGAGTCTTACTCCAGGAACAGGAAAAGGAGGACCAGCAGATACAAGTTTCCTTTGTGTTGCCTCCCTGGCCTCAGTGCAGTAGCCAAGAGGCCCGCTGAGCAGGGCCAGATTCCTGAACTTGACTCTGGTACCGAAACTGGTTATGTTGGTACACGCCTGTAATCCTGGCACTGTGGGAGGCTGAGGAGGACAAGTTTGAGCCCTAACAGGGCAACTTCTGGACTTGAGACACTGTGTCTAAATAGAACAATAAAGAGGTGAGGCTGGAGGTGTAGTTCAGTGCAAACTCACTGAGATAAAAATAAAAACATGAACGAAACATGAATAGGCATTTAGTTCAAGCCCGGGGTAGGGGGGGTGGTGGTGGGGGGTTAGCTCAGCGGTGTAAGTGCCTGCCTGGCAAGTGCAAGGTTGTGAGTTCGATCCCCGGTACCAAAAACAAATAAATAAACAAAAATAAAAAAGGAAAGGAAGCCAGTATCTGCACCAGCAGCTGTGTTACCAGTTCTGTGTTGTAGCTGAGATTACAGGAGTGCGTGTGCTGCTGTATGTACCAAATGGCCTGATCCTTTAAATTTCAGAATTGTGGGGGCAACGCATGAGGAGTGCAAATACTAAAAGGCATACTTTTTTGTTTAAAGAAGGAACTGAAATTCATAAAGTGCTAATGTAATTCACTTGGCATTTCGAGATTTCAAGAGGCGTAATCCAAATTTCCAACTTGCTGAAAATATTCTCTGAGCTGCTCTTTGTGATTTCGTAAACCATGTGTGACCTGGCCCCAAGTTCCACCACGGAACAGTCTGAGAAAGTCAACGTTTTTAACCCATTACAGTGTGTCTAAAGATACCTGCCACAGAAAACAGCTATCAATCCGAAATCAAACAATAACAAATGCTAAGTAGGTCATGGGGGAAAAGAAGCCCTTCTCTGCTGCTGGAGGGGAAGTACACTAGTACAACCCTATGGAAATCGGTATGAGACCCCCTAAAAAAAGGAAAACTAGCTGGTGGCCCATGCCGGTAATCCCTGCACTTGGGAAGCTGAGGCAGGAGGGTTGTAGAGTTTGAGGCCAGCCTAGACTACATGGTGAGACCAAATCAAAACAAAACTACTAAAATAAAGATTCCATTTGACCCACCTATTTTCTTTCTAGTTATCTTCCTGAAAGAGTTAAAAGACATATTACAGGAATCCATGGACGCCCATGTTCACAGCAGCACAACCCATTATAGATAAATCTTGGAGTTCGCCTATTAACAGATAAATGGATGAAGACTATGTGGTATTTATACACAATGGAGTACTATTGTGCCATAAAGAAGGATAAACAAGTCATCTGTAGGAAAATAGATGTACTTTTTGGGGGTGGGTACCGGAAATTGAACTCAGGACTGTGTGCTTCCAGGCAGGCGCTCATGCCACTGAGCTACATCCCTGGCAAAAATAGATGCACTTTGACACCGTAATATTAAGTGAAATGAATCAAGACACATACACTTAAATATTGCATGGTGTCTATGAGAAACTCCAAATATAAAGGGCAAAATAAAGGAAGCTAATAGGAAATAGGGTGATAGATCTTTTGGCAATTTGGTTGGGGAGCCAGAGGTGGAGAGGAGCAGGGGAGAGGAGAGGTGCTACGAGTGTTAGCAGGATAAAAAAAACTAACATGTGTTATCTACGCCTGCCAACCCCACGCAAGGAACGTGATCGTGATGTACTAGGGAAAATAAAATTTGGAAAAAAATGAGGCTCCAAAAAAAAAAAAAACAAACCAAACCCATGCCTGATGCCGAGGGACTTGTAGGGACCAGGGATAAGATGTGTATCAGCATATCGAATGACCTTTCCGCTCCGTTTTCCTGCCGGGTTAAAGGGCTGCCGGGCGCAGGCCTGAGTCGCCCCTCCCCCAGCCCGCTCCTCTTGCACGGGGCTCACATGGCGAGGAGATTGGCTGCTCCCTCCGCGGTCCGGGGAGGGAAGAATTCCAGGGAGAACCATTTGTCGCCAGCTTCCATCCTCCGCCGCATCTTCTCCCGCAGCCTCTCGTGGCGCTCGGGGTCCAGGCCAGGGGTGGAACATCGCGAACTGTCCTTGGAGCCCTCGCTGCCACTGCTGCTGCCGCTGCTCCCGCGAGTCTCGTTCATGGTGGCCCAGGTCCTGCTGCTGCACAGGGTGGGGCAGGGGCATCAGAGGGCGGGCAGCGAGCCCGAGTGGCGGGTTCAAGCGAGGGCACGGCATTTCTGTGCAGCAGGGAGGCTGACGCTGTCCCTGCCCGGCAGCTCCACGCTCCACAGTGGGGCCCTCTGCTGCTGATGGCCCCCACCCGGCACCGAAACATGCTCCTTCAGCCCACGGATCGTCCGTGACAGCTACCTGATGGAGGGTGGCACAGAGTACCTCGAGATGCCAGCCTTCGAGGCCCACATTCTTAGGGAGGGGCTGTGGGGCCCAGCTGCGAGGACCCTGGCTCCTCCAGGGTCCATCTCGGCCAGCTTGGCCCCAGAATGAGTTGGGAGGGAGCAGAGGAACTTCCCTCAGCGGGTGTGCCCAGCTGGGCGGAGCTGTGACAATGGAAGAAAAGGGCGGAGGCCTGCGAAAGGGGGCGGAGCCCGAGGCTCCAGGCTTCCAGCCAGAGGGGTGAGGACCCTCCAGCGTGAAGGTGGGGGAGAAGGGGCTGGAGCTGGGGCGTGGTGGAGAAGAAGTCTGCAGGCTCTCAGGATCAACCGGCTGCCTTTCCAAAGCAGGAAGGGCTCTCTGGCTGGCCGGCCCTGCCTGGCACATCTCCTGTTACAGCCTGTACGCAGGACAGAAGGGTTGAGGACTCAGCCACGCAGCCAGATTTCTCGAGTTTATGCAGCTCCAAAAAGCCCAATGCGGTGTGGCTTAGAATACGACGCTGGCTTTGTTCCAAAACTTGCAGACCGAATTCAGTAAGGGCACAGATTTTATGTCTGACTCGGGACAAAAGCTGTTCCATGTGGGACCCCGCGCCGCAGATGATTTTTGCCTAGACCACTGAAGTCCAACTGGGCACAGCAACTGCCGAGTCATCAAACAGGAAAAAAGCACAGTGCTGTGTGGCAGGTTTTTTTTGGCGGGGGTGTTGGGGGGGGTAATAAGTGAAACCCTTAAAAACAAAGTGAAACATTACCTTTACTCCCCATGGCAAGCAGTGCAGTGAAAATCAGTGTGTGGGTCAAGAGAGGAAGGACGGGTCAGGGCCATCCTTACCGTGATCATTCGCCCTCTAAGCATGTACACTTGACCAGTATGGGCTCTGGAGAATTATACCGTCTGTCCCCCCACCCCAGCCATCGTCTCCCCTGAAACACAGGAGTGCACAGAATACATCTGGGTCCACCGGCAGACCACCAAGTCTTGTGCCAACATTTCTCTTTTGCTTTGATTGTGACTGGGAGTGTAGCCTAGCATGCACGAGGCCCTGGGTTCCATCCCCAAAATCCCCAAAACTCTGGCTCGTTCTCCTGATCTACTTCTCAACCACCATGGAGTAAGTACGTTACCCCATGTTTCTGCCTTGGAACTGGCCAGCCACAGACTGGATTCCCTGGAACTGTGCTCCAAGTTAAAACTCCCCCCTCTTTAAGTTCTGGGTGTTGGGTATTGCATCCAGAGACTGGAAAGTGGACTAAAAACACTCCAGATCCTCGGTGAGGGGTGAGAAAAGGTGTAATGGCAGAGCACCCAGCTGGCTTCTTCCTGCTTCCAAGGGGGTGCCTAATTAATGAGTTGCCTGCTGGAATGAACCCTAAAAGAGGAGGCATACCACTTGCAAACTGTCTGCTCTTCAAAGACCGTTTCCCCAAGTGTGTGCCAGGCATGTGCCATGTTATGCCCTCTTTCAAACAATACCCACCATTTATCCATTTTAAGCTGGGCTCCCCCAGGACCCAGGGCTCTAACTGTGTAATGGACACAGAGGCTGGACCTGCAGGCACTCAGAGGGTAGCTAACATTTGTCTTTTTTTTTTTTTTAGGTCGTTTTCCTTTTTATCAGTACCGGGGATTGAACTCATGACTGTCTGCTTGCAAGGCAGGCGCTTATGCCACTGAGCTAAATCCCCAGCCCCTTGTCTTTTTTTTTGGTTGCCTTTATTATCTAAAAACTTTGGGTCAAATCTCTGCTCAGAGCTTCATGCAGTTATGCTAATCACTTTCAGGAATGTCTGCAACACAGGTTTATTGGCCCTAGATTTATCTAGCCTGTCTTATTGCCCTTCAAGACTGAAGGCACCAAGAGCAAAAGCAATTTTCAGGATTTGTGAGTACACCCAATTACCAGCTTTTATAACGTCCTATTCCAGACCCTCTGGAGCAATGCCTAGCAGTCTCCAGACACTGTCCTAAACCTGCAACCATCCTGCAGTTTCCAGAAAATGGGGAGCCTCATGAACCAACCCGTAATGAAGTCACCCCTCACCCAAGCAGGAGCAAATCACTGCACACCAGTACTGGAGCCTGCCTCCAAACCACCAAACTGCCCCTCATGCCATAATGATTTTCCCAGGTAAGAAACCAGGACCAAGGGGCCAGGAATATAGCTCAGTGGTACAGCACCTGCCTAGCTGGTGTGAGGTTGTGAGCTCCATCCCCAGTACCCAAAAAAAAAAAAAAAAAAAAAAAAAAAAGAAAGAAAGAAAGAAAAAAAGAAAAAGAAACCAAAACTAAAAATAATGAGACCCCAGCCCTTGCCCTGTAAAAATGGTCTCTGTTCTGTTCTTAATGGGTTAGATCTCATCATCAGGCCTGGGTCACCCTCAGTTCCTTATGCTGAAGACCTATTTTCTTTCATGTTCCATTGTTAAGCAATAGCTTTGATCTTAAATCTCAAGCTAAATTCCCTTCCTATTTTCTATGAATGTGGTCACTATGTACACTTCAGATGTACCAATGAACATAATCAAAAGATAATGAAAGGGCGGGAGATATAGCTCAGAGGCACAGTGCCTGCCTGGCAATGTAAGGTCCTGAGTTCGATTCCTGATACAAAAACCAAACAAATCAAATGAAAGCTCTTTGTCTGAAAATTCCTGTCTCAATTTTAATTTTCATTATCACTGAAGCAAGGACCCTAGTTAGCTAGCTAGTTTATCCAAGTGATAATTGAGGATTAATAAGTTTGTCTTCCCTGGTTCCCTGAAACCAGTAATAGTATCCTCCTATGGCATCCTCCTGTACAATCAAAACACCCACCACTCAGCACCAAAAGGCCAGGTGCTCAAATAACCCTCGGCCGTTTGCTGAGTGCTTACTCAGACTGTGCCTGATACGGGATTGCTCTGTCCACCACTCTCAAAATGCTCGAAGAGGACCTCAGTGTGCAGTAGAACGCTGTGGGCCCCGGGCCAGCAATGCCAGCAGCTCATCGCTGTTCTCCAGGGGCTCAGGGGACACAAGTTTTAAAAGGCAAGGCCCTTTATCCCAGCTCTCTGGAGGGCTGAGTCGGGAGTGTTGCAAGTTTGAGCCGCACCTGAGATACTTATCAATCCAATGAGACCTTGCCTTAAAATAAAAAAATTAAAAGGGCTGGTGATGTAGCTCAGTGGTGAAGTGCCCCTGGCTTCAATGCCAAGCCCGGGTACCGCGAGCGAGGGGATCAGGTCACGAAGTCACCTGTGGGGACCGACATACCGGTCCAGACTGGTGGGGGCCAGGACGTTAGATCAGCACCCCTAGCTCAAGTCCCCTTCATATCGGGAATCCAACTGTTCAGGGTCGAGGGCTGCAGGGTGGCAGCCCTGGGGTAACACTAACACCCCCTTGAAGGCGCGGCACGGAGGGAGCCCCCAATCAGAAGATCGCACCCCGTCCCCGCAAGCAGGTCTCCGCCCCTACAGGGGACTCCCCAGCTCTAAGGTCTTCCTTCCCTGCCACCCCAGACGTCGCTGGCACTCACCGTGCTATCACGGTGACTGAACACCTGCCCTCTTCAGCTGTGCAGCGGCCAAAGAATCGCGAGCTGCCTACGCTCACGTCGGTTGCCAAGGCAGGCGGGGCCAGAGGGCGCACCAGCCGTGCCAGGGACCGGAAGTCCCGCCTCCAACATGGCCGCGCCCCCAGGCCTCGCCGGAAGCCATTCCTTGGTGGTCATGTGACGCGAGCCCTCGCCCCACCCGTCTGCAGCCACTCCCTGTCTCCGACTCCGAACTGGAGAGGCCCACGTGACCCTCCCGGGGCCAGTCACGTGAGGCGCGGATGCGGGTTGGGAGAGGGGAGATAGAGGGGGTCCGGGGTGGCAGTTACGGAGGAAGATGGCGGGGTGCAGGGGGTCTCTGTGCTGCTGCTGCCGGTGGTGTTGCTGCTGCGGAGAGCGTGAGACTCGCACCCCTGAAGAGCTGGTAAGGCGAGGAGAGGGCGGGGCCGGGTGGGGAGGGGGCGGTTGCTAAGGGACGCAGAGAGGCGTCGCCGGGGGTGGGGCGGCCGGCAGGTGGCAGCGGGTGGGGCTTGGGGACCACTTCCGAGCGCGAGCGCATCTGCCCTTTTTTCGCGTTCCAGAGTCTGAGGTGTTTTCTCAGCACCCCTCCCTGGAATTGAGGGCGAATCCAGGCCGGTTCCAGCTGATCCCTCCCCGTCTTCCTTCATTTCCATCTGAAAGGAGTTTTGAATGAAACACGCGTTTTCAGAATGAGCCCCTTCACAGGACTTGTGTTCCTAACGCAGCTGGCTTAGTTTTTCCAGCCCTTCTTTCTCCATCCTGACTCACCCTTTCTGGGTCACTGGCAATCCGGCTTCCCCTTGCAAAGCAACCTGGGAAAACTGGAGTTGCTGTGTCCCCAGAGTTGACAGGTCTCTTATTTCAGGTTGGCACATTGTCAGAACCTGAATTTTCTCCCCGTTAAGCTGTCATTGGGTATCTGAGGTGTCCTGAGATGAGAGTGGTTATTTGGAGAATACATAAGTAGAAATGGCGAGCTCAGCTGGATTGGTTCCCCACCCACACACACACTCAAGTCCAAAAGGTTTTTTTGTGTGTGTGTTTTTGTTTTGTTTGTCTTTTTGAGACAGGGTCTCGCAATGCAGTTCAAGCTGGCCTTGAGCTCACTTTTTGGCTCTGGCTGGTCTCGAACTCGCAACGATCCTCCTGCCTCAGCGTCTTGAGTGCTGGGATTACAGGCCTGAGCCACCATGCCCGGCTTTTCCAAAAGGATTTTTTGATCTGTTTTTTCTCTTTGATAAAGGCTTTTGCTGGTTTAGAGGCCAGGACTTGATTTTATACTTTTTCCCACTATTTGTGTGTGCGTTTGCAACACTGAGAATTGAAACCTTCCCTTCACACTGAACTACATCCCCAGCCCTTTTTTAATTTTTTATTTTAAGTCGGGGTTTCCCTAAGTGGTTAAGTTGCACGGACTGGGCTCTCTGCATCATAGTGCTGGAATACAAGCATGTGCCAGCAGCCTGGCTGTCTTACTCTTGACCGCTAAAAAGGTGTCCTGGGATCTGTTGTTCTAGACTATCCTTGGGGAAACACAAGAAGAGGAGGATGAGATCCTTCCAAGGAAAGACTATGAGGTGAGCTCCTAGGTGGTTGTCTCAAGTAAGTTCAGGTGGTGGAGGCAGTGATTCTAAGCGGAGATGATGTTTCCTTCTGCCCCCGGTAATGGGTAAGAGATGACAGACTGGGGAGTGGGGGTTTTTGAACCCCTTTCTCACTTGAAGCTCTAAGTGGGTCTGGTGTCTATGCTTTTAGAATATGCAGAATCTTCACCTGGGTACAATACGTATTTTGACTTGAAGCTAGCTTTTACGAATTATAGCATCAAAGCTGCAGACAGTCTGTGCTTACAGTAGGCATGTGCTGTGCTCACAACTTAGGCGGGAACCCTTGCTTCTCCTCTGAGACGTTGGTTTTCAGATGATTATTTCCCACCTGCGCAGCTTCTCTGAAACGCTGTTGATTGTAGTTTCCAGTTTCAAGTGTGGGACTCTTACTGTACTCTTACATAATTTTACCCTTTATTGTGTGTATGTGTTTTAGTAAAGCTCGTAACGCTGCTGTGTGAAACTTTTACTTAACCAGTGCATGATGACTGTATAAAGTTTGAAATGACAAAAGCAAACCATGATTCTAGGTAATCCTTAAACTATTACAAGAAGGAAGAGAAGATTGAACTACATGGCAGCACCCTGTTTAAAAAAAAATAGAGAAGAATCTAATTCTACTAAGTACACAATTTTAGTTTATCTCTCAAATGTCTAATTAACTCGCCTCCTCCCTGCAACTCTCCTTTTTGGTGCCGGGGGCAAGGCAGGAGCTTACGCCGCTGAGCTAGATCCCCAGCCCCTCCCTGCAACTTCTGCTTTGCTGTGTTGGTACAATATCTCCGTACTAGGGGAGTAAACTTTTATTGTGCTGTGGCCCGTTTAATTAATCCAACTTTGGTTTTCCAACATTTCTATGATGCGTTGCATAGTGGAGCGCATGAACACTTTCTTGTCCGTTCCTTTTTTTTGGTGCTAGGACTCAAACTTAGGACCTCACGCTTGCCAGGCAGGCACGGTGGCACTGAGCTAAATCCCCAGCCCTCTTGTCCATTTTTTTTCTTGTCTATTCCTAACTGCTATTTTAGGATTAATTTTGAGAAGTGGAATTAACCATATATATGTTTAATGCCTTTTTAAAATATCATATAGATTTAAAAAATCATATAGGTTTTTTTTATTTTTATTTTTTTAGAAAAAATATCATATAGGTTTTAAAGGTCCAATATGAAAAGAGAGTCACTCCCCTGACTGATTTTCTTTTAAATATTTCACTTTAATTTTGCTGTAGAATTTAATGTAAGCATTGGAATTTGTAGTGTGGCATGGGATTAAAAACACTTTTTTTTTTTCTGGTGCAGAATTTCAACCATGTAAGTAATGGACAGAACAGTGTGTATGTGTGTATATATCTTTTTTTTTTTTTTTGTACCAGGAATTGAACTCAGGACCCTGCGCTTGCCAAGCAGGCGCTTATGCCACTGAGCTAAACCCCAGCCCGACAGAGCAGTGTCTTGAGCCCCCATTCCTCTCCACAGCTTCAGTGTGTGTTCAGTTCACCCTCAGCCTTGTTTTATTTATGATCTCTTCCAGCTCCCCGTTCCTGTGTTATTTTGAAGGAAATTCTATACAGTGTATAGTTTCACTCATAAATAATTCATGTTCATCTCCAGAGGATAAGAACTTTTTAGTGTATCTCTACCATTATTATATCTAAGAATTATTCCTTGATACCAGATATCCAGTATGCAGGTTTCCCGGGTTGCTTATAGAAAGTCATGTGTATTTTAGGTTTGTGTGAGGTTCTGAAAAGAGCCTGCTTTGCATGTTTGCTGTGGCTTTAACAAATCTCCTTGAACCCGTAGTTTCCCTCTTTTGCCTTTTTTCTCCTCTTGTTTGTTTGACAAACATAATTAGGACTTTGCAGCGGATGCCTGGATTTTGCTATCTGCACTGCCATGGCACAGTTTAATGTATGACTGATGGGATTGCTTTATAGCATTATAGCCACTGGTGCATTTATTTTATTTTTTTAAATACCTTAACTGTTTGGTTCACTGCATAGAGTTGAGAGGTGAGCAGGAAATGAGTACCAGGCGCCTGCTGCCCATCAGCCTAAATGTGCTGCCCCGTGAGGCTGCTGGCCAAGCGGCGGCCGCGGCCTTGGCCGCTCACCCGAAGTCCTCCGCTCCTGTGACTGCATTTATGTTTGCAGCACACTTGCTTCCACGCGCCGGGCATATCCGTGTCAACTCAGCGGGAGGTGTTCGTTCCTGTGAATCACTCATACTTCCCAGTTAACCATCTCCTCCTGTGAGCTTCCTGTGAGCGTTTGCCTTGTATAAGAGCAAATTCAGCTGGGCGTTTAATGAAGCAAAGCTGCTAAGATTCCACTCAAGGGTCAACTAGAAAACCTTTGGGCTGGAAATCCGTCTAAAGTCTGCCCCTCCTTCCTGCTCCAGGGGTTCATTGCACATACTTGACCCCCTTTTTTACAAAATGTTAGAATCCCCACTTTGACATCCGTTCTCATTGTGGCTGGTTTGAATACAGCTGCCCATCTGTTAGATGTGCCGAGAGAAGCAGTAATATTTTCCTGCTGGTCGCAGCCCGTGTGACTCTTGCAAGTTGGGGAAAGGGTCCCCTGGGAGCAGAGGACTGAAAGGCCGTAGCCACAGCCCTGGCCCACAGCCTGCAGAAGGGTCTCTTCTTGTGAGCACTCAGGTCCACCTGCCTGGATGAATTGGGCCATTTTAGTGCTCACTTGTCCCCACGGCCAGGCATCATTTAGCTCAAGCAGCAACCCTGCAGAATACATATACAAGTTTTATTTTTATTTTTTAAAAAAGTGTTAGTTCCCCCAAGCCAAAAAGCAACATGTAGCAGAAATAAAGAGCAGTTAGTCACAGCAAAGGAGGAAGAACAATCTCTGGTCTTACTAAATCACAATATTCTGTTGGTACATTTTTACAGTGTCAATCTCGAATTAGTTTTTAAAAAGCAGAGTCTGGTAGTTCATTGTTGCAGTTCTAAATATCCTTTCAGCAGCTGCATTGAAGTGTAGAGCACATACTGAGCAGCTGTTTAAATGTATAATTCAATGGCCTTTTTTAGAAAAATCCACCCAGTTGTGCAGCTATCACTGCAGTTGGAGGATGGAAAGAAACCCTGTTCTCGTTAGCAGCCACCACCCGTCCGGAGGCAGCAGCTCATCTCTGTGTCTGTAGGTCTGACTTCTAGACATTTACAAATCTCACGGAGCGTAGTGTGGGGCAGAAGACCATTCCCTTCCCTGCCGGAGGTCCAAACCCAAGTCTGGGAAATACCCTGGCCATGGACAGATGAGGTGGGGAAAGGCATCGTGTGCCAGGCACGGCAGGAGAGCGAGTGTCCAGGACCCAGTGGTTGCCAAGCTTGTGCGCAGCCTTCGCAGGGGCTGGGGAGCAGGGTGAGGCAGTTCCAGAGGGAGAGAGAATGAACTTTCAGGGAGATGAGAGAGCTCCAGGGACAGACGGTCGCCTAGCAGAGAGCTAGTGTAACTGCTCATCCTTGCTTCATGCTGGGCCTTCCCTTGGCCACCTCCCTCTCGAAGTCCGGGAGGAGGTTCACGTGGGGACTGTGGTGGGGAAGCTGGCCGTGGCTAGAGAGGGGGACTTCAGAGGCAGCTCATCTGCGTCTGCTGCCTGCTCCCTGGTGCTGTCGGTTTGAAGTCTAAGAGCCACATTTTGGTGTTATTCTGAGCACCAATAATGGCATTATTAGACCCAAACCAGCCAGCAAATATTAGCCGGCTGGCAATTTCTCTACAGGTTTGGAATGAAGAAAACAGCCTTTTCCCTCTGCTCGTACCCCACTTGGCTCCTTTTGGACACCAAATGTGTGGGGTGGTTTCCCCTTACTCCAGTTTTCCAGTGGGTCCAGCTAGGCTGCTGCCCGGAAGTGGTGGAGACGAACAGACACCACACTCCAGGTGCTCCTGCAGGGGTGGGTTCGAGCACCCTCTCCGGAGCCTGTTTTGCTAGAGCTTCTCACAAAGCTCAGGGAGGTGCCATTTATGTCAATAAAGGGTAAGGGAAGGGGGACACGCAGGGCCAGGTATGTGGGGAGCAAGGGCTTCAGGGTTGGCCCCCTGCCCCCATACCCCATGCAGTCTGGAAGCTCTGCAGACCCTGTGCTCCTGGCTTTTATGGAGGCTTCATTGCATGGTGGGATTGATTCCACTGTGATTGATCGCTGGGGACTCACTTAACCTTTGGGCTCCCTGTCTTCCCCAGAGGCTGGGAGTCAGGGATGAAAGAGGTTCCAACCTGGGAACCTGGGTCATGCCTGGATCTTTCAGTGGCTGCCCCCATCCTGAAGCTACCTGGGAGTCCCAGCCACCAGGGTTCTTATTAATGTACAAAGGACACCCACATGCTGGAGATTCCCCATGTGTTAGGAGCTGGCTACCAGGTAGGGGACAAAGACCAGATGTGTATTTCCCGGGATCACAGAAGGCCATTGGTATTTTTCCACGTTTTATGTTTGTTCCTAGAATGTGGTGTTGCTGGATTCTAATTTTCAGATAGTGTGTGTATACATGTGCTTGTGTGTGCCTCTCAAGTAGGTACTTCATTTCGAAGATGACAATTTGTAACTTATCAACCGGCAATTTCTTACCTTTTGTTTGTCTGTAATTTTGTATTATTTCTACCCTTTTTTTTTTTTATCTCCATGTATTTTTTTTTTTCGTTTCCTTTTCTTTAAATAAATTAAAAAAAAAAAAAAAAAAAAAAAAAACATCAAGTAGGTACTTCAACCACTTCCTGATGAGTCCACTTCCCGGAAGAATTCTGCCCTCGCTGTGGGTCTCTGCCCTTCCTGGGCACTTGGGATTGAAGCCAGTGCCTCGGGCCAGCTGGCCAAGGACTCCCCATTGAGTCCATCTCTAGCCTTTTATTTTGTAGCATCAGGAATTGAACCCAGGGCCTTCATACCGAACTACATCACCAGCTCTTTTTATTATTAGGTCTTGCTAGGTTACTGAGACTGGGCTTGAAATTGCAGTCTTCCTGCCCCAGCCTCCCACAGTGCTGGGATTATTTCAGGCACAGCAGCCCCATCCAGTTCCTAGACTTTTTGTTTTATTCAGAGACAAAATCTGCTCAGTTGCCCAAGCTGGGCTAGACCTTTGGGTCCTCTTGTCTCAGCCTCCTTAGTAGCTGGTATTACAAATGTGTGGCACTGTGCCCTGTAATATTTTTTATATTTTTGCTAACTTGATAAGTTACCAAGGCTGGGCTCAAATTTCCAGTCCTCCTGCCTTAGCCTCCCAGACTTCTGGGATCATGAATATGCACCATCACATCAGGATGCCTTACATTATTTATTTTTTTGGTACTGGGGATGGAACTCACGACCTTGCAAAGGATGACTTACTTTAGTTTTTATTTTTATTTTTTATACTTTGTGTTATTGTATCTCGCTTTTTTCCTAATAAGTGTTGGACATTTTTCATATCTCTACATAGATGCACTGTAATATTTTACTGCTTTGTAATCTTTTATCTTTGGTTATATGGTAATTGATTTAACCAGTCATCTGTTGCTACTGTAGGACTTTTAAAGAAAGGGACCTGGACTTCCTCCAGACAATCAGATAAATGGAACAAATTGTCACGCAGCACACCTGTGTTTGGCTGACTGGAAATTACTGCCCAGCACTGTGGCCACCTGGCCGGTGTCCAGCTTGTTTATTAGCTGACGTGGCAGGAGGTTCTGGCAATGGGGAATGGTGAATTTATATTGCTTTTTGTTGTTGACAGACTGTGCCTTCCTCTCACTGAGGCTGGAACCCACGGAGCACTGAGCTGTATCCAGCCTTTCTTATTTATTGCAAGACTGAAGATCATACCTAGTACCTTGGCACTGAGCTGTCTCTCCAGCCCTGTTTTTAGCTTTTATTTTAAGATGGGGTCTTGCTAAGTCACTATTTGCCCAAGCTGGGCTCAAGTTTGGGAACCTCCTACCTCAGCCTTCCAGGTCGCTGGGATTACTGCCCCTGGCTCTCCTGCTTTTCTCTGTGGGGTGCATGTGTGTGTGCATTATTTTTTGTGGTACTGGGAACTGGGCATTGAACCCGTGTCCTTCACACCCAGCTACATCTCCAGCCCTCCCCCCCCCACATGGAATCTCTCTAAATTTTTCAATTGTCCAGGCTAGGCTCAAACTTTGGATCCTCCTGCCTCAGCCTCTAAGAGTGCTATGCTCACAGGCATGTGCTGTTGGACCCAGCTTCTGCTGTTTCCCTTCTAAGACACAGAAATAAAGTTATTTCCTCTGCGGTGTTCCTGAGGTGTTTCAGATGTTGAAGCTGTGGGAGCTGCCAGAAGCCAGGCCCCTTCCTATGTAAACTGGAAGTTGCTTTTGGAAACAGTCTCTGTATTAGTCTGTCTTGGGACCAGCCTCACTTCCCCAGGAGCCACCTGTAAAAGAGGTTTATCTGTTGTCTTTCTTGTCTGACTAGATCTGGTTACCAAAGCTTTTGTTCCCATTTTATGGAGTATTTGGGCAAGGCTGGTGATGTCGGGAGGGAGGTCTTTATGATGCAGAAACAGGATGTTCAGAAGCAGGTAGTGTCCGGCCTTTCCTGGGGCAGGATGAATTCTTGAATTTTCAGACTTTGGCAAGAAGCGCCTCTGATGCTTTCCTGAGGCCCATGAGTTTGTCGCCTGTGGAGCACAGCTTGGAAGCTGCAGGCTGAGGGCCCTGGGCATCTGCATTCCTGACTGGCCCCTCTGGGTGCGTGGGCACCCCACGTGCCCACCAAGGACCCGGGAGCTTTGTCCCTCAGGCCTTCTGTACTTTTCCTGGCCCTTGGCCGTTTCACGCACGTGTCCCCCTTTCAGAGCCTGGACTACGACCGCTGCATCAATGACCCATACCTGGAGGTGCTGGAGACCATGGATAACAAGGTGGGTCCGTGGGCCTTGGCCTCAGAGGAAGGGGCAGGGCTGCAGATAGCGTCTCCTCTAAAAGCTCCGGTCAGTGTCCTTACCCTGAGACCTTTAACTCTTTCACGGGACATTGGCACATAAGTCCCTGGGCTTCTGCCTGCCCCCCAGAGACCCCCAGTCTGCCACCTGGCCCTTAGCGTTCACTGGTCTTTATCGTGAAGCACTTGAGGTCCAAGACGACCTTCTTGCCGCGCCTGCTGTGCACGTGGAAGCCAGCGGATGTGTCCCTTCCCCGCTGCCAGCACAGCCCCGTAACAGTGGGAATTGTTCTCTTCCATGTGACAGAAAGGGCGAAGGTACGAGGCGGTGAAGTGGATGGTGGTGTTTGCCATTGGAGTCTGCACCGGGCTGGTGAGCAGCGGGACGTGGGGGTGGTGGCCCGAGGGACAGCCTTGGCTTGACACATGCTCTTTGTCCTTTGTCACCGCAACATTTATAACACTCTAACAATTGTCATTATAATCAAGATTGCTGTTGTTTTGTTTTTTCCTTTGCTTTTTTGTTTTTCTGGTGCTGGGGGTTGAACCCAGGCCCTTCACATTAAGCTACATCCCAGCCCTTTTGAGATTTATTTTGAGATAGGGTTTCACCAAGTCGTTAAGTAGCTCAGGCTGGGCTTGAACTTGCGATCCTCCTGCCTCAGCCTCCCAGAGTGCTGATGTTACAGGTGTGCACCGCCGTGCCCCACTTTTCTCTTTTCTGAGTAGCCATCTTATCCCAGCTTTTCATACTTTTCTTACTTTTGCATTATGAAATGAAAATAAAACTATAGAACTCTGGGTTCTTTAAGCCCTCAGGGGTTTGGCCAAATACTATGATGATGGGTCATAATCCATAATCTCCTTGGCCAGCTAGACAACGCCTGTGGGAGGTGACGCAGCAGGTGGTGTACACGTTGAGGTCACACTATCCTGAGCTGTGCCCTGCTCTGTGCCGATCTTGTCTAGAAAGTAGAGCTGGCAGTCATGGGTGGAGGCTGGGCCTGAACGAACAGGGTTTCTGGGCTCTGTGGGTTCACAGTGGCTCACAGACAGAAAAGTTGGCAAACATTGTCCAAGAGTATGGTAGCGAAAAGACTGTGGCACAGCTGCTGGGTTAGCATTGTTAAACCTGAAGCAGAAAAGCTGGAAAAACCACAGCCAGGCAGGTGTGGTAGCACAGCCCGTGACCCCAGCGCTCGGGAGGCTGAGGCAGGAGGATGTGCCCTGGGCTTCATAGTGAGTTCAGAGCCTTTCTGAGCTATACAGCAAGACTCTCTCAAAAAAACAAAACAAAACAAAAAAACCCAGAAGGAAAAAGAGAAGCCAGCAGCCAGCCAGCAGACACAGTCAGGCCTGCTGTTGGGAAGGGGCAGCAGCCTGCTCCTCACCTTTTTCTGGAGTTGTCACAGTCTTATACTCACACTTGGTGATGCACTTGAGAAGTGTGAGTGTGAATTTAAAGTAATGCCACCCGAGGGCCACCCGCAGTTTCTGCTTCCTTGGCACTGGCAGGTTTTCACTGTAGTAAACTGACATGGGACATCCCTAGGGAAGATGAAGGGCCTGCAGAAGGCCTCTCTGCCAGTGTCTGAAAGGACCGTCGTGGGGGGCGGGCTCCTGGGTGGCTCCCATGGCTCTGCTGGAATCGAGCGCCTGTTTACTGTGCAGCCTTCTGGCTGCAGACGTCCCTTCACGGAGCACATCTGTGTCTCAGCCCTCACTGTTAGTCCTGCTGCTGGCGTCCCTCAGATCCCTTTGAATTTCCAGTCAGCGACAGTAGCAACTTCTCTGCAGAAAGGCCACCTCCTCTGTGCCGCAGCCCTCCCAGGTACCCTTTGATCTGTCACCACTTCTAAGAGCTCAGGGGTCATGCGCTTCCAGGCATTGGCTTGAGGGAAGGCCAGAGGTAAAGGCAGGGAGCCTTTGATTCTGACTCCATAAAATGAGGCTTTGCAGTGCTCATTTATGTGAACTAAACAGTAAAATTGTTTACTCTGTTCCAATAAAAACTGGCTGAGGGCTGGTAGTTCTAAGTCCACGAGTGCCTAGTAAATGTTGCCTTTTCAGGCGGTGTCTTAAGCTATATGTTTATCCAGAGACTTTGTTTGTTTGTTTGTTTTGTCTTTTTCATTTTTATCGGTACCGGGGATCGAACTCACGACTGCCTGCTTGCAAGGCAGGCGCTTATGCCGCTGAGCTAAATCCCCAGACCCTGTTTGTTTGTTTTTTTAAAACCAGGGATCAAACTTTTGACCTCACACTTGCTAGGCCAGGCTTACCCTGTTGTGCTAAACCCACGGCCCTCCAGAGAGGTTAACTGTCCTTTTGAATCCAGTTTAAAGAGATCGGTGTGCTTCCCCACACAGTTCAGTATTGTTAGGTTTTAAACCCGGCAGTGGTCTCTTCTCTGGTCTGCTGTCCTTTTCGGCGTCCATGTGGAGGCTGGCAGAGGGACATCGGAAGCCAGTGGCCCACAGGCTGAGATGTATTCGCAAGTCGCCTGTTGGTGGCACAAGCAGCTCCCTTCAGCCCTGGAGGAAGGTGATGCTTGGGGGGCTGCGCTGCCCCAGGAGTGGGCCGTGTGACACGTGTGTCGCTCTTCGCAGGTGGGACTCTTGGTGGACTTCTTTGTGCGACTCTTCACCCAGCTCAAGTTTGGAGTGGTTCAAACATGTATCCTTTCCATGGCTGCGTGGTGCAGGGACTTCCGCAGTCTCTGGTACTCTTTCATGGGGAGGGCTTCTCATCGGGGTTGTGGTGTTTGAAGGCTTGGTTGCCTGCTAGCGTTCAGTGTGAGGTTAATTATCACCAGATGACAAGAGGAGGACTTGAGCGGGTGGATCCATGGAGGTGGGTCACGGTGGGATGCAGTGGCATGGAGCTGCCTACTCTCGCAGTCTGTGCATTCAGTGTTCTAATCAAGGCTCCAGTAGAATTTAGTATGGAGACTACAAAAATCTAAATCTACATAGAAGAGCAAAAGGCCAAAAGCAGCTGAGTCTTGAACAGCAAGCAGGTGGGTTTGCCCTCCCAGGCGTCCAGACTTCCCTTTTTCTTTCTGAAGACGGGATCTCACTAGTTTATGCTGACCTTGAACTGTGTAACCAGGCTGGCCTCAGACTCACAGCGATTCTCCTGTCTCAGCCTGGTGTGTGCTGGGATTACAGGCATGCACCAGCACACTCAGCTAAAACTTTATTTTTTTCTTTTTTGGTCCCAGGGATTGAACTCACAACCTCACACTTGCGAGGCAGGCACTTATGCTGCTGAGCCAAATCCCTGGCCCTCCAGCTAAAGTTTTAAGGTACAGTAATAGAATGAGTGTCCTGTTGGTACAGGAGTACCCACTGAACCCGTGGGGTGGTGATAGAGGATTTGATGACTGTCAGAGTTAGCCGTCACTGCGGGAGGGTTGGGTTGTTTAATACACCGCTCTGGGACATTTGGTTATCCATGTGCAGAAACAGATTTCTGTTCATATTATAAATAAGCTAAATTCTAGACAGTAAGTAAGACAAAGTCTTAAGAGACTAGAAGATACCAAAAGTAGGGAATAGTTGCTTAAAACCCTAGTGGGCATTAAAAAACAACAACAACAACAACAACAACCTAGTGGGCATAGGCTGTAAGGGGAAAATCAATAAACTTCACCACATCAAAGTTAATATTCCATTTATAAAGGAAATTTTAAAATCCCCAAACAAAAACAATAATACATTATAGATGAGCTGAAAAGTTCTCAGTCTTCAGAATATAGAAAGAAAAAATCCCAGCAGTCCAATAGAAAAATGTGAAAGAGCGTGAACAGGGTCTTAGAGGAGAACACCTGAAAGCTGTTAAGCTACGGGCGGAGGCTCCGAAGGTGCCCGTCCCTGTGACTCACAAGCTCCTCTTCACCCAGAGACCTTGGACCCATCCAGAGGTGGTCACACCCTGTGACGCCAGCAAGCCAGAGTCGCCAGCTGGGAGCATTACTGCCACCTCGGGCTCACTGACCAGATCAGAAGAGGCCGTTTATTTCAGTAGAAAGGAGATAGGATTGCTCAGAGCCAGCTCTGGGGAGATGGAGGGGCCATGCCCAGGTGTGTCGGAGTCCCGTGTCACGAGGAACAGCGCGGGAGGGGACGCAGGCACAGCAGAGCCGCGAGGGAGGGAAGCCGGGCTTGACCTCCTGGTGCTGCTTTCTGCATATTCTGTCCTCTCCAGGGAGCTGCAGAGAGCCCTACACTGGAGGCACTTGTCTGTAAAGGAAGAAAATCTAACTTTAAGAGTTCCATTGTGGGGCCGGGGATATAGCTCAGTGGCATGGGCACCTGCCTGGCAAGCACAAGGTTCTGAGTTCGGTTCCTGGTACCAAAAAAAAAAAAAAAAAAGAAGCTCCCATTGTGCAGTTACAGGAAAACTGGGAAAACTATGTGCGCTCACATGGCAGAGCCTTACACAGACAGGCTGGGCGCATTGTGTGGCTGATCCTCAGAAAACGTACATGCTGAGCCAGGAGAGCCACAGAACAGGCAAAGCACAGTGTGAACGGTGCAGACTCGGAGCACGTGGGAATTCACCTTAGTGCTTTCTCCCAGAGACAGGTGGAAAGAAAAAGGTGGGGCTTCTGGTTTGGTTTGCTTTTTGAGATGGAGTCTTGCTGTATTGCATATTGCCTGGGCTGACCCTGAAGTCATGATCCTCCCACCTCAGCGTCCCTTTTTCCTGAAGCAAGAATTACAGGCACATGGCACTGTACCTAGCTTTGTTTTTTTGTTTTTGTTTTAATGGTATCTAATGTCTTATTTTAAAAATACCTGAGGGAAATACGGCATAATATTGAGGTTTTTTTTTAAAGGTTTGTAAGCATATGTAACATTTTTATAGCATTTGAGGTAGTCTTTTATTTAGTTATTTTTTGATATCAAGGATCACACTCATGACCTCACACTTGCCAGGCAGATGCTTATGTCACTGAGCTAAATCCTCAGCCGGGTAGTCTACATTTTTACTTTTGTTTTTTTGGAGGCAGGGACTTGCTATGTGGTTATGTCTTGAACTCACTGTGTAGCCCAGGCTGGTCTTGAGCTCACAGGAATCCTCCTGTCTCAGCCTCCCAAGTACTGGGATTACAGGCATGCACCAGAATACCTGACAGGTGGTCCATATTTTTAAGTAGTTCCTACTGTGAACATTATCTCGAGCAGCACTAAAGCTCTACGCGCATGGGGAACAGGAAGGCGGGTGCTCGGCGGCCGGTGTGACTGGGAGAGAGGAAGCCGCACCTCTTCCAGTGGTAACAGGGACGCCGAGGGCTGGGAGCTTGTTCTCCTTGACTGCGGCTCTGCAGCGGTGGAGGAGTGCAGCCAGAAGGGCTGCCTGGCCCTGTCCCTCCTGGAACTCTTGGGTTTTAACCTGGTCTTCGTCTTCTTGGCCAGCCTTCTGGTCCTCATCGAGGTGAGCTGTTTGGACACTGCTTGGCAGGCATGAGGTGTGGGGAAACAGCCGAAGGGGGCACCCGGGGTCCTGCGGAAGGGTCCTGTAAGCGGGGTCTCCAGAGGAAAAGTCCCGGCTGCAGTGAGAACAGAGAGGGAACTCCTGATCAGGGAGGGCTGCTGCCCACCGCAGCGCCCTGAGTCAGCTGGGGACCATGCAGACCCACGGACCAGGACCAACCAGAAGCGGACTGCACTGCTCCCTGAGGCAGACTCCCAGGGACCTGTGGGAAGGGGCACTAAGGAGTCAGGGCGGGCCCCACTCCTGTGACGCCCCTGATGACGTGGGGGAAGGCAGTGGAATTTGAGTTGACGGGTGTGTCTCCTGTCCCCATCAGCCAGTGGCCGCAGGTTCCGGGATCCCTGAGATCAAATGCTATCTGAATGGTGTGAAGGTGCCAGGGATCGTCCGGCTGCGGACCCTGCTCTGCAAAGTCTTCGGAGTGCTGTTTGCTGTGGCAGGCGGTAAGGGCGACCTTCTAGCTCCCACCCTTCAGGAGTCAGGGGCCAGGCTGACCGGAAGCATTGTGCATGTAAATGAAACGCCCGCTGAGGGACCCGCACTGAGCAGTGTCTGCTCTTTCTGTTGCAAGTTTTTAAATGCAGACATTGTTAGTGGGTGCCACTCAGAGCCGCCTGACACACTCCCCCTTGTTTTGAGCTGTGCACATCTAGTTGGTTATGGAGTTGGCCTTTAGCAAAGTCAGCACGTTTTTGTGCAGATCTTTTAGGCTGCTTGGGCCAAGAAGCAGTGTCCAGGATCTGGTGTGGGTACTTAGGAAGGCACTGAGAGTGCGTCCACTGGAGGACGTAAAAGCTGTTTTTAGCTCTAGGGCTGCACGTTAACAGGCAGGCAGTGGGTCTGTGCTCTGGAACACAGACCTCGTAGCAGGATTTTAAATGGTACTGGTTTGGTGGGATTGGGCTCTGCCTTCCCTGCGCTTGTGTGTGGGTCACGGAAAAGGTTTATGGCAAAAGTCTCCCGAGCCAGAGGCCCCCGTGCTGACAACTGTCTCTTCCTCACTGTCCCAGGCCTCTTCGTGGGGAAGGAGGGCCCCATGATCCACAGCGGGGCCGTGGTGGGAGCTGGCCTTCCTCAGGTAAGGCCCACTGGGCTGGGGCCACATCCCTCAGAGTAGGTGCCTGTCTGGGCCAGGGACATGGCTGGGCATGGACTGGGGAAACTCTTCAGGCCACCCTAACGTGACTTTGGACTGACGCCGTTTGGTTTAAGAGAATCTTGTGATCTGACTCAGCAGAGGCCATAACCTGGACCTCAGAGTTGTGTGCTGCCTTGCTGAGTCCAGAGAGCAGAAACAGGACACTGAGGAAAGGTGCAGCACGGGCAGACGAGGCCACCTGGTGCTCCGCAGCCGCTGCCGGGCGCCTGCCCGTCGGGTGGTGTTGGTGGGCCATCTCCATGCTGCCAGGCCAGCGGGCAGGGAGGACCAGCTGGCGTAGTCTTGGGGCCCCTCCGTGCTGATTCTGCGTGGCCTGGCCCAGTGACTGTGACGGCTGCTCACGGGCAGGGTTCTGCCAACGCCTGTCTTCTCAAGAGCCACCTGAGCAGTTCAGTTCACAGGCGGGGAACTTGCCCAGGACTCTGAGGCGCCCTTTCTGAGGGCTTTTTCAGACATCTGGCTGCCAGTCTGAGCAGTCCCAGCCCTTGCCCGGCACTGTCTCCCGCTCTCCTGCCGAGGAGAGGTGCTGTGAGCTCTGGGGCAGAGCCGAGAGATTCATTCTTCCGGGGCTGCTGCTGCTCTTGCCTCATAGCAAGGTCTCCGAGGGACGGCCGGCGGTGAAAGAACCAAGCACGGTGGCGCGCCAGCGGCTTTATGGGCTGGGAAGTGGCTCTGGGTCAGGCCCGCGCCCCCTGCCCGCTGCCCAGCAGAGCCCGCTTCCTTTGTGTAGCAGCGCTCGGTTCCTGCAGCCCACGCCAGCTTTTCCCCTTTTTCTCTCTCACTTGCTGACTCCACACAAAATGCAGTTTTCAAGGGGCTAGAAGTTTGGGAGCAGGAAGAGTAAGTTCCCCGTAAGAGAGGTGACTTCATCTTTTTCCAGTGGCCGTGCTGGACACTGCCTGCCTGCAGCACATCTGCCCAGGTGTGCAGAGGCGCCTCCAGGTGCTGTGGGCCTGCAGCCCGGTCCTTGCGGGCCTCTCTCTGACTCGTTTTCTCTTGTTTTAGTTTCAGAGCATCTCATTGCGGAAGATTCAGTTTAACTTCCCCTACTTCCGAAGTGACAGGTATGGAAACGTTAGGAAGCGGTTCTTCGAAAAATACGAAACTGCTGGCACAGGGGCCCACACCTGTAATGTCAGTACTCTGGGAAGCCGAGGCAGAGGATCACGTTTGAGGCCTGCTTGGGCATCTTAGAGACATAACGAGACTCAGTCTTAAAAAACAAAAAAAAAACAACAACAACAAAAACTAGGGATGTAGCTCAGTGTGAAGGCCCCTGGTTCAATCTCCAGTGCCACGAAAGAGTTAATGGACTTCCGGTCCGACCTAGTACTTGTTCTGGCTCCTCTACCTCTATTGGCCCTGCTCAGCAGGCTGGATGCAGCCTGAGTGTCAGAAGGTGGAGTGCAAGGGGTTTGCATTTTTCTCCTGAAAAAATGGTCAGGTCGGCATTGTGGCTTTATTTTGCCACGCCATAAGGAATAAAGGTAATAAACTCAAAGACTGAAAAACCTGACCAACAAAGGGCACAAGTGGGTATATTATCAAGACGGTACTTTATAGTCCTAACTGTGTACCTGCTCAGGGCCTGTCTGTGCTGGGAGCCACCCTCCAGGTGGACTCTCCAGCCCTGGGGCCTGGGGTGGCTGAGCTGCACAGCCTGCAGGGCCCGGGGGCTTGGGGCCCAGGTGAGCATCTGGGCCTCTTCTCATCCCTGCAAGCCAGCAAGCGCTAATGTCTCACTGATGCCAGGGTTTTCTGGAAGAGCTCTGGGAGGATGGAGGCCCAGCAGGGATCACAGGAAACCTTCTGTCTGCCCCTAGGCTTGGCACTGAGACCGGGTGCAGGGAGCCCCGCTTCCCAGGCAGGGCAGCCCTTGCAGCTGGGCAACCTGTGAGAGTCTCGTTACTATAACAAGTACCTGCGAGAAATCAGCTTTCACACAAAAGCTGATTTCGACTTACGCTCTTGAGGGTATCCGTCCTGTTGACCTCACAAGCAGGAACTGAAACAGGAAGGAGAGGGCCTGGGGTCCCACTGTCTCCTCCAAGGCGGGTCCCAGATGACTACTTCCCTCCAGGCCCACCTCTTAAAGGCTCCTCCAGCTCTTGTTGGTGCCATGGCTGCGCCACCAGCCCATGATAGAAAGGCCTTTTGGAGACCTTTCAGATCCAAACTGCAGCACGTGGGCTGTGCTGACCAGCAGGTGACCTGCATCTGCTGCCCAGTTGCCCTCCAGGGGCAGGGTTCTTCTGTGACCCTGTTCATGGGTCAGGAGAGACAATGCACACGGCTCGGGAATGAGAAACTGCTTTTGCAGCCTGAGGACCCCTCTCTGTCTGTGACTCCTCTCCTCAGAGACAAGCGGGACTTCGTATCAGCGGGGGCAGCCGCAGGAGTCGCAGCGGCCTTTGGGGCCCCAATTGGGGGCACCTTGTTCAGCCTGGAGGAGGGCTCGTCCTTCTGGAACCAAGGGCTCACGTGGAAAGTGGTGAGACACCGCTCACCCTGGCAGCCACCTGCTAGGCTTTCCCTCAGCTCCCAGACTAATGCAGATACTGTGCCGCACCACCATGCGGTGACGCTGGGGCCGCTCACTGGGAGCTTCTTTGCCATAGCTGCCACAACCTCCAAGTCCTGGGCGATTCTGCTTTTCCTGTCGGCGATCCCTGCCTGGGCGCTAGAGCTCACCCCAGACTCCTCGGGGGCCCCAGCTGGGAAGTGTAAAGCTGGCCCTCTCCTGAGGCCGAGTGACAGGGTTAGGACTTGGACCCCTGGCATGCCCGGAGCAGTGTGTCCTCCCATAAACTCCCCTTCCTGGTGCTGCGGGTCCGTGCCAGAGCAAGTCTCCATAAACAGGCTCTTGTGGCAGAGTCCAGGTGCAGCTGTTCGCCCTCCAGGCACTAAGCTGCAGCGGTCACCTCTGCCACGGTGCTCAGCCAGCCGTGTCCCTGCCAGATACCGCAGGTCTCCAGGGAGAGCAGTGGGCTTCAGGAGAAAGTGTTGGGAGACAGACGTGTCCCTGTTGACTGTTTCTTTTTGTCACCTGTTCCTAGCTCTTCTGTTCCATGTCTGCCACCTTCACCCTCAACTTCTTCCGATCTGGAATTCAGTTTGGAAGTTGGGGCTCCTTCCAGCTCCCTGGATTGCTGAACTTCGGCGAGTTTAAGGTTTGTCTTGTCCTTTCTCCCACGATGTCGCACTGGGCCCCTGAAACTCGCTGGGTTGTAAAGCACAGGCCAGGGCCGCACAGAGGGCGGGTGCCACACCTGCAGGAAGCCCCGGCCCTTAGCGCCTCCTGGGCTCTCGCCCTCGCCAGGGCAGGACTCCTCCAGCAGGGAAGGCGGCTCAGCTCTCCATCTGTCTTCTCCTCTTCTGTTCCTTCCTGTGCTCATGGCCACTCTGGTTTTTCTCCCTCCCCCTCTGCTCCCTTCTCTCAGTGCTCTGACTCTGATAAAAAATGTCACCTCTGGACTGCTATGGATTTGGGTTTCTTCGTCGTGATGGGGGTCATTGGGGGCCTCCTAGGAGCCACATTCAACTGTCTGAACAAGAGGCTTGCAAAGTACCGTATGCGAAACGTGCACCCGAAACCTAAGCTCGTCAGGTACCTGTGCAGTCACCTCTGCAGCCTGCTGGGGCTCCCTGAGGTGGTGTGGGCCAGGCCGTCTCCTGAGGAAGGCAGTCACACGAGCAGACCCTGCTTCCCGCGTCAGCTTTGACTTCTGGCCTAAGGCTGAGCATGGACCATCAGTTTGCCCTGCTCATCAGACAGGCCGCAGGGCTGAGCCGAGCTGGCCTGCAGGTGTGGGGGACTTGCGCCACTCTGCCCTGCCGGCTGGTGAGCCCCTCCGGCCCAGGACCTAGCGTGGAAGCCTGTTCATTCCTCGGGAGAGACGAGGATGCGGCAGTCTCCTTGATGAGTGCAGTCAGTCAATGAAATACCCACGCTTTACACCCAGCTGCAGGGTGAGAGCAGATGTGACGCTTCTGCACATGCGTGGTGACTGCAGAAAGTGGGGCGGGTCAGCAAGACGTGTGTTTCCGGGTCTGTTCATTGTGTCATGATGGCTGTGCTCTGCTCCCCAGAGTCCTGGAGAGCCTCTTGGTGTCCCTGGTAACCACCGTGGTGGTTTTTGTGGCCTCGATGGTGCTGGGAGAATGCCGACAGATGTCTTCTTCGAGTCAAATCGGTAATGGCTCGTTCCAGCTCCAGGTAACCCCAGTACCTCTGCTACCTTCATTCTGCACCCAGAAATCGCTTGTGCTTAGAGCTGCTGGACGCGTCAGGTCACCGATGCATGCCCATCACAGCCAGGGGCAGCAGCATGTAATCACCCTTCACCCGAGAGGCTGTGTGACCTTGTGACTGCTATGACCCACCCTGGCCCAGCTCCTCTGGTGAGCAGAGCCTCCTTGGACCCAGCTTCGGGGCGAGTCCGACAAGTGTTCTCCCTGCGCTCTGTCCTCGCGTTGCTCTCGACGGTCTCTTGCATTGGTCAGCGCCCCTCTGGTCCTGGTGCTGAAGGCGCCTCTGAGGCTCTGCAGGACTTGTCCACAGAGGCTTGGAGTGGGTCATCTTGGGCTCAGCAGCCATCGTGGCCCCAAGCTAAGTGTCCATGGGGGCTACATGTGGCTGGCAGAGTCTGAAGTGTGTGCTGTCTGGTTCTTGATAGAAGTTGTTTACTGGCCCCTGTTGCTGGTTACTCCTCAGGCTGTGTCGTTGGCAGACAGTGTTTTGCACTGTGTTCTGTTACAGAGCAGTGATGTGTATGGTTCCAGGATAGATAGAAAGGACTCTGTGGTCTAGTAGCCTAACCAGAGTTAAATAGGCACTTGGTCTTCTTTTTGTGGTACTAAGGAATGAACCAAGGGCATCACACATACTAGGCAAGTGCTCTACCCCTGAGTTACGCCCCCAGCCCTGTTTTAAACTTTGAGTCAAGATCTCACTAAGTTGCCTAGGCTGGTCTCAAACTTACGATCCTCCTGCCTCAGCCTTCCAAGTAGCTGGGATTGTAGTTACTTGTCACCATGCCCAGTTTAAAATGTATTTCTTTACCTCAGGACTTCCAGGCCGGGGCATATAGCTCATCAACATGGTCCTGCCTGGCAGGCACAAGGTCCTGAGTTCAACTCTCAGTTCCCCCAAAAACAAGATTTCCTAGAACCTAAACTGTTCCTGTGAGTGTTAGGATTGTTGGGTGGCACATTTACTGTCCGCCAGATTCTCCACGGCACGCACCAACATCTCTGAACCCTTACCGCACAGGCCTGCTGGGTGGGGATAGCATCCCTTGGGGGTGAACGAGGTCTTCCTCCAGATCCCTCGAGCAGCACGTGCAGCCTGAGGGAAGGTGTTGTCAGTGTGTTACAGACTAGGAAGCTGAAGCATCCCCTCTCCAAGGTCATCAGCCGTGGCAGAGTCAGCCTGAAAGCTGGTTTTGGAGTCTGCATTCTGCTTCCGCAGACACACTGGCTTCCAGGCAGGGCTCTGGTGCTGCTCAGTGCTCCTGATCTTGGGACTTTTTCCCGGATGTCCTGCAGGCATGGCCCGGGAGAGCCTGCATTGTTGCTTCCTAAGCTGTCCCCTCTCCACTGCTCCTCCACTGCCAGCTCCACTCTGCACAGCTGGCTCCCTGCACACATTTCTCCTTTGCCAGGTCCCGCCACCAGGGGACGCTCCCCAACACCTAGTCTCATCCCACACCAAATAGGGGCAAACTTCCCATCAGTTCTGTGCTCCCCGCTGGAGCACTAGAGCCAGGAGCACACTGTCAGGCCTCCTACCCAGGTGGGCTCCTTTTGGAGGAAATCCAGAGCAAAGGTGGTTTTCAGTTGGGGCTCTCATACCAGGCGTGGTGACCCCTGTCATCCCAGCACTCGGGATCGCTGTGAGTTTGAGACCAGCCTGGGCTCCAGAGTGAGTACAAGCCCAGTCTAAACTGCATAGTGAGACCTTGTCTCAAAAAGCCAAAAAAACTAAACCAAAACAAAACATTTGGGGCTCTGAGTCAAGTGGTGGCCTGGACACCCCTCCCGGCCATCTGCCTCTCGCCTACCTTGTCTTCCTACCATCCTTGTGACGCCTGGGCCTGGCCGCTAGCGGTGTCACTGAAAACTCAGCACTGAGACGAAGCAGAGTCCAGTCCGTGGCCAGCCATGGTGTGGTCACACTTCATCATGAGCATGGAGGAACGGAGGTCTTTTTCCTGATTCTTTGTGCTGCATCCAAAAAGAACCCAACATCACAGTCTGCTGCTCTCAGGTGTCTGCCAGCTGTTGCTGCCTGCAGGCAGAGGTGTCTGCCAGGCTCCTGTCCTCACTGGAGCTGCCCCCTGGAGACTCTGGAGCACCCGGTCAGCTGCCCGTCGCTGACCTTTTGATCGCTGCTTTGCAGGTTACATCAGAAGATGTGAATTCGAGTATCAAGACCTTCTTTTGTCCCAACGAGACCTACAATGACATGGCCACACTCTTCTTCAACCCCCAGGAGTCTGCCATCCTCCAGCTCTTCCACCAGGACGGTGAGTGCGTGCTGCGCCCGTGCCAGGGCCAGGCTTGCCCTTCTCTCCGAATGGGAGCAGGGCTTCCCATCTGCGCAGCCAGCCCGGACAGCCCCGGTGCCAGAAGGGGGCCCGGCTGGGGCTGAGCCGGTCTGGGAGACTTGGCAGCCTCCGAGGTGGGACTCAGGTCAGCTCTTCCCTTGCAGGGACCTTCAGCGCCGTCACCTTGGGGCTGTTTTTCGTCCTCTATTTCCTGCTTGCCTGCTGGACTTATGGGGTTTCGGTTCCAAGTGGGCTCTTTGTTCCATCGTTGCTGTGTGGAGCAGCTTTTGGCCGTTTAGTTGCCAATGTCCTAAAGAGGTACAGCATGTGCATGTGTGAGTGCGCGTGCATGCTTCTCCAGGTGTGTGTGTGTGTACGTGTACACACGGTGTGCAGGCTGTCACCCCCCCCTTCCCCCTGCACCCCACCGTTCAGCCCACCGAGGTGTCTCTAAACCCCTTCTTGGTTTGTTTGTTCACCAGCTACATTGGACTGGGCCACATCTACTCAGGGACCTTCGCGCTGATCGGAGCCGCAGCGTTCTTGGGAGGGGTCGTCCGCATGACCATCAGCCTCACGGTCATCCTGATCGAGTCTACCAATGAGATCACTTATGGGCTCCCCATCATGGTCACTCTGATGGTGAGCGCATCTCCTCCAGGGTTTCAGGCTTGGGTCTGGGTCACCCCAGAGCCTGCCCTCTTGTCAGGCCTCTGCTCTGTGTTCCAGGTGGCCAAATGGACAGGGGACTTCTTCAATAAGGGCATCTATGACATCCACGTGGGCCTTCGAGGCGTGCCACTCCTGGAATGGGAGACGGAGGTGGAAATGGATAAGTAAGTGCCCTGTTTCTTTCTTGCCGTGTCAGAACTTGGAGCTTTGGAGTTGAAAGAATGCTGGGGTTAGCATGGGGAACCAGCTTAGCATGGGGAGTGGCGGCCCCAGCTTCTTGAGTGGGAGGGAGCAGGCACATTGTTCCCAGTGTGCTTGGCAGTGCTGAGCTGGGAGCTCAGGGGCCGGCACGGCCTTCCGTGGCCATGTGGCTCACGTGGCAGTCTGGTTCAGTGTGAAGCAGGATCTCTGGATCCTGTGTGTGGTGTGATTGTTTATACTCAGTGCACACTGAGCCCAGGAGTGAGACCTGCCCATCCACACGCAGCCTTCTGAGTGCCACCTGTCACCGTGATTGGCATCATGCTGGGCACCCACCTCAGAACCACACAGATGCTGCGCCTCCTGCCTGGGGTTGGCGAGGCCCTTTGCACAGGGGTTTAGGGTCTGCCCAGGGCCGCATTGCAGATACTCTCAGCTTTGCATGTCGTATCCTGTGCCTCAGCCCCAGCGTTGTGACAGGAAAGCAACCACAGATGCCGTGTGGGGCCGGATCCATGGCTTGTTGGCCCCTAATGTGCAGAGGGACCCTTGGCTTGCTGGTTTAGTCTGACTGCGGGTTCGTGGTGAGCAGGGCCCTCAAGTATTGCAGAGGGGGTTTGCAAGCTCACGGGTTTGTGGTGAGGGAACATGGCCGTGGGCCTTGTGAACCAGCAGAGGCCCACCAGTGTGACAGACCGGGAGCTGACCCTAGCGTCAGGACAGCCTGCACAGATGGGACAGAAGTGCAGAGGAGCCCCGGGGTTCCGGTGGCCCCCACAGACACTCAGCATGGCCTGTCCCACCCGTGGCCGGGGTTGTGGCCCTCAGGAGGCTGCATGGTCTCCCCTGCCCAGGCTGAGAGCCAGTGACATCATGGAGCCCAACCTGACCTACGTCTACCCGCACACGCGCATCCAGTCCCTGGTCAGTATCCTGCGCACCACCGTGCACCACGCCTTCCCCGTGGTCACCGAGAACCGTGGCAATGAGAAGGAGTTCATGAAGGGCAACCAGCTCATCAGCAACAACATCAGGTTCAAGGTGCGTGGGGCGGCGTGGTGGGGCAGGGAGTGGGGGCCCCCCCGCACTGTCCATGCTGTCACGCCCGCCCCGGTGTACTCAGAAGGGCCCAGAAACCTGTGTGGTCTCCACCGTGTGATGGAATGCAGATGTGACAGTGGCAGAGTCCTGGGCTTTGGGCAGATGTGCATTGTCACCTTGCCATAGGAAGGGGACACTGAGTAGGGGCAGGCCTCCCCTGCGGACTCAGGCCTGATGAAGAGAGCAGGACTTGATCTGGAGCGTCAGGGCCAATAAGAGGGTCTGGGAAACCTCTCTGTAGGTGCCCTGGGGGTCCTAGTGGGAGCGGACACTGGATGGTCCCTGTCATCATATCAGTCCTGACTTGAAAGCCAGGAGGAGGACGAGCCCCATGCCTGACCTCCCATGTGTCCACACGGCTCTCTGCTTGGCTGGCTTTGGGAGGCGCAGCCATGTGTCTCCCAGTCCCCCCAGACTGCCTCAGTTCTAGATAGGGATGGGGGTCATTTCCTCTGTGCTCTTCCCAAAGTGCAGGGCTGGATGTTAGGAACCAGGCAGGCTGGGGTGCAGCTCAGCAGTCGGGCCCTTCTTCAGCACGTGCAAGGCCTAGGGTTCATTCAGTGCCACACGGCGCCACAGCCCCTCACCGACTCCTACTGGCTCTCGTGACTTCAAGGCCCTGAGCCAGAGTCCCGCGCACTGCTGCAGCAGGAGGGTGCTTCTGGTCTCATTGCTCTCAGGCCCTGGGCCCAACAGGTGCCGCCCTGGGTGCCCTGTGGCAGCCTGTCACTGCCCCACTGCCCACCCACAGAAGTCCAGCATCCTCACCCGGGCTGGGGAGCAGCGCAAGCGGAGCCAGTCCATGAAGTCCTACCCATCCAGCGAGCTGCGCAACATGTGTGACGAGCACCTGGCCCCCGAGGAGCCGGCCGAGAAGGAGGACCTGCTGCAGCAGATGCTGGAGCGCAGGTGCGGCCCGCGGCGCTGGGCCTGGCGCGGCGCCCTCGCTCGGCTGTGCTAGGCAGCGTCTGGTTTCTGTGTAACAGATACACCCCCTACCCCAACCTGTACCCCGACCAGTCCCCGAGTGAAGACTGGACCATGGAGGAGCGCTTCCGCCCGCTCACCTTCCACGGCCTGGTCCTGCGCTCGCAGCTCGTCACCCTGCTGGTGCGCGGCGTCTGCTACTCCGAGAGCCAGTCGGTGAGGCCCTGTCCCTCTGCTGCACCTGTGCTGCCTCTGGTGACAGGAGGCGTGGGGAGCCCGGTTCTCTGCAGCCGGGTCTCTCGCTGGCTTTTCACAGAGCTTCTGTATTTTCATTTCTGGTGCAAACGAACTGTTAAGTGTGTTGAAAGAAAAACCACCCATCCCTCCATGTCAGCCCTGAAATAGTTTTCTTTTTCATTTGAGTTTTGGGATGTTGTTCAAAGTGAGACCATCCCGTTCCACACTCTGGCCTTCACGGGAGACCAGACAGCTGCTAGAGACCTGCTTCCCATCAGGGTCTTGCGGCATGGGGGTCCTGGCCCTGGGGGTGCCGAGGCTCTGGTGGGAGTGGAGGACCAGCCCAGCTGTTGTGGGGCAAAAGGGTGGAGGGGGTGGCATGGACTGGATCCTGCGGGACGTGGCCTGGCCCTGTGAAGGCAGGGATTAGGGGCCGCTGACGGGCTTGGACCAGTGTGACAGGGCAGCTCTGCCCGGGAGGTGGGCGGGGGGGCAGAGGCCAGTGCCTGTGGACCCTGCGCCCAGCCTGGGAGCCCATGGTGCCGCCCCGCTGTACATGCACGGCTGGCAGGGTGAGAATGGCCGGAAACCTCAGAGCCTGGAGTGAGGAACAGTGACCTGGCTCATTTCTGTCCTGTGGTGATGCATCAAATCGCCGTGAGCTCTGTGGCATTCAGAGTTCACGGCCAGAAGTACAAACGCGCGTTGTGGCTCGCCCCGCCTCCCTGAGGGCTTTGGGAGGACTCAGCCTGCCTCTGCCTACCTTCTGTGGCAGCTGCGCTTGGCGTTCCTTGGCCGTAGCCACGTCCCTCCAGTTCTGCCTGAGTTGTGGCTCATGTTCTCCCTGTTTTGTAACGACATCTGTCACTGGATTCATCTGTTGTCGTTGGTCTCATCCGTGGTGACCTCACCTTAACCTGATCCCATGCAGAGACCCTGCTTCCCTCAAGGTCACTGCTGCTCCGCTGTGCTCAGAACCCGAAGCTCGACCCTCATTTACACCTTGGAGACCCTCAAGGGTCTCCCAGCTGAGGGAAGAGAAGTTCATCGAGCTTTAGGGTGACCCCAGCGAGCAGGCGGCTCTGTCCTGCAGCCTGCCCAGCTCAGAAGGAGAGGGTAGGTGTGGCCCTGGTGCCAGGCCACTGTCTTGATTGGAATTGCAGAGTGCCAGTCAGCCGCGCCTGTCCTACGCCGAGATGGCCGAGGACTACCCGCGGTACCCCGACATCCACGACCTGGACCTCACGCTGCTCAACCCGCGGATGATCGTGGTGAGCGGGGCTATCCTGTGTGCACGCTGCTGGGTCCCGTCCTTTGTGTCCAGGCTACAGGTGACTCTTGCTGTTCCTTTGCAGGATGTCACCCCATACATGAACCCTTCGCCCTTCACAGTGTCCCCCAACACCCACGCCTCCCAGGTCTTCAACCTGTTCAGGACCATGGGCCTGCGCCACCTGCCTGTGGTAAACGCCGTTGGGGAGGTGAGTCCTGGGGAACCCAGGCCACTGCCACATGGTCCACACTCGCACCTTGGAGAAAGGACCCTCAGTGGGGGTGTGGGTGTCCCGGTGCTGCATCCCCTGCGGAGGCTGTCAGACCACAGTCTGCCGGGCAGCTGTCTCTTGCTGTCCTGCTGGCTCTGGAACTTCCCTCTGTGCCTTGTCCCTGCGCACATGGCCAGCAGGTGGCGCCATGGCGCCCTTCCGCCTTCCAGCAGGATGGTGCCTCCCTAGCACCGCAAGGTCCCCTCGCTGCCACCCGAGTCTGTTCCGCATTTCCCCTCCAGTCAAGAGGACGGGGAGTATTAGATGAGAGCGCTTCAAACACACAGGACAGCTGAGCACTTTAAAAGACGGCATGCCCATGGGGGCTGGGGATTTAGTTCAGCAGCATAAGCACCTGCCTTGCAGGCAGGCAGTCGTGAGTTTGATCCCCAGTACCGATTAAAAAAAAAAAAGCATGCCCAGTAAGGGCTGCTATGGGCTTTCCGTTACTTCATTTCAGAACTGTGTTTTCCCCTTGTTGTATGATCGCTGTTTTCCATTGAGAAAAATAAGGAAACACAGATGGCCAAACAGAACCAAGCCCCCATCCTGCCCTGCAGAGGTCACTGCACCGGCTTTTCATCGGCATTGCGGTCCTCGGTCCAGGAGTGCTCGTATGTCCAGTTTTTGTGTGACTCTCCACTCTGGGAGAGGACTGTCCCCAGCAGAAGACCTCTGTCTGCAGGGTCAGCGCATCCTTTTTTGTCTTTGTGCTGGGAAGGAACCAGCGGCCTTGTGTTCCTGGACAGAGGTGCAGTCCAGGGCCTCACGCTCAGCCCTGCAGTCCTTTCTTGAGCTTCTGTTCTGGAGACTTTTGGTCCGTGTCACCAAGCAGCCCTCCAGGAACTGATGTCCCTGTAAAGCAGGGTGGCGTCCAGGGGACCCTGACCCACACCCGGCATGCTGTGGTAGATGGGATTGTGTTCCCTGTGATGAGACTGCCAGCTCTCTGACCAGTTCTGCCGTTTTGCACTGTGGCTGGGGCCCTGTCATCCGTGATGCGGACTGATGCGACAGGGTGGTGGGAAACAGCTCTGCACAACAGGGACAGGGACAGTGACGTGCGGCAGGGTCAGACTTGGAAGCCTCAGTGCCCCTGCCTTTGGCGACTCTCTCCCTGTGAGGTCAGCGGGCCCAGTGAGGGCTAGGGCCACCACAGGAGGCTGGTTAAAGCTGCACCAGGGTGGGTACGAGCCAGCCCCGGTGAAGCCACCTGGAGTTGTGTGTCCCTGGTACCTGCATCCAAGCTCTGGTACTTGGTCCTCTCTGGGAAGTAGAGCACTGTGAGGAGAGTCTCCCCAGTCTCCAAGCATCCGGCCCCCAGTCCACCTCCATTCTGTGACAGACTGGCCAAGCTGGACCCTTTCTTGTCCATGGGTTTGTCCCTGGGGTGACCTGGCTTTTCTCCTTTTCCAGATTGTGGGGATCATCACACGGCACAACCTGACACATGAGTTCCTGCAGGCACGGCTGCGGCAGCATTACCAGACCCTCTGACGCCTGTCCCCGCCTCCGGCTCACACTGCGGCTGCCACCGGCCACGCTGTCCCAGGACACAGAGGTTCCCAGAAGCCTGGGATTGTCCAGCGCTTGCTGGTCAGAGGCGCCAGGAACGGTGTTGAACCAACCGTCAGAGCTGGGACTTCTCTGGCCTCCTCAGCAAGTACCCTGTTCCCTGCGCCCCGCGTCCCACACCCGGCATTGGGGGAGCCCTGCCACTGCCTTCAGCACTCAGGAGGGGCTCAGGCCGAGGCCAGCTGCGGAATCCAGTTCATCACTGAGTGTAGGAATGGGGCGCTGACGAGGCTCCCCTCGGGCAGGCCGCCTTCCCTCAAACCTTGTCTTCTTTAATCCATCTGAAGGGGCGCCTTGGCTTCCTGGAGGTTCAAGTCTCCTAGGAGCCCCAGCCTGCAGGACAGAGCATTGAGTGGTTTGCGAGTGAGAAATTCGGGTGCAGGGTTAGACCACTGTCCCCATCTGCAGACCCCTTCTCCCTGCCCATCCTGACCGCTGGTCTCTGAGTGACTTCCTGGTGAGACCCTAGCTGCCGCATATCCTCAGCCTCACCTGCAGGGCCCAAAGTAGGGCCCCCTGAGACAGATGGGCTTCCCTGGCCCCTGGGGAACGGGACCGTCTCACATGTGGGGGGCAGTTTGTCCCAGGCCAGGTCCCTGAAAGGGACGTGTAGGGTGAAGCAGTGGCTTCTTCAGGAAGGACGCTATCTTCCCCTCAGCCCTCTCTTCCTGCTGGCCACAGCTCTGTCCTCACAGGGAGTCACAGGCAGGAACTTCATCTGGGCTCAGTGAGGGCAGGGGAACCTGTGGCCTTGGCCTTGAGGGAGGGAGCTGTGCCCCAGCCCAGCCCTGGTCTGGTCCTGGGTGGCACCCTCCCAGGCCTCCAGGCCCTACAGAGCATGAACCCAGGGTAGGGTTTGCGATGATCTTCCCGCAGCCTCCCGTGTGTCGGCCTTGCCCCAGCAGCCCTCCTGCAGCAGCTGCCCCCGGGACTCAGATGGCACCGTTTGCGTTTAGTGTTTTTAGACCCGTGAAGTCTCCTGAGGCCTCAGGGCCTGGGGGCTCCTGCCAGCCTGAGCTTGCATCAGACCCGACCAGGCCACTCGTGTCTCGCGCGCAGTGCACTCGGAATTGGCCATGCCTGCAAAGGGCTGCTTCTGCTTCCCGTGGTCCTGCCCCTTACCCTGCTTACCTTTTTGACCAAAATGACTCTGATTTCTACATTTCGCAGCTTCTTAGGATGCCTTGACTTGTGACTTGGGGTGATCCTCCCCGTAGACAGTCCAGGAAGTCATAGCCTGTCATGGGACTGTGTTCAGTGGGCGGCTGCTTCATTTTAAGGCAGTGTTTGGAGCTCGACTTCCTCGCTGCTTCCTCTCGTGGGGAAGGATCGCAGTTGCCAGGCCTGGTGGCACATGCCTGTAATCCCAGCTATTCTGGAGGCTGAGGCAGGAGGATGGAGAGCTCAAGGTCAGCCTGGGACACTTAGCAAGACCTCCCTTGAAACAGAGTGCTGGCGGTGTAGCTCAGTGGTGGAGCAGCTGTGTAGCATGTTGAGACCTTGGGTCCCAGCTCCACTGCTGCAAAACTAAAAAGGAGACCAGGCGGGTGCTGTGACTGCCTGCCTGTCAAGTGCATATGCCAGGCGATAGTGTGACTGTCACAGAAACTCCTCCTCTGTCCCCAGCCCTCGCAGATAGGCAGAGCAAAAGCCCAGCCCAGACAGGGCAGGGCTGCAGCTGCCTGCCTCTCGGCCACCCTGGTGAACGTTGTTGGAATTTATCCCTCTTCATGTCCTGTTGTGTTTGAGTCACCACCAGTTTAGCCCAGAAATAGACGGTAGAATGCAGACACCGCCCTCCCCCTGCAGCCGATGGATGGACGGACGGACGAATGGATGGACGGACAGCACCGAGGAGGACCTGAGCCAGGCTCCTGTCGGGCCGCTGCACACCCGCCCTCCCGTGTGCCTGCCCTTTCCAGAAAAGCCCAAAGACGACCCTCCACACAGGGCTGCGACTGCATGCCTTGTGCCCTGCTTCCTGGTCCCCAGTGCAGAGGCACCTTGAGAAGATGTCCGAGAGGGACTTGGCCTCTCTGCCGGCTGTTCCCGGGACCGGAGGGGGGCTGGCTGGGAGCCGGGTCCCCGCTCGGCCGTGGAGCCCGTGCTTTGGGAGGTGATCTGCTCGTGACCTTGTTACACTAACAGCTCCTGGCTGGAAGGGACGCCTGCTTGTTCCAGCCGTGTGGGGAACGGTGGGGGTGCGGAACAGCGTGCTGACGTGGCCCTCGGTGGCCAGGAAGCTTCCGGAAGGGCAGCAGTGTAAACGGCAGTGCTGCCTCGGCCCCTCGGCCGTGGTCCTTGCCACGGAGCGGCTTCCTCCTCTCTGTTTGCACTGTTGGTTTGTATGTAATGTTAGCTAATTCCACTGTGTATATAAATTGTATTTTTTTTAATTTGTAAAGTTCTATTTTTATTTGGATTTTTGGAACTTGGACATTCTCATGGTGACACGTCAGAATAAAATGTCTGCATCTGTCTCCTTTAAGCCTCGTCCCTCGGTGCTTTCTTTGGAGGGACATTTGGCTTTTACCCTGCCCCTCCTTCCAGTAGCTGAGCACTGGAGTGTGGGTCCCAGCCTGCTGTCCCTCCTGTGGCTACCCAGCTGAGCCCTCCTCCATAGGTCCCCTCACTGTGTTAGTGTCCTGCTGTAAGGAGGCGTATATTTGGGTTTTTTGTCTGTGGATATTGTTTTCACTTTTTTTTTTTTTTTTGATACAAGGTCTCACTATGCAGTTCAGGCTGGCCTTGAACTCACTGCGTAGCTCAGGCTGGCCTCAAACTCTTAGTGATCCTCCTACCTCAGCTTCCTAAACGCTGGGATTCACAGCCGGCTTGGTTCTGTGGATCTTAGCACAGTCCCGTGCTCCCCACTGTGTTCTTTCTCCCCTCAACACGGGGCATCCGAGTTACTAACCTTTGTTCCGTCAGAGTCCTCTCTTCCCGCCAGTGCCAAAGGGCACCCTCCATTTGGTTTCCTGAGGTGTTGCTTCTAGGAATCTCCCCAATCCAATGAGAAGAGAAAGAATTGAGCCGAGATCTTCAGATGTGACGAGTTGCTGTCTCTGCTTATTGTTCATTTGTTTGTTGTTTTGTAAGAAGTGTTGCGAGTGCCTTTCCACCAGAAACAGCCCCTCCACCTGGCCCAGGTCTCCAGTCCAGGGGCTGTGCGTGTCATTTCTGCTCAGTGGGAACCCCGTGTGACAGCAGCAGCCCAGCAGGGTGCCCCGCTGCCGTCTGCCCTTTCTAGGGAATCCCACAGCAAGGTTGGGCCAGGACCCGGACGCCTCTGAAGTCCAGATGAGGAGCGATAGGGTTGGAAATGATCAGGCTGGGCTCCCGCCCTTCCTGTCCGTCTGTGCCACCCGCCCGCTCTTGCTGCTGGGTTTCCTTTCCCCCACACTGCCTAAGCCTAGTGCTGAGGCGCTGGGGCCGCTGGGTGTGCAGCACTGGCTTCAGGAGAGCTGATGCGCATTTATCCCTGACTGTGCGGGCACGCGTGGTCATGCACACAGCAAGCTTTTGCACTATAGCAGCTGTGAAACACGGCCCGTGGAGACTGGGTTACGGGGTGCCGTGTCAGGAAAGGCTTGTGGGAGGCGCTTCCAGCGCATCTTGAGGAATGAGCAGAACCAGTGTCCTCGGAGGGCCTGATAATTGGGCGTTGCAGACGGGAAGGGAGGGGCAGCAAAAACAGGGCAGGAAGAGGGGGTGCGCAGGTGAAGGGGGTGCTGGAGACGCTGGGTGGAGGGGGCTGGCGAGGCGCTCAGGGTCCCCGCTCAAGGTGCACTTAGTATCTGGCATGTTCTGCTCGGGCTGGTACCCTTTTCCATAGCAGGTGCACAGCCCTGTTTCTTCCCCCTCGGGATGTCTGGCTGTGACTTTCCACACCTGCATGGTTCCCTGCCGTCAGTCCCCAGGGCCACATAAATTCATGAACGAGCCCCGCAGGTCCCGAAGCCCGGGAACCCCTGGCTGTCAGCCTAGCAAACTCTCTTCACTTGCTCAGCTCTCACCACCCTCACGCTCCGGCTGTGGTCCACACCGGAAGTGGGGCCTGCTGGGTTCCCGCAGGTGACTCGAACGGATCAGAGAAAGCCCTCTTGGTGTCCTCGTTTTCTAAAAACGCCCAAGCTGCTACCAAAAAGCACTAAGAATGCTGTCTCCTGAGTACTTGCAGCTCTGCAGAGCCAGGGAAATAAGTCCCGATGTTTGTGAGATTTTAGTAAACAAGGACACTTAATGAACAATTCCAGATAAAAATAAATGCCTTTCTGGCCCTCAGGGGCTTCTCTTTTTTTGGCTCAGTAACAGGCTGGAGTTTAGGCGGAGTAGATGGAGGACTGCGATTTGAATCCACCCCAACCCCACAAAAACATGCCTAAGACAAAAAGGAGAGAGAGAGAGAGAGGAGAGAGAGAGAGAGACAGAGAGAGACAGAGAGAGACAGAGACAGAGAGACAGAGGAGACACTAAGCGTGCTCTTCTCTCCCAAAGGCTGAATGACCAGGACGGTGGGAAAAGAGAGATCAGAGTCCTTGCTGGCTTCTGTCCGTGGTGCTGAAGTTTATTCGTATTTCCAGCCGCTGTGGGTTACAGGTGAGGGTCTGGTAACACACGGGGTGGGCGAGGGGGGAGAACCACAATACAGCCATGTCGTCTACATGTAGCACAAACGTGAGACGTGCCGGCGGGAAGCGGCAGCTCCAATCCAGTGCTCGTCACTACTCCATGACCGTGACGTGAGGCCTCGCTGCAGGAGAGACTCCAGGGGAGGAGGGGCTCTGCCGGCTGTCCCCAGGGCTGGCCAACCTCGTCCTCCCTGCCTGTTATCTTCGGTACTATGAAGAGGAAACAAAAATGCTTGGCTTGGGGACCTGCTGGAAAATCAGCTTCATAGGACAGTACCAGACCTCCTGAACTGCCCCGGCCGGTCCCTTCCCAGCAGCCTCCTCTGCAGTCTAAGACCCCGTTGGTTTCCCATGACTAGTGAGTGGTTGCTCATTAGAGCCAAGCAGGCTCGTCCTGTGATTTCCCTCACTCTCCAGGGCCCGCAGCCCTGGGAGACACAGACTGCTACATTGCAGAGCAGAGAGGACTTGGCTTGTGAGCACCCTAATTTTCTAGTGCTGGTGACTCTTTATTTCTATAGGCTGTTGTTGAGTTGACAGCACTGTCCTGAGGCTTAGGGGACACCTGCCACGTTGGGGCTGGCATCCCAGGAGTGAGGCTCTGCACTGCTCCTCTCCAGGAGACCCTTGAGCAAGACTTGAATCTCCAAAAAACCAGTCGTCTTCCTCCTCCTCCCCCCACCCTCGCCCCATCGCCTCTTACCCGGAAGCTGTTGCAGCCCAGGCTGCTCTGGGCTCCAATCCTGTCCATCCTGCCTCCGAAGCAGCTGGACCTGCGCAGACTCCGAGGGGCGGCGAGCAGCGCCCTCAGCTTGCTCTTCAGGAGGGCAGATCGATCGGAGGAGTCCCAGGGTCCTCGCCCGAGGGCACCCCCTTCCCTCTGGGCAGGGCCAGCCTCCCCAGGCCAGGAAGGCACCTCGGGGAGGGCGCTCAGTACGGCCCCCGCTTCTTCATTCTGCTCGCTTGCAACCTGGGGCAACACCACCTCGTCCTCTAAGGGCATCTTCTCCTCCAGGTGGTCCAGCAGATTCTTTACAGAAAGAAAACACAGGGGGAGGGAGTGGTCTCAGAAGTCTAGAGGAACTGACCCAGTACCGGGAAGCCCTTTGGGCCCAGGCTGGGCCCCCGTTCCTGGCCCTACCTTGAAGTCCACCAGGTCTGCGTTGGACACGACATTGTACATGGGGTTGGCTCGAGCTTGGCCTGGAAGCTGGGGTGCGAGGAAGAGGAGGAGGAGGCTCACGGCGAAGGTGGAGAAGGAGCGCATGCCGACGCCGGTCAAGGAGTGTCCTGGTGCTGGCTGTCTCTTCTCTGTCCTCCCCGACTTCTCTCTCGGCCTCGGCCCGTCACTGTCCCCCAGCTGCCCAGCACCTTCTGTTTTATAGCCCCCAGCTCTCGACCAGCGCAGCAGGGCTAGAACCCTCCCCGTTGTGTCACTTGCAGCTTATGATAAAGCAGCAGTGTGAGGAGCCAGCAGAAGATGTCCTTTTAAAGTTATCAGTCCGGCAGAGCCTGTCACAGCCCCACCGTGGGCAGCCCCAGCAGCCCCCGGACCCTTTGCTGTGACAGCCACATTCTTGCTGATTTGCCTCAAGAGGCCCCCACTTCAAAGGTGTGAGAAGAGCGAAAGAGTCCTGGGTTATCTGAGCGCCACCGTGCCGCAGGATTCTTTCTGCTGGACAGCAGGACCCACGCGGGAAGCGGAGGGTGACGCTGGCGGGCGCCCAGCTCCCTGCTCTGTTTGTGGCGCAGCTGTCAAGGGCTCCAAATAAGGGCGGGAGAGGAGGAAGTGGCGGGCGGCGGCTGCAGGCAGAGCGGATGCTCCGGCCACACCTGATTCATGGGCTCAGCTCCAAGGGCGGACCCCAGCCTCACCCCTGACCACCCCTCTAGGCGGCTGGGCAGGAGTCATGTCCTGGAGGAGAGTCTGCAAGGAACACATGTGATGCGAGTCCCAAGAATCCAGTTCCCGAGCCTAAACGCCACGGGGAGTCGGGGAGGGGGCACCCCATCCCTCCCCACCCTGCTGAGGATGCTGCCCCGCCCTCTCAGCCTTTCTGCTCACAGCTGCTTCTGGCTCCCGCTCTGTCCACTTGCAGTGGCCGCACCCTTCCCAAGAGGACGCTGAGGCGAGGAGGGGCGCGGGGACAAGGGTGGGGTGCAGTTTTCCTTGTGCCTTCCAGGTCCTTCTCTGGAGCCAGGCAGTGACAGAACACGGTGGCCGCAATGCCCCTGTCCCTTTGGAGAAGAGATACCAAGTGGCCTCTGAGCTAGGACTACAGTGTCACCCTACCTTCTGCACAATCCACATGGCGTGGGGAGGGGACCCTGAGCTGGAGGGGCTGGGATGCTGGCACTGTGGCCCCTGACAGATCAGGTGCAGCCGGATCAGGGCCCGTCTGTAAAAAGAGGAAAACGTGAAGTTCCCTGCACCCCTCTCCGGGCACCTGTAGGGCTCAAAGGAGTGGAGACCTTGGGACCACATGTGCCAGGGACCATGTCCTTCACTGCAGGACAGCGATCTGGAAATGGCCAGGCACTGAGCTGAGAGTTGTGTGTGACCTCACCCCTCCTCAGGAGGTGGGTACAGTCTTGTTCCTGTGCACAGAGGGACAGAACTGAGACCTAGAGGTTCTGTCACTTACCCATGGTCCGTGAGCTCCTAAGTGGTGAACCAGGAGCAGAGCCCCAGGTCCGACACACATGGCCACATCCTTGGCCCGTGTCACACATACTGCTGTCTCTGCCCTGCAGGACATGCTCGATGTCACCCCATCCCCTCCTCTTGGCCCCCGCATGGCTCCCCACCTGGCCTTCCTTGATCTTGGTGCACGTGACGAGTCTGTGTGCTTGGCTTTCTCTCTCTCTCCTTCTGTTTTTGTTTTTGAGACAGGTCTCAATATGCAGTTCAGGCTGGCTCTGAACTTACTGTGTAGCAAGGTAGGCTTGAGTTTGAGGTGGTCTTCCTGCCTCAGCCTCCCAAGCGCTGGGGCTACAGGTGTGTGCTATCACATCTGGCCAGTCCTCCCCTTTCTGACCATCTTTAGGAGGGGCGTACAATCGCCACGGCCTCTTCCCCACTCTACTGTGCCTTGGTGCACCCCGGGAAGCCCAGGACTTGTGCGTTACGTGGCCGCCTTCATCCTGGTGAGATGCAAGCCCAGCTTGCCAGCCCTTCTGCTGACCCATGGCGGTGGCTTTCTGGAGCCACTAGGCAGGAAATCCAGGCAGTGAGTGACAAGAGGGGCTCAGGGAGAGTGCTCAGAGATGGAAGGGAAAGGAGACCCCTTCAGCCACCTTCAGGGTTAAGCAACTGATCTGGTCAAACCTGACTTGAAATCTGAACTTGGTATAGTGTTCAGTGACGGCTTTGGGGCCAAAAATCCGTCAGCTCCTGGCGTCCCTGGAATGTGCTCTCTGCTTAATTGCTTGGCTGCAGGGTTATTATTAGCAACGAAGACTCAGCTCGCAGCGCAGCAAACTGGGGACGTGGGCTCCACACTGCGTGCGTCACGAGGCGTCTCCGGAGATGCCCTTTGAGACGGGCTTTGATGCGGGCAGAGACTTCCGGAAAGGCAAGTGGGCACCACTGTGCCAGCTCCGCCTCAGAGGGGGCGACGCCGCTCCTCTGTCCTCAGCCACCTCTAAAGTCTGCAGGCGGCCCAAGGGGAGCGGAAGTGCTGGCCAGGGCCCCAGAACTTGCCCGCCTCCTTTGATAGAGGTCAGCTTTCCTCCTCCACAGGGAAGCACCATGGGGCCTACGTGGCATTTGCCCAGCTTCTTCTGTTAGCTTGGACTTTTGCTCGGGTGGAGGAGCAAGGAGAAGGATTCTACGATGAAGGTAGAGCTCTAAGTTGCTCCTGGGGTGGCAATCCCTGTCTTCAGCGTGCTCCTCGGAATCCTGACCTTGGGGGCTGTGCGATGCGGCTGCTGTTTAATGCAGGAGTGAGTGGGAGAAAAGCCAAGGTGTGGGAAGCCAGGCCACCCCGCCTGCCTCTCCTGCTGGCTGGAAAGTCAGGGCTTTCCCCCTTGCTCCCCTCCTCTGAGACTCGTCGTCCTCACGCATTAGGGAAGAGCCTGGCAAATGGGTGCGGGATCCAGGATGCAAGCGGGTCTCTCCGGCTTCCAGCTCTGTAATGCGGGCTGGCCTCGAACTCACCTATGCAGCTCAGGTTGGCCTCAAACTCTCAGCAACCCTCTTGCCTCAGCCTCCTGAGTGCTAGGATTACAGGTGTATGCCACCTCTCCCTGCCCCAGATTTGGTTTCTGACTCTCCCAGGGCTGCTTTGGTGTCCCAGCGATTGCACGTGAGTGCAGAACTGGCCCCCCAACTCACTGGGGCTGGGGGTGGTGACTGCTGCTGCCAATCGTGCAGGAGCTGCTCCTGGCTGACATCACTTCCCAGCACTTCCTGCACCCCGGGGAGCCCCCAGTGCTTTCGATGCCAGAGCCCGGGCTGTGGACAGAAGGAGGCCAGGACCAGTGGGGAGGCAGGTGGGGAGCTCAGTTTTACAAATCCTCTGGGCCTTGTATGCTTGTAACCTCAGTGCATAGCAGGCTGAGGCAGGAGGATCCCCAGAGTGTGAGGACATACAGTGAGTTCAAGTCCAGCCCAAACTACATATTAAGATCCTGTCTCAAAAACAACAAGAACAAACCAAAAAAGAAAAAAGAAACAAACTTTACAGGACATCCAGCTCTATGGACTTGGTTTCTGATCCAAGAGGAAAATGGATCATTTAGTGACATAGGACTGATCTATCTATGGTTCTTTATTTCTTTCTTTCCTTTTCTTCCCCTTCCCCTCCTCCTCCTCCTCCTCCTCCTTCTTCTTTTTCTTCTTCTTCTTTAAATTTTCTTTTTCTGAAACAGGGTCTAACTAAATTGTCTGGGCAGCATTTGAACTTGAAATCCTCGTCTCAGCTTCTCCAAAGTGCCAGGATTTCGGTATGTGCTACCACACCCAGCTAGGAGAGATCATTTAAGAATGGGCAGTGGATGGAAGTCCCAGAGAAGGCCGGGAGGCTGGGAGCTACAGAGAGAACAAGGCAGTGAGTGGCCAAGTCCCTCGGGTTTAGCTCAGCCCTGCAGGAAAGGCTTATCCTGGGCTTATCCTCTGCTCCAGTCTCTCTCAGACATGAAGGCTGCTCCAGGGAAATGCTCAGCATTCCGGGAGTGGCAGGTGCAGAGCTCTGGTCTAGGACACTGCACTCCAGCCCTGAGCTGCCCTGATTTCCCTAATGGGTTTGCTCAGCCCTGAACGGCCAGCCCACCCTCCTCCAAGCAGTGGTCCAGCCCTGAGCTGCAGGCCACACCTCCTTGGTCTGTGTCCCAGGCATCTGACTGGAGAGAATCCTGTGTGTGCGTGGAGATGGGTCCCTGGCCCGCTGCACTGTCAGGAGGACGAGGTTGACCATAAGGAAGCTGGGGTGGGAGAAAGGTGTAGGGCCAGGGCGCAGTCCCCAGGGCAAATGCTAGGGAAGGCGGCTTCCAGGGGCATCTGTGGACAGGGACCTCAGCCCTCGAAGTCACGTGTGGTCTCTGCCCAGCACCTGAATCATCTCTTCCTGGACCTTCGGGACAGAGCGCGCACCTACACTCTACCAGCTGACTTTGTGCTGAGTGGGCTGACCTGGGGGATGAGTCCTGGCCACACTGGGGTGTGAGTGTCCTGGGAGACGGGCGCACAGGGCAGCAGTGGCGCCAAAGCTTTTTTGAAAATGGATTTGGAGCTGGGTGTAGCACAAGCCTGTAGTCCCAGCACTCAGGAGGCTGAGGCAGAAAGATCGCCATAAATTCAGAGCCAGCCTACACTGCATAACAAGACCTTGTTTGTCTCAGAAAACAAACAACAACCAAAAGGGAATGAAAGGAGAGGCCGAGCGGGCAGGTGCCTAGGGACCGGGCGCCTCCTGGCTCCGGCTCCAGCTCTATTAACTGCAGGGCGCCGAACCAGTCACGGACTTCTCTGGGCCTTGGTCGCCCCACCCATAAACTGAGAGATTAATGAGAATCCTAGAGTCTTTAGAGCAGATGGCACCGGAACAGGGCTTCGCCCCCCACTTAACTGCTTTTCCGCACTCAGTGCCCCCCTGGGTCCAGAGCCCCAGGAAGCGACTCAGCGTTTCTTGGAAAATTAGCTGCTCCTAAAACCTGATTTTCCAACATTTTAATTCATCTCGTTAGCAATCTGCAAGCTCCGGCACACAGTGCATGAAGGTGCAAAGTGACACAAGGCCCCTCCAGCACCACTGTCTCAGACACATACAGAACAAGGTGTCAGAAAGGCCACAAGAGTAGAGGCCAAGGCCCGGAGCTTGCAAACCCAGAGCCAGAGAGCAGGGCTGGAAGTCCCTCTGGCACTTAGTGCTGTGGGCTCTCGGAAGGGTGCTTAGTGTATCTGGGTCTCTATTTTCTCATCTTACAAATGGGGTTAACACAGCCGGTGTGGCAGCATGCACCTGTGATCTCAGCAGTTGAGAGGCTGAGGCAGGAGGAGCCTCATGAGTTTGAGGCCAGCTTGGACTACATAGCAAGTTCAAGTCCAACCTGAGCTAGGTAAGGAGACTACATTTTTGAAAAAAAGATGGAGGAAGGGGTGAATAACAACAGGACTGGCCTCAGGGCCCTCCTCTACTCAGTTGAGCTGACCACAAATGGAGTCATATAGACAGGGGCCTGGGATGTGTGGGGAACACAGAATGGGGGGTTCCCCTGGAGGAGAGAGCGGTGATCCCACTAGATGCACTGAGATTCTGAGGGTGTCTCCCAGTATGCAGGGGGAGGAATGAGATGGCCCCAGCGGAGAGGCTCCTGATCAGGCCACTGTGAGCTGAGCATTTGAAAGCTCCTTTCAGGGTGACATCAGGAATTGTGGATTTTGGTTTTTGTTGCTTAGTTGATTTACTGGAATTGTTTTAGACATGTATAGTTCAGGCTGGCCTTCAGTCCACTGTGCAGCCAGGCTGCCTTTGCACGTCCGGCGACCCTCCTGCCTCAGCCTCCTGAGTGCTGAGATTGCAGATGTGTGTTGCTGTGCTGGGCACAGGGATTACAGGCTTGAAGCTAAAGTTTGGTGCAAGGTAGAGGGCTCATTCCCGATGGGAATACAAGAGCAAGTTTAGAGTTGGGGTGGAGTGGGGAGAGACCAACTGCTGATATTTTACTGAGACTCCAGACCCAATAACCACAGGAGAGTGCTCTAATGCTGGCTGCAAGGCAGGAAACCTCGGCAGGACAAACCCAGTGCACACATCCTCTCGGGTTCCAGTCCCAGGGAGCAAAGACGTACCCACTTGGAAAAGGGATTTCTGCCGAGGTGTGATAAACAGTCCAGGGCATTAAACCTCCCCAGGGAAAGGAGCCCTAGCTGCCCAATGGGCCAGGCCTTGAGGCCACGCCCCAGCCCCATTAAGACACCTTGGGGACCTTGGAGAAAGCACAAGACTTTGTGTTCCTCCTCCGACTCTTTCTCTCCCACCTCAAAACAGATTGTTTTGATTACACAGAGAAAATTCCACTTCCAGAGAAAATGCTATATGATTGATTTTATTTCATTGTCGAGAGTATTTGCTCGCAGGTAAGAAGCAATCTTGTAGAAAATAATCAAATATATAAATCAAAATAAGTTAATAAATAGAAGTCAATCAAAGACAGGGGGTTGGGGACGGAGCCCTTGTGGAATCGGCATCCATGGCCAAGGCTTCCTCCTACGGCTGCCTCATCCCTGTGGGGAGAAGATACAGGGTAATCATGGCCACAGGGGGGAAACTGAGGCAGGAGCTGAGCTTCCCTGCACCTCTCACGCTCCCCTACCCACACCGGAGTCCTTATTGATCTTTACGTTGAGGCTCTGAATGTCCCATTACTCAGAGACTCAGTTTTCTCCTCCATAAAGTGGAGCTTCCCTGGTGGCCTGGTCCTCTACCTTGAGTCTTCAGGCAGAGTGGGGACCCCACGGGTGGTGACATGTAGGGCTCTTTCTGCCCCAAGCAGTGATTGCCCTACCCCGAGCCAACACCACCCTCCCCAGAGGCCTCCTGAACCCGCAGGACATGGAGGGCAGCAGGGGAGAGAGCTCGGGGATGGAGCAATGACTCCCCGTGACTGTTTCCCCCCAGTGACCCCACTGATGGCGAGTGTGCAGAAGGGGCGACCAGGAGAGGCCTTACCCTTACAGCCCAGGCCACTGACAGAATCGATCCGGTCCATCTTCGTCTTTCTGAAGCAACCAGAGTTTTGCTTCACCTTGGGCCGCTGGGGTCCCCGAAAGGTCTGGAGGGTGCTCTTGGGGCCTGCTTTCCCAGGCTTCCAGGCTTCTGGGAAGACTTTGCCCTTTTGGCATGGCTTCAGAGTCATGCGTTCTGGCTGTGCCTCCGTGACCTTGTCCCCAAGAGGGTGCAACAATTCTTGGGGTGAGTGGGGAAGCCCGGTCTCACCAGCACACACCTGGACTCGCCCACCCTGGCTGGTACCCAGCCTGGCTGCTGCTCACCTCGGGTATCACCCACTCCCACGGCAGGTGCGAGGAGAAGCGGGAACCTCTAACTGCTGTCCCCAAGCCCTCCAGGCAGCTTCCATCTACGCAGTTCCTAGTGCTCACCTGTACTGCCTGGTGATCCGAAGCCTGGTCAGGCCAGTCCAGTGGCGGGTGGGATCGGCCACGCTCGGGTAACAAGTGCAGGAGAAGCAGGAGCAGAAGCAGCCAGGGCAGGCCTGCTTGCGTACCCATGTTGCAAGGAGGCCAGCCGGGCTGGCGCTGTCCGGCTGAGCTCCTAACCCACCTTCCCACTGCCCTCTGCTCTCCCAGCTCCTCTGCACCTCGGCCTTTTATCTTGGGCTGGTTGTCCGGGCAGCCCTTCCCCAGAGTGGACGTTTATCTGTGATTTATCAGCCGCATTCCGGCCAGCTGAGCTCAAGGCCTGGGAATGCATCCTTCACTGCTGCCTGCCTCCAAGGAATCCTCACAGGGTGGCAGAGTACGCATGGGGTGGCAGCTGGGGAAAGCAGGCCTTGTATAGAGATGGGCCGGCCTGGGGCTGGAGGTTTGTGGGGACACTGGCACACCCCTGTCTCCTGCTTTCTCTTTTCCTTAAGGAAAAAAAAATCCAGGGAGCCCAAAATGATGCTTTCCCCTTTCCTTCCCACCCCAAGCATTGCTGCAAACGGCAAGGTGGACCCATCGTCCCTAGGGGCACGGGGTGCCTCGAGAACAGACCCAGCCAGCGCCCACCCACAGAGCGCATCTTGCTCCTGGCACTAACCCTCACCCTCACCTTGTGCCCCAAGGACGGCCGGAGCCCTGGCCGCTGTCCGTGGTGCTGATGGCCCGGAGCGAACCCGCGCAAACTCAAGGTCTGCTTCGCAGCAAGCTTTCCAGGCCAGAAAGCTCCACCTAGGTCCCTAGGCAAGGGTGCAAGCACTTCTGAGACCCCCCCCCCACCCCCAGTCTCTCACACCCTCAGTCCCGGAACCTGTCAGCACCGGGACGCTCATTCTCTTAACGTCAACTGGTTAAAAACTGGGTATGACAGGGAACTTTTGGAATGCCAGCCTACCTTCCACCCCTTAACGGGTAGCACTGATTTGGCTGGAATTTTGAGAGCATGGCGCGGAGGTGAAGTCATGCAGGAATGTTTCCTATGGCATCTCCTCCAGGTGCCATCATCCCCTGCTCCCCACTGAGCCAATGCATATGGGAGAAGGGAGGATGGAGAGGTGATTATCAATCTGGTGGGACCCTAGGGATAGAGATGCCCTCTCCTTCAGGTGGCCACCCATGGACCACTTCCTCTCACCTGGGAGCCTCCCACCTGTGATGGGAAATGGGGTCTGAGTCCAGGATAAATGATCCAAGCAGCTCCAGTACACCCTCAAATTATGTGTAACTGGTATCACTACCCCTTCAGAGGATCTGTGTGGACAGGTACTGGGGGAGGGGCTAGCAGGGGCGATGGGTTATGGCCGCGATGGGAAGGAGGAGGCAGGAAGCATCCGGACTCTAAGCAAATCCTGCCCTCAGCAGCATCTTGGCAGGTACAGGGTGAGAAAGGGACCCGTACTGCTCTGCCTTTCCAGACAAGGCAGCTGCGCTGAGCTGAATGAACAGACTTTCTGAAGATCACATGATAAGCAAAGGGGTGAAGCCCAGATTTCAGGCATCCGAGTCCAGACCTGATGCTCTTGGTGACTGCTGGGATGATGACAAGGTGTTTCTACTGCAGGGAAAATTGGAGGAAGCCGCTGCCTTCTCCACAGGCTCAGGGAGCTGTGCCGTGTTGGGGGGGGGGGTGAGTCTCACAGCTGCGTGTGCAGGGAGGGAGGGGAAATGTGCCACGGTGAGCGTCCGCAGGTGGAGTCGGGGGACAGGGGAGGACTGTGAAGATGCCAGTCCCAGGAAGGTCTGGGGGGTGGGGCAGTGTGTGTGTGTCTGTGTGTGTGTGTGTGTGTGTGTGTGTGTGTGTGTGTGTGTGTATGCACAAGCACATCAGGGGAAAACAATCCAAAAGCTAAGTGAAAATGAGGGAGGTTGAAATAGTTGAACTGAGTAGTGTAGGCTGGAGATCCTCCTGCCTCGGCCTCTTGAGTGCTGGAGTTACAGGTGTGTGCTGTTACAAAAAAGGGGAAGAAGCAGAGGCACGTGCTCAACAGGACAGGCTTATTTCAGAACAAACCTAGGAGGGACGGCTCTGCCGGAGGCCGGAGCTCCCTCTCCTACGGGCTGTAGGGTCGTTATAGGGTCATGAGCATTAACAAGGGGGCTGTGGAAGAAAAAGCTACAGTGGGATTTCAGGGTGTGGAGGGGTTCAAGAGGAAGGAGTTGTGGTCGTCTGCCAGGGGCAGGGCTCCAGGGCACATCAGGAGCTGTGTGTTGTTTTCAAGATCGGGGCTGAGCCAGGATTGTGAATTCTCGGGTGTGGCTGTGCTCACTGGGCCTGATCAGCCAGGGTGGCCGACGTGCAGCAGGGCTGGAGGCGCAGCTGGGGGCTCTGCTCGGACCAGATGGTGGAGGTTGGATTCCTTCATTCCAGGCTCAGTGGTTAGGTAAAGAAAGTGGGAAATGCATCTCTTGCTTAACCACCTCCTGCCGGCTGGGGCGTCATGCCTGGGGCTTTGTCTGGACTGAAGGAGGAAGGCCACGTTGATGTGAACTGTAGGAACCCCCTGTGAGATGGCCACATACCCGTCCAGTGGGAAACCTGAAACAGGCTGATTAGGCACAGCAGTAATACACAGGTGAGGAGAGAGGAGGCATGATCACAGGAGGAGTCCAGGATAGAAGAGCGGCCTTCCGTGAGCTCTGCAAGGTTCCCGAGACAGCTGCGGCGCTGCCTGGACTCTGGGTCTTTCGGAGCCACAGTTACGTTATCACCATGATCCGGAACCCAAGCACAGCGGCTGTGGGAAGCGTGGTGCGTGTCTCCTTGGCAGACTCTGCGTGGGGCAGTGGATCCCAGGCACTGCCATGGCTGGTTTCAGTTGCATTGTCACTTGAAATGTGGCGGTTTCTAGCAAGAATAAACAAACTTCCCCAAAAGATTAAAGCATGTAGGGACCAGACTTTGCGCACCAGAGTGGAAGGGGCTGGAATACCAAGTGTAGCCAGCTGGCTTCTAGATCTACCTGTAGCTGGAAACTGTCACCTGGGTTCAGTGATTGGAGCCCCTTTTAGGTTGACCCTATATTGCTATTATTTTAATATGGTTTTGGTTTTACTTTTTTGCTGGGTTCATGACCCAGTTAAAGTGAGACCTGCGTGGATCAAAATTAGCCCTCGATATCTATCAAGGTCAGTCACGGCCCCTCGGGCAGTACTTCTGAAACCATGTACAGGGCCACTGCCTCTCAAGTCCTCTGTCAGTGTCAGCCCCAGGATGAGCTGTGGTCCTGCTTCACGGTGTGGCTTCCCTGGGAAGCATGCTGGTGACCCTCCTTTTAGCACGCCACACATTTGCTTGACTCCTGGGGGCCCAACAGTCTCCCTGTTCAGGAGGCTGGAGCTCCTTCTCCTACAGGCATCTTTATAGGGTCATGAGCATTAACAAGGGGGCTGTGGAAGAAAAAGCTACAGTGGGATTTCAGGGTGCGGAGGGGTTCAGGAGGAAGGAGTTGTGGTCGTCTGCCAGGGGCAGGGCTCCAGGGCATACCAGGAGTTGTGTGTAGTTTTCAAGAGCGGGGCTGAGCCACGATTGGGAATTCTCGGGTGTGGCTGTGCTCACTGGGCCTGATCGGCCAGGGTGACCGACGTGCAGCAGGGCTGGAGGCGCAGCTGGGGGCTCTGCTCAGAGCCTTACTAAAATTGCAGGATCCTATAGAAAAGGTCCCCTCATGTCCTGGTCCTTGGTGACCGTGGAGGGCCAGAGCCAAAACACTAGCTATCCTCCTAGCCCAGTTACCTTTGTAACTTTGGTCATTAAACGTCAGTTGTTGAACCCCCAGGAGACCAGTTATCTTACCTAGATGTCAAGCACCTTGAGACATATTAGACCGGTACACTTGGGAAACAAACACACTTAATACCGCATGAAGTCGTGACAGGTGTCACGAACCGGGTCAGAACTGGCTAAGGAGGCAGCTCTCTCCTGCTCCTCATCATGGAACAGCCGACCCGAGAATCTACAACTATGTGTGAGAAATACTTTGAGCACATCAAGTAAACAAAGTGACCCACTCAAGTGTATCAGCCGGTGTTTCCCCAGGCCTGATTTTCGGTCTCATTATCCAGCTGGTCTCTGCGACTTTTCAACATCAAAAATGAATTTGTTTGTTTCCACTCGTGGGGGTTCGGAAGTGTGAAAAGAGGCTCTGCTAAGTGTGGCTGTCCTGAACCCCGTGTAAACAGCGGCCACGGACATCTCAGGAAGAGCCAAAAACGGGACAGACATTGTGGAGTTCAAACAAAGCGGGCGTTTGAGCCTTTATTAAAATACCGATGGAGGTTTTTCCTTCCCCTGAGTAATCTGTTCTGGCTTGGCATAATTGACTTCCCGGATTTAGGCTACTTTGAGTCCTTCCTTGGTGCAAAATAGACCCAATTGGATGCGGTACTGTAACTGAGAGCCCCCTTGCAGGGCCTTATCTTGGGGGTGGGCAGGGAAGTTTTTGGCAGGGGTAAGGGGTGAGGGAGACATAGGAGGGTGAGGAGAAAGAGGACGGGCTTGGGGACCCCCTGCCACTTGACGTTTCTCTGCAGCTAGTTATCAAGGTCATGAAGAATCTGGACACTAAACATGCTAAATCACGCCATTAATGCACCACATTGACAGAGCCAAGGACAAAAATCATATGATTATCTCATGTTGTAGTTAGGGGTTGTATACTGAGAACAATTAGAATCAGGACATGGAGTTTATAATATTGTTTTTATAATGGTCACTGGGAGTTAACACAAGAAAAATGCAGGAAATCTATCTGCAACACCAAAGACATAGAATATTTAGTCAAGAGCCTAAACCCCACGGCAATGTCCCACATGAGTCCAGATAAAAAACCAGAGCTCATGACAGTGTCTCCCCCACGCATCCAACTGGAGGTCCAGAGCCCACAAGAAGGACTCACGCCAGTCTCTTTTACAGATCTGTGCTGGGAAGGCCCAGAGGTCAGCGTTGAAAGCCAGAAAGTCCACACCAGCGGGGTGAAGGAGCTGTGCTAGTGGGATGAGGGTTCTACACTGGAACCAAGAAGTCACATTCACAACAAAGACCAGGGCTGTCCTGAAAGGCACCACAGCCATCCTCAGCGACATGGAGACCCAGAGCTCCTCTGACGATAAGCACAGAGGAGTACTTGCCAGGAAGCCAGCGTGACGAGTTCATCCTGGAGACCAAGTGGCACATGTCTTCCCTTCCGGAGCCAGGAAGCAATGCTTGACGTGAGAACCAGAGCATCTCCAGGAGAACCACCGGCTCAAACAGCAACATGTGGGAGAACCCACAGTGCCTCAACACAACAACGCATTAACGCCTCAACACCTCCCTTCTTCTCCGCCTGTTTATGCTGGCAACTTTCCTCAGGTGGAGCATCTTCGCTCAGTGCCATGCTGATGTAATCCAGCTGGCGTTAAGTTGACCACCACTTCTTAATCCATAACATTTCAATAAGTGCAGAGCAAGCTTTTGAACTGGGGATTTAGCTCAGCAGCACAAGTGCCTGCCTTGCAAGTACGCAGCCGTGAGTTCGATCTCCAGTACTGATAAAAAAAAAAAAAAAAAAGAAAGAAAGAAAGAAAAAGCTTTTGACAAAGTCCAGCACCCATGCATGATTTAAAAAAAAAAAAAAACCCCTACGGAAAACTGGAATAGATGGTCTTCATCTCAATCTGATAAAAGCCAACTATGATAAACGGACAGCCAACAGTGTACTAAGTGGACAAAAACTGAAAGCTTTCTCTCTAAAATCAGGAACAAGGCAAGGATGTCACTGTCTCTGCTCTTATTCAACATAGTCCTGGAAACTTTAGCTGGGGCAATTAGACAAGAAAATGGAATAAAGAGAGAAAAGGAAGAAGTTAAATTATCATTATTTGCAGATGACATGTACTTACATAGAAGGACCCAAAAACTCCACTAAAGGGGGCTGGGGATTTAGCTCAGTGGCATAAGCGCCTGCCTTGCAAGCAGGCGGTCATGAGTTCGATCCCTGGTACCGATAAAAATGAAAAAGACAAAAAAAAAAAAAAAAAAAACCCACTAAAAAACTACTAGTTGTAATCAGCAGTTTCACTAGCATAACTGGATACAAAGTTAACACTCAAAAATCAATAGCCTTCCTGTACTCCAATGAGAAACCCACCGAGAAAGAAATCAGGGAGACAACATCTTTTACAATAGCATCCAAAAAAAAAAAAAAAAAATACCTAGCATCAGTCTAACAAAGGGTGTGAAAGACCTCTGCTTTGAAAACTACAATACTCTGAGAAAGCAGATTGAAAAGGATATTAGAAAATAGATACCCTGTGATCTTGGGTAAGAAGAACCAATATAGTATAAACAACCATACCTCCAAAACTGTTACACAGATTTAATGCAATTCTGATAAAAACCTCAGCAGTATGTCTCACAGACTCAGAGTAAATAATCCCGACATCATTTGGAACCAGAAGAGACCTAGAATAGCAAAGGCAATCCTGATCAACAAAGACAAGACAGGGCATCACAGTTCCTGACTTGAAATTATATTATAAAGCTACTGTGATAAAAACTGTGATACTAGAGAAAAATAAACCAGACCAAAGATCAGTGGGACAGATTAGAAAACACAGACACATCTGCAGACACACTAAGCCACCTTATCTTTGACAAAAATGCCACATTCATTCACTAGATGAAGATAGCCTCTTTAATAAATGGCGCTGGAAAAACTGGATCCACACCTGCCCAAGATTAAAGCTGGACCCATAGCTTCCACCATGCACTAAGCTAAAATCAGAAAGGGCCAAAGATCTTAGTATTAAAACAGGAACATTAAATATACTAGAAGACAGAGTAGGTGAAACTGCTGAACACACCGGTGGAGGCAAAGATTTCATGAACAAACCCCGACGGTTCAGGAGCTGTCACAAAGAATCAGCAACTGGGATCTCATCTTACTGAAAAGCTTTTGCACAGCAAAAGAAGCCACCAACAGAGTGAAGAGACAATCCACCGTGTGGGAGAAAATATTGCCAGCCGTTCCTCAGAGAAAGGGTTACTATTAAAAACATAAAAAGAACTCAAAAAATTCAGACACCTCAAATTTAAAGACCCAATCCAAAAAGGGCATCTGAGATGAATACACACTTCTCAGATGAAGAAATATAAACAGCAAATAAATACGTGAAAAAATGTTCAGTTGAGAGATGCAAATTAAAACAACACTGAGAATCCATCCCTTTCCAGGAAGAATGGCTGTTATCAAGAAATCAGCCACTGGGGCTGGGGATTTAGCTCAGCGGCATAAGTGCTTCCTTGCAAGCAGGCAGTCGTGAGTTCGATCCCTGGTACCGACTAAAAAAAAAAAAAAAAAAGGCCAGAGATTTAGCTCAGTGGCATAAGCGCCTGCCTGGCAAGCACAAGATCATGAATTCAATCGCTGTTACAAAAAAAAAAAAAATTCAGGCCACTGGCTGGCACTTTCTAGCTTGTACCTGAGCTCCACTGTGAGAAAATAAAATATAAGAAATTTAGGTCAAATATCCTGTACTTTGCATGTTTGTTTGGTTGGTTTTTTGATACAAGGTCTCACTTATGTAGCCCAGACTGGCCTTCAGTTCCCAGCAATCCTCCTGCCTCAGCCTCCTGGGTGCTGGGATTCCAGGTGTGTGCCACCATGCCCCAGTCCAACATCCCTTGTAAACTGAGGAGTGACAGATTTTTTAAGAGGACGACCCAAAGGGGTATCTACTGGAATTTTAGACATTTGGCAGCCCCTAGTAATGGGCATGAGCGGCCAGGAGTCCGTAGGCTCGTGTTGGAGCTGCCCCCCAAGCAGGACCACGGGCCCAGAGACACTAAAGCGAACGTGGCCTGGTCCCCAGAGGAGGTTTCCCGAGAGACTGCTCAGGCCTGCCTGCTCCTGTGGCTGGAAGGTGCCACAGCACAGTCTGCCGGTGGGCCCCTCAGAGATCTGGGACAGACCTCCGCTTCCCGGGTGCAGCTGGGGGAAGGTAGGCCTCCCCCCGCCCCTCGCTGGTCCTGGGCCACGTGACCAGGAGTGCTTGGTGTTAAGTGGAAGGGCAGAAGGAGCAGCAAGTGACCTGGAGCTCATGAGGAGAGGGGAGAGGGCAGGCAGGTGCTAAAGGGAGAGCGGGGACCTGGAGTAGCCCCCGGCCTCTGCCCCACACTGGGCGCCAAACGTCAGGAAGACAGGACAAGACAGGACAAGCGGTAGGTACGTGCTCAGCAGGGCATGCTGGCTTCAGAGCAAAGCTCTAGGGTCTTTATGGGGTCCCCAGCATTAAAAGGGGGGCTGTGGAAGGAAAGAGCCCCAGTGGGATTTTGGGGTGCAGAGGGGTTCAGGATGAAGGGGTTGTGCTGTCACGAAGGCAGGGCTCCAGGGCGGACAGGAGCGGCTGTTGCTTGTCAGGAGCGGGCTGAGCAGGACTGAGAGTGGCTCATGTGACCATCTGCAGTGGGCGGGGGCCAAAGTGGGCCCTGCTCAGATCCGGATGGCTGAGGTTGGTTCCTTCGTGCACCACCACACCTGGCTTTAGAACATTCTCGGCACCTTTAGTCAAGGTTCCCTCCAGCCACAACCCTCTGTACCAAGCAAACACCAACCTTCTTTCCGGGTCCATAAAAGGAGCCTTGCTGGACCTTCCATGGAGATCAAACCACAGTCTGTGACCTTTTGCATCTGGTTCCTTTCACTAAATATCCACATCTCTTTTTTTGGCCGTACCAGGGATTGAACTCACAAGCTCGCACTTGCCAGGCAGGTGCTTATGCCATTGAGCTAAATCCCCAGCCCCAGTATCCACATCTTGAAAGGCTCATCCATGTTGTATCATGCATTAGTGCTTAGTCCTTTTCACAGCCAAATAATATTCCACTGTATGGGCATACAGCGTTTGGTTTGTTTCCGTCTTTAGGGTCTGATGGAGAATGCCGCTCCGTATGTCCCCGTACAAGTTTGTGTGTGGACTTGTTTCCTTTTTCCTTTAAGAATGGGACAGGTGGGTCACTGGTAACTCCATGTTTGATCATTAGAGGATTCACATGCATCCATACATAGTTCTGAATATAGTTTGTATTGCTAAAGAGCTGCCATAGCTATGTTCTTAAATGGGCATTTTAACAATCCACTGAGTTTAATTTTTAAAATAACTATGGGTTTAATTGGTGCCTAGATTTTTTTTGCTAGTTTGACTAACACTGCTAGCTGAGTTTGGTGGCACACACCTACAATCCCAGCACTCAGGAGGCTGAGGCGGGAGGATACTCAGGAGTTCAAGACCAGCCTCAGATCAAGATGCTATCTCTAAAAACCCCCCAAATCAATAAACAAATAAATGATGCTATTATCAATATTTCTAGGTACCAGGCTTTCTGTCCTGTTAGGTCAGGTTCCTCCACCTTAGCTGTGTAGAAAAGTGAGACGGATAATTCCCTGGTGGGCTGAGTGGGGGCTCCTGTGCCCGGTGGGAGGCTCAGCGGCATGCCTGGGCTCTGCCCTCCACGGGAGTGACTCCCTCATCCAAGCAGTGACAACAAAGGCAACTCCAGACCTTGCTAAATGTCGCCCGGGGGGACAAAGCTGCACCTGCCTGAGAAGCGCATCAGACCTGGCCCCTGGAAAGGCCCTGAGAATGAGATGTGTGCCCTGAAAAGCTGCAAGCTGGAGCTCAGCAGGGTGACAGGGTCACGAGGGTCTTTGTCATGCGGTTCAAGGACCTGCGTGAAACAGAAGGGCTCTGCACTTGCTGTGCAAAGCTGCATCGTATGCACCGGGCCGAACGTGGCTTCTTGTGTTGCATGTGCGGCCCTCGTGTTCCAGCAAGGCAGAGTCGAGGAGAACGGGGAGAGGGAGAGGGAGAGGGATGGGAAGGGGAGGGCAGGGGGAGGTGGAGGGGAGGGGCAGAGGGGGCCAGGCCACCAGGCAGGGAGAAAGGAGGGAGGAAATGCACAGAGAGGAAAGCCCTTGACCAGCTTAGTGTACAGGGTGGCGGCTGTGGGGATGTTGAATGGCTGCGTCTGCACGAGGGCTATTCGTAGAGCTGCTGGAGGGGAGGACACACTGCTGGGGAAGGCGGGCACAGGAACAGGGCCCTGTGTCCCCGAGGGAGCCCTGTGACAGCCCAGCCCTGGAAGCAGGGCGACCCCTCTGGCTGGCGCTGCCCCTGGGATCTTGCTCCCCGAGAAGGTGGCCCTCACCACATGGGCTGCAGGTCCTTGGCCTTCTGAGGCTGGGGATACCTGGAATTTGGCCCCCCTGTAAAGGGCCAAGCTCTGGGACTGAAGTGCCGTCCCCCTTCTGTGTCCCCTCCTGTTCCCGCACTGGAGGTCAGCATGGGGACCTTCCCTCCTGGGGGAGAAGTGCCCTCCCCACCCTCTGCCATTGCTGAGGTGCAGGGCCAGGCATCTGGGCCCCCAGGGGAAGAGGGTGGCACAGTGTCCCCGGGGTGGGACACTGAGGGGGCTAAAGCCAAGCACCAGCTTGCACATCCTCCCAGCAGCCGCCACGCTAGCCCACTCTGAAGTCCCCCCGGAGGGCCATGGGAAATAGTTTGCCACGGGTTGGTGACGGGTGGGCCTGTCTGCGGGACCCCTCAGTCCGCTTTGCTCTCTCTGCCTCGGGGCTGAGAGTCACAGGCACGCCTGCTCTCCCAGGGCCTCGGGGCCAGGTGCTGCAGGGCTGGGTGGGTTCTGTCTGGGGCAGCCCTGGCTGTCACCCCCAGGGCTGGCTGCTGTCACCAGCAGCTTGGCTGTTCTCCGCCCCCAGATGCAAACCGACCGGAGGCCCCGCAGGTGAGGCCTGAGTGCCGTGGGCCCCCCGCCCCCCGCCCCCCGCCCCCCTGTCCCCCCGCCCCCCTGCCCTCTCCCCCTCCCCTTCTCTGCTTTCTTCCCTCCTTCCCTTTCTTCTTTCTGTCTCTCCCTCCTTCTTTCCCGCCCAGCCTCCCATGTCCACAGTGTCCCCAGGAGCCTCCCGAGAGCCAGGGGTACCCCTCAGTGTCCTCCCTTTATCTCCCTTCCCGCAAGGACTGGATGAGCAGAGTCCGAGGCTGACCCAGGGCCCGGAACTGCGGCTCTGAGCTCCATGTGGTGGGTGCCGTCTCCACTGCCCCCAGCAGGATGGCCCGGCGTGCGCCACCATCCCTGCCCTGCCCTGGGGGGGATGGCCTTGAGCCCACGACAGAGGGTGCAGCTCCCTTCACCAATCTCTGCCACCCCGGACCCACTGGGTTGGGGGGAGCCAGCCTGTGTGTGGCCCCTTCCCCTCCCTCCAGAGACTGACATCTTTTTTTTGTCTTTTTTCGTTTTTATCGGTACCAATGATCAAACTCACGACTGCCTGCTTGCAAGGCAGGCACTTATGCCGCTGAGCTAAATCCCCAGCCCCGAGACTGACATCTTTAAGCCAGTCTCCAGACACAAAGATAACCTCAGTGGCACTAATGTGGTAAAACTGTCCAGTGTACAAACAGAAACACACGCGTTTCCTCCCCAGAATAGACGGCAAATGTTCTTCAGGGGCTGCTTACTCTTACCATTTCATAACTTGGACATTGTAACACAGTTTTAACAATACTTAAGAGACAGGATTAAATCTGTCAACATTGGCTGGCATAGTGGTGCACACCTGTAATCCCAGCACTCAAGAGGCTGAGGCAGGAGGATCATCATGAATTTCTTTTTGAAACAAATGTGTTTCTTGTAGGCAGCATGTTGTTGGACCTTGCTTGTTGATCCATCCTTAGCAGTCTGTCTCCTGACGGGTGCATTGAGGCCGTTAACACTGATACTTATAACATGTATATTGATTCCAAGATGGCTACACTCAACTGCCCTCTTCTGGGGGACATCTGAACCCAAATAACTCACCAGCCACCGCAGTCGGCTGCACCCACGTCCCTATTCTCTGTGAGTCTCTGGAGTCACAAGCCTCCCGCCTGCACGGTGAGTCAGGGCTCTGTGAGAAAGCACCGCTGGCGCCTCCCTCTCTGCCCTAGACCCCCGCCCTCGCCCTCTCTGTGGGTTCGATGCCTGCCTGGACCCCCGATGTCCCCCCTTCTCTTCCTCACGTTGTTACTTTCCTGTGTGCGGACACCAGGTCTCGGAGACGCTGTTTGTCCGCTGCTCCACTCTGCCGGCTTCCTCTTTATCTTCTGTTTCTCGTCAGTCTGACACATAATTAACCCCTTTTTCATAATTGGCTCTCAAGATACATTAATATTCAATTTTTCTCGGATGATATGACCGTTGCTGCTTTGCTTGGGATTCCCCGAGTCACGTGGTTGTTGATCCTGACAGGTTGTGTCTGTGAGCAGACATCCAGCCAAGCTTCGTGAGCTAGAGGACATTCCCAGGGAAGCTGGGGGTGGGCAGGTGCGCGGCCCCTCCCCACCAAGTCCCCTAAAATGCTTGGCTCTTGGGGATTAGGCCAAGGCTACCCCAGCAGCTAAGTCTTTATGCTGTTGGTGCCCACAAACCTCAGCACAAAACCAAGAAACTGTTGTAGTCCCCACAGAGCCCCTGAGATGACAAATGGGGCAAGACGTCTTTTTTAAAAGAAGAGCTTTTATTTTAGCTGGCCCAGCAACACAGTGCAGATGGAATTTGCAAAACTGTGCAACTGAGTTAGAGTTTTGACTGATTTTTATAGTTCATTTATGATTAGCTCATTGATCATTAAGTACATAGCGATGAGAAACAGAAATAAGGTGGGCCTTTGTTCCCCTTTGCTTGAGGTCAGAGGCATTTCACAGTGAGTGGTTAGCCACTTCATAGTCCTTGGTCTGCCAATTCCAGGAACATTTGTCTCTCATGAAGGGAACAATGGTTGACACAGCATCATTTGTCTCTTACAAGGGGAACAAAAGTTGACATTGCACACAGGTCACTAAGGTGGGGGGGATGACGCATTACAGAACAGCAGAACGACTCGGTCAGTTAATTTATAACTATGTGGTTGGTGCTTGGTTACTAGGGTAATGAGCTCAGTACAGAATGACAATATTACTAATAACTATCTTTTTAAGTAACTATTTTTGTTAATTATCTTTTAATCAATTATTTTAATTTCTAGCATCTTAGTATAACAGAAACTAAGAATAAGAAAAACAGAAACCTGAGAAGGACAGGCAACAATACGCCCTCCTTTCAAGGGGGTTTAAGGAGGAAGACACATGAGCCCCACACCGAATTCCTCAGGATGGCGGGGGGGGGGGTGTTAGGAAACAGACCAACAGGTAAGAGAGGAGCTAAATAAAGAGATCATGGAAATAAGTCCCAAAATAACCCAGGCGCTTTGCAAAAGACACCTATAAAAGACCAGCTGAGCTAAACAAAATGAAACAAAAGATGGGCAAGCAGGGCTGGGATGTAGCTCAGAGGCACAAGTGACCGCCTGGCTAGTGCGAGGTTCCGAGTTCGATTCCTGATACCAAAAAAAAAGAATGAGTATTTTAGTAGTGGGTTGGAGCACATGAAAAGCTATCAATCAGAAATATAGGAAATTAAAAAGTATACTGAGAGCTTGAGGAGCAGAAGTTGATTTCAGAACTAGAAGACAATAAGGAAAAATCAGAAGACAACACAAATGACGTTAAGAACCTGTTCACGGGGCTGGGGATTTAGCTCAGTGGCACAAGTGCCTGCCTTGCAAGCAGGCAGTTGTGAGTTCGATCCCCGGTACCGATAAAAAGGAAAAAGACAAAAAAAACAAAAAAAAAACCTGTTCATGGAAGTGACGGGAGGGCCGGACGTGGTGGCACACACCAGCAATCCCTGCATTTGGGGACACGGGCAGGAGGACTGGCTCAAGTTCCAGGCCAGGCGAGGCTACACAGCGAGTTCAAATCCAGCCTGGATACAAAGTGAGACTGTCTCAAGATGGAGGAGGAGGATGGGGAGGAATGATGGGGGAAAACTTCCTAATTATAGCAAAAGACATCAACTCACAGATAAGTGACACATATAGGACCCCAAATAACAAAACCAAAAGAAATTCTCCACCTGCCAAGGCAGCGGAAGCCCACTCCCAGGGACAAAATCTTAAAATCAGAGAGAAAAGCAACAAACCCCAAATAAAGCAAGCTCGTTAGAATCACAGCGGACTGGGGCCCCACTCATCACACCAGAGGTAGGGCAGTGTTGTAGTCAGGGGTTGTACACAGAGAACAATTTAGATCAGGACATGGAGTTTATAATATTTTTATAATGGTCACCGGAAGTTAACACAGGAGAATGCAGGAAATCTATCCGCAACACCAATGACATAGATTTTTTTTTTTTTTTTTTTTTGTCTTTTTCCTTTTTATCGGTACCGGGGATCGAACTCACGACTGCCTGCTTACAAGGCAGGCACTTATGCCGCTAAGCTAAATCTCCAGCCTCGACATAGATTATTTAGTCAAGAGTCTAAACCCCACGGCAATGTCCCACTTGAGTCCAGATAAAAACCCAGAGCTCAGGACAATGCCTCCACGAGTCCAACTGGCTGTCCAGAGTCCACGAGAAGGACTCACGCCAGTCTCTCTCTCTTTTTTTTTTTTTTTTTTTTTTTTTTTTTGGTCTTTTCCTTTTTATCGGTACCAGGGATCGAACTCACTACTGCCTGCTTATAAGGCAGGCGCTTATGCCGCTGAGCTAAATCCCCAGCCCCTTACGCCAGTCTCTTTTACCAGTTCGTGCTGGGAAGACCCAAGGGTCAGCAGTGGAAGCCAGAAAGTCTATGCCAGCAGGGTGCAGGAGCTGTGCTAGTGGGATGAGCGTTCTACACTGGAGCCAAAAAGTCACACTCACAACAAAGACCAGGGCTGTTCTGAAAGGCACCACAGCTGTCCTCAGTGACACGGAGGCCCCGAGCTCCTCCTCCGACAAGCACAGTCGGGTACCTGCCAGGAAACAGTGTGATGAGTTCATCCTGGAGACCAAGCAGCACATGGCTTCCCCTCCAGAGCCAGGAAGCAATGCTCGATGTGAGGACCAGAGCTCCTCCAGGAGAACCAACAGCTCAGACAGCAACTCGTAGGAGAACCCACAGTGCCTCCTTAACGCCTAAACCCTCTCCACACTTCTCTTCTTCTCCACCTATTTATCCTGACAACCCTCCTCAGGTGGAGCATCTTCTCTCAATGCATGCTGATGCAATCCAGCTGGCGTTAAGTTGACCACCAGTTCTCAAACCGTAACAGGCAGGACCACCTCACTGGGGAGGACAGATGTCAGAAAATCAGTAAATGCTGGCCGGGCATCAGGGAAGAAGGAAGCCTTGGGCGGTGTTGGTGGGAACGGAGACCAGGGCCGTCGCTGTGAAGGGCAGTGTGGAGCATCTTCGAGAAACTGAGAACAGAAACCTCGTGTGACTGAGCTCCCGCCCCCTGGGTATCTTCATGAGGAGTCAGAGTCTCACAGTGACCCACGAGCTCCATGCATTCCCATGTGTATAGCAGCTCAATTTAGAACAGCTCAGTCTTGGAAGCAGCCCATGTGGCCCTCAAGAGACAAATGGACACAGAAAATGGAGTGTGTAGACACTGCGCAACACAGCTCTGCCGTGAGGAAACATAAACGTGAGACCTTCGTAGGTAAAGGGATGGACCGGGGGCCATAATGTTAGGTGAAATAAATCGGACAGAAGATTAAATATTGCATGGTGTTTCTTCCATGAGACACCCAAAGCATAAAAACGAGCCGGGCGTGGTGGTGCACACCTGTCATCCCAGCACTCGGGAGGCTGAGGCAGGAGGGTCGTGGCAAGTTGGAGACCAGCCTGGGCTACAAAGTGAACTCAAGGTCAGCCTGAACTGCACAGCGAGACTCTCTCTCAGAGAGAGAGAGAGAGAGAGAGAGAGAGAGAGAGAGAGAGAGAGAGAGAGAAACATGTATTCTACACCTGTGCAAACTCCTCCACGGTAAATGTTACCATTATACCCCACAAACACGGGCTAATAAGTAAAAGAAGCTGACCAGGAGCAAGACAAGGGTGCCCAGGGTCACCACTGCTGCTTAACGTAATCCTTGTGCATTAACCAGCGCGATCAGATGGGAAAAAATAAATCATGCAAGAAAGGAAGAAGTCAAAGTATTTTTATTTGCAAATTAAAACATGTATTTCCTTACTTAGGAGACCCCAAAAGTTACATTAAAACACTCCTAGGATCAATACACAAATTCAGCACCGCAGCAGGCTGCAAAATCAGCCTGCAAACATCAGTGGCTCTTATACATGAGTAATAAACTCACTGACAAAAGGGTTGAGAAAATAAACCATCCACCACAGCTAGAATAATACCTAACTGGGAATTAACCGGCCCCAGGAAGAGAAAGACATCTAAACTGACAATTTCATCGCTTTGAAAAAGGAGATTGAAAAAGACTCAAGAAAATGGAACAACATCGCAGGTACCTGGACAGGCAGAGCCAATGTAGTCAAAATGGTCAGACTCCCCAGGCTGGCGCATATATTTCATACAACCCCAGTCGGAGTACCAAGAGGGTTCCTCACAGCTCGTGAGAAAACAGTGCAAAAGTTCATATGGAACCAGAGGAGACTCCGAATATCCAAAGCAATCCTGGACAACAAGAGCAAATCAGGACGTACCACAATCCCAGATTTGAAGTTATTTTACAAAGCTACAGTGATGAAAACGGCATGGCACTGGCACCACTACCAGCGTGTAGGTCGGTGGAACGGAGCAGAGGAAGCAGAAACAGCCCAGACACATGCAGCTGGTGGGGCTCCAGCAAGGCGTGCAGAATCGTGCACTGGAGAGGCGCAGCCTCTTTATAACTGGTGCTGGGGAAATGGGCTTTCCACACGCAGAACACTGGGTCTGCACACGTAGCTCACCACGCCCTAGCTAACATCAAAATGGATCCTGGCCCTGAATCAAGGCCGGCAGCTTCCTGACGCTGGTGGTTTCAAGCAGGAGCCTAAGAGATGTGTTTCTATGGTCTGTTGGCCGTTTCAGAACTTGGGCAGTGAAATGGTCAGTTCATTAGAAACAAACAGCTTGAAGCAACCCCTCGCCCTCTGGTGAGATTGTATGAAATTTAAAAACTTCTGCCCAGCAAAGGAAACAACCAACAGGATCAGTAGACAACCTGCAGAAGGCGGAAACATTGTGCCACCCGTTCCTCAGATGGAGGACTAATGTCTAGAATATATAAAGAACTCAAAGCAAAAATTAGACCGCCCTCTGAGAAAGGAGCCAGTCACAAAATGGGCAACTGAAACGAAGAGGCACTTCTCATGAGGCGGGCAGATGGCCAGTGAATACGTGAAAGGATGTTCTACATCACTGTCATTAGAGAAATGCAAATTAAAACAACACAGATTCCGTCTCACCCAGAAAGAATGGCCGGGATCAAGAAGTCAGACAACAAACGCTGGTGAGGCTGTGGGGGGAAATGAAGTCTTCTGTGTTGTTGGTGGACGGGTAAACTATACAAGCACTATGGAAACCAGTGTGGAGATGACTCCAGAAACTACACCCAGAAATTTCACTTGACTCCATTATTTCCCTTCTATCTTCACAAGAGTCAAAACCATGAAGTGGCAGTGAACTGTACATGCCCGTGTTTATAGGAAGTCCACTCATCACAGCTAAATTGTGGGTGTGGCCGGTGGGACCATTAACAGATGAAAGGACGGAGCATGTACTTAATCAAACACACACACACACACACACACACACACACACACACGTTTCTGTTTGTCCTGTGATACCGGTGACCGAATCCAGTCTTCCCACTAAGCCCTTTTCAAGTTTGGAGATGCCATCTTACCAATCACTGAGTTCCAGAAATGCGCCACCTCCTGCCTCAGCCTCCCAGAGCACTAAGATTGCAGCAACCCCTGGGCCCCGCTCTGGTCCCCTCGCTGCCATCAGCTCCTCTCCCTGCCCTGTGCCCCTCTGCCCATCCCCTCATGGCTGGGAGCTGGGAGGCCATGAGGAGAAGCCACCTCCACTGGGCTCCTGGCTGTCAGCGCCCGAAGTGGCTCTGGGATTGCTGTAAGCCCTGTCACGCTGACGGCTGATAAAGGCTCGGCCCGCTGAGCCAGAGCCTGGGCCTCGGCCCCAATTCCCTGATAAATCCGGGCTGTCAGGGCCTCGGCCCAAACCAGGGGTCACGCTGGCCGGCCCCACCCCTGCACCCGCTTCCTGTTGCCTGTTGACAGCCAGGCCTGGCCACCTTGAGGTTACCCTGGGAGCCAGGCTCACCACGGGCGGGCGGAAGTTTACTGGGTTTGCATGGAGTCGGTTTTCTGCCCGGCCTGCTGTCCAGGACCCCTGTTTTGGGCCCTCTCCTCTGCTCCCTGCCCAGCCTGTGTGTCAGTGGCAGGACGTGGGGCCAGGAGCCAACGATCAAGGGAACTTCAGCAACTCCAGGACCCTTCCAGAGACACCCAGCAGGTCCACGGATGGTGACGCTAAGACATAACCCATCACACCCCAAATTCCAAGTGTGCCTAGCTTAAGAACTCCCGAGCTAGTGCACACACACCTGTAGCCCCAGCACTCAGGAAGCTGAGGCAGGAGGGTGACCGAAAGCTCCAGGCAGCCTGGGCTACACAGTGAGTTCAAGGCCAAAGATACAGAAGCTAACCAAGACGGGCCGGGAGTCGGGACGAACAGGGTAGGGCATGGTCCTTCTCTGAAAAGACCAAATTTAGCCGGTGTCACCCCCGCTGAGAACTGCCCACTCTCTCCCACCGGGCCCTGCCCCCCCTCCAGTATCAGCCGCCTGACCCTGGCACCTCCAGGGCTGGCTCCTTCTAGGAATGGCAGGAGGTGGCAGCTGTGGCCCCTGGGGTGCAGGCTCCAAGCTGGACCCTGTGTGTCTTCCTCCTGGCGGCCCCCACCCAGCAGCTCCTGGGGGAAAGGAGGGACTGTTGCCAACCTTACCTCACAGGTGTGGATGGACTGAGGCCACCCAGGGTCCCAGCTAAGGCCCAGCAACCGACACTGGGGTCCTATGTGCAGTCAGGGTCTCCTTAGAACCCAGCAAGTTAGGACGACGTCATTAGAGCGAGCCCTCAGCAGCAAGTGACAAGTGACCCTGTGGACGCCCGGACCCCAGGCGTAGCTTCCAGGACCAGGCTTGGGCTTTGGCACCACAGCCCTGCCCCACAGCAGGGTCACACAGTCACAGGAGGGCTCAGGGCAGGGCCCGGGTCTGTCCACCTCCCCACAGTGAATGTTCTTGCTATGCACTGCGAATGCTCCTAATAAAAACAAACATTAAAAATGTTCTCTGATGCCTCAGCACAGGCTTGGGGTTCCTACGGGGCTGCCCTTCCTGGGTGGGGCCACCCAGCAGTGCCTCCGACCTGTGTGACCCACTGGTTGGCTGACCCCAGGATTAAGAACTAGTCACTTTATTTTATTTTGTTATTTATTTATTTTTGGTTTTTCTGAGCAAGGGTCTCGCTGTGTCATGCAGGCTCACCTCGAGCTCGTGGCAATCTTCCTATCTCAGCCTCCTGAGTGCTGGGACTCCAGGTGTGCGCCACTACGCCTGACCAGAATTGTATGCTCTGGAAGTTCCTAAGATGAATTCCAGCACCGGTATGGGTTAGAGTGTAGCCAAAAAATGAGAAACCCCAAGATGAGAAACCCCAGCCGCCATCTGGGGTGACGCTTCCCGTTAAACTCTCTAGCAGCAGGATCACAGCAGCTGTACAGCGGTGCTCTTACCCGAGTGGGTCCCCAGCAGCAGCAGCGGGGTGGCTGGAGCCCCACCCTCCTGCTTCTCCATTCCCTTCTGGGCCTCGAGCTGTGCCTCCTCTCTGCACTGCATGGCAGGGCCGGGCAGGGTCAGGCCGCTGGCAGGCCCTAGACAGTACCCTGGATTGCTGTTTCGTTTGTGTTTTAGAGACAGGGTCCTGCTACATTGCCCACGTTGGCCTTGAACCCTCCATCCTCCTGCCTCGGCCTCCAGAGCAGCTGGGATCCAGGTGTGTCCCAACGTGGGGTTTGTGACAGCACAAGTGATGCCTGCCCACAGCTCAGCGCCACTCTGGACAGTGAGCCCTTCGGGAGCCAGAACAGCCGTATTGTGGCTACTCCAGTCTCTGCCTGGGGAGACTGAGCAACTGGCCATTGGTGATCGGCCTGTGTGCACGCTGTTTCTAGCTCTCGAGGAAGTCACAGGGTGATAGTCACATGTGGGGTGAGGTGACAGCCCCGGCACATTCCTTGGATTCTCAGCCCCCCATGGGACCCAGCCTGAGCTACTGTGGCCCCAAGCAGGCAGCCAGCTGCAGGGGGTGTCTCTGACCCACTCAGGGTAACCTCTACCTGCCCGTCAGCAGGCGGGCACACAGACAGGCATTGCTAAAGGACCTTGAGACGCTGCCTGTGGGGGAGAAGGGCTCCCAGCACCCCTAGGGGGACGAGACGGCATGTCGGCTGTCCCAGAGAAGACCTAAGAAAGCCCAACAGAAACTGCGGGGACAACAGGACAGGCACCCCTGCTCGGCTGGACAGAGGATACTCATGGCCTCTTGACTGAGACAGGGTCTCCCTATGTAGTTCAGACTGGCCTCGAACTCGGTATGCAGCCCAGGCCGGCCTCAGCCTCCTGAGTGCTAGATCCCAGGACTGCTACCACACTCAGCAAGCTATTTAACTTGTAGTTAAATCATCATGGGGACCATTCCATGTGAACATATTTAGACCCAACAGCATACCTGAGCATTACGTGCAAGCCAGGGTGCTTTTGAGCATGATGGGGCAACATTAAACCAAGCGAAGAGCCGGGTGGAGGTCACATTCTAACGGGGAACCCAAGCCGCAGCGAGAAGGGAACCTAAGGGGAGAAAGGGTCCCACGGAACAGGAAGGAGGCGGAGCCCAGTGGGGGTCTGGGCAAGGCTTTCTGAGGAGGGCTTGGCCGGGGACACAGAGAGGGACAGGTGTGGCCAGACCCCGTGAGGGGGACTTGCTGGGTGGGAGAGGGAGCGGTGAGCCCAGTCTGGGTGTGGGGCGCGAGGGGGTGCAGATGGCATCTGGCAGCAGGGTCCCACTCACCACCCTCTGTGCCCTGGCAAACACATTGGGGTGAGAGGAGAGCCAGGGACGTGGTTGAGGACCCCAGGTTGGGCCTGGAGGCCTAGAGGAGCAGATCGGTGGCTTCCCCCAGGAAGCCGGCTTCCTGAGCCCTCCCAGCCTCCTCCCCAGCCACGTCTCCCACCGCAGGTTGCTGTGGGCCTAGAGACCAAGGGAGGGGACGGAGGCCTAGGTAGGGGCAGGGACGGAGGTCTAGGCAGCGCTGGACCTGGGATCCCAGGCTGTTGCGGTCATCATCTGAGCTGCGGACTGAGGCCTCCCGGGTGCTGCCCCTTCCGGGCATCCTCCTCTCTGTCACCGTGGGGATGAATGCAGAGCCAGGGGACAGTCATAAAGGGAAGGCGCAGGCTGGGGGTCAGCGGTGTCGGGAATGGGAGGCGCTGCCCCCGGCCCTGGCGCTGGCCCGGCGTGGACGGGAAGCGGCTGCAGAGTCCCACAGGTGGGGGTGGCCGGGAGAGGGACCCGTGACGGAGGCCGTCGGGTGGCCCGCTGGCCCCGGGGACTGACCTCATTGCCCAGGACCGCCGGAGCTTCCTGGGGTCACATTCCGTGCTGAAGAGCCTCTCTCCGAGGCCTCGGTTGGCGCCCAGGTCTTTTTAGGAACCAAGGCTCTAATTTTAGTGTCCGGGCTTCGACACCTTCTCGAAATAGCTCCCCGTTTTTCCCCCGTGTCCCTGCCTCTTCCCTGGAGGCGAACCCCTGGCATCCCGGTGACCGCTGGTGGCCAGCACAGGCCCAGCCTTGTATGGGTCTCGGCGGAAGGAGCCGGCCTCCCAGAGTGTGTCACAGACCCAGGGTCCTGCTTCTGGGAAAGGCGGAGCCCAGCGCCCATGGCGTGGCGTCAGGGGACCCGGGCGGCGAGCCCAGGCAGGCCACGGGGACAGCCAAGCTTCCCCCTCTGTGCTGATCAGCCATCGCATGATTTCCTGTGACCCAAATCGAGGTCCCCAGCACCCCCTGGAGACCAAGGCCTCCTCACTAGCCCAAGCCTCTACCTGAAAAATCACAGATGACCCAGGGCAGCTTTCCTCTCCTTTTGCGGGTTTTGTGCCATCTTGTACCAACTATGACAAATGCCAAGCTGGACCGGGAACTTGCTAGGGTGCCAAGAGCTTCCTGGACACACTTTTTGTTTGTTGTTTTTTTTTCTTTTATTCTCTCTCTCTCTCTTTCTTCCTTTTTTTTTTTTGAGATAGTCTCACTAAGTGGCCCAGGCTGGCCTCAAACTTGCACTGACCCCGCTGCCTCAGCCTCCTGAATGCCGAAGGCTGGGATTACAGGCACGCACCACCCCACACAGCCAGGATTTCATTTAATCTCTAATCACCTTGGAATTTGGAAGATCAGGCCCTTAGCTCTGTGGTTCTGGGTTCCCACCACATGGACACTCTGGCTCCCAGCCCTTCCCAACCTTGCTACCCGACTCTCCTACCGAGCAGACCAGAGGGCTCGTCCTGTTGGCCTGAGGTCGCACAGCAAAGCAGCGGTGGGTGGAGACACTGCCCCCAAGTGTGGGAGCTGATGGCTCTGAGAGCTGGTCACGCAGAGAGGCTTCCAGAAACAGCTAGGCAGGTGCATCGTGGCTGGGAATGCCTGGCCGGTGGCCCTGACCCCAAGGGACCAGCGTACTCAGCAGCAGGAAGAGCTTTTTACAAACCCCCGGCTTGGTGAGCGCTGGGTGGCCAGAGTGCAGGCTCCTGCAGCCCCCTGAGAACACGGCCTGCCAGGATCCTCGCTCTGCCGGGAACCAGGAGAAGGCAGAGTGGGCCTCGAAGCCCCTCCCGCTGAGAGCAGAGCCCCAGGTCACACCCTGGGCCCCCAGCAACCTGCAGATGCCACAGCCTCTAGGGTCCATGCGTGGTACCAGGCTGGTGGGCACACCTTGCGGTGACACCTGTGATCCAAAAGCTATCGTCACCATCATCATGATCAGCCATGCTGTGACTCAGTTCCCCTGCACAGCACTGGGAGGGAGTAGTGAACGGGCCAACGAGGTGACAAACAGCTCCTGACCTTCACTCAGCCCAAGTGCTGCGGGGACTTCAAGGACCAACAAGGTCCGCGTGCCAGAGCCCTGCACTGTGTTGTCAGATACTGAGGTAAATTTTTACAAACCTTTCAAAAAAATCTGATTTCGTAATGTGGATCCCCAGGTGAATTATGCAGTAATGGGAGTGTTTTTGTTTTTTGGTGGTTTTTTTTTTGGTTTTGTTCTGCTTTGTTTTTGACTCGGGGGCTCACTATGTAGTTCGTCCCAGTCTTGAACTCACTGTGTAGCCCAAGTTGGTGTCAAATTTGCAGCAATCTTCCTGCCTCAGCCTCCCAAGTACTGGTATTACAGGTGTGTGCCACCATGCCTGGACAGTGACAGTGGATTGAACTGGGAAGTCTGTCACTCCCGAGGGGTGTTCGTGCCGCTCTTCAGCGTCCCGGCTGTGGGAGGAGAGGTACAGCAGCCGACAGGGCCGAAGCCCCTTCCCCAGGAGGGCTGACTCCCCCACCTGGGCTCCCTGCACTCAGCACCCTGGGCAAGCTCAGGGCATAGATAAGGTTGCTGAGGTGCTGCTGGGCACCTCGAGTCCCGGCCTGCAGGCTGGCCGTGAAATGCAGAAAGGGAGCCAGCAGTGTGGGTGACCCACAGATCCCAGTGTCAGTGTCTCTGGACCACCTCGCCATCCACGGGCTCCCCGTACCCCAGCTGCACCCTTCCAAAGCATCCTCACGTTGCCATGGTTTGCCTGCTTTGGGGTCCTCGGTCCTGAAATCTGAGACCCCCATTGGGGTCTCCTGCATCTCAGGGGCTACTTGCCTCCGTGCTGCAGCAGGGAGCCTGGGATCCTGCCAGGGGTGGGGACACCACCCGTCCCCTAGGAGGGAAGCCATGTGTGACCAAGGCAGCTCCCCACCCATTCTCCAGGTGCCAGTGACACTGACGCATTCGGAAACACCTGCCAGCCAGCCTCACCCTGGCCCTGGCCCTGGCCCTGACCCTGCTGCCCCACCTGGACCCGACGCCCAGAGCACTGTGTGCTTTGGCCACCCCTGGCCCTGTCGAGGCACTCAGCAGAAATCCTGCCCTACGGCTGGCTCGAGTCGGGGGTTTAGGTTCTGGGCCCTGGGAACATTGGGCTGCTGTGTGCCCAGCAGTGACTTTTTAAACGAAGGGAATTTTCATCCAGTTTTTCTGTGAGAGATGCTGAATGTCAGGGTGACAGTGAGTGGTGGCACACGCCTACAATCCCAGCACTCTGGGAGGCTGAGGCAGGAGGATCGCAAATTCAAACCCAGGCTTCAAGATAACGTGTTCAAATCCCTCAAAAAAGGACAGCAGGGTGGCTATCAGTGGCCCTGGAAAGCCCTCCATTCTGGCTTCCCACAAGCTCCACTCTGTCCTCACCTAAGGAACGGAACAGAGTGAAATCCAGAGTCTGTGCCGGGCTCTGTCTGCCACCAGGACCACGAACTCGAGGCCTGTGGCTGGTGGGGAGCTGACACTCACTGGTCACCTGTCCAAACTAGCTATTTTCATTCACTGACCCATTTAACCCGAAGCTGAGCTGACCGTAGCCATCGTGAACCCATTTCACTGATGAGTAAACCGATGCTCCAAGAGATGAAGCAACTTGCCCAAAGTCACACAGCCTTGACAGGCACAGCTAGGATTTGAACTGAGATCTGTGTAACTTCAAGGTCTGTGTGCTGATCTTGTCCCAGAGTAGAATGGGACAGGCCTTCCCAGACAGCTCAGGGACACACACCCAAGGGCCACGATCCCTTAGAAGAGTGTTCCTGCCTCACCTACCAGCTGAGGTAGAGATGAGAACAAACAGCCTGGCGTCACCCGGGGCCACCGCTTGATCTTCCCACATCTGGCCGGCTGCTCCCCACAAAACTCGGCAACCGGCAGGCTGAGTCGCGGGGCGAGGAGAGAGCCTTTGGCGCCACCTGCTGGAGATATGGTGGCGGCAGCCTACTGAGGGAGACAGGACCAAGGGTGGGCGTGGACCCTGGGGTCTCAGGACGGGGTGCACATTCTTCCTGCAAGAGCCATGTCCGGCTGTCTGAGGAAGAGAGGAACAAGGCACAGGCGTCCTCCAGGCTCACACCATCCCTGTCTGCTGAGTCCCAGGTTCCAAGACCATTGTGATTATGACGGAGACCGCACCCGTCCTGTATCTTTGCTCTTACGTCTTTGCTGTTCATGCGACTTCTACCAAGGGGTTCTGGGGTGATGCTGGCTCCAGGAACCAGGGGAGGCAAAGGGGTGATCACAGCTGTCCCATAGCTAACGTGTTTCAAGCGTTTTCTGAATCACACATACCGCACGGCACACCCGTGGTCTGGGGGACAGTCTCTAAGACCTTGAAGGGGGAGGAGGAAGATTTGTACCCAGAGAGAAGCATCAGCATCCATGGTCTCCACGACCAGCGCTGTGGATCACCTTCTGCCTCTTAGGACCAAAGAAAGAGGTGTCCCGGGCTGGTTAAGTGGGCAGTCCCTGGAGCCAGGATGCCTGTCCCACCGTAAGCCACCTTCCCACCACTGTGACAAGATTCCTGAGATACCAATTGCAAAATGAGAAAGGTTTATGTAGGCTCACGGTTTCAAAGGGTCCAGTTTGTGGTCAGTTGGCTCTGTAGTTTTGGGACCTGAACAAACCCGTGATCCAACTCCCTTCCTCTGGGCCCGTGATGCCGAGCCTTTTAGAGATTTCAGTGATAACGAATAGCCTGCTGTGGCATAGGTGCCACAGGTGCGCTGCCACTGCTCTAGGGAGTCCTGACAATGCTGCCACCCCAATAGTGCCATGGGCCTGTGGGGGACGGTGAAGCTCCAACTATGGCACCTGACCATCACAGACCAGCAGTGTGATTATGAATGAGTTCTTTACCCTCTCTGAGCCTCAGTTTCCCAATCTTTGTTCTAGGAGTTGTCACAGCACTGACCCAGGGCTCCCGGCTCCCCAGCTGCCCAGGCAGAATGGTGGGACACTCCTGTAAGCTCAGCACCCTGGAAGGCCGAGGCAGGATGACCACAAGTTCGAGTCCAGTCTGGACAACTGAATGCCTTAGCAAGACTGTCTCAAAAATTTTTTTTAAAGTGCTAGACTTATAGTTAGTTATGAAGACCCACGAATCCATCCCCATTAGCACAAAACAAAAACAAATCTTGTGGAAGAATAATAACAGTATCCATTCTGCCTGGTGACTGGGCAGCATGGTTGTTATAGTGAGGTTTGGAGAGAGCATCCTGGGGAGTGAACCCGGGTCTCCCTCACACCAAACTTGTGCTGCACCACTGAGCTACACTCTCCAGCCCCATCAAAAAAATGTTTTTAGGACACAGTCTATTTTGGATTAAAAACTGGTGGTCAACTTAACACCAGCTGAATTAAATCAGATGGCCCCCCTGAGGGAAGTTGCCAGCATGAAGGGAGACATGGAGAGGAAGAGAGGCATCCTGGTTCTCCAAAGTGTTGTTATGTGGAGTGGTTGGTTCTCCTGGAGGAGCTCATCACGCTGGCTTCCCTGGTACAATTCGGCCGTTACCATCAGAGGAGCTCAGGACCTTGTCACTGTGAGTGGCTTCGGTTCTCTTTGGAGGAGTTTTGGGAATTGACTCCAGGCCTTTTTTTGTCTGTAGAAGCAGGGGCTCACTAACTTGCCCAGGCTGGTCTTGAACTTGCAGCTGGGTGGTGGGGACACCAGGCAAAGGAGGCCCTGTCACCTGAGCCTGGTTGGGGGGGGAGGGGAACCTGGAGTAACGCTCGACTTTTGCTCACGATTTCGGGGTGTCTGGAGTGGCGGGGGGGGGGCGGTATTTGCATCTGGCCATCTGGATCCAGCGACCTGGGGGGCCCCACGGGAGAAGAGGCCCGGTTTGCGCTAACGGACCCCAGTGGAGGCTTCCCGGAGACCCTCAGCACCGAGCAAGGGGAGCTGGGACCAGGCGGGTTCCAGCCGACCGGGCCCCGCGGGGCCAGGAGAGGACGCGGAGACGGGGCCACGCAGCTTCCGGAGCGCCCGGGTCCGAGGGCGGCGCTGTCCGCGGTGCTGAAATCCGGCCCGCTGCAGGGCCCGCCCGGTATTCGTTTTCGGAAGTTCAGCGCTCCCAGCCCTCCCTCGGCCTCAGTCGCCTGACAGTGTCACCAGGGCTTCCTGAGCAGCTGTCACAGCGGTCGGACAGACGAGCCTGTGCACCTTCCAAATCCTGGCCTCTACACGCCGGCAAGCGCTCCAGCCCTGAGCTACATCCCCAGCCCTTGCTATGCTTAGTTTTATACAACAGTGGCTTCTTTCGCTATTTAGACTATCACAGGAAGAATGAAAGATATTTTAGAGTCATAACTTTCTAAAGCGAGATCCAAAGCCTTAATAACTAAGCAGGAGAGACAGGGCGCACCCTGCCTTGTGATGCCAGCTACTTGGAGGAGCCTAAGCAGGATCCTGGCCTGAGCGACCTAGGGACACCCTGTCTTAAAATCAAATTTAACAGCTTTTGTTCCTCATGAACAACTGGTCATCCTGGATCCCTGCTCACCACCATGTGCTGTAATAGCAGGCAGGGGATCAGGGCTCACTGCAGGGGTCTCTGATAACTGGCATCCAATGTGACCTGAATTCACAGCTTCTCACTGGCCTGGTAAGTTGACTGGGGGCGTTTTGACAGCGTTCAGATCTCATGTGACAATTCCAGGGACATCCGGCAGAGATAAGACAGAGCCTCACTATGTGGTTCAGGCCGGCCTTGAACTGTGTTTCATGTGGAGAGGGAAGAGAGGCTGGGGCTGGTGATGGAGAAGGGGGTGAAGGCTCTGCTCTCTCAGTGACCCTTGGGGTGGGCTGTGGAGCCCATGGACAGTGACTTTCCCAGCAATTCAGCTGCCACAGAGCAGGTGCCAAGGAGATGAATCGGGTTGTCTGGGGTGCAGAGGACGGAGGGGAGGGGGCAGCAGCAGGGTGACAGATTGCGGGCGCCCCCTCCACAGCCGCTCCCTTTCCTAGGCTGCTTCCTCTGGATGGAAGCGATCCTGGGGCTCTAGGCCTTTAGGATCCACTTCCTGCCTGCCTGGCCGGATCTCTCCACCCCATTTGTAGGTACAAAAGAAATGTTTTCTTACAGCGCCAATTAAAAAGTAAATCCAAATCGGATGTTGCGGCGCACGCCTGTAATCCCAGCACTTGGGAGGCTGAGGCAGGAGGATCGCTGCAAGTTCCAGGCCAACTGAGCTACAAAGTGAGTTCAAAGCCGGCCTAAACTGCACAATGAGACCTTGTCTCCAAAAAAAGAAAAAAAAAAAAAAAAAAGTAAATCCAAAGCCTTCCTGGATGGAGCAGGTTCTCCGTCCCCACCCTCCGCTCTGCTCCCTAGCCTGGCGACGCTCAGCACCTACCATCCAGGGCATTTCCGGAAGCCGGAGCGGCGCGGCTGAAACTCATTTGCATACCCGCCGTGCATTGTATGATGGGGAATTTCCCGCTGTAAAATTACAAGAGTCTTCTTTTCCCTTCGGTCAATTTTTTCCAAAAATAACATTTATGTTTAGAGTTGTGACCGTAATAGGCAGAAATGACTAATACCTCGTGGACAATGATCACCATTACATAATTAGGAATAGCCCTTTTCCAAGTATTGTGGGCCAGTCACGCTGAACGCCTTTTAATGTGTTTGTGACAGGTTGTGTATAACTGTACTTTAAGGTTTCTAGATGGTTCAAAGAGTCTAGTCCGTCTGGCACGCGTTGTATTTGCAACCTTCTCGCTGAAAGTGATTTGTAAGTTTCTGAAAAAAGTAAATACAGGTCAAAACCTACCCGCCGTTGAGATCTAACTAAGATATTCTTCCAAAATGTGAGAATTTATTACTTTTGAAACCAGAAGTGGCACAACATTCAAAAGTCCAAAACATGAGAAAGGTGTTAGGTGATAGGTTTGATTTTTACGGGCAGTCTGATTGGCCGGGGTTTGGGTTTAGGTCACGTTGCGTCGGGCCGCAAGGGATTGTGGGAAGTGTAGTCCTTCTTGAGGCGGCCGGGTGACTCGTGGAGGACGTGAGGTTGCGGGGCTGCGGGGAGGGCAGCGCAGGGAGGGAAGCTGTTCTGCGCTTTTCTCCTCCAGGGTCTGTGCCTCTGGCGCGCACTGCAAGAGCTTGGGTCACAAAGCTGGCGTGGGTCTGGGATAACTCTTTCCAGGCTCTTTGATCTGGCCAGAAAGGTTTTAGGTCGATGAAATAAAGTACAGGATTACACGAAGACCAATTGAAATGCAGTTATAAAAATATTCTTTTAAAAAGCCAGGATGGAAAGAGAGGGGAAGAAGAGGACGAAAGAAGAATCACAGTGCATTATGTACATGTACCAACTCCGGTGATGGGTTACTGCAAGCATATGGGACTAAAGTAAAATGTTAATATAAAAGTAATCATTTTTCCAAACACGGTAATGCTGGGCATGGTGGCACCTGTCTGTAAATCGCAGCCTTGGCGAGGGTGAGGGAGGAGGATCGCTGAACCGCATAACAAGACCCTGTCTCAATCCACCCCACCCCCCGAAACAACCCCGTAGCCAGGCTTGGTAATGTATACCTGTAATTCCAGCCACTCAGCAGGCTGAGGCAGAGGGATCACAAATCTCAGCCCAGTCTGGGCCACCCTGCAAGACTCTGTCTCAAAATAAATAAGCGGGGGAGGGAGGTATTGTAAAAAAAAAAAAATTACACAAAGATGTGGTAGCACATGCCTGTAATCCCAGCACTGGGAGAGCCAGGGTGTGAGGCAGTGAGTTCGAGGCCAGCCTGAGCTGCGTAGTGAGTGCAAGACCAGCTGGACTATCTAGAGACCTGGTCTCAATTTTAAAAAAATAAAGGACAGAAGGAGATGCTGGGTCAGGGGAATAGCTCAGTGGCACCAGTGCCTGCTTGGTCCCGAGTTTGATTCCCAGTTAAAAAACAAAAAAAGGAGGTGCTAAATTTGTTAGACATTAATGCAAAAAAAGAGAGACCACTTTCTGATTGACAGCCACAGACTGAATTCTGTCCACAGCCCCCAGGCTCAGGAGTACTCAGGGTATGATATAAATAACTGTCCCTTGTGTTGGTAGAAATTTTGAATTTATTGTGGGTCAGGGATGTAGCTCAGTGGCACAACACCTGCCTGGCAAGCACAAGGTCCTGAGTTTGATTCCCGGTACCAAAAGAAATTTTGAATTACCAAAGTACGTCCATTCATACACAGTTATGAATGGAGATTGAACTCCGGGCCTTCACCCTGAGCTACATCTCAGCCCTCTTGTAAAATGTGACTCTCTAGGTTGTACAGGGTGGGCTTCAACTGTCCATCCTCCTGCCTCAGCCTCCCAGAGTGCGAGGGTCACAGCCTGCTCACCACTCCCAGCTGACCAGGTAGTCCTCTATTTAGCATCACTCCCAGCCATCCTGTGAACTGGAGGGACATTAGCCCCATTTCACAGGTGGCAATGTAGAGGGGAAGTGTTTCAGCCCTGATTTGAGCTCACACAATGACAATGACCGAGCTGGAGACAGAAAGCAGGCCCCCACTTGCTTCCACTCCCAGAGCGGGGCTCCCTCTGCTTACTGCAGAGGCTGCCAAGCGACCTCACAAACTTTTGTCCTTACAGAAGCTGCAGCATTTCTCCTGAGCCTTCCAGACCTTGAGCTTTTGTTTTCTTTGCTTTTTTAAAAAACTAGTCACCTGTTTTAGATATGTACAATGATTACATTCATCACAGGAAATTTGCATCTGTACATGACGTATCTTTGTTGGAGAGCGTTCAGGCTGAATACACGTGCAGGGCTGTGGCGTGGCCTGGGTATGGCTGAATTGAGAACGAGGGACACCTCAGGGGGCAAGATGGGCCACAGCTGAGGCCACTGGGAGACGTTCTGGATAGTTTTCCTTATTTAGCATCGTCTGATGCTCTGAGGGGTCCCTGAGCCCCTCCCGAGGTCCCGCTCAGGTCTCTGCCATTGTCCACTCAGCTCCTGGCTTGTTCTGGGTAAATACGGGCCGCCCAGCGTCAGTCAGCTGGCGGCTGGCAGAGTTCCGGGCTCTGCCGAGGAATTCACTCCTCCTGCAGCCCTGAAGACCACGCCGCGGGTCTCATCCCTTTGAGCCTTTGCCGTGCACCTGTTTGGGGGACTGGAGGTCTAGGCACGGACCCCAACATATCTTAGTACTTTTTGCCCATTCCTCTCCCCTCCCTGCAGCCCCTCTTCCGCTCATTACAAAAGCTTTGTTTCCATGTTTTCCTTTCTCTCCTTTTTCACCTCTTCCCTTCTTTCCTTGCCCTCTCCCTTTCCCATTCCCTTTCCCATCTAAACATCTTCCTGTTTTACATTCCCTGTGATACCTGTGGTCCGTATTTACCCTCTCAGTTTCTCACACTAGAGGAATAATGTGGGATTTACATGTGCATCCACCTTAGTTTACTTAAGAATTCAGTCTCAAGGTGAATCCATTTACCTAGAAATGGCTCAAACTCATCCTTCTTTATGGCAGAGTAGTACTCCATTGTGTAAAAACACTATTCTTTATCCATTCATCAGTTGATGGGCATTTTGGCTGTTTCCAAGATCTTTGGTGTTTTTTTGCAGGGGGGGTAAGCGGGATTAAACTCAGGACCTCAGGCTTGCCAGGCAGGTGCTTATGCCGCTGAGCTAAATCCCCAGCCCATATCTTTGATGTTTTTGAGACAAGGTTTTAGTATGTAATTCAGACTGGCCTTGAGCTCACAAAAACCTTCCTGCTTCAGCCTCCTGAGTGCTGAGATTATAGGCATATGTCACTATGCCCAGTTCTTTCCAGACCTAGCTATCATTTCCCTGGTCATACACTGAGTAGAAACACCCACTCTTATGGCTCTGGGGCACCCAGGAGGAGGACTCACGGTGCTCTCTGGGTTAAGGGGACAGTGGTCACCTGCATCCTGCCCAGGCCCTGCTGAAGCTCCATGACAAGTGACACCCTTCTTTGCAAGTTGCTTTCACTGGGTGTCAATTCTGTATAACTGGGTGATAAGTCATGTTCTTTGGTGTGTTTTTGTTTTTAAACAGGAAAAAAGCTTTAACTGGAAAGTGAGCAGGAAGAGGGGAGACAGGAAAGACTCCGGCTCAGGTCCCTGAAGGGCGCGCTCTGGTGCAGGCCTCAGAGTCCCCGCCAGCAAGGGGTGTTTCCAGGGCTCACCAGGTGGCTGGTGTCCTGGGCCTGGTGTCATCAGTCTGGAATCTTAATGGCCAGGGATCAGCTTTGTTCCCAGCAGAGAACTCAGGGATCTCAGTCACTGGGGGCTCCACCTGTCCACGGTCACCCATTTGGGACAGTGGCTGGAGACTTCCGAGTGGAGCCAAGGTCCTCCCCAGCTCTTATCTCAGGGTCCTCAATCTGGAGGGGGGCAAGGTCCTGATCATTCAGGCCTAACCAGCCCTGCCCTCAAGCTCCTGGACAGACCCTCCATCCCCACAATGGGAGCAGACAGGACCCGCTGGACAGTGAGGCTTTGACTGGGGATCTGCAGGCCCAGGGAAGAGCCATGGCTCACAGCGAAACAGCTTCGAAGTCCCTGGCTGTCCCGATCCTCTTTGGTTTTGGAAAAAGCTTAAAACTTGGCTGATACTGGGTATAGTGACACACCCTTGAAATTGCAGCACTCAGGAGGCTGAGACAGGACAATCACTCAAAGTCTGTGGCCAGCCCTCATCTAGCCTGTTGCAAAAAACAAAAAACAACAACTGTAAAGTTTAAGTGGCATTATATATAAATAAGTATACTTCAGCAAGTAGATTCTAGCCATCCAGATTTAGAAATCCCGGTCACGGTCTTCCTGGGACTCAAGCTGGCACAATGTGAGCACACGGCAGCTGGTCATCGCTGTAGCCATGCCCTTGGTCACCAAGGGCAGAGGGCTGCAAGGTTCCGCTCAAGGCAAAGCAAATGATTCATCCCGAGACCCTATGGGTCAAAGGTCGAGACTCCAGGGGCTCCGGAGCTGCAGTGGGGCTGCAGTAGCTGGTCCTGGGCGAGCCGTCTGCTCAGCCGGCACCTGCAGCTGTGGGCCCTTCTCACTCTGCCTGGGCCTCCTTTGCAGGCTGCAGCAGCTCCTGATTGCTAGACTCCTAACCAGACCCTTTTTTTTTCTTTAAATCGGCGGTGTCCACACCTGTAACTCCAGCAATCTGGAGGCTGAGGCAGGAGGATTGCTATGAGTTCCAGACCAGTCTGATCTAGTTTCTTTCCTTCCTTCTTTCTTTGATCTTCCTGGAGCCTGCAGACCCTTAGAAGGGCACAACCCATGCACATTTTTTTTCCTCCTGAGGTAAGTTCTATAGTTTTCCCAAACAATGCCTCACTTACAATTTTTACAAAATGTCCTGCACCTGGGGCTTATCTTTAGGGACCTCCCTGATAGGCATCTATGCCCTAAACCTTGAAGGTCTGGTTAGAGCCAGCATGGTGGCACAGGTCTGTAATCCCAGCACTCAGGAGGCTGAGACGGGAGGATCCTTGTGAGTTCGAGGCCACCTTGGGCTACACGGTGAGTTCAAGGCCAGCCTGAACTACATAGCGAGACCCTGTCTCAAATGACAAAAGCATAAAGTTATGTCCCACAGTTCTAGAGGCTCAAAGTTGGCAGTTGGGATGCCAGCAAGGCTAGGTTCTGGTGAGGTCCCTGTACCAGGCTGTCAACTGCTGTTTCTTTGTTTTGTTCTTTTTTTTGTTTGTTTCTTTGAGACAGGGTCTCACTATGTAGTTTAGGCTGGTCTTGAATTTACTCTGTAACTCCAGGCTGGCTTTACGGATTTCCAGATTCCTCTTACATTACGGTCCCCCCGTGAATTAAGGTTCCCCCTACACTAAACGCTGAGCAGCTTCCCAGAGATGAGCATGGCTGGAGGGCAGGCGGTGTGGAGCCATGCCTGTGTGCACAGCTGGTTGGCACAGCTTTGGCAGGGGCAAAGGCGGCTCTGTGGGTTAGACTGGGCACCACAGGCCATCTGGGTCGGCCTGCTGGGCAATGCCGAGTATAATGCAGTTGGAGATCTCAGCCCTGCAGAGACACAGGGGACCTCAGGCTGGAGTCTGCACTGACAGCTGTGTGGCCCTGGATGATTCTGCCCAAGGCCCATGTTCTCATCTCTCAGTGTCCAGGGAGCCAAACTGACACAAAACACCTAATAGGTGTGGTGAGCTCCTGAACAAGATGAAACCAACAAACATTAGTTTACTGAAATCCCAGTCACTCAATGGTCGTTGTCTTGCGGTACTGGGGATTTTGGCTCCTTCACACTAAGCTGCATCCCAGCCCATTGATTTTTATTTTGTGACAAGGGCACCTGGCAGGGCTGGAGCTTTGGACCCTCTTGGCCCTGGAATAACAGGTCTGTGTCACCACACCTGGCCACAGTTTCCTTATCCACTCATGGGAGCCCAGGACACACTCGGTTCCAAGTTCAGCAGTGAGCGGGAGTCACAGAGCTTGGGTCCTGTGGTCTAACAGCTGCCAGCTGAGTGTGACAAGTGGCGGGCAGGTCGCAGTGCAACGGACGCTGACCATAGAGAGGTGCCCAGCCCCTAATGTAGGCAAGCAGCCCCGGAACGTGGCATGTCCGAGCTCCGCACTGGCAGGACGGGGAGGCTGGGACTGAAGCCACCGGAAAACCAGGGCCTCGTGTACCGCAGCCTGGGAACCGGGGAAGCGGGGTCCCCCACAGCGGGGCTCCCCACGGCGGGTCAGGTCGCCTCTCGCAGTCCTTTTTCGGTCCCTGAACAAGTGCCCTCCTCCCCTCACAGGAGAGGGGTCTGATAGTGCCTTCGGTACCATCAAAGTCACATCTGGGCATGGGGGGTACTGGGCACTGAACCCCAGGCCTTTCTGCTAAGCTGCACTCCAGCCCCTTTTTTGCTTTTTAAATTTTCTATTGTTATTATTCGGTTTTGGAGCCAGGGTCTTGCTATGTCACTCAGGGTGGACTGGAACTAGGCAGCCCAGGCTGACCTCTCTAGGACCCTCCTGCCTCAGCCTCCCGGGCGCTGAGGTCTCGGCACTGCACCACCATTCTCGGGTTTTCCCTGCGAGGTCCTGCTGCACGCTCAGGCTGGGCTCGCACGTGTGATCATGAATCATGATGCCGGCTCAACTCGGGGTTTCCTTCCGCTGCTGCCCTGCAGTTAGAAAAACTGGGCTGAAGGGGGAGAAGGCTTCAGAGCAGGGGACCCCGGGATGCGCAGGACTCTGGCTCAGCCCACTCACTGGCCTCCGCACAACTCCGGGTGAGCAGGGAGGCGGCTGGGGCACAGCTTGAGTCGCCCCTTGGGAGTGGAGTCAGCACCCCAAGCTGCAGTGAGGCCGAGGGTCCCCTTTCAGACCACCCAGAGTCTGGGAGCCTAGAGGATGGCATCAAAGGGCCCACGCGTTTAAACCATGCGCAGACCAGTCAGGGAAATCTGAAAGAAGTTTATTTAAAAACAGAACAAAAAAGCTTTGGTATTTCAAAACCCAACAATCACCAATCACTAGAAAGTTAAACACCCCCGAGGCCAAAAGTACAAAACCACAGGAGCCCGCAGGCTCATGAGAGGACTCCCGTGCAAGCCCGGCTGACAGCCCCAGGTGACGGCAGGGCCACACTGTGCCCCAGAGCAGGCCAAGGCCCTGGGGCCGGCGTTGCTGCCAGCACTCATTACCCAGCGAGACCCCGACAAAAATAAATTAGAAACCCATTCGAGAAGGGACTCATTAAGTGAGGAGGAGAGCGAGGTTTTCTGACACGAGGCTTTTCCAGGGGTGCTCCCTGGGACGGGGCGAGCGAAGGAGGGGCGCACTTCAAGTATTTCCCCACGGGTGGGTTCCTCTTCGGGGTCCCTTCCTCCCCGCGTGGCCCTCGTCCTTCCGATGCCAACTCACGTCCACCAGGGCTTCGGCATCGCTGTCCCGGACAAGGCACAAAGGGTGGGTGCTCCGGGGACCCCGCGGCGGCTGGGCGCCCCGTGCTGTCTGTGCAAATGGTGGCTGAGTGGCGCTTGCGTCCCTCAGACACTGGGATCTTCCTGTGTGCGGAGAAACAAGGGTCAGCGTGGGCTGCGCAGCCACCCCAGGAGTGGTCAGCTCCCGGCCTGGCTGCTGTCACTCTGACTGTGTGGAGGACCAAGGTCCACACGGTGGGCAAGGCACCCCAGGACCGGCCCCGGGTGACCCAGGGCGGGCTGTTCTCCCTCCTAAGGTCTGGCTTCCTCTCCCAAGCCCTGCCCTGGGGACAGGGCTCTGCGGCGGGGACAGGGCATCCTGCCTGGGCCTGGGATGCTCACTTCCACCCATCCGTTCACTTACAAGTATTAGGGACGGAACCCAGCAGCCCTGCCACCGAACTATCCCCAGGCCTTTATTATTATTATTGTTACTGGATATCTCCCTGTGTCACTACAGTTTGACAAGGGGAGGAAGGAATGGTGGGAAGGAGGGTGGGCGAGGAGAGGAGTTAGTGGGTAAAAGCTCGGCCCCTTCCAGCACACCCCGCCACAGCAGCCCCTCCTGCCTCTCCTAAGTCCTGGTGGCACAGGCAGCCGCTGGCAGGCAAAAGGCGGCTTCACCACAGATAGCAGCCTGGCCCCCAGCACCAAGCAAGGGACGGTCCTGCAGCAGCTGTGGTCAGTCACAGCTTCCTGGGGGCAATGATGTTTCGAGTAAGGGGGGCCATTGAATGTGTCCTGACTGTCAGCAGGGCCTGAGTGACCATCGCAGCCCTGAGGAACTGGCTTCGGAGGCATCGTGCAGCCCTCAGGGGGGGGACAGAAGGCAGTCGATGCATCTGTCCTTCAATTCCCTGGTCCCCTCTCTTAGGATCACTTCTCAGACATAGCTTTTTTTCAGTTTTGCAACTGGGTTTTACTATGTAGTTTGGCTGGCCTTGAACTCACTGTGTAGCCCAGGCTGGCCTTGAACTCTCAGCAATCCTCCTGCCTCGGCCTCCCAAGTGCAGGGACGACAAGCACAGGCCACCGTGCCCTGCTCCAAGTCACGCTTGGATGGCCTCTCAAACCACACTCGCTCCTCTCTCTGTGGCTGAAAGCTGTGGCCTGGTCTTAGTACCGTTCTGCCCAGGGTGCCCCTGGCCCAGCTGGCCCCTGGACTCAGTGGATAGGGGCCTCAGACCCGAGGGACAGGGACAGCCTACCTTGCTCCTGAAGAGGGGCTTGGCTCCGGGCCCGCAGTACTCGTTGTAGATGAGCTTGAAGAGGAAGAGGTGGAAGAGGGTGATGAGGGAGGCCACACTGAACCAGAAGACGAAGGGCAGCCCAGGGTCCTGTTGGGCCATGTGCTCGTCGTGGGCCAGGATGGCCTTGAGGTGCAGCGTGTGCCGCAGGTCCTGCAGGTGCGTGAGGTCGGTGGAGATGTACAGCAGCGGGGTGATGGGCTGTGTCACCATGACTGAGAAGGTGTGGCCGCCCGGTGCCGAGGTCAGCTCCACCGGCTCCTGCAGGCAGCCAGCCTCGCAGGCGTAGATCTTGCCGGGCTGCCCACGGGCCTCCACGGACACATGCAGGTAGGGCTTGCCTTCGGCGTCCGCCAGCACGGCCAGGTCAATGTGGTCATTCTTGTAGCGGATGCCGTGGAGCGCGTAGCTGTTGTGCAGCACGTCAGGGTCGGCCTGGAACTGCAGGTGGTTCTCGGTGAACTGCAGCCCCCCGAAGCTGAGCACCATGCCCTGCAGGATGCCCGGCGCGCCCGCCTTCACCAGGCCCTTGCAGCCGCGCTTCTGGAGTGTCAGCCTCCACAGGTCGGAGAGCTGCAGGATCTGCTGCGCCGAGCCCAGCCGGCTGGGCCACAGGTTCTCGGCGTGCATGGTGGCGTGGCCGCTGAAGCAGTGGTCTTCGTAGCTCAGCGTGGCCTCCATCTGCTCTCGCTCCCGGCGGCCCAGGGAGGGGCTGAGCAGCGGGGCTGGCGAGCAGGACAGCATGTAGTACAGCGTCAGGTTCACAGTCAGGCCAGACGGCGTGTGGGCGTCGGTGATCCTCTTCATTTCCACCCCTGGAACACCATACACCAGACTGTGGGTTAGCAGGAAGGGCCGGAGGGAGAGCCAGAGAGGGGGACAAGGGTGGGGCGGGAGGGTCCTAGTCAGACTGTGGCGCACGCCTGTGATCCTACCATGAAGGAAGCCGAGGCAGGAGGACTGCCATGAGTTTGAGACCAACCTAGCTCCATAGCGAGACCCTGTCTCAAAAAACCAAAAGCAGTCTGCGTCCTAATGAAGTTGCAGTGCTGGTCCCCTCCAGGGTGGGAAAGGTCATCCTCCCCATCTAACATGACTAACTGGAGCCCATGGGCCTAAAACCTGAAGACTCATTCAAGGGAGTAAGGTCTTCGCAGAGCTGGGACACCACACTGTTGGCCATGACCTGGCCCCAACTGGATGGTCAGGCCCCTCATGCCAGGCCTGTCACCCGTGCCCGAACACCCCTGGCCATTTCTCTATCCCTCTGACCAGTCCTGCAGTTTTAAACAACATCTCCCAATTTTACAACAATTTGGGTTGGTACATAAAGACTGACATGGGGTGTCATACAGACATCCCCCAAATCTGAATGAACTGGAGGCTCAGACAGCTGCCCGCCCCAGGGTGTCTCCAGCTGGACACACGTGACAGGCAATGTGAACCTGACAGGGCACAGACTCAGTCCCAAACCAAGCCTTCCCTAAGCTGTCACCCAGCAACCGTGCAAGCCTGCAAATTCTCACTCCTGTGGCCAACGCCTGTCCCACAGGGACACCTCGAAAGCATCGGGATTCGCCCACTTCACAATCTTGGTCCCAGCTACCTTCTCCCTTGCCTGGGCTCCCACAGAAACTCACAGGCTCTCCACACTTAGAAACTCTCGGGGGCTCTCCACACTTACTCCGAACACAGAAGCTGGGATCCTCTCAAATGCAATCAGACCACATCTCTGCCATCTTCCCCTTCCTCTTAGAATAAAACTCAGCCCTTGCCAAGGCCTTCGAAGCCAGCCACTCGCCTAACAAGCTCTGCTCCAGGGCAGGCTCCAGCCTGCCAGGCTTCCTCCCACCGGGAGGACTGGCTGCTGGTCACCACTCAGGCCTCAGCCTAGTGTCTCCTTCTCGGACAGCCCCACTCCCCAGGATGGGGCTAAGCCAAGTGCCCCCCTCCAGGCCACTGACCCTCCCCCGTATTTTCAACTCATTCTACAAGCTGTCTTAAATTTTGCTTTTCTGCTCTGCCTGCCTCCTAACCTACTTGAGCAGCACCAGGAATCAGGAACTTTGCTTTGTTCACTTGTTCCAACTCTGGCCAGAAGCAGTCAATAAATACTTGAATGAATTACACATTGTTTGAGCAACCAAACATGAATCCAGACAACTGGAGCCCTGGAAACCAAAAGCCTTCTTTCTCACAGCCCAGGGAGAGAAGTTTCTGTTTGGGGGAATGAGTCCAACATGCTGAGAGGGGTCCCCAAGCTCAAGCCCAAGCGCAAGGCACACCTCAACTTTACTGGAGTCAGGCCTAGAAGGCCAGGCCTGGCCCAGAGAGACCTCCAGGACAGCAGAGGTCTGCGATGGCCCTGCTGGTCCCCCCTTTAAGAATGACACTAAAAATTCCTCGTTAGTATAGTGGTGAAAAATTAAAAAAAAAAAAAAAAAAGAATGACACTAAAAAGCCGGGCGTGGTGGCTCATGCCTATAATCCCAGCACCCAGGAGGCTGAGGCAGGAGAACTGTTTCGAGTTCGAGACCAGTCTGGGCTACAAAGTGAGCTCAAGGCCAGCCTGAACTACATAGAGAGACCCTGCCTCAAAAAGACAAAAAAAAAAAAAAAAAAAAAAGACACTAAAAAGCTCCACTCCAATCAGGGCTCAACTTAAGAATAAGTAAGATCCAATGTTTACCGTCAATTTTTCCTTTAAACCACACAAAAGTCTTCAGAGGAAGGCAACACTGTAAACACGGCTGCCCAGGTAGCAGTGACAACAAATTCAAGGTCACACAGCTATTAAGTGGCTGGGCACAGATTCAGCCTCCAATCAAATGCAACATCCAAGTTGTAGCCTTCGGTGTCACCTCTGCAGACCTCTAAGGACACCTCTAAGGCGAACCAGGTACCCTTGCATGCAGGTTATGTACTGTGCACCAAGCACTTGCCTAGCCTCACCTGGGCTGAAGAGCTGAGCCCAGAGGTGCTGGTGGTCCTGAAGCAACTCAGCCGCCGGCATCTCCAAGAGCTCTAGCATTTCCTTCCGGGCCAAGTCCTGGAGCGCCTTGAGCTCCTTGGCAGCTCTGCTTTTGAGCACCTGGGGAGTAACGGGGTCGGAGACGTGCACCACCCACAGCACTGTCTCGTCCAGCTGCGACTTGGGAGCCACCTGGAGCCGATTCACAAGCTTCTTCGCGGCCACCACGACCAGGTGCACCTGGCCCGTGGGCAAGGCGGTGGACCGACCCGAGTAGAGGAGGAACTGATGGTCTCCAACCTTCTCCAGGGTACTGGTGAAGGCCTTGGGGAGCGGGCCGGTAGTGGGAGCCACAGTCTGCAGTGCGGCCACACGCTCCGTGGGATTGTTGAGCTGGATGCGCTGCAGATAGACGTGGGGTCGGCCCCGGTGTGCCAGAAAGTCCTCCTGCAGCAATAGGCAGTCGCGGCCCGCGCCGCCGGCGAGGCCAGAGGCCGAGGCAGGACCTGCGCCGGCGGCAGCAGGGCCAGAGCCCGGAGCGCCGAGCTGTAGGCAGCGCACCCGGCGAAGCAGCCCCTCCCGCAAAAGCAGCACCGTCTCGCTCGCCTCGGCCAGCGCGTTCAGTGGGCGCAACTGCACCCAGGGCGCGAAATCCGGCGCCACGGCGGGCTCTCGCTCCCCAGGAGTCACCCACAGCCGGTTGGCGGCCACGTCCAGCGCCAGAAAGCCGTTGCCCACCAGGGCTGGCACTCCGGGGCCCAGCGACACGGCCTGGCCGCGCTCCCGAAGGCCGCGCCAGGTGCGCGTGGCCGCCTCCAGGCAGGCGGAGGGCTCGGCGGCGCCCGGCTCACCGCGGGCCCAGGACGGCAGGTGCAGGCCGCCCGCCGCCCTCCGCGCCCCGGAGCCCGCGAACCACAGCAGCAGCAGCAAGAGGCCGAGCAGAACAAGCAGGCGGCGGGCCCAGCTGCTCGACAGCAGCCCCGGCAGCCCCTTCAGCCGCTGCTGCAGCCACATCGGGCCGCCGGGCGCGGGCGACGGCTCGGGGGCGGCCGCGGGGCCTGCCGCCCAGCCCACCGGCCCGGCCGCCCCCGCCTCACTGCCGCACCGGGATCGCGACGCCCAACGCGACGGCCGCCTCTGCAGCCGCCCCTACTTCTTCCTCTACCGCGACTTCCCTCCTGCCGTCAAACGACACGGGCCGTAAACCGCCGCCGAGCGTTTTGCGACAATAGAAAGGGGACGGGCCGAGGCAAGGGGCGGAGCGGAAGGAGGCGGAGCCACGGGGGGCGGGGACACTCGCTCTAGAATTCTAAACAGTGAAGTCCAAGGGCGGGGGTGGAATGGGGGTGGGGCTGGGGTGTGCGGGCTGCGTCCAATTCGCTTAAAAAAAAAAAAAATAGCACGCACAGAGCCAGCCAAACTGAACATGTGTTGGGGCCTGTTTGCTACTGATGAATTCAACAGCCCTAAAATAAGAAAGTAAAAAGAATTGTCATTTCTGTAAAACTGATGATCATTAGTTGGAAGGAAAAAAACAAACTAGAACAGAAATTCCCACTGAAACGATTTCCTAGGAAATATTTTGTTGACAACTTTTCCAGATCTGTCTGGCCCCGTAGACGCGAGATGGGAGCAGGAGTCCAGGCCAGGACTGTCAGTTTCTCAAACGCTTTTTTTTTTTTTTTTTTTTGAGGCAGAGTCTCCCTATGTAGTTCAGGCTGGCCTTGAACTCCTGAACTCCTGGTGATCCTCTTGCCTCAGCCTCCTGAGTGCTAGGATTACAGGAGTGCTTTACCAGGTCTGTCACACACTCTCTTCTTTTAATCATATTTTATTGATGCATGTTTTTGTTTTAATATTTAGCTTTTTGATCCATTTCGATATTAGTTTGTTGCATGGTGAAAGATATGGGTCTAACTTGAATGTTCAGCATGTGTAAGTGCACCATTTATTAAGGAGACTAATCTTTCTTCCAGTGAAAGTGCTTGGCACCTTTGCCAAAGATAAGGTGGCTGAATATTCGTGGAGTTGTTTCTGTATCAACAATGTCTTTAAGTTGTAAATTGTCAATGACAACAAAAGTTTTTCAGTTGGGTATGGTGGCATATGTCTGAAATCCCAGAAACAGGGAAGCTGAGGCAGGAAGATCCTTTGGAGTTTGAGGCCAGCCTGGGATACAAGTTCAAGGGTAGCAGGCACTACAAAGCTAGTCCCTGTCTCAAAAAAAAATTTTTTTTTTTTTTTTTTTTGCTTTTGGATCTTGGTAAAAAAATTCAGCTTGAGCCCAGGGCTGCACAATGAGCGACTGTTTCCACTCTGGTTTCAGGACATTCCGAAGCCAGATAGGGTTTCGCAGTTGTTGGAAATTAAATGGTCACTTGAGGTGGCTTCTTTTGGGCTGTGGGCAGACCCTGAATTGTCTGCAGAACTTGAGGGCCAGTGCCTGCTGGAAGATGTCTGTCTGGGTGACCCTAAT